>NC_140484.1:81226394-83626394 GCF_964271855.1 Acomys minous
TTAAAGCTTATGGATATGTTCTGGTCTATAGCTCAACCTCAGTGGTCCTATTTGTTGGCATGGTGGTCTTTGAAAAACTATATCATTAGTTCAGGATCATTTCCTAGTCTTTGACAACAAAGGCCCCTCACAGGTCATGGTGGAGATGCTGTTCTGGATCCCACCTGAGAGAGCTGTGCTTGCAGCCCAGGCGCATTGGAGGCATCATTCTTCTTCTGTGTGCTCTCACAATCTAAGGAATGGCAGTGAAGAAGGGGTGAATTTCCTTGAGTCTACAGGAGAAAGACTGGTTGTTTGGTCTTATACCCAAAGCTCTAGTCTTTATAGGGAAGAGTGAGGTGTGGTGCATGACTGGGGACTAATCTATTAGTCTTTATCTGACAATGCCTTCTTAACTGTGACCTTGCAGGACTTCAATTATAAGATCTCAACCGGTGGTATAACCTCATCTGATTCTCAGCACCCCATTTCTAGTTGTACTAGGACTAGACTAGTCTAGGTGTACCATAGACTAGAACTGACACCATGGTAGCCTCTCAGAGAACACTTCCAAAATGTCTTAGATGGAGTGGAAGTGAATGCACACAATCTTGTGCTACTCATATCCTCACACTCTGGCCTCTCCTTGAACCTGGAGCTTCCCTGCTGCTGTGTGATGATTTTTTCCCAATAAAGCATTCCCTGAGACTCTCATGCAACTTACAAGGCCCCTGAAGCTGAACAGGGTCAGGGAGCTCAGAAATTTACAGAGACACAAGGTAAGTCTCGAAGCAGTAAATAAATACTGGCTCTTCCGTGGACTGAGATGCCTGTAAGTTGTGCCAGGAGCTTGAGGGTGCAGCTCTCCATAAGCCCCAGCTTGTGGCACCTGCCTTTGTACTACCCAAGCTTCTCTCATCAACTCTTTATCCATGTTTCTACATGTAACCCCAATAAACTCAATGGTTCATCAACTGGACTTTGAAGATTTTGGGGATGGACTATATGGCCAATGTTCTTCCATCTTGTCAGAGCCTAGGTTCCTATTTCTCCAGCAGTCTGTCACTTACCAGAAACCAGCTGACCCTGTCATGGTCTGGCAGTTAGACACCTGTTATGGTTTACTGTGGGGGATGGTTATTCTAAGACCCCAAGCTACTCCTTTCTGGCTATAAACTAGCTTTTCCAGTAAGTACAATTGTCTTTGCTTATGTAGACCACTAGGACCCAGAATAGCTAAGACAAAGACCTTGAAATGCATAGAGTAGGGCACACTAGGAATATGTGAAGATTTTATGATAGACTTGGTAATGGGTTCCAGAGGAATGTAACTTGAAAATTAATAACAACAACAATAACAACAATAACAACAATAAAAAGCCATGATTTTGCAAATGCTCTGTAAAACAGAAGAATGGGATATTGGCTAAATGAGAGGCCAATGTATTCAAGAATAGAAACTGGAACATTGGCTCAGAACATCTCTGTTGTGGAAAGCCCTGTGAACTCAAGCAGGCCCAACAACGTGGAAAGTTTTATTGTCTTCCAAAAGCCCTATGCCCCTGGACACTCAACTCCACAGACGTCTTGGTGTTTTCTTTGTGTTTTTATGTTGTTGTTGGTTGAGATAGGGTTTGATTGAATAGCTCAGGGTGACCTTGAACTCAAAATCCTCATTCCTCTACTTCTCAAATAAAGTGAATGCAGATCTGTGGCATCACACTTAACTCACAGAAAACATTTAACCAGGACCCTGTTCCATAAATGCCTGTAAGAAGGCTACCTTAGATACTTGTTTTATTCTACATTTAGTCTATATTAAATCTATATTAATGGGATACATAAGTTTAAAAGATTCATACTTCCAGGATTAAAATTTATCATCTTAGTCAGATGTGATGGCCACACCTGTAATCTCAGCACTTGGGGAAGCAGAAGTAGGTGGTTCTCTGTGAGTTTGAGACCAGCCTGGTCTACAAAGTGAGTCCAGGCCAGCCAAAAAGTTAGCATCTTGCGGATGGAGAAATATCTCAGTAATTAACAATATTGGATGCTCACAAGTAAAGGTTAGTCACTCTAGTCCGAGGGGATCTGACACCTTTTTCTGACATCCTTAGTAATGAATGCATGTGGTACACAGACATGTATGCAGGCAAAACATCCATATACATAAAATATAACACTGAAATCTAACGTATCTCATTTTTAAAGATCCCAAACATGAAATTCCTTTCTCTAGGTCACAAACAACCAAAGTAAATCTAACAATAAGCAGAGAAGATGGGACTACAACTTAAAAATGATTATGCAAATGTAGCCACGGACTGCTACTTGCTGAAGGCAGACTCATGATATTAAAAAGAAAAGAAGGAAGGAAGGACGGAAGGAAGGAAAGAAGGAAACCAAGCATGGTGGTGAACTTCTGTGACCCAGAATTCTAGCATTCTGGACACTGAAGCAGGAAAATCATAAGTTAGGAGCCACCCTGGGTTACATAAGATTTTTGTCTTATAATTAATTAAATCTTAAATAGATGACCAAGTAAATAAATCAATAAACAACCTCTACACTGGGCTTTGCTTTTCCTGCCTACACTGGCTTAACCCAGTAGTTAGACTAATCCACCTATTCCATTGATTCCTGAAACATTTAAGTATAAGTATTAAAAAGAAGAAAAAGAAGAAGTTACAATGTTCAGTCTGCATAGCTCAAATTCATAGTTTAATACAGGAATGCATGTATGGTGAGGGAGAAATCTGGTCTACTCCTGTTCAGTAAATTTCATTTAAATATAAGTTCCTATGATGCTAATTCATATGAGCAACACTGCCTTGACAGGGAAGGAAAACAGGCTCTGACATCCTGAGGTAGTCTGATTAGACATGGTCATCATATTCCTAATGCTCCTGCCTTCTTACAGGCCTGAAAGAGTCTCAGCAGCAGGGATGCAGGAAGAGAGGCTGCCTCAGAGGAGGTGGGCATCTATTTGCACAAAATACCTTTCAGGAAAGGTCATTAGAGCACAGTGCAAACTCCAGGGAATTCTGTGTTCAAATTGATTCAACAGTCAGCAAAGGAAGGGAGCCAGAAGCAAATGGCTACACTGTGGACAGAAATTACATGACTTTTGAAAGTAAGTTTGTTGCTATAAAGGATCTTGGTTACGAATGAAACTGGATTTTCCCTTTGGCCATTTGTGAGCTTCATCTTGGTAGGAAGAGAGCTTCAGCTCACAGGACCTCATCCTCCTTCATTATAATGCGCACAAGGTCCCTGCTCACTCAACCCCAGCTTCTCTTAAGTAGCTGCTTGCTGAGTGACTGTTTTTAGTCATGCTCTGAACTGGGGAAGTGTACGGGTGGGGAGGATCAGCAAGTATCTCAGCATAGTAGGAAGAGTCATATGGAAGGGAAGTGTGTTCTGACTTAGACGTTTTGCATGACATCTTCTAAGCTGTTTGCACACTGACGGTGGCTCTCTTCCAGTAGTGCTTTTTGGTTATGCCTACATTTTGGAATCTGTACTCATCTCTCTGTGAACTGCAAACTGAAGTTACTTGTATCAGATCTGTCTGTAGCCAAGAGTCAGAGGTAGAGAGACTTGACAGAAGTACGGCTATGGGACACGGAAGACATATGTAGACATTATAATTAAGCTGAGAGCTGGAACACTGAACATCTTACTGAAAGTCTAGTAACAAGAATGTAAAGAATCAACAACAGTGGCTAGGCCTTCAGGCTCAGCAAGTGAAGATGTTGAAATTACCAACCCATTCGCTCGGTGAGCTCTGGTGAGCAACAGAAGGCCTGGGGTCCAGGAAGGCAAAACCTCTATTTTGTCGTAGTTGAAGAGGATGGCCAAGATCTGTCTTTAGTTGTCTAGGGACATGGCTCAGGTTTGCATTTCTTCCAAGAGGACTCTGGAAGTTACAAACCAAAGTCCGCTAATAATTTTTCCAGGAAGCAAAAGTTGCTTGATCAAGCTCCCTGAAAACAACCACTGGGGTTGTTGCTCAATGGTACAGCAGTTACCCAGAATCCACTAGTGAGGGGCTACAGGATGAATGCTTAGCATTCCCAAGCCTAAGGTTCTATCTTGGTTAATTTTCTGCTGTTGTGATAAAATACTCTGACAAACATAACTCAAACACGTTTCTGTTTCTGTTTCAGAGAAATATAGTCCATCTTGGTGAAGAATGCATGGAAATAGGCAGGAAAGGCATGATGGCAGGAGTAGGAAGTTGACTGGTCATATTTTGTTGGGGATGCTAGGCCATATGGCCAATGTTCAGCCATCTTGTCAGAGCCTAGGTTCCTATTTCTCCAACTGTCTGTCATTTACCAGAAACCAGGTGACCCTGTCGTGGTTCAGCAGTTAGACACCTGTTGTGGTTTATTGTGGGGGATGGTCATTGTAAGACACCCCACCCTGAGCTCATAGTAAGAGCTACTCCTTTCTGGCTATAAACTAGCTTTTCCAGTAAGACTACTGATAAAATCAGATTAAAGGCCAACTGCCAGCGAGCCGCAGTTCCGGGAACTTATTCTTGACTAATCAGATCTTTTACAACTTCCCTTTCTCTCTGGAATTTCTTCCTCTTCTGTGATTGTAGCAGCTGTAAAGGTAGACACCTGCTGGAGCATTCCAGAGTTAGTTATCCATAGCAACCCTCACTTACGCAAATACCCATGCTCCGTGCCTATAAAAACTCTGTGAAATTTTTCAATAAATGGGGCTTGATCAGAATCCAGACTTGCCCTCATTTCCTTGTGTCTCTTGTCCCTCGACTTGTCTGCCCCCTCCACAGGTACCCATTGAAGACCCCGCAGGCCGGGCCAGTATTTCCTCTGCACACAGGAAACAGATAACAAAAAGTAGGGGTAGGTCATAAAGCCCACCCCTTAGTGATCTACCTCCTCTAGTAAGGTTCCATCTCCTAAATGTTCCATAACCATACCAAACAGCACCACCCACTGAGAATCAAGGGTTCAAATACACAATTGTGTGGCGTTATGTCTCAGTCAAACCACCACAGGTTCCATGCCCAGCTCTTCATGAAAGCACTGGTGCATACACACATACCACAGCACTGGGGCACTTGCATATGAGGCAGGTCTGTAGAAGGTCTGTACTAGGACTGTTCCTAGAGAACACCTGAGTCAAAGCTGGACAAGAGCAAACAGTCAGTGCTGGGATTCCCCACTCACTGTTTGCTGTTTGGGGTTTACCCGATCTCAAATAAACGTTCTTGTCTGATAAACAGCTTTCCTCACAAATGAAATACTATTGAAATTAATTTTCCCAGCAGAACACATAGACACGAATCCTAAATAACTACTTAACTTTTAAAATAACCCCCACTTACTGTTTACTAAGATTAAGTTGCCGTGAACAAGTGGAATGAGTTCTGTTGTGGCATCTGGCAGGGCACTCAGGACTGACAGATCGCCGTGTCTGCTCACTGTTCTTAGATGGAAATTTAGCCTTGTACAGAGGGAAGAGACTATATTCCTCTGTATGGCAAAGGCATGGCGTAAGGCAGGTACACTGTGAGTGGTGCTTTAGCGCAGAAGGCAAGCTGTCCAAGCCTTTATAGAAAGACAGCAGCAGTTCTAACATTACGGTTATCTATGTGAAACTCTAGAGCCTTAGAAAGAGCCATCTTTTCCAGCCAACTATGGAAATACATGGTTGAAATTCCGGCAAACTGGATGTAGAAATGGGAGTATCAAGGGTTCTAAGCCAGCTTGGGTTGTGTAGTGATCTCCAAGCCCTCCTGAAACTCACTCACTCACTCACTCATTTGCGGACATATGGTGTTACTGCTTGAATATACAATGTCCCTCACAGGCTCACATGTTGTGGACTTGTTTTTCTGTGATGGCCTTTAGGGAGGTGACTAGCTCCTGGGAACTGTATTTATGAGTGGATTGATGTGCTGATAGATTCATAATTTTGGAGACACTATTGGGAGATAGTGGAAATTCCAGAGGTAGATGTGAAAACATACCTTCATGCTGTACTTTGCCCTTTCCTGTTGTTCTCCTTGCTTCCTGTTGGGCATGAAGTGAGGAGCCTCTCCCATATGTTACCACGGGCATGATGTTCTGTTTTAACATGGACCAGAAACATGGAACCAGGGACCATTTATTCAACCCTGAAAACCATGAACCAAAATGTATCTCTTCTGTTTTACCTTGGCTTCCTTCAGGTAATTTGGTCATAGGCAACAAAGTAACAGATGCATATGGTCATAGGCAGAGAAGAGAGACAAAGGGATGTGTCAGGGCACATAAACAAAGAAAGTCTGTGTGCTTGCCTAAGGTGTACACAACAGTGAAAGGATTTAGTTCACATTTTTTTGTGGTACTGAGAAAGGTACCCAGGGTCTCGGGCATATTATTTAACTAGTTCACTGTTAGGCCTCATCCCCATCCCCTCATTAGGGGATTCTAGTCAAAGGCTCAATTTGTGAATCATATCCCAGACCTTCTTTGGGGCATTTGAGGCAGATATTCTACCACTGAGCCACACCCTTAGCCCTTTACTAGTAGATTTTAAGCAACCATTGAGTTCTACCTCTTTACTACTTGTGAATTCTAGGCAAGAACTGTACCACCTAGCCATGCTTTAAACTTCTGATCCAATACATTTGAAAAACGCAGTTTTCTAGAAATGTCTGGGAAGTCCTGCTCATGCTTCTCTGTGGAGAAAGACAATTACAGTGAAATGTCAAGAGTCAGGCTATGACAATCCTCATCAACTGTCAGGCAACACTCATGCAAAAAAGTATATGGAGATTTCTGTGGGATTCAGCCCTTTAGATTTGCTCTCTGGAAATGAGAATGCTGGATGCTACCACTATGTTCCACTGAGCAGCTGAACTGTTGTCTGAAAGCACAGCACATGTTTCCCCGTAATGCATCACAACTTTTGTATAAATGCAGTGACTGGTGCTATTCCCCTATAAGGAGGGATCTCAGCATAGAATGTCCCACTTCCTGATTCTGGCTTTAACAACTGCAATCTCTGAAGAGCAAGCTATAATGGCCCATCGAAAGAGCTAGCAACAAACATAGCTTTGATAGCTGTAAGAAAAAATTTAAGTGATGGGCATTAAATAGTAGCTATTTGAAGAAATAATAATAAATATTTTTGGCACTGAAAGGCTGGCGATTACCTGAGTCTCCATGGCTGAGACTCTGTCAGCCTTTCCATTATAAAAGCAATTTAAAACTTGCAAGTGTAAATGTCCTACACAAACCAGGCGCATGAGGTCTCTGTCCAGAAAGAGGCACTTGAGCAGATTTGTTCGTATCAGTTTGAGGGACATAAAGGAAAATCATCCTGCATATGCAAACAGGCTGGATGCTGGGACAAATCACCCAATGCGGGCTACAAAGAAAACTAGCAGTGGAGGAAGGGGGCATTTTTTTTTAACCAGAAAAACTTGCCTAGCAGTGCTGCAGGTGAGTCAGATCCCAGTGATTAGGAAACTTGAGATTTGTCTATTCCTTGCTGAAGATGACCACTAGAATGCTTTCTCTAGAGTTAGCAAGAACTCTAAGGTGAAGACAGCTCTTCAAGCTTATTTGCGAAGGTGGATGAAGGCTGACTATCTTTCTGATGTAAGCATCTAGCCCTAGAAGAAGTCTAGAAATAACTTTAATAAGACCATCAGCAATGCTGATAGAACCCTGATGTCTTCCTGATAGAATTATTGATTCATGTAGTGGAGGTAGACACCAATCACAATGATTGTTCAGCATCAGAGAATGGAGAGGTGCCAAATACTAAGGCAGAAATGACCCTGATGCTCTCAGAGAATGTTCATGTGCAAGTGGTCCTTAGCTTGGATTCTCTGGGAAGCTCTGGGTTGGGACAACAGACACTAGGTTTAAAATACTCTCTTTTTCCTGGTAGAAAATTTGGAAAACATAGAAATAAAAATATAAGGAATATTAGTTGGGTTGGAATCCCAATCTTCCCACTGGATGTCTTACCTGGTTGCAGGGAATGGCCAGTTCAGGTTTCATATTTCACATAGCTAGGAGTCTTAGCTAGGGTCACCCTCATAGATCCCTGGGAGTTTTCATTGCACTAGGTTTCTAGCTCTTCCGGATATATGCCCCCCAATTCCAGTGGTCTCTCCAAGTACTCTTCCCCCTTACCTGATCCTTCTGGTTCCCATCCCTCCCCCACAGGGATAGTAAGGGATCACATCAAAGTCCTTCTAAATCAGCTCGAAAGTGTGACCAGGCTGGAAAGCAGACATGCCATACACCTTTAATCCCTTTCTGGAATACAGACATGCCTTAGTACACATCTTTAATCCCAAACAATGATGTCTAATTGAGGGGCAAAGTGAAGAATCGGAGAAAGATTTGACAGAATGAGTCAAACATAGGAAATGCTCAGCTTTTGAGGAAACAGACAAGGAGAGGCTACTTAAGAGCAGTGCAGGGAGCGAGAGTGGAGTCCAGTTCTGTGCAGTTCAGGTGAGTGCCAGTAACTCCATGCAGTTCTGTTCAGTTCTTATACTCAGTGCAGTCAGTGCAGTGCGGTTAGTGGTGTTCAGAGGCAGATTTCCAAGCAGAATAATTCAGTGAGAAACTGAGAGAAGCCAGTTTGAATCAGTCATCTTGGAAAGGAATTTTAAGCCAGAACAACTGAGTTGAGTCAGGCAGCTAGAATTCAGAAAGAACTAGGAAGGGTGAGGTTATTTAGCAGTAAGTCTTGGAGGGTGAAAACATTCTAGGCCTAGGTTACTACATGGGAAGGCATGCTAAATTCTGCCATGTCAGAAATCCCTTACTTAGGCTGCATGCTGTGACCTTCCAGTCGCTGAGCTTTGCCAAAGGAGGTCTTTGTTCCAGGCCATCCTTGGACTATTTACCTTTGAAAGAAGTAGGGAAGTACCTACTGAGAAACACCTAGAGGGTTAAGGAAATCCTTTCAGAGAGCTACTAAAAAATAGAAAGTTCTTACAGGGCTTACAGGGTTCTTACAGGAAGCTCTTATTCTGGCTATTGTGTTCTTCTTGCCTTGGAAGCCAGAGAGAGAGGGATCAGAATAGATCCTATTGACCTTACTATATAAAGTCTTACTTGTCTGCATTAAAGAGAGTCTTAATCAGAAATTTTTGACTCATTATTTCTCAAGTCTCTGTACCCTACTTTCAATCCCTTACTCCCTCTTTCAGGTAAACTCTGATTCGATTTTTCCTGCAGGCCAGGACACGTCATTACCAGAAGGAAGCTGGAAACTGAAGTTTTCAAGGTTCATGTTTGCAGAAGATTAAATTGCACGCAGGATAAAAGCTCCCAGGGGTAGGCCTAGGGATAGTTAAAACACAGATAGAAACACTCTAGGCTTAACCCAAGCCATGCATTTCTATAGCTTTGATATGGCTTACATCTCATCCCTTCCTCTCAGGAAATAAAAATAACATTTGCCCATCTCTAGACCCCCTCCCTGAATCCACCCAATGTCTATTCTAATTCCTTTTTACAGTGAGATTCACGTGTTCCCCCCTTGAGCCCTCCTTGTTACTTAGCTTTTTTGGGGGGTCTGTGGGTTGTAAAATGGTTATTCTTTACAGCCAATAGCCACATATAAGTAAGTGCATACAATGGTTGTCTTTCTGAGTCTGGGTTACCTCACTCAGGATAATGTTTTCTAGTTCCATACATTTGCCTGCAATTTTTATGATGTCATTGTGTAATATATACCACATTTTCTTTATCAACACCTAGTTGTTTTGAGTTTCTGGCTATTACAAAGAAAGTTGCTATGAATATAGATGAGCAAGTTTCTTTTGGGTATGGTAGAATATATTTTGGCTATATGCCCAGGAGTGGTATTGATGGGTCTTGAGGTAGATCTATTTCCAATTTGCTAAGAAAGTGCCATATTAATTTCCAAGGTGAATCTACAACTTTGTACCCCCACAACCAATACAAGAGTGTTCCCCTCACTCCACATCCTCACCAGCATGAGCTGTCACTTGTGTTTTTGATCATAGCAATTCTGACAGGTTCAAGATATAATCTCAGAGTTATTTTGATTTGCATTTCCCCAATGACTAAAAATATTGAACATTTCTTTAAGTGAATTTCAGCCAATTGGGATTCTGCTGTTGAGAGTTATTTAGATCTGTACTCCTCCAATCTTTTAATGTTTCTTGAGTTTTTTATGTATTTTGGCTATAAGCCTTCTGTCAGATGTGGAGTTGGTGAAGATATTTCCCCATTCTGTGGGCTGCTGTTTGTCCTACTGACAGTGTCCTTTGCCTTACAGAAGCTTATCAGTTTCATGAGGTCCCCTTTCTTAATTATTGAGCTTGAGCTGTTGGTGTTCTGTTCAGGAAGTTGTTTCCTGTGTCAATGTGGTCAAGGCTCTTCCTTAGTTTCTCTTCTATTAGGTTCAGTATACCTTGCTTTATGCTGAGATGTTTGATACACTTGGACTTGAATTTTCTTTCGGTGATAGATAAGGATCTATTTGCATTCTACTACATTTCAAAGTCCAGTTAGACTAGTACCATTTGTTGAAGATGCTTTCTTTTTTCCATTGTATAATTTTGGCTTCTTCATAAAAGATCAAGTGTCTATAGGTGTGTGGATTTATTTCTAGGAGTTTGATTTGATTTTACAATTTTTGCATTTTAATTTATTCATTTTTCATTATGTTAGGTGCAGGTTCTTGTTTTAATAGCTATTTCTAGAAAATGGCAATTTAAAATTAGACTCCCTGCCATCCCCCAATGTGTGTTGAAATATTTTATTTCTGGACATATTATATAGTGTTGCTTTTCACTATTATGAAAATCTATTGATGAGAATATTTATACATACATATTCTTACACCTCTGCTTATTTCCTTAAATGCTTCCTGAAAGCTTCCAAAAGTAACTGTATGGAAAGATGAAGCTGTTACAAGTGTCAATTGATGCAATGTCAGAGATTGGCCTCATTGTTTATTATCTTCTGTCCTGTAAGCAAAGCTGTTATCCTCAGTATGCTGGTGCAGATGGTACCTGCTCTTTCTGTTGTTGTTGGAGGGAAAATATCAAATTAACACTCATTTTTTGCTTTTTAAAAAACCTTTCCTATATGCTGTACAGTAAGCTAACCATTTTCTTTTGTGTGAATTTACACAACCATATTAGAAGAACAATCTCTTTCTCTAGGTAATAGTATTTCTTCTCACATTTTTCTTTCTTGTTTTTTCTTTTTACTGAAGTTAAGATGTATATGCTCATGCTGCTGCCTTTGGCATGGCTGTGATTTACTTAGCTACTGTGATGTGAACAGAAACACACCAGAGTCTTTATATCTGTTTGTGCCCTTTCTCTACCTCTCCTTGTACCACAACCTGTAAGGAAAAAGAGCACATCACAGTTATCCACTGGTCTCAGAACAACAAGACCAGCGGGACATACCTATGCCAAAATCTGAAATTTTACTCTGGAACCAACTCAGCCAAATAATCTATGTGGTAGCTCATTTGATCATCTGAATGCTAGATGTAAGTGTTTGTTATCATAAGCCAGTGAGTTTTCCAGGATGCATGTCATACCAGAGCTTCATCTGTCACATATAGAATATGAAGTTCAGAAAGATTAAAAATTCTAACTAAGGACATATAAAAGAAATATCTCTAACTCTTCAATCTCCCAGTGTGCAAAACAGTCAGTACTTCAGGTGGTAAGGGTATATGGGCAAAATATCATCACTCTCTATAAGCTGGATGGAAACTGGGGATCTGGGGACAGAGATCACACTTCATTATAGGTAGCTGTGATAGTTTGAACAAGAATGGTCCTCATAGACTCATGTTTGTATATTTGGTGCGGAGTTAGTGGGACCACTTGAGAAAGATTAGGAGGTGTGGCCTTTTCGGTAGAAGTATATCACCAGGGCAGAGGGTTTTGAGGTCTCAAAAGACTCTTCCAATACCCAGTCCTCTGTCTATCTCTGCCTCCCACTTGCAGGGTCTGGCAGAGCAAAGGGAAAGCAGCCTATGCAGAGCCTACATGGAACAGCTTATCACCAGGATGGATTTACTTAGAATCTGAGAAAATTGAGATCAACCTTTCACACACACACACACACACACACACACACACACACACACACACACTCATAACTCATATTTGTGGGCACAATCAGGGAAGTCCATTCTGCTCAATCACCCACAGCATTCCAACTTAGGTAAGTGACAGGACGTTTTTATCTCAATCCTTTCATCTAGAAAATGAGATGACAAGAATGTTCTCCTCATAAAATAATGTCATGTTTAGATGAGATAATGCATAGAAGACTATTTAGCTGACACTAATCCCTCAATAAATTTAAATCATTTCCAGTTTTATTTCCTATCCTTCATAGTCCATGTGACTCTGGTGAGAGGCATACTACTTTGTCGACTGTACTACTGAACATAGTAACATTCCTGTGCCTAAGGTATCAGAGGCTCTGGCCGCTAAGTCATAACTGTTTTAACTTGTATAATTTTGGACACTTATGTGGTTAGACATAACTGTCAGCAGTTGGTACAATGGATGGGGGAGGGGGCCTGACTCTGTTGATTTCCATCTGTATTGCTGTGATCATGACCAAAGTTGGCTTGGGGAAGAAAAGCTTATTTAACTTACACTGCCAAGTTCATCCACTGAGGGAAGTCAGAACAAGACCTCAGGACGAGAGCTTGGAAACATGAGCTGAAGCAAAGGTCACAGAGGAGTGCTTCTTGATAGATTGCTCATCATTGTTTGTTCAGTCTGATTTCTTATACCACTCAGGATCACTCACCCACAGTGAACTTGGTCATCTACATCAGTTATTAAACAAAAAACGTCCTATGGGCAATCTGATGGAAGCATTTCCTTAATTGAGGGTCCTCTCTCCAGATAATTCTAGCTAGTTCAAGTTGATAAAAACAAAACAAAACAAAACAAAACAAACAAACACAAAACCAAAACTAATCAGAACAAGGACTTTAGCAAACCAATATTTGAAGTCACCCTAACCCCATCTTCAATTGTGACTATGTCAAAAACCCTTTGGCTATGTTCACAGTTCAATGTTGTTATGTTAGGAATTGTACCTAACCTAAACTGACTGTCTCCTGGTTTCTATCAGTCTATCCATCTATCTGTTTATGTCTATCTCTGGTTCTTTCATCAGAGTCTTGCTCTGTAGCCTACACGGACCTCAAACTTGTGATCTTCCTGTCTTACCCTCATGACTGCCAGGATTACAGACATGAACTACCAAATCTAGTTACCATAAAATTCATTCTTTTAAAAAGATTACTTGCTTATTAACTTATTAGTGTGTGTGTGTGTGTGTGTGTGTGTGTGTGTGTGTGTGTGTGTGTGTGCCTGTTTCAGGAAGATGCCCTTGGAAGCCAGAAAATGGTGGGGGGGGGTAGATAGCACTGGTCAGATCCTTTGTAGCTGGAGCTATAAGCAGCTTAAGTAACTAGACATGGCTACTGAGAAGCAAATATGGGTCTGTTAGAGGAGTTTGGAGAAATCTTAATCAATGACCCATTTCTATAGCCCTTGCTCTGTACTTTCTAAAGATCCCTTGGCCTATACTCACATACCAAAAATGTATCCCAGTTATATATTTTTATATTGAAAACTCACCATGCAATGTGTTTCCATACTAAAGCCATATGGACAAGTGGAGAGAAAAAGTGGTCACGGGAGCCTGACAAAGCAAGGATAGACAGAGTCTGAACAATAGGTACCAAAGTAGAATACAAAGAGAGTAATCTGTGGCATACTGTAGCACAGTAAGTCTACCAGGCTGCACCACTGACTATTGTCTTACTTAGTATTTTACTGCTGTGAAAGGATGATCACTGCAACTCTTATAAAGGAAAGCATTTAATTGGGCCTGGCTTACAGTTTCAGAAGTTTGGTCCACTATAATGGTAGAAAGCATGACAGTGTGCAGTCAGACATGGTTCTGGAAGAGCTGAGAGTTCTACATCTTGATATTCAGTCAGCAGAAGAAAACTGTGTTCTGCAGTCAGGAGACTATCTTTCATATTGAATGGAACTTGAACATGACACCCCAAAACTTACCTCCATGGTGATACACTTCCTCCAACAAGGCCACAACTACTCCAATAAAGCCACACTTCCTAATAGTGCCACTCTCTATGGGCCAATCATCCAAGAACATGTATTTGTGGGAGCCAAACCTATTTCAGTCACCACAACTATTTATTTTGTGTAAAATTGGCAGGGGGGAAATTTGAGTTCTTTACAAGAAAGAAATGGTGACTGTTTAAGGAAATGAAATGTTAATTATCCCGAAATGGTCATTGCTTACTGTATCCATGAGTCAGATGTCACACTGTGCCATACAAATATTTATAATGGATATGGCAAATGAAAATGTGAACTGATCACGAGTATTGTGTGACCTGTAATTCCATCATGTAGAAGGCTGAGACAGGAGGCTGGCAAGTTCAAGATCAGCCTGGATTATAAATACAATGAAAAACTCAGCATGCAGAGAGAAAGAGAGAGAGAGAGAGAGAGAGACAGAGACAGAGACAGAGACAGAGACAGAGACACAGAGACAGAGACAGAGACAGAGACAGAGACAGACAGACAGAGACAGAGACAGAGACAGACAGACAGAGAGACAGAGAGAAGTGTGTCAACCTAGAGATTAAAGGTGGTTTACTGCCATTAATAGACTTCCAGATTCATCCAGGAGTTAGCTTGGTATTTAAGCACAAGGCTAGTGTACAAACAGTCTTTGGGAACCTGGAAACCTGACAGAATCTTGAATGTTCTTCTTGCAAATAAAGTTGAGGCATTAGTAAGTTTAACTGACCTGGTCAGTTGCTCAGAGCTTACCATAAATTTGATGTTCTGTGCCTTTTCCCCTATCCACTGCTAGGTGCTGAAGTGCTGAGATTCAGTCATGACATGATCCAAAGGCCAATGTGATTGCATTTCTGGTGTTAAAAGAGGCTTGTGTTCAATGCTTGGATCACAGCCGGTAATATTTCAGAATATTTTGGAATCTTGGGCACTGGAGACTAGCTAGAGAAACAGCCCTGAATGTCATACCTCGTTATCAATTCTTGTCTGTTACCTACCTGTCAACTGTGAGATAAACAGCCTTTGCTACACATTTCTGTACTGTGATGGTCTGCCTAACCATGGGCCAAGAATCAGTGGTGTCAAGTGGCAATGGAATGAACTTTCTAAAGATCAAGCCAAAATAAATCTACCTTTCAGTGAGATGTCTCTGTGAAGTATTTTATCACAGCAACATCAAGTCTGACTAATACAACCACAGAAATCAAGAACCTGGCACCTTCTTACAGGAAGAAAACAGAAATCTCCCCGGTTGGTTGCACTGAATTCTGAGTGTGTATGGCTTCTAGAATTACTATATTGTCCAGTAAACATCATTTACATTTCTCTTTTACTGGTATTAATTGTATGCTAATATAGGTAATATTTGAAAAAAATAATACAAGATGAAGGATCCTCAGATACTAGTCACCATAAACTATCCCAAATTCAATTCAGTCAACATCTATTTGTACATTTTTCATGAGATAGAGCTTTATATACACTAATAAAGTTGGTTCTGTTGATTGGCAGCTGTGTGTGTTTAGAAGTTCTTTATTATATCATGTGGAAAGGTCCATACTGTTCCATAAACTAAAAAAAAAAAAAAAAAAAAAAAAAAAAAAAAAAAAGATGGCTTAGGCTCTGTTGATAGCATCCTCTATGCCCCTCCCTATTCTTTCTCATCAGACAGCTCTCCATGTGATAGAAGGTACTCAAGTGGAACTTTCATCAGAAACACTTCTATTTGCAATAGATGATGATTAACACAGGGAACTACATCTGGCTAAAGTACAGAAAAGAAGACACTGCAGAATGCCTAGCCCTAAATGGAACACAAATTTCACAGCCCTTTCTTCAGGAATCACTGTAGAGGAGGGATGGAAAGGCAGTAAGGGGAGGAAGAGGCAGTAGGTGACTACAAGGAAAGATTGTCCTCTGGACCCAGCAGGGCAGTTGCACTTAGGACAGAATGCATAAGACCTGTGCAAGCCAGACTAAATGCCCGCAGTGAGCAGGGAGCTGGACACACAAAGTCCTACCCTCTAGCTGAGGAGCTATTGGCAATAGTTAGCTGCTGGGAAAGGGAGAGTCAGCCTCTTCTAAAAGTGTAACCCCTTGTTTGCAGAACATTCTCCAGTGGAAAGCAATACATACAAAATGATATGAGCAGCACAAATTGTAGGAGGAAGAGAGGGGGGAAAGAGAGAGAGAGAGAGAGAGAGAGAGAGAGAGAGAGAGAGAGAGAAGGAGAGAGGGAGAGAGGGAGACAGACAGCCAGAGAGACAGAAAGAGAGACAGACAGAGAGAGGTTGGATGGGTAATGAAAGCAAGGGGGTGGATCTGTGGAGAGTTGGGAAAGAGGACATGAATATAATCATAACATTCTGTACAAAATTCTCAAAGAATTAATAAAATATACTTTGACAAAGAAGCTAAAATTTTTTAATGCAGTATTATTTAAATATTAAAATAATAGTGAAATGCAACAGAACTGATATAGTTTTATTTGTTGAGATGGGAAATAGAGAGGAATTGGGACCTGAGTGGGTCATGAGGACAGGAGGAGAAAGGGGGGTACCATTAGAGAAAGTGCAGGAGGAAGAGAGACAAAGACAAAGGAAGAGAGTGATACATGACTCCTGGCGCACACCTCGTGGTGGGAAGGTAATGATGTAAGAGGCTGCTAAGCAACCTAGGGGCAGGCCATCTATATGCCAATAGTATTTCATATGAATATGCTCCTATCTTTGTGTGTTAAATGTTGAACAATCAGAAGAGAAGCTGAAGCTGAAACATGTAGTGAGGCAGAATGCATGCCTCTCCAACGCTGAAGTGGCAGAAGCCAGTATCTCCTTCATGCAGGCCAATACTTCATTGTTGAGGTTAACACTGGCCCTTGCTTGTGCCATTTTCTACAGTCCCTTATATAAGGGAGTTGGTCAAAGCCAGGAAGGCATATATATCTTTTGTGTCTGACATTAACTGGTCAGAAGAAAAGTGATGAACATTCGAATATAATTTGAACTTTAACTTTAACTCTTATAAATTGTTCCATGTCAGTTACCAGGAAAGGTCACAAGCCAAAATATGTGCCCAAGTGAAATAAATGCATGCTTTGACTTGACAGTAGCCCAACCATCCTGAATGTCCCTCCTACATTTGAAATCATCTAACACATGGTAGCTTAGAAAATGGAATACCAAACTCATAATGCATTACATAAGTATGTGTCTCAGGTCAGGCCAATCCAATTTAAATATCTTAGTGTTAGGCACTCTCCCTTTGACATTATAAAGATAAATAAACTGGAACTGAGATTAAAATATCAAGGTGATATGAGATTACTGTACCTTGAATTACAAGAAAAATCACAGGTGCTCTGGAGCCACAATTTAATTTTAAAAATTTGCCTCTTGTTCATAATGTCATGAAAACTCACTTCTCTACCAAACTTAAGTTAAGCAGGCAAACTTGTGTTCCTTTCTTCTAGTTCTTTGAGAATTTTGTACAAAGAGTTTTGACCCAACTCCTAACAGATCCAACCTCATCTCCCCTCCACACTCAGTTTTGTCTTTTTATTTTACACATTAAGCACAACTTTTGTTGCCTATAGGTTATTGCATGTGTGGTCTTTGGGTGGAATGTAGTTGACATAACAGGGGCTACACTCTTCCAGATGTCAATAACCAGCAGATCCTTGGCTAGCAATGAGACTTCAGTGCCCTTCTCCATGCAGAGATTCATTCTGGCCTGAGCTTGCCCGGGGCTTGTGTGTTCATATATGCAGCTGCTCTGCTGTAATCATGGCAAATTGCTTTCCTGTAGTCATTCATTGCCTCTGGCTTCTACATTTTTTTCATCCCTCTTCCACTATTATTTTCGAGCCTTGGGAGGAGGTATGCAATATAGGTGTTCTGTTTAGGGTTGAAATGTATAGTTTCTGATTCTCTGCATGTAGGTGAATTTGAGTAATTATGTTAATTTAAATAAGTGTAAGCTTCTCCCTCTTTGTTTTTTGACAGCATATGCTGTACTCAATAATAATAATAATGATAATAATAATCATTGATCATAATAATTCCTTTATGCCATTCTTACACTCAAGTGGAGCTTCACACAGGATCTGAACAAAACCATTCTTCTCAGGTAAGCCCCATGTCTCTGCAACAGAGGATGACATCATACTCTATCTGCCCCATCACTGTAGAAAATGATGCCCCGAGAAGACCTGTGATGGATTCAAGTGGCAGAGGAGACGGAATGGAGTATAGCTTTTCTCTCCAAAGTTGGTAATTACTCATAGGTTTCCAAACATGGGTTAAGGAAAAGTTAGTCAAAAATCAAATGCATAATGAATCCAAGACTTTTTCTAGTAGCAGTAGCCTGTGCTATACAACTGTCATCACTGTGACACTGGTCCTGACCTGTGCTACACAACTGTCATCACTGTAACACTGGTCCTGAACATTCAATATACAGACTTTGCACTGTGCATGAAGCCATGTAGTAATCGCAATGACTGCTGCCTGAATCACTTCAGGTCAGACTTGAAGCTATTTTACATTATGAATTGCAGAATGTTTACTATACATAAAAGTTATCTGCTTTTATATAAATATAAATTTTAAAGGATTTCCTGTGTGTGTCTGTGTGTGTCTGTCTGTGTGTGTGTGTGTGTGTGTGTGTGTGTTTAGCCTGCATGCACATCTGTACAACACATGTATGCAGAACCAAAGAGGCCAGAAGAGGGTACCAATTCTCTGAGAGTGGAGTTAAATAAAGTTGTGAATCACCACATGGTTGCTGGCCACTGCAGCTGGGTTGTCTACAAGAACATCACATTCTGCTAATGGCTGAGCTATATCTCTAGCCCTAAAGTACAAATTATCTGTGGGAAACAAGAGTTTCTAATTCTATTCCTATTTCTCTACATGTAAGGATCAAATCAGATTATCTTTTGATTGTGTTGTGTCAGAATGCTCAACTAAAAAGATCAGAGTTTGTGTGGCTTACTTGAGGTTTACTTATTTTTTTTAAAACAATTGTATGAAGCTGGGATTAGGACAGATTTCCAACAATATCTAAAATGGCCCTGAAGGGTGTGTGTGTGTGTGTGTGTGTGTGTGTGTGTGTGTGTGTGTGTGTTTGTGTGTGTGTGTGTTATTTACATGAAGTGATATTCTCAACTTTAACAAAAACCACTGATCAGCTTTGTAAAATGTTGTAGATTTTCTGCATCCTGCAGTACCAAATATTTAGCCAATATTTAATTCTCTACATAAAGAAAACCAACACACCCATCTCAGTAGTGTAGAAAAGTACCTTCATCTGTAATAAATGGCAAAATGTGTGTATGCTAAAGAGTTGTTTGGAAATACATTTTTCTGACCTCATTGCCAGTAAATGTTTGATTTGTGTGCCTGATTTATGTTTCTATACATGATGGTCATGTAAACAGTTAATAGTTATAAAAGATTTCTGGGTAGAAAGGGCTTAAGTACTGGGCTCATCTTCAGCTGCACCTTTAATGTACACTTCTGATCATGACTTTGCCTGTATGTACCCTGTCAGGAGCTTCCACAATGCACCTGAGATGAACTAGGGCATCCTTGGTGACCTGTCACCCATGCTTCTGCAATATTTGGCCTTCCTAAGGTTCTTTCAGGCTCTGGCATGCTGTCTCCATCTGAGCCTAAGAGTTTTCGTGTTTCACTCCCTCAAACTAGAAATGTCTTCTTTTGCTAGTTCTAGCTCACCATTCAGGCTTCTGAGTAATAGTTATGCAGTCAGGAAAGAAGTATAAGTGGCCAGGTCAGTGCTTGAACTTGGGGAAGAGCTATGCTATGCTTCTGGTACCTTCTGCAAAACATTCAAATATGTGTGTGTGTGTGTGTGTGTGTGTGTGTGTGTGTGTGTGTGTGTGTAAGCCTGTATGTAGAAGCACATGTTTGCATATGCTTTGGGAGCACTGATGGACAGCCTTAGCCATCATCCTCAGGAATGCTCTTTACAGCTTTATAAGATACAGCTGGTCAAAGAGTCCCAGGGAGCCTTTTGTTTAAGCTTCTCAGTACCTGGGATTACAAAAGTGTGATCTGCCATTTTTATGTGAATTCTTGAAATGCAACTCAGGTCTTCATGATTGCAAAGTAAGCACTTTATCTACTGAGCCATCCTCCCCACCTTAGCATCCACACCTCATAGTACCCCCACCCTTCCCCACCCCTACCCCCACCAGGGACTAATTATAGTGGATCTTACTTTATATTTCAAATGTTGGCAACCCTTTCTGATTCCATGACCATCTCTGCCATTGCTATTTTAAGTGCCCCTCTCCTGCAGAGCAGTGAAGGCCCAGTGATCAGAGTCCTGTTTATTTTGCTCACTGTCTGTGTTGGCATGCCTTTTCAGAGACTCTAGCTCACAAGGAATAACTGAGCTGAGCACCTGATCTTCCCTAGATGAGGATTTCAACCCATTCAAATATGGTTGGGGGCAAGGGGAGAAATTCAATGGTGTTTTCCAGTAGGAAAACAGCATGGTGACAGAGAAGGAGACAGGATTTAGGATGGAAACAATCTGGAGAGGAGGCAGCCCCAGCAAGTGCTGTGGTATGGAAGTGTCCATCTCTTGGAGACTTAATGCCCAGTACAACAGAGTTGGGAGATTAGAAGTTTAAGATGTGATTAAACCAGGAACAAGTCCAAACCTGCCACTCAGATCTTCTGAAAGATGACACAGGAAAACCACAAGCTTAGCATAGGCAACTTAGTGAGACCATATTTCAAAATAAAAAGTTAAAAAAGAGGTAGGTGGTTGA
Organism: Acomys minous; assembly: GCF_964271855.1. Lineage (NCBI taxonomy): Eukaryota > Metazoa > Chordata > Mammalia > Rodentia > Muridae > Acomys > Acomys minous. Next base: position 81,247,310 of record NC_140484.1, read on the forward strand.
ACACTTGCCTAGAATCTACCAGTGTGGGGTTAAGAATGTAACTCAATGGAAAAGATTTGCCTATACACACACAGGCACATATATATAGACACAGGTACACACAGAGACATAAACATGGACATAAGCACACACATATAGATACACACAGACACAGGCAAACAGGCACAGACACACGTACCCACAGGCACATATATACAGACAAAGGCACACACAGAGACTCACTCACATATGCACACAGACACAAGTATAGACCCACCCACCCACACACACCCACACCCACACACACACACATACAGGTACATATATATGACATAGGTACACACAGCGACATACACAAAGACACAGATGTACACACATGGACACAGGCATATGCATATAGACACACAGAGAGGCACAGGTACACAGGCTCAGATACACACACACATAGGCACATATATACAGACACAGACACACATATAGGCACAGACACAGGCACACACATATACACACTTGGGATGTGATTAAGTCACGAGGACTCTGCTGTCATAAATGCATTGATACTTGCAATGGGGGAGCTAGTGGTCATCTAGGGGATTTATAAGCTCAGTCCCTAGGATGGAAAATAGACCCAGCTATGGAGAAGTCAGGAGTGACAGATTTATCCCTTTGGGATGCAAAAGACTTTAGAACTGGGAGGACAGCAAATGGACTCTGGGTTGGGTATTTTATAAACTCTCTGGGCCCTTTCCTTCGACCTTTTTGTTTTGTCTAGATACCTACCCCTGTGCCTTTCCACCATCTTTCCCTGAAATGTGTTCTGAGAACAAGAAGCCACCATCTTGGGGAGCTCGTTTTCCTTTTTTGCCTACCTGTGTCCCTTAACTCTCCTTCATAACTCTCCATTGCAGTAGTATGTGTTAATTCTCAAAGGGATGAGTTCATGATAAAGGATAACAGCCCTTTACTCCATGGGATGATGCTACAAGAATGTGTTTGCGAGAAGTGGGTCCTAAAGTTGTTCTACCCTGCTTCTAAAACAGTAATGAAATAGACCTATTTTTCATACACCACCCAATCTCTAACATTTCTTTGATAGGACAAGAAAATGAATTGAAACATCATATACAGTGACCCAAGAAACAGCCATTTGCCTGGGGCTCCTAGTTCATGTCTAGCTACTGAGTCCCTGCTCTGAGAAGAACAAAAATTGGCAAAGCCATGAGAAGCACTGAGAAGGAAGTCTCAGTGGCTTCTTTCTCAAAGTCTTTGCTGTTGCCCTGCTTGCTTTTGAAAGCAATGTCTGATAACCTATGAACATATACAGGGGGAGGAAATCCCCCTCAGGAACAGTCATAGGGGAGGGGTATAAGGGGAAAATGGGAGGGAGGGAAGAATGGGAGGATACAAGGGATGGGATAACCATTGAGATGTAACAAGAATAAATTAATAAAGGAGAGAAAAAAAGCAATGTCTGACTTTGTTCCCTGGCCCATTAATGAACAGTAAGTCTGTTTTCTACAATATGCACCATCAAGGGACAAATAAGCCATTTTGCTTCCTGACAATAAGAGAACACCTTTCAGGAAAAGATGTGCTAATACTGGCATGTGAGGCCTGGGCACACACAGCCAAGGAACATGTGCACTGGGGTATATATAGCCTAGGGACACACAGTCTGGGGACACATGACCTGGAAACACAGCTCAGGTATACATTCACACAGGTACTAATGGCCTAGGAATACACAGTCTAGGTACACATAATAGGGACACACATGTGACATGGCATGCACACACACACACACACACACACACACACACACACACACTGTAGACAACACCTAGAGCAGTGTATGAGCTAGGGAATATAGAAATATGCATTGGCATCTTCCTGTAGTCCTCTCAGTGGCCCTTAGGGTCCCTGTTACCACCTCAGTTCTGCAGAGTTGGGCTCTCCTCGGTCGCCTACTCCTCAGGAAGAAATTATGGAAAACGATACTCTCCTCTTGCAAACAGAAAAATCTGACATTGGGAACTAATTTAAAATGTGGTTTTTCAGTGCAACAGATAGATATGATTCTGTAAAAAGATAAAATAAAATAGTTAGGCAAGGTCTTTAAAAATCTCAGAGACATACAGAATATGGCATTTAAAATGTTTTTTTTTTGTTGTTATTTTAAAGATTCACTGACAATGAGACAAGTTAACTCCTGGCAACACACAGCCTACCTCAAAGAGGATGATGAGCATCAAAGAACTTCCTTATGGAGATGGCTTCAAATATGGCAAACAAGCTACTGGACAAAATGTCCTTGCTTCTACCACAGACAGAATTCTGCTTTAAAAAGGCAAGCTTGGATGCAGACAGAGTCAATGCCAAAACTTTGCAAACACCCAATAGTTCTTGCCTCACAAATATGCCTGTCAGATATATTGGGTCAGAAGGCTGAAGATAATGTTGCAACATTATAGAGACTTTTCAGTCACTATTTCTGTTTCTGTCATTTTTTTTTCACTTTGGAAGCTGCTAACCTGCACTTCAGGTGCACTCAGGTAATTAAGTTTTATTCCTTCTTGAGTCTTTGATGGGGTTGAAGACCAGATAGTTTAGATTTACAATTAGGCTTAGTTACTTAGGGGTTAAAATGTTTTAGGCCTAGATAGACATTTTAAGTTGATAATAACAAGATATGATAGATACTGATTTACATTCAGAATTTTAAATGCATCAAGATAGGAAAGGTGTATTCTTTAAGGCTCTCAAATACAAATAATCAAAACACTAAGAATGTAGCATTTATATAATGTCTGATTGTGTCATAGTTCTTCTTGCTATAGGTAGTTTATTGTATATATGTGTGCAATAATATAAATGTATATGTAAAGGATAAAAAATGTTTAATTAAAAAACAAACAACAAAAAGAGTAGCATATTACTTACTCATTGGAAAGATATATATATACACACTCAAATTTTCAGTATATTTGAGTATATTTCTTCATTAGGATACCAGACTGTATTACTATAGAATATTAAACAATTCATGCTAATAAAACTTTAATATAATACTGACTTGTCCCAAATGTAACTGCATATATATGTGTGTGTGTGTTTATATATATTTATCACACACAAATTTATCTTTCATCACTTTGATTTTTAGCTTAAAAGAAACTCAAATTTTAGCAAAATAAATAAATTAAATATGGTTCTTTTTTCTCTTGTTGACTGTCAATAGCTAGGCTGAGCATTGTCTATATGCTTGTTAAATACAATGAAAATTCAATCTTACAGCAAATAGTACAGGCATCCAAGACCAGAGTCTAGTTTTTACCCTACATATGGCCTCTGAGCCAGGAATGTCCTTTGGCAAGCCACATAGTGCCAGTGCTAACCTCTCCTCTGTTGGTCAAGGTGGGGCTTTTTCAAGGGCTTCTCCTTCCTCTCTTCTGAAAATACCAACCAGCACCTCTTTTTTCTTTCCTCTTTCTTTCAAAACTGAGATTTTATTGGCTGAGGAACAGAATAGAGACATTTAAATTCTTAGCAAAAGTACCCAGACTCTGAAGTCTTAAGAAATACAGCACTTCTTATCTGCTCCTCGGTTAGTGTCTCCTTCCTTGTTCCAGATGTTCTGACCTCCAGGGGCTTCTGGAGTCAGGCCGCCATCTCCATTACCAGAGCTCTGTGACCAATGACTATTCATCTTTGACCCAATGACAGAACTATGGCATATAAGCAAGTGAAATCGATGAGTGCCAACATAAAGGACCACCAAGCTTTAAACAGAAGCCCATAAATGAAGAAGAAATAAGAGTTATAAAGAAAACAATGAGATCTGGGTGAATTCATTCTTAACTTGTCAGATTCCTTTCTGCATTAATTTCAGTTCAAAAGTTGAATTAAAATAAGTATCCTAATATAAGCCTTTTGTTTTTGCCTTTGTTGCTTAATCAGTAAGTTTTACTCTCAACAAGACTCTACTTCAGGGCTTCTTAAACTCTTTGCACTTGTGACCCCTTTTCCCCAAGAATATTTTGTGTACCTTTAAATCATATATGTATAAGAACCAGATAAAACATATACACAACCAAATATATGCTGAAACTAAATGATAAAGGAATTTATTTATTTTTAATTAATTAATTTTTGTAAAAAAATCATTTCTTATGTGTATGGGTGTTTTGCCCAATGTATATCTGTGTACCTATGGGAACACCAGAAAAGAATGTCAGATCACTTGGAACTACAATTATGGTGGTTGTGAATGATCATGTGAGTACAAGGAAACAAACAAGTATCTTCTGGAAGAACAGTTGGTGCTCTTAGTTATTGAACCATCTTACTCACCCTGGGAATTTATTTTCAAACTCTCCTTGGTATATCTATAATTTTATTGTTTTTTAAAGATGAAAACAGATTTGCATACTAATGAGATGGATGTGTTGTCTTAATTTTTACAAGAAGAATTAAATTTGGCTGAATCTTTGATGCTATAGTTCATAGATAAAGTAGTGTCTTCAATGATTTTCACAGTTGATATTTGATTTTGTTAGTACTAAGAACACCATTCCACATAAACAGATAGTATAAAATGGCAGAAGTGGGCTTAGGGCCATTTTAGAAACTATTGGAAATTCTGCCCTAATCACAGGCCAAATTTTATTTAAGAACTGCATTTGTCAGGGCTCTCTGGAACAGTCGTTCTTAACTTTCATAATGCTGCAACCATTTAGTACAGTTCTTCATGGTGCAGTGACCCCAACGATAAAATTATTTCATTGCTACTTCATAATTGTAATTTTGCTACTATTATGAATTGTAATGTAAATATCTGACATGCAACCCCCAAAGCAGTGATGACTTCCAAGTTGAACACTACTTCTTTAGATGAACAATGTGTGTGTATGTGTAGTGTATGTGTGATTACATATATATGTATATACATATGATATAGATAAAGATTGATATAGGAGATAGAAAATAAATTTTAAAACATATAGAATGTGTTCTAGACTGCCTCACATGGAAGAGGCTGAGAATCCAGATATTCAGTCCCTGAGGCTGGAAGACCTGCAGGGTTTTTGGAGAGCTGCTGGTTGGTAGGTTCTAACATAAGTGAAGGAATGCCCCAGGAGCAGGGTAGATAACCTCACCAGGGAGAGTGAGGGCCAGCAACAGAAAGCAGAGTTTCCTGTTTCCATGTTTATTTCTATGGGGTGCCACCAGAACGTATGGGACAGACTTAAAGTACATCCTCCAGCTTCAAATAATCTGAACAAGATTTCTCCCATAGGTTTCCAGTACTTGGGTTTCAGTTGATTCTATATGTGGTCAAGTTGACAACCAAGATTACCACCACAATGACTTTTATGAAACTCAAACCAGTAACTCAAGTGGTATTTTGTTGTTGTTATTGTTTTTCGAGACAGGGTTTCTCTAGGTAGCCTTGGCTGTCCTGGATTCACTTTATAGACAAGATTGGCCTTGAACTCACAACAGTCTACCTGTCTCTGACTCCCTGAGTGCTGGAATTAAAGGTATTAACTACCAAATCTGGGTTCAAAGTGTATTTTTTATCAAACATTCTAGCATAACACAAACACTGATTTGGCCCATGCTCCTCGGGCATAATGGGTTTCTAAACATTCTAAACTCTTTTTCCTGTAATTAAGATATGATGTTTCTGCAAAGCAGAAAACTTTAGATGTAGACTGAAAACATAAAATATAGCATATAACTAGAATCTGAGCCATAGTGGTTTTGGTAAAATGCTTTGCATAGTGGCTTAAGGCCAGGTGTTATATGTTCAGAACCAAGGTTGTGGTAAAGTCAGGTGACAGAACATGGCCAACATATGTCATTGCACATTCAGAAGTCTTTCATGGTTGTCAAGTTGTTTACAACTTCTACATTCAATTATAAGACTTCATATGTGGTCATGAACCATGATTTAAGAATCTGTGGTATGGTAAATTGTAAGGAAATCTCAGGTCTAGGAATGGGGAATAAGGTAAAAGAGAAAGGATGGGGGAACAGGAAGATACAAGTGAGGGCATAACAATCGGGATGCAATTTGAATAAATTATTTTAAAAAAATAAAATGGGAAGGCTATCAAGCCACTGGTATGTCTCACTGATAAGTTATGGACTAAATCCTAGAATCAATATGGCCTCACCCCAACCTGCTTGAACAGGTTTAAAAAAAAAAAAGAATCTGTGGTCTGTATTTTGGATTGGTAGAGTCCTTGCCTGAAAAGCACCAGTGTGGGCCTGGAGACATGGATCGTGGTAAAGAACATGCCTCAAATCTACAATATCAGTGTTTCTTTGACCATGCATTGCTGGGATAAGACAGAATTTTGGCTTAAGTCTGGGCCAGATAATCTAGATTTAAAAGCTTACTGTTTAGAGAGGATCCAAGATGGCGGCGAACAGTGTGGACCGTGTTTGGAAGCTCCAATGAACAATTCAGGGAATTGCATAAATCTCTGAGCCAGGAACACCAAAGTCCCCACACCACAGCAGCAAGAGTGCTCCACGGTTTGGAGAGATCAGGGTGCGGAAGACCTGTGTGCCCCTGCACATGGGAGGAGCGTGGATTTTCTGGAATTGGACAGGCAGTGGCAGAGGCAGTAGCAGCAGCAACGGAGGCACCAGCGGCACCAGCGTCAACAGCAGTAGTGGCTGAGGTTTGCAGCTCTGAGCCTTCCATTGGAGGTGACTAGTGTGGTGGCCAGGGGGAGTTGCTGCGGGAGAGGAGACTCTGGACAGGATTTGGGTTGTGTGGTGCCTTGTGACCCAAACTGGACTCGGCGGACAGTTCAGCCCCAGAGTCCTGGGGTCAGCTCAGTGAGTAGTGCTGTGGAGACGCTGACTCAGCGCAGCAAGCAATTCTGCCCCACGCATTAGCTCAACGCAGCCACAGATCCCCTGCTGGGACAAAGCCTGGGTGGATCGTTCAGTTTCACCCTAGGTGCCAGCTCAGCACAGCCGAAGTTCTCCGGCTGTGACACAGGCTGGGCAGATCACTCAGTTTCACCCTGGGCACCAGTTCAGCGCAGCTGCAGTTCGCTGGCTGTGACGCAGGCTGGGCGGATCCCTCAGTTTCATCCTAGGCGCCAGTTCAGTGCAGCCGCAGTTCTCCGGCTGTGAAAAAGGCTGGGTGGATCGCTCAGTTTCACCCTAGGCACCAGCTCAGTGCAGGTGCAGTTCGCTGGCTGTGACACAGGCTGGGCGGAGGACTCAGTTTCATCTTAGGTGCCAGCTCAGCACAGCTGCAGTTCTCTGGCTGTGATGCAGGCTGGGTAGAGAGCTCCGTTTCACTCTAGGCGTCAGCTCAGCGCAGCTGTAGTTCTCCCGCTGTGACGCAGGCTGGGCGGATCACTCAGTTTCACCGGAGGCACCAGCTCAGCGCAACCGTAGTTCTCCAGCTGTGATGCAGGCTGGGCAGTTCACTCAGTTTCACTCTAAGCATCAGCTCTAAGCCACAAGCAATGTAAAATATTTAGGAGTTACTCTAACTAAGCAAGTGAAGGACTTATTTGAAAAAAAATTCAAAACTCTGAAGAAAGAGATTAAAGATGACATGAGAAAATGGAATGATCTTCCTTGCTCATGGATTGGGAGAATTGACATAGTAAAAATGGCCATCCTACCAAAAGCAATCTACAGATTCAATGCAATCCCTATCAAAATACCTGCACAATTTTTTAAAGACATTAAAAGTTCAATTCTGAACTTCATATGGAAAAACAAAAAACTCAAAATAGCAAAAGCAATCTTGTACAATAAAAGGTGCTCTGGAGGAATCTCCATACCTGATCTCAAACTGTACTATAAAGCAATAGTAATTAAAACAGCATGGTACTGGCACAGCAACAGGCTGGTTTATCAGTGGAATCAAATTGAAGACCCAGATATGAACCCACACACATATGGTCACTTGATTTTCGACAAAGAAGCCAAATCCATTCGATGGAAAAATGATAACATCTTCAACAAATGGTGCTGGTCTAACTGGATGTCTATGTGTAAATCAATGCAACTGGACCCATATTTGTCACCTTGCACAAAACTCAAATCCAAGTGGATTAAAGACCTCAACATAAAACCAGAGACACTAAGTCACTTAGAAGAAAAAGTGGGGAAGAGCCTGGAACACATTGGCACAGGAGACAACTTCCTGAACAGAACACCAACAGCCCAGGCCTTAATGTCAACAATTAATAAATGGGACCTCATGAGGCTGAGAAGCTTCTGTAAGGCAGGAGACACTGTCAAGAGAACAAAGTGACAGCCTACAAACTGGGAAAAGATCTTCACCAACCCTACATCTGACAAAGGTCTAATATCCAAAATATATAAAGAACTCAAGAAATTAAACACCACCAAACCAAATAACCCAATTGAGGAATGGGGCTTGGAACTAAACAGACAATTCTCAACAGAGGAATATCAAATGGCTGAGAAACACGTAAAGAAATGCTCAACCTCCTTAGTCATCAGGGAAATGCAAATCAAAACAACTCTGAGATTCCATCTTACACCCATCAGAATGGCTAAAATCAAAAATTCAAGTGACACCACATGCTGGTGAGGATGTGGGGATATAGGAACACTCCTTCATTGCTGGTGGGAATGCAAACTAGTACAGCCACTTTGGAAATCTATCTGGTGCTATCTCAGAAAAATGGGAATAGGGCTTCCTCAAGAGCCAGCTATTCGACTTTTTGGGATATATCCAGAAGATGCTCCAGCACACAACAAGAAAATTTGCTCAACCATGTTCACAGCAGCCTTATTCATAATAGCCAGATCATGGAAACAGCCTAAATGTCCATCAATAGAAGAATGGATAAAGAAACTGTGGTACATATACACTATGGAATACTACTCAGCTATTAAAAACAAGGAATTCCTGAAATTTGTGGACAAATGGATTGCGCTAGAAATGATCATAATGAGTGAGTTAACCCAGAAGCAGAAAGACTCAAATGGTATATACTCACTTATATCTGCATACTAGCCCAAGTGGCATGTCCCATGAAAGCCTTCACTTACCAGGAAACTGGGACAAAGGGGAGGACATCCCATTGAGACTCAGGATGAGAGAAGCATGGGAGAATAGCAAAGTAGAAGGATCCAGAGGGTCCTAGAAACCTACAAGTAGAACATTATGATAGGCAGATTTGGGCCCAGGGTTCCCCCTCAGACTAAGGCACTAGCAAAGGACAATACAGGTGGTAAACTTTAAACCCCTACCCAGATCTAGCCAATGGTCAGAACAGTCTCCACAATTGAGTGGGGAGTGGGATATGACTTTCTTACGTACTCTTGTGCCTCACATTTGACCATGTCTTCTGGAGGGGGAGATCTGGTGTCACTCAGAGGAAGGACAGCATGTTACCGAGAAGAGATGTGATACCTTATGAGCATATACAGGGGGAGGTAATCCCCCTCAGGAACAGTTATAGGGGAGGGGAATAAGGGGAAAATGGGTGGGAGGGAAGAATAGGAGGATACAAGGGATGGGATAACCATTGAGATGTAACAAGAATAAATTAATAAAATAAAATGAAAAAAAAAAAGCCTACTGTTTAAAATTTAGTTACTTGTAGTGGGACCACAGGCAAATTTCTTCCTTTTTCTGTGCCTCAATTTACTGATGTCAAACCTTGGTATAATCTTAGTATCCATCTCCCAAGACCAGGGTGTGAATTAGTTAGTTTAGGCAGTGTGTATGATGTACTCAGAGTAGTACATGGTCTACTTCAAATACCCCTATCATTGTTACTACTACTAAAGAGAAATAAAATATAGATAAACCCAACAAGACTCAGATACCAAGACCTTATAGCTAAGCTTATTTATGAATTCATAGGATGGAATTTAAAAGAATCCCTGATGAGCCTTTTACAGGGAGGAAACTGAGGCATGGGGAAGGGTTCACCCGCTTATACATCAAGACAGTGTCTGGCCAAGAAAAAAATAGCAGATTTTCTAGAGCTCCTCCTGTTTCTTGTGTCTCCCATTGATCAAATGAGCATATGTCCTCAAACTCTACCACTATGACTGAAGTCTCAAGCACACTCTACAGCAGGCTTTCCCCAGAGGAGGGCGATGTGAGTGAGAGTCAGGCTGAGAGACAAGCTACTGCTTCTGTGGGAGGGGAGAGAGGAATTTTCACTGGTACATAAATCTACAGTTGTCAAGGCTTCTGCTTGTGTTCCTCCGAAAGCCGGGCACTTGGTGTTTATGCAGCTTTGAGGCGATTATTCTACAAGAAAGAAAATCTCTTGATCTTATTCCTTAATGTTTTCCAAGTGAACATTTGGTATTTAGTGGCTAAGTAAATTTACTTTTCTATAATGAACAAGGTGGATGATTGAAAAACATTTAATACACTGAAGTATGGGTGCCTGATGTCCAAAGGATTACTTAACTCACAGCTTAAGTGCCCAAATTTTTTTGGAAAGGCGAACAGATTTCTTTTCTCTTTCTCTCTCTCTCTCTCTCTCTCTCTCTCTCTCTCTCTTTCTTTCTTTCTTTCTTTCTTTCTTTCTTCTCTTTTCTCTCTCTGTCTCTCTCTCCATCTCTCTCTGTCTCTCTCTGTCTCTCTGTCTGTCTGTCTGTCTGTCTGTCTGTCTGTCTCTCTCTCTCTCTCTCTCTCTGTCTCTTTCTCTCTCTCTCAAAAAGAGAGAGGAAGGGAGCTTGCTCAGGATTAACAGCTTTGTTCCCATTAAATGTTAACTAAATATGTGAAGAATTGTTTGTTTTTGTGGGATCAATGGGATAGACAGACATCCTTTTTTTTCCCAATGGTGAACACACCTACAGTTTTACAACGATGCCTGCTTTGCACAGAGACTTCTCTCTGCTAGTGAATGTCCACTGGAAGAGCTGAATAGACTTTAAATCAATGCTCGTGCCCCCTCACTCCTTCCTTCTCTCTCTCTCTCTCTCTCTCTCTCTCTCTCTCTCTCTCTCTCTCTCTCTCTCTCAAAAAAAAAGAAAGAAAGAACAGAAATCTCTCTCTCATACACACACAAGTATTATAGTCAATGTTTTTTAGTTGAGTGCACAGAAATATGGTGACACATGCCTTTAATTATAGCACTTAGGAATCAAAAGCAGACGGATCTCTGTGAGTTTGGGGTCAGCCTAACTTACATACCAAGTTCCAAGGTAGCTGGGGCTACAAAGTTGAACCCTATCTCAAGAAAAATAAAACAAAACAAAAACCATCTTACCATTGTACTCAGAGTAAGCAACAGAAAAGAAACAGCAAAAAGAGAAGTCTGCCATGAGAATGGGGTGGGGAAGAATTTCAACAGCCGGTGCTGTGGATGGTAAGCAGTAGAAGAATGCAAGAGAGATTTTGCACTCTGGTCAAAGTAAATGGGATGTCTATGGGGTTTCTTTGCAGTGACTTTAATTCCCCTGTCTTTGTGCTTCAAATTCAAAGGAAAGAAAATTTGAGTTACTGGTCTTGAGGCAGAAGCCAAGCATTGGATTGACCTTCTAAGGCAGAGAGTGGATCTCAACCATCCTAATACTGTTATCCTTTAATATATCCCCTCATTTTCTGGTGACCCCTAATCATAAAATTATTTCCATTGCTACATCATAACTGTAATTTTGCTACTGTTATAAATCATAATGTAAATATGTGTGTTTTCTAATGGTCTTAGATGACCTCTGTGAAAGGGTCATATAAAGCCCAGATGGGTTGTGATCCACAGGTTGAGAACCTTTGCTCTAAGGCCAGGGAAACAATACCATAGCCACGGTCAATGGAACAATTCCCAAAAGAAGGCAGCCCCAAATGCATCCATAAATCCAAGACAAAGATACAACCAAAATCCATTTCTGATTCAAGCTGCTTGCCTCAAACATCAGTCATCTCCAGCCCTCATGTACTTCACCTAAGTCCTTCCAGCTTCTTTACACTTAGAACATACTTTCAATTTCTAACCTATCAAGATGGAATTATACCCAGTGCTTTCCATATTATATTTTATAATTTCTTATTACAGTATGCCTTGCTTGCTCTTTTAGTTATGGTTACTATTGCTGTGATGGCACCTCATGACAAAAGAGCACGTTGGGGAGGAAAGGGTTTACTTAACTTACACTTGCATTTCACTGTTCATTATTGAAGGACATTAGGACAGGAACTCAAGTTGAGACCCATAATGTCATCAAGGTACAAATGTACAGATGGGGTAATGTTCTAATGGCATTATGGGGCAGGGTTAGAAACTTAAGAGGGAGGCTGGCTGAAGAAAGTAGGCCAAGCAGGCATGTCTCTGGATGATATGTCATGTCCTCTGAAGTCCTCTCTTAATCTTCACCTTCTGTCTACTATGAGATGAAATGCTTGGCTTAATTGCATGTTCTATGATGTTCTTCTTTTCCATAAAGGAACCAAGAACTAAAGAGATCATCTAAAACCATGATGGAAAGGTGTTAGGTTCATATTTCAAGAAAACCACTTGCTACTGAGTTCTTATTTACAGAAATCTGCACCTGAGAGATCTCAGCTTATGAAACAGCCTCTTTAAAGAAAATGTCAATCATTTTGATTGACAGGTGTTATCCATTGGGGACTTGATAGCTGCCTCAGTGGGTGGTGATCCAGCAACTCTCTGCTTTTCAGCTGAAGCAGGGCTGTAAAGCATGAGCTGACTGAATTCAGGGATCCTGATTCCAATTTCATTTGATTCTCCCGGTGGACAAAAACCAGAGGGGTAGATAAATTGAAGATTGTGGGAGAAAATGTGTTGCTTGATTAAAGAGCCAGAAGATGAACAGGCACAATGATTTCCAGTTTTCTCTAGGCCAAATGGGTCACTGCTTTACATGCCCAGAAATAAGCTAAATCCTTTCAAAGGGCCTGTGGAAGGCTTTATCAGAACTCTGCCCCTTCCCCGTAGCACTTACTGTTTCTGTGTAAACCAGACTTCTTACTGCAAATAGTCATGGCTCTTGGCTTTTCTAACATACAAGGATGCTCCATTCTGAATACTCCACAGATAACAAGGCCAGAGAGAAAGAGCCGCTCAGAACACCCTTCCACTGTAACACAATCTGTACATCTTTGGCTCTCAGAGATCTGAAGTACACCCCATAACATCTGCAGAGTCAACTGCATTCATCCTGTTTCCATAAATGACTACTTACCACTACATTGCACTTAGGTCCCTCACCTCTCAGATGCAATGACACCTAGTGCTTTGCACATCATGTTACTAATGGAATGAGCCCTAGCTGTCCACAGTACTAACATGCTCTTGAATGCAATCTATCTCAATATTCTGCTTCTTTGATTTTCTCATTTCGCTCCGTGCTTTGTGGAGTCACTTTCTACTGTAGTTTGAGTTTTGATTGCCCCACTAAAGATCATGTATTTAAATTGTGGTTTCCACCTGGTAGTGTGAATTAGGTGATAGGAGGATACCAGCTTCATCAGTGCATTAACCCATTGATGTAATTGTAACTTGATGGCCTTTCTACAAAGTGGTGGAAAGTATAAAGCGCGGTCTGTTTTATCTCCCTCCTTTCTCTTTCACCCATCCCCATCCCTTTTCATACTTCCTTGAGGTATCAGTAGCACTCAAAACTACATTGCAAGATCTCTTCTGCCATCACTTAAGATGATGAAGAACTGCTTTTGGCCTGGGCAGAAAGTTCTTTCAGAGTCTGGGAAACAGCTATGGGGATTTCAATGTCATTACACATCTAAATGAATGAAATTGATTTCCTATGTGGATTAGCTTCTGTAAGAAGTCTCTCTCTCTTTTCTTTCCTGTTCCAGGATGTCTGTGTCTCTGTTCGTGCAGAACATTATTTTACAAGATAGAAAATATTTTCCCATGCTGTTGTAAATTATTATTGAACAATGGAACTCTTTCTACGGCCATCATTCCCGAGCCACCTGGCCAGGCTTAGATAAATGGCCTATTGTGGAGGCTCACAGAACTGGATGAATCACGATGTTATCCTGGGAGTATGGCAGCCTGGTACATGGGTGATGGAAAGTCTGAAATTGTGGTCCTGTGATGAGCTCCTGGAGGGGACAGCTTTGCCATGATTAAAGCCCGTCTTGTGGCTGAGTCTGGATAACTCTGTAGGCATAGGTCCAGCTACTCCGGTCTGGGTTTCGATGATAACATTTTTCTCATTGCCCCATTCCAAATAGTTAACTTTTTCCAGGAACTTTTTCCAAAATCCAGTTAGTAGGGACATAAGTGGCACAACTTTCCTAATTTTACATTAAGTGCTAAGACTCCTTAGGAGGCTGCAGCCCAGGGAGCATGAGCTAGAGCCAGGCTGGGTGGTGTAGGGAGTTTAAAACAGATTGACCTACATAGCAATACCTTATCAGAAGAAAAGTGCTGAGCATGAAATTCCATGGTACAGCTCTAGTTTGGTAAGTACAAGGCCCAGGGTTCCATCAAAATAGGAACAAGATTATAGACTATCTGCCACAGACAACATAAAGGAAGAAACATGTTTTTGGCTCTTGAGTAAGAAGTTTCAGTCCATCGTGGCAGGGAGCATATGGCGGAGCCTAGCATCCCATTTGGCCAAGAAAGAGAAAGAGCTCATGTTAGTGCTTGCCAGCTTTTTCTAGGAAGCAGAGGGCCCTCTAGTTTCCTCCTTGCCCCTATTTAATTTCCACAATAGAAGATGGTACCAGCACACTCAGGGCAGTTCTTCTGGCTTCTTCCCTCATCTAATGTTCCTTGGAAAGGCTTTCACATCCTTAGTGGCATACTTTATCAATGTTCTAGATGATTCTGAATTCAATGAAGTTATCAGCTTAGATTAAGTACCATGGTTGTTTTGAGGGTTGAGATTCCGTTATGTCTGTCTGGTGAGCTAGCAACCCCCCCCCCTTTCCCCTTTCTTCTGATGAGAAACATTGCCTTTCGAGAACATGGTGCCAAGAGCATTGGGGAGTAGACTATGAAGAAATTCATTACAAAGCTTGGAGTCTGATGCCTACCTTCTGATCAAATGGACCTCTTGAAAACTTTCAAATTTAGGAAATAGAATTTTACATTTAAAAACCTGTAGGTGATTTAGAATGCTGTTAGTACTGCTGTGTTGTGTAACACTGTCCTCAGAGCATAACAGACATTACTATTTTTATCAGGGCAGCTGTGATTATACACAGGAGCCCTTCAACAAGGTCAGGCCTGTTGATGACTCCCTCATGGAAGGAGAGTACAGGGGGATCATTAGATCAACACCTGGGACTCCGGATACCCCTTTTGGCATCAGTCTTATAGCTGCCTGTAATCTTGCCCAGCTGCCTGTGGTCTCAGCATGTTTTGGATTAGATAAGAAGCTGAATATTAGCTGAAGGGCTCTATCTACACAACTGTGGTAAGGTTGCCATTCTGGGATGGCAGCAGTGCAGCTCTTTAAGGGTCATCCACAGTCCTACAAGCAATATCTCAGTCACACTCCCAGTATGTAGCTCCAGTGAACCAGAAATGGTGGGACACAACTTGAATCCTATCATTCAGGAGGCAGAGGCATACAGATCTCTGTGCAGTCGAAGCCAACATGGTCTACGCAGGAAGTTCTAGGACAGCCAAGGTTATAACATAGAGAGACCCTGTCTCAAAAATTAAAGTAATGTCAATAACTCATTGCATCAAACTAACCTTGAATAAAATCATTACTTTTGTTTTTCACTGGTGCTCTATCTAGGCTGAGTAGATGTTGATGTCACCCTAGGAAAAGTTGTTGTACCTACTGTTTGTTATTGTAGTTGTAAATTGTGTGTATTTTCTTTCAATCTTGTTTGTTTAATGTTATTGAAAGTTTCATATCTTACATAGAACATTAAGAAGTATAGATTTTTAAGGCACTTTTTCCAGGGTAGGCATGAAACCCAGGGCTCGATAGTTTCTATATTTTTATACAGAGGAATATTTAAGCCTATCTTTAAGGCCACTACTTGTAGACTAACATTTTGAAAGATTTGGGGTGTTTCTTCCCATTCCTTATGCATATATTTATAGCACATATTAGTTTACTTGACATATCACACATTATCAAATATTATTTACAAAGCCATATTTAAAGATGTTATCACATAATTTTTCTTATTGTTTTTAGTTATCCTAGTATTGTTAGAAACTTTAGATTGTTTGCAGTCTCTTTTCATCACCACTGATACTCAAAGCCTTTGAAGTGTTTCCTCTTGACCTTGTATGTGCCTCTGAGCTTCTAAAATCACCTCCAAGAAAATCACTTACCCTTGAACTATCAGTTCCCAAGTAGCTTTTCAGAGATTTTAGTTTCTCTTAAAGAAATGTTGCCTCTTCCTGAAAGAAATGATTCGTAAGAATTTTCTCTTGTTAAAAAGTCTGTGGTTCATTTGATCTTCACAATAGCTCAATTGGTAAAGAATGACCTTCCCCACACATAAGGTGGAGAAGTTCAAACATGGAGAGTTGAACACCTTTCCTGGCCTTGTGCTGAGTCAGCATATGTGACCCCATGCGCTGATCTTCCCCAGTGATCTCTCTGCTTCTCTAAGTCCTTGGGTAGGTGATGCTTTCCCTTTGGACCTTGCTCCTCTCCCATCATGTGCAAGTTTTAGAAATCTTGTGCTACTCAGGCAAACAAACTGGCTGACTACCTCGATGGTAGTGCAAATCGCTTTTTAGATTCATAATACCAATTGCTATGAAATGAGTTCTGCGTATATCCACCCAATGAATGAAGTAATATTTATATGGTAGGAAATGTGTTTTAGAAGGCTAACATCATACACTATATCTCCCTCCTACCAAGTGATGAAAATGGGATATGTGGGAGGCACAGAGGTCCTTGTGCAAATAGATAAGCACTGTGGGAACCAGGAATGTTTAACACACAGAGCTGTTTCTTCAAAGGGAAAGACGTATTAACTTGTTTTCTACCCAGAAGGCTGGGAGCAGATATGGTTAATAGACTAGTGAGATTTATGCTATCTGTATGACTAAAACCACAATGAGACCTTTCCTAGATCCTAACCATAAGCTTGGTTTTGCCAGTTAATCTTTATGAAAGCTGTGGCATGTACTTTACAAAAAGTTTCAATATAATCATGTCTTAAACTTTGTTATACACCTGGGAGTGAATTAATTATCACAAGGAAATCTTTCATCAAATTATGATGTGCCTAATTATGCCTAAAATAGACTACTTGTAGTCAGACTTCCAAAGTTTGAGTCATCACTAGCTACTGAGTTGTGTTGAACCCAACTCCCTTTTTGCTTCCTGTGGATCATTACTCCATTGGCTATGGTGTTCATAGAGCATCACATTCCATGTTCTCACCAGGGATAGGTAAGGGGGATATTTACATTTTATTTGATTTTCATTTCTTTTTAGTATTTTAAATCATGTGTGTATCTGTGTATGGGTATATGCACATTGGTACAGATGCCTATGGCATTCAGAAAACAGCATAAGTTACCATGGAACCAGAGTTACAAACAGTTGTGAACTTCTGGATGATGAGGCAGAGATGCACCATTCCATGTACTCCAGGAGAAACCTAGAACCCAGTACCAAGTTCTGCTGTGTCTATGCCCTATGCTCAGCTACCTCAAACATTGTCATGTTCCTGAGAATATGCTGGTGGTCACACAGTTCCTTATAAGAAACAAGGGTCCCCATACCACTTCTGAAGATGCCAAAAAGAAACGTAGCAATTAAATATTTGGCATCCATTTTTAAATTAACTTTGTTTGTTTGTTTGTTTGTTTGTTTGTTTATTCATATCCCTATTGTAGCCCTCTTCATCCTCTTCATCCTCTATATCTGGACCCATCCTGCACCCCTTTTCTCCTCCCATTCTTCTCAGGGAAGCCTCCCCCCACCCCACCCTCGTATCAGCTGATAACTGCACTTTAAGTCTTATCAGGACTGAGAACATCCTCCTTCACTAAGGCAGCCCCACTAGGAAGAAGTGATCAAAAAGCAAGCAGCAAATTCCATGTCACAAACAGATCCCTCTTCCACTTGCTAGGGGAACCCCATGAAGACTAGGCTGCTTATCAGTTACATATGTGTAGGGGGCCTGGGTCCAGCTCATGCATGCTCTTTGGTTGGTGGTTCAGTCTCTGTAAGCCCTTGGTACTTCAGCCTCTGTAACTCCCTATGGTGGGTCAAGGTTAGTTGATACTGTTGGTCTTATGGAGTTCTTGTCCCTTCTTGGTCCTTCTATTCCTCACCCCCACACATACATACATCCACAAGGCTCCATCAGCTCTGCCCCATGTTTTGATAAGAGTGTCAGGATCTGTTTTGATTTGCTGCTGAATGGAGCCTCTCAGAGGACAGTTATGCTAGGCTCCTGTCTGCCAGCATAGCAGAGTATCATTAATAGTATAAGGGGTTGACTGTCTATCATGCGATAGGTCTCTGGTTAGGTCAGTAATTGAGTGGACATTCCCTTGATCTCTGCTTCTTCTTTATTCCTAAATTTATTGTAGGCTGGGTAAATTTTGGGTCAAAGGTTTTGTGGGTGGGTTGGTGTTCCCCTCCCTCTACTACAAATCCTGCCTGGAAGGTGGTCACTTCAGTTTCCATGTCCCCCTGCTGCTAGGAGTCTCAGCTTGAGTCACCCCCATTTCCTCCCAGAAGCCTACCCTGTTGGAAGTCTCCAGCTTGTCCCAGAGATGCTGCCTCCTCTCTCTTTTCCATCTCTCTCTCCTCCCAACCCTGTTCTCCCAACATTTGACCTCCACCCTGATTTTCCTTCCCATACCATGTCCTACCCAGTTTCCTCTCCTCATCTACTTCTACAGTCTATTTCTCCTTCTGAGTGAGGTTCAAGCAACCTCCTTTGTTGGCCTCTTGTTTTGTTGTTTGTTTGTTTTCTCCTTGAAGGCAAACACTGAGCTAAAACTGTCTCCCAGTATCCACATTGCCAGGACCTTCACCGAGTTCATCTTAAGGAGAGTGATTGCATGCAGGAATGTATCCTTGCTGCTTACCAACAATCATGCACGAGTCCTCATCTCCAAGTGTAATTACAGGAAATCCTAAACCTAAGGAGACATTACACACAGAGTTACTTCCTCATCATCTCAATTTTATTGCTGGGCTCTGGAAGTCATTGCCTGCCCTGCTGCCCCTCCACCAGCAGCCCTCCATGGCCTCTGGATCACCTCCTGCTCCTTCCATGTCACATGCAATCAAGATGGGGTTGTACACAATAGGTGGTAGCGAGCACCTGAACGCTTAACTAACAGTCTCATGACTCTCCCTACCCCATCATGAAGGAGTGCAAATAGCCAACAAGTCTAGCCTGAATGATTTTTGGTAAGCAGGAACAGCTGAAGTCCCCAAGGTGGCAGTTGCTTGGCAGAGTGGACAGCCACTCACAAAAATAGGAAAGCATATAAATAAACATCATGTAGCCGGATGGACTTTTATAAACAGAATAGCACATCCCCTGCTTCTCCCAAGATCCTATCTTGTAGCATCTCCTAGCTTCTATAGCAAGGCTGCAAGCTATCCTGGCTTTAATCACACTCGTGTTTGATGCTCTCATTCTTTGTGGGAGTTTAGGCATGAGTCCTCCTGGGCCTGGCTTTACTAGATAAGCTTAATATTGGTGAGACTCATCTGGACTTGGCATACACAGTAACTTACACTAATGATCTACAATGGATATTGACAAATCTCTTCTCTTGGACAGACATTTGCTTAGTTTTACTAGATCCTGCTGTTATGAACCATGCTGCTTATGAAATTCTTCATCCAAAGCTGGGGTGTGCATATGTATTTTCATCAGGCTTACATATTAGAAAGTAATGGATGGGCATATACTGGACTTTATGGGTTACTGGAAAAGGCCTTCCTGGTGTTTGTACCAAGTTGGTGCACCCACCCTACCAACTGCAAGTAAGTGATCACTTTGTTCTGTATTCTCACTGATACTCGATGACTTCAGTATCTTTTAGTATTCTTTTAAACATTTTATTAAATTTACTCTCACAATTTCAACCAAGAGGAATAATGAGAGCTTGCCTTTGTGGGGAGCCTCTGGGGTTTCTCTGACTGACTCATAAGGAAGTATCCCCATCTGGCAGTGGGATTTTTGTTTAATAATGCATGGGTACTAGATAAAGCATTAATCCTCCATACAGGCTATCACCCTTCTAATTCTCATAACTATTTATTTGGCTGAACAAATAGTATACATTTCCCCTCTCTTCTCCTTCTGCACTTCCAGCCTCCTATCTCTGTCCACTCCCAGTAAACACCCTCTCTGTTTTCAGATCACCTATTATCCAATATCCCTCCTCCTTTGATGCATACTCCCACTCCAGTGGCCCTGTTCTGCTCTCCTGGCTTCTATAGGTGTTCCAAGTTAAACACACAGATCTGAAGATCAGAAGCTAAAATTCAAAAATGAGTGAGAACATTTGACATTAAGTCTGGGTCACGTCACTCAGTATAACTTTTTCCAGTTCCATCTTTTATCTATAAGTTTCATAATTTTATTTTTACAATTAAATGCAATTCCTCTGTATGTATCACATTTTCTTTATCCATTCACCTGTTGGTGGATAGCTGAACTGATCTCTAGCTATGTTGGATAAAACAGCAATAAACATGGATGAGCAAGTATTTCTGTGGTAGGATGTGGTATCCCTGGAGAACATGCTGTGAGTGGTATAACTAGGTCTCATAGTAAATCTATTTCTATTTCTTTGAGGAAACTGCACATTTATCTCCATAATGAATGCACAAGTGTGTACTCCACTAAGAGTGAATAAACATTCCTTTTCTTCTCATTCTCATCAGCATTTTGCTATCATTTGAGTTTTGATGACAGCTTTTCTGACTGTGATGAGATGGAATCTCAAAGTACCTTTAACTTGTATTCTCTGATAGAATTATGTTGTCTAGTTTTAATTTTCATTTTTACCTCATTTATTTTTTTAAGATAGGATCTCACTATATCACCCCTACTTGGCCTGGAACTCATTAAGTAAACCAGGCTGGCTTCAAACTCATAGAGATCTACCTGGGATTAAAGATGTGACCCACAATGCCCAGCTCTTGATACTTCCAAAAAGCACTTATTATCTATTATCTGTCTAACTTCCATCTATCTATCTATTATCTCTCTATCTATCTCTCATTATTTGTGCAGATCTGTAAACCATTTTGGTCAAGTTATTTTCTTTTTTAATTTTTAAGTTATTTGGATATTCTGGATATTAAAACACTATTGGATGAGTAGCTGGGCAAAGCCTTTTTAGTGGTCTGTATTGCTTATTCATCACTTGATTGACAGTTTTCTTTGATGCCTAAAGGCTTTTTAAATTTGATGATATTCCATGAGTCAGTGGTTGGTCTTATTTTCTGAGTGACCAGAGTCCTGTTTAAAAGTCCCTACCTATACCTCTATCTTTTAGAGTAATTCCCTTTTCTCTACCAGTTTCTGATCTTGAGGTCCCTGATCTATTTAGAATTAACTTTTTTAACATATACATTTATATTATTACACATATATGCAATATATTACCTATAGCAAGAAGAACCATGACACAATGAGGAAATATATAAATGTTACATTCTTAGTGTTTTAGCTATTTGTATTTGACAGCCTTGAAGAAGACATCTTTCCTATTTTGATGCGTCTAAATTTCTAAACGTAAATCAATCTCAATCACATATTGTCATTATCAACTTAAAACATCTGTTTAGACTTACAAACATCTTAACCCCTAAACAACTAAGCTACCGGGTCTTCAACTCCATCAGAGACTTGAGAAGGAATAAACTTGTTTACCTGAGTATGCCGAGAGTGCAGGTTAGTAGCTTTCTAAATGAAAAGATGACAGTTTTCTACCTGAATAGTCATCCAAAATTTTATAAGGTTGGAGCATCTTCTTCAGCCTTCTGGCCCAATATATCTGACAGCCATATTTGTGAGGCAGGAACTATTGACTTGCTTAACTTGACTTGGCAGAGTTTGGCTGTTGACTCTGCCTGCATCCAAGATTCCACTTTTTTTTTAGGCAGAATTCTATTTGTGGTAGAAAAGGGGACCTTTACCTTTAGCCCAGTGGCTTGTTTGCCACATTTAAAGCCATCTCCATAAAGAGGTTCTGTGATGTTGGTAGTCCTCTTTGAGGTAGGCTGGGTGTTGCCAGGAGTTAATCTGTTTCATTGTCAATGAATCTTTAAAGTAATAAAACATTTTAAAATGCTACGTTCTGCATGTCTCTGGGGTTTTTGAAGACCTTGTGTACCTACCCTTCCTTATCTTTCTTTAGAGTCATATCTATCTGCTATACTTAATTTGTATATTCTTGTGATAAGAGTAAACTAGCAATTGATATGACCATGGTTTAATCAACTAACATTTAATTGTATAATTTATTTATCCTAAACAGCTTGCTATAGCACTTTCAAAGCATTGGAAGTAAACCTTGTATTATAATTGAGCTATATAGGTACAATACTTTATATTAGAGTAGAATATATATATATATATATATATATATATATACACATATATATATGTATATATATATATATAATGTGTATGAAGAATAATCTACATTTGAATTCAATACCACTATGTCTAGAATTAAACTTATTTTGTATCTATATACAAAATTCTATACCAGTGATTTAAAAATACCTTGTGAGTGACAATTGAGGCATTAAGTTGAGGAGTAGATTCACTAATCTACTTTTTTATTCTATCTTCCCTATATATTTCTATATTCCCTCTTCTTTCTTTTCAACCCCTTTCTCCAAACAGGATGTCAATGTCCAGTATGCTGGGAGGAATGCATCCTGTCAGATCTGATCCAATGTCAGTGTCTGGTTCTTTTGTTCTGAAAGCATATGATTTCTCACAAGCATTATACAGTCCTAAAATTATAATTGTATAAGATGTGTGTGATATACAGAACAATTAAGGCTGGATTTCTTCTCTTTGTATGAGCAAGAAAAGAAGATATCTGTAAATCTTCATTCATGCTATATGAAGAATGGCATCTAATAGTAATTCACAGGGGTTCTTTAGTCAACAAGAACCATTGTCTATGCCTAGACATTCACATTTCAGTCAGTCTGAGAGCTAGTCCTATATGGTGGGATTAGCAATATAAGTTACTTGCTTGTTGTGCAGTTTAAATTCTTCACATCCTGATTGTATCCCCTTCCCTCATTCCCTCCCGATCCCCCTCCCTCCCTCATGCCATCTCCTCCCTCTCTTAGTACTCAGACAGGGGAGCCCTCTTCCCTTAATATCTGACCTCAGCCTATCAAGTCTCATCTGTAATAGCTGTAACTTCTTTCTCTGTAGCCTGGCAAGGCCATCTTGCCAGGGGGAAGTGATGTTCAGTGGCCAGAGTGATTGTCTGAATGTAGTCCCTACTCTCCACAGGCAGGATCCACAAGGAGACTGTACTACTACATCTGAGCAGTGGGTGTAGGTCCACATCATATATGGTCCTTGGTTGATGTTTCTGACTCTGTTTTGTAGTGTAGTTATCCTGTATTGTGTGGCTAATGTCCGATTATGAATGAGTATATACCATGTGTGTCTTTCTGGGTCTGGGTTACCACACTCAGGATGACCTTTTCCAGTTCCATCCATTTGCCTGCACATTTCAAATTTTCATTGTTTTTAATAGCTGTAGATGTACCACCATTTGTTTAACTATTCTTCAGTTGAGGGACATCTAGGTTGTTTCCAGAATCTGGCTATTACAAATAAAGCTGATACGAACATTTTTGAGCAAATATCCTTGTTGTACAATGGAGTATCATTTGGGTATATTCCCAGGAGTGGTATGGATGCGTCCTGAGGTAGAGTTATTCTCAATTTCCTGAAAAAGCACTAGATTGATTTCCAAAGTGGTTGTAGAAGTTTGCACTCCCACCAAAAGTGGAGGAGTGTTCCCTTCTCTCCACATTCTAGCCATCATGTGCTCTCACCTGAGTTTTTGAACCTAGCCATTCAGGTAGGTGTAAGATGGAATCTTGGAGTCATTTTGAGTTGCATTCCCTGATAACTAGGGATGCTGAGCATTTCTTTAAGTGTTTCTCAGCAATTCAATATTCCTCTATTGAGAATTCTCTGTTTAGTTTTGTACCCAATTTTTAAATTAAATTATTTGCTTTGTTGGTGTTTAATTTCTTGAGATCTTTATATATTTTGGATATTAGCCCTTTGTCTGATATAAGGTTGGTGAAGATCTTTTCCCAGTCTGTAGGCTGTGGTTTTGTTTTGTTGACAGTGTCTTTCACTTTACAGAAGCTTTTCAGTTTCATAAGATCCCATTTATTTTTATTTATTTATTTTTTTAAAGATCCCATTTATTGATGGTTGGTCTTAGGGCCTGAACTGTTAGTGTTCTGTTCAGGAAATTGTCTCCACCGCCGATGAGCTCAATGCTCTTCTCCACTTTTTCTTCTAACAGATTTATTGTATCTGGTTTTGTGTTGAAGTCTTTAATCCATTTGCACTTCAGTTTTGTGCAGGGTGATAGAAATTTATCTATTTTCATTTTTCTACATGTAGCCATCCAGTTAGACAAGCACCATTTGTTGAAGATGCTATCTTTTTTCCATTGTATGGATTTGGTTTCTTTGTCAAAAATCAAGTGTCCCTAAGTATGTGGGTTTATTTCTGTATCTTCAATTTGGTTCCATTGATCAACCAGCCTATTTCTATGCAAGTACCATGCTGTTTTTATTACTGTGTACAGCTTGAGATCTGGGATGGAGATTCCTCCAGAAGATCTTTTATTGTACAGGATCGTTTTAGCTATTCTGGGTTTTCTGTTTTTCCATATGAAGTTGAGAATTGATCTTTCAAGGTCAGTAAAGAATTATGTGGGTATTTTGATGGGAATTGCATTGAATCTGTGGATTCCTTTTGGTAAGATGGCCATTTTTACTATGATTCTCCCAATCCATGAGCAGGGGAGATCTTTGCATCTTCTGAAATCTTCTTCAAATTATTTCTTCAGAGACTTGAAGTTTTTTTTTTATACAAATCTTTCACTTTCTTGGATAGAGTTACACCAAGATACTTTATATTATTTGTGGCTATTGTGAAGGGTGTTGTTTCCCAAAGTTCTTTTTCAGCCTGTTTGTCACTTGTATGCAGGAGAGCTACTGATTTTTTTGAGTTGATTTTGTATCCAGCCACTTTGCTAAAGGTGTTTATCAGCTGTAGGAGTTCCTTGATAGAATTTTTGGGGTCACTTACATAAACTATCATATAATCTGAAAATAGTGATAGTTTGACTTTTTCTTTTTCTGATTTGTATGCCCTTGATCTTAGTTAGTTGTCTTATTGCACTAGCTAGGATTTCAAGTACTATATTGAAGAGATACAGAGAAAGTAGACAGCTTTGTCATGTCCCTGATTTCAGTGGAATTGATTTAAGTTTCTCTCTATTTAGTTTTATGTTGGCATAGGCTTGCTGTATATTGCTTTATTATGTTTAAGTATATGCCTTATATCCTTGCTCTCTCCAGGACTTTTAAAGTGAATGGGTGTTGGGTTTTGTCTAATGCTTTTTCAACATCTAAGGAGATGATCATGTGTTTTTTTTCTTTCAGTTTGTTGATATGATAAATTACATTGATGGATTTCCATATATTGAACCACCCCTGCATAGCTAGAATGAAGCCTACTTGGTCATAATGAATAATAATTTGGATGTGTTCTTGAATTCGGTTTGCAAATATTTAATTAATTATTTGTTCATCAGTGTTCATAACAGAAATCGGTCTAAAATTCTCTTTCTTTGTTGACTTATTCTGTAATTTAGGTATCAAGGTGACTGTGGCCTCATAGAATGAGTTTGGTAATGTTGCTTCTGTTTCTATTTTATGGACTAGTTTGAAGAAAATTGAAATTAGCTCTTCTCTGAAGGTCCGGTAGAATTCTGCACTGAATCTGTCTGGTCCTGGGCATTTTATTTATTTATTTATTTATTTATTTATTTATTTTTGGTTCGGCGATTTTGATGATTGCTTCTATTTCCTTAGGTGTGACAAGACTATTCAATTTATTTACTTGATCTTGATTCAATTGTGCTAATTGGTATCTATCAAGAAAATTGTCCATTTCATTTAAGTTTTTGAATTTTTTGGTATATAAGCTTTTAAAGTTAGACCTGATGATTCTTTAGATTTCCTCAGTGTCTGTCATTATGCTTCGGTTTTCATTTCTGCTTTTGTTGATATGAGTACTCTCGCTCTGCCTTTTAGTTTGGCTAAAGTTTTGTCAATCTTGTTGATTTTTCTCAAAGAACCAGCTCTTGGTTTCATTGATTCTTTGAATTGTTTTCTTTGTTTCCAATTTTTGGTTTCAGGCCTACGTTTGATAATTTCCAGCTGTCTACTCCTCTTGCATGTGTCTGCTTCCTTTTGTTCTAGAACATTCAGGTGTGCTGTTAAGTTGCTAGTATGGGATTTCTCCAGTTTCTTTATAAAAGCCCTTAGTACTATGACCTTTCCTCTTAGCACTGTTTTCATTGTGTCCCATAGGCTTGGGTATGTTGTGCCTTCTGTTTCATTGAATTCTAGAAAGTTTAAAATTTTTCTTTTTATTTCATACCTTATCCAAATATCATGGAGTAGGGAGTTGTTCAGTTTCCATGACTTTGTAGGCTTTCAGTTGTTTCTTTTGTTGTTGAGTTCCATCTTTATTCCATGGTGGTCTAATAAGATGCAAAAGATTATTTTTATTTTCTTGTATCTCTTGAGGTTTGTTTTGTGGCCAAGTATGTGGTCAATTTTGGAGAAGGTTCCATGAGGTGCTGAAAAGAAGGTGTAATCTTTTTTGTTTGGGTGAAATATTCTGTAGATATGAGTTAGGTCCATTTGTTTCATGATATCTATTAGTTTCCTTGTTTCTCCATTTAGTTTCTGTCTTGATGATC
Source organism: Acomys minous (assembly GCF_964271855.1). Classification (NCBI taxonomy): domain Eukaryota; kingdom Metazoa; phylum Chordata; class Mammalia; order Rodentia; family Muridae; genus Acomys; species Acomys minous. The sequence continues at coordinate 81,274,240 of NC_140484.1, forward strand.
TGTCTATTGTGGAGAGAAGGATGTTGAAGTCTCCTGTTATTAATGTGTGGGGTTCGATGTGTGGCTTAAGTTTTAGTAACGTTTCTTTTACAAATGTGGGTGCTCCTGTGTTTGGGGCTTAGATGTTCAGAATTGGGAAATCACCTTGGGGTATTTTTCCTTTGATGAGGATGTAGTGGCCATCTCCATCTCTTTAATTAATTTGGGTTAAAAGTTTATTTTGTCAGACACTAGAATGGCTATTCCAGCTTGTTTCTTAGGTCTGTTTGCTTGGAATACAGTTTTTCAACCCTTTACTCCAACCCTTTATCTTTATTGCTGAGGTGTGTTTGTTGTGTGCAGTAGAATGATAGATCCTATTTTCAAATCCATTCTGCCAGCCTGTGTCTTTTTACTGGGTAGTTGAGGTCATTGATGTTAAGAGATATTAATGACCAGTGGTTGTTAGTTTCTTTTGTTTTGATTTTGGTGGTGGTAGAGTGTGTGTGTTTCTGTGTTTTAGATTTGTAGATGTAGATATATTTATTTCCTGTGTTTTCTTGGATGTAACTAGCCTTCTTGGGTTGGAGTTTTCCTTATAGTACCTTCTGTAGGGCTGGATTGTACTGATTAAACTTGGTTTTGTCAAGAAATATCTTGTTTTCTCCATCTATGGTAATTGAACGTTTTGATGGGTATAGTAGTCTGGATTGACATTTGTGCTCTCTTAATGTTTGCATGACTTCCGTCCAGGCCCTTCCAGCTTTCTTAGTCTCTGTTGAGAAGTCAGGTGTAATTCTGATGCCTTTTTCTCATGCAACTTTTAATATTCTTTCTTTGTTCTGTACATTTAATGTTTTGATTATTATGTAGTGGGAGGATTTTCTTTTCTGGTCAAATATATTTGAAGTTCTGTAAGCTTCTTGTATGTTAATTGGCATTTCTTTCTTTAGGTTGGGGAAGTTTTCCTCTATGGTTTTGTTGAAAATGTTCTCTGGGCCTCAGTGCTTGGAGTCTTCTTCTTCTTCTATTCCTATTATTCTTAGATTTGGCCTTTTTATAGTGTCCCAGATTTCTTGGGTGTTTGGGGTCAGGAACTTTTTAGTTTTAACGTTTTCTTTGACTGATGTATCGATAATTTTGATCTTATCTTCTGCACTGGGGGTTCTTTCTTCTATCTCTTGTATTCGGTTGGCATGGTTTATATCTGTAGTTCCTGTTCTCTTCCCTATGTTTTCCAAATCTAAGATTGCCTCAGCTTGTGTTTTCTTTTCTGCTTCTAATTCATCTTTTTGAGTCTTTAATAGTCTTATTCATTTCTTTCTCCCATTTGATTGAATTTTGCTTTAATTCTTTATAAGATTTATTCAATTCCTTCATCTCTTTGATCTCTTTGGAGGTGTTCTCCTAAAGCAGATTGGGAGCAAGTAAGGAAAACTCCAAGCCAAAGGTTGTTTGCTAGGGCTCACCAGAGGCCTCCTTAGGATGTTGGACAATGGCATCCAGCTCAGCTCAACTGGGTTCCCTGACTGTATTCCAGTTGGGTAGGGCAGAGGAAGAGTGAGCTGATATATTTCTAAACCTGAAGTTGTTCAGGTACCCTACAGTCCTTTCCAAGATGGCAGGGCTGTGTCTATCTGTTGTGTTCCAGATGGTTCTCTGTATCCTGTTTGAGTAAGGCCAACCAAGCAAGATTAGAGCTCCAAACTTCTCACAAATCAGCAGCTAATGTGAGTTGTAGCTTGCACAAATCTCTGTTCTGTGTTCTGTGACCTAGGTGGGTGGGGTGAGTTCAGGGCCAGAAGCTGCTAGCAGGATTGCAGCTAATGAGTATGTGGCCCAAGCGGGTCTCTGTCCAGTGGCCTTGTCTTGTGTCTTAACTTTATCTGAGTGGTATACTTCAGGCAGGTGTGTGTATATAGACCAAGGCCTGAAGTTGCTCATAAGATGGCAGCTAATGCAGACCATGGCCAGAGTCTGGATTTGGTGCTGCCTGCCAAAATGTATGCTACCAGCTGGTAAGCAGTTGGAGGTACTGTAAGAGATCGGGTCTCCAAACTGCTCATAAGTTCCACAGCCCTTCTTGGGATGGCAAGGGTATATTTATCTGCTCTGTGACCCACGTGACACAGCCAGTCTAGGCCAGCAAGCAGTAGCCGGGCTAAGATAGCTCAAAGGTATTTGGGTGCCCCACACTCTTTTCTAGGGACAGCTAATGTGGATTGTGTCCTGTGCCTGAACTAAGCTCTGTCTGTTCGCTCCCTATTCTGGATCTGGCAAGCAGCAGACTGGGTGGGGAGTGGAGGAGGAGTGGGGTTGGGGGTCTGGGGGCCTCTGGATTGGGAGGGGTGAGAACCTGGAGCTGCAAGTATATCTCACAGTTTTTCTGTCTGGGAGACCAATTTCCCACAGTCCTTCCCAAAATGATGGCCAATATGGGCTGTCCCCAGGGATTTTTCTGTGGGTTAGCTGGGTGCCCAGGAGTCAGAACCACTCATGCCCCCACACAATTTGAATCCTTCTCTCCTGAGAATTAGCAGCACTGGTATTTTGTCGTTCTCAGTTTGGTCTTTAGGTCACTGTGCAGTCCTGGATTTCCTGCTAATCAGATGCAATGTGCGATGTTGCCACCACTTTGCCCCTCTGAGATAGAATTTACTTTTGTGCAGGGTAGGAGATAAGGATCTAGTGTAACTCATCTATATGTAGACAGCCATTTTTCACAGAACTGAATATTGAATATGTTGCATTTTCTACAATGTGTAATGCAGATAACTGGCAAAATCAGATGGCTAAGCTGTGTAGACTTCTATCTAAATCTTGTATTCTTTCCCTTGATCTCTGTCTATATTTTTATGCCAGCACCAAGGTGCCTCTAGTACTTTGACATGGAATTCTCCTTGGCCAATGTCTTTTATCAATAGAGTGTTTTTTATATCATTCCAAAGGCACTGCATATTTCTGTTCATGCAGCTTTAAAAGGTATGTAATTTTCTTTGGATTATCCAATCATTCTACTTTGTTCTTAGGTCAATATATTTTATCTTCTACACATCCCATTCTGTTGATGTTGCTTTCTGCCAAGCTTTTTATTTGTGTTACTGAAAATTTTGCATCCAGCTTCATTTCAGTTTGATTTTCTTCAGTATTTCTCTTTAGCATGTTCTTTTTTTATATATATGGCTTGTCTTAGCCTTATTATTTCATCCAGTTGGTTGTATTTCATTGGGTTTCTTGTTGGTTCATTTATATTTAAGATTGTGTGGATGATTTTTAATTTACTGAACTCCTTGAGCATATATATATAATAGTTCTTTTGGACTTTGTCTGGCATTTAATCTAAGTTGTTGCCCTAGGTAGGTTTTTACTGCTGTGATGAAACATCATATCCAAAAGGAACTTAAGGAAGAGAGGGTTTATTTTATCTTATACCCCTCATCACACTCTAACACTGTGGGAAATCAGGCAGGAACCGAGAGGCAGGAACTGATTCAGAGGGCATGGAGGAGTGTTGCTTACTAACTTGCTCCTCATGGCCTCTCCAACCTGCTTTCTTATATCACCCAGAACCACCTGCTCAGAGTTTGTACTATGCAGAGTGAGTTGGGCCTTCTCTCTCCAAGTAGCAATCAAGAAAATTCCCTCACAGGCTTGTCTACCTGCCAATCTGATAGGGGCATTTCTCAACTGAAGTGCTCTCTTGCAAAATGACTGAGGCTGGTGTTAAGCTAATATAAAACTAATCATCACAGTTGTTCTAGACAGGGAATGTTGCCTTAAGATTGGCAGTTTTCATGTGGGAAGGACATTTGGTCTTTTGTATTGCTTGTGTTTTTACAATGAGCCTTCATGGTCTGGAGATAGGTTGTTGTTTATGTCTGTTGATAGGAGCTTTTTGGGTTACCACGCAGGCCACATGTGCTCCTATCCCACTATATATAGTGGCTGAAAAATTTTGGTGACTGGCAGACAGAAGGGGCTTTAGGGACTACAGAGAAAGAGGGGTGAAGAAAAGAAGAATAGAATCTTAAATAGATCAAAATTGTGAAAGCTCTGGGTTCTGTATGGTGACTAGGTGGTCTCTGGCAGGTGGCAGGTGGAACTTTGGGAAGTCTTGAGAAGGGAAGAGTCAAGGAGAATAAATGTAACATCTGGGCTACATGGGGGTAGGGCACTATGAGAACCCCAGGCAGGAAATAATCAGGACTTTGGGGAGTCTTAAGTGGGATGAGATTGGGAGTCCCAGACAGGAAATGGGCAGGAGTTTGTGAATTCCTGAGAAGAGAAGGGAAGGGGAGGTGAATAGTTATGTACTAGTGGTCTCGGATCCTTCTGGGAGAACCCATAAGAGTGCTAGGAAGTACTTTGTGGAGTCTGCAGTGAAAAGATAGTAGGACAATGAATATCAACTTTAAATTTTTCAAATTATTTTACCAAAACATCTTTTATTTTTATCAGTTTAGAGTAATGAACTCTTCTGGAGAACTATATTGGGGGTGCACTCTCTCAGATATAGTTAGGCAAAGTCTCTAATAAGCTTCAATTTGTTTTATTTGATAAAGTAACAAGTTAAGTCAGTTTTATCCCTCTTTCAAAAAATCTTAAATGCCATCAAAACACATCTGCCCTTTAATGTCATCCATAGTAAACTACAGCTTCCTTGACATAACTCTATGTGATTTATTAGTCTCTTGTGTGTGTGTGTATGTATGTATGTATGTATGTATGTATGTATGTATGTATGTATGTACGTACGTACATGACTCACAGGAGGCACAAACTTGGAAACTCTCTCTTAGCCTTCATCTGTCATAGTGTTTGACACATTTTTCCATAATTATAATACCAGCCATATGTTTATTTACTTGAGATTCTAAAATAAAGTTTGAGTTATCATGAATACAAAATTTTGAATACCTGTTTTTCTGAAATAAATAAAAATAAACACAGCACTACCAAAACACATATTTACCATGTCAGGTTCATCTCTATATTCTGCTTGTTAGCTGACATGACTCCAGTCACAGCTGGCCATGAGCCATCACTGTCACCATTACAGGGCTAGGAGCTTCTAAGTGTACTGTTCCTGCACATACAGTGATTCTAAGTACACCCAGGGGCTCCTCACTTGCACCTGCCTTGCAAATCCTTGTCTCTTACCCTGTAACATAAGCTCTTCAGTCACTCATCATGCAGTGAACTTCACCAGGAAATGAAGAAGTTATTGCCTCAGGGAAGTGAAATTTGGATCAGTAGAAAAATAAAGTCTACAAGTTAATTTTCCTTTTCTGTGATGGTTAGCCACGTCAAGTTGACTGAGTTGAAGGAGCATTAGAGATCATTAAAGTTTTCCTATGAGGCATCTATGATAGTGCTTCCAGAGAGAACTAGATCATAGGCCTTTGGTCTAATCAATAAATTCATCCACAGAAGGATTAAAATTCTGGATAGAATATCAAGAGTTATTAAAAATATGAAAGGGAATGCCTAACCGGAGAAGATGGGTTAATAGAGACATACCTATTCTGACCAGATCTTATGCTGGACACCTCTTTGTCTGTCCCTCTGCTTCCTGTCTACCATGAGGTGAGTGTCTTCTGTTGCATACTACTGCTGCCATGATATTCTGTCCCATCACAGGCTGAAATTAATGAAATCTGAATAGTGTGTGGCTAACGCCTTTGAACTCATGAAATAAAATATACCCTTCTTCCTTGTAAATTGTTTCCTCTTACATAATTGTCAGACTCAATGACACATCCTTCCATCTTCCCACTATATCAGAGGACCAGTGACTTCCTTGTTAAGGGTGTTTTTGTCAGCTTGGGAATGTTCTACCAAATATGATTGAAAGCTAATAAAGCTCTCCCTATGCCATTGTCCTGAGACTGCACTCCTTAATACAGTTTCAGTACAATGAGCTCCTGTTTTGGTGGACTGTTTTCTAGGGGCTATAAGCTCTCCTCTAAAGTACACTACCTCAAACCATCTTGTTGCTAAATTTCCTCCCCAGAGAGAAACATAACCAATGCTACCTCTTGTCCTAACGTCCCAATAGCAAACTGAAGCACATTTCTCCCAAAGTTGACTCTGTGGAACCAATGAATTTATTTTGGCTTCCTTACAGATCAGAGGTAGGGTTTATGTACAGAAGCAATTGTGTTCATTCCCCAACAGACCTCACCTGGAAAGACTTTACCAAGTAGAGGTACACATACATGAAGCCTCCCTTTTCCTAGTCTTCCCCAGCTTATTTATGTTAGCTCATTCCTGAGACCATGAAAAATTAAGTCAGAATTCTTACAGGTGAAAGTAAGAGGCTGGATGATCAGGTGAAGCTCTTGTGACTCTCTTCATCACTCTATGATGGGATGTCAACAAGCACAGCTAGGACAAGTGTTTTGTAAGAGGGCACAAATGAACTCCCCAGTATGGCGATTGTTTGGCTTAGGAGACAGTCCTAGCACATATCCTGTACCACCACATATGTACAACATCCACAACAAATGCTGTTTTTGTCATTCCTTCCATTGTGTATGCCATCATATAGACAACCAACCCTTAAGCACCAGACCCTTATATGGCTACTTTGAAGTCCCAATGATTCTTTTCCTTCCAGTGAGGTTTCTGTTAGTGTCTTCAGAGTCCCAACACTACCCGTCTTCAGATTCTTGGTCCTTTCTCCCTCATGTATAAATAACTGCAATCTCTACTTTACACCTTAGATGCATGTAATCTTCTTTATGGCCAAAACTGTTTTGTATTTCTTGTTCTCTATTCTACAGACATCAGGAGAGAAGAAGCAGAAAAGCAAGAGGGAAAAAATAAAAGTGCTTATTTCACAATGCCATCTGTTTAGGAAGCTGCATTCCTAATGGAGACTCTTTTGCTTGGTTTAGTAAGATTTTGGCATTTGAGCCTAAAGCCAAATTTGAAAGTTAATAGATAACTATTAACAGGTAACTAAGATTGGGGGCTCTCAGAGGTATTGAAAATGTGCTAAAATTTTATTTGGAATGTTGTAACCAGAACTTTTGGGGAGGTTCTGGGAAATAAACAAGAAGGAAGGAAGTCAATCAGAATTAAGTCATCCATGGGGTATAGGCAAGGAAATCTGGATCAGATTCCCAGGAGAAAATTGAGAGTTGGTGAGGAATATTCTTTAAGCTGATCACAGTCAGGCTATGAGGGTATAGGGATGTCAATTTGTTTCACCATAGATTCAGGGCTTCTAGCTTCCTGAATAATCTGAATAGCAAAATCTCTCAGAGCTAGTGTTGCACAGTTGTATATTAACTGGTTCTGTATTCCTGGAGGCAGAATGGGACATCAATAGCCTCTGGCTCACTAAGCATTCATATCCACCAACCCTGCCTTCTGAGAGTCAGCAGAATAGAATCTGTCACTCAGACCTTGGTTGACTGCTCAAGGGAACCATTGTGTCTGTTTCCTGCTGAGCTGGCTGCCTGAGAAGCATCCCAGCATGAAACTCTTTGCTGAGTTCAGCCATAGTCCTGTGTTATCCAATTGTATGGTCCCAAACCATCTCTCTTGCTGCACAGAGTATCTTATGGAACACCAAGGCCCAACTTTTGGGGCCAGCTTTCAAAGAGTAAGCATGATTACACTAACATCTTAAAAAAGAAAATCCACTTGCCTGCCTCAACATCCTAATACTCCATCAGAAATCTAGAATGATGGATAAGATAGCTTGCCTCCATCTGTCAAGCTGCTTCTAGTTAGTGGGATGGACAGGGATGAGCAGCTAGCTCATGATTCCCTTCCTTCCTTTCTGTCAGAGCAATCCATTTGGTCCTAGGGCCATACACTGGCCTCTCTTGTCTGAATGCAGAAACCTTTTTTCAGGACTCTTCAATGGGGTTTCATTTTTAATTGAGAATTTCTAGGTCCTTCATATCATGACAAAGGGCAAATATCATAGAGGTTTTGTCTTTACAGACCAGGAGAAAACTCATAGCTCTGGAGCACTAGGTTTGAGAACCTGAGATTTCAATTGAAAACACAGGGGAATGATTCATTCATACATTTTCATGGGGTTGCAGAGTAGGTAAAATGGCATTTGCCATATAGGACTGAGATCATGTTCTTACTATAAATGAGTGAGTTGTCAATACCAATGCAGTTACACCAGCTGTTACCCAGGGAACTAGATGGTTTCTTATTTCCAATGGCTCTCCTAAGCTCATCTCTGAAGCTAAAGAAATGCCTGAAATTATTGTAGGCAATAGGCTTATGTATGGGGACAAATGATTCAGGTACAGGTACTCTCTAGACTCTCCCCAGGGTAGACATCATTAATAAATCCTAAGCCTGGAAGCAGCCTTCTCAACATTCCTCTCCATGCAATCTTAATCAGTCAATTAGCTTATGCATGCAAGTTAAATTGGATGCCTGGTTTTTTCCCTCTGCTTAACTAGCAATGTCATTGCCTTTGTGGTCTTTTCTCACATATGCTGCCTGCATGTGTTTTTAAGAGTTCATTATGTATTTAGATTTTAGCCAGCACTCATTGCACACCAAACTGTCTTAAGAAGATAAATACAAGACCACAGCCTACCAAGATAGCTTCACTCTGCTGGCTACAGGGAGTGCTCAAATTACAAGGTGCCACAGCCATCATCGAGGAAGTGAGAGTTGCTGATGGAGAATGAAGCCCCCAGTGGAGAAGAAGAAGTAGTAGGAAGTCAGCCAGAGAAGGATGGAAATCTGTTACACATTGCTGCTCACTTATTTCCTTGGATCCTGAAGGTAGTAATGGAGGACAAAACAGTATTTTTTCTGGACAGAGTCCTTTCTCCCAGTCCACCATTCTTATACTTGGGAAAGATGCACAGCTATATTTGTACACAGTGGTGGAGATAATGAGATCAAGGCCAAACCCAAATTAAGTCAGTGTCCAAAAATCTGGCAATGAAGCAGGCTATGAGCAGCCTGCTTTAAAGGGCTAAGCAGCTGCAGGAAGAGCTAATCCATGAATTTCTGGGGACCTGATTCTAAGCTTAGAGATAGCCCAAGCCATTAGGAGCCTAGGAAAATATTCAAATTGTAAGAGAAAGCAAGGAAGTAGATGGAACCCAGAACAATTCCAGAAGTTTCCTGGCTGCTCTTGCAATCCTCCTTAATTACTCCCCACCTCCTACTTCTTCTTAAAGTGGCTTATTCACTGTTACCATAGGAATCTCTTAGACATGAGGCTGATGAATTGGATAATCAATTCAAGTGAGTCATTGTTGAAAGACCTGGGGATTTACAGAGCAGAGGGCTGTCTGGGGAAGAAAATATAATAGAAGGAAGAAGTGGAGTGTGCAATGCCCTGAAACACAAATTGGAGTGGGGTTGTGAAACCCCTCAACTCATAGTTCCTTGGAAACAGCCTGTGAGGTATTTGTAAAGATGAGTAATTCTTCTATGAAAAAAGGCTTAGCTGAAGACCACTTCACACTCCTACACACATGGTCATTCTTGGATTTAACTCTTGTTGATGATTCTAAATAGGAAGAAACCCTAACTTTCATTGTGTTCACTGTTTTTGTTGGGTCATGCACAACACATTTGTGCATTGTGTTGCCCCATCCTCACCCCCAGTTTCTGATATCATACCTTTTATCTAGACAATGCCAAGTTACCATCAAGAGAAAGAAAGAAAGAAACAGGAATGCAACACATTTGATGATAGTCAGAGGGTAGAAAGTATCGGGAACGTCCAGGTTACAGTTTCCATTCTGGTAATCCATTGACTACTGGAGGGGGCTTGTGATAATTTATTTTGGTTGTCAACTTGACATACCTGGGAAGAGGGACTCTTAATTGAAAAATTGCCTCCATCAGACTGTTCTATAGACATGTCTAGGAACATTGTCTTGATTTCTACTTGATGTAAGTGGGCTTAGCCCACTGTGGGCTATAGGCCATCCCTAGGTAGGTTGACTTGGGCTTTGTAAGAAAGCCAGCTGAGCATAAACCTGAAAGCTAGTTAGTAAGCAGCATTCCTCATAGACTCTGACACAGGTTTTTGCCTCAAGTGTCTTCCCTCAGTGAATAACTGTGACCTCAAAGTATAAGTTGAAAAAAAAATCCTGTAATCATATAGTGGGGAAGGAGGTTCCCTTCTGTCACAGGCCTAGGGGATGGGAATAGGGTAAAAGAGAAGGGAGGGGGAAATGGGAAGATATAAGTGAGGCTATAACAATCAGGATTAATCTCAATAAGTTAATTAAATTTTAAAAAAGGAAAAAAGAAAGAAAAAATTTCCATAAGTTGCTTTAGTGTTGATGTTTATCACAGCAATAGGAACACAATCAAAAACAAAGCTTTAGTCTTCCTTTTGTGGGAGGCTCACCTTTAGTACCATGAGACCCTGTCACTCGGTATACATCAACTCTACAAAAAGTAAGTCTAACATTGACTATCTGTACTGAGAGCTGGAAGCACCCAGATCAGACTCTCCCAATAATGTGAGCTTCTATTGCCCATCCCCTATCTCTAGTTATGATCTGGAAAATTCTTTATGCATCTCCAGAATTCTCTTTTGCAACTGAGCCAGTGTATCATCTTTGAAATTTTATCCTTAATGGCCCAGTTCCACCTGTTAGGCTCCGCATCAAAAAGGTTCCACTCCTCCCCCAAAACAGCATTCGCAGACCAAGAATGAGTCCATGAGGAACATTTAAGTTCCCTTGGACCGTTTCATATCACCAGAGCCCAGCTTTCTGTTCTCTTTCTGGCAAATGCAAATAAAGTAAGGACAAAATCCCATAGTACTACTTACTTTGAAAACCAAAGACTTCTTTGACTTCTTTCCTAGCTATGTCAGAGCTTTTCAAACACTCAGGTTCAAAATCTGAACAAATATCTAAAGATTCCTATTCACGTTTCTCTAGTCTTTAGTTTATGAATACTGGAGGACGAAATAAAATGTTTAAGTCCTTGGCTCAAAACCTCCTTAGAGAGTTGTTAAAATGTCCCATCAAAAGTATTTTATAGCCTAGGGCTAGAGATGACATAGTGAGTGAAAATGTTTGCCAAAAGCCTTGCAGTCTGATGTCCAGAACCCAAATGAAAAGCTGGATGTGGTGGCATCTACCTGTAATCTCAGCCCTCCAGTGGTGAGATAAGAAAATCACCTGAGAGGTCTTAAGCCAGCTAGCTTGGCATACACCGCACATCAGTAGATGCAGAAGACTGCTGCTGTGATAAAACACCCTTGCAAAACAACATAATGAAGGAAGGTTTGTTTTACCTCAAAATGTGGTCCATCATGGCAAAAAAGTCAAGATGGTAGGAGTTTATGTCTTCAGTTACAAGAAGACAACAATGAATGCATGCATACTGGTGCCCAGTTCCCTTACTCCATTTTCTATACTCAAAGATCCTCACGCAGGGGACCAGGTTCTGCCCACACAATTAAGGTGATCTTCCCACATAATTCATGTCACCAAGGTAATCCCTCACAGGTGTCCTCAGAGGCTTAATCTTCATCTCTTACAGGTGTGCTAGTAGTAGTGACTCTTAGGTGACAGTTGACACTAGCAGTTACACATACCTACACAGTTTATTTCATAGCCTATGTGCTAATTAGTATTTTTGTCAACTTGATGCAAGCTAGGATCATCTTGGAAGAGGGAGCCACAACCAAAAAGATGTTTATATTAGATTGGTGTGAAGGCAGTTCTGTGGGACATTTTCTTCACTGATAGTTGACATGGGAAGGATCCTTTCCCTCTTGGCAGTTCCAGCCCTGGGTTGGATAGGAGAAGAGAAAGACTAACCAGCTATAGAAAGCAAGCCAGTAAGCAGTGTTTATGCATGGCCTCTATTTTAGTTCCTGCCTCCAGGTTGCCACATTGATCTCCTGCCCTGACTTCCCTTCATGTTTTACTATAAGCTGTACATTGAAAGAAAATCCTTTCTGCTTCAAGTTGATGTTGGCCGTGGTGCTTGTTTTTTTACAGCAATAGAAGGCAAACTAGAACACCTGCCTTGGAAAATTATAATCAAGCAAAATTGGAACAAAATAGATCCCCAAATAAGACCTTTCTGGATACATCTGTAACACCACCTTAGCCCAACTGGAACACCACATGCTGTTAGGACCAGTCTTTGATCTACTATATTTGTTCTTGCTGCAACTCCATGAGGGCTGTATGGCCACACCCCCTCCTTTATCAGGTGAGAAGAAAACTGGAGCTGGGCCTCTGAGAAAAGCAACTAAAGTCTACTGCAGGCACTGTGGTTCTCCTTCTCCCTAGAGGGATGATGGCCAGCAACCTGCTGAGGCACAAGAAAGGGAAGAAGAGATGCAGGGCTAGAAGGCCATGAGCATTGGGAAAATCAAACACAAGGAACCATTTCAGAAACTAGTTCAACTTTTCTTAGAGAAAACAAAGGCTATATAGGCCTCAGGGAGAAAGTGGGTGGCTTCCAGGGTCAGTGTTCATAATTGTTTGAAACCAGGCACTTTAAGGATGTTTGCTTTACATCTGGCAGCAGGCTCCTATCATATGAATGAGAACACCATACCTAACTATCCTATAGCTGAAGGGAGGGGAGATTTAGCAGGAAGCTATGTCAAGGGCCATATATCAAGTGTGGTTAGGGACATCTAAGTATAAAGACACTCTCCAGATGGAATTAGGCAGAGAGCCAGAGGGCCTGCTAGGAAGGGGGAGTCCTAAACCTAAATCTAAGCTCAGAATAGCTATCCAGACTGGGAGGACTGCAACCTCAAACAGCAGGGTCCTTCCAATAAGTAGCAAGCACAACTTGGACAACCTTTCAGAAATTAAAAGGTCCCCCTAGAAGTGTCTGACTTTGATTCCTTGCCTATCAGATTGAAGCAAAAGACAGTTCATGAGAAATCAGGAAATTATCATTTGGAAATCAACAGAAGGCTCATGTGCTTAGAAAGAAACCCTTCTTGAACCATCTTCCAGTACGAGTGCAAAAGATTTGATAAGGTACACACACCTTGGTGAAGGCTGGACTCACTAAAAACTAATATAGCTTGAGGTAGAGTTCAGATGCCCATCTTACTGTCTCCCAGACCCCAAGCTCAACTCATTGGCTCAGTTAATCCCCACTTAAGCCCAAGCTTCCATCTCATTCTTAGTCCTTGTCTACTTGATATGTGGTGAAGGTTTAGGTAGATCTTCCTCTGAATAGAGGAGGATCTTTGGGATGAGCTTCTCTGCCTGCAACAGAAAATTCCAGGGGACACAGGGCTTGAGCTGCTGGAAGGGATTATCCAGAGGTGGACTCAGGTGTTCTGCCCTTGAGCCCCTCTGTGCAGAAGAGAAAAATGAAGAAGGCATGACTCAGCAAATCATGTAGCATCGTAGCCTTACTCCTCCTTCATCTCTTGGGAGCATCCTGTGTTATGATGTCATGATTACTGCCTTTGCATCATCATCTCTGATGCTATTAATAACCCATGAATAATTCAAACAGTAAACGTAGAGGCCCCTGTTTCCTCTTCTGCTGTAGGGAGCTGCCAAAGATAGTTCAGCCCCTGGCAAGCATGGAGCTGTTGGGGAGGGCAAGGGGCTTGCAAGGAAGAAGCATCATTTTCTTCAATTGCACATTTCTTCTGATTATATTTTGTTCCTGAGAGAATGAGGAGTCTCCTCACAGTGTTATTTCCTCATTGTACTAGAAGCTAGGGGAGAGCATCAGCAGTGTTGGAGGATACTGGTGTTTTCTTCCAGGCCACTCACTAGTTTTTCCTCATGATTTTTCAGAAGAAATCTGTCCAGGGTTGGGTGGGCCTTGAGCAGTTTCTGGGAACCTCTTTTGTTACTAACCTGGTGGTAAACACCAGTTCATCCCTTGAGAAATTTCTGGGAGGACATTTTGGGATGTTGAGGGGTTTGCCATGGTGGTCATCACAGTTTGTGGGGAAGTATGTGTGTGTCGGAGGTGGTTGGTTGGAGAGTGAAGTGGAAGATAGGCTGTGCTCTCCCTGCAACCCAGACTGCTACTAATAAACAGGACTCCAGAGCAGACACAGAGATGTTGTTTTCCCAGTAGCCAGCCAGGGCCTGGGTGGTTAGTCTTTGTTGCTTACCCAGGAATGTTCTAAATGTAACCTCTAAAGTCCCTCCTTTTAAATTTTTTAAGATTTATTTTTTTATTTCATGTGTGTAGTGAGAATTTTGATGGGTTAAAAAACCCAGTTAGGTTACATAAACAAATTTTTATTTTGATCCCAGATGTGGGATATGGGGCTGCTTCAGATAGTCTGCAGCAGCAGACTATTAGCCTCATGAGTGCTCTGGCAGGAGTGTGATTCTGCCAGGTGAAGATGGTTTAATTCTGGGTACTCTAGAGAGTGTTTGAAATGACCAGAACCCCAAGAGAGGCACGGCTTTTCCTCCTACTCGTTCCTGCTCCTTGTGTTGATGGCTTGCCAAGTCGTCAAGAGAACCGAAACAAGAAGTTGGAGAAACTCAATGCCTCTAATCAACATTTCAGTGCCCTTTCCCCTCTAACATTTTTTCCTTCTTAACCTAGAGTAGGGGTGTTGGAGGGTGTTGGGATTGAGAAAGGTATTAGAGGTATAGAAAACAAATAAAGTGGCAAAACCAAATACACCAACATATGTATATGAGCTCACCATTTGCATGCAGCACCTGCAGAAGCCAGAGAGGGTATCAGATACGTTGAAACTGGGGTTACAGTCAGTTGTGTGTCCTTGGAACTAAACTTGGATCTTCTGCTAAAGCAGCAAGTACTCTTATCTACTGAGCCATTTCTCTAGTTCCAATCTCCACCTTTTGTAAAATTTCTCATAGTAAACAAGTCCTGTTGGTGAGCCTAGAGTCCACATGAAGGTTCATGGATGATGATGTGATTTTGTGTGTGTGTGTGTGTGTGTGTGTGTGTGTGTGTGTGTGTGTGTGTGTGTGATGGTAGATCTGTTCTCCAGAAAAGATTGTTTTAAAATATCAAAATGAGTAAAATTCCAACATCTTGCATGCCCATAATAGTTCATGAATAGGACCCCTCTAGCCTTGACAGGAGGATACAGTTTCTACTACCATTTTGAACACAAAAACATCTTTAATAAAAATAAAAAGGTGTGGAATAGGCAGAGAGAAGCTGGTTCAGTGGTTAATTGCATACAGTCGAGGACATAACATACAACTAAAGGGATCTCATACTGTATCCCCAAACCTACATGCAGTGGCTCAAAGCTGCCTATAACTCCAGCTCTGTGGGATCTGTTGCTCTCTTCTGGCATCTCTGGACACTGTATTCACTCACAAGCACAAAGCCACAAATAGACACAGAATTTAAAAAAAAAGAAAAGGAAACACATTTGAACCATTTACTCAGAAGTTTTCTCATGAGAAGTTATCAAAATAACACAAATTTCACATTGTTTCTTAAATTATATTAAAAGAAAAAATACCAAAGGAAACAGATCATTGATTCAACTATAGAAAAATTAAGGTCATGATTTTTTTAAAGGCAATGTTTGCCATGTGGTAATCACCTTGTTTTCTATAACCACATATTATCTTTTTCTCTTGTCTCAGAGGAACCCTTACGTGTATGTACTAGTCATGCAGTCATGCTTTTTTTTTCTTTGACAAATATCTGAACAGTTTTAAGGAAGAAAGGTTCCTTTTGGTTCATGTTATCATAGGTTACTGCCCATGGTCAGCTAATTTTATTCTTTTGATTCTGTAGTGAGACAGAACACCATTGCTGAAAGGCAGAGCTGCAGAGTTGTTAATTTCTTGGCAACTAGGGTGCAGAGATAGGAAGGAGCCAGACCAGGATAGTGACGCCAAAGTGCCTATCTTAAGTGATGGAGCTCCTCCAGATAGGCCTACCTTCTAAAGTTTCCTTCTTAAACTACTCCTTCAGTTAGGGACCAAGCCTTCTGCACATGAGCCATTGGCAGATGCCCAAATCCAAACCGTCACATGGTATGATTTCAATTTACAAGCAAATGCCTGAGATGCACATAGTCATGTTGCTACACTAACAAAGAATAACAGAAAATACACTATAAAGGATACGGTTTCCATAGTTTAAAGATACTGTACTTTTCCTTATTATATAACATCAATATTTTAAACTCTAGTGGGAAGAGCTGTCAGTTAAAAGTTAAGAAATCCTGAAACATCATAGCAAACTCTGAAACATAAGTACCCCAAAATATCAGTACTACTAAAAATTTCCAAATCAATTAGTGTTCTGTTCATATAACTGGGAGAAATGGGAGAAGGCTTTATTATCTCCACTGAACAATGAGAAGCCCAGATCAAGACAGCAACATTCTGACACAGTTGCTAACACCTCATGGTGAGACCTTGGCTCAGGGAACACCTCTGCACAGGTGAGAACTTACACAGGTGAAACCTCAGACCAGGTGAGTCTTCAGCTCAGGTGTGCTCCCAACAGTTGAAGCTTCAGAACAGGTGATATCTTAGGCCTCGCAAGGCTTTAGCTAAGGTGAGACCTCAGGACAGATAAAGCCCCAGGACATGTAAAGCTACAGCACAGATCAGATTTAACAGATGAGAGACCTTCCTTGCCCACGTGACACCTCCATGAAAGTAAGACATGAGAACATGAGAACTCTATCCTCCATGACTCAGCTTTCCTGGTCTTTTAAGAGTAGATCTCTACTCTAAGCAACAAATGTCTAGTTTTCCCAGAAGTCTTAGTTGTAACTCCCTAAACTCAAATATATTCCTATAAACGAAATGAAACACCTGGCCACCTTTTGGAGGCATGCCACTCATCTTCAGACACGGAAGGAGGCCCCTCTGTCCATTAACTTTCTCTGTTCTCTGTAGGGTTCAGTGGTTAGAAGGGAGGTTGACGCCCAAACTGTAGTGGATGTAAACATGTTTTTGTTTTGATCCCAAGTGTGGGATGTGAAACAGACTTGTGTAAGGGTTGTGTGGTATTTATCCGCTGAAAACAGACTGGTGAGAGAACAGCTGATGTTTGTTCACTCGAAGAAGAACTGCCTCTTTCAGGGCCATGGTCTTTGGCAAATAATAAATGTCCTAGTATGGACTCTAGAATATATATATGCCCAAAACGAGAGGCAGAGCTTTTTGGTCTTGGCTGTTCATCACTCCACTTCAAGACACTCTTAGAGAGAATGGCTCCAGCTAATGTTTCAAAGCTCTGGGTTGCATTTACTGCTCTGGGTTCCAGTGGCGGTGGTTTCAGTTACCTTCACTGAAATGCTGGTTTGCTGTTTGACTGGTTTATTGGAATCCTGTTGACTACACCAGTAGAATCGCTCCAAGGAATTGAGTCTTAAAAAGGTCTATGTCTTCCATTCCTACTAACTTCTTTTCTCTCCTATTTATGGTAGGTGGGTTGGAAGGGAGGTATAAGCATTAAAGAACCCCAAATAAAGTAGGTTTGAAAAAGTATAAAGTCTACAGGTGGTGCCCAAGTGAAACAAAAACATGTTTACATTCATTACATCAGACATCCCATTTGCTTGCTCCAATCCATGGTACTGTCCATCTCTGGTCTCTACAAACCACATGCCAACATCACAGGCCACTCCATGCTCTCAGTGATGTCCATAGTGGGCTGGCCCCATTGCTAACCGGCCTGCAATAAGTCTGAGCATCATGGTTGAAGCATGTGGCTGAAGAGAGAGCCACTCAACCTCACAGCACTCAGGAAGCAGAAAGCAACAGGAAGAGGCCCAGAACAAGATTCCCTTCATAGGCTCAGCCTTATTGGCCTACTTCCTCTATCAGACTCAACCTTTAATCATCTTCCGATAACATCACCAGATTATGGATCCACAAAGGCTTGAAATCAGAGTCCCCAAGAGCCAATCAACTCTCACTGACTGGACCTATCACATGGTGGTAGAAACTACAGAGATGCTGAAAACTACAGTGCATAGAGGTGTCCTTGGAGGACAGAGGCACCAGATTCTTAGAATCTAGAGTTACAGGCAGTTGTAAGCCTCCCAGTATGGGAGCTGGGGACTGAATTCAAATGTGTTCTGTGTAATGGTGTATATATATATATATATATATATATATATATATATATATATATATATATATATCCCAAGCTGGCCTCAAGCTCACACTTTCTCTGCCTCAGGGTAATTGCACCTATAAATTAGAATGTGCTGCAACAGTCACGACAACCTCCACAGGCCCCTAACCCTGACACTACTTGACTGCCTGGCTTCCTTCCTCCATGCCTTCCAGGCTACCTTTCCTCTCCTCTTCTCCCTGTCAATTCAGCCTTTGAAAGCTCAGAATTGATCTCTCTGTATCCTGTGGAATCATGTCACTTTCCAGTGTATCCATGTTACATGTTAGATGTTCATCAGTGTTTTTAGTGTGGACTTTCAGCCTCATTTTCTACTCCAAGAGTCTCACCAAAACTGTGCACTGATAAACATGGATACAAAAGGCAAACCAAACCAAACAGAAAGAACCAACCAAATCAGATAGAAAGAAAAATGCCTACACACACACACACACACACACACACACACACACACACACACACACATGCCCTGTGCAACCTTCTATTAAGGAAACCGAATTATTTGACTCTTACCTTTTAAAAAATGAGAAACAGTTTCTTCTCTATGGTTCTCAGGAGTAGGCTCGTGAGCAGCAAGTTGGGTGGATGCTCTCTCAAACAGGCACTGTTCACCATTGGCAGGATGAACCAGAATGTCTCTCTTGAACATGCAAAACACACACTTTCTTCTTCATGTGACTTTTCTAACTTTGGCCCCTCTTTACTGGTATGAACAATCTAGCAGAAAGCTTCTCTCTCTTCACTTTCATTTTTGAAATTTCATGTATTTATATATTTGTGTATGTGTGTGAGAGAGCACATATGGAGGCTTGTGAGGGCAATTTTGAGGGTGGGTTGTCTATTTTCACCATGTGGTTCCCAGGCATGAGACTCAGGCTTTCGGGCTTGGCAGCAGTTGCCATCTCCCTAGCCCACCAGAACTCTGTGTGATGCCCAGGAAAAGGGCTCCAGGGAGCCAGTCAGTTCACATGCAGCCTAAGTTATGCCTATGGACAGAGAATGAACTTGGGTCCAGACCCTAAAAATATCTTTGTCTAGCATAGAGGAAGATCAAGTGTGCAAGTCAGTATTATTAATCGTTAACTTTATTCAACTTCTTTTTTAAAAAGATGATATTATCCAAATGTGTATATGTATCTACATGACATATGCACACAAATGCTCTTCATTTGCGAGATGAAAGGGGAAATGTATTTAGAAGTAGAGTCAGAGTTGAAGAGTTGGGTTCATTTCTATAATTATGAGCTAATTTTAACACAGCATTTCCTGGTAGCCAGAGCAGAGCAGAAGCAGCTCAGTGAACAGCTGTTTCTCACAGCAGAAGAGAAAGGCATGCTAATAACCATGCCAGCCCCAGGGGAAAATCAATCATTTAGTTTTGCAGTGCTGCGGACAAAACCCCAGACTTGACATGTGCTAGACAAGCTCTCTACCCCTGAGCTACACTCCAGCGAAAAAAAGGTAATTTTAAAAGATCTTTTGATACATATTTTGTTTATATAAAATGTGAACATTGGATATGCATTAGTGATGCTTAGAATTTCAATAGTGATAATATTCCAGATTCCAGGGTTTGTTTGTTTGTTTGGTTGGTTGGTTGGTTGGTTAATTTTGCCCTATTTTTTTAATTAATGGACTATCCTGGCCATATGTCTAGGCAAGAAAATATGAGTTGCTATTCACTTTTGACCCCTATAACAAATGCTATCTGTTCAAAGGGAAATGCACAGCAAAGAAAGGATGGAAAAGGGAGGTGAGAAGAATGGAGTAAGGGAGGGAGTATGGGAGATGGGACAAAAATGGAGAAGGGAAGTGGAAGAGGAGGAAGGGAAATGGAAAGGAGAAGGAGGAAGAGAGAAGGAAAGGAGAAGGGGAAGAGGAGATGTGGAAAGGCGAGAGTTGAAGGGGAAGAACGGGCAGGAGACTAAAATGTGGAGAAGGGAAAGGGAGGGAGGAAGACAGGGTAGGATGGGATGGAGAAGGGAGAAGAGAAGTGGAGTTGAGGGGAGGAAGAGAGGGGACCAGAGGCACACCACAGATAAAATTATTACTAAATTTTGAAAGACAAACTTTTGTGTTTTTTGCCCAAGCAAGCTTATGAGTTGCTGCTGAACACAGAGATGGAGTCAGCCAGACCTTCACAAGTCTAAATTCTTAGAAGTCAGCCTGGTCTACATTGAAAGTTCCAAACTAGCTAGGGCTACATATAGTGAGATTCTGCCAAGGAGAAGAAGGAAGAGAAGGAGGTGGAGGAAGAAGAGGAAGAGGAGGAAGAGGAGGTAAGTGCAGGAAGGGGAGAAGGAACAGGAACAGGTAAAGGAAGAGGAGGAAGAGGAGAAATGGAAGAAGAAGGCGGTAAAAGGGAGGGGGCATTTAAATAGGGTCTAAGCTCCAAGTTCCTAGGAGTGGCCTGAAACAGGACTTGTAGCCACCAACATGTCCCCTCATCCTGAGGGAATTTTTAGGGCACAGGAAGAGAGAACAGGCTCCCATTCGGGAGCCTGATTAAAGCTTTTCCCAGTTAAGAGGCAGTAACTCGAGCATAAATAACATCTGCCGTAAGTGTTGAAGACTGAGTTAACAGTCTTTTAGTATAGAGATATTCTCTGCTAATATAACCATTAACTAGGCTTCAGGCCCAAAGGTTTGTGACATTGAATAGGGACCTCGTTCCTCCTTCTATCTCTTGTTCCTCCTGGTGCCACTCGGGACTGCCAGGTAACCTCCATTACACTCCTGACCCATCCTTTGAAGATGGCAACTTTGAACCCCACTAAAGTAGGATATAAGGTAGTAGTAGGGATGGAAAGGGAGTGTACAGTGAGAGTCATCTTTGATAAGAAACATCTATGTTCTCAAATGTCTGATTTTCCTTCTGAGAGCCCCTCTTTCTCTTGACCCTCCTGCTTAGGCTTCTCTTAAAATATCTTTACTAAACTCTAATTCTGCCTCATACTAGCTAGTTCTGAACTCCCTTTGTACTTTGAAGCCACTGTCCCTGGTTCGGCCTAGCTAGAGGTCCTTGGAAATCTAGGGAACTCCTCAAGCTGCAGAGGTTGACAGTGGGAAGCTGTGCTTCCTGGCTTTGCCCACAAACACTGAAAATCACAAAAGGAAGACAGTGGTTAAAACAACACCGTGCCAGCCAAAGTCTGGTGAGATTATTTTCCCCATGATCTTGGAAATGAAAGTCCATGGGGTGTGGGGTTCTGAAGTCCACTGGGCATGAGGTTCTGAAGTAGTTTGTGTGGTAATCAGACCTACAAAGAGGCAGAAGGAGAGATGGACAGCTGCCTAAAACAATCAACTGCCATCTTCCCTATGCAGCACACAGCACTAGTCAGAAAGTGTGCATATGAGGGCATGAGGATCAGCAAACACATGGAAAGAATTAACACGATGAGGGGAAATACTAAAATACACAGAGAGAGCATACAACACCAGAGAAGACAGGAAATTGAGATGATCAAGCCTTAGAAGCAGAGAGGACATGCCTCCTGGAGGGATGTATAACTGGGAAATAATAGACTTCTTGCAGTAAGCGAAGCATGAGTGATGCAAAGGAATGGGAATATGGCAGTTCAAGCTGACACGGTCTTCCAGAATAGAAGTCAAAAGGACAAAAGGGGTTGGGAATGTAGCTCAATGCTCGGGGACTTTCCTGGTGTGAGAATCAGTGGTCATGATAAGAGCACTGAGAAGTCTGAGAAGCCAAAGCAAAACAGCTTATGTTATGGTTTTACAAACTCCAGTGTCACCTTAGATTGACAGGCATGAAGAGTGAGCACAGAGAATAATCTTAGACCACTCTGCCCTGTTTTACATACACATTATCTGGGTCTTATCTTGACCTCTGTTGCTTTTCTTTTTTTTTTTCCAAAAAAAGGTATGTTTTGTGATGAAGCTTACCAGATACATGATCTTGCAGGTAAGCTTTGCTGTTAATCTTTGTCTGCTCCAAACTTCCAGCTTGAAACAACATAGCTCAGTAGAGTTTATGTGTGGAGGGACTAGGGTTCAGACTTACACTGGTTTCAGATACCTTTGAACATTTATTGCCAGATTATTTCTAACATAAGTATGCACAAGGCTCTAGGTTCAGTTCCTTGCATGCACGCGCACGTACGCATGCGTGCATGCACACACACACACACACACACACACACACACACACAGAGAGAGAGAGAGAGAGAGAGAGAGAGAGAGAGAGAGAGAGAGAGAGAGAGAGAGATTCAGAAATAACTCAGAAGAGCCATGGACCTATGTTTCGGTTTCAAAGAATGCACCAAGAACTCACTACCACTGTGTAGCTGAACTGGCATAGCCCCAAACTGCCAATAAATACCAAATGTTTAGTATATGCCCATAAAAATACTACTTCCAGTCTTAATCAGAGGAGCTTCTCTTTGCAGTGAATGGTAGTAGTGAATGCAGTCTCAAGGCCATTCTAGGGGCTGAAAATCAGTGACAATTAAGTGCTTAGCATTAAACTTTTACTCCACTAGATCTAAGGCTCAGGGAACACCAAAGTAGAGATGGTGGGGAGAATGTTAGAGTCCTGAGACAGACCGAAGGGCTGAGACATTCCATTTTCTTGGCGGGGCATTGCCATTACAAACATAAGCTCACAGCAACTATGAGCATCTGCTCTTGTGCTGCATAAGATTCATTTGTGTGAAATGGACAATCTTCATGGCCTACAAAGGATCACATGAACAAATTAAAGAAAATTCTTTTTGCAAAAAAAAAGGGGGGAGGGGCACAAAAGGTCCAAAACTTGGCTAGGGAGCCTGCTCAAGCAAGATGGCGTTTGTCTTTCATCTCTGATGTGGGTAGTGACTGAGTTTTATGTTATCCCTGAGAGATTGACTTTACAAACAAAAATCATTGACTGAAACGCACATAGTGGGAGAGGGAGGGTTAGGAAACATGGGCCTTTGTTGAGCTAACTATTTGAGGTATAAAAAGGATGTTTCTCATAATTAGTCAACTATAAATAAATAAGGGGTTTATGGGGCCCCACCTCTTGATGTGGAATTATCAGTTACAGGTGAATTCTAAGAGAAGGGTCATAATTGTCTTCAGTTGTATAACCACAGGTAAACCCACTAGACTGTCATGGACAAGCTCAAACCCAGGTTCATAGAGAAGAATTTAGTTGAACTCACAAAGCAAAACAAAAAAATGTGAGTGTAGCCAAGCTACTGTATAGAAGAGGGCATTTGGCCATAGTGAAAGGGAGATAGGACTGGGGAGGGAAAGAATTACCAGAATACATTTATATACATGTATAAAATTGTCAAAAATAAAAATTATTTTACTAAAAGGATCCACAAGATTCACTGCATGAAGACAGCCTCATAAAATATAATGAGGGTACCTTGGAACCATCTATAGTACACAAAGAGATCTAGAGGGACATAATTACAAACTATCTCTGAAATAGAGTAAGGAGAAAATGATGTATCTCATTAGTTATCAGGCTTTCATTTCTGTGACAGACTGTACAAGAAAGCATTTTAAAAGAAGAGACTTTTTTGTTTGTGGCTTTGTAGGTTTTAGTTCATGGTCTTCTTGCTCCATGCTCTGTGCCTGAGGCAAACTGCACCGTGGCATGAGAGCCTAGAGAGCAAAACTGTTTATCTCATGATGGCTACGAAACAGAGAGAGCATGCGAGGATTTCTTCCTGTTACTTTCGCTTTATTCAGGGCTCAACCACTTGGATAGTGCTACACCATTTGAGGGTTTTCCATGCTCAGTTGCTGTTCTACAAAGGAGCTGTCTCACAGACACACTAAGAATGAGTTTCACCCCACGGCATCTCTCAAAGCAGTCAGGCTAGTCATGATTAATCATTGGGTAATCTTGGATCTTATAATATTTCAAGATAAACTGCATTGAAATAACATGTTGTAATAAAGTATGATGTATTTTCATACATCATACAATACTTTAGAGTAGGAACATGAGAGCTGAACACGTGGCTTGGTGAGTAAGAGTGCTTGCTGTGAATCAATGTGAAACTGAGTTCAAATCACCAGCATTCGTGTAAAAAGATTGACATGGCCACCTGAATACCTGTAACTCCAGTACTGGGGATGGGCGTGGGCAGGACAGGACCATCTCTAGGGCTTCATGCTGCCAGCTCAGCTCCAGATTCAGAGACAGACCCCATCTAAGAGAATACAGTAAAAAGTAATAGAGCAGGACAGCTGATGTCCTTCTTTTTCCACAGCATGCTTGTACACAGATACACGCACTCACATACACATAAGTGCATGTACGACACACATACAATCAGTGACATGAGTAATTAAACTCATCTAGAAACTGCAGGGCATCCATCTATCTTGTCCTAACATTTCTTAGGGAAATGTTAACAAGTATCAGTTTATCCCAGACAGGGAAATAGAGACAGACCAAATAAACATCCTCACCACAGCCTAGCTCAGTAAAACGGTGAATTTATTTGGGCTTACTTATTAGATCATGGACAACTTTGGGACAGCTAAATCACTGAAGAAAATCTCTTCTAGCACCTGTCAACTGCTTATAAAATGCCAGGACATGGGGCTGGGCAGGACTCCTTTGAGCCCCTCTTTCTATGTTAGAATGTTAGTGGGCCCACTGTGGAATTAGAGTTGCTTAGAGTTCTAATGGGGCATGACCACATCATTCCCAGAGGACAGCTTTCCACTAGCAAGAAAAAGCAGTCAAGTCTAAATACAATGTTTAAGAACAGGAAAGAGATTGAGGATTTAGCTCAGTAGTAGAGCACCTGAACCTTAGGTTCCATGCTGAGCACTGGGGAAGAAGGGAAGGGTAAAATTATGAAAAATACCCACCCAAAACAAAGGTAGTGAAAAGAGATAAAAAGGGAAGGATGGAAAAAGGAAAAAAAGGAAAAAAGGAGGGAAGGAAGGAAGGAAAGAAGGAAGGAAGGAAGGAAGGAAGGAGGGAAGGAAGGAAGATAATCACACAAAAATATGTTCCTATAACTTCTAGTAGAGCAAAATACCCAGTGGGGGAGGGGAACTGAACGTGCTAGCTAGGTTGGTGTTAACAGTTAACTTGACACAGTTGACTGTTAAAACTAACCACCATATGTGGCTCAGACTTACACAGGAAGCACTGCAACCCTGCTGAGCCATCTTTCTGGACCTCTCAGTCATTTAAAGAAAAAAGATTCACATTAATTATATGTGTATGTTCTACATCTATGTATATATGAGGGCAGCTGCCTGATGAGTCTAGAAGGTGTTAGATCCCCTGTAGCGGGAGTTACGGGCAGTTGTGAGCTTCCAACTGTGGATAATGAGAGCCTAAATGTGGACTTCTATTTAGAAAAAAAAAAGCATATGCTTTTAACGCCTGTGCTGTCTTTCCAGCCCCTGTTACAGTTGTCTTTTAAAAGCACATCCTGGCTGTGAAGAGCTCAGTTGATAGTGTCCTTACTTATTCCCCAGGTTCCATCCTTAGTACTGCAGGAAACCTGTGGTGCTGCACAGACACTTTGTGTGGTGGTTTGAATGAGACTTGTTCCCATAGACTCGTCTGTTGGAAAGTTTGGTTCCCAGATAGTGGAAATGTTTGGGAAAGATTAGCAGGTGTGGCCCTGTCACCCAGCAGTAATGTGTTTGCCTACCAGGAATGACATGTTGGATTTAATCCTTTGTACCCACAAAAAGTGAGTCAGATACTTCTGTACATGCTCACACACACACACTGGTACACACATTTGCATGCATGTGCACACACACACTTATGCAGATATATACATGCAGACATGCACCACACATACAAATGTCAATACGCATGAAAACTATTGATTATTAGTAACCAAAGGCCCACAAGACTGCAATGCCACACACCTACATATCTTTGGGAATGAACAAATATTGGGAAAATACACAGCTAAAGTTCTCAAATATCGTTAGTGGAAACACAGTGAAAAATAGTTCTAGTATTTGCTAATGTTATTTGTATATACCTGTGTTTCTCAATTTCTCTCTTTTCCTAGGTATTACACAAATAATTGAGACTCTATTATATTATTTAAACAAGCTCCATAGCACAAGAACTGACCCACTAAGTCTTCTTCCAGCTTACATACAAGAGATACTGGAGCTTTGTAGCTTTTCCTGTTCCAGCTCTCTCTCTCTCTCTCTCTCTCTCTCTCTCTCTCTCTCTCTCTCTCTCTCTCTCCTGATATCTCTTGGACCTCTCCCATGGTTGAATCCCCTACTTCCTCTTTTAACTCCTCCTCCTCCTGGTTGGCAGGAAGTCCAGCCATATTCTCTCCCTGATCAGAGATTGGCTATAACCTGGTTTATTGACACAGCAGGGGACAACTGGGAGCAGTGTTTACACAATATTGGGACAGGAGATTCTCAGAACAAAAATTGCAACCAGATATGGGGCAGGGACTGTTACAGAAATCAGCTTTTGAATTACACAGTAACCCTATGCCTACAAATATTTATTTATTTATTTATTTATTTTGGATTCTGCATGTTTTCAAGCATGCACAAAAGTGTGTGTGTTGTATATGCATGTATATATACATATATATGTACACACACACACACACACACACACACACACACACACACACACACACACAATGCAGATGCCAGAGAAGGCCATCAAGTGTCTT
This sequence comes from Acomys minous, assembly GCF_964271855.1. Classification (NCBI taxonomy): domain Eukaryota; kingdom Metazoa; phylum Chordata; class Mammalia; order Rodentia; family Muridae; genus Acomys; species Acomys minous. The sequence continues at coordinate 81,300,951 of NC_140484.1, forward strand.
CCTCTGTAGCTCTTCACCTATTCATTTGTGGCATTCTCTCACTGAACCTGCAGGCTTCTGAATTTGCCAAGCATGACTGGCCACTGCGCTCCTAGAACCTCCTAGTCCCTGCCTCCTAAAGTTGAGGTTACAGGCATGCTCAGTCATGCTTAGCTTTTGTGTGGGTTCTTTATGTGAGTTCAGATCCTAGTACTTGTACAACAATGTGCTTACCCACCAAGTCATCTCTCCTCCCCAGTTCTGATGTTTTTTCCCTAAACTAAATGTACACAGCAGTTCCAATTCCATGTATTTACCATAGAGAAACAGACAGACCAGCCCAAAGACAGAGTTGTACAGTTGTGCTGATGGAAGCCCTATTGGTGATAGCCAAATGTGAAGAAATACCTGGAATCTACCAATTATCTAAAAAATTTAAATGTGCTGCATGGGGGAAATCTTTCTCTAAATCAGTTCTTGTAGTACATGTTATAGAGTGGGGAAACTAATCTACTATAGAAGTCTCTGAACAGATCTTTGCCAGTTCAGTAGGATAGGGAAGTTAAGAACATGTGTAGGGCCACAGTAGCTTCTGTGACACATAAGAACATGAATTTGATAAATCTTGTAGAGATTTACTTCACATGTAGAAAATGAAAACACAAAGAACTCTAAGCAAATATTGAACCCAGAATTGTTGCTGTATGCTGGGGTGTTAGAGATGAAGTATACCAATGTCTACAGCTCAATTTGAAATCTAGCCAGCACTAAGACGGATTGGTGGCTGGCTGCAGACACAGATGAATGGGCAGATGGGCAGATAAAGCAAGTGCAACAGAATGTTAATTGTAGAATCTACGGGCTTTGAAAATGGGTTTTCTAACTTTTATGCAAGTTTGAAAAGGGTCATAAGATTTTCAAAACAATATAATCAACAAGGAAGCTAAAAATAACATACAGAGAGGAGGAAGAAGGTAAGTGAATTAAATCTTTATTTCTGATGTCAGTATGTATCATCTCAATTGGAAAGCTGAGTAGATGTAGGATCCTGTCATATAGGGCAAGGAAAAGAGAAGACAAAGAGGTTCAAAAAGGTGCTGCAGAAAAAAAAATCATCTTCTAGTCACAACAGGGATGCACCTTGCTCACTGCTTTTTACAATAACTGGTTTTACCTTTATTTTTTAAACCATAAAATGTATTACTTTGATATATTAAAAAAAAAGAGCACACACAAATGCCTTGGACTCCAGACTCATTTCTCATCTCAGGACCACCAGTGATCTCTGCCCAGAGCTCTCCCTGTCCACTCTCTAGGGCTGGATTGATTGATGATGTTGAGAAATGTCACTGTTGGAAAGAATTTAGATCAGAACCACTTTTATCTCATGTCAAGAGTTTGAGCTTTCTGACTGTGTGGTATCCGCCAGGTGAAGTGTACAGCCGAAAGTGCTCAGATGAATTTAAACATACCCCACTCCTGAGGAAGGAGGAGAGGAACCCATGGACAACCGAGTATACATCAGATTTTAATCGATTTGCAAAGTTCTTCCCTTACTTCCAAAATGAGGCAGCTGCACAGCACAGCAATTTAGGAGTTAGTGCTCTTCTCAATGGAAATAGATTTGCTCATCAAGTCGCATTGCCCTGGGTTCTCACAGGAGATGGATTTGATCTGAATTGTCTGTGTGTTCACTTGAGAGATGTCTATGCAGAACACATTGCTTCTTGCCACTGGTTCTGGGGCACTAAAAACTGGGCAGTCATTTGCTAGGGAGTTTCCTGCATTTGCTGCTTCTGGTTCAGGGAGCTAGCTTCCACCGGGACAGGGAAATGAATTGCCATAAAGGTGATCATTTTTCATCCATCCCTCTGTATGTTTATCTAACCAATATTGATTAAAGTCATATTAAAGACCTCATTGTGTGAGTTCAGAAAACTCTCAAGGACAGACAAAAATCTCTGCCTTTGAATACTTTCCTTTTAATATAATTCTGGGTTCAAATGTTATAAAGGGAATGATTAGGATGCCTAAGTTAGAGAGAGTCTGAGAACAGGATTTAAAAGCAAAAAATCCAGCCGGGCATGGTGGCGCACACCTTTAATCCCAGAACTCGGGAGGCAGAGGCAGGCGGATCGCTGTGAGTTCGAGGCCAACCTGGTCTACAAAGTGAGTCCAGGACAGCCAAGGCTACACAGAGAAACCCTGCCTCGAAAAATCAAAAAAAAAATAAAGCAAAAAAATCCATATTGCCTGTGTGCTTACTAAGAATGATACTGGGAGCCTGTGCTCCATGGAGTTGACTTTTGGCAGGCTTCCATTCTAAGGAACTTGGGTCTAGTCCCCTTGGCAGAGCATTGAGCAGGCATAAAGTGGCATCAGTCACCACTGTTAGCAAGTAGCTGATAGTTGCCAGGACACAGAAGAAAAAATGGCCCATTACCAGGGCCCTCACTAATGCCCTGCTCCTGAATCTCTTTTCTGGTCAGGTCACTGGACTGATTGCAGTCCCTCTGTAGCTTCTTTACCTGTAAAAATAAGGAGGGGGATAGGGTGAAAGTGGGAGAGAGGGAGGAATGGGAAGATACAAGTGATGGGATAACAATTTAGATGTAATCTGAATAAATTAATAAAATTAAATTAAAAAAGAAAACATCTTCTATCTCAGAATAAGGTTCTTTTGCATCTCCAGTACCACACTTTCTGTCTGGAATTGCACATCCATGCTAGGCTCAGCTGCAAATGGCCAGTGCTCCCTGAACAGAAAGCCAGCAGTGTTTCTTGCTTCCTTTTACTGTACCTTCATGTCATATACCAACATCTGAGTCTTCTACTATGTCTGTAGTGATCTGTCTCCTAAGAACATAGTTCTTTGAGAACAGATACCACCCTCATGTAGTCCTGGCTTGGACTCTGAGAACAGGCTTGCCAAAATCCCTGCTTTCTTATGTCCATCATTTTCCTCTTGGAAAGAGTTTCTGGTAAATGTGATGAAATAGGATGACTTGGAAGATAGTCGGGACAAGAACTTAAACTGGGAAGGAACCTGGAGGTAGGAGCTGAAGTCTAGATCATGGATGGGGTGCTGCTTATTGGCTTTCTCTTTGTGGTTTTCCCAGGAGCACCAGCTCAGGATGGCTCCATCAACAATGGACTAGGCCCTCTTCAGTGAATCATTCGTTAAGAAAATGCCCTATAAATTTGGGTATGTTGTTCCTACATTTTCATTGAATTTCAGGAAGTCCTTAATTTACCTCTTTATTTCTTCCCTGACCCAGGTGTCACTTAGCAGAAAGTTGTTTAGTTTCCACGTATGTGTAGGCTTTTTAAAATTTCTGTTGTTGTTGCATTGCAGCCTAAGACCATGGTGATCTCATAGGATATAGGGTATTATTTCAATCCTCTTGTATCCCTTGAGGCTTGCTTTGTGACATACGATGTGATCAATTTTGGAGAAGGCTCCATGGGGTGCAGAGAAGAAGGTATATTCCTTCTGGTTTGGGTGAAAGGTTCTATAGATATGTTAGATCCATTTGATTCATGGCATTGGTTAATGATGTTATTTCTTGGCTTAGTTTCTGTTTCAATGACCTATCCATTGAGAGTGGGGTGTTGAAGTCTCCCACTATTATTGTGTGGGGATCAATGTGTGGTTCAAGATTCATTAACAGATCTTTCAGAAATGTGAGGGCCCTTGTATGGGAAGCATAGATGTTCAGAATTGTGATTTCATTTTGGTTTTTGTTTTTTGTTTTTTTGTTTTTGTTTTTGTTTTTGTTTTTTGAGATAGGGTTTCTCTGTGTAGCCTTGGCCATCCTGGACTCACTTTGTAGACCAGGCTGGCCTCGAACTCACAGCGATCCGCCTGCCTTTGCCTTCTGAGTGCTGGGATTAAAGGCGTGCGCCACCACACCTGGCTGTGATTTCATTTTGGATGACTTTACCTTTGATGAGTATGAAGTGTCAAAGCGACAGCCTAGAGACTGGGAAAAGATCTTCACCAACCCTACATCTGACAAAGGTCTAATATCCAAAATATATAAAGAACTCAAGAAATTAAACACCACCAGACCAAATAACCCAATTGAGAAATGGGGCTTGGAATTAAACAAAGAATTCTCAACAGAGGAATATCAAATGGCTGAGAAACACTTAAAGAAATGCTCAACCTCCTTAGTCATCAGGGAAATGCAAATCAAAATGACACTGAGATTCTATCTTACATCCATCCGAATGGCTAAGATAAAAAATTCAAGTGACATCACATGCTGGAGAGGATGTGGAGAAAAAGGAACACTCCTTCATTGCTGGTGGGAATGCAAACTAGTACAGCCACTTTGGAAATCTATCTGGTGCTATCTCAGAAAAATGGGAATAGGACTTCCTCAAGACCCAGCTATTCCACTCCTTGGAATATACCCAGAAGATGCTCCAGCACACAACAAGAAAATTTGCTCAACCATGTTCATGGAAGCCTTATTCATAATAGCCAGATCATGGAAACAGCCTAAGTGTCCCTCAGCAGAAGAATGGATAAAGAAACTGTGGCACATTTACACTATGGAATACTACTCAGCTATTAAAAACAAGGAATTCCCGAAATCTGTGGATAAATGGATTGAGCTAGAAATGATCATAATGAGTGAGTTAACCCAGAAGCAAAAAGACTCAAATGGTATATACTCACTTATATTTGCATATTAGCCCAAGTGGCATGTCCCACGAAAGCCTTCACTTACCAGGAAACTGGGACAGAGGGGAGGACATCCTATTGGGACTCTAGATGAGAGAAGAATGGGAGAATATCAGAGTAGAAGGATCCAAAGGGTTCTAGAAACCTACTAGAAGAACATTATGATAGGCAAATTTAGGCCCAGGGGTCCCGCTCAAAATACGGCACCAGCTAAGGACAATACAGGCCGTAAACTTCAAGCCCCTACCCAGATCTAGCCAATGGACAGGACATTCTCCACAGTTGAGTGGAGAGTGGGGTATGACTTTCACACGTACTCTGGTGACTCATATTTGACCATGTCCCCTGGAAGGGAAAACCTGGTGGCACTCAGAAGAAGGATAGCAGGCTACCAAGAAGAGACTTGATACGCTATGAGCATATAAAGGGGGAGGAAGTCCCCCTTAGTCATAGTCATAGGGGAGGGTAGTAAGGGAAAAATGGGAGGGAGGGAGGAATGGGAGGATACAAGGGATTGGATAACCACTGAGATGTAACAAGAATAAATTAATAAAATAAGAATTTAAAAAACTGCCCTACATCCCTATCTATGGAGTCAGTTTATCAACTGAGCTTTCCTCCTCTCAGATAACTGTAGGATGTATCATGGTGACACAAAAATTAGCTGGCACAAACTTCCTAATGGGTCAGGCTTCAACAGTCAAGCACTACAGGTGGCCACCATCTCTTTCCAAATAGGATTGCACACATCTTGGTTTTTTTATGCTATGAATACTACTTGTTCAACAGTACACTTCCCACAGCAACTGGTTTTTATCCTAAGAACAAAGAAGTAAGTTATAGTTTCCTGATAGTCATTGGTGGCTCTACCATGTTGCCACTTGAGTTGGATGTCACCTCAAGCATCAGTTTAAAATAAGACAGGACTGGAGATGGGTGCTGTCACTTGTTCACTTGCAGGAAATCCTTCCCTTATCTGTTACTGGGTAAGTAAGGGATACTGGATAGAAAGGATGGCAGAAGCCTGGCAGGTGCAAAGTTCTAAAGTTCAGAGGGGAACTTGGGTGTCCTGCTTGATGACTCTCTGCCTTTTTCCCTTGAGACAAGGGTCTCTCACTGAACCCAAGTCTCATTGTATTGGTTGAACAGCAAGGCCCAAGGAGCCACCTCTCTCCACTCCTCACAGTATTAGGGTTACAGACATGCGTATGGCTATACCCAGCTCTTGAGGATTGAACTTAGGTTCTCAAGCTTGTGTGCACAAATGAGTGCAACACACACACACACACACACACACACACACACACACACACACACAAAACACTCTTATTCACTAAGTTATGTCCCCAGCCCTTATACTATTATTTATTAATGGTGAGTTAATACCCAGTAGAATATTGATACTGTTTTTTTAACATCTAAATTAGAGTCAGTTAGCTCTGTCTTCCTGAAGCCAATTGTGTTATTTAGAGTACAGCTGTAAATATATAAGCTCTAACTTGGAGGTGACATCCTTACAGAGAACATTTATGAAAGTCATCTTGAATAAGTATGGGCAGGGCCAGGCCAGGCAGAGGAGAGTTTTCTGATTCCAGAATTGACATCTTGGTCAGAATTGATATCTCCCTTGTGGAGCCCAAAGAGCAGGGAGAAGGTGAAGAAAGCACACAAGCATTTTGGTGCTTTACTACTACTGTTTAGTCCTTTAAGGTTTTACTGAGGAAAATAATTATCTTTGACAGCCAGAAAACCTTCTAGAGCAATAACAGGTGACTGATGAATTTTCAATAGCCCAAGAAACAATTGCAAACAAACAAAAGTCAAAGGCAGTGAGTGACTCTAGTGTGTATATTCCTGTTTATAAAAAGCTTAAGGTTTCAGTTTGTCCCTCAAATTCGACTGGCTTTCTACAGCCCCGTGTTGAAAGGGCAGGCAGGAAGCTTCTAAAATCACTGGGTGGATGTACTAATGATGTCCGTACAGATGCAGACTGCATGAAGTAATGTACAAGGAAATTCAAGTACATTACTGAACTACAATGATGTTGACTGCACTGGGGGAGTCGTTGGGAAAATAAAATCACCTCTAAGTTATTACTTATATTATTTTCTCTGAAATAAATTATTTTCTCTGTGTTGAGAAATGTGTGGCTTCTGCTGAGGTTGGATAGATAGAGAGAATTCCAGAATTTCTGCCAGCTGTCTTGCCACTACTGTAGGAAAAGCTACCTGAAAGATGAGCATGACCCAAACAAGTCAGAGCAAAGACCCAGAGACTGACTTATGATAGCATCTGCTCCAGGCTTGTCCCAGCTGTTGCTTTAACAAAGAACCCTACCTTTGGACCCCAGTTATAGAAACCAATTTCCCCTTTTGCTTATTTAAGCCAATCTGAATTAGGGGGGCTATTATTTGCAAACCAAAGTGGCCTAATAGGCTTCTCTGAAGAGTCTGATGGGGAATACCTTTGAGGTCACTTCATTTCCTTTGACTTTGAGTGGTCTTATCTGTTAATGGAAAATAATAAACTTATCTGTATTTGTTTAATAGGATTGCTGTAAAGACCAGCCTAGATAATAGATATTAAAGTTCTTTGCAAAATGCATGTGGAATTTTACAAATTAAATTCCAGAGAGAGAGAGAGCATGTACAGTGTGGGAAGAGCAGCATTGTCTTGTATATACATTCTGAATATGTTACCACATGTGTTTTGTTTGTCATATGCATATGTGTAAGAGATGTGTGGAGTACACAGAGTATTCTGTATGCAGTGTGCATCTATGTAGGCTGATGTTTGGAAGCTGTTTGTCTATGGTGTGGTCTAATTTGTGTATGTATGTGTGGTGTGTGGTACATGTGGTATATGTGGTACTTGTGGTCTCTGTGTGTATTTTATGTAGTGTGTGATATTTGGGAATGTTATCTGTGTGGTATTTGGGATACATATACTGTGTATATTTCTTGTGTGTGTGTGTGTGTGTGTGTGTGTGTGTGTGTGTGTGTGTGTGTGTGTTTGGTGAGTTTGTGTGTGACATATTCTAGGGGAGAGCATTGGATGATGTGCATGTAGCTTATGAGGGATAGTCCCTACATTTTTCTTTTGTTTTGTTCTTTAATTTTGGAAGCTAACCCACAGAATACCTCATTATATCACCTACTAAATATAGTAAATTACCTCTCTTTTAGAATGCATCTGATTCTCCAAAAGCTATGTCTGTGTGACTGGACACTGTCTCTGCACATGCTGTCTTTTGGTCATGTTTTTGCACTATGAACTTTTGACTGCACTCAGTGATCTCCTCCTTCTGCTGCCACTGCCCCCACCATTACTCATCATCATGGAACAGACTTTTTCACTAATTTTTAGCTTCCTTTTTGCCTGGTAGCATGGTGTGAACTCCCGCGTTCTCAGAGAGCTTCTGTGGCCTCAGTCCTGGCTGTCGCTTTTGAGTGTTAATGCCCTGACAGCTGTCCTGCTGGTCTGATACTTGGCTTCCATGTGGTGTTTTCCAAGGCTTCGGTACCTTGTAAATGACAGGAAGAAACATCCTGAGCTGTTTTCCTACCACTCAACATCTCTTCTGGTTTGTGACTCAAAGATGAAGTCTACAGATTACAAACACAAAAGGAGCATATAATAACTCAGAAACAGGAATAGTAATTACAAAATGTTCTGAGTTTTTAAAAGAATAATTTTAAAAATATATTTTATTAATTTATTCATATTACATCTCAATTGTTATCCCATCCCTTGTATTCTCCCATTCTTCCCTCCCTCCCATTTTCCCTTTACTCCCCTCCCCTATGACTATGACTGAGGGAGACCCCTACCCCTGTATATGCTCAAAGGGTATCAAGTCTCTTCTTGGTAGCCTGCTATCCTTCCTCTGAGTGCCACCAGGCCTCCCCATCCAGGGATTTTTAAATTTATATCCATAGTCCAGTTCTTTGTCCATTGTAACGTTGCGTTGAGCTGTACTACTGAGCCACACGGTAGCCCCTCACTGAGGCATGTTCTTTATTGCTGAGCCACAACTCAGTCCTCTCCACCAGTTCTTGTCACTAGCTTCTTCAGTTTGTGTTACATCTTCTTTTGTGCCATAGTTTGGGAGAACATTCTGTTTTCCACATCAAATTGCCTTGCTAGTCTCAGTTCTCTTGAGCAGTAGCAGCTGCCCCACATACACTTTCTCAAAACTGTGTGAGGAAGCTCTCCTGAGGTCCCAATATCTGGAGGGCATAGCACTGTACACATCACATAACCAATCTTCCCCAAACTCTGATATTTGTAGTAATATCCAGTGCTGTTAATGGTGTCATGTTCATCCAGCCTTCCCATTATTGTTGGTTCTCCTCTCTCATACCCTATCTTCTTCTTTGTAGCCTTATTCTGACAAGTCCTGAAATGTTAATCAGAACAATTAGACTGCCCACTCCTTCTCTCTTCCCTCCTTCCCTCGCTTCCTTCCTTTTTTTTCTCTCTCTCTTCCTCTCTCTAATTTCCTGTTCTATTCATAGAGTGCTCTAATCTGGCACATCACATGCTCAAACTTCACTTCCGTTCCTCACATGGTTATTAAGTGCAGCTCCAGAAACAAAGAGCATTCTCCCTGATTCTCCTCCCAGAGGGACGTGGGACACTCGGTTCTTGGAGTGAATTATTTCATTCTCACCATTTCACTTGGATTGAATTCTCAAGAATTTCATAAGAACAGGGAAAAGTACCAGGGAAATGACCTGACTCTCATTATCTCTAGCAAATGTTAGCTGTCGTTACTGCTGCTAGTGTTGTACACAGGAGCTTTTTGTCTATATTAGATTGCCAAGTAAGTAAATAAGTGACAGAGTGAACAAACGGATGGTGGGCTGGGGAACATCCACAAGTCCAGGAGGCTTTTGGGAAAAATTAGAACCTCCTATCTGGGCCCTTATTGGTTGACTGTCTGTTCTTACTGAAAGATTCTTAGTCATCTTGGAAGCTACATCTCCTGCATCCCATCTTATACACAGGAGCACTGACTCCTGGGAATAGGACTGTATTGCAGCTTCCTTCCAATTGAGCCTCAGGAGGTAAACAAAAGGTCCCATGGCTGGGCAAATAAAAACACTAAAGATTACCTGAACACCCTCCCCAGCAATCTAAACAGAGCAAACAGCAGGGGGCAGAGACTCTGAGGCCCTGAAATCGATAGAGGAGTGGAAGAGCCTGCCACCTATGCCAGAGTTACAGTATTCATCAGCTGTGTGCTTTGGGGTGACAGAGCTGACTTTGTGTCACTCCTGCTCTGTGCAAGTAAACCTGTAGACATGCTTGTGGCTACTTTATTTTGGTTCCTACCACCCTCCTCCATCCCAATCCCTTCTAACTCACCAACCCTAGGTAGTCAAGAAAGAAGGTTAGAAGGGAGAGGGGGAGAATAAACCTCGTTAGACTACTTCCTGCCATTTAGGGGCATCAGGTTTCTTGGAATGCAAATCTTTGTCATCACAATACCAAAGACCAGCAATTCAGCAAAAAGCAATCCAGCAATAACAAAAGCAGCAGCAGCTACCATGGGGAGCAGTGTTTATACCCTCAAATTTATCCCCTTCTAAGAATCCCCAGAATTCCAAATGTAAACTATCTTCAGCTGGCAAAACTCACACCCCTGCTAGAGCACAAGTCAAATTATAGTTAGACACTGTGGACAATCTGAAGCACTGGGATTAAGCAAAAACATTCATATAACGTAACTGGGGGTTTTAAGGAAACTGTATAATCCCTTACCCATATTCATGTAATAATCTTAGTAAAAACTCATCGGTTCACTAAGTTAGACTTCAGTGTAGTCATACTTTTGTTTAGTTGTATATATGTATCTCCAAGGGATATAGTGTTTTCCTGGCATACATAAGGCTCTAAAACCTTTATTATAGACAGAGGTAAGCAGGGAGGGAAAGACACACACACACACACACACACACACACACAGAGAGAGAGAGAGAGAGAGAGAGAGAGAGAGAGAGAGAGAGAGAGAGAGAGAGAGAGATCATAACACACATTACATTAAAGGCTTTGAGAAGCCTGGGCAAGGGAAGAGGGCGGACAAGCTAGTAGCTTGTTATTATAAAGATAGAACAGTGAACAGTCTTTAGCCTCTGGCTGAACTAGTGTTCCATAGAACACACTCTCTAGAATCCTTATTAAATGGTCCCTTCAATATGCAAAACATCAGCTTAGGAGCAAGTTGAATTTATGATAAGTGAGAACATTTTGGACCATACAAGTATGCAGTAAATGCCAGTTGGAGGCAAAAAGAACAGAACCCCCTTCTGTAATTAGTGCAGCCTTTACAACAGCTTGCACATATCTTTCTGAGAGTTGGAAAATTATAATGCTTGTGACGGAGCTGTGTGCATGTCTGTTGTCAGAGTTAATAAAGCAACTGTTTAATTACTCATATTTGGGCTTAGCTGGAGCTGGGCTCACACATCCCTCTTTCCTCAGACATGGCCAAATTCACTGGCATATGCACACAGCACAATGGTAGATGGTGTTATGGTTTGATTTAAAAGTGATTCCTAAACCTCATGTATTTGAACCACTGGGCCTCAGCTAGTGATGTTGTTTGAGGAGCTTGGCAGAGGTGAGGTCCAGGAAGCAAAAGCATCTGAGGGTGTAGCCCAGCCTGGCTTCTACTCTCTTTGCTTTCTGCATCTCTGAGATGTGAACAAGACATGCTATGTGATCATGCTGCCATGGACCGCGCCTCTCCCCTACCTTGAAGGAATGTGTTCTTTGAGCTCTAAGACACAGTTTTCTTCTGTCCAGTATTTCACCAAAGGAAATTAACACAGAGGGAGAAAGATCTGGGTTTGAGGCTACAAGGAACAATGATTTGTCTCACTGTGAAGAAGCTAGTCATGCCTTAGCTGCTAGTGGGAAGATAGCAAAGGTGGTTAGATAGCTGGGCCCCTGCTTTTATTTGTTTGCTTTCAAAGAAGTTTGCTTTGGTATGTAACTCAACTATTACTACAGAGGAGTGGAGCTGAAAACAAGAAATTAGGGAGGAGGAGGTAGAATAGAGGAATATTCCTGCCCAAAAGCTTTACCCAAATTTTTAGGCTAAAGAAAAGCTGAGGTATAAAGCTTGCAAGGGCAGAGGGAAAACTGGGACACCCATCACTTGACAGGGAAACAAAGTGAAGTGGGGTGTGGAAGAGAGGTAAGTCTTTGTGTCCTACAATGATCCTTGCAATTGCCAGTTAAATGTTCCTCTTCCATCCTGCTGCTCCATGGCATTCTATTATCCAAGACACAGAGCTGAGTCACTCAGTGAGGCACTGAAGACCCTGGCTCAAGACAGGGCTTTGCCACCACTGGTCGCTTCCCAGTATTTGGGCCAGCTGGCAGTGCAGAGCTGTTGCAGCCAGTTAGTGGGGCTCAAGACTGGCACTGGCCTCATCGCTACTATCTTGAGTCAGGGAAGTACCCTTTAAAATAGCAATAATTGAGAGAGAGAGAGAGAGAGAGAGAGTTGTTTGCTATTATTACCCAGAAGGTTTGTGGCTTTAAATGTTTATGGTTATAGATATATCTACAGATGCAGATGAACCATTTAATTGTTCAGATGTTTTGCTTCACCAGCACCAAAGAGGCCAGTTTAGAATGGAAACATCTGGGGATTACTGGGTATAGTGATCAGCTCATGCCCTGGAGCTATATAGGAATCTACAGAGCATAGGAATCTGCACTTGAAAACTTTAATAACTCTATAGAAACTCACCCTTGATGGCCAAAAATAGGCCCTCCATGGAGAGGGCTCAAGTGCATTAGAGAAGCATTTTTAACAGCTTATGATTTTAACATGATATAAACATCTTGGATGCTAATCATGGAGCTTGCTGGACCAGGATTAGAAGAGTTGTCCTGACCTTCCCTTCCCTGGCTTCACAGAGTTCCCTCTCATGTGCAGGGCAGCAGAATGAACCTGTATCTTTTCTGTGCATACTTTGAACTTGAGCAATGGGAACTGCCTCCCTAGCCACACGTTGCCTGGATGTTATCCATAAAAAAAAATTGGGAAGACAATGCTGCTTTGGATGGGCCACCAGCAACATCTAACCATTCTTTCAAGCCAGAGTCCCTCTCCTGATATTTATCCTTTGTGAAGACTTTCAAATGGTAACACAATGGCCTTCTTCGTAGAGAACATTTTCAGAAGTTTACTAATGAAGAAATTTCTTTAGAGACCTAAACTTCTATTTACCTTTTGTGACATTGTTTAAAAGGAGGAGGAAAATCTCATTATCTTTCTCTTCCACAGTCTCAGTAGCAAGAGGGAGATATGGCAGTTCCCAAAAGAACTGGTGCTGGGTGTGAGCCAAGATGTCTACTGTGCCTTTAGCAAGCACAGTCTTTAACATGCAGTAACACTCATGATCTCAGAGCCCTGTGATAAGAATATCTGTGACACAGAATCACACTTTTAATATAATTTCCTTGTCTAGTATTACACAGAGCTCACTAAGTGGCACATTCAGGTGAATTACATGAAAAAGTGACTTCAGATTAATTTCTCAGAATGTTTTGTTTTTGTTTTTGTTTTTGAGAAAAGCATCTAGAATCTAGGGGGTGATGGTTAGCAAGGACAGTCCACATCAGGGCTCATGTTTGCAGATCAGGCACCAGGGAGTGTTTCTTAGATACCAAAATCCATATGGATTCCAGAAAGCTAAAGTTCTTTTCTTGTTTCCCTGGAGATTCATAAGGAAAATACCCTCTACTTTTTCATATACATATATGGAAATTTTATTATAATTTATTAAATGTTATCCCCTCACTTGTATCTTCCTGTTCCCATGCTCCCTCCCTCTTCTGTCCAATTCCCTCTCCTAGTCCTCTGAAAGAAAAGTACCTCCTCCCCCACCATATGACCACAGCCTATCAGGTCTCATCTGGATATCCTGTTTCCTCTTCCTCTGTGTGCCACTGGGCCTCCCCACCAAAGGGAAGTCTCCATTTTTATACTGATACTATATAAAAGTAAGTTCTGACCAGCCTTTACACTGGATTGGGTCTGAAGGGCCAAGGTGTTGTTACAAGTTTCTCCAGTGTAGGGAATTTTCTTCTCCTCATTTGGCTTTTGCATAGATCGGGAAAACAACTTGATAAATCAGTAAGCCTTGTGAGATCGCTTATGAACATCTTCACATCAGGGAGTTGGCATTCAGTGGTCATTAAAACAGCAGGCTCAGCTCCTAACCTGGAGACTGGAGACTGCAGTTGGGAATCCTACCTAATAAACAGTAGATATATAACTAAGGTAAGGGTACCAAACTACATGTGATGTCTAATGCTGGTTGTCAGTGTGACACACCTGGGAAGAGGGAACTACCTTTGAAGAACTGCCTCCATCAAGTGGGGCTTTGGGCATTTCTGCGGGACATTTTCTTGATTCTTGATTGATGTAGGAGATCCAAGGCCACTATGGGCTCTACCACCCTTAGGCAGGTTAACCTGGGTTATGTAAGTGTGGTAGTTTAACTTGAGCCTGGAAACAAACCAATAAGCAATGTTTCTCCTTGACCTCTGTGTCAGTTCTTGCCCCCAGATTCTAGCCTTGAGTTCTTGTCAAGGATGAACTATAATCTGTAAGATGAAATAAATTGTTTCCTCCCCAAGTTGTTTTTGATATGGTGTTTGCCACAGCAACATACATTACAGGAGTTGCTACTTAGAATAGGATATTATTAGAATGTGCCTGACCATAAAGCTTTTTTGGGAGGATTGTGGAAGGATTTTGGAACCCAGAGTTACTGGGTTCTTAATATTTAATAGATGTTTCCAGGGGAACAGGGGAGATAAATTTTGTGAAAGCAGTTCAGACAATGGAAGATTGGTTTATGAGGTTTTTGAGGAAACAAAGGCTCTATAGTGACTGTGTGATTGTTTTCTTTTTTGTTGTGTTATGTTTTGTTTTTATTATAATGTATTCACATTGCATCCTGCTAGTAATCTCCTCACTCTTATCTTCCTGTTCCCACCCTCCATCCCTCTTCTGCACTATTCCCCTCCCCTATTAGGCTTCTTCTGAATAGCTTGCGTGCCTTCCCTCTGTGTTCCTACAGGACCTTTCCACCAATGAGCAATGATCAAAGTTCAGGCACCAGAGTTTAGGCCATCAAATACATAATGACTTGTAACTGTAACTCCAAGGATATGACTTAAGATTGCATCTCTGGGAATGGTTTAGACATTCTTCATCACTCACGTGGGCCTTGCAAATATCACCCATCATCTTCACTAACTCATAAGGTACTTTTGTATAACTGTGACCAAAGACATTCAAGAAACAACTCAAGTTGGGGGAGATTTGTTTGGTCCCAGTTTCACAGGGCTCAGTCTATCATGGTGGGAAAGTGGAACAGTCCACACTATGGTGGCAGGAGCACATGGAGAAGCTGCTCACCATATGGTAGACCAGAACGAAAGCCAACAGCAGCTAGGGTTGGATCTAGCTTTCAATGACTCACTCAAGTGACTTACTTTTACATATAGTTCTATTGTTAGGGGTCAGAACCTCCTAGAACAGCACCATGGGCTACAACTGAAGCATTCAACACAAGAGACTGTCTTAGTTGGCTTTCAGCCAACTAACACTATGGTCATAAATGCTATGACCAAAAGCAACCCAGAGAAGAATGTGTTTACATCATAGTCCATCATTGTCAATATCAGGGCAGGAACCTTCAGGCAGGAGGTGATGCAGACAGAGGTCATGAAGAAGTGCTGCTTACAGACTTGCAACCCTTGGCTTGTTCAGCCTGCTTTCTTACACAGTGAAATACACAACACCGCCTGCTTGGTGGTTTCACCTCCCATTAGAGCTGGACTCTGCCACACCTACAGTCCAATTTTAAAGTTGAATTTTTCTCAATTGAAGTTTCTTCTTCACAGATAATTCTAGGATATCTCTAATTGATAAAACAAAACAAAACAACAAGGACAACAACAAGGAATGTTACCATCACAAAGCCTTTGTGGGAATTGCATATTCAAGCCATAATAATTGCTGGCTGAATTTATAGTCACTCTAAAGAATCAGAGAACACCGGTTTGTAAATTTTCCCGTTGGCTGTCTGTCTTTCAGGAACCTAGTACATTCCTCCTTCTATATTGGCAAGGTTCCATCTAAAAAGCTGTCAATATTTTACCCCATCACCTCTTTTTTGTAGTCTCTCCTTCCACTCTGACCAGGCCCCAGCCCTAGCAACTCTTCTTAACAGTCTTATCCTCATCTTCTTGTGATTTTCACACATACAGTAAAAGAGAACAAATCATCCTTCACAATTTCCATCACTAGGCCTCCTCTCCCTGAACTCCAGGCAGGTACCACTCTTCCAATGGCTCCACTTCTATACTGTACACTATCTTATCAACACTGCCCATGTGGCAGAACTTTATAGAAGCCCAAAATACTCACACCACCCTGTCCTCTTTCTTTACATTTACTCCCAACAGCAATTTCCACTCCAGTCCTGAAAACGCCTCTTCACCTTGCTGCCATGCTAGCATTTTCTGAAGTTCACTTCACTTCCTTTGACTCTTGACTGGAACCTTAAATGACAGTGATGGTGTTTAGGACATATCCCATGACTGGCTCTGTCCCTGGTCACTTCAGCATACAATCAAACTAGTAGCCAATGGTTGTAGGTTACTGTATGCTTAGACTATGAGGATTATAGTCTATGGCCCCATGAGCCATGCAAGTGTAGGGATGTTGTTGTAAAGTTAAATATATAGCTCTTAGTACAGCAACTGTGCTCAAGAATGTTTGGGAGAATAATCACTGAATAAGTAACTGAATTAAATTCTACTTTTCTATACTTTGGTTTTTCTCAGATATAAAATTTAGGATTTAGATCTGACACTTTAAAAAATTATTATTATCATATCTGTAATGATATGATAATCTATAAGATAGGTACAATATCTATCTATCTATCAATCATCTATCTATCTATTCTAAGACAATGATTTCTGTATATCGGACTGGCTTGGAACTCACTGTATAGTTGAGGCTGATCTCAAACATACAAGTCTCTTGCCTCAGCTTCCAGAACATTCCATGTTCTTAATCCAATTGCCAATTAAAACAATAATGAAATAGCAGTAAAGGATTGAATAATAGTCTTAATAATTTAAAATATTATAAACTTCCATTTTCTTTCTGTCTGGTAACCCCTTTATTCTCTCTGCTCCCTTTTGCTATTTTTATTCTTCCTATAAATATCTTGACTCAATGTAGACAAGTTTCCTGTAGACTTAAGAAAGGGTTGTTGTTTGACGAAGGTGAAAGAAAGAAAGAGTCAGTTCTTTCACTTTAAATTCAACTCATGTCACAGTGACCACAGCCAGGGGCCCTGTGGGAAGCAGATAGACAACACACTGAAGCCTGCAGGAGGGTGATAAAGGGAATTACTTGCAAAGGAGTGTGGGGCAGTGAATCCACAGGAGGAAAGAGTAGAGAAGGCAGTGCAATGGGAACCAAAGAAGCAGAAAGTATGATCGCCATACCACCTGATGGGTCGGACTGAACAAGAGAGCTTCCTTCCTTTATTTAAGCTTTAAGCCCCCATCCCCAATCCAGGAGAGCTACACATACATGACTCCAAGACTTCAGCACTGCAGGTAAGAGAGGTCTTCAGACAACCACTCTTATCTGAGAACAGAGTTGAGAAAGATTGTCAGTGAGTAGCTTAATAAAAGAATCAGAAATAAGAGACCTGTTGTGGTTAGGCATTTGTTCTTCAACTCTTGGAATTCACAATACATGAAGACTTTTGAGGACTAGAACATGAGAAAGAAGCAAAGGAAATAAGACAACACAGAGCTCGGAAGGAGATGACCATCACAGGTGCTGTCACATCCCTTAGATTTGGTTCCTTAGAATAAAGAACAAACTAGGACTACCCCTTTGGAAGTCAATTTGAAGGTTCCTCAAGAATAGAACTACCATATGATCTCTCTATTCTTAACTGAATCTATGTCCACAGTCATGTTTAGTGCAGTCCTGTTCACAACCACCAAGACATGAGGATGTGAAGGTGAACCAGATGAGATATCTGTCAATCACCAGGGTTTATTTGAGCAATGTAGCTAGTTACCTACTTGTCATGTTTATCCTTCACTATTCTATATGTGTCCATACAGAAACTACGTGTTTTATCGAAAAAGACAACATTTCTTGGTAGGGAAGGAAAGTTCCTTTATTATGTATGTTGTGTACGAGTTTCTTGGATCATCTGTATATGAGTTTGATTCAACCGTAAAGAAGAATAGATTAATCATTTTCAAGACAATGATATAGAATAGAAATAATCATGCTATACAAAATAAACCAAACTAATAAATACTGCATGTTTTCTTTTGTATGTGGTATGTGTGTGTGCGTGTGTATGTGTGTGTGTGTATGTGTGTGTGTGTGTGTGTGTGTGTGTGTGTGTGTGTGTGTGTGTGTGACATGAAAGTTAAAGAAGTTACTTGGGAAGAATAAGGAAGGAAGAAGGTTGGACAGAGAAAACAGGTATCAGGGTGACTAAAGAAAGGCAACGTGATTAAAGAAAATAATGTACATGTATGTACATGTACATAACTATTTTTCTACTGCTGTGATGATACACCATGACCAAGGAAATATAACAAAGAAACAGTTTAGTTTGACTTACGGTTCCACCATGCTAAGAGTCCATCATGGTAGGGATACAGGGTAGCAAGCAGGCAGTTGCAGGAGCAAGAAGGTAGGGGCTCATATCCTGAAAGAATGAACTTGAAATGATGGGAAATTTTGAACTCAAAGCCTTGCCCCTAGTGGCGTACTTTCTCCTTCTAGACCACACCTCTTAATTGTCCCCCACAGCACCACCAACTAGTGACAAGTGTTCAAATATCTGAGCCTATGGGACATATTATCATTCAAATCACTACAATATGATATGTCAAAATTAAAGCTATTATTTTACATAATGAATATACACTAATGGAATAATAATAAATTGAAGAAAAGTCTCAGGAGCTAAGAGGTCTGAGTCATCTGTTGTACCAACAGGGTGTCTGATTGTAAGCTGGAGAACTGAGGCTTGAGACTCATTGCAAAATACTGGTGGTCCCCCCTGCCCCATGATCCTGCAGGTCTATGAAGTGCTGACAGCACTTATATATTTTGTGTATTTTTAAGGGTTTCTCTGTGTAGTCCTGGCTGTCTTGGACTCACTTCATAGACCAGGCTGACCTCTAACTCATAGAGATTCATTTACCTCTGCCTCCCTCAGTGCTGGGATTATAATCATGGATCACTGAGCCCAGCCATTTTGTGTATCTTTACCTGCACATACTTCAAGAAGGTGCAGAGGATGCCAAGATAAGGACTGGTGGGTCCATGTGGGTTGGTAATCTCAGAGCATGTAAAGATGCACTAAGTTCTCTACACATAATCTGGAAATTTCTTTTCAAAACCACAAAGAAGAGAAAGAAAAATCATGAGCCAACTGAGCATAGATTCTTAACTTGTTTCAGTTCTTTTATAAACAGAAAACTGTGGTAGACACCAAGGTCAGTTACAAATGTAAAGATATATTTCTTCATGACTTGGAAATTGCGGCCCATGAATTAGATGGCATCTTAGTTGGATCAGGGGACTTTACTCATAGCTTTAGACTTCCCTCAGAAAAGCAGAGGAGAAATTTCAGAGGAGTTGTCACATTTTGGATGTCCTTCTACTGGTCTCTTAGCTTCTCTTTAGAGTTTAGGACAAAGAAAATCCACATGGTGTTGTGGATTTACCACTTAGAAAGCAGAAAATACTATATAACAAATATGCTGTGGAAGGCTTCTCACTCCTTGCCTATTTGAATGGGAAATCTTTGTCATTGTTCTGTTAACTGTACTATTGTCTCCTGCTATGATTTGTATATGAAGCATCTCACCAAAGATTTATAGGCTGAAAGCTGGACCCCATGGTGCTACTTTGAGAGGTACTGAAAACATTAGTAGGTAGGGTCCCATTGAAGAAAAGGAAGTCGGTCACTAAGGGAAGGTCCCTGGAGATATCAAATCCTTGGCACACCTTCTTCCCTGTTCCTATTTGTGCAGAGGAACTACCTCTAAACAGGCTACCATTATCCTGGTATTGCTCTTCATCTTTGAACCAGAAACACAGAGTGAACACATACTGAAGCCTCTGGAACCAAGAACCAAACTAAATCTTTGCCCCTTTAGGTTGTCTGTGCTGAGCATTTTGTCACAGGTGAAAAATCTCCACATCTTGAGAGCCTAGTTCCTGGTCTGATTAACCAGCTGAAAATGAAGACTGAGCTGGCAAGATCTTCACTTGACTCTCTTCCTTTAATCATCATAGGGACTCGCCTCATCCTCCAACTGAATGAATTCTCACTCTTTCTATTTAATTTTTTTCATTGATGTGTATGTGTGTGTGCCTGGGTAAGTTTACATGCATCATGTGCATGAAGACTCTCCTAGAGTATGTTGAATCTCCAGGAACTGTTTTGGCCCTTGTAGCCACTTGATGCGGGGGCTTGGAATCATTCCAAGGTCCTTCTCAAAGCAATAAGCTCTCTTAATCACTGAGCAGTCTCTTCAGCACCTAACTTGTCACACTTGATTTCTTTCGAGTTGCCAGAGACACCAGTTCTGTCTGTCAGATGTTAAGAAAGTGTTAGAAATGGAAGTTTCTTAAGCCTTTCAGAAGAGTTAACACTCATAAGAAAATCAAGACCAAAGTAGAAAAAGTTATTTCTCAAAGGTTTTATGTAAGATGGTAGAAACTGGATCTTGAAAAGACAGAGTGGTCAGTGCCATCACCTGAAGAGCATAGTACTCACACTTGTAATTAGGGTAGGTGGTCTTATTTCTTTCCTTTTTTCCCCTTTATTTTGGGGGGGCAGTTTAAATATTTTTAGTTTATTATAATTTATTCAGGTTACATCCCTATTGTTATCCCTTTGCTTGTAACTAATCATTACCACCCTCCCTCCCTCTTCCACCCTCTTCCTCTCCCCTAGACCTCTGAGAGAAGGGGACCTCCTCCTCCACCATAGGACCACAGCTTATCAGGTCTCATCTGAATAACCTACATCTCCTTCCTTTGCATATGTGCTGGGTCTCCCCACCTAGAGGAAGTGATCAAATTGGGGACACCATAGCTCATGTCATGTCCAAGTTCTCCCCACAACCATGGAAAATAATCTGTCCATTGGCTAAATCTGGACAGGTTTAGTGCATAAACTGTCCTTGGTTGGTGCAACAGTTTGTGCAGGCCCCCCTGGGTCTAGTTCCATCAGCCTTGATGGCCTCCTTGTGGGGCTCCTGAACCCTATGGGTCCTTTCATTCCCCGTCCTTCCATACCACTCCCCATGTTCCACTCAGAGTCTAGCAGTGAGACACAGCATCTGTCCCAATCCCCTGCTGGCTGAAGTCTCTCAAAGAACATCTATGTTGGGCTAATATCCACTTATAAGTGAATATATAACATGTGTTTCTTTCTGGGTCTAGGTTAACTCACTCAGTATGACCATTTCTAGTTCTATCCATTTGCCTGCAAATTTCAATATTTCCTTGTTTTTGATAGCTGAGCAGTATTCCATTGTATAGATATACCACAATTCCTGAATCCATTCTTTGGTTGAAGGGCATCTGGGTTGTTTCCAGATTCTGGCTATTATGAATAAAACTGCTATGAACATAGTTAAGGAAATGTCCTTGTTGTATGGTGGAGGACTTTTGGGTTTATGCCCAGGAGTGGTATAGCTGGGTCTTGTTGTAGCACTATTCCAAATTTTCTGAGTAAGTGCCAAATTGATTTCCAAAGTGGTTGTACAAGTTTGCACTCCCACCAGTAACAACTATTTATTGAAAAATTTATTTGTCAAAAGTCATAGGAATACTATAAGGTTAACTCATGAGGCAAAGATTAACCATCCAATCTATAATGGAAACAGATTTTCAGACAGAAGCAAGTTTTTCAGACTGAAAAAAAAAGATTGGTGTACAATGAAAATAGGGGCATTATTAGTGGTGTCTTTTTAAGGAAAGACCAGGAACCATATGAGTATTGAGACTTCACATACTCCCTAGGGTATCCCCTTCCTTGTTACTGAGTCTTACAAGTACAGAAAGGCATGTGGACCCTCCAAGTGTCACCCTAGTGAACACCACACACTTCAGAGGGGGGCTGTTTTTCAGCCCCAAGTAAGGTCACATGAAAGGAAGTACACAGATAGGCAGATTCTCTGCCACTGAGTTGTTTACTAGGTCTGACATTAATCAATACATGCTAGTGATACAGAAGCAGACAGCAGCCCAGCAGCATTGCTCAGCTGGTATCTTTTCCATCTCTTACCACTCAACTACTGCACTCTTGCATCCACAGCCCAGCCCATGCTTCCAGCAGAGTGATCTGAATCTTTTTCCTTGCTGTGGCCCAGAGAAGCTCAGCTGAGTACAGCATACAATCACAAGGGATTGTGATAAAGAGTTCACATGCACAGACCATCCAGCAGTCCACTGTGAGAATATCCTGAGCTAACAGTGGCCATGCAGCCTAACTGGGGTAACCAGATCAAAAGGACATTCCAGCAGAGGCTGGGGTCTTGGAACGACCATAGAGCATGCTGGGAAAACAAAGCTAACTCCAGCTATTGCTTCCTCCCTTGAAGACCTTCATGAAGAGGTGGGACAAGTGCTTAGGCCCCACTAAGGACAGGAAAAACAGAGCCTCAAGAGGTGAATCTCATAAAAGCTGATATTCTATCCACTTAGATACTACAGTGACATCCTTACAAGGGGAACTAACCATCTCTAAATATATGTTTGATATACACCTTGTAACTTCCTTAAGACTTTAGCTTCTAACAAAATGTCCTGGTCCTTCTTTCCAACTCCTCCCTCTTGCTCCTTCAACTTCTGCCTTGATCAGGCATTTCTTCTAGTATCTTTAATAAACTTACCTCTTCCCTATTAAGTCCCCATCATTCTCTTGTGTCTTAGAACACTTTCATGCCCTTCACCCACTGTTCCTGGTAAATTTCAACAGATCCTGTAGGCCTTTTGGTTGACATATGCCTCCAATATACTCCACAAAAATGTGACAAACCCACTTGTGAGTAGTTGACCCCACCCCTTCCCACTTCACCATCCAACTATATCTGAAAGGATGGATGTGAAACAAACAAACAAAACAAAAAAAAGCACAGTTGGGTTAGAATTCAAACTGAACTGAGGTTGGAGGGTATAATCTGTAATGACTACTTAGGGCTAGTTAATTTTTTGACCCAGCAAGGGAGGCACATATGACACAGGGAGCAGAGATGAGGGAGGATTTTGATGTGGCTGGGATATTGCCCAGCATCTTACTTTGCCCATTCACAGCTTCTTCTTGCAAAGGAGTCAAGTCACTGTCTTGTAGGGATGGAGGATCACCCAGTTCACCAGAGCGGTAAACCAGTGAGCATAACAGGCCAAGGATTGGAGTACTGGTGTGATAGACTGCTCACTCCCTTCCTTTTAGTGCTTGTCAGTAAGGTAGGGGTTGGGAACTTCTCGCACAACTGGCAAAAGGCCCTTAAAACATCCATACAGAGTTAGAAGGAGGGGAGGCAGGCAATCCTGTCTTACCACCACCCAAGGCTCTAATACTTCTCGGTCCACCTCCCAGATCCTTCTGCTTCCTGCCCCCACATCCCCTGGTGCCTTGGTTTACTTCTCTAGACTCTGCACTTCATTAATTCCTTATCACCTGTCGCTAAATTCTAATCTAGGTCTTTGTGAGTACAACTAATTAAAGTCAGAATGTTCTTAAAAGGAGGAATTGACCTGCAATTCAGCCCTTTCTCTAAGCAGAATCAATCTTCAGATTCCTGCCCAAGAAGAGATATATTAGGTTAAAAAGGGGGGAAAGCATGTCTGGCCAATCAGCAATCTGGATGTGTCATGCAGTTTCATTTAGTTGTTTATGAATCCTAATTGCACACCCTGGCTACCACCTGAGAAAAGCATGCCTGACAGAAGGGCACATGGGAATTACAGTTTATTTGAGGAATTTGTCACTGTAGAGGGGAAAAATATACAGCAAAAAAAGCAAGTATATATCTGCTATTTGGTCTTCAGTTGCAGAGAAGGTCTCTGCTGACACAGTGAGCAAGGATGCATCCCAGCTTCCAGCTCTTGGCATCAGCCAGTCAGAAATGCACACCCAGCTGGAGTAGGTGCCCCCTGCCATGTGTACATGGAATAATGGGTCAGCTGTGAAACATGCTAATTTAGGAGCCCTTACATCATCCTGCCTGCTGTACCAACAAGGAGAGCAGGGTCCTGAGAGAAATGGCTTGTTCAGCCTTGATGGATCTGGCTCACTGTACAACTACAATTGCAGTTCAGGGCTCGTGCAGCTGGGCAGGACTCTGCCCAAGACAAGCTGTCATCTCTCAGCAAAGAAGTTTCCATACTCCCCCTCCCTTCCTTGCTAGTTCAGGGATACAGTTTCTAATCATTTCTAAGGAAACTCAGCATCTTCTCAATCACTTTTGCAAAGAAAACAAAGAGAAATGAAAAAGTTTTCCCCTGAGTTTTTAAGAAATACAAAGTGACAGGGAATAGAGACCTGATAGCACCTGTACAAAGGGACAAGTGGCTCTCACTGAGCTGCCCATACCCATGAATGACTTGTAACATCTTACACATATTAGCTCATTCATAAAGAAAAAAATCCCAGACTTAGGAAGGTCAAGGGGTTTCTCTACTGTCACAAAGATGAAGGTTAAGCCTGTGAAAAAAAAAGGAACGAAAAAGTGCAAATTAATTTGAATTCATTGAACCAAGCAGATCCTTGTGCTCATAAAGATTTATGGGAGTGTTAAGCTTTCAGGTGTCCTTAGCCAAGATCTGGAGGAGACACAGATAATGGGACAAAAGAGAAGCATATGGCAAGTGTACATGTGAATGAGAGTTACCTGTTGTGTTAAAGAGGCATCCAGTGATTTTCTGGATCTTCTGCAGGAAAGCTGTGGGAGCTCCCTGACCATTTTTTTTTTCACATCACTACAATGGACATAGCAGTAGCTACCATTTACAGATTTGAAGAATTGTGAATTAGTTTATGCAACTTTCTGTAAACATGCCAAGCACTTTGGCTTCAATAAAGCTTGTTAAATGAGGTCCTTAATCATCAGGAATGTTAGTGGTGTTTACTGATGAAGATTCTCCGGCAGTGGTAATGCTAAAACCAAGTATCATGGCTCTCCCAGGCCTAAAGCTCACCATCTAGTCAAAAATACCAAACTGGGCCTGCTGGCTCCCTGGGACAAATTTTGGCAGACATTTCTAGTGGTCTCACAGTGGAGGGTGTCTAATGAGTGGGTTCCCAGAAATCTCTTGACTACTCTACACTGCAAAGGAAGAACCCACAAACAAGAATTATGCAATGCTTGATATGGGCAGATGGAAACACCACACTGGAAATGAAAGATCGGAACTTTCTTACCTCATGGATTCCTTTTTCAAAACCTTATCTTTAAAAAATTCATCTTTATATAATGAACTCAGACAACAACAACAACAACAACAACAACAACAACAACAACAACCAAAATCACAGAGCTAGATTAAGGTGTCCACTCAACACTTGCCCAGTCTCTTTGTGTATCTCAATGAATTTCTGTACATTGACAAGGGACATTCTGAAGCCATGGAGTTTTACACTTTCACTTCAGTTGTGTTTTTTATAAATGTATTCACTGATTATTTAGCACACTCCCTTCAACCTCTGTCTTGAGCTGAACAGCAACTACATTCTAAAGGGAGAGGAGAGACTCCAGTGGTCAGGAAGATGATGAGCACACTCCTGAATATCAGCACCCAAGGCATTGACCTCTCTCTTTCTCTCTCATACCTAGTGTAAGCAAGTCTCTGCCCTCCCAAGTTTCCTCGTAAAAACAATCCCCTAAATTGGCAAGATGTGCCAGGGAGTATCTCGAGGGTGTAGCTTTGCTTGCCTGAGCCTTTGCTCTGAGACTGGATGAACACAGGCAGGAGGGGGGTAGAAGGCTGAGAGGAGGAGAGCTACCAATAAACGAAAGAATAATGGAACATTGATCAGCTCTTTACCACAGCGGGGGAGCTGCCTTGCTGAGCCCCAGAGCTGTCAGGCAGAGCCGCTCAACAGCCTGGATGGATGGTCCCATTTAGTGTCCATCAGCAACTCTGCCAGAAAGGAAGAGCCCCACACAGATGGTATGTAGGTCCAGCAATCTTGGATTACTCCTGGGAAAGCTGGTACCCTCATCTCTTCACCAGAGATAGCTGCAAACTCGACTCCAGTAAGTGATTTACTTTCTAAAGGAAATAGAAGGAGTATGGAGAAAATGAGGGTCCTAGGGAAACGTCTGCTGTTATTCTCACCCCCAAAACCTAGAGTGCAGGACTTAGATATCACCATGGGTGTGATACAGGGTAGGGGTACATGCTATGCCCTCACCAAGTTCCAAATAGTCCCAACAGAGAAGGGCTCGTTCTAGTGACATTTTTTTTCCCAGAATCCTTTTGGAAGGTTTTGAGTTTTATCAAAACAAAGGATTTTTCTTTAAACATGAGGGGCTGTAGATTCTTCTGAGTGTGAGTGAGACCTGTATGTGATGAGTCATGAAGACTTGAAGTCACGCATCACAGGCTCAGTCAGCTAAATAGTGCAGTCAACAAGAGAACGCCTGCAGGTAGGGTCTTCATGAACACAAAGGAAAATGAAGGGTAAAAGTGTAATGGAAGATTGGGCACAAGACAAAGCTGGCTGCGGAACCCATCCAGAGGGGAGCAGTTCGTGGAAGGGGTTGCATTCTTAATCACAGTTTGGGTCACAGTTTGAGTCACACACCACGTCTCCACGTGTCTGAAAGGAAAGAAACACAAATGTGTAAGTTATGTGCCTAGCAGTTTCCAGGAATGCTAATCCTGTCTTTGACAGCCCTTGCTGAGCAGATGATGGATGAGGAGAAGGAGCAGTGGAGACAGAGCTCAACTGCTGGATCAGCCAAAGAAAGGAAAAGTAAGAATGGGGAACCCATGGTGTTGGGACAGAGTGGGAGTATAACAGAAAATAGGAAATGTTGGATGAGAGTTGCCGCGAGCACAGGGTCGATCCTGAAACTATTGATGCATGCTGGCCTCTTTCCTGGGTCTCTCTGCTGCTAATGCTCTGGGAAGGGGACTTGAGTTTAGGAGCTGCAGGACAGATACAGGTTCGACTGTTTATTCTCACAGCAGCTTTGTCCTTTGGGCTTCATGGAGAGAGAGCATTCCTCCCTGTTCTTCAATGCTTTAATACTCTCCCTGATTCAAAGACATAATGGGTAGACCTCTACACTGCTGTTTTTATTCTCATCCCCTTACGAATTTTCCAATATACTGCACACTTTGAGGAGGTGCATGGTTAAAGGGAGACTAGACGAAGAATTCCAGTTACAGCTCAGAATCTACATCGGCTTTTTCTTTCAACCAAAGCCTAGTTGGTATTCAGCAGAAACTTTGAGTTTAGTGTTTGACATAATTTAATAGTGTGCATTAATGACTGTAATTTTCCCCTGTAGTCAAGATACTAAGAAAATGAGGAGTGCCTCATTTACATCACACAGACTAGTAACCAGGGCAGACATGCAAACTATGGTGAAGAACAAAGATCTGGGAGGACCACCTGAGGGTACACACAGCACTCCACAGTTTGGAAAGGTGTGTGTGACACTCTCTCATGCTGACAATATGAATAGGTAGTTAGTAATATCGCCCCTATTGTATGGAAACTGAAACTAAGATCAAACAGGGAAAGGGCTCATGTCTGGGAGTGGGAAAATGCATGTTTTAAAGTTTAGTTTAAAAAAATAAATAAATGTTATTATTTCCACCAAAGCTCTCTCATCAGGGGGTTAGTTGGTTTTTGCTGATTGCTACTTTTGTACTGTTTCCTGGGATAGGGTCCCAAGCGGACTCCCCAAACTTTGAGCCTACTGAATGGTGGGATCACAGGTTTGAACCATGTCTCACCATTGTGAAGGAAAGCATTCAGTTTTGAGGTTCTTATTTTCATGTATGAGGAGGCCTGGCATTAGGAAGTTATGAGTTTGAGGGGCTGGAGAAATGTTGCAGCAGTTAAGAATATGTACTGTTCTTCCGAAGGACACAAGTTCAATTCTCAGCACCCACATCATCATTCACAACCACTTAACTAGCACCAAGGTGATTCAAAACTTCCAGTCTCTGCAGGCACCTGCACTCATGTGCACATACCTGCACAACATACACATACACAATTTAAAATAACAAAAATAAATTTTAAAAGAAGTTGGGAGTTTGAACAATATTAATAATCTTACATTATAATGAGAATATTAAATACCCAGAACAACCTATTTTTTTCAGTATATTATTTTACCCTAGTGAATGAAAACACACACACCTGTTTGCCTTCTAAAGTACTTGTTTTCATAGGCACACATGTATGCATGAGTGTTTGTACTTATCTGAGTCTGTATATGCATATTTTATATTAGTACATCTTGTGTGAACTAGTGTTCCTGCGTGTGTGTCTGCACTCAAGAGGGTGAACATATGTATGTTCGTGAATGCATGTGTGTGCATACATATATATATGTTTGTAAGTGATTTTATGAGTATGTGTGGGAATGCATGCATGAATATTCATGTGAACACATACATTCATATGTGATCCTATGTGTATGAATATGTGTCCATGCATATGTTCTTATTCAGGTATATACATGAATACATGTGAATGTCACTTATGTGAATCTCGGAATATGCATGACTGTGTTTACAGGCATGCATGAAAGTGTGTATTTTGTTTGCATGCTTGGGTGTGCATTTGCATGAGGTGTCTACATTTGAGAGTGTATGTATGGATTTGTGTATGTATGTGCAAGTGGAAGCAGTAATGTATGTGTTTGTGCATGTGTGCACATTTTGTTGATAAGAATAGACACACATGTGGGTGAACATATGTGTAAATGTGTATTTGTGTGCATATATGTACTAGTGTGCATCTTACGTGAAAGCACATATGTGTTTCTCTTTGTATGCATAAATAGATTTGCACATTTGGTTTTGAATCTCTGTGTCTGTGTGTAGGTTAAGTACTTTATCCATTAAGAGAGTATAAGCATATGTGTGTATATACAGCATGTATGTGTACATGCTTTCCCTTCACAAGCACATGCATCAGTCTCTGAAGCACCACCCCCCTCTCCGCCTGGATTTGTGCCTTCATTGGTCTCCTTGTAGAGCTTCTGATGCCCCCAACTATTCCATAAGACTCCCAGCATTCCACGCTGAATTTTGGCTGTGTGTCTCAGCATCTACGTGGGTTCCCTGCTGGCTAGAGTCTTTCAGAGGAACTCATGGTAGGTTCACTTCCTGTTCCCTCTCTTCAACTGCTCCTGGTATCTATTCTATTTGTCCTTATGAATGAGAATGAACCCTTCTCCCTAGGGTCCCCCTTGCTATATAGATTCTTTAGGTCTGTATATTATAGTG
The DNA here is from genome assembly GCF_964271855.1 of Acomys minous. Lineage (NCBI taxonomy): Eukaryota > Metazoa > Chordata > Mammalia > Rodentia > Muridae > Acomys > Acomys minous. The sequence goes on from NC_140484.1 coordinate 81,330,215, forward strand.
TGGTTATCTTGTATTATTAGGCTAATATCCACTTATACATGAGTATATACCATGCATGTCTTTCTGGATCTGGGTTACCTCACTCATGATGACCATTTCTAGTTCTATCTGTTTGCCTGCAAATGTCAAGATTTTCTTGTTTTTAATAGTTGAGTATTATTCCAATTATGTAAATTCACTACCATTTCTTTATGCATTCTTTGGTTGAGGGACATCTATGTTGTTTCCAAACTCTGGCTATTACAAACAAAGCTGCTATGAACATAGCTGAGGAAATTTCCTAGTTGTATAGTGGAGCATTTGCATAAGTATGTGTTTACATGGATCTGTGTGTGAACATGTAAATTTATATGTGTGCCTTTGTGCATCTGAGTGGGTTCATAGGTATTTATAGACAGGTACATTTTCCCTGTTTATGTGTGTATACATGTGTGCATGCATTTGCATTGATGTGTGTGTACATACATGTTTGTGTAAATTCTTGTTCATACATCCATGTGTGCATATGTCTGTAAGAATTCATATGTATGTGAGGATGCCTATGTTTGTGTACATGCATGTCTTTGTGTTTGTTTGTTATCATTTGTGTATCTGTATTTACGTTTCTGAACATTCTTGTATTTGTATGCTTGAGTGTATGTGGTTTATGTATTCATTATGGCTTTGTATGTTTGTGCACATGAATATTTACTTGTGTATCTTTGCACATGTGTATGTGCTGATGTGTTGTGTTTCTGCATGTATGAATCCGTGTATGTATGTGCATACACTTTAGGAGTTCTCCACTTTCTCGTGTACTAAACTTTGTGGTCTGGCTTGATCATTGACCTAAGGTGAACATCTAGAGTTACTTTTTCTTTTTGAAATTGAACACACCTTTGAACTATAAGCTTCTTTCAGCTTCCTGTTTGACCTTCATTGTTAAATAACTGACAGAACTAAACCGTTTGCCCTCTGACCTTGGACTCACATACATTACACCACAGGATTAGAAGGCTTCATGCTTGTAGTATTATTCATCTCCCAAGAGTTCTGCTTTCTTTAGCCACCATTTCTATGCTGCCACCATAGTAATGACTAAATTGATAGTGAATAATGTAAGTTCTGCTTGTGGTTATGAGTACACTAATCCCATAAACTATAGGAGTGAGTCTCCCTCCAGGTAGGCATTCAAATGTGATTGAGTTATAAAAGGTAAGAGCAGGAGTTGGTGGAGTGTTTTAAGTATGTTGCACTAAAAGCCACAAAGTACTTAGATATTTTACAGTAATTTTCCGTTTCTGGCAACAGAACGCGGCCACACAGCGGCTGAGTCTGTTGTTGCCTTTCCAAATGTCCTTCCTGCGTGTTTTCAAGAGCATTCTGTGCTGTAAGTAGGTGTTTCTAATGTGCTTCACTCTTTATTGCGGCCTCTCCAAGGCTGGATGCCAAATTTGCTGCCCAGTTTGCATAACAATGCAAGCCTAGAGAGCTGAGTGCACTCCGTTCTCTCTGGTGGTACATTTTCTTGGACCACATTTTCTGGATGTCCTTGGTCAGTATGGCTCTGCAGCCTGCAACAGCCCGGGTGAGGTATAAAAAGGCGGAAGTCAGGTGATTGCATAGAACTGGCAAACACGGAGCCTGTGCAGGGTTAGTATTGCTAGTGCCTGGTATTACTCCTCCCTAATCACCACAAAGCAGGAGTGGGAAAGCACATCATTTGTGTACAGTGAGGCTGTGCTCACAGCTCATGTGTGACAAGGTGCCCTGGGAACCTGGAAGGGTGTGTAAACCTGTAAAGAGCTATGGATTTGAGGAGTTAACCCTATGTGTCCTTTCAGCATTTAATCATGTGATGGTTACTTCCTTGCAACTGTAATGGAAATTACCATGAGAAAAGCTTTAAAGACTGGGGGTGAATTCCAGTTTATGGTTTCATAAAGATAAGCTTTGCCTCTGTTGGGAAAAAAAAAGTATTTATTTCTAATTATGTTTATTTATGTGTGGGGGCTTGTACATATGAGTACATTGCTTAATGAAGCCAGTAGAGGGCGTCAGATCCTCTGGAGCTGAAAGTACAGGCTGTTTTGAGCTGCTTTGTGGGAAAGGAGGACTGACAACTGCTGTGACCAGCTAGCTAGCTGTTACCTGCTTCAATCTCTCCCCTTCTGGTCAAGGTCCTCAAACTTATTATCAGTTCCACATTGACAGAGTCAGGGTCACTGAACACTTTTATCTGTTCTTTCCAAAACGGCCATACTGGTTAAATCACCCTTTTCTGCCTTGCACTCTTGTTCTGCTCTTTGACTGATGTATTGAAGGATGGCAAGCCTAGACTTTGGGCTTTAAATTCTAGTAACAAAATACATGGTCCTGTATCTGTAAATAACTGTAGAAAACTAAGAGCTTCCAGCTACTATTAGTAAATGCAGGCACAGAGCCTAAAAAATAAGCAAGGGCAGTGGTTTATACGAGGGCTTTAGAGATGCCAGACCTGTGTTCTACCACTGAGCTACATCTTCACTCTGCTCAGAATTTTATACATGCTAATGAAATATGCTTTGAGGTTTGTTTGCAGTTGTTTGTTTGTTTTTCATTATTTTCATATGAAGAAACCAAACTGCAGAGCTCAGGACACATAGCTCTAACTTTGGCAGATGTCATAGCACAGCAAGGGATTGAGAGAGATCATGAGCAATACTGTGCCAGGAGCGATGGACAGACTGAGGGGCGTAAGGAAGGAGGCTTCATTTCCGTCACAAAATGTCAATGTCTGTTCACCTTTCTGTCCTCATGCACTCTTACTACATAAAACAGATAATGTAAAAATAAGAATAAATCTTTCAAGCTGGGCCTAGTGGCACTTGCCTGTAATCTTAGCACTGAGTTGGGAGGCTGAAGCAGGAGGATTGCTAGTTTAGAGGTAGCCTGATTTATACTGTGAGATTGTCTCAAAACAAACAAAATCCATTGGACTCTGAACATATGCTGGGCAGAAAAAGAAGAGAATTTAAAATATTCAAGGAGTCAGCAAATATAATAAAATATAGACTAAGAAATAAAAATAGAAAAGGAAAAAGGACATTTAAGAAACACTGAAAGGAAGGGTTGACTCTCCAGTTCAAAGCACTGGCTGCTGAACCTGAACAACCCGATCCTGGAGCTCACAACTGTCTATAACTCTAGCTCCAAGGGAATCTGTTGTCCTCTTCTGGTATACACACATAGACACAGACACATAACGTTAACATTAAAGGGTCTAGAGAAAGAGAAATCAGCAGTTAAGGGCCTACATTGCTCTATCAGAGTGTAAAGGAGCCTCTGGGTCGGCGTAGAACACACCCAGACACCAACTTCTCAGCACCCTGGAGGAGTGGGTGGGGAGAGGCTGCCTCTGGATCACACAAAGACATCAACAGGTGTCTCTGAAGGAGTGGCTTTTAAGAAGAAAAAAGGGAAGTCTGTGTTAGGGTGAGTTGGTAAGCCCTGATTGGACAGCTTAGCTAGTGTAGCCAAATAAAGAATGTTGATGCCTGGACTTTGGTGTTTTGATAGGTGCACCTTGGAATTTTAGTTAGGGGTAAGGAAGTGGCCAAATAAGGAAATAGACCTTAAGGGCTGGCTTTAGGATGTAACCTCACAGTTTGGCAAGGGAGAAGAAAAAGATGAAGGCAAGATGTGACTGCGAAGGACAGCCCTTAACAGTGGACCTGATTCTGATTCCAAGCACCCATTTCAGGTGGCTCACAGTGACCTCAACTCCAGCCATAGGAGACCCATGCCATCTGATCACACACACACACACACACACACTCTCTCTCTCTCTCTCTCTCTCTCTCTCTCTCTCTCTCTCTCTCTCTCTCTCTCTCTCTGTCACACACACACACACACACACACACACACACACACACACAAACACACACATAGAGGCAAGGACAGATATGAAGAGATAGAGAGACAGAAAGACAGACAGAGAGACAGAGAATAAGTCCTTAAAAATAAATCTTAAAAAATACCAGAAATGCTGAGAAAAAGCCTCTCTAGAAGGCCACACCCATTTAATAAAGGTTCTACAAGGAGGTTGTAGACATAAGAGAGTTAGTAAAAAGTTGTCTGTTTTCCACCACTGCAGCCTGCCTCCTGAAGTGCTCAGATTGAAAATATCCACTGAGTCTTTGATAATGTGAACATAAGATGCCACACACATGAGTTACCACCATGAAATTTCAAAATTCCAAACATCAAGAGAAGCTTTTCAAAATTGCCACAAGTGAATAGAGAGATTCAGGCTGCCTCGCCAGTTATGAGGCCCTTATTGACAGAAAGAGAGGGGCAGGAGTCCTCAGTGCTGTTCAGAACCTCTAGTCCTTCACTTCTTCTCCTCAGCCTCACACAGCTCGGACCTCCTCCCCCCTCCGCACAGCACTCACTGTTCCAGCCTCACACAGCCGGGACCTCCCCCCACCCCACCCCATGCCCCACTCCTCCCACCCCCACCCCCATCCTGGCACTCACTTGCTCCTAAGCAGGAGGCATCAGCAAGAGACTCAGGAAAGAAGGAAGGTCTTATGGTACTCCCACAAACCCCAGGGCCTGGAGCAGGCAGCTGCATGCACCATGCTCTCCTTGAGTCTAAAGTGGATATTGCACTATCCTCCGATTTTTCTAAACGTTGTTCACAATTTACAATAATTGCTTTATCTACTTCCCTCAATTATGTGATTCTGATGAATAGTTCCTTTCCGGCAGTGTACAGAATTTTAAAGCTAGAGATGCATGCTCTTCTCAATTATCAGGAAGACAAAAAAGAGATTTATATATTATCTATGATTATACAAGTAACTAACAGTATAGCTAGAAATGAAATTATAATTGTAAGGCATTTGTGCAAGAGAGGAGAGAGGACTAGAAAAAGAAGACGAGAAATGGTCTTCTATGCCCGAGAGACATTAAATGCCTAGAATTTACATTATAGAAAGTAATCAGTAGCCAATACTAAACTCTATATAATGATTCCAACAAAATACTTCCATCAGAAAGTTATGGCTGAGAGGCTGAAGAGATGGCTCAGCAGATAAGAGTGCATGCTGCTCTTGTGGAAGACCCAGGATGGTTCCCAGCATCCACACAGAGGCTCATGATCTGTAACTCGATTCCAAGGAATCACAAGCCTCTGACCTCCATGAGCGCATGCACTCATGCACATATATCTACCTATGTCTATACATGATTAAAACTAATAAAAACAAATATTTTTAAAAGAAAAGGTATGGTGAATTAACAGATATATTATTAATTTTTGGTGGTGAATCAAGGGCTCAAACCTGGGGCCTTTTTCATGTCAATCAAGTACTTAACTGCATAGTTACACCCAAGCTAGTGGGTTTTTAAGGCAAGATCTTATTTTGTTGCCCTACGATTCCTCAAATTTATGATCCCTTTGTCTCCAGGATTATAAGCAGGCAGCACCATGCCTGGCTTGCTGATGCATTCATAATCAGTAAAAAACGACACCTCGATCCACATTCTATTTTTTAGACAATTGTCTATTCACACTTCTCAAATAAATATCCTTTCTTACTAAATTATTCCAAAATTGTTATGTCATCTCCCCAGGATACAACAACGGTGTTTAACTAAAAACGTATGAGGCAGCAGCTTTCTCCTCTAGGAAGTAAGGCTGTAGGAGACACTCAGAGGATGCAGGCAGCAGATGGGTGCAGAGGAAGGATGTCAAACCTGAAGATCCTTGACTTCCAGTTGTTCCAGAGCAACTGTCCTAAGTATTTGATGAAGGATTCCCGAGGATGACAACAGCTTAACCACCTCCTACCCCCTCCTGGCATTCCTCCATCTCCAGACTTACTCTGTGCCAAAGCTGTGTTAGCTGAGCGACACCATATCAATTCAGCTAAACAAAATAAGCAGTGTTTGGATCAGGTTGGATGGTACACATCATTAATCCTAGTACTCTTGAGGCAGAGGAAAGGGATCTCTGAGTTCAAGACTAGCCCAATCTATTCAGCGAGTTCCAGGCCAGCCAAGGATACACAGTAAGATCTTATTTATTAAAAACAAAAACAAGCGTGTTATCTGGGCACTGGAGAGATGGCTAGGTGATTTGATCTCTCTCTGAGGTCCTGAGCCCAGTTTCCAGGGCTCACATAAAGTGGCTCACAACCATCAGTAACTCCTCCTTCAGGGCATCTAATGTCTTATTCCTGACTCCAAGGATACACTTATTCATGTGGACCTCCCCAACATGGTTTAAAAATCATATTTTAAAAAAACAGTGGGTAATGGTCTTAGCTCCAGAATTTAGATGGCATCTGACTATGCGCTTTCAGCATATACTCAGTTTGAAAGAAAAATGTATGTCAATGAATAAGGGTGTCTCTCTTTGAGTCACTAAACCAGAAGAAAAGCCTGGATTTCCATCTTCACAGCCTTACATTTGTACTCTGACCTGTTCTTGCCTATCTCTCCAGAGATAGCCTCTGTCCCAGCTGGGCAGTGCACAGCTCAGAATTCTATCTAAGCCCCCTTTTGATAGTTTTCATTTCTTAACTTATTATCTAGTATATCCAGGGAAGTTATACAGCTTAGTAAACTGATTTCTCCTTGTTATCCCACTTCTTATCTTCAGCCCTGACCAAGAACTCAAAAGGGATGGAAATTATTTTTTCTCTTTTCCAATAAACAACAGCATTATGATAAATACCCAATATGCCCCCAGGGAAACTTTTGCAAACATTTCAAGGCTTAGGTATCACTTGGTACTAGAGTGTCTGCCTCATGTGTGAGGCTCTGGGTTTCATCATTGGCACTGGAAAATAAAAGATTCAATTTCAGAATCAAAACTCTAGAAATGTACCCAACCATTAACAGAAAATTTAGTATGCAATAAAAGCAATACTTCAAATTAGTGGAGAAAGATAGAGTTACTGTGATGTCTTATTGGTACGTCATGGTGTAGCACTTCTGCAATCCCAGCATCAGGAGACTGAGGCAGGAGGATTCTGAGTTTGAGGCCAGCCTTGGAGACATAGCAAAACCATGGCTCAGAGTAAAAGAGAGAGAGAGATGGGGCAAAGGGAGGGAGGAATAAAGTAGTTTGGAAATTTATACAACAATAGAGAGGGAAAAGCAAACTTGAACCCTTTTATCTCAGAAAATTTTAGATAGATTGGATATTTAAGTGTGAAAATGTAGCAACATAATTAGAAAAATATCAAGTAGATGTCTTTACTATCTAGGAATTAGATAATTTTCCCTAGCAATAGAAATGTAGAAACATGAGGTGACATTTAATAAATTTAAATGAACAAGGTTTTTAATGTTTGCAGTAAGGTGCTGGGGCTGACAAGGCACTCTCCCAGATGACAGATAAACTCAAGTTTTCCTGAAGGACATCGTACCCTGCTACAGAGAAAATGACCATGCATGATCACAGAGAAGGCCACATACTTATGTGCTTGCATCAGTGGTCACTGGGCAGAGGGCCAGAGCAATGTGGGCAGAGCTTAACAAGTGTATTCAGCACTGCCAGTGACAGTGATGTGGCAAGTGTCCACATGGAAAAAGAGTTATGTAGACTAGAATTGCCAGTACAGCTGAGGACCACTTGGTTAAGGGTACATTCAAGAGACTTTTCAAATGGAGCTGGAGATGCAGCTCAGTTGGTGAAGTGCTTGCTCAGCACTTGTAACTCCCTGAGCTAGATCCCCAGGACACATGCAGTGATGCAGCAGTCAGGAGATAGACGGAGGATCAAGGCCGTCATCCTTAGCTTCTTAAAAATTTCAGACTAGCCTATCACAAAAAGAAACAAAGAGAAGAGGACAGAAAAAAAATAAGTGTATAACATTTGGTTTACTATACCTAGATTCTCATGCTTAGAAATTACCTCTTCAGGTTCTACAAATAATGGAATTTCTTTTGTAGTGCTATAGACTATTCTATGAAGTGAACATGTATATCTGTGTATATTGAATTTCCTTTATTCATTCATCTGTTGACAAGAACAGAATAGGAACATGATTACTAGACACTAATGGAGGAAGGAACTCTAATAAAAAATTTCAGTTAAAAGGGAAGAAAAGTTAGTAGTAATACAGTATATATTATAAAATTTCTAAAAATATATTTTAATATTTTTACCCTGCAAAATAAGTTGAACTGACAGATGTTAGTTACTTCGAATAAATCTTTCTATAATATTTGCCCAGATCAAAACTCAAATTGTACCCCATAATTGTACCCAATTATTTGTCAGCTAAAATAGAAATATGATATAAAGCCTAGGACTCTGTACAATTAACCTGTTAATTAAAACTTTTAAAGCTTTTGCCTTTTAATTATGTGTATATGAATGGATATGTTCATATTGTAACATATGAACATATGGCAACAAGATGGGATCAAATTCCCCTGGAGCTGGAGTCACAGGTGGTTGCTCACTGTCCTGTGTAGCTGTTGCCAACTGAGCTCAGGTTCTCTGTAAGAGCAGTTCTTGATCTTAACCACTGAGCCATCTCCCCAGCCCTAAAGGAAATATTTCTTAAGCACTTGTTCTAGTTATTGCTGTGACCAAATGCCTGGCAAGAGACAATTTAAGGAAGAAAGGACCTACCTTGGCTCACAGTTTGAGAGCTCAAATCCATTGAGTGAAGGATGTAGTGGAGCTTGAAGCAGCTGTCGACATCATATCCTTAGCCAGTAGAAATGCTGTGGCTCAGCTAGCTTTCTCCTTTTAATTTGGTCCAGAATCTCATCCTGTGGAATGTTGCCACCCAAACTGGATCTTTCTCCTCAGTTAAACCTTTCTGAAAACACTCTCATAGACATAACTAGAAGTGTGTGTGTGTGTGTGTGTGTGTGTGTGTGTGTGTGTGTGTGTGTGTGTGTGTGTCTTGCTTCTAGGTCAATTCAGGTTGTTAATGTAGACTAGTCACCAAAGTACCTGTATGATTGTGAAGAAAAATGTATATCCTGACCAATACTCAGTGTTACTAAGGAATTGCTGTTCAAATATTTAGGTGTAAAAACTGTACTTTGACTGTAATTTTCAAAACAAGTATCTTTTAATTTGCAGATATAAGCTGTAAATAAATTCTAATAAAATTATAAGAATGTGAGGATTGTTTCAAGATCACCTGGAGTGAAATATAGGAAGAAAATTGGTACAGAGGTAAAAAAAGAATAGATGCTTTGTGCACCCAGCCTCCAATTGTCTCCAGTTCAGATGGAAGCTGGACTTAGAGGATGAAGTTGGCAGTGAAGTTCACTGCCAAAGGATGACACTTAAAAATAAAGATAGGACAAAGTAAGTTTGCCAGTAAACCTAAGAACTTTTAGGGTGAATGAATACAGTTCTTTGCAAACAACCTGAGCTGTATATAGAAAGTCCTGATGGATAAGATGAAAATACCCACAGTTTGAAACCGCTTTGAGGGCACCTACATGTTTGTCTGTAAACTGTGCCAAGAAAAGTGACTAGCTAGGCCAATAGCCTACTCCTCCTCCCGACCCTCATCCCCTCTCTCTACAATGAGGACTTAAGTTGCCATCCAGTAACCACAGAGATGCTTCTGTGTCCAGTGTTTGCACCCATGGGAAGAGAGGGTCAATGAGGAATCTTCATCTCTTCTCCATTTGCCCATGTGGGTCATGTTTCTACAATTTGACAAGAGGAAAGATATTTACCAGGCAGCTTATTTTCCCCAAATTGAAGCTTTTCTCCTTGAGAGAGGAGGAAGAGTGGAAAGACTCAACAGCGAACAAAATTTACAATGTGTGGGATGTATAGAAATTTACAAAAGTCGTAGGGCTCATCCTCAAGGAGTGTGGTTCACACACACTCTTTGTGTATGTGTTAATGTGCAAAGAAAAATGAAAATGTGAAATTCTCAGAAAGTCAGGTCTGAAAGCTACTGTATTAATTAAAGTGATCCAGACTCAGAAAGTCAAATGGTACATGTCCCTTTTCATATTCAGAAGATCCTAGATTTTAAACATATGTGTGTGTGGATATCTATACATATATATATATATGTACATATATATGTTGTATATACATATATATGGGTGTGTGTGTATGCATGCATGTGTGTAAGTATGGATTCAGGCAAGGTGGCTAGAAAGGGAAACACAGAGGGTGTAAGTACTGAGGAAAGTGAGATGCACAAGACACATGTGATGTGGAAGTGGAAAGGAGGTTATAGGGTTTAAGGATGAGGGTGAGGGAAAGGATGGGGAAGTAGAGAACAGTAGAAAAGGAAAACCAATAACATATTTTTGTTGAAAATTCTATAAAGAGCTGGGCAGTGGTGGCACACGCCTTTAATCCCAGCACGTGGGAGGCAGAGGCAGAGGCAGGCAGATCACTGTGAGTTCAAAGCCAACCTGGTCTACAAAATTAGTCCAAGACAGCCAAGGCTATACAGAGAAACATCTCAAAAAACAAAACCAAAAAAAGAAAAAAGAAAGAAAGAAAAGATAATTCTATGATGAAAGCTAATAACTTACAATTAAAATTATAGATGACAGATAGATAGACATAGACAGACAGATAGATAGATAATAGCTTGCTAGAGATAGGTAGCTACATGTTTGATAGATTAGATGATGGATAGGTAGGTTAGACAGGTACATAGACACATGGATGATTGGAATATGGTTAATAGAACAGTGATGGGTACATAGATGATAGGGAAATAGGTGATATATGATAGATATAGAATAGATGACAGACAGACAGACAGATAGACAGATTGATAGATGATGGATGGATAGGTGATATCAGACTGATGGATGGTAAAGAGCAGTCTCTAGCCATCCTAGCCACCCAAGTTGAACAGGGACCTCTGAAAATACTGCTTTTATTAGTCATTTCCAGCTGGGGTGCATTCAGAAATGATGTATGTTCCTAAAAAGTAACCTCTCCTCCAAGGGACCCAGGTGTACTCACTGTTTCACTAGGCCAGAGTTGGGTGGAATTTTGTCACTGACATATTGTTGGTACTCTATCTGAGGTGAATAAACATTTGCTCAAATTTCCCCAGGAAATGTCATGAACAACCTTTTAGCTCTCTGACTCTGATGCCTGTGCTTCCCCCAAGAAATCATTGCTGTTGCAAAGCCAGTCATATGTATATCTTGTCACTGATAGGGAGTGACAGCTACCGATGCTGAGGTCCTAGAAGTCCCTCCTAAGCTTCACAAGTCTGAGCCTGTTTCCTCTCCCTCACAAGAAGGCAAGAAAGTGTGAATAACAAGCAACCCAGTTTCTCCAAAGCCACAGGGGAGGGACAGTGGGCTGGTCCAGGTTGCTGCTGAGGAAGCTAGACTTTCCCACACTGGATGCTCAGGCCACTTATGTTACTGAAAATGAGACCCAGCAGGACCATTCTCAACCATTTTCCTCTCCTCAGTTATTCTTTAGTTCCGTAGAAAGGGTCAGTTTAGGGCATAATTAAAGTCAATTACTTTTTGAAAAGCCTTTGTGAAGACCATTACAGATAATGATAGCAGGCCCCACTCACCCACTGTTGCTGTAGGAATTAATGTCCTGTGAGCATCAAGGTTCTTAGATATAGAGTCAAAAAGATAGACTGCTGGGTTTCAGTTCAACTGGAGAGAAATATATTGTCACATCCATTTTCAGTATGGCATTTTCTTAGAGTTGGTCAGAGTCACAGACAAGGAGGAAGCACTGGGCCCCTCTCTTCTTCACTTCTAACTGGCTACTGGTACCAGCTTGTGTGAGAATTCTTAAACGTAGAAAGTCAGAGATGATCTGCTATGTAACTGAATCCAGGATCAGAATACAGGGGTACATTTTCAAGCCTCAAATTATTCATTTGGTAAACCTTTGTATCCTCCACCAATGAAATGGGAGATTTGCGAAGGGCACAAGTCCCTAACTGTGAAGAGGACAGGGATTTCTCTCGATCTGAGGATTTTATTTTATTTTATCTTATTTACTTTTATTGAATGTCTGTGATTTACAGGTCATACACCAAAGTCCCTCTCCTCCTCCCAGTAAAATAAAACAAGCAAACAAAAAAGTCTTGTCACAGAAGCCGTAGTGTATCATACAGTATGGCTTTTTGTTCACATATGTTTACTTTCAAATGTTCATTGCTATTAATCATGGGTCTCTGGTTTGAGGCCTACATTATTGTTACCAAATCCTCACTGGGACTGGGGCCAGATATCCCATTGTTGCTGTGTGTCAAGGAGATGATTAATCTTTGAATCTGCAGGTCCGGCTCCTTCATGTGTTCCAGCAGGTCATATATGGGGTAGATGTTGTGGTGAGGTCACCTCATAGTCCTGGATCAGGGCCTGCTCCCTTGTCCTCAGGGCAGGGCCTGCTCTCCTGCTCCAGCGTCATCATTGCAGGGCCTGCTCTCCCACGCCCTTGTCCTCAGGGCAGGTTTGGCTCTTTTGCTCCTCAGTTATCAAGAGGCAGCAGGCTCAGCCACTCCCATGTCCTCAGGGCAGGGCCCACTCTCCCGCTGCCGCATCATCAAGGCAGGGCTGGCTTTCCTGCTCCCGAATCTGAGGATTTAAAAAAACATCACCATATATGCCAACTCTGCACACAACTATTTTTAGCTTTACTCTATACTGTCATCCCTTTCAGCAGAGTAGTGTACTCAAACTGCTTCATTTTCATGAATCTCTTGACTTTGCTATTATCTCATTTCCAACATTTTCTAGCATGTACAAAGGCCGGAGTGTGATTCCAAATACTAGGAAAAAACTCGAGCTGTTTACCTGTTCATTCCTTTATTATTTTATATTCTTGTATATGTTGCTGGAATTTCTGATGAGTACTAGTGTACGGGCTTAAAATTCCATGACTACAGAATAGTCTGACCCTTGCTTTAGGAGCTTTGCCACTCAACAAGGGCACAAGTGAGTCCAGTGGCTTTGCCAGTAAATGCACTGCAACAGACACTGGGGGACTCTAGGCAAATACTGTACCAGTGAGTCATACCCCCACATCATCATTGGGGGATTCTAGGCATCAGCTCTATCACTGGTTTTTTTAAACAGACTCGCTCTATGTTACCCAGGTTGTCCTTGGAGTCACTCTCCTCTCACCTGCACTCTAACTCCTAATCTTTTTTTTTTTTTAATGCTGGGTTTATATGCTCTATTGGAACCTAAGACAGAAAAATTGAGGAATTAGCCTGGCACAGAAGCCAAGCCCGATGTCAACTCAGAACCACTGACCAGACTGTCTCCTTCTGTGGGTGCATGTGTATCTTCAGGGACTGGAATGAGGATGGTCCACTTTCTGGCGGGGTGTCATTTTCACCCTTCAGTACAAAATTGCATTTACAAAAGTAAATGAGGATGAAGCAGACATGACTTGATGATTACAGCCACTGGATTGTCCATAGAGGCTCTCACGCTTCAGACCCACTGAATGGCAGTCAGTCTTGGTACACCCTAGCCCACTCAACAGCTGCAGCTCCCTGGGCCTCAGTAGCTTTAGGGAGGTAAACTCCAACCACTGCTGCTAAAACTCATAGGATGAACCTCTCTTGAAGTATCCTGACCCTTACTTTGTCTATGCTTGGTGTATGCATAGGATCATTTGCTTCCTATGGGACTCATGGCAACTTCAACCTCCTCTGTGAAGCCTAGGATACAAAGGTCATTTAACACAGCTAGCAGAACCCTCACAAATAGAGGCATGGGTTGCTCCCTTAGGACTTGGGCCACTGAGGTACAGAGAATAGACAAACTTGAGCAGATGAGGGGTTGTCTTTTCTCCTTGGAGACAAGTCCAGGCAGTCTGAGCAGCCAGCTGTACTTCTCAGGAAACCAGACCAGCTTGACAACGTATCTCCTCTCTTTCCTGCAATGCATCTCTGGAGTGGTCCCTGTTGCTTGATGGAATCCAGGCTCCCACAGAGTAAGAGTCTGACAGCTCTGCTCCGGGCTTTGTCTCCCAAGACTAAGAAGTCTCCTCTTAGATGCTGAAGCAACTCAAGGAAGTATGATCCAGAGCCCAGGCCTAGGGTCAAGTGAGCCCTCTGCTACTGCTTCCCACCACTTCATCTAGAATGTGAAATAGGAAAGGAAGTTTCGTTCTGGAAAGATCAGTGATAATTGCATGAACGTGACAGAGACTGAAAACATGTATGTGAGTGAAGTGCAGATCTCAACTTATTATTTTGAATTCAAAGTAAAAATTAATTTAAAGAATGAAGCATAACAATCAGATACTGTATGTGTATGCCTTAGAGGGTGCCAAGATCTGCACACATTTTATCACATTAAATTATTATGGCATTATTATATGGTTTTTATAAAGCCTCACTTTATGTTGGTTGAATAACAAGAATCAGAGAGGTTGAGTAACTTCCCACAGTCAGAAAGTTAAAACATAGAGGAGATTATGCAGAGAGTTATTTATTTATTTATTTTCTTAGACAGAATCTCACTGTATAGCCCTTGGCTGGCCTGGAACTTTCTATGTAGATAAGGCTGGTCTGGACCTCACTATGTAGATAAAGCCATCCTAGAAATTCAGAGATCCGCTTGCCTCTGCCTCCCCAGTGCTGGGATTAAAAGTATGTACCACCACAGCCTGGCCAGAAGCAGTTTCTTTGTCAGTAAAATGCTTGAGAGACTTGAGGCTCTCCCCAGCATAACCCATGCACCAGGTGGGAGATGACCACCTCTGGCCACTACCAGTAGTTTCCCACCTCTGTTGCTGATTATTAACCTGGGACTCTGTGTAGAAATTAGATTCCCAGAGAGAGAGCCCACTTATAATTTACGAACTTTTGCCATACAACATTAGCAAAACAATTACATAAAGATTAATTAGCAAATTCCCGAAACAGTAGTATACAGCAAAGTAGTTTAATTAAAACCATTATCTCCAAATCTGAACGTTAATAATAGTTGTAGCCTAGGGAGGATTACAGGCGTGCAGGCCCAGGGTGGCAGCAGGGGAGAATGGCCTTACATCCCAGCATCCAGTCTGCCAGAGCTTGGTGTCTGCTGTCTTAGCCAGTTCTTCCTGAGGATTCTCTGGCTATTGTCCTTGGGGGTGGGAGGTGGGGAGGTGCCCAGGCTCTTCAAGGGGCTTTTGTGGCTGTGGCTATGGCTGTGGCTTTGGATGTCTCAGCAGACAAGCCTGTTAACAATTGCTTGCCTCCAACAAAAGGCCTTTCATCTTCAAAAGAGGCAGCAGGTGGTTCAAACAATAAGACTTTCTAGAGGGAAAATCATGAAATCTGGAATTATGGGAAAACACCAGCAACAATGGTTCTTGTCTTTCAGAAAATACTGTTAAATTTACCCCTAGCCCTGAGCCCTTGTCATGAACTATGAATTAAAGCTTTAGCAATGGAGCCAGTGGAAAAGCAATTTAGTAGCAATGACTGTTCAGTGAGCATACATTACTCAGTTCCATGTTGGTGCAGGAGCCCTGCAGAGAGTTCATGTTGTCCCTAAGCCAAAGGGACTGAGTAGCCTATGAGAGGTCTGCTCTATCACTTAGAGGCCTTTTTACTTTCCTTTATACTCATGGGTCCCCTTCGGTGGTCTGACAACAAATAACCCACTTAAGTAGGAGAATGTGATCAGTCTGAGCCCAGGATGAATTATTATGTAGACTGGACTGATTGCCTTCTCCAGAGTACTTTGAATGGTGGCTATGGTACTCCACCCTGAGAGGCAGCTGCTAAGAAGAGTGGGATCAACCAGAAGATATCACACAGGCTGACCTGCCCTTCTTCCTCCTGTGTGTGTGTGTGTGTGTGTGTGTGTGTGTGTGTTTGTGTGACCCTGCAGAGACCAGAGAATAAAGGGAGCCTTCCTCTATTCCTCTACTTTATACTTTATTAAATTTAATTAATTAATCAGTTAATTAATTAATTTTTGAGACTGGTCTCACAGAAATCTACCTGCCTCTGCTTTCCAAATACTAGAATTAATAGCATGTGCCACTCCATCTGATGTTTTCACCTTGGTTTTTGAGACAGGGTCCCTCAGAACCTGTAGCTTGCTTTTTAGGCTAGGCTAGCTGGCTATGTTGCTCCTGGGATCTTCCTGTCTCCATCCCCTGATGCTAAGATTACAGGCATGCATAGCTATACCCTACTTTTATATGAGTGCAGAGGATTTAAACTCAAATCATCTTGCTTTCAGAGAAGGTCCTCTGATCCACTGAGCCACCTCCCCACCCTCCTGTCCCCAGCCCCCAGCCCTAATTTAACCATGCTGTCTGGGAAGCGACCTTCTGACTAGCCCACTCACTCCACCTCATCCTACATAAGCCACCAGGACCTTGCATATTTATTTGCTTTCTCCTAACACAGGTCCCTGCCCTGCACAGCAGAGACAGACTGTCTGCCTTCAGCCGCCTCTTTATTCTGCTGCACTCCAGAAATTATGCAAATCACAGCTATTAGTGTAACAGCTTCTGCCGATTTCAGAAGGAAAAGAGGGGAAATGCAACCACAAAAAAATCCCTGTGCTTGGTTAAAAGACCATGAATTTCCCCATTCTCCTTGTTCTCTCTCTTGTCAATATGATATTTATGTACCAGAAGCCTGTTTTTGCAGTCAGATGAATAACTATAAAAGAGACATCAGTTAGTCCTCAGAAACCTTTGGAAGTGCAGTTGTGAAAGTGAAAATCCCAACTAGGATGGGAAGGGGGTGACAAAAGGAGATACAGACCTTAGGACCCCAGGGTCCCTCAGCAGGGCTATACTGCAGAGGACCTGGGGCTGAGTAGGGTTCAAATGGATTGCAGCAAATGGGGCCCAGCTATACTTTAAAAGCTCAACTGTCCTTCCGTGTGCCATGTTCCTCCTGTTTTTTCATCCTGCTCACTATTGGAAGTTTACAGCAGGCAGGAGCTGTATGAACCCTCCCTTCCCTGCCTCAGCCCCACAAAGGCACAGACCTGGTACCCAAGGACAGCAAAGCTGGCATCGTGGTACCGTAGCATTCAGGTTTAATTCAGGGATGCTCTGCAAGCACATAGGTGGAGCTCTTGCTTCCCGTGCCTGAGAGGTGCATCTGCGACCCACGGCTGTCAGAAGGACAGGGCTCCAGTAGCTTGAGGTCACCCTGCTGAAAAATATAGAGGAAGAAATGGGTCCAAGATATAGATCAAAGACATGGCATTTGCATATCATGCTTGAGTCTTGGGCTTGATTCCTGAACATTGCTAAAATAATAAATAAACAAGAAAAAACATTATTTAAAATATTTGAAGACTATTTTAAATAACTACTTGTTGTCCTAGTTTGATTTTGTTGTTTCTGTTGCTGTGATAAAAAACACTCTGATTGACTAAAAGAAACTTAGAGAGAAAAAGGGTTTGCCTTAAATTTCCAGGTCACAGTTCCTCATTGAAGGACACCTAGGTAGGAACTCAAGCAGGGACTTGGAGCAAAAACCATGGAGGAAGGGTTCTCTCTTTGGCTCATGCCCAGCTGGTTTTCTTACATAGCCCAGACCTACCTGTCCAGAGATGTTGCTCCACATAGTGAGTAGGACTGTCGCACATCAATGGTCAATCAAGCCAATTTCTACAGACATAGCCACCTGCCAATCTGATCCAGATAACTCTCCAATTGAGGTTCCCTCTTTCCAGTTTGAATCAAGTTGGCATTAAACACTAACCAGGACAGGAGTTGGGTGTGGTGAATCACCTCTGCAGTCCCAGCTTCTCTAGAATATGGCAGGAGGATTACTTAAATCTGGGACTTTGAGGTTAGCCCTCATAACATAGTGAGATTCTTTTTTTGTTTTGTTTTCTTCCAAAAGAGATTCTCAGATAGTCCAGGTTATCCTCAAATAGATTGTGTAACTGTTCTTGACCTTGAACCCCTGACCTGCCTGCCTTCACTTCATAGATGATGTGTTTACAGAAACGTGACCCCATGTCTGGTGAGACAAAACATCTCAAGAAATATAAATTAGGGGGAGGAATAATTTTAAATATAGGTCACTGAAGACACAAAAATAGCAATAAATAAATGAAAAGACTCTCAACTAAATTATTAGAAAATGCAAATTAAGATTGAATATGACTAGCAATGAAGGCATTAAAATCCAGCAGTTGAATCATAGCCCAAATGCCTCACAGGGTCAGGTCCACATTTAGGCATCAGATCCCACCCACCATTGACGCTTCCTATGCACACTGTGATGGCTTATCTTTAGTGTCATCTTGATTATGTAAAGAGCTGCCTAAGATATTAGAAAAGTACATACCTAGGAGTATCTGTTATGGTGGCCCAGACATGTTTATATCTCAAGTGCTATTACTTAAGCAATGTGTATCTGTAAGTATGTTTCCAGAGGTGATTAGATCATAAAAACTCTGACCTCCTGAAAGATACATTCAAACCTTGGTAGATTCAAAGTTTGAAGAGGCTGTGGGTCTCTGTCCTTAGTGGCCTGTATCTTGCCCAAGCTCTTCCTATTTTTGCTTTTGTTCTGTAACCATCATGCAAGTTTATGTGCCATGTCCTTCCCACTAGGATGGGCCAAAACCTCAGAACCCCTGCACAAAATATATCTTTCCTCTTTCAAGTTGTTTATGTTGAATATTTTGTGATATTGATGATTAAAACCAACACATGATTAACACAGATTGCTGTGGAAAATGAAATAGCAGAGGCAAAGCACTTGGGGGGAGTGTTCCACATACAGCAGATCTGAAAGCTAGATTCTAAGCAATCCATAATCCCAGGAGATTACAGAATTGATGTTTAACAGGACTACAACTTTGCAGGTCTTTATATGTTTCAATGCAAAATATCATTCAGGGAATACTGATGTGACCTACATGGCCAGAAATGGTTTCTTCAAGCAGTAGATCTGTTTACTGTACCTTTAACCACAGAATGTGTTAGCTGAGTGCAAGCCAGTATGATCAAAGATAGCTGGAAATAAACGCAGTAGTTAATGAAGAGTAGCCTTGAGGACTGTGGTAGAGAGAATCCTAGGGAGAAGCCTAGGATTCCCTAGTTATATCTTTGACACTTGTGTTCACAAGAGGGTAGGGCATCCCAGGGCCTGTGGGACACAGAAAAGTAAGATAGGCAGTCTAAGCGTGGTGGTCGTTGATGTGGTTGTCCTCACAGGCTGGACACATGGAAGCCACAACAGAGCAGATCCTTGCTGCCCTATTAAGGACTCTGAAAAGTGAAGACATGTTCCTGGACCCAACAACATCTATGCTCATTGTGACATTTATGTGGCTATCAAAAACCTCAACTGAAAGGTCGAGTGTTGAAAATTACTGCATGGCTACACCATTATAAGCTCCTCGGCTAGAATCAAGGATCCATCTCTGGTACTTTCTGAGTTAGACTAAGGCTCCCATAAAGCCTCGAGCCTGAGCTAAGCAGGTTCCAAATGCCAGACACTATGCTCAGTTGTTTATGCCCATTCTTCAATTTCCATGCAAACAGCAGAAGGAGGAGGGTCAGAGGTAAGAGAAGGGGCTCTCGAGTTATGGTATCACTGAAAGAACCAGTATCAGTGCAAGACACCCCAAGACCAAGTTCTTAGCATAAAGGAGCTTTATTTGACCCAGAGGGACAAAAGGCAAAGAATATGAGACTGACAAGACATGGGTAGAGGCTAAAGGAGAAGGAGAAGGGAAAAAATGAGTGAGGGAAAGGTTATTTGCCCTGTAGGAACAAAGGACTGCCTCTGGATAGAGAGGGGATAGACATGGCCTATAGTCAAATGACTGTTTATAGAGGGAAAGGGGGAAACCCAGCTTGTTAGGAGGAAGTACTAATTTTGACTGGACAGTCTAATTAAGGTGGCCAAAGAGGTATTTTGATTGCTGAACTTCAATTCAATGATAGCTGGACCTTGGTGGTTAGCCTCTGAAGGAGGAAGTAGCCAAATAAGAGAATAGACCTTGGTTGTTAGTTTTAAGAATTGAGCCAGACAGTGGTTTAATCCCAGCACTTGGAAGGCAGAGGCAGGCAGATCTCTAAGAGTTAGAGGCCATCCTGGTCTAGAGAGTTGAGTTCCAGAACATCCAAGGCTACACAGAGAAACCCTGCCTCGATACCATCTCCCCTCCCCCCGCACACCAAAAAGAATATAATCTAATGGTTTTTAGAAAGAAAAGGGATATGGGCAAAAAGCAAGAACTGCCAGAGGCACATTTGCCATTCTAGAGTCCCTTCAATAATGAAAAGGTTCATTTGCAACCTGTGAAAAATTATTCCAAACTTAGACTCAAAGAGGCTTTTAACAATATACATCGTCTCTCATATTAGTGCATGTTTGACCCCAGCCCTTGGAAGTCATAGACAAGTGGATCTCTGTGAGTTTGAGTCCATCCTGGTCTACATAATCAGTTCCAGACCAACCAGGTGTCACCCCATATCTGCTGCTCTCCTCAGGGTATCAAGGTTCTTTGCACACTGAGCTGGACTGGAGGAAGGGAAGCTCAGGTAGGATGGGTGGATGCAATGCAGAATCTCTGTACGCAGTGAGCACACAAGAAGCAGCCTTCTCAGGAGACAACTTCATTGAGACAGGTTATTTAACTGGGGGAAGAAGGGGATATTTATGCCCCTGAAAAAGTTTCCAGGATCTATGGGGCAAGGTTTGTGTGGACATTTACAATTGGATAGCACAGAGATAAATTCATCTGCATATTCAGGGACTATAGGATCTTTCAGGGGGAGGAGAAAGGACACTTTATAATGTCAAACAAGGAGTGAAGTTTGATATATCCTTCAAGGTAATAATTTCTTATTAGGGTTGAGGGTGATGCAGTGGATTTTATGGCACCAGGTTAGCAGCAGGGGAGGGGGAGCCAACTCCTGCTATCCTCATCTGAGATATCTGGGGTTCACACTCTCCTCTAGCCATCCTCCATAATCTATGACCATTATGATCCCACAGACATGGTTACATAGAGAGACTCTGTCTCAAACAAAATAAAAGTGTTCTCACTAAAAGAAAAAGAAAGAAAATGCCAGGCATGTATGTGTGTATGCACAGGGTGTGTGTGTGTGTGTGTGTGTGTGTGTGTGTGTGTGTGTGTGTGTGTGTGTGTGTGTGTGTGTGTGTGTGTCTGTGTCAGAGAGAGACACAGAGAGACACAGAGAAAGAGAGACAGAGAGAGCTATGCAGAGCTGAGATCTGAACCCCAGTGGTCTGGATCCAGAGACCATTACCAACATGGTAGAGACATGGAGTCATGGTCATCTACCCATATAGCCTGGGGAACAGAGGGAACAATGGGAAGAATAGGGAGGCTAATTCTTATTGTGATAACAGTGATTGGAGTACTTACCAATATTACAACTGAATGTGGAAAGCATACACTGGAACTTTGCTGGTGCATCATTCTTTATGGAAGTGACAAGACATAAATGCTGCCCATGCAAGACTTGGAACACAACTAGCTATGCAAATCCAGTTCCCAGATGACTCCACAAACCTCCTGAGAATAGAACTACCCCTGGCTCCCAGGCCCTGGGTCTCTAGAGTCCAGTGCAATTTTACCCTGAAAGGCTTGAAGCCATCAAGGTTAAGACAAATTGAAAGGAGGCTTGGATGATGAAGCAGTTATGATTCCAGGCATTTATTCTAGCTGCTGAATGGAAGTCCCCAAGCCGACTCACAAGCTGCTTTACAAGTGAGTTCCAGGGGACACTGTAATCAAGAGAGATCCTGGGAAGATGAAGGCAAAACAAAAACCTGGGGTGACAAGAGGAGCTTGAGGGGGAAAATGTGCTTATTCTTATCCAGATAGATAGATCTCTGCTGAGCATAACCTACATTCTGAGAGTTAAGGATAAGATAGCTTTAAAATCAGCAAGATTTAGGAGTTAAGAGAACACTTCACAGTTCCCAGAACCCACATCAGACATCTCACAGCTTCCTGCATCTCCAGTTCCAGAGCATCCAATGTTCTTTGGTTTTCAGTAGTACCTTCATGTGTGTAATGCACAAAAACTCACAGAGGCACACACACACTTTACTATAAATGGGAAAGTCTACCATTTGCATGGAATTAACATCCTAGTAAAGACAGACAGACAGGGCATTTAAAAAATGTTTAGCCTACCACAGTTCCATCTTCTAGTTTAGCTTTCTCATCTACTCCTCTCGCTGAAGATCAAATACTCCTGTCGGTACACAGTACAGCAGGAAGTGGAGTAGATACTCTATATTCTTGTTCTACAGTAGAGAAAGGGACACAGAAAGATCCAGGGACCCATTCTGTTAGGAGGTAAATGCTTTTATGTGTTATATTGTTGAAAGAAATATTTCAACTCCATGCCATCCATGTGCCTACACAGACTATATGTCCAAGAAATCCTAATATTACTCGGGTTATAGCACATTACAGATTAGTTCTCCAGTGTACAATGTCTCTGTGGATAAGACTCTGGGCCAAGCTTAAGTCTTGGGGTTTATTTTCATGTGGCCAGGCTCATGGTATGAGGCCAGATCCACTCTCATTTATTTTAAGCAAAATTTAAAGATAAAAAATTTAAATAATTATTTATTTTTGTCTATTTTTATTAACTCATTCATATTACATCTCAATAGTTATCTCATCCCTTGTATATTCCCATTCCTCCCTCCCTCCCGCTTTCTATCTACTCCCCTTCCCTATGTCTGTGACTGAAGGGGACTTCCTCCCCCTGTATATGCTCATAGGGTATCAAGTCTCATCTTGGTAGCCTGCTATCCTTCCTCTGAGTGCCACCAGGCCTCCCCATCAAGGGGACATGGTCAAATATGAAAGTCAGTCCCCACTCTCCACTCAGCTGTGGAGAATGTCCTGTCCATTGGCTAGATCTGGGTGGGGGCTCGATGTTTACTGCACGTATTGTCCTTGGCAGTGCCATAGTTTGAACAGGACCCCTAGGCCCAGATCCACGAGTCATAATGTTCTTCTTGTAGGTTTCTAGGACCTTCCTTCTGGATCCTTCTATTTCTCCATTCTCCCATGCTTCTCTCACCTAGAGTCCCAGTAGGATGTCTCTACAATGTTGAAACATCTTCTTTAGCCTTCTGGCCCAGTATATCTGACAGCAACTATTGAGGACTTGCTTTCCCTGTCTCAGCAATGTTTAGCAGTGGACTCTGCCTGCATCTACTCTTGCCCTTTTTTAGGCAGAATTCTGTCTGTGGCAGAAACAAGGACATTTTTTCCCAGTGGCTTGTCTGCTACATTTGACGTTATCTCCATGAGGAGTTCTTTGATGCTCATCATCCTCTTTGAGGTAGGCTGGTTGCTGCCAGGAGTTTACCTGTCTCATTGTCAGTACATCTTTAAAATCGTAAAAATGTTTTCAAATGCTATATTCTGTATGTCTCTGAAGTTTTTGAAAACCTTATCTAACTGTGTGTTTTCACACATGCATGTGAGAACAGTGCTTGCAGAGTCCAGAAGAGGGAGCCAGATTCCCTTGATCTGGAAATAACAGGCTGCTTGAGCCACTGATGTGAGTCCTGGGAACCAAACTTGGCTTTTCTTGAGGCTTCTTTAGGCTTCATCATTGAATTAATCACTTTCTTGGTGATGGTACAAGACACTTGACAGAAAGCCTAAGAAGTGCAAGCATTTCTTTTATCTCCTGATTTTGGGAGGTTCTGTCCATTGTTGCTTGGGTCTACTTTGCACAGGAGGTCATAGGAGTGAGAACACATGGGAGAGGATAGCTGTTCACATCGTAAGAAGAGTGGCTGAAAGCAGGGCCAGACTCTAACCTGCAAAGACCCTGTGGTAGTTTAAATGATGATATCCCCTCTAGGCTCATATATTTTAATGTGGGTCCACAGTTGATGGTACTGCTTGGGAAAAGTAGGGAATGTGACCTGGTGGAGGAAGTATGTCACTGGTGTTGGGCTTTGAGATTTAAAAAACCCCCAAGATTTCTAGTAATTGCCCTTTACCTTGTACCTATGGATCAGATGTAAGCTCTCACCTCCTGTTCCAGTCCCATGTCTGCCCCTCAGCTGCCATGCTTCCTGCCATAGTGGCCATGGACTCACCCTCTGAAACTGTAAGCCCCTATAAAATGCTTTCTTTCCTATGTTGTCTTGGTTATGTTGTTTTACAGTGGAAATTGAAAAGTAATTAGGACCGTCCCCCTACAGAGTGATCTGCTTCTGTCACTTAACCTGCATTTTCTATAGGTTCTTATACTTTGCACCTGGGAAGAATATAAGACAATGCAGCCTGAAGGGAAACAGTCAAAGAAACGGTTCTCACATTAGGAAGCACGAGACTTATCAAAATAGCAAATAACAAATATCTTCCACCTACACACCTCAGTCTCTCTCTTTCCCTGTCTCTTTTTATTTGTTTTTTTTTTAATTTGGCACGTTCCCTTGTTTTTTCATTTGTGGGGTTTGGTTTTGTCTCAAAACAGGTTCTTACTATGTAGTCTAGGTGTCTTTTCTCTATCTTTTAGCTCCAGTGTCTCCATGTCTCAGGCACTCAAGTGCTGGTGTTGCAGAAACAGACCAGCATCAGGCTTTTTAAATAGTCTTCAAGCAGTTTCACATCACTTGTTGCTAACACTCCTGCCTGGCTCTCTGTGGCAGAGCTTAAGTTCTGTAAGAGCAGAGCCTCTGTTCTGCCACACTGGGACCCAGAGTTCTAGAATAATGCCCTTACAAAGGTCCCTATCACTGCAGCAGCTGAGTGAGAGAAGATTAGACTTGGTGTCTATTGAATAAATTGTAAATGGGATGTGACTGAACTTTTATACAGCCATGGCCCAATTCACTCTAGGTTTAAGATCCTGAAAGAGAAAAATATCCAGCAATTCCTATTGCACTGTTGGGAATATTGCCTTTAAATCTCATTCTGCAAACCAGACAATTGAATGGGAAGAGAACAATGGAAATCCATGTATGGATGCACAATAGATATGATGAGGTTTGTTTGCTTGTGTATTTTGCTGAGAGAGCATCTAACTCTGTAGCATGCTTGCCATACTCTCATGACCTCCCTTCAACAGCCTTCCTCCCTAGTGTTAAGAATACAGGTGTCTGTTACCATTCCCCACTCAGTAACATTTTATTAAATGTTATATTTGCTTGACTTTGTAAAATAATAAAGAGAAAAGTGCTGAGGTTGGAAGCACACATTTTTAATCCCAGTATTCGAGAAAGAGGGTCAGGAGGATCTCTGTGAGTTCAAGGTCAGTCTGGGCTATACAGTGTTCCAGAGCAGGTTCTGCATAGTGCTTTCTACAGAAAGGACATGTCTCAAAAACTAAAGAATAAAAGAAAGAAGAAAGGAATGGGAAAAATGGAAGAATGTGGTTTAGAAAGCTGATAAGGTCTTCAACTTTATATAGAATTGACATGGAAGGTTAAAGCAAAACAAACAAAATTACAGTAGTAACATTGAAATTTTACTAACCAGAAGCATAACTTCACTAATCTGAAGAAAATTCAATTGGTTTTAGTAGAAGGCCTTGTTCTTAAGGGATTAAGGAAAGGCCCCTCCATGGATATAGGGTTTAGAATGTGTCTCCTTCTGGCCTGCTCTTCCCATGCTTTTGATTAAAGGAGTATGGTCCACTCAGTACCAGCAAGACTGATGATGGACGAGTGCTGCCATGGCTACAGGTATTGGTCATCTGGATCAAATGATATTTCAGAATGCTAGTGCCAGTGATAATGCTAGTATACATCCACAGATGAACACATAAGGACAGGAGTTTGTCTGATCTCAGATTTGCCTGCCATGCTGAGGCAGAAAGTTACACAGTGTTACTCTTGAGATTAGAGGTAGAGCTTTGGCCAGTGACAGTAATGGCTGCATGGAACATAAACATAGATATGAAACAAAGAAAAGGCATGAGGAAAGAGTCATGAGGAAATCAGGAAATAACAGTGATTGACCAAGAAGCTTATAAACAAGAAAGGGAAAACATTAGCATTATTCAAGAACTTTGAGACTTGACCCTTGAAAGAACCCTTGAAAACTTGTGTAAATCTAGTTATGAAAAATGGAGGAATAAAAAATTAGGGTTAAGAAAAAGGACATAACATATGCTGATAAAGTAATTATGATTAGGAGATAATGTTATGCACAGTTATATGCTAATGAATTTCATCAACATGTAAAAATATAGTACTGAAAATAATAAATTAGAAAAATCAGATCAAGAGGAAGCAACATCCTGGAATGGACTGGAAGTCCAGGAGGAGACAGGAGAATGTTGTCAGCATTCTGCCTTGGAAGGTACCGAGGAATGTGTAATGACTGAGGCGTGCCTTCTGAACTTTAGGAAACATAATCTCCGTCCTATAAAAAGGATGGCAAGGCAAAGGAAAGTGTAAGTCACTCAGTTTCTTAAAAAGTCTGTTAACCAAATTTGGCCAAAAATGGCATAAAATAATGTTATCACTTATAAAATATATTGTTAGCAAATAAAAATGTTAATATAATAGCAAAACAAGAAATTACTCATGGGGGTTAGAGAGATGGGTCAGTGGCTAAGAGCACTTGCAACTCTTGAAAACAACCCAGGCTCCATCCACATCACTGACATGGAGGCTAACAACCACCTATAACTCCAGTTCCAGTGGATCCAATAGCTTCTGGCTTCCAAATGTACTGCACACATGTGGTGAATGCTACTGCATGTAGTATATATAGAAATATTCAAACAAGCATTTATACATATAAAATAAGTCTAAAGAGAATAAATTGAGAGCAATATGAACTTGTGTAGTTATGTTTCACTGTGAATGCTGTAGTCAGAAAACACAGTAGAGGAAATTGAAAGGACAAAGTAAGCCAAAGCCTTTGTAAGAAATAAGTGGTAGGATTAACTCCATAACACATTAAAATTCTCCAATAGTTGTAAAAATACTACATGGTCATAATGGGGAAAGGACATTAGGAGATAATTACATAAGAAACACAAATCAGAAATAAGCATGGAAGATGGAAAAATTTCCAAGCTCACTATAAGGGAAAAAATTGCAAGTTAAAATCTGTGTGGTGTATCTTTTGCTTATTAAGTTGGCTAAAATATGATGGATTCTCTGCCATGGGCGGAACTGTGCATGGATATGATAATGGAAAATGAAATTGAGGTGATGTTTTGGGGAAGTGATGTGTCATATTTAGAAAGAGTTTTCAGTGTGTGAGGAACACCTTTGACCTAGTAGTTCCACAAGTAGGAATCCATTCCAGAGAAATGATCAAAGGTGGATAGAAAATATATGCTCTCTGGTATATCTTTCAGCCTTTCTTCTAACTCGGGGGCCCAGCACATGCTCTCACAGACTCAATCTTGTTAGAAAAGAATAATCTCTGATCCACACAGAGAAACACATGAGAAAATCAAAAGTAGTCAGACAATGCAATTCCTTTTTGCAAAAATGGTGCTCCACGACCTAAACTGGGACGTCAAGCGCACCAGAGCAGGGAGTTCATTTAGTTTTTATTAAAATGAAGGTGATGGGATGTGGCCTCACAATCTCACACAATTGGCCAATTCATAATTGACACTTGAAAGAAATGAAAGGAAGGGTAAAGAATTGTCTCTTCCTGGTCATTATCTTCTAGAAATATAGCATGCCTCTTGCTCAACAAACATTGTATAAGGTGGGGAAATATATATAAAAGTTTGACAAAGTGGAAAAGAATTTTTAATTGAATTATTTTTGCATAAAAGTTTTACAAGTTGATGAAGAGTTGTATAATATTGACCCTTTGTCAGGTAGTCACTTTTATAAAAAATATAAAATAAACCACAACATTTCTCATATCCATTTCCATGTGGTTAATATTAGAGTAGGATGGGGAAGAATCTAAGACTATTCCATAATTAGTTTGTGTGTGTGTGTGTGTGTGTGTGTGTGTGTGTGTGTGTGTGTGTGTGTATGTTGCGCACATTTGTGTATGCACATAAATGTGCAGGTGTATGTGAAGGCCAGGTATCCATTTTGTATATTATTCCTCAGACACCCTTCATCTTGTTTCTTTGAGTCATTGTCTCCCATTGGCCCGGAGCTTGCCAGGGGTTATCCTAGCTGTACAGTGAGGTATGAAGATGTGCCTGTTTCTACCTTTCTAGAACTGGGATTACATGTGTGTACTGTACCCCACTACTGACAGTTTACATGGGTGCTGCAGAACAAGCCCAGGTCCTCATGCTTGCATAGCAAGGACTTTAGTGACTAACCCATTTATCCATATTCCCTGGCATTGTTTTAAAGGTCATCTATACTCTGATGATTTCCAAATGATCTCTTTGGATATATTTGAATATTACTTGAATATTTGAATGATAATTGAATATTAAACTCTCTTTGGGAAATTGTCTTTATGTTTATATTTGATAGACATCCTCGGGATATCTATATTTATCTATATATTTAATAAACGTCTCCAAGTTTTAATTCAAAATCCTGGGAGCCCACCTAAGCTACGCTATAACCATATCAGTCAATGGTATAACTACTTATCCGGTTGCTTAGACCAAAGACTCACAGGACACTATTATGTTCTTTTGCTTTTATACATTATCTACAACTACCTGAGAATCAAAGTAGATTCTAAGTACAGTCATCCATTCTTAACCATTCTGTGGCTGCCCAAAGCAGGAACTTCCTTCCCTAACTGAGTCCCTTCTTCCTTCCCTCCCTCTTCTTTCTCTCCTTCACTGTCAGCTTCTTGTCCAGCCACCCTTCTATTGTTATTATCTGTCCACAACTACTGGGATTCTTTAAAACACACATATCGAGCTACCAACACACTTGAAAAGTCTAAGACCCACAAGAATTCATGTACGCCCAAGAGAGGCTCTGTTCACTAGAGCAATATTTTCCACTGGGCCTTCTTCTGGCTATTTTGTAGCTGCCCTGTTTCACATTATCCTTTCACTCCCAACTTAGTCCCTCTGCACTGCCCAGAGCAATCCTCATAGATTTTCCAAGATTCCATCTGTTCTGAGAGGGCACTCTGATCCCACTTCCCTATTACCCACAATTCAATTGTCTTCCAAGGCCTAAACCCTTCTTTGCAAAAATTTCTTTCTTTGTAATGTGTTGACCACAGCCTAAGGCTATGCATGTGATTCACATCTTTTCTTTTTTTTGTCTGTTCGGGCTCTACAAGGACAGGAGACAATACCCACCAGCCTCATTCCCAGGCTCTACATGTGTGACACAGAATAGAATGGAAATTCCAATGGAATAAAATCAGCAAAACTGAAAACTACCCTCTAATCCAAAATAGCAATGTTATCTCTTCAAGCTTCAGTAAAATCACAACGAATCTTTAAAACCACGCTTTCATGGGGAAAGGCTAGAAGAAGAGGACAATGTTCACTATTATACACATAATGTAGTGAAAAAGGAAAGTGCAAAATCACATCATTTGGAGATGTCAAATTCTGAAAAATTATCCTGCTCAGTAGTAAAAACTTTTAAAGTGGAAAAGAACCAAACAAAAGAAAGGCTCTCGTGCAGCCATGCCACATAGCATGTGCTCGAGGAGAACACTCAGAGGCATGCCTGCTGCCACACAACACAGCTCTAGTGAAAGAATACATCCAGAGACCAGCTATCTGCCATGCCATGTTGTACAGGCTGGAAAGATACCCAGAGGTCCATCTGCCACTAAATGGTCTGCCTACAGCAGAAACAACTACAGTGTGCAAGTAGACAGATAGGAGAGAAAGAGAAGCAGAACAGTTTGAGCATTCTGAAGAGAGGTGGAACTGGAGACATGAGGCTCATGTCTATGACCACGGCCATGCAGCAACTGAGCTGTGTTGACAAACAACATGCCTCATATTACACTAAAAACCATGCTGACATCCCTGGTCTGGGCTGCTGCCCTGGATCACAAAGAGGCAAGGGTACTGTGCAGAGCCTTTCCTTGGCTGTGACATTCTGGAGACCTAGCCCCACCACTCACCGGCTACAGAACTCAGGAGAGTGGGGCCCTGTATATTGCCTAGAGAGCACAGTGCAGCTGGCCTGGATGGTGGAGGTACAGGTGAGCTGGCCCCAACAGTCTGAGGGTGGGAGAGCTAGCCTTGCCATTTGTCTCCTCTGGAGTGACATGGGCATGGGGGATTGGGTGGAGGGGAGGGTGCCCTTCCCCCCTCATCACTCACTATCTGAGGCAGTCAGGAGAATTGGCCCCAAGGTCACAAGAGCTGAAGAGTTGGAGAGCTGTCCCTGCCTATGATCAGCTGCAGCACTCAGTAGAGTGTGCCCTGCACCTTACCTGGGCAATAAAGTAAAGCTGGCCCTGCTGGTGAAGGCACTAGTGAGCCAGCCCTGGGGGTGTGAGAGTTGGCCCATTCCCTTACCAGCTGCAGCATTGAATGAGCTAGCCCTGGTGGCACAGGTGTGGGAGAGCTGGCAGACTGTCCAACTCAACTACCACTCACATTCAGGGCTTTCAGTTGGCACCCAAACACCTACCTCATCTATGAACTGATGGAACCTCTGAAAGGGCCAGTCCTACAGATCCAAAGTTGCAGGATCTCCATGACACAAGGCAACAACAGGATAAATGAGAGGAGTCCCAGTGAGGATCTAGTGTTGATCGTGTAGCAGAAGGCAGAGGCTTTGAAGCAGATCAATCGATCATTGTAAGGAACTTCTGCAAGTAAGGAACAACATGTGGACAAAAGGGTATACTGTCGGCCACACTGCAACATACTACAGCTTCCATGATGAGATGTTTTCTATGCCTTGTTTTATTTTTGGTTTTTATTTTCTCTTTGCAGGGAGGTTACAAGGGCAGAGGGCAGATATAAAAGAGTAGGAAGACAGGTGAGCTTGGGGTACATGATGTGAAACTCACAAAGAATCAATAAAAAGCTAGAAAAAAACTTTTATATGATATGAAAATGGTAAAAGGGGTCCCATCATTAAAAAAAAATAGGTGTCTTCTTATTTTTTATTTATACTTTAAGACTTTTAAAGTTTTAATGAAAGTAATTTATATCATTATATATAATCATACAAATAAATGCATGTATATTCAAATTAATAAATGTGCACATATACCTGTGGATATTTATTTATACACAAATATGTTGGAACATATTAAGAAAGAAAAATTTTGCCTAAAAGCATCACTTTGAGGATGAAGGATGGTCAAACTTGGACTAAACGACAGAAGGTTGTGAAAAGGAGCCTCTGACTTGGCTTTGGCAGGAGGAGGCTTTTCAGTCTTCCTATTAGAGAACCCAGATCTTCAGTCTTGACTGAATATTCAAGTCACTGAACTACAACCATGTATATCTATCATATTGGGGTGTTTATCAAATGTTTAAATGGTAGAATGAAAACATGGGCTTACCCTAGCTGCAAGCAGGGGCAATTCAGAAAGCACCAGTAGTACAGGCAGCATAGGCAAGCCTGCATGCTTTCCTATATTTGATTTTGTGACCTTAGTCTCTTCATAATAAGCATTTGTGCATCACTGTCTCATCTGCTTTGCACATTTTGCAATGGGTGCTAAGCCTTTTGCAAAACTCCTTTGGTTGCAAGTCATTATGAGCCTCAACCTGGGAAAGGAAAGGCTTTTTATGCGAGCTTAGGTGGGTATCTTTAGAAGGA
Source organism: Acomys minous (assembly GCF_964271855.1). NCBI lineage: Eukaryota > Metazoa > Chordata > Mammalia > Rodentia > Muridae > Acomys > Acomys minous. The sequence goes on from NC_140484.1 coordinate 81,361,801, forward strand.
GAGAGGAAGAAAATCAAAAGACAGGAAGAAGAGTGAGGAAGAAAGAAATGAGAAGGAAGAGAAGGAGAGAAAGAGAGGAGGATAAGAAAAGATGGACAAAAGAAGAAAGATGCGCGAGGGAATGGAAGTGAAGGGGAGAGAGGAGACTGGGAGGGACAGAGAGCAAAGAAGAGATGAATCATTTGGTGATGGGATTTGGTCTTGGAACTCTGGACCTAGAAGTTGGACCCATGTAGTTATTGATAAACCAAAATGATTAGGGGTTGATAGGATTATAAACAGAGGGATTATACTCATGAGAGATGTGGGCAGAGCCCCTTAGGTGGGCAATTAGTGCATCTCACTAAATAAGCATCGAAGTCCATCTTCTGATGGAGCTTCTGCCTGAGGCCTTAGCACACAAAGCAAAAGGGAGGCCACTCTCACTGAACACCACACTCAACCTGAAGCTTCAGAGCAGCAGTTGTATCCCAAGACAGACTAGTTTTTTTCTGAAAATGAGTTTCTACCCTAGAAGCTGGAGAGATGGCTCAGTAGCTAAGAGCAAGTGTGCTCTTGCGGGGGACGAGAGTTCAGTTCCCAGCACTCATATTGCAGCTAACAAAGGTTCATAATTCCAGTTTCAGGAAATCATATGCCCCCTTTGGTCTCTTCAGACACTACGTACACATGTATGGATATATACAAACAAAGCATCCATACTCATAAAATTAATGTTTTATAGAAAAAGCAATTTCTAGCCTACCTGAGCAAGAGTAATAGGAAATCCTCTCAGCTTTAACTCTTACAAAAATGAGAGCATGAAGCAACTTCATATTAACCAATTACCTTGTCCCCCTGCATTGTTCCAGTTTCCTGTTCCTACCTTACAAAGCCCACTGTTCTGCCTCTGCCCTGTGGGAGCTCTCATTCTATTTTAGAGAATAGTGGCTGTTCTGATCCATGAATCGCTAATGAAAACCAATTATGGCTTAATAAGCTTATAATTTTATCTTTTGGTAAACCTGTTTTGAGAACAAGGTAAGAGATATAGACAGAAAACAAGAAAGATCAAGGAAAAGAAGGGGAAGAGATAAAGAAATACAGAGGGAAGGAGGGAGGGAGGGAGGGAGGGAGGGAGGGAGGGAGGGAGGGAGAGAGAGGGAGGGAGAGAGAGAGAGAGAGAGAGAGAGAGAGAGAGAGAGAGAGAGAGAGATTTTTTAATAAACAAACGGTAGCAGTACAAAACACCCACAGGCCTCTTTCAACTGCCATAAAGAAACTGAGGATGGGGGAGGGACTCTTCTTGGTATACATCACAGCCACATTCAGCCATATACATTCTGATCTTGTGACCCCTGAAATGTGTCCTCAAACCCTATCTTGTACATGAGTTCTGAAGGTATAGAGGACACAGAGGTATGAAGGAGCCCTGTGGAGCAAAGTCTGCAACAGCTGCTCCAGAAATCCATGGGTACAGAGGGAGAAGAGATGGTCAACTAATGTGAGACCTACTTTCGAGGTTGGTAAAGCACCCTCCTTAGCACATCTGTGGTGGTTATTTCCAGAGATGCCTGACATGTGCAGCTGCAACTGAGAGGGAAAGGTAGTGGATGCTTATGGAACCATGGAATAGGCTGGGTGCCCAATGATGAAATGAAAGTGGAAAAGGAGGAAGCCAGACAAAGCACACAAGCTCCACTCCTCCTGAGTGAGTGTATTTGTGGCTGCTGCCAAGGCCTGAGGAAATCTGACTCCAGCTTTATCAGCCTTTCGATGCAGACTCTCAGTAGCAATTCTCCTAGGAGCTTCCAGGCCTTCAGCCTGAGGCTGGGGCTCTGTCATTGGTCCCCTCTTTCTGCAGCTTTCAGTTCCTTAAACCCAACAGCTGCTGCATTCCCCATCTCTCCAGCTTACAGATGGATGCCAATGTTGTAAACCAGTCTAATAAATTCCTTTGTAATCATATATTCTGTTGGTTCTGTTCCCCTAAAGAGCCTTGAATAACAGAGAGATAAAGCACCTTACCAGGAACAAGATCTAGATAGTTTCCTACAAAGTCAATGGGAAATAGGGGTGAAAGGTTATTGCCTAATGGCAGAATGAGCAGTTACAGTTTGGAATGGGGAATGTGGCCAGACACAGAAATGGGTGGGTTTTTTAAATTAGTTTTTAATTTAAAATTTATTATATTTATGTCTATGTGTGTTTTGCTTGTGTGTGTGTGTGTGTGTGTGTGTGTGTGTGTGTGTGTGTGTGTGTGTGTGTTTCACATGTGTGGCTGATATCTGTGGAGTCCAGAAAAAGTCACCAGATGTCCTGCTATGAGCTATCTATAGATGTTGGAAATTGAACCAGGTAGAAGAGCAGCCAGTGTTTTGTTGCTGTTCTTTGTTTGTTTGCTTTTTGAGACAGGCTATCTCCTTATAGCCTTGGCTGGCCTGGACATGCTTGGTAGACCAGGACTTCTACAGACTCACAGAAATTCACCTGCAGAAAAAAATCCAAGATGGCGGCAAGCAGTGTAGACCATGTTTGGAAGCTCCAGTGAACAATTCAGGGAAGTGCACAGATTTCTGAGCCAGGAACACCAAGGTCCCCATACCACGGCAGCCGGAGTGCTCCATGGTTTGAAGGGACCAGGGTGCGGAGGAGCTGCATGCCCCTGCACACAGGAGGAACAGCAGCGGCAGAGGCAGCAGCAGTGGCACCAGTGGCACCAGGGTCAGCAGCGGCAGTGGCTGAGGTTTGCAGCTCTGAGCCTTCCAGTGGAGGTGATTAGTGTGGTGGCCAGGGGGAGGTGCTGCGGGAGACGGGACTCAGGACAGGATTTGGATCGTGTAGTGCCTTGTGACCCAAACTGGACTCGGCGGACAGTTCAGCCCCAGAGTCCCAGGTTCAGCTCAGTGCGTAGCGCCAGGGAGACGCTGACTCAGTGCAGAAAGCAATTCTGCCCCAGGCACTAGTTCAACACAGTCACAGATCCCCTGCTGTGACATAGGCTGGGCGGAGTGCTCAGTTTCACAGGAGGCACCACCTCAGCACAGCCGCAGTTCTCCTGCTGTGACACAGGCTGGGCAGAGCGCTCAGTTTCACTGGAGGCGCCACCTCAGCACAACCGCAGTTCTCCGGCTGTGATGCAGGCTGGGTGGAGTGCTCAGTTCCACCCTAGGCAACAGCTCAGCACAGCTGCAGTTCTCCTGCTGTGACGCAGTCTGGGCGGAGCTCTCAGTTCCACCAGAGGCACCACCTCAGCGCAGCCACAGTTCTCCGGCTGTGACGCAGGCTGGGTGGAGCGCTCAGTTCCACCCTAGGCACCAGATCAGTGCAGCAGCAGTTCTGCTGTAATGCAGGTTGGGTGGAGCACTCAGTTCCAGCGGAGGCACTAGCTCTCCTTAACGAGCAGTTCTGCCCAAGACACTAGCTCAGCACAGTGGGCAGTTCTGGGGTGCTGACGCAGGCTGAGGTCAGCACACAGATTCAGCCCATACACCCTAGCTGGACTTGCTGGGTAGATTGGGCACAGGCTAGGTGGCTCCAAGACTCTGGCTGGACTATCCACGCAGTATAGGCCCGGAGTCCTGGGCTGAAGTCAGTGTGTAGTGTGAGCCTAGAGTCCTTGGCTGAGCTCAGTGCACAATTCCACCCCGGAGACTCTGGTGGAGCTCGGCATGCAGTTTGGGGCCAGAGTCCCTAACTGTGCTTGGCAGACAGATTGGGCCCAAAGACTCTAGGGGAGCCTTTGGCACAGTCCCGGCTCTAAGACTCTGGTTGGACACAGTGTGTAGTTTGAATCCAGAATTCCTGGCTTACCTGGGCAGACAGTTCGGGCCCTGAGTCAATAGCTGACCATAGCACACACTTTGGGCCAAAAGCCCCTAGCAGAGCTCGGTGCGCAGTCTCAGCCCAAAAATTCTGGCTGGACCCTGTGTGCATTTTGGGCCCAGAATCCCTAGCTGAGCTCGGCAGACGGTTCAGGCCCTGAGAATCTAGCTGAGCTCCGCACATGGTTCAGGCCCAGTGTCCCTGGCTGGACTTGACAGGGAACCCAGAAGGCTGTGGATACCTTGGCATGACCCAATGCTCATTCAGAGACCCAGAATGATTGCAGGACCCACAGTACAGGGGAGCTGAGGATCACTGGCTGTGAAAGTCCAAAATGACGGGGTTAGCCACCTGCCATCCATACCAGTGAAGTATCAGAGTCTCCAGCCTACGGAAATCGTGAGAAAACAAGTGAATCTAACATAAGACTCCCTCCTTCCAACTCTGGAAGCTACCCAACAAAAACAAAGATGGCAAGATATCTAAAGGACAGCGTAAAAGCATACACAAAAAACCACAAAACAACATGGCGTCTCCAGTTTCCAGCTATCCCAAAGAAAACAACCCAGAGAACTCAAATACAACAGAAATACAAGAAAATGACCTCAAATTCTTAGTAATGAGGATATCAATGGAGGAAACAAATAAAATTCATAATCAAATACGGGAGAATGCAGCCAAACAGTTGAGAGACATAAAAGAAGCACATAGAGTGGAACTGGAAAAATTTCAGGAAAATGCAAACAACCAGATGAAAGAAATGAGGAAAACGGTTCAAGCTCTGAAGACCTATAAAGAAGCAATGGAAGAAACGCAGGAATATATAAACAATCAGATGAAAGAAATCAAAAAATTAGTTCAAGATCTGAAGACAAAAATGGATTCAATGATAAACATACAGACAGAAGAAAAACGAGAACGTGAGACTTCAGAGAAGAATGCGAGCAACAAAGAGGTGAGCTTTTCTAACAGAATCCAAGAGATGGAAGAACGAATCTCAGGTCTAGAAGATACAATCACAGATCTTGAAGCAACCATTAAAAAAAATGCCAAATCTTGAAAACTCCTGACACAAAACATCCAAGAAATTAAGGACACCATGAAAAGAAGAAATCTGAGGATAATAGGCATTGAAGAAAGAGAAGATATCAGACTCCAAGGCCCAGAAACTATTGTCAACAAAATCATAGAAGAAAATTTCCCCAATCTAAAGAAAGAGATGCTTATAAACATAAAAGAGGCATACAGAACACCAAATAGAATTGACCAGAAAAGAAAAACAGCCCGTCACATAATAATCAAAACACAAAACATACAGAACAAAGAAAAAAATATTAAAAAGCTGCAAGGGAAAAGGGCCAAATAACATTTAATGGCAAACCTATCACAATTACATCCGACTTCTCAGAAGAGACCATCAAAGCCAGAAGGGCCTGGAAAGAGATCCTGCAAAACCTAAGAGACCACAGATGCCAGGTCAGGCTACTTTACCCAGTAAAACTATCAATAACCATTGATGGAGAAAACAAATTTTCTATTAAAAAAAAACAAATTCAAACAGTACCTATCCACAAATCAAGCTTTACAGAAGGTACTAGAAGGAAAACTCCACCCAAAAGGGTCAAGCTACAACCAAAACTACTCAGGAAATAGATAACTATACTATGGCAAAAACACAACTACAGAAATGCTCAACTGGAAACAGCATCAAAATTAAGACTTTTAACAGTCACTGGTCATTAATATCTCTCAATATCAATGGTCTCAATTCTCCAATAAAAAGACACAGACTAACTGAATGGGTGCATAAACAGGATCCAACATTCTTCTGCATTCAAGAAACAAATCTCACCCATAATGATAGGCATTATCTCAGGGTAAAATGTTGAAAAAAATATTCCAAGCAAATGGTCACAAGAAGCAAGCAGGCGTAGCCATTTTAATATCGAACAATATAGACTTTCAACCAAAATTAATCAAAAGGGATGAGGATGGCACTTCATACTCATGAAAGGTAAAGTCAACCAAGATGATATCACAATTCTGAACATCTAGGCTCCCAATACAAGGGCACCCACATTTGTAAAAGATCTACTAAAAAAACTTAAACCACACATCGATCCCCATACAATAATAGTGGGGGACTTCAACACCCCACTCTCACTGAAGGATAAGTCATTGAATCAGAAACTAAGCCAAGAAATAACATCATTACCCAATGCCATGGGTCAAATGGATCTAATAGATATCTATAAAACCTTTCACCCAAAACAAGAAAAGATATACCTTCTTCTCTGCACCCCATGGAACCTCCTCCAAAATTGATCACATCGTAGGTCACAAAGCAAGCCTCAACAGATACAAGAGGATTGAAATAATACCTTGTATCCTATCAGATCGCCATGCTCTTAGGCTTCAATTCAACAACAACAGAAACAACAAAAAGCCTACACTTACGTGGAAACTAAACAACTCTCTGCTAAATGACACCTAGGTCAGGGAAGAAATAAAGAAAGAAATCAAGGAGTTTTTGAAATTCAATGAAAATGAAGGAACAATGTACCCAAATTTGTGGGATACATTGAAAGCAGTGCTAAGAGGAAAATTCATAGCACTAAGTGCCTTTAAAAAGAAATTGGAAACATCGCACATAAGCATCTTAATGACACAGCTGGAAGCCCTAGAAAAAAAAAGAAGCAGAAACACCCAAAAGGAGTAGACGTCTGGAAATAATCAAACTCAGGGCTGAAATTAACAAATTAGAAACTAAGAAAACAGTCCAAAGAATCAACAAAACCAAGAGCTGGTTCTTTGAGAAAGTCAACAAGATAGACAGACCATTAGTCAAACTAAAAGGCAGAGAGAAAGTATTGAAATCAACAAAATCAGAAATGAAAAGGGAGACATAACAACAGACACTGAAGAAATACAAAGAATCATAAGATCCTACTTTGAAGGCATATATGCCACAAAATTTGAAAATCTAAGGGAAATGGACGATTTTCTTGATCAATTTCACTTGCCAAAGTTGAGTGAAGAACAGATAAACAAGCTAAATAGTCCCATTTCCCCTACAGAAATAGAGGCAATCATTGATAGTCTCCCAATCAAAAAAAGCCCAGGGCCAGATGGTTTCAGTGCAGAATTCTACCAGACCTTCAAGGGCGAGCTATTACCGAAACTCTTCAAGCTACTCCAAAAGATAGAAATGGATCGAATATTACGAAATTCATTCTATGAGGCCATAATCACATTGATACCTAAACCTCACAAAGACTCAACAAAGAAAGAGAATTTCAGACCAATTTCTCTTATGAACATCGATGCAAAAATACTAAATAAAATACTTGCAAAACGAATACAAGAAAACATCAAAGATATCATTCATTATGACCAAGTAGGCTTCATTCCAGGCATGCAGGGATGGTTTAATATATGGAAATCCATTAATGTAATCCACCATATAAACAAACTGAAGATAGAAAACCCCATGATCATCTCTTTAGATGCAGAGAAAGCATTTGATAAAATCCAACACCCATTCATGTTTAAAGTTTTAGAGAGATCGGGGATACAAGACACTTTCCTCAACATAATACAGGCTATATATAGGAAGCCAATAGCCAAAATCAAATTAAATGGTGAGATACTCAAGGAAATTCCTCTAAAATCGGGAACAAGGCAAGGCTGCCCACTCTCTCTATATCTCTTCAATATAGTACTCGAAGTTCTATCCAGAGCAATAAGACAACAAAAGGAGATCAACGGTATCCAAATATTAAAGGAGGAAGTCAAATTATCCCTATTTGCAGATGATATTATAGTGTGCATAAGTGACACTCAAAATTCCACCAGAGAACTCCTACAGCTGATAAACACCTTCAGCAAATTGGCTGGATACAAAATTAACTCAAAAATAGTCTGTAGCCTTCCTATACACAAATGACAAGCTTGCAGAGGAAGAAATTAGGAAAAACCACACCCTTCACATTAGCCACAAGCAATGTAAAATATTTAGGAGTTACTCTAAGGATGCAAGTGAAGGACTTATTTGAAAAAAAATTCAAAACTCTGAAGAAAGAGATTAAAGATGACATGAGAAAATGGAATGATCTTCCTTGCTCATGGATTGGGAGAATTGACATAGTAAAAATGGCCATCCTACCAAAAGCAATCTACAGATTCAATGCAATCCCTATCAAAATACCTACACATTTTTTAAAGACATTGAAAGTTCAATTCTGAACTTCATGTGGAAAAACAAAAAACTCACAATAGCGAAAACAATCTTGTACAATAAAAGGCGCTCTGGAGGAATCTCCATACCTGATCTCAAACTGTACTATAAAGCAATAGTAATTAAAGCAGCATGGTACTGGCACAACAACAGGCTGCTTGATCAGTGGAATCGAATCGAAGGCCCGGATATGAACCCACACACATATGGTCACTTGATTTTTGACAAAGAAGCCAAATCCATTCAATGGAAAAAGGATAGCATCTTCAACAAATGGTGCTGGTCTAACTGGATGTCTTTGTGTAAAAAAAGGCAACTGGACCCATATTTGTCACCTTGCACAAAACTCAAATCCAAGTGGATTAAAGACCTCAACATAAAACCAGAGACACTAAGTCACTTAGAAGAAAAAGTGGGGAAGAGCCTGGAACATATTGGCACAGGAGACAGCTTCCTGAACAGAACAGCAACAGCCCAGGCCTTAATGTCAACAATTAATAAATGGGACCTCATGAGGCTGAGAAGCTTCTGTAAGGCAGGAGACACTGTCAAGAGAACAAAGTGACAGCCTACAGACTGGGAAAAGATCTTCACCAACCCTACATCTGACAAAGGTCTAATATCCAAAATGTATAAAGAACTCAAGAAATTAAACACCACCAAACCAAATAACCCAATTGGGAAATGGGGCTTGGAACTAAACAGGGAATTCTCAACAGAGGAATATCAAATGGCTGAGAAACACGTAAAGAAATGCTCAACCTCCTTAGTCATCAGGGAAATGCAAATCAAAACAACTCTGAGATTCCATCTTACACCCATCAGAATGGCTAAGATCAAAAATTCAAGCGACACCACATGCTGGTGAGGATGTGGGGATATAGGAACACTCCTTCATTGCTGGTGGGAATGCAAACTAGTACAGCCACTTTGGAAAGCTATCTGGTGTTATCTCAGAAAAATGGGAATAGGGCTTCCTCAAGACCCAGCTATTCCACTCCTTGGAATATACCCAGAAGATGCTCCAGCCCACAACAAGAAAATTTGCTCAACCATGTTCATAGCAGCCTTATTCATAATAGCCAGATCATGGAAACAGCCTAAGTGTCCCTCATTAGAAGAATCGATAAAGAAACTGTGGTACATATACACTATGGAATACTACTCACCTATTAAAAACAAGGAATTCCTGAAATTTGTGGATAAATGGATTGAGCTAGAAATGATCATAATGAGTGAGTTAACACAGAAGCAAGAAGACTCAAATGGTATATACTCACTTATATCTGCATACTACCCCAAGGGGCATGTCCCATGAAACCTTCACTTACCAGGAAACTGGGACAAAGGGGAGGACATCCCATTGAGACTCTGGATGAGAGAAGCGTGGGAGAATAGCAAAGTAGAAGGATCCAGAGGGTTCTAGAAACCTACAAGTAGAACATTATGATAGGCATATTTGGGCCCAGGGGTCCCACTCAAACTAAGGCACCAGCCAAGGACAATACTGGCAGTAAACTTTAAATCACTACCCAGATCTAGCCAATGGTCAGAACATTCTTCACAGTAGAGTGGAGAGTGGGATATGACTTTCTCACGTACTCTGGTGCCTCACCTTTGACCATGTCCCCTGGAGGGGGAGACCTGGTGGCACTCAGAGGAAGGATAGCAGGTTACTGAGAAGAGACTTGATACCCTATGAGCATATACAGGGGGAGGTAATCCCCTCAGGAATAGTGATAGGTGAAGGGAATAAGGGGAAATTGGGAGGGAGGGAAGAATGGGAGGATACAAGGGATGGGATAACCATTGAGATGTAACAAGAATAAATTAATAAAAAAACAAATAAATAAAATAAAAAATAAAAGAATTTCACCTGCCTCTCCTTCCAAGAGTTTTGGGATTACATGCATGTGCCACTTCACCTGGCTGCAGCCAGTATTTGTAACCACCAAGCCATGTCTCAGTGCCCATGGGGAAGGTTTCCTTTTTTGCTCCATAGCATGCTGTAACCTCTGCTTCTACCACTCCATAGACACTTAAGAGCTGGATGGTTGATGTGTGCTTTGTGGTGCACACCTTTAAACCCAGCACTCCAGAGGCAGAGACAGTCAGATCACTGTGAATTCAAGGCAAGTCTTGTCTCTATAGTAACTTCTCAGCCAGCCAGGCCTATGTAGAGAAACCATGTCTTTAAAAAGATAATAGGTATGGCAGGTACTTTGTGCAAGCACATAACTTTTTTTTTTATCCCCAAATACACCCAAACAGCTGAGCTTGCTCTTTGATGAAACACTGACAGAAAAACTGGACTGCCCAATAGTCTGTTCAGAAAGATGTGATTCATGAATATGTATAATGTTCTTTTACTAGAGACAATTGCTCCAAAGGTTACTGGAGCACAGCAGGCTTGGGGGACAAAGCTCATCAAAGTCCTTTTGCCTCCCTGCATGGGGCTTCTGGAAAGTTAAATGTTCTCCCTGAGATATTTTCCCAGTACAGGCTTGACTCTCAGGGCTCTTCTCACACCTTGGTAGAATAACAAGTAGAACTCAGAAGTGAGGACAACATTTCTACAACATTCTCTCAGGGACACCAGGCAAGGTGGCTTCCACACCACAGGTCTCAGAAATCTCATAGAAAGTGGAAGGCTCATTGGGCACTCAGAAGCTCTGAGGAAGGAGGTCTCCAATCACTGGAACCCAAAGCAATAGTAAGGAGCTGTACCAATCCTGCCCCTGTGCTATCCCATTGTTTCAGGAGAGATGATTTTCCTTGTGTTAATAGAAAAGGTAGCTAAGCCATGTTAGCTGCTTTTAAAGAAAGATATCCTGGCGATGCAAAGAGCTAAGTCAGGAGTGGCAAGCTGCAGATAGGGTATTCCACAAGTCATTACACTTCTTCCCCCAGGAAAATATCCAAGACCAGGTAGCCATGGCAATACCATCCTGTCAAACTGACCCTCACACAGCCTCCACAGCACTGTCAAAGGACAGAGTAGCCAAGCATTGTGCAAAGAAAGTGAGGTGTGCTCAGACAGTAGGACCCAGCTGACATTATCAACCAGTGGCCTATGCTCTGAAGTCTGTAGGGAATGGTGGGTAGGGCTCAGGCTGGCTGTCAGGCTCTCATTCTGTAAACAGGTAGTAGCTTCCTTTGAAGGGCTGGGTAGAAAGGAAGCTGCTGGAAACATCAACCCAGTTTCTTCTTGCCTTTTAAGAGGCTGGAGATAGATGGCTGCCTAGAAGGCTGAAGCTGCGGATCACGGGAGCCTCTCTTTCACAGAGATGGCTGGGAAGTAGAAAGGCAAGCTCACATTTTCTGAAGAAAAAAAATGGCTGGAGAAGAGCCGCTTGTAGTTTGCTATTGTTTATGAGCCAACGTGGGCAGAGGACAAGCACTTTCATTAATCTGGTCTGAACCAAAGCCCCAGGGTTCTAGGTAGGAGGTCTAAAACTGCCACCGTGGACAATCTGTGTCAAGGTCTCAAGTCTCAGTTTACTTTCTCTGAAAAAAAAAAGCAGGCTAAGAATATCAATATCACACTATCCCTGATGGGAGTAGACACGGTAATGACCGGTGGTGTCTTCCCACGCTTTCTGTAAATGAAACTCTCTTTGTGGTGATGCCTAGAGTTTGAAGACAAGGCTGAGGAATCCTTGTTCTGGTTTCCTTTAGGTTGCTGTGATAAATGCCTTTACCTAAAACAACTCATAGAAGAGAGGGTGTATTTGCCTTACAGTTTACCAGTGAGGGAAATCAACAGGAACTCAAGCAGAAGCCCAGGTAGGAACCATGGAGTAATGCTGCTTACGGGCTTGCCACCCATACATTGCTCAGCCTGCTTTTTTATACAACCAGAGACCACTTTCCTGTAGCTGGTACTGCCCACACCAACCATTAATCAATGCCATACAAATACGCCTACATAAAATCTCATGGAAACATTTTCTTAGTTGACTTTCCCTCTTCTCTGATTTGTGTCAGGTTAATGAAAACTGACCAGCACAGTCTTCAAATTTTGTAGGAGAGACAATAGTGGTAAATTCAGTGGCTAGAGTCTCAACATGGGGCAGAAAGGAGGGAGAAGAAATGGGGGACACAGCTTCTGTGTGGAACCTTAATGGACAAGTAAGTTCTTCATGAGGACAAATGGAGAGGACATCTGTTACCAAGGAAGTTTTATAAGCCAAGGAATAGTTCCTTTCATCACTGTTACATACATGTCTACCGTCTTCAACCAGGTCACCAAAAGCCCTCAGATAACTTACAGGCAAGACAGAAACACAATACAACACACACAAAGAGTAGGAAGCATCATCTCAGAAATGTTTCGGGGGCCCCCACTCCATCTAAGAAGAGCTGGCAACACCCCCCCCCCAAACAGGATGAAGGGTAGAAAAAACATTATTATCAATTAGAAAAGTACATAAAGCTGAGAAAGGAAAGAAGAGAGTGCAAAAGTGATTTGAAAATATGTAACAATCCCTATAATTTTGAGCTACAAAAAGGGGTGCTTACCTGTAGTAGCTCCCTGAGTGGGATGTTCCTGGCCCCTCTGCATATCTGTTTATGACTATACATATGAGAAACCACTTCATTTAGACATTATATTTAAGATAGTACCTCATGACAGAACCCACGCAACTGGACAAAGGTCTTTCACAGAGAGGTGGAAGCCTGGCCCTTTACAGTCATGTGCAAATAGCATTCCTCCTGCGGTGTTGAAATGAGATGCAGAAACTTTCCTGCTTCATGGAGACTGAGCTTAGGGAGATCTCATTGGTCTGACAGACCACATGCCCTACCATGACTAGCAGGCTTGTCTGCTTAAAGCTATTCAAAGAATGCCAAATCAACATATTTATGTCATCCAGGATATTATTAACACAGATTCTGACGCCTTAGTGCACACTCCTGGATTTTCTCTACTCTCCTAAGATTCAACTGGCTGATGCTGAGGATAGTGTCCAGCAGCCCAGGCTAAATTCTGCTTTAGATGAGTATGTGGCTTCTGATTCCCTCCTGAAAATGGTGACAAGTACACAACAACCTACACTTGTGGAGTGGTGTGGTTCTCTGGAGATAGTGCAAATAGGAAGAGGGATAGAAGGGCACCTATGACACCAATATTAAGAGATTTTAGACTGATTTACTGGCCAACTGTGAATTCCAACTTGAATAAATTGAGAGACACTTAGCAGGTCATCAAAGAATATCTGTGAGGAAATTTTCAGAGACAGATTGTAAGGCTTAATCTATGAATAGATTTTTAAATTTTAAGTAGAGTCAGAGCTAGAGAGATGGTTCAGTGGTTAAGAGTGAGATGTATGTACTCTTCCAGAGGACCAGAGTTCATTTCCCAAGTCCCTGTAACTCTAGCTCAGAGAGATTTGACATCTCTGGCCTACACACATATGCACACACACACACACACACACACAATTTAAAATGATAACAACGAATAATTAGAAAAACTTGAATAGACTATTATGGGGTGGTGGAACTATGGAAGGTCAGGCCTGTTTGAAGAAGGCAGGTCCTTTGGGGTATGCCTTAGGAAGTCTAAGGAAGGTCCCTTCTATGTGACACTGACACCCTCACCACAATAAACTGGACTTTGTGGTTTCAGATCATGAGAAATCAGAAATTATTCATTCCTTTAAGTAGTTTTCTTATGTACTTTATCATAGCAACACACAGTACCCAATTGGTTGATATGATAAGAGGCTCTGAAGTAGGAATTGAGAGAAAAAGAAAAAGAATCCTCATATTTGACCATGTCCCCTGGAGGGGGAGACCTGGTGGCACTCAGAGGAAGGATAGCAGGATACCAAGAAGAGACTTGATACCCTATGAGCATATACAGGGGGAGGAAATCCCCCTCAGGAACAGTCATAGGGGAGGGGAATAAGGGGAAAATGGGAGGGAGGGAAGAACCCTGAGATGTAACAAGAATAAATTAATAAAAATTAAAAAAAAAAAAAGAATCCGGGCAGTGGTGGCACACCACGCCTTTAATCCCAGCACTTGGGAGGCAGAGGCAGGTGGACCTCTGTGACATCAAGGCCAGCCTGGTCTACAGAACAAGTTCTAGGACAGCCAGACTGGGGGGAAAAAGAGAAAGAAAAAGGAAAGAAAAAAAGAGGACAAAGAAAAGAATAAGGAAGTGTTGCTGGTTGAGAAAGAGAGGAGATGAAGGTGATGGGATGATTAGACGAATTGTGGGAGCCTAGATCCAGTCTCAGAATAGAAAGAGATCACTGGAAAAGAATTGGTGAAATCTGTATAGATTTCGTACTTACATTTATAGTTCTGTTTCAAGGTTAGTGTCTTTGTTTTGATGAATGTTCTTTGGTTATATAAAATGTTGACATGGGAAAAAACTAGGTGAATGGTATGAAAGAGTTTCTTTAGTATTTTTGTAACTCTTCAGTGACTTTAAAATTATCACAATATTAAAAATGTTAACTGTCAAAAATTTTAAAAAGAGGACACGAGAGAAAAGTAATATTAAATTGGGACATTTATATTTGTCATTTCATGGGGTTTGTGTGAAATAAGAGAGCAAACCTAAGGCTCCAAGCTTTCTCTTTGTGTGAGCAGTGTGCATATGTGACCCTATAACACAAGGCAATTATTTCATCTAATGCCCCCAGGAAGAACAAAAAACAATTTGGCCATGTGATGAGAATCTAGTGTCTAAACCGTACTACAGAAGTTTTCCTGGCCTCACACACCAGCAATTTAGAGTAATTTTCACAGGAGAAACTAGGGATCTACCCTTGTATAGGACAGGAGGCTATGATAGCTCTGTTACTTTTTCTCTCTGCTCTCAGTTCTTACATGGACCTGGAAATGAGGAGAGCAGAAATACATGGGGGAATTCAGTGACCTGTTTTGTCTTCCGCTTACCGTCTCCAGGGTAGAATCGATCCCTGGATTACGCCATTGATTTTGCTTCAGTGTAGACATGACAGAAAGCAGAGAGGAGCTAGCTCAGAGCTCTTCTCCTACGTACCTTCAAGATCCAGCCTGGATGACAGTGATCACCCAGCTTCCTTATAGAAGAAAAATGGCTGGAATAAAGCTGCTGCTTCTGAGACATAAGGCTTCCTCGGAGGCATTCAAGGTACAAGAAAAGTGACCCACAGCCCATCAGGACTATAAAGTGCCAGAGTCCAGGACCAGGAAGCTCTGACACCTGGAAAGCAGTGACCTCTGAGGGCCTCTCGTCAGGAGGACGCAGAGTCATCATTGCAACAAACTGGCCTGCCATCTGCCTACACCATATGGTTTAAGAAGGAAACAGGTGATCTCTACTTCTAGAGCAGTCATTCCTAACTGCAACCATAGGACAGGTGACAACAGCAGCTGGTTGATTCCAGCAGAGTCCTGTGGAAGGAAGGCTTGGGAGTATGTGGCAGGAAAAGGGTGACAGCTGATGGTCACAGGACCTGTCTCAAACTGTGATCCCAGTGGCATATACAGAACATTGGTTTACCAATCAGTAAAGCTCCCCAGTCCATGGAATTTAAGTCTGACATTTAAGGTTTCCTATGTCTAAGTATGAACCATAGGAGAGTTACTATTACTTAAAATGGAAGAAGGAAAAATAAACTACTTCCAGTGTGAGTAAGTATTTTATCCATTCCAGAGAGGAACAACTATGGAGAAATGGTTATTTTGGTTCTTGTCTCCAAAATTTCAGCCCAAGCCTTTGGAGTAGTTTTTATATGGGGGATGATCATCATGTTAGCAGCACATGGCAGAGCCTGCTCACTTTATGGCATCCAGGAAGAAGGGAACAGAAAAGAGATGAGATAAGGATAAGATTCACTATTCAAGTACACATACCCAGTCACCTCCTTCCTACTGCCTCATAGTCCTTTCAATGTAAAATATCAGTAGATTAATCCATTGATAAACTTAGTGCCTTTCATAGTTAGGTTTTGTTAACTTGACCTATGGAAGAATAGGGACTCTCAACTGAGAAATTTCCTTCATCAAAATGACCTCTGGGAATCTCTGTGGAGCATTTTCTGGATAAATGACTAATTTTCGGGGTCAGGGTCTACTGCGCATGGTGACACTCCTGAGCAAGCCACAATTGAGCAAGCCAGTAAGCAGCATTCCTCTGTGGCCTCTGTGTAGTTCCTATGTCCAGGTTCTTACACTGATCTTCTGTCCTGACCTCCTTCTACCATGATGATGATGTGGAAGGGGAAGCCAAACAAACTGCCCTCCCTTACATTGCTTTGAGCCATGCTCCGTATCACAGCAACAGAGAAGCATGTCCATAATTTCTCAATATTGCCACTTACCTAAGCCTATTGTGGGGCAGGCATTTTAGACTCAAACTCTTATGTTTGAGTTCCTAATGAAGCATGAGTATGGAGATTTTTCAATAGGAAAATTAACTTAAAGGGGACAAGTGAAATAATAAGAAGCACTCACATGCTGCCTGCTGCCAGTCTCCATGCACTGCCCCCAAAATAGGAGGCTGGTTTTTTTTTTTCAGTTCACAGTAAATTCTAGGAAGTGGGATTTCCAGGAGACTTAACCTACCTTCAACTACATAGTTCTGAATGACAATTCCACAAAAGAGTGTGTGTCTCAAGCTCATCTGGAAGGAAAAAAGAGCCCAGAACTTCTTTTCAGAGAACAAGGGGTAATTTTTTACTGTCCTGGTTATCCTAAGGGCATTGAGTTCCTATGAAACTCCTCATGAGGGCCAAGGGCAGCTGGTCTGAGCAGGCTGGAATTCTAATGATACTTGAACCACTGGATCAAACTGCACCAGAAACTAGTCCAATTCTGGTTGTATTGCTGATGTTAATTTTATGTTTTGTGTTTCCATTTCTTGTACTTTGAAGAGCTGAGCAATCAGTGTGACCATTTATGGGTAACAATGTTCTATAATGTTTTATAACTTCATTTTCCTGGTCACATTTTGGAAAAAACAATGAAGGCATTTTCAATTTAAAATGCTATTGCTGTGTTGTTCCTTACTTTTATACCCATTAATCCCCGGGACACACTTACCTAGCTCTGGTTTGCAGGAAACCTGCCTGTGCCAGAGGCCAACTAACTTGCCTATTCACTGCACTTGCTTTGTTTGCATTTCCTTGACATCTTGGCACACTACAGACCTGGAAAGCCTGATTCTCCAAGACAAGGGATAAGCAAATTCTAGACATAGCAAGTAAACAGCATTTCCCAAGCATTCCAACTGATCTAGAACCTTCTCCAGTTTCTGCATTTATCCTGCACTCACAGGATGCTACATGCTTGCCTGTTCATGTCTTCTCTGCATATACAGACAGGTCTACAATGACCACTGAAATCACATATTGAGCCAATGTGCATCTGTATGCCTTATTATTACCATGGAAACTGAAGCATTGGATCTTATTTCTGTTTCCTTTGTCCCCTGTGTGGCTTTGCATAGCAGGTCTCCCCATATAGGGGAGCAAAAGATGTTTTCACTGACAAGGCCCTTCTGATCTACTGCCCTCGTCTTGTATGACTAATAAGGAAACCTAGGGCTGGAGAGATGGCTTACCAAGTACAAGTACTGGCTGCTCTCCCAGATGAAGATCCCTGTGTCCACATGCATGTGACCCAAAAGCTTCTTTAATTCCAGTCCCATCCTATCTGATGCCCTCTTCTGGCTTCTGTATCCACTGCATGCATGAAGTGCAAAGATATACATGCAGACAAAACACACACACACACACACACACACACACACACACACACACACACACATATATATAATTTCACTTCACAAAACAGTCAAAATTTCCAAAACTATAAAACTTAAAATTATTGAAGAAAAGTGTGAAAAAGAAAATGAAAACTAGCACTTTACAATACTGTGTTTGTCCACTAAGACCTTTACTGATATCAGTGACCTCTCACTGATACATAGCTTCATGCCTGGCCACAGGCTCTTTATAGAGTTAACTATTTTTTATATTCATTTACTTTTATGTTTTTGGAGATATATGAATAACTGCATACATACATGCTTTGTGTCGATGGGGGCCAGTGGAGGATGTCATAATTCTTGATAGTGGAGTTACAGGTTACTGTGCGCTTCCTTGTAGGTTCCGGGATGGAAACCTTGGTCATCAATGAGTAACTGTTTTCAGCAGATGAACCATCTTTCTATGCCAAAAGACTATTTTCTGATGCCCAAATTGCAAGGAATATCCTAGGCTCACCCTGGACTATTTTGTACTTTTCCAACTGTGTAATGTTGAGGTAAAATTGACATTTAATCAGTGCATACTACTTCTTGATGCAGTAGACTAGTCAGGCCACGCTAAATCTATATAACATTACTTAAAGGGATCTAAAAGCTGTTAGGACAAGATTTGTAGGATGATTTCCCCAGATCTCTGTCTTTGGCTGTGAGCTCTGAGAACTAGATCCTGAAATAAAGATTTCAGTGCCAACTGATTTATTCAGGAGACAATCCTGGGAATCCCAGACAGAAAGTGGGGACTTGAGGCAGAGGGAACTGGAGCTAAACCATTGTGCTCATGAGCAGGGCAGTGATCCCCAAGCAAACACTTCACAATCACATGCAGGGATCGCTCGAATAGAGCTGGAGCTTCTGACACAGTGGTATGTCAAGAAACACTGCCACTGCTGAGATAAAACCCATAGGTGGAGAACACCATCCCAGATGTGCATAAAATATCTCAGCATTGCTCCCTTCCATCACCAAGGAGCAAAAAAGCTGGAGTGTCATTACCCAATTGCTGTTCATCACTAGCTCCCAGGAGTAGTAATTCCCAAGTGTTGTCAATGGGTTCCCTAGGGTTGCACTGGACCTATATGACAAGCTTTCTGAAAAGAGCATGTTATAGCATTTCTTGGCCTCCAAAATCATGTGAGCTAATCTCTCCTAACAAGTATTTGTTATAGTCTGGACATGAAAGACCTAAAATAGCCCATGTGTTAATGGCTTATTCCTCAGCCTATGGTACCAGTGGACTGCTTAAGAGGTGCAGTGTTGAAGAAGGAAGTCTCTACATAGGCAAGAAGAGAGAGTCCCCAGGGAAAGTTAAGCCCCTGAAGTAAGACAAAATGAGTATTTGTGGGGATGGTTAAAACTGAGTGGTGTGGCCAGGACAATAGCAGCACCTATGACAGCAGACCATCTGCAATCGTTAATTATATGCACCAACTTGACTGAATTAAAGGATTCAAACACTCTACGTGTGTTTCCACAACAAAGTAACTCTGAATGAAGAGACTGAGTAAAGAGATTGCCCTTAGCAAGGTGTCTAAGGAACATGGTATAGACTGAGTTCCAAATAGATTGTCAAGGCAGAGAAAGGGTGAATTTGCTGTCTTTGCTAAAGCTTAGACATTCTCAGGCACCCAGGTTTCTCCTTCTCAGGTTTTACACTGGATTGCAGCATTAGTTGCTCACTTCTACTGTCTTCAGATTCTAGCACCACAGACTCTCTTGGTTCTCAGGCCTTTGGTGTTACACTGGAAGAGCTATACCACAAACTTTCTGAATCTCAAGCTTAAAGACAGAATGTTATAGGGTTTCTCAGCCTCCATAATCATGTGAACTTATCCCCCATGACAAGTACTTGCTATAATTTGGACATGAAGTACTTCTTTTTTTTAAATAATAACACATTTTTATTGAAAATTAAAAATAATTCCTATTACATCTCATTTTCTATCCCATCCCATGCATCCTCCCATTCCTCCCTCCCTCCCACTTTCACCCCAATCCCCCTTCCCTATGACTGTGGCTGTGGGGGACCTCCTCCCCCTGAATATGGTGCTAGGGTATCAAGTCTTTTCTTGGTAGTCCGCTATCCTTCCTCCGAGTGCCATTGGGCCTCCCCAACAAAGGGACATGGCCAAATATGGGGCACCAGAGATCCTGTGAAAGTCAGTCCCCAGTCTCCACTTACCTGTGGAGAATGTTCTGTCCCTTGGCTAGATCTGGGTAGGGGTTTGATGATGACTGTCCGTTTTGTCCATGGTTGGTGCCTTAGATCAAGCAGAATCCCTGGGCTCAGATCTAGCCATCATAATGATCTTCTTGTAGGTTTCTAGGACCCTCTGGGTCCCCCTACTTGCCTATCCTCTATATTTTCCTCATCTAGAGTCTCAATAGGATGTCCTCACCTCTATCCTCGTTTCCTGGTAGGTGCAGACTTTCATGGGACCTGTCCCTTGGGCTAGTGTCCGGTAATAAGTGAGTATATATCATTTGACTCTTTCTGCTTCTGGGTTAGCTCACTCATTATGATCATTTCTAGTTCAATCCATTTGTCCACAAATTTTGGAAAATCCTTGTTTTTTATAGCTGAGTAGTATTCCATAGTGTATATGTACCACAGTTTCTTTATCCATTCTTCTACTGAGGGGCACTTAGGCTGTTTCCATATTCTGGCGATTATGAATAAGGCTGCTATGAACATGGTTGAGCAAATTTTCTTGTTGTGTGCTGGAGCATCTTCTGGGTATACTCCTAGGAGTGGAATAGCTGGGTCTTGAGGAAGCCCTATTCCCATTTTTTTTGAGAAAATGCCAGATAGCTTTCCAAAGTGGCTGTACTAGTTTGCATTCCCACCAGCAATGAAGGAGTGTTCCTCTCGACATGAAGTACTTCTAATAGACCATGTGCTCCTCAGCCACTGTCATTATCGGACATCATGTTTAAAACAAAGAAATTAGGTCAATGAAAACATACCTTTGAGCCAGGTATGGTGGTGCATGCCTGTAATCCCAGAACTCCGAGAGGCAGAGGCAGGCAGATCTCTATGACTTCAAGGCCAACCTGGGCTAAAAAGTGAGTCCAGAATATCTAAGAGTACACAGAGAAGCACTCTCAAGAAACCAGAAAAAAAAGAAAGTAAGAAAGAATAAAAGAAAGAAAGAAAAGGAAAGAAAGAAGAAGAAAAGAAAAGAAATGTACCTTTGAAGGCAGTACTAGGATAGCAAACCCTTCCATGTCTGTTGTTTTACTTCCTATGTCCACAAAGCAAACATATTTCCCCTACCACACACGCCTGTCATGGTGTTCAGCCTTTCCACATCTCCAAAAGCATTAGAAAAAAAGTTACCATGGACTCAAACTAAGACCCAATAGTTCATATTCATTGTGTCAGTGGTGCAAAGCTAATCAGCACATTCTATACGGATACCTCTGCTTCTTTGGAGAACACTCACTAATAATAATTTTTGTACTAGAGTGGCTGAAGAGGAACAGACTCTGAGGGTGAGTTTCATGAAATTAGTCCAGGATTTCTTGAATTTGATGTCTCATATGATTGGATTTAAAGACCAAATGGTTCCACTTCCAGAAGAGCTAGTGCCTGAGTTTGTGGCACAACTATTTATAGATGCATGCAAAACTTCTTCTTTGGATCCTCCTCATCAGCTGCTTATAAAAAACAGAAAGCTAAAAGACTCTATACATGACACTTGAATATTTTTAGAAACGACACAATATAAGGCTATCATTTGTTGGCTGTTTTCTATGCTGTTGTAGCAACATCTTGAAAGAAAATGATGCACTCGGAGGATTTGAATTTTGAAGTCAAACATCTGAGCCTAGGTGTGACCTTAAGGTCTGTCTGCAGGATAGACATGGCTGGAAGGCAAAAGAGAATTCTTCCCATGCTGATCTGACATACACTGCAAATTAAACTTCCAGTTATAAAGGCATAAAATGAGGGCACTGGCGATCTCCTATAAGTTGGGATTTAAAACATATGGAAGGACCACAATAAATCTGGGAAGATTTATCTTCAATATTGTAAGAGGTCTTCTTTTCTAGTGGAAGAGTGCTTGAAAGCCTAATGAAAGTAGACTTTCTATCCAGAAGAAGAAAAAAATCTTTTTCCATACCCAATGGTAACTTCTTTACCCTGTTTTTCCATGTTTTGTCGCCTCTCTCTGAGGGGATTAGTATTATCTAAGAAAGAGTTTATGACTTTTCCTGAAGCAGTTATCAAGCAAGACCAAATCAATGCCTCATGATTCATCATTCCTACCCCCATATGTGTTCAGAGATGTAGATAAACTCAAGCCTCCAAGCATCGAAAGGTGAAATAAAAAGCATGGCCTTTTTGCTTTTCTATTGCTGTGAAGAGATATCATGGGCAAGGAGACTTATAAAAGAAAGCATTTAATGAGGCATTTGCTTCAGTTTCAGAGAGTGAGTCCACGACAGAGGTCATGGCAACGAGCACACAGGCATAGTGCTGAGGGCTTCCATCTTGTCTGCCTGTTAGAAGCAAGGAGGGGAGAGTGATTTAGCACAGCAACTGCTTTTAAAAACTCAGAGCCAACCCCAAACATTTCCCCCAACAAGGCCATACCTCTTAATCTTTCTGAAACAGTTCCACCATCAAGATCAAGCATTGAAATAGATGAACATGTGGGGCCAATCACGTTTGAATCACTACACCCATGAAGAAGCACACAGCATTCCAAAGAAATTATTTTTCAGCTATATAAGAGAAGTCTCCTCCTCTTGGGTGTGTCTGACTCTTTTTGTTCTAAAACTTTCAGATGTGCTGTTAAGTTGCTAGTATGTGATCCCTCCAATGTCTTTATTAAGGTTCTTAGTGCTATGAGCTTTCCTCTTAGCATTACTTTCATCATGTACCTTAAATGTGAGTAAGTTGTGGTTTCATTTTCATTGAATTATAGGAAGTCTTTAATTTCTTTTTGTATTTCATCCCTGACCCAGAGGTCACAGAGTAGAGAGTCGCTCAGCTTCCATGAGCTTCTGGCTTTCTGTTGTTGTTGAGTTCCAACTTTGATTCATGGTGGTCTGATACGAGGAAGATGTAAGGGATTATTTTGATATTTTTGTATCTGTTGGGGTTCGCTTTGTGACTAAGTATATAGTCAATTTTGGAGAAAGTTCCATGAGGTGCTGAGAAGGTATATTCTTTTGTGTTTGGGTAAGAAGTTCCATAGATGCTTGTTAGGTCCATTTGATCCATAAAGTCTACTAGTTTCATATGTCTCTTTTGTTTCTTTCTCCATAATTTGTATATTGCTGAGAGTAGGGTGTTGATGTCTTCTGCTATTAATGTGTGGGGTTTGATGAGTGATTTAAGCTTTAGTATTGTTTCTTTTATGAATTTGGGTACCCCTGTGTTTGGGGCATAGATGTTCATGATTGAGATGTCCTCTTGGTATATTTTTCCTTTAATGAGTATGAAGTATCTTTCTCCATCTCTTTTGATTAGTTTTGGTTTTAAGTCTATTTTATTAGATACTAGAGTGGCTGCTCCATCTTGCTTCCTTGTTCCATTTACTTGGAATGCCATTTTCTAGCTACTCTGAGATAACATCTGGCATCTATCAGAATAGCTAAGATAAAACACTCAATTGACAGTACATGCTAGCTGGGATGTGGAGAAAGGGGAAAACTCCATTTCTGGTGGGAGTGCAAACTTGTAAAACCATTTTGGAAATCAATGTGGTGCTTGCTCAGAAAACTGAGAACAGTTCTACCTCAAAATCCAGCTATACCACTCCTGGGCATATACTCAAAAGATGTTCCACCATATAACAAGGACATTTGCTCAACTATGTTCATAGCAGCTTTATTTGTAATAGCCAGAAACTGGAAACAACCTACATGTCCCTGAACCAAAGAATGGATAAAGAAACTGTATACTTCCCACAATGGAATACTATGCAGCTATTAAAAACAAGAAATTCTTGATATATGCAGGCAAATGAATGTAACTACAAATGATCATCTTGAGTGAGACAACCAAGACCAAGAAAAACATGCATGGTACATACTCATTTATAAGCAGATTTTAGCCACATAATAAAGGATAACCACCACACCACAGTACACAGACTTAAAGAAACTAACTAACAAGGAGGTCTTTAGGGAGAATGCTTAAGTCTCATTCAGAAGGGCAAACAGAACAGACACTGGAAGCAGTTGACAGGATGGAACAAGATGGAATCTACCATGGAGGTCCTCTAAAGACTCCACCCAACAGGGAATCAAAGCAAATGCTGAGAGTCACAGCCCAACTTTGGGATGGAATACAGAGAATCTTATGGAAGAGTTGGGAGATAGAAAGACCTGGAGGGGACAGGAGCTCCAAAACGTGATCAATGGAGCCAACAAATCCAGGCAGAGGAAGGGCATACTGGAGAGACTGGTGCACCAACCAAGGACAATGAATGGTCAGGACCCAGACCCTCTGTTCAGATGTACTAGATAGGCAGCACAGTCTCCTTGTAGGTCTCATAGTATGGGAAGCAGGGATTACCTCTGACATGGACTCTGGTGCCCAAAGGTTGATCACTTTCCCCTGACAAGGTGGCCTTAAAAGAGGCAGTCCAGATGAGACTTGATAGTGTGAGGTCAGAATGTAAGAGAGAAAGGCGCCCCCTTTCTGAGGACCAGAGGAATCGCATAGGGAATGAAGATGGAGCGGTGATTGAGAGGCAATAAGGGAGAAGCTATAACTGTGATGTAAATTGAACAAATTAAATTTTTAAAACTTTAGAAAGAGTAGAAATGTGGAAATAGATGTAGAAATAGATACTAAGGTTTAAAGTGACTATAGAAGAAAGATAATATTTGACCAATCTATAATGAGTGATGTGGCCTGCTTGATCATTTCATGTTAATGCCTGAGAAACTAGAATGTATACTAGTAATTTTGATGGCTAAAATATGAATCAAAGTGAGACTCATCTTAAACAAATTGAAGATAGCTTGTTTCTGTTGTCTTAATACAGAGGAAGGGATTTAATATTATAGGGATGTTCAAATGGAGGGTTGACATGTAAAATCTACTGACCTGTGGTAGGAATGGCCAGAGATATATCTTTTACTGAGATCACCAGTAGTTTGAGAAATAACCTGTGAGGATACCTAGGGTTCTTTGAAGAGCTCTTCTCTATAAGCAAGACCTTTTATGAGAACCACTGACAGTTAACTGACATACCTAAGTGAAATGGGAGCACTTGGATCCCCCAGTGCTGAGAGCCAAGTAAGAAGTGGCATTTGCCGACAAAAGGCAAATGTGATGATTAGTTTAAATTGTCATCATGAAATAATCCAGAATCACATGGAAAGTCAGTCTTAATAAGGAACTGTCTAGATTGTTCCATGGGAGTATCTCCAAGGGCTCTCTGGAAGAGAAGCCATGATTTCAGCAGCTGAGCCATCACTACATGCTCCAAGTTTCTTGTTGTCAGGCCATTTACCACCATGATAGCACTGGAACTAAGAACAGTGGGATGGGCACAGTTACCTTAGTGGCAGCCCAGTCAAAGCAGTAGTCAGAGTGGTCCATGGCAAGCAAGCAGACCTAAGACGTTGACTCACTCATCATGATGTTCCTAGAAATGAGCTACACTAGATGCCTACTTTGACTATCTGGACAAAGTGCACAGATGCTTAACTTAAATAATAAAAATTGAGCCACTGTTCTACATCCCCTGGTATGAGCCAGTACATAGTCTCAGAACTCCCAGAATAAAGAGAAGACTGTGTTTCTTTGATGAAGGACCCTGGTGTCAGTACAGAAAATCACTATATTCTTCCTTCCTTCCCTAAATGTATCTGCAGGTAAATATGTCAGAGAAATGAAAATATAGAAAAGAGAAACAAAAAACAATAAACAATTACTTTTAAAAGGGAGGAGTTGGAGTGATAACTCAGCAATAAAAATTACATACAGCTCTTCCAGAGGACCAGAGTTTGCTTTCCAGCATCCATGAAAGGCAGCTGTAATTCCAGCTTAGGGGTATACAACAGCTTCTGCCCTTCATGGGCACCTACACTCACATGCGCACCTGTGCATATGCTTGCACGCACGCTATCTCACACACACACACACACAACATACACACACACACATGCACACACTAAAGAAAAATATTTTTAAAACAGTAAAGATGTTTTTAATGATCACAACCAGCATTTTGGACATGGACTATGAACTGAAATTGATCCTGGCATAGTGAAAGAATCCCTCTTGCTCTACTCCGACAGTAGTGTCTTATAGAAGTCAGGTCACATAGGTCAGACCTGAAGCTGTGGTCTATCTTACAGTGGTCCTAGGGTGTCTACTTAACCTATGTTCTGGTTATTTCCCCAATGTCAGAATGCATAATTAGAAAAGAGCCACTCAACAGCTACCAGAATTCTTTCATTTGTTCTCTGACCTGTAGAAACCATGGTGGGAAAGGGGGAATGCAAAAGCTATTTGAATTATTTCTGTCTAGGTGACTAGTAAGTTGGAAACAATACTGCCTTCCAGAAGGGACAACAGAGATTAGTGCCACCAAGAAGAACTTGAAAGACAGAGTGTTGATTCCCACCATGAGCCCATTCAACAACTTTATCTGACCTCTGCAGAGACAGATGACTCTCACCAAATAACAGTGAATTATCATGAATTTAACCAAGTAGTGACTTCAATTGTAGCTGCTATATCAGGTATGGTTTCATTTTTGGAGCAAATAAACATGTCTCCTAGAACTCAGCTTGCAGATATTGATTTAAAAATTGTCTTTGCTTCATCCTTGGCCATAAGGCCCACTCGGCTAGAAAGACCAGTAACCCACTTTCACTGTCCCCTTCCAGGGCACATTAACTCTCCAACCCTGTGTCATGATTTGTTCTCAGGAACCTTGATTGTCTTCCACTAGGCTATCACACTGATTGATGGTCTCATGTCAATCATACTGAGTGGGTGCTTAGTGACAGCTACTCTAAATTCCCTAGTAAGACATTTGCATATTAAAGTATGGGAAATAATTCAGTAAAATTGAAGGGCTTTTTCCTTCAGTGAAATGCCAAAGGATACAGAGAGGTGTGTTTTTCTTTCTTCTTGACACAGTCTCACTATGTAGCTCTAGCTATAGCCTAGAGCTCGGTATGTAGACCAGACTCACAGCCATCTCCTTGCCCTACTCCATGAAGGCAAAGATTAAAAATGTGTGCTGTCATGTCCAATTGTGGTACTTTGAACTATCCATTCTAAAGTAAAAGCTGTACTTGGTTCATCCTACAACCGAAACTGACATATTGCAACTGGATGTCTTTGGATTTTTAAGGGAACATATTTATTATTTGTATGTTGTTCTAATCCACATTATTTTTGCCTTGGTTGCATAGGTTTATTTTTCTGAAACCCAAGGCAAAAACTCAGGGCCTTGAATAAGCCATGTTAGCACTCTACCAGTGAGCTATGTCCTTAACTCTGTTGTGTTTTAAGGTGCAGTATTGCTAAATTGTCCAGACCAGCCCTGAACTTACTCTGCAATCTAGGCAGGCTGTAAGATTTCTATTCTTCTGCCCAAGCCCCTAATCTCTGCCAATACAGGCATGTGTGACTATGCCAATCTTAGCTTATACATTCAAATGGATTGAGAACAAGAGAAGGCCCTGTGACAGGACCAGGGTACTTAGCATACTGATTGACTATCTGGTCCATATATGTGTTGGTGACACATGTGAACTATGTGGAGACATTGGTAAGCCCCCCCATGTTGATCAAAGTTCATATCTTTAGGCTTTAGACAAGACCTTGCTCTCCTTCATAGACAACTGCTTGATCTAGAGAATAAGCCTTTGGCCTCCTAACAATACTTAGATGTGGAACACCTAGACCACCAGCAAATTGCACTGAAACTTGACCAACCCTTCACAACTTTTATTAATCCAGTAAGCCATGCAATTGGACATGTGCAGCAATGTTGAAGGTTCAAATTAAAGTGGTGTGTGTGTAATTGGTCTCAAGTGGCACTAAAGGCACAATAAATCACACAGAGAGGTGGTTTTTGTGCCCAAACTTCCCATTCTTGCTAAATTGTCTTCTCTCATTTCCCAGTCTATACCTATGATCTCATGGGAATTTCATTACTACCAGTGAAGAGAGTAAGTGAAGCCTAAGACTTGACATAAATTATACATATATATCGTGCAGAATAAGGCATGTGTGAGCCTAGAAGGCTGATCCCTGAGGGGAAAAATGGTTCTATCAAGAAACCTCATAATTCTGTTGGCTAGAATTTGTGATTACCACCTGGCCACTTTGGGATTGCTTGAGGTCTGAGTCAGCAAGAAAGAAGAGACTTAAGTGTTGGTTAGGATAATTTACCCAGATCACTAGAGAAAAACTGGACTACTTTCTGACAATGAAAAGTATGCCTGAAATACTGGCAGCTACCTAGAGTATTTGTTAGTAATTATTGTGTACCATGATTAATATAAATGGAAAAGCCAATCCAAGTAAAACCCAGACCCTTTGGGAATAAAGCAAAAAGCTACCCATCAAGGTTCTTGCTTAAAGTTTCTAGAATATAAAATAGGTAGTAGAAGAAACTAGCCATAAATACTAGCTCCAATCACATGATAAGTTGGAGAAATGGGAACTTTAATAATCATGGGTGTTTCCTTCTTATATGGGAATGGTTGTATGTGTGTGTGTGTGTTTGTCTTCATTGACTTTCTATCAGTATGCAAATACTTCAGATTTTATACTGTAGCATTTAAGATCCAGGCTACTCTAGAAGAAGAATTGGTATTTCACGTGAAGGCATGAAGTGTATATCATGCTAGGTTGAATTAATGGTGTCATTACCTGTGATTAAATGTTATTTATCCAGCAGGTTTACGAAGAGGTCTATAGCACTAGCTGCTCTTCTGGAGGACCTGAATTCATTTCCCAGCACCCACATGGAAACTAACCACTGTTTCTCATCCCAGTTGCAAAGGATCTGACATCCTCTTCTGGCTTCAACATGTACTCTTGCACACACATAATGCACAGACATATGAGGAAGTGAAACACACACACACACACACACACACACACACACACACACACACACACACACACATATATATATATATATATATATATATATATATATAAAATAAAAACACGGCAATCTTCAAAAAAGAAGGAAATGGTGAAGGATGAGTCATTTATGTGTGTTCAGCCGAAAAAGGCTAGGCTTTGGTGGTTAATTTTGTCAGCTTGACTGTGCTACAAATACATTCAATGGAGCCAATACCCCTGGTTTCTGGGAAAGGAATCATTTCTGAGCATTCCTTCAAGTTGGCTCAATGGACAGTTAGTATTTGAACTAAGAGGGACAGTTTGCCACTGTCACTGTACTGGACATCATCCTATCTACTTAAAGTCTAAATGAGACAAAAGGGGAAAGGGGAAATTTGTATTGTTCATGAGTTAAGCCATCATCTCTTCCATGCCTCCTCTGGGACAAAGGGACTCTTAGCCCTTTGGCTTTCAGTTAGGCTTGGGTCTTCTATCATGGAGGCCTCTGTTTCCCAGGTCTTGGACTACAACCTCACCCACAGCTTTCCTAAGTTTTCTGCTTATAGGGCAAAGGACTTTAGCCTCCCACTACCTTATGTCTTGTCTCTCAAATTGACTCCTGCATGCAAGGATTTCTCATCCCCTAATGGTATCATTTCTCTGGCGAATGTTGTCTTCCTCTTCAAAACATTATTTCAGCACATTATAATCTCAAACTAACTGTATGTGGTTCAGAGAGCCCCCCCCCCATGTGTATATTCTTTCTTGGAAAGTCAGAGTTCATTAACAAAGTCAGTGTTCTCAGAAGTCTTGGGATAAAGTCATCTATTAAGTTGAATGTTTCCCAATTTGACTTGAACTCTTTTCAAAGGAGACACTTTGGGAGCCGCTATTCTACAGCAAGGTTTGGCAACAAAACCCACAGGCCAAATGTGACCTGCTGCCTCTTGGCGTAAATAAACTTTGATTGGAACACAGCCACATCCATTAGTTTATGGGCTGCCTGGAGCTGTTTTTGCATTGAGACACCAGAGCTCAGTTGTTGTCATAAAGAATATATGGCTCAGAAGATCTAAGACATTTACAATCTGGCCCTTGGCAGGAAAGGTTTACAGACCCCTACTCCAGGACAAACCTTTTCTGCTTTTTTTAAATGCAGAAATACGGAGAGGGAAAGAGTGTTGGCAGGAGTTACAGAGCAGATAGTGGCACTGCATGGACCCCAGAACACCATACTCCTGATGCTGTGTCCTTCCCAGAATCCCTTTTCACTTTCATGGCCCTGTCTCAGTTCTTTCCTTCCCCTTCCAGCCTCTATTCTCTCAGCTTACCAGTGAAACAACTCCCATCTCCTGGTTTAAGAGGCTTTACGGTATGCCACTGCATTAATCACCATACTTTTGATAGCCTAGACCTATTTCATATGTGGGGATGCTTCAGGGGAGCGACACCTGCCAAGGTTCTGTCCTGTGTGCATCCTCGCTAAACAAAGTAGATATGAAGTACCTTGAAGAGGAAATTGAAAAAGTGTACTATCTGATGCTGAGTATTTTCTGGACAAAAATACAAACGAAAATGGGGCTGATCAGGATGAATGAATGACTTTGTGCTAGTTACTTATTGTCAACTTGACATAAACTAGAGTCATCTGGGAAAAGGGTCCACCAATTAAGGAACTGCCTCCATCAGACTGGCCTGTCAGAAAGTCTGTGACAGAATTTTCTTCATTAATAATTAATTTGGGAGGTCCCAGACCACTGTGGACAGTACATACAGGTGGTCCTGGGCTATATAAAAAAACAAAATAAACCAATGTCTCATGGCTCCAATTTCAGACCATCCCATGGAGTAGATGCCCCTTTCACTGTCTGGGGATATTTTCTGGATATTGGGGGCACACAACTCCAACCACAATGATGATACCAGTGACTAGTGGCTCCAACCTCAGACTGTCCTATGGAATGGACACCTTCTGTATATCAGCAGCCTGTGGTGCTAATCTAGGACCATCCTGGGAGCCTGCATACCTTCTTGCACCAGGGCCATACAGCTCCAAACTTAAGTGCTCACTCTCACTATCTCAGATGTATAGCTCTACCCTTGGACTGCCTGACCCAACCACAGCAACTGTTCCAAAATTCATCCAGTCCTCTGAGATCACAGGTACTTCAAAATGGCTACATCCAACAAGCACAGTGTCTGGGCCACAGGACCTCATTAATCTTGGAACAACAAAGTGAGGAGTGGGGCATCTGACTCAGGGACTTCCCTTGACTAGAGGATGATCCCCAGGCTCCTGTGGAGCCCAGTTGGTCCCCAGAATTATGCATCTGAGGAAAGTCTCAGGCAAGATCCTGAGAACTAACTGCTAATCCAAGAAACATACAGCTTCCTACCCAGAGCTCTCCCTGCACACCCTGAGAACTCCAGCACGCAACAAGATCTACCATACAGTTGCCATAGACTCCAGATGACTAAAGGCCAGCATTAAAACACAGTCAACAAAAGTCAGAGCAATATGGAACCTCCAAAACACAGTTATCCTATAGCAAGAAGCCCTGTATCCCCTAAAACAACTGAAACACAAGAAAATGATGTCATATCTATGCTCATAAAAATTATAGTGGAGGAAGCAAAGAAAACCCTTAAGGAATATAGGAAGGTACAGGCAAACAGTTTGAGACCTTTAGAGAGGAAATGAGTATATCACTCAAAGAATTACTGAAAATGCAAACAAGTGAAAGAATTGAAGAAATCATTTAAAGAAACGTAGGAAAATACCAACAAATGAGTGAAGAAAATCAATAAAATGGTTCAAGATCTGAAGATGGAAATAGAAACAATAATGAAACCACAAATAGGAAAACCTGGAGAAGGAGAATTTAGGGAAGAAAACAGGAACTACAGAGCTAAGCATCACAAACAGAATAAAAATGATGGAAGAAAGAATCTAAGGTGCAGAAGACACAATGGAAGAAATCAAAACATCCATCAAAGAAAGTTAAAATCTATAACACATTCCTGACAAAAACCTTTCAAGAAATCAAGAACATCATGTACATATGAAACTTAGGATAATAGGAATAAAAGAAAGAGAAAATTTTTAGCTCCAAGGCTCAGAAAATATTTTCCACAAAAATCATAAAAGAAAATTTACCCAATCTAAACAAATAAAGGCCTATAAGCATACCAGAGGCCTACAGAACACCAAGTAGATTAGACCAAGAAGAAAAATCTCCTGCCACATAATAATCAAAATAGCAAATGTACAGAAAAACAAAGAAAAAATATTAAAAGCTGCAGAGGAAAAAGTCTAAGTAACATACAACAGCAAACCTATCAGAATCACACCTGACTTCTCATCAGAGATAATAAAAGCCAAAAGGGCCTGGGAAGATGTCTTGGAAACCCTAAGAAACTACAAAGACCAGTCCAGATTACCATACCCAGCAAAACTTTCAATCTCCATAGGTGGAGAAAACAAGATATTCTGTGACAGAACCAAATTTAAACAATATCTATGTACAAACCCAGCACTATACAAGACACACGAAGGAAAACTGTAGGCTCTGTTTCTTAACAATTGAACTTTATTATACAACCCAACTAGCTTACACAAGAAGGAAAAAAGGTTAAAGGGAAAAAAGAGTGAACCTTCCGGTATCCGTTCCATGGGAAGGGTCCTTAGGTGTCTCTGGCCTGCGTACTGGTCCAACCTGTTAGCTGATCAACCTACGCTCAAGCCTGGTCTCAACATGTTGTTCTCTCCTCCCCGCCTGCCTGAGTCACGTGGGAAGGGCGGTGTCCTTCTCCCATTGAGGGTCAATTAGAAAAATAATAGTCCAGGTGGGGGTCCCCAGGTTTGCTTCCTGAATTCCAGGCCCAGGATGGCTCCACTCAGTCTGTCACAAGGTATTCATGGGGTACCCAAGGGTAAAGCCCACCAAGACTGCTTCCACCTGTGACAAAGCTTAGTCTTGCCCACAGAAAACTCCCACCCAAGGATGATAAAAACATCCCCCAAAACAAAAACAAAAATCACCACAAGATATAAATAACTTCACTACAGCAAAATGAAAAGTAAACAAGCCCACAAACAGATTTCCACAACCAACATCAAAATAAAAGATTCTAACAGTCACTGGTCATTATTATTTCTCAACATCAATGGGCTCAACTCACCAACAAAAAGACACAGACTAACAAAATGAATGGGTAAACAGAACCCATCACACTGCTGTATAAAAGAAACACACTTCAGCCACAAAATTAGACATTACCCAAGAGTAAAGGGCTGGAAAAAGTTTTTTTTCAAGTAAATAGATCAAATAAGGAAGCTGGAGTAACTATTCTAATATCTAATAAAATAGACTTTCAGGCAAAATTCATCAAAGGAAAATTCTACCAAGATGAAATCTCAGTTCTGTGCCCCAAATACACGGGTACCCACATTTGTAAAATAAGAATTAGTAAAGCTTAAACCACATATTAATCCCACACATTAATAATGGGAGACTTCAATACCCCACTCTCACCAAAGGGCAAGTCAGTGAAACAGAAACTAAACAGAGAAATAATGACACTAACAGATGTCATGAATCAAATGGATCTGAACGATATCTACAAAACTTTTCACCAAAACACAAATAATATACCTTCTTCTCAGCACCTCATAGGACCTTCTCCAAAATTGACCATATAGTCAGTTACAAAGCATGCCTCAAAATATATGAGAAAATTGTATTAATCTCTTGTATCTTATCATACCACCATGGCCTAAATCTGGACCTCAACAATAACAGAAATAACAAAAAGCCTATACACACATAGGAACTCAACAACTTTCTACTAAACAACAATGGCATCAGGGAAGAAAAAAGAGAAAGAAATCTAAGACTTCTTAAAATTCAATGAAAATAAAGGCACAAAATACCCAAACTTTTGAGACACAAAGAAAGCAATCCTGAGAAGAAAAATCATAGTACTAAGTGTCTTCATAAGGATTTGGGAGACATCTCATACAAGCAACTTAATGGCACGTATGAAATCCCTAGAGAAAAAAAGAGGCAGAAACACTGAAGAGGAGTAGATGGCTCAATATAATTGAACTCAGAGCTGAAATCAATAAATTAGAAACAGAACAAGTTAAAGAATAAAGGAATCCATGAGCTTGTTTTTTGAAAATATCAACAAGACAGATAAACCCTTAGCCAGAATAACACTATCCAAATCAACAAAATCAGAAATGAAAAGGGGGACACAATGACAGACACAGAGGAAATCCAATGAATCATTAGGTATTATTTCAGAAGCCTACATGCCACAAAATTTGAAAATCAAATAAAATGGACCATTTTTGAAGGACTCCACTTACCAAATTTGAATCAAGATCAGGGAAACAATGAAATAGTCCTATATCCCCTAAGGAAATAGAAGCAGTCAGCAAAAGTGTCCCAAACAAAAAAACAAAAACAAACAAACAAAAAAACAAAAAAACTCAGGGCCAGATGGTTTCAGCACAGAATCCTACCAGTACACAAAATAGAAACAAAAGGAACTTACCAAACTCATTCTATGAGGCCACTGTCACACTGATACCTAGACCACACAAAGACCCAACAAAGAAAGAGAATTTCAGACCAATTTCCCTTGTGAATATTGATGCAAAAATATTCAATGAAATACTCACAAACTGAATGCAAGACCATGTCAAAACTATCATGCACTATGACCAAGTAGGCTTCATTCAAGATATGCAGTGGTGGTTCAATATACATCAATGGGCATCAATGTAATCCACCATATAAACACACTGAAAGAAAAAACTCACATACCAAAAAAGCTTTTGACGAATTCCAATACTCATTCATGTTACATGTCTTAGAGACACCAGGGACACAAGGCACATACCTAAACATAGTGAAGGCAATATAGAGCAAGGCTATAGCCAACATCAAACTAAATGGAAACAACCATAAATCAATTCCACTGAAATAAGAGACAAGATAAGGCTGTTCACTCTTTTGATATCTCTGCAATGTAGTACTTGAAGTCATAGCTAGAGCAATAACAAAACTAAAAGAGATCAAAGTGATACAAATTGGAAAGGAAGAAGTCAAAGTATCACTAGTCACAGATGAAATGATACTACACATAAGTGACACCAAACATTCTACCAGGGAACTCCTGTAGCTAATAAACACCTTCAGCAAAGGATATAGTCAATATATCTGACTCTACATGTGGGTTGCCTGTCATTGAGAGTAGGGGGCTGTCTCTGCCATGAACTCTGTTGTCCACTCTTTGATGACTTTCCCATAGTGTGGGAGCCTTACTTGGCCACAGAGGAAGATAATGCAGGCAGTCCTAATGAAACTTGATAGTCTTGGGTCAGACAGTATCAAAGAGTCCTTTCTGTTTCTAAGGACTAGAAAAAGAGGTTTGGGTAGAAGTGGGAGGGCGGATGGGATCAGGAAGAGACAAGAGAGGGGGCTACCATTGGCATGTAAAGTGAATGAATTAAAAAATAAATTATTATTGTCACAGAATCTTTGGAATAATAAAAACATCTTTAAATGTCATATTCTGTAGGTATCTGAGGTTGTTGAAGACCTTATTTAACTATTTTACCTCATATATCTACAGAGTCATAGCTATGTATTAGATAGGGTGTGGGAAGAACGGATGTGTGAGGCCATGTTGATACCTGTGGGGTGAATAGTTTGTGCTGCTACATTAGGCCATGTAGATATCCTTGTTTCATGCTGCACCTGGGGGTTATGTGGTCCTGCTGCTGCTGCTGGGGCTCAGGTTGATCTCTGTGGCCTATGTTACCACCAAAGACCATTCGGATGTCCATGGTCTGTGCTGCTGCCGGAATCCCTGTTGGGGTCCATGGTTCTGCTGCAGCAGAGGGCCAAGTTGATGCCATTACCTGTGTTGTCACCAGAGACCATATAATACACACAGTTTGTGCTGCAGCCTGAAACCATGTTGGTTTATGTGGGCCAGGCTGCCACCTGTGTTGGTGTCTTTGGCCCATGTTGCCCCATAGCAATGATGACGTCCTTAAACTGTGCTGCTACCAAGGGCTATGATGGTGTCTGTGGCCTAAGGTGTGTCAGAGGCCATGTTGATGTCCATGATCTATACTTCCACCAGAGGCCATTCTGAATGCCATGTTGATGTGTGTGGTTTATGTTGCCTCCAAGGGTATGTCTGGGTCCATGATCCTGCTGCAGGTAGGAGTTGTGTCTGTGGTCTAAAGGCCTTGTGTATGTTCATAGTATGTGCCACTGTATGAGTCCATGTTGATGCCTGTGGGTCATAATGACACTGGGAGCCATTAATATTTGAATACTCTGTCTACCACCCAAGGCTCTTTTGATGTTTGTGGTCCATGTAGCTGCAGAGGTTGTGTCTGGGTCTGAGGTCTTGCTGCAGCCAGAGATCATGTTGATGCCCGTGGCCAGTGTTAGCACTGGAGTCCTTGTGGATAGCCATGGTCTGTGCTGCTGCCTGAATCCATGTTGGTGTCCATGGCCCACACTGCCACTAGAGACCATGGTGAAGACCATGAAATGTATTCACACCAAAGGCCTGATGGGTGTTCATGGTTTGTGCTGTCACCAGATACCATGGAGAAGTCCATGATCCGTGCTCCTGATGACTGTGAAGGACAAAGAAGCATCTTCTACAGTGTTATCGATGACTATAGGCTCACAACTGAGAAAGATAGACACAAAAGGCTTCTGTGACAACCCCTACCCCAATGACCACCCATAATTTATAAGATCATAGATAGGAATCCATCAAAGAGAACTCTTAAAAATTCTAGTAAGGATAGAGAGCTGCTGGTGGGGATAGGTTCACTTTTCTTTAAGGGGCTGGCCACTGGGAATTTGGCCATGCTTCAGTGACTATATAGACAATACAAACTACACTTTTTTCTTCTCTCTCTCTCTCTCTCTCTCTCTCTCTCTCTCTGTGTGTGTGTGTGTGTGTGTGTGTGTGTGTGTGTGTGTGTGTGTGAACAAAAGTGATGGGGTGGGAATCTGAGAGGACTCTAAAGTAAGGGTGATTGGTATGCATTATATGAAATCCCCAAAAAATCAATGAA
Organism: Acomys minous; assembly: GCF_964271855.1. Classification (NCBI taxonomy): domain Eukaryota; kingdom Metazoa; phylum Chordata; class Mammalia; order Rodentia; family Muridae; genus Acomys; species Acomys minous. Next base: position 81,398,795 of record NC_140484.1, read on the forward strand.
AATATTATGATATAAAAAAGAGGCAAAGCATAATAACACATCCCTTTAATACCAGCACTTAGAAGGCAGAAGGAGGTGGATCTTTAAGCCTTATCTACATGTGAGTTTCAGAATAGCCAAGGCTACATAGAAAGACCCTGTCTCAAAACAAATGAACAAACAAAAACAAACAAACAAAAAAAACTGAGCAAGCTGTCAGTAGCAAGGCAGTACACGGTGTTCTTCTATGGGTTATGGCTTATGCTTCAGTTCCTGCCTTCATGTTCCTAACTTTGATAGGGAAATGTAAGCCAAATAAGCCCCTTTTTCCCCAAGTGACTCCTGGTGTTTGTCACAACAAAAGGAAACACACTAGGACAGCATGGAAACTAAATCATAAGTTAAGGAAGCACAGCCTTGGCTGTAGGCCTAAGGAGAAGCTTCCTAAGCAGGAAAAAAATAGGAAAGTCAAGTGGCTCAAATGGCATCTCACTCTGACCAGAGTATAGTGGGAGGGAAGTAGAGAGCTTTTAAGGCAGAAAAACAGCTAGAAATCAAAAAGTGGTTGGAATCTGTTGGTCACAATCATCTCAAATAAGATGAAAATAATTTCCAGGATGCATGTTTTGATGTTCTGATATATATGCAGGATCCTCTGTGGAAATTCTCCCAAAGTCCTAGATGGTGCAACAAAGGCATATGGCTGAGTGTGGCAGGAACTCTCTGAGATATGTTAAACGTGCACATGTATCCACCATAAATGAAGTGACAGATTCCTGTCCCCCAGATTCCCAGGCCAATTCCTGTTTCCATTCATTGTATTGATTACTGTGAGTGCTCTCTTCCACTCACAACAGTGTCTCAGTGTGAATGACAAATTGTAAGGTCACACTAATTATACCCCTTGCTTCCATGTAATTTAAGCCTTGGCTCATGAGGTCCATTACTCTTAGGTCGATGGTTTATTCTACCTTGAAATACAAATCCCTTACAATTAATAGAAGCTGTCACATGTTTATGTCTTGATTCCTCCCTCTGCACTATCTGTTCCCAAGGACAGGATGCAGGTGTTTATCACACATTTTATATAAAGCATTTCTAATGTTATACTTTAAATACTGCACAGCCTTCAGCATATCACTGTTTAAAAATTATGCCAATGACCTTAAAAAAATCCTGATGGATGTGTTCAGAGTAGCTTCTCTTTTAGGGACAATGAGTAGCCAAGATTTCATAGCCACTGAATGCCAGAATTAGACCCCAAAGTCGTTAGGCCTCATTCATTGATATAACATCTGGCTGACTTCTCATCTTGAGTGCAATATTGGTAACTAGACAGAGAAGAAGCACAACGGCCTTCTCTGTGTGCACTTGAGGGATATAAAATGAATAATAATATCCCTTGGCATAGTAGGTGATCAGGGAATGGCTAGGGCTTTTTATAGCTATTTCCTAATATATGTCAGGTTAGATGTCATATCCTGTAATGTCAGAGCTAACCCGTCTAGCTGGAGGCATTAAGAGTGGCACACAGAGCCAGGACACTCTTGGCCACATCCAAGACCAATCTGCCACTGATACTCAGAAGGGGGTTCTGTGAACACTAGCTCCCAGGAAAGTGCACATAGAAGGTCCGAGTCTTCCAAGAACTGAACGAGTGAGGGAGCCACCCAGAGTGATTACCAGAAGCCTTCCCTATAGCCTCCTGGAGGATCATCAAGGACCTTGCATTCTGGGGAACCCAACAACGGTTCCAATGGGACCATCAGACCAGAGAGCCTTTTACTGGCCCTCACACTGAAGAAGGGAAGGGGACATTTGAGTCACAGAGGTACTAAGAAGCCAGACCATAGTAAGTCATGACCAGGAATTTAAACTGCATTCCAAGTAAGGTAGGGGGATCTCAGAAACAGTGTCTGGGAGGTTCTGGTGTGTGAGTACTCCTCTATACTTCTCATCTCTGGAGTCATACTTTGCAGGAACAGGAACATAGAGCTTACAGGTGCTACTGGGGATATCTTAACTTGGACACATCAGAGTGGTGACTGCGAAGCCTAATTTTTCAGCTCACATTTGAGATACCTGATAAACTTGGGACAGGTTATCAGTTAAGATGAACTAGAGATAATGGTTTTATAAGGAGCTCATATTATTCTCTCTTAACCACAAGACTCTGCTCTACAAGCCTCGGTGGCAGTACCTTGTGTGGCTGCCACAGGGATAGACAGGAATTCATAGCAGTTGTTCAGACTACGTGGGCCACTCTCAGCATTGCCTTTACTATCATCACCACTCCCCAAGAAGAATGAATAGAACAGCAAGTTCTAATTCACATTCAAGAGAGTGCTTCTCGTGGCTTAGCACTTCTGCTTTGGAGGATCCTGCTCCAAATCAATAATTAGGTAGTAAGAAAGGAGAATTAAGAAATCCTGGATAATTATTATTCCAGCCCCCTCTGTTCTGAAAATAAGCTGTTTATTAATGCTAGTGGGAGTGTATATATAATCATAGAATTCTTTTTAATTATTAATTTTCAATTTATGATTTTCTTTTTATTAAGGAAGATTTGGACATTTTAAAAATTAAAGACAATAATATAAGCACTCATTTTCAACAATTAACACCTTTTGCCATTCTTTTCTCAAATGCCCTATATATTTTTTAAAGATTTATTTTTATCATTTTCTTTATGGGCATCTGTATATGTATGTATTGAGTATGTGTGCAACAGAGCCCGTACCCAAGAATCTCATTCCCTGGATGGATACTATAGCTATAGTTATATAGGTGGTTAATCAGAGAACCATACTCTTGTCTTCTGTAAGAACAATATGTATTCTTAAACATGGAGGCATCTTTCCAGGCCCTACCTTATATATTTTAAAGCCAATTTATCAACATAATATTAGGGAAGGGAAATTATGGAGGCATTAAAACAAAAAGAAGCCCATTGTATGGGGAATCTGATCAAAACCTGTCCCCAGCTGATAAGTAAGAATTACAGTAAAACCAATAGTACATGTAGAGGTCACTGCCATTGAGTTGATATTCATTTCCTGTATAGACATTTTATTTTAAAGTAGCAATGACCCAGACTTAAGTTTAAGTGCCTATAACCTTGGGTAGGGTTTCATTCTTTGCCTAGATATGCCTGAGAATCTCAGATAAAACCATGAGTTTTGTTAACAGCAAAGATATTTTCACACCTCTGTATCCCTGTAGAGTAGACTTCTGCTTTGTCAACTCTAGTGCTCTCATGTGGCCCTCAGAAGCCACTTAGAGATAATTCTTCACAATCCTTAGTTACCCCTTAAAACATCAACTTCCAACACCACCAAAAACCTATATATGACTATTATAAAAACACTGACCTTTGACTTTCTCAAGCAATTCACACTCATGCTCTCCGTGTGTCTCACCTTTTGTTTAAGCCCATATTGAAATCTCTTTAATAGGGTTTCTAATTCTGCTTTATAGTCTCAAATTATTTTCAGCATAAAACACACACATTTTTGTGGACCATCGCCAGCCAGCTGAAGTCCAGAGGCACACCTTTCCAGTAGGCCGGCTTTCTGAGCTCTGAATAAGGTGAGTGCCTCCCTCCTGCTGGTGGCCCACCTAAGAAACCTTGGGCCAAAAGGTGTCATTGGCCTGGCTCTCTTTAAAAGGACATTTCGAATCTACCTCAGAAGCAGGTCCCTGGGAGTGTCTGGGTATACCTCCTGTAATTTACATACCAGGGTTTTAAAACCAGGGGTCCCCTAGTGTGTGTGGGGTGCTCTCCCCATCTCTTCTTTAGTCCTACCCCTTGTCCTTGTTCCTTTTATCTTTTAGCTTAGTTTGAACTCTTGTTGGGAGACAGAATGCAAAGAAGATAGCCAGCAAATAAACACCTATTTCTTTGTCTCTGGCTGCCTTATTTCATCTAAGTGCACTGGTTACCATGTACTTTCTTGAGCCTGGGGTGCAGGAGCAGTGAACTCATTCCCACAGTGGGGAGGGGGACAGCTACAGTCACCTCCATTTGATTCTCAGTCCTTTTGGCAACCAGTTCAAGGGACAAGCCTTCCCCAGTCAGCTTCCTGGATATTGTAGAAGCAAAGGCTGAGGGAAAAACTCTGCCCTGAAGCTCTACAATCAAATAGATGCAACATGTTTTGGTTTAGCCTGATTCTAGAACCCTAAAACTCTGAGATTATACAGGTTGCTGAAGGTGGCAGTGTGGAGCTGTGTCCCTGTCACCTCATTGAAGGCTATGTCATCTCATTTACATATATTCACTCACAAATATATTGTGATTGTCCCAGCCATCCGTGATGCACAGTGACTAGAAGAGGGACCATCAAAGACTGGAAGACATGGTCTCTGGAAAAAAATCTGAGCTCAGAACCTCAGTACTTGCTCTTTATTCATATCCACAGTGTAAATGGCAAGTACAGAGCAGGAAGTGCTTTGAGACCTATAGGAACCTACTACTGGTTTGGGGAGTGTCATGGAGGCCTTTCCATGCTAAGATCATGGATGTATGCATCTCCTGGGACATGTGGACAGCAGCCTTGAAGGAGAATTGTAATCAAGAAGCTGAAAGCAACTCTAGCTTTAATACCCAGCTCTCTTGTCGAACACCTGTTCATAGGAACAGCTTACAGACGTCAGTTAAGGCTGGTATGTGAATGCTACCTGAGACAGCTGCAGGAAGGAAAAACATGGCTGCCAAAGAAAGACGTTTCACCTATTTTACAGGCAATAAAAATAAGCCTGGGAGGGAAAAATTTCAGCTGGTGTTTAAGTCTAATCCTGGGATTCCAGCCCACCCTCTTAATCCTCCCTGCCCAGTTTATGGGTAGCTCCTAGAATTGAGAACCTCCTTCTGGTAGGAAGCATTTCTGAGTGGCTGATCTGCTAGTCAGCTTGGTTTGTGTTTCATAAAAAGAAATGCTGGGAACCCTCAATCAGTTCTTCCCTGTTTCTAACTAGAGGAAGCAAGAAGAAAGCTAAAAGCTGAGATATGCAAATGAGTACTTACACTGCCAAGAAAAGTTAGTTCTTTTTCCCCATAAGAAAGTCACTCTCTTTACTACTCAACTGGTGCAAGAAAGGTAAAGGTTATTTTCTTATTATTTCTTAGAAAACCAACCCCAGGAATATAAGTATTTATGGAAAATACAGTTTCCCATATTGAAAAATATTGGCTAAATAAGAACAATGCTGGCAACACAAATGACCCACCCTCCCCAAAGACCGGAGAAAAAGAACTCCCATCTCCAAAAGGGAGCTCTCTTTTATTCCACACAGAGGCAAGCTTTAATCATTACACCATGGATAATAAGAAGAAAGTGGGCAGGAGTCTCTCTTACAAGATAGAAAAAATGGTTTAAAGTGTAGGCCTGTATTGAGACCTGCAGATGGATGGGAAACCAAGGCTACCTAAGCCCTCCCTCATTCTCAGAGAAATGCTGGCTTCTAGAAGGACTTGCAAGTAGCAGCAGTACCTAATATCTGGAAGGAGCTCAGGGAAGAGAGGCTAATAGATCTGCTACATTAGTAAAACTTTTCCACTGTAGCAAATAAGTATTTTAGAGAAAGAATTTAGAAGAGGAAAAATTGTTTCTGGGGTTATTGTTTCAAAAAGTTTCAGTCTGTGGTCAGATGACTCTGCTGCTTAGAAATACGATGGAAGGCTGTGCTTGAGGAGGGTTGCTTTCCTCATAGCAGCCAAAAGGACACAGAGATGGGTGAGCATGACATCAAGGTACAAGACATATTTTCAAAGGCATAACACTAGTAATCCACTTCCTCCTACTTCTTCCTCTCCTACTTTCCTCTATCCTCAACAATGACAGGAGATTATATCACATTATTTAGATCATAATCCTTGTGGTCCAGCTGAGATGGGATATAAAGTCAGGGCAATTTGAGGGGATGTGGAAAAGGGATAGAATTCTTCACCTGAGATTCTGGTTGAAACATCACCAGCTGAGTGTCAGGAACACCAGCAGTGGCTGTTAGGATGGCTAAGTAATCTGAGGTGCTAGACTTAGGATTCAAAAATGCAGAAACTAGCACAATTTGCTGTGAGGTTGCTGGCACAGAAATAACTCTCTTTTCATATAGAGTTGCTTCTAGTAAGAAGGTTAAAACAGCCATGGGCCATGCTTAAGGCCAACAATGGCTCTCTCTTTTCCCAGCTGTAAACACATGTTTCTAGAAGTTGATACTGGATAGGGGTACAAGAACGGATTCATTCCCTCTGCAGACTTCAAAGGCGGGAGAAGTTTGAAAGTCAAGTAAAGGCAAAGTTTATTCAAGGAGGACAATTTTGTTGGACTTTAAAATAGAAATCCCAAGGAAGCCAAAATGTAAGTCTCAGTAGCTACACAGAGGAGAATGAAGAAGAGAAGGAGAAGAAACCATGCCACTTGAATTAAGCTGGCCTGGAGGTTGGCAGACACCAAGCATGTGGAGGAGGGTAGGACAGGCCCTTAAAGAAAGCCTAAAATACTAGAAAAAGGTGCTGCCCAGCATTTGAGAGAAAGAGGCGGATGGGGGAAGTGCGACAGAGACAGTGAAACTCACGGCCACTTCTAGGGACTGTACAAATGAGCAGGGATCTGGGAATGAAAAATACATTATCTCATTAAAGGGATAATTATTCCACCTAACTCTTTAATTAAATTAATCCTGACCTCAGGGATAGTCCATTGGCCAAATGATTGACCAGCCTAATAATAATGAAAGCTCAATTTGTTTATTAATTTAGATTAATAAAAGAATCCTGGCTTTAAGGTCCTGATAATAACTCAGGATGCTACAAGCCTTAGCATGGAGCTGTATCTCTGGCTCTGCATGCTGCTGACTCAAATCTTTCCCCAAAGCCCTTCTGAACATTCATTGGGGATCTTTGACACACACGCCTTTGAAAAATACCAGATCCAAACAACAACATCCAGAAACCATCTTTCAGAGAAATCCTAATTCATTGGCTCTCTGAGCCCCCGAAAGGACTTATTTTGTGTCCCACCAACTTTTAAGAAGTAAGTGGATGCTGTCTATTGTAAATCTGCACCCTCTAAACTTCATCTCTATAATTCTTCTCCTGCCTCCCTATGCACATCTTACTGGGACCCCACGCCAAAGGACCCTTAAATGCAGATGGCCTAGGGGAGCAAGCAGCCCCTCCAATTGCTCTCATATTTCAGCTCCTGATAATCTTGCAATTAAGGGCTGGGCTGGAGGAATTGGATTTGAACACCTGTCAGGCCTCAGCACTATCTCCTTTTGTTTTCAATCATCCTGGCATGGCAGAGGCAGCTGGGGAATGATGTGTATGCTAATGATGCCCGCAGAGTGATGCCAAGATAGCAGTTCTAACCATAAGCGTGGTTGAGTTTCCCAGCACTGCATGTAACTGGGTCACTATTTTTAGTTGAATCTTCTCTTCAAAAAATGTCAAATATGAAATGAATGTGAATTTGGTTGAGAAGGAACTAGGGGGATGAGCTTTCTGTCTCATCTCTTAGCAATGCACCCTGGGACCTAGGAAAGGCCTTTACTCAGGTAAGGCCACAGGACAGCCTACCTGAATAACTGACATTCTATGTATCAAAGACTAGAAGCACCCAAGGCGGGAGAGAGCAGGTGAGTGAAGCCAACAGCTCTGCTGTGACGGTCCTACCTGTGTCTGTCTTCTAAGGTCTGTACCCAATCCTGGTGCTCTTGGAATGAGATATGAAAGTGAAAATGCCTAGTGGGGTCATTGCTAAAGAATTATATTCTAAAGGCAGCACATGTAGCAAGAACTTCTTTAAGTTTGAGATGTAGGAGAGACATCATCAGTCCACCCCTCCAAACAAGCTCTGCTTCTCTGCTAGTTACCCAAGCTACCTCATTTTTCAGGACAGAATGAAAGTCCAGCATCTTAAAAGTTTTGTTTTAAGATAGTAGAGATGTCCCAGCAGTTAGGAACACAGCTTGTTCTTGCGGAGGACCCAGTTCAGTTCCCAGCATCCACATGGCACCTCACAACCATCTGTATGTCCACTTCCATGGAATTTGATGCCCTTTTTGGGAACTACAACCACATGGTGCACATACATACACACAGGCAAATGCTTGTACACACAAAATAAAAATAAATGTTTAAGAAGAAATTTTTCTCCTAAGTCTTCCTAGATCTAGGACGAATACTTGCCTGGCTTGACTAAGGGCTCAGGATCAACTTCCATACTGCCAGAAAAACAAACAATAACAAAAGTGCAATTTTGTGTCATAAAAGGTGTGCTGGACCCCAGACTAAAGAAAGATCAGTCATCTGAAACAACTCTACTTCTCTTGGGGAAAGTTTCTCGGTGACTTAGAGCTCCATTCACCCCTGCCCCTCGTCTTTCTCCCTTCCCTCCTTTCTTCTCTCCCCTCTCTCCCCTCTCTTTTCTCTATTCCCTCTCTCCCTCTCCTCTCTCCTCTCTCTCCTCTCTATCTCTCTGTCTATCTGTCTCTGTCTCTCTCTGTCTCTCTGTCTCTGTCTCTCTGTCTCTCTGTGTCTCTCTCTGTCTCTCTGTCTCTCTCTCTCTGTCTCTCTCTCTCTCTCTCTCTCTCTCTCTCTCTCTCTCTCTCTCTCCCTCCCTCCCTCCATTCCTTTTCTTTTACTCTCCAATGTAGAAGTCTCATGAAATTCTTTAGTTGCAGTGACAACATGTGCTCTGTATCTGTACTTCACATTACTGTAATTCTCCCATTTAATATGGATGTTCTAGGTAGTTACAAGAGTATATGTCATCCTTGGCCAGCTCTACCCTCATTCAATGAAATATGGTCATTCCTAGAGTAGAGGAAGGATATAAAACTTTAAAAAATATCCTGTGCAATATAGTACAAAACCACAAATGTACATGTATATATCATAAAGAAGTATAGAATCTGTTTATATAGTTAGAAACTTAACCAGAGCAGTTCATTCAAGAATGATCTACCTTAGTTGGACTTTGGTCCTTGAAATAGAGAGAAGGCCAAAGGAGGAGGCTGTAGTGAGCACTTTGCTGTACCCTTGATTTTGTAGAGAACTGGATGTGCATCTTCTCGAATCAGTACTGGTCTAGTATGTGGGAAATAACACAATTAAATACATTGATCACTAAGGAAAGGGACTTAGCTGAAGTTATGTGCCCCCAAAACCTTAAAGAACCACAACTAGGGTGGAAAATGGGATCCTGGTGTGATTGAGAACTGTTTTATATGTTTGACTCCTGTGACTCTTCTCTTCCCCTTTTCTTCCCTACGCATAACCATCTTTGCAGGTGTATAAAGAAAAGAAAACTAAATAACTACCTCCTAGGGGCCACATATGGGAGGGCTGCCTACAGTCAGTGAGCACTTACTGCTTACAACAACTCTAACCACTTTACAAGCTCCTCTTATCTCATTTCCAGGTTAGATATCCAACTGTCACTGATAGGTGCCTTTTTCTATTCATCCCTAAGTAGAAACATGGTTCATATTCAACAAGTCACCTAATTTCTTTCCTAGTGACACATAATTAAGTTTAGGAGTTCATAAGACAAAGGAGGCATGGAGTCTGGACCATCCAGTCCTGGTGACTTATTTGCAGATGTCAGCTCTCTATATAAATAGAAGAAAAGGAAATGATCATAATGTAGGTTGGGGGAAGCTATTAGAGCTTTTAGTAAACCCTCAGTCTCTTGCTCCTAACACCTGAGCTGTCTGAGAACCCACTACCCTGGGTTCATTGATTAAACCATATTTATTTTACTTCTCAGGTGTTTTCACATGACAGAACCTTGAACTAATTGTATTCAACAATTATCCACTCTCTTTCTGACGTTCCATGATATATGTCCATTTGTTTTAGTCAAGTTTCCATCCTAGTGAGTCCAGGTAGATTTCTGTTTCATGTATCCAAGGAATCTCATAATGAGCAAGTCAGTATGATTTTCTCATTCCATAGGCAAAAATCCAGGCCCACCCAGAGGCACAGGTGAACTTTGAAAACACCATATCAGATTCAAAGTCTACATACTTCTCTCTGTTTCCATTGCTCCCATGGAGAAAAAGGCGCTTGCTCTACCCCAAGAGTTCAAGGTTTTGTACTCAGAGGTGATTCATAGGATTTGTAATATGGATCTCATACAGAAAGCTCTACTCACAGCAGTACACACTCCTGGGAGCTTTTCTCATTTGTGTGTGTGTGTGTGTGTGTGTGTGTGTGTGTGTGTGTGTGTGTGTGTGTTTTCCTCGTGCATATCCACCTTATTATTTTAAGACAGGATCTCTCTCTTTTTTTTTTTATTAATTAAACCTTGATAATATGCAAATAGTAAAATGTATACCACAGGCTATTTTGTTTTTTGTTTTTTGTTTTTGTTTTTTTTTCTATTTGAGTTCTTTTATAATATCCTTTTTTCTTTTTTTTACCTCCTTTATTAATTTATTCTTGTTACATCTCAATGGTTATCCCATCCCTTGAATCCTCCCATTCTTCCCTCCCTCCCAATTTCCCCTTATTCCCCTCCCCTATGACTGTTCCTGAGGGGGATTACCTCCCCCTCTATATGCTCATAGGGTATCAAGTCTCTTCTTGGTAACTTGCTGTCCTTCCTCTGATAAGACAGGATGTCTCACTGGCCTAGAGCACATCAAGTACGCTAGGTGTCTAGAAAGTCCCACAGATCAGCAACCCTCTACCTACTGAGAAATGGGATTACAAGTAAGCACAAGCACATATCATGCCTAATTTTTTGAATGTGAGTTTTGAGGATTGAATTTGATACCATGCTTGCAGGGCAAGCACTCTACCATACCAACTGGGCTATTTTCCCAAACTGTCCACTTGAAGTTTGACTTCAATTATTCCAACAGAGCCATACACAAACTTTAACTTAGCTTTTCAACTGTGTAAACACAGACCCTTATCAGCTATGTGGAGAATGAGCTGGGACTCTACCCAATGTCTCCCTGGTCCATTATCCTTTCACTCCACAGCAATTGATTTAAATCTCTGCCAATCACTTTACTTGATCTCATACTAGGACACCTGCCACTCCTACGCTCCCTATGGGTTATTTGTTATTTCTTTCCAGCCGAACTGCTACACAGCTTTTCAGCTATTCTCCATCCCCTATGTTTTCTTGACATCAGACTGCCTTCATGTTTTTCTCACTGCACACAGTTTTCTCTACCCCCAAACCCCAAATCCCTAATCTGGGTATATCCCGTCCCAGTGTTAGCACCTCTATCCAATAGCCATGCTAAAACCTGAACCCAACCTTGGCTTTAGTCTTGTTCTATGTCACTGGCGACACATCAACGCAGGCAACGTCTCTCCTCCTCTACGCACTCCACCCACTTCCATTAATGCGACTCTTGAATTAGATGGCTTAAACAATCTCCCAGTTGGTCATTCTGCTTCCTGTTGTGGCTTTGTTACCCTAAACTCTGTACTCCAAAGCCAGACAGGCCCTGTGCATTCTTTGGAATAAATCCAGTTGTACATCTGAACCAATAGAAACTCCATGAGGTGCCTCTCCAGAGTGTCTGCAGTCCATTAAATCCTTACAGTGAAATGCAGATTCCAAGACCCAGAGTGAACCCTCAAAAGCATAATAAGATTTATAAAAAACTCAGGTGGTGTTCCTAGACACACCATGCTGTGGATCCAGATGGGTGAGGAGACAAACTCCTAAAGAAACTGGATGGAGTCAGGATCTGTGCTCAGGTAGGGCTTTCAGTCAGGGGTCAGCACCAAGAGCTGCCTCTGTCACTTCTTGCCTGTGGTGCCCTAAGTCATGGAATGCTCCTGTGGAACTAGGATTATACAATGAGATACTGACATCTGCCTGGCAGGGCTGTTGTGGGGATCAGTACCTTACAGTTTGCCCAGCACTTCTCAAAGGTGCTAAATGTTTCACAAATGTGGGTGTTATGGTAATTATTGATGCACTTCCCTGAAAATATCAGTTATTTTCTGGCTGATGCCTTTCCTTTACTTGCAGGCCAGGTATGGTTCTCTGTGGAAAAGTTCCCTGATTGTTAAGTAACATGATACTCCATTCTTTCCCTATCCTCCTTTTCTTACATATGGACCTGTATATACAGATGCTAAGAGAAAGAGGGAGAGAGAGAGAGAGAGAGAGAGAGAGAGAGAGAGAGAGAGAGAGAGAGAGAGAGAGACCCACTCACAATATACATCAAAACACCAAGTTTCTTTTTTTGACACTGCTTCTTTCCACCTTTAATGCTATTCATCATCCCACAGTTTTATCCACACATAATAAATACTTTGAAGTATCAGGGAATTAGACAAACACTCCCCCTGAGCTCCAGGCACTCATTGATGAATTGTAAACAGTCACTCTATCATTGAACTACATTCTCAACTTTTTTGAGACAGGGTCTAGTTAAGTTGTTCTGAATCTAGTTAAGTTGTTTCTGCAGGCCTTAACTTTGTTATATATCCTCCTGTCTCAGCTCCCAGGACTCTGGGATTGCAGGCCCACACCGCCAGGCTGAGCCCCAAGGAATCCTTCTGCTTTTTCTGTTAAGGTAGAAAAAGAAGTTTGATCAGGAGAATAGAATCTTGGAGCTGGATGGAGACTTCACATTCCAGTTGGCCCAGATCAATGACTGGGCAAGAGACATCCTGTAGGAAGGTGGGCTCACCTTAATTCAAGCTAAAGAGATAAGCGAAATTAGTCCTTTGACTACTGTACCTTTTCTTCCCAATATCCTGTACCTAGCTCAGCAGCTTACTGGAACACCATAAGTCTATTCTTTTCTTCTTTCTACCTCTTTCTCAACTATGCTTTCCTCAACACCTTGGCTTCCCAACACTTGGGGTTTCCTTGTTCTTTCTCTGATGCCCACCCCAACCCCTGGCACAGAGCTGTCTGCCTGCCCTGTACCACACCTAATGGCATGGCTTAATTTTCTTTCTTTCATCCATCTTCTTCCCAACATCTGCTGAGATATACAACTTGCCTGCCCCTGGGTTTTGTTTTAGAAACATTCATAAAACTGTCCTTGTACTTCTCTTTTATTCTACTCTTAAATTCTTATATTAGTGAAACCAGAAACCCTAAGAGAGGACCCCATTTTCCTCTGTGTCACTGCCTTCTCTTCGCCTTTTGAGATGACAGTCCATTCTCAACTCCTATTTTCCTTCCTATGTGAAGCTTTCTCAGCATCAACCTTTGGTTTTCCCACCACAGCAGCACTGAAGCTCCCTCCTCGGCACTCTGGACCAATTTCTGCCTCTCCACTGGGTGGAAAGCTTCCTTGAGCACAGCTCTGTCTTTGACCCTTCCAGATGCCAAGGAACACAACATATGGCTGGCCTGGAGGGAAAGCATCAGAGTAAGCTCTGAGGCTGAAGGGAGGATTGGCTATAGTGCCTCCTTCTCTCTAACTTAATTAGGAAAAAGAGCAAACCCTTTCCCAGAGATTTCTGGCTCTCCTTAGTTAGCCATGCTGTCTAACTGGGAATCTCTGATGGTAGCTTGCTGTAATGTGGTGAGTCTGTAACTAAGGAATTATCGTTAAAAATTTGGCAAGTTAGACAAGGTTTCTCTGTGTAGCCTTGGATATCTCGGACTTGCTTTGCACACCAAGCTGGCCTTGACCTCACAGAAATTTCCCTGCCTTTGCCTCCCAAGTGATGGGATTAAAGGCGTGCACCATCATGGCCAGCTAACAAGAGTTATTAAAAGGACTGGAGAGATGGTCCAGTGCTTAAAAGCATTTACTGCTCTTACAGAGGGTTAAGTTCCCAGCACTCATATCAGGCAGCTTGCAATTGCTTAAAACTCAAGTTTCAGGGGGATCTGACACCCCCTGGCCTTTGCAGACACCTGCACAATTGTGGTGCGCATACATTCATGCAGGCACACATATATATACACACAAAATTAATATTTTAGCAAGGAGTTTGACTGGTTCTTTAAATCAAACCTGGAATCATGACTCACATAGAACAAACAGCACTCGAAATAATTCCACAATTTAATGATTTGGACAAATATATACATCCTTGGAAACATGGCCACAGTCAGCACTACAAACAAGTACCTCAAACCAGAAGGATTTCTAAGCCCTCATATATCATCTTTGAGAGGCAAAATCAGAAGAAATTCTGTGGTCCTGAAGTAAGGGGAAGTGGCCTTCATGTGCTTCGTGGGAAGTCCTTTCAAGTCAGGAACCTATCAGATTCAGACCAAAACCTGAGGATGCCTCAGGGGGTGGTTGGCTGTCCCAAGGACCTTTCTGAGATGACTTAGCCAATGTTGTGTCTGTACTTCCTATAGTCGACATCAGTCTCCTGTGGGTACTACCGAGTACAATGTGAATGGGAGTGCAAAATGGAATGTTTAAGTTTACTTGATTTCAATTCACTTACATTTCACTTGAGATACCCACATGTACCTAATGATGCCACATTGGATTCCATAGGAGAAATAGACTAAAAGGCATATTTTAAAATATATTTACTTATTTTATGTTATGTGTGTTTTGTCCATTTGAGTGTAAATGCACTACGTGCACGTAGTTCCTGAGACGATCAGAAGAAGGCATTAGATCTCCTAGAACTAGGATTACAGATGACTCTTGGCCTCTCTGGGAGCACTAGAAGCTGCAATCAGGTCCTCTCTGGAACAGCAAGGGCTCTTAACCCCTGAGCCATCTCTCTATCCTATAATAGACAAAGTAATTCTTAATATTTACGTGTGTGTGTGTGTGTGTGTGAGTGTGTGTGTGTGTGAGTGTGTGTGTGTGTGTGAGTGAGTGTGTGTGTGTGTGTGTGTGTGTGTGTGTGTGTGTGTGTGTGTGTGTTCAGACATCTGAATGCCAAAGAAAGCCAGAAGAGGGCATTGGATCTCCTGGAGCTGAAGTTGCAAGCAATTGTGAGCAGCCCAGTATGGCTACTGGGAACCAAACTTTGTTCCTCTACAGAAACAGCAAGTACTCTTAACCACTGAGCCATCTCTCCAGTCCCTATAAACACATTTTTAAATGAGGAATCCTGTGTGTCTTACTCTAAGTTGGACTGAGACCAGAGTCTTCCAAGAAGGTGTTATGGAATGAATAGCCAAAGGGTGGATGCTTAGAGTTGGATGTGCCCATTTCCAACATGCCATCCAAAGACAGAAAAGGCCAGAGGTGGGAAAAAACCTTGTAGCAGAGAACTGAGGTAAGAATGCCCCTAGCTTGACTTCCCAAGTGTACAGGATTCGAAACGCTATTTTTAATTTACCCTAACACCTTCTGGCTCAGATTTTAGGATACTGGGGGCTACCAGTGAGGACATACCCCCTTATCTCTGTGGTACAGCAGGTAGACAAAACTCAATGTTCTTCTTTCATACTTCTGTACAGGCTCAATTTCATATTTTTTTCTGGCAATATAAGACCCTCCTTGCCTTCACATGCTGAACTCTAGGGAAGCAGTGTAAACCTCCCTGTATGAAACCTCTCCCCTTCTCAGAGACACAACTCTCCATCATAAGCCTGAAGTCTCCTCTGAGTCCCTGCCATGCTGCTGGCTGGCTGGCTGGCTGTGTGGCCATGGCTTAAATAGCTCCTTTAATACACTTCTTACCTCAAAGGACAATCTGCCTCAGGGTCAGCCTTGAAAGCCAGTGTGGTGCTTTAACTAAGAATGGCTCATATGTTGGAATACTTTGTTCACAATTGGTGAAAGGATTAGGAGGTGTGGCCTTGTTCCAGAAGATCCCTTACTGGGGAGTACTTTGAAGTTTCTAAAGACTGATGCCATTCCCAGTGTGCTCCTTCTTGGCCTCTTGTTTTCAGATCAAGATGTGAGTTCTCAGTTAGTGCTTCAGTCTCTGCAAGCCCCCCTAGGCCCTGGTTAGTTGGCTCTGTTGGTCTTCTTGTGAGGCTACTATCCCCTCTGAGTCCTATCCTTCTCCCAATTCTTCCACAAGACTCACTGTGCTCTACCGAATGTTAGGCTGTGAGTCTCAGCAACTGTTATAATCTGCTGCTGGGTGGATGGGTGGAGCCTCTCAGAGGACAGCTATGCTAGACTTCTGTGTGCAAGCATAGCAGAGTATCTTTAATAGTCTCAGGGGTTGGATATCTCTCATGTGGTGAGTCTCAGGTTGGGCCAAGCACTGGCTGGATATTTCCTCAATCTCTGCTCTATTTTTATCTCTGCACATCTTACTGAGGTTCCCTACACAGATGTAGTCGATGGGCAGCCCTGTCTTCATGTGAGTCTCCTACCAACAGGAGTAGGGGCTGTCTCTGACATGGACTCTGTTGCCTGCTTTTCTATTACTTCCCTTTGGTAGAGGTGCCTTGCCAGACCTCAGGGGAAGAGGATGTGCTCAGTCCTGATGCAACTTGATATGTTGGAGTGAGACAGTGGGGGGATCCCCTTTTCTGAGGAGTAGAGGAGAGGAATAGGGGGAAAAGGAGGGAGGGTGGGACTGAAAGAGAGGAGGGAGGGGGCTATGATCAGAATGTTAAGGGGATATAAAGTGAATAAATAAAATAATACACACACACACACACACACACACACACACACTATATGAGCTTTTGCTGTTAAAGCTGCCACGCCTTCACTTTCTCAAAGGACTCTATTCCTCTGAAGCTGAAATCACAATTAAATATTTCCTTTTGTACGTTCCCTTGGTCATAGTGTTTTGTCACAGCAATTGAACAGTAACTAAGATAAGAGAGCAGAGAGACCTTTCAGTTATAAGCACAAAGTCATAGACATTGGGCCAGGCCTCTCTCTGCCTCAGTTTCCTCACAGAAAACTGGAAGCCTCTCCTTCACAGGGTTGGGCAAAGATTAACTGGGCCTGTGAGGCCCAGAGAACTGTGCCTGATGTAGTGTACAATTTAAGAGTGTTGGGAATGCCTGAGAATCTTCTGCTCTGGGATCTTTATGGGTACAACAAAATATTGTAAGGCAGATGTTATTGCCACGCCCATTTTTTTCAGAATAGGAAAACTGAGACAGAATTCAGATCCCTTCTATTGATAAGGTAGCCTGGGATTCATATTCAAACGTACACCTCTGATTCCAGAGCAACATTCTCAATCACAGTGGGAATCACCTCAGACAGAAACAGTTCAGGAAGTTAACTCCATTGACCAGAAGTCTTAGTCTGAGGCTAGGGCAGCATTGCTTTCCAACTGCAGGCCTCTCTCCCTGGCTTTCAGATGGTGGGTCATCTTCTCTGGGGAATGTTCCCTCAGAGCATCATACAAATGTCCCTCTTGTATAAGAACACTAGTCACAAGAAAGCCTACCTCAATAACTTTGTGTTACTAATCTTTAGATTAGCATTGATTTACCCTCTGCAGGACCTAATCTCCACACAGTGTAACAGTGGGAGGGGCCTTGATGATTCAGAGGCTCCCCTTCATTCTGGGTAGAGGAAGCTATCCTGTGTAGCTGTAGAGACTGGACAGGGGCAGCTGTAGTAGAGGTAGGCTGGGGCAACAACCTGAGGGTGAGTTTCCTGCAGGGAGTGAACAGGGCCCAAGTGATGTGTTTTCAGGCTCCTAGCGAATGATCTGGGCTTTAAATGACTTTTGGAAAACACACTCATATCTGAGGAAGGCCTGCGGGCTTGTTTTAATCACTTCTCAAAGCTATGCTCGACATTCACATCTCAGGATACCCAGTTTAGCCTAATAAAAAAAAGTAATTACATCATATTAAAGATAATTTGATTGTTACTGAGACGATAATTGAGTTGAAATGCTTATTGTAACAGACACATCAGATTGGCAAGGAAGAAGCTAGGCTTAAATACAAACAGTGTTGATAGTGGAATTAAAAGATTGTCGATGCCGTTAATCCAATCGTAATTATTTTTTCAACATAAATTCCCGAGTAGCAAGGCACAATTATATCTATAAACAGTCATAAGAAAATAATTACTTCACACTTCTACCTGAAGCAACAGTCCATAAAATCCCGATGATGAGCGTCCTGAGAAGCACAGCTATTTCTGCTTACAGCAGACAGCAAAGCCAGCTCCTGAGTGCCAAATTCTCTCTGGGCAGCCTTGTCTGAGGATGCTCTTTGCAGAGGAATGGCATACCTTCCATTCCCAGCTTAGCTACCTTGCCTACACTGCCAGCCATCTACCTCACACTGGCCAACATTTCTCCTTCCAGCTTTTTTGGCCCTTACAGGACTAGCAGTCTTCTACATCAACATTTTCTTTTGGAAAACATGTTGTCTTTTTTTCTGGAAATTTCCAAGCTAAAACCATGGGCCAGACCTGTTGAGCTATTATCCTAGATTGCTTTCTATTACTTTGATAAAACACTCAACAAAAGCAGATTGGAGAGGAAAGGGCTTATTACATCATACAGCTTATATCTTTCATCGCTGAGGGATGTCAAGACAGGAGCTCAAGGCAGGAACCTGGAAACAGAACTGAAGCAGAGACCATGGAAAATGCTACTTTCTGGCTTGTTCCATGAATGGCTCAGCCTGTGTTCTTATGACATCCAGGACCACTTGCCCAAGGGTGGCTCCATTCAAACTGGCCTGGACCTCCCCACATCAATCTGCAATCAAGTAAATGCCCCACAGACTTGCTTACAAGCCAAACTTATGGAAGCATTTTCCTAATTGCAGTTCCTATTCCAAGACAATTTTAGCTTGTGTCAAGTTGACAAAAAAAGCTAACCAGCATAGTGATTCTGTGATGCCTGGAATCTTGCTATGCCTGCTGTCCTTGTCTTTTATTCTTGGCTGCTAGCTCACTCTTTTTCACCTTACCAACCAACAACCCCACCTGCTTCTCAACAAATAACCCACAGGGAAACTGTGATAACAGAAGCAATGAAAAATAAACCTATCAGCCTTCTGTTTCTAAACTCAAAGCTACGGGGACACCTGTGACATGTGAAACAACCAGGCTAAGGAATGTCCATCCAGGTCCCTGGGGAATCCTCCAGTCAAAATCCACCATTGGAGGCCCTACGCTCAATCTACTAAGATTGACCGGAGATCTCTGTCTGGCACAGGTATTAGCCAGGAGAGGATCCTGGGTAGTTCTGGCATCTATCCACAGGAGTACAGTATCTTGGCCAAGCTCCCCATCCTTACAGACATCTAGGCACATCCTAGATTTTTTACTTTGGAAGTATGCAAGGGATAGCCTCATAGTTAACACAGTAAGCAAACTCCACATAGTAGAGGATAAGAAAACATCTCTGCCCATGGCACTGAAATCTGACAGAATCTTTCTCTCCCTCCTCTAGGAGGAGGTTCCTGAGCCCCAGGAGAGCCAAGCTAAGGTGCCCACTGTGAAATTTTCGTAGGATAGAGGGTATTGCATTGATGACAGCCAGGATCCAGGTCAGCAAAGAAGGGGAATGAGACTCCATACTGCAGAACTGCAATCTGAGTCTGCCTTGATAAAAGAAGTTTACTTTTTATATAATGTTCTCAGATTGGCAAGTCTCAAACTTTACCATGCTTTAAGAATTACCTAGAAATGTTGTCAGTCACTGATTGCTCCATTTCCAAAATTTTCTGGCAGAATCTTTGTTTGGAGAGTTTATTTATTTATTTTTTCAGTGCTGGAGATCAAACCTGTATAGCCTTGTACATGCTGGGCAAGTGCTCTAGCACTAAACTACATCCCACCCTCAATATTTACAGACTAGCTTTCATACAGCAGTCTGATAGCTCTTATCTTACCAACACAGAGACCACACTGCTCTAAGGATAATTTTGGCAAGGGCAAGGTTTGATTCTTGTCCTCAAAGCCAAGTTCTTTCTGGAAAAGTGCCCAATACCTGGCATGCACTGTACTCTATAACTGTGTGCCCTAAGTCCCACCCACTCATTTATTTTGTCCATCAACCCGTTGCTCCCTTTTCATAGCCTCCATTTGGGGAATGAAAAAGAAGGGCTGTCAAGCCCATTCTAAGATGAAGAGGAGTTTTACACAAACCTATCTTTTCCCTGCCACCTGTGGGCCATGTCCCTATGAGGCAACAGGAATTCATCAAGTGAAATGTTGTCCTTGTCATTTGGGTCCATATAGGCTTTATGACAGACATAAGATCCAAGGGTTAGAATGAAAGTAATAGAAAAATACATGCAATGCAGTCAATATGTTTCCCAATGCATATACAACACAGTGGACAGCTGCAATGTCCTTTTCTGGAGAAGAGAACCATGCACATACACTAGTCTCAGGGATGTCTTCCCTTTTCCCTGTAAGTGCAAGATCCAAGTCACTGGGCTGGGAGAAAAGAAGCCACATTGAAGACCAGAGTAGAAGAAGGGCACAGGACAGCTGGCAAAGGAAAGGGGTCTGCTTGAAGGCTGTCTCGCTAGAGTAATTGCCACCAAATATAGAAGGCTTGGGGAAATGGTACAGAGAGAAGAAAGTAGAATAAGGCATCTGTAGGCCAAATAGGCAGCCTGAAGACACAGCTCTGATTTGGTAATGAAAGTCATTGAGAAGATGCATGGCAATTTGCATCTAATTTCTCAGGAACAGAAACATGCTCACTCTGTTCTTTAGCATCACTTCAAAGATAGGTGTGAAAGAAGCAGAAGCAAAAGCAAGAAGAAGAAGAGGATAAAGAAGAGGAATAAGAAGAAGGAGCAGGAGAAGAAGGAGGAGAAAGAGAAGAAGAAGAAGAAGAAGAAGAAGAAGAAGAAGAAGAAGAAGAAGAAGAAGAAGAAGAAGGGATTTTTTAAAAACTCACTTTTTTCTTTTTTTTTAGCATTTTAAAAAATTTTTACATATACATTTATATTTTTACACATATATGCAATAGACTACCTATAGCAAGAAGAACCATGACACAATCAGGAATTATATAAATGTTACATTCTTAGTGTTTTGACTATTTGTATTTGACAACCTTGAAGAAAACATCTTTCTTATCTTGCTGCGACTAAATTTCTGAATGTAAATCAATCTCCATCACATTTTCTCCATCACATATTGCCATTATCAACTTAAAAACTCTATCTAGACCTAAAAACATATTTTTTCCTTTTTTAAAATTAATTTATTCTTGTTACATAGCAATGGTTATCCCATCCCTTGTATCCTCCCATTCTTCCCTCCCTCCCATTTTCCCCTTATTCCCCTCCCCTATGACTGTTCCCTA
Organism: Acomys minous; assembly: GCF_964271855.1. Classification (NCBI taxonomy): domain Eukaryota; kingdom Metazoa; phylum Chordata; class Mammalia; order Rodentia; family Muridae; genus Acomys; species Acomys minous. Next base: position 81,419,913 of record NC_140484.1, read on the forward strand.
CATCTGACAAAGGTCTAATATCCAAAATATATAAAGAACTCAAGAAATTAAACACCACCAAACCAAATAACCCAATTGAGAAATGGGGCTTGAAACTAAACAGATAATTCTCAACATAGGAATATCAAATGGCTGAGAAACACTTAAAGAAATGCTCAACCTAAAAACATCTTAACCCCTAAACAACTAAGCTTCATTGTAAAACTAAGCATACCTGGTCCTCAACTCCATTAGCGACTTAAGAAGGAATAAAGTTGATTACCTGAGTATGCCAGGAGTTCAGGTTAATAGCTTTCCAAATGAGAAGATAACAGAGACAGTTTGCTACCTGAATAGTGACCCAAAACTCTCTATAATGTTAAAGTATCTTCTTCAGCCTTCTGGCTCAAAGAGGTATTTTAATTGAAGTCACACTCTCTAAAAAATAAAATAAATAAAAATACTGGTAATTTGGATTTTGAATTCACATTACTTGCTTGGCACTCCTTCAGACCATTATTCAGACTATGATCCATCACAGTAAAAGATTATTATCAACCCAGGACTCCTCCAAGACCAAGTTCTCAGCACAAAGGAGATTTATTTGGCTGGGGGGACAAAGGTCAGGGACTAAGAGACAAAGAGGAGATAGAGGACCAGGGAGAAGAAGAAGGGAACAAGGGAGACAAGATGAGGGCATTTGTCCCAGAGGCACAAAGGATTGCCTCTGGATAAAGAGGAAACAGATATAGCTATAGGCAAATGTCAGTTTATAAAGGTAAATGGGAAACCCCGTGTTAGGATAAGGTGTTTAATTTTAGTTGAACATGCTAATTAGGTGAACCAAAGGGGGCTTTTGATTCCTGGTCATCAGTACATTGATAGCTGGACCTTGGTAGTCAGCCTCAGGAGGAGGAAGTGGACAAATAAAGGAATATACCTTGCTGGCTAGCTTTAGGAATGTCATCTAATGTTTTTTAGCAAGGCAGAAGAAATTGGGGAGAAGGGCAAGGCCTGCCAGAGCCATGCTCGCTATACTAGAGCTAACCAGAATCCCTTTAATCATTGGCCAGAGACATCTCCAGAGTCTCTGAGTCCACCTGAAAACAGAGATGAGGAGGGGCATTTGTGTGACTTCAAAGGTATAATTCCCCGACTCCCAAAATGATTCCTCTGGAAATGATGAGGAAGCAGATACAGGAATCTCCCATGGGACTGGACAAGTTAGGTTAGCCCAGGCTAGGATAGTGTTGGGAAGTTTAGCTGATCTGGCGTTCCATGGACACAAAGAAGCACTCAACTGACCCATTCTTTTGGCTAATGCATAACATCCTGTGACTGAGAAAGTGGAGCAAAGACTATCTTAAAACATTTGCAAATGAGGACACAGTCCAGAACAAGGTGCCAATGCTTAGCAATGTTCTGAGCACCAGCAAATTCAAGAGTATTCCCTTTCCCTGTTGTGCCTCAGAAAATGTACAGTAATGCTAGTCTGAGACAAATATAACAGTTGTAAGACTGCTAAAGGCAGAATTGTTTTTACCAAAAAGATAGCTTGTGTTCTAACACCTTGGACCTCAGAATTCTAGCTCATTTACAAATAAGATTATTATGCAGATGGAATCATAACACAGAAGGGTTGTCTCTCACTCCAATGTGATCAAATATCCTTATAGAAATGTGGTCAAATGAAGATATGAGGTGAGTAGAGCATGCCTGGGACTCCTAGAAGCTGAAAGAGAAAACAAAGAGTAGCCTGCTTTATACTTTCATGTGTTTGTGGGGCTTACTGTCCCACCAGAGCCATATGAGAAAACATTCTGTTATTTGTTGTTTTAGATATACACTTAGCTCTCAGGAGCTTGTCACTGTAATGCTAGGAAACTCCCACAGGGGTGTATACCAAGGCATATCTGCATTGGGTATGGCATCAGCAGGGACAGCGGCACTGGCTATGCTGTTGCAGAACATGGGCAGCTGTTTCTCTGGGGTTTTTCTTCCACACATGGCCCCCATGTCACCCTGTGTGTCAGCAGCGTGTATGTCAGGAGTGACATGTGAAGGAAGATTCAATTTGTGAGCCCCACAGGGATATATGGTGGCTGATAGAGGCCAGGAGGCTGTCTGCCTCACCGTGTTGTTCTATAAGTCTTAGAACCTATCCCAGCTGAAAATCAGGCTGCCCCTGCTATTCTCCTATGGCCTACATCCCAGTAAGGAGAACGAAAGGATGTTTAAGTAATTAGAATAAATCAAGCAGATGTTCCTTTCGGTGTGTTTGCGATTACTTTATAATTAACTAATGGGCTTCATAGCAGTCACTTTTATGTGCATCTAATGACTACATAATGATATCGACTGTTCTGTGGCTACATTATAGTAGAGAGGGAAGGCTAATGAACTTGGGCTCTATATCCTGTCACCTTCACAATCAGGAGTCTTGTCTTCAGTGGCAATGACCAGTGCAGGGTTTGGATATCTGATGCCTCCCCAGGATATTTCTTCCCTCCTTGAATTATGGAAACCCTGATGGCCCACTGAGAAGAACTCCATGGCCACTGGGGAAGCATTACTTTGCTGGGCATGGAGTGTAAATTCCCCCATACCTCATTTGTTTCCTAACAGCCCTACAGAGGAAGAGTGAAAAACAGCTTAACTGGCATAGCTATAGTCAATGAGTAGCAGACCCAAGCAGCCTTGTTTTCTGAAACAACCTTTTCTTTAAAACTGTGCTGGGTGCAGCAGCAGGAATTTGGGGGTCAACAACCTCTGAGTTGCCCACCTGCCCACCCTGCTTCCCCCAACTGAAGGCTGGAGGAAGGGCACTTTCTTACTGCAGTTTCTGACTGCACATATAAGGAGTGAAGCCTTAAGGTGGGGCTCACAACAGTGACTCTGTAATGACTCAGTAAATAAGTCTGTGCTGATGATTTTTTATATTATTCTTATAAGTTTCTTTGGATTGCCAAACTCTGGTGCTCTACTGTAGCTATGAAAGAGTGCTGGGGGAAGCATCGTCCCTCCCCAGAGCTGTGGTGATGCTCTCTTCCCCACAGTTCTTGGTTTGTCTCTCTCTTCTACACCCATTCATCAGTGACTATTCAGTAAGATCTTCCCTCAGACTGCTGCTTCAAGATGTCCAAACGAAATCATAGTCCTGGCAGGGCCCCACTCAACCCAGGGCAGAGCAGGGAGTCTAGGTATCACAGGCTTGACTCCACTTCTGGTCCCTTCTTTGCCTGTCATCTGGTGGTCAGAAATAAAGGAACAATCTCCAGATGCTGTCCCCATGAAGGATTCATAACCAGAGGGTACAAAGTCAAATGACCTGGGCTCCAGCCTTAGCACTCTCACCTGTGAGTTCAGTGACTTCAGAAAGTTTTATTTTCTCTGAACCTCACACTCTGCATGTAGAAGACAACAAACAAAGTGACTTCCCAAAGCCTGTTTATTTGCTCAACAAATATTTGAGTGCTGCTCTACCAGGCGCACTCAGGATATAAATCAATGAATGCATCAAAGGCCACCGTTCTTGCTGAGGAAAGGAGAAGACGATAGACAGAGGTGAGCAGGGTTAAGGAGAAAATCGAAGCAGAGCAGAGCCATGGAATAGGCTCCTGTGCCCACTCATGGGAAGAATTGCTGCCAGGCAGAAGAGCATGCTGGGGCACTACCAGAAGTGCAATCAGATAGACTGACTGGCACCAAATGATAGAAGAAAAAGATGAGGGTCCCAAGGACTTCCACCCATGCCTGAAGGGGCTGCTTCCTTCCTACTATCTATGTCTTAAAGGCAATCTCCCAGCTTTTCTTAAGCCACTTTTCTTTAAGCCAAAGTTTCTATCACAGATATCAGATAATGACAAGTCAGGAGGGTGCTCAAAATATTTGTCAGGGCTGGCAAGGTGGCTCTGTAAGAAAGGATCTGCTCTCAGAGGACCCAACTTTTGTTTCAACATCCAAAAACTGCCTGTAACTCCAGCTGTAGGTGATCCAGCACCCTCTCCCAGCTTCAATGTGCAATGCACTCATGTATAAACACACACACACACACACACACACACACACACACACACTTAAAAATAAAATAAGGAGCTGAAGTGATAGTTCAGTAAAGTAGTTCCCAGCACCCACCAGGTGGCTCACAGCAATCTAAAACTCCAGTTCCAGGTCCTCCTCTGACCTGTTCAAACATGAGGCACATGCATGATGCATGTACTTGCAGGCAAAATATGCAAGCACTTAAAATAAGTAAATCTAAATTTTTATTAAAATGAAATATCCTTAAAATCTTATTTGTTTATGATTCTTTTTAAAGAGCAAAGGAATCTTTTTATATGACCTCCAGGTTTAAAAGCTGAGTTTCTCGTTAGTATGTATCTCTAGAGAGGCAGAGCTGAGAGATTCCTATCTTGAAAACTCAGCTGCTCATCAGGAAAGCCCTTTGGCTGCCACCTTACAACTCTGGATTTCCTTATTAATCACTCCTTTGAGTCTGAAGCCCATTTCTTTTGTTAAAATTATGAAACCATCAAGTCACCTGACAATGGAAATAACACCTCCATAGTGTCTGTGTTGTAACAATTCCTCATATGTTTTCTGAGCAATATATTCATGCCTGTAACTGTTGAGCAGGCAAGGATATCAGAGCTAGGTGATTAATGGAGCCTCTGCCAGCTTCCACAGCCACTGGCGGGCTGAGAGAGGAAAGCAAAGCCTACCTCTATCAGGAATAGATTATTAATACTTTCATTCCCTTTTGAACAGCCATGATCATTAATTTATTGTGAGTCTCACATCCTACAAACCTGAAGCCCTGATGCAAAGTCATCCCCAGAGTCCTGAGAACAGAGACAACCTCATCCTCTGTCACACTGAGCAGGTATATCCTACCCCAGTCCAGTTTAAAAGCAGAGGAGAAATCTGTTGTTGAGGCTGAGAACTTTGAAAGCAAACATTTCTCTCTGTGTCTGTGAAAGCTGGTTTTAGCTGCACAGTACCGCCAGATCCCAAAATATGAGGCCTGGATTTGTCCTTTGATAAGCTATGGGTGTGCACAACATGACTGCTGAGTAAGTCTCATCTGGTGCATCACTCAAGCTTCAATTTCACGTTTGGGCCTAGAACATTCCATAAGAAATTTTACATTTAACTGCAGCAGTGAAGGAAAATACTCAGAGTTAACCAGGACAAAATGTCCATATTTCAAAGAGCAGGAAAGAATAGCAGGGAAATCCAGAGCATATCTTCAGAACTCACTCTAACAATCAGAAAAGAAAGCCCTGAGAGTAGAATGTGGTACATGTGCTAATTATGGAACACAGGGCATGCCTGGAGCTGGCCACACAGCCAGCATACAAGAAACACCTGGGAACACATGAGGTGGCCAGTTCTATGGTATCTTCCAATAGTAGTCATTGTGGGTCATAGGGAGTCAGAGACAAGATTAAAACAAGGGGGAAGATCTGGGAAGATAAAACCAAAAGGCTAGGTTTTAGGAGTGGGAGAAATATTGGAGATTATTCAGAAGGTATCCGAATTTGGTTTCTGTTACTGTGGTTAAACACTGTGACCAAAAGTGACCTGAGAAAGGATTTATTACATCTTACCTGTTAAGGTTCAACATCAAAAGTATTCAGGGCATGAACTCAAGCAGGAATCTGGAGACAGGAACTGGAGCAGAGCCCCTATAGGAAAGCTGCTTCCTAGCTTGCTTGCTAAGCCTTGTTCATCCTGCTTTTACACACCCAGGAACCGTGGACTGTGCCCTCACACATCAACTGTTAATCAAGGAAATATTCCCACCAATTTTCCTACAGGACAGTCTCATGGAGGCACTTGCTCAGTTAACATTATCTCATTCCATATAATACAGCTTTGTGTCAAGCTGACAAAAACCACTAACCAGCACAGAAGGTATTGGGGGAAGGGGCAGAACTGGAAATGCCCTTACCACACAAGCCTTTGCTTGGAAGTTTGCATAAGATCAATGGGACGTCCAGATCTGCAAAGGGACCTGGTGTGCAAGATTCAGAGTGCCCAGATAAATTCCTGGAACTGCCTTCCCACTAGGAGCCTCCAGCACAGAGCAGGACATTCAATTGTAAGGGACAATAATAAGGACAGAAATACAGGTAATGCCACTAGGACAGATGGACCAGCATTGAGTACAGCAACACCTACCAGAAACTGGCCCTTTGTTCTTGGAGATACTCCCTATTGGGATAGATGTCTAAGAAGCTTGGGGCAGCTCAAATGACAGCTGAACCCTAGACACTCTGATTGAGTGGAGAGCAAATAGGCCCTGCCTTTGTTCTTCTTAATCTAAATTGAATCTAGTCAGAGAAAGATTGCAGGACAGAAGTGAAAAGCCAGCTGCATTTCAGTTACTGTGATCGGAATGGAAATAATGGGAGAGGCTTCCAGAAGGATGGCCAGTGCCATGCTATATAACACTGTTCACTTTAATTTAGTCCCTTTCTAAGGATGGCAGAGTAGAGATGAATTTATAATGCTGAGATATGAGACATTAGCCATTGGAAGTCCTGCTAAGGATGGAAGGAGAACTCAGATACCTGTCTATTTGTTGTCTGAAAACCTGGGTCTCTTTGTTCTTATGTACTGCTGGGACCACATGCAGCTTGGACAGGATTATATGCAGCCCAGCTATGGAAAGTGGGAAATGAGCAGCTGGACTCTCAAGTAAGGGTTATGACCTCCCATTTTCCATCTGTGAGATAAAGTTAATAAGGCCAATCTCTTGATCTCATGATCACAGCTGTTCTGATTCTGGTGATCATTCTGCCATGTCTTGAAGACAGTTCCATGATAGCATCCCTCACAGGAGCAGCATCAACACTCCACTCATAGGTGCCTCCTACCAAACAATGCAGGGATGAAACTGTGGCTTCTGGGTAGTGAAGACTTACTTACACTTAAGGACAAGCAGACCAGACAAGGATCATGAGTTTGAAAGCAGACAGTTCACTCTTAGCTCTATCAGCTGTAAAGACCACTTCCTGGCCATTACACACAGAGAAAATTCCTAATTCCAGGATTCTGCCATCTCTTAAGAACATTCCAGAAATTTCCACAAGTGATGATCAACTTTTTCTTAGACTGTGTAGAAAGGTACACATATGCCTTACCATCCTGGACCATCTGGGACAATGAGAATGAACCAGCAGAGGTGACTGGGGAGCAAGCCACAACCCACATTAGCTGCCATTCAGAGGAGGCCTATGAGACACACAAGCAGCTTTGGGCTTGGATCTCTCTCTGCCCAATTCCTACCGCACTGGCCCATCCAGGACACAACCAACAACGGAGGCATGTGGGGCACCTGAGAAGCTTTGGGCTTGGATCTTTCTCTGCCTGTTCCTCTCTGGCAGGCCCATCTGGGTCGCAAAGGTAAGTTGGGAGCTGGCCAAAAACCACATACCAAGAAGGCAGGTGGGGTACCGGAGCAACTTTTGGCCTAGAGATCTGCTCCTCTCCTGCCTGACCCAACTGGGACAAAGAAAGAAAACATAACAGAGCTGAGCTAGGCGTTGATTCCACACCTATTGTCCACCATACTGAGGAGGCATCTGGAGAGCCTTAGCAAACAGCCTTCAGTTTGGAGCACTCTTCACCTGCTCCTGACCTGCCTGTTCCAACTGGGACACAGACAGCAACCCCCTTGGAGGACCTCCAGGCCTGCTAAGACCAGAGAAAATAAGATGGCTAGAGGTCAACTCAAGAACACAAGTAACAAAACTCAGAGCCATATGAAACCAGTGGTCCTACAACAGCAAGCCCTGGAGATAGTAACACCCATGAAACACAAGAAGATTTTAAATCTGGGGTGGTGAAAATGATAAAAGCCTTGAAGGAAGAAAATAAATCTCTCAAAGAAATACAGGAAAACACATTCAATCAGATCAAGGAACTGAATAAATACTATAAAGAACTACAGAGAAATACAGTCAAGTCGGAGAAAGAAATGAGTAAAACTATTCAAGACCTAAAAATGGAATTAGAAGCAACAAAGAAAACATAATCTGAGGATATCAAGGAATTGAAAAACCTAGGGAGGAGAACAGGAATTGCAGATACAAGCTACATGAACAGAATACAAGAGATGGAAGAGAGAATCCCATGTGCAGAAGGTAGGTTGAAGTAATCAAAACATCGGTCAAATAAAATGTTAAAACTAAAAGGCTTCTGACAAAAAACAGCCAATAAATCTGGGACACTATAACAAGAACAAATCTAAGAATAATAGAATAGAGAAAAGACCAGAAATTATTTTCAACAAAATCATAAAAGAAAACTTCCCCAATTTAGGAAAGAGATGCATATAAACATACAAGAACTTAGCCATTCTGATGGGTGTAAGATGGAATTTCAGTGTCGTTTTGATTTGAATTTCTCTGATGACTAACGAGGACGAGCATTTCTTTAAGTGTTTCTCAGCCATTTGATATTCCTCTGTTGAGAATTCTCTGTTAAGTTCCAAGCCCCATTTCGCAATTGGGTTGTTTGGTTTTGTGGTGTTTAATTTCTTGAGTTCTTTATATATTTTGGATATTAAACCTTTGTCAGATGAATGGTTGCTGAAGATCTTTTCCCAGTCTGTAGGCTGTTGCTTTTTTCTGCTGACAGTGTCTCCTGCCTTACAGAAGCTTTTCAGCCTCATGAGGTCCCATTTATTAATTGTTGACATTAAGGCCTGGGCTGTTGGTGTTCTGTTCATGAAGTTGTCTCCTGTGCCTATATGTTCCAGGCTCTTCCCCACTTTTCCCTCTAACTGAATTAATGTCTCTGGTTTTATATTGAGGTCTTTAATCCACTTAGACTTGAGTTTTGTGCATGGTGACAAATAGGGGTCTAATTGCATTTTTCTACATGTAGACATCCAGCACCATTTGTTGAAGATGCTATCATTTTTCCATTGACTAGATTTGGCTTCTTTGTCAAAAATCAAGCAAGCAAATGTGTGTGGATTCATCTCTGGGTCTTCAATTTGATTCCATTGATCCACCAACCTATTGCTTTGCCAGTACCATGCTGTTTTAATTACTGTTGCTCAGTAGTACAGCTTGAGATCAGGTATGGAGATTCCTCCAGAGGATCTTTTATTGTATAGAATTGTTTTTGCTATTCTGGGCTTTTTATTTCTCCATATGAATTTGAGAATTGATCTTTCAATATCTTCAAAATATTTTGTAGGTATTTTGATAGGGATTGTGTTGAATCTGTAAATTGCTTTTGGTACACCACATGTTGGCAAGGATGTGGAGAGAGAGGAACACTCCTTCATTGCTGGTGGGAATGCAAACTAGTACAACCACTTTGGAAAGCTATCTGGCACTTTCTCAGAAAAATGGGAATAGGGCTTCCTCAAGACCCAGCTATCCCACTCCTTGGAATATACCCAGAAAATGCCCTACCACACAACATGGACATATGCTCAACCATGTTCATAGCTGCTTTATACATAATAGCCAGAACATGGAAACAGCCTAAATGTCCCTCAGTAGAAGAATGGACTAAGAAACTGTGGTACATTTATACTATGGAATACTACTCAGCTATTAAAAACAAGGAATTCCTGAAATTTGTGGACAAATGGATTGATCTAGAAATTATCATAATGAGTGAGTTCACCCAGAAGCAAAAAGAGATAAATGGTATATACTGATTTATATCAAAACACTAGTCCAAGGGATATGTCCCATGAAAAACTTTACTTATCAAGAAAGTGGGTCAGAGGAGAGGACATCCTATTGAGACTTTAGGCGAGAGTAGCATGGAAGAATGGGGAAATAGTAGGATCCACAGGGTCCTGGAAACCTACAAGAAGAACTTTATGACAGGCAGATTTTGGTTCTGGGGGCCTCCTCAAAGTAAGGCACCAGCCAAGGAGAATTTAGGCAGTAAACTTCGAACCCCTACCAAGACCTAGCCGACGAACAGGATATTCTCCACCGTTGAGTGGAGAGTGAGATCTGACTCTCACATGAACTCTGGTGCCCCTTTTCTGACCACGTCCCCTGGATGGGGAGGCCTGGCGCCACTCAGAGGAAGGATAGCAAGTTACCAAGAAGAGACTTGATATTCTAAAAGGATATATAAGGGGAGGAGGTCTCCCTCAATCACAGACATAGGGGAGGGGAGATGGGGGGAAGTGAGAGGGAGGGAGGAATAGGAGGAAAGAAGGGAAGGGCTAACCATCAAGATGTAATATGAATAAATTAATAAAAAGCAAAAAATAAACATACAAGAAGCCTACAGAACTCCAAATAAATTGGACCAGCAAAGAAATCCTCCTGTCACATAATAATGAAAACATGAAATGTACAGGACAAAGAAAGACCATTAAAAGCTGCAAAAGAAGAAGGCCAAGTCACATATAAAGACAAACCTATCAGAATTACACTTGACTCAACAGAGACTGTGAAAGCCAGAAGGGTCTGGACAAATATCATTTAAACACTAAAAGATCACAGAAGGCAACCCAGACTACTATCACCAGCAAAACTTTCAAACATTATAGATGGAGAAAATAAGATATTCCATAACAAAACCAAGTTTAAAGAGTACCTAGGCACAGATCCAACTCTACAGATGATGCTAGAAGAAAAACTCCAACCCAAGGAAGCTAACTACACCCAGGAAAACAAGGAAATAAGTAACCCCACATCTGCCAATTGAAAAGAAAGAAAATACACAGAGACACTCTATTACCATCAACATTAAAAAAAAAACCAGGAATCAACAACCACTGGTCATTAACTTCTCTCTACATCAATGGCCTCAACTCCCTAATAAAAAGACAAGGCTAGCAGAATGGATGTGAAAACAGGATGCATCATTCTGTTGAATACAACAAACACACCTCCATAAAAAGGATAGACATTACCTTAAAGTAAAGGGCTGGAAAATGGTTCTCCAAATAAAATGATCCAAGAAACAAGCTGAAGTAGCCATTCTAGTATCTAATAAAAATAGACTTTCAAGCAAAAACTATCTAAAGAGATGGGGAAGTATACTTCATATTCATCAAAGGAAAAATACACCAAGATAATGTCTTAATCCTGAACATCTATGCCCCAAATGTAAGATCACTCACATTCATAAAAGAAAGATTACTAAAGTATAAATCACACCCTGAACCCCACACATTAATAGTGGGAGGCCACAACACTCTACTCTCACCAATAGACAGATCATCTCATCAAGACAGAAACTAAATGGAGAAATAATTAAGGTTTAAATGAACCTAACAGATATCTACAGAACATTTTACCCAAACACAAAAGAATATACCTTCTTCTCAGCACTTCACAGAACCTTCTCCAAAATTGACTATATACTTGGTCACAAAGCAAACCTCAACAGTTACAGGAGATCAAAATAACTCCTTGCATCTTGTCAGATCACCTTGGATTAAAGCTGGAACTTAATAACAGAAAGCCTACAAACTCATGAAAACTAAAATACTCCTAAAACAATGACCTCTGTGTCAGAGACAAAAAAAAAAAATTAAAGGTCTCCTAGAATTCATTGAAAATTAAAGCACAATGTAAACCAAATTTAAAGGATGCAATGAAAGCAGTGTTAAGATTAAAGCGCGTTGTACTAAGTGCCTTGATAAAGAAATTGGAGAATTCTCATGCTAGCAACTTAACAGCACACCTGAAATAACTAGAACAAAAAGAAGTAAACACATCAAAGACAAATAGATGGCAGGAAATGATCATATTAAGGACTGAAATAAATCAATTAGAACCACAGAAACCAACTCAAAGAAGCAATGAAACTAAGAGCTAGTCCGTTGAGAAAAAAAATCAAGATAAACTCTCAGTCAAACTAACAAGCAGAGCGAAAGTATTCAAAGCAGAAATGAAAAGGGAGACATAAAGACAAACACCATGGAAATCCAAACAATCATTGGGTCTTATTTCTAAAGACTATATGCCTCAAAATTTGAAAATCTAAAAGAAATGGGCCATTTTCTTGATATATACCACTTACAAAAATTGAATCAAGATCAGGTACAAATTAAATAGTCCTATATATCCTAAGGAAATAGAAGCATTCATCAAAATCTCCCAACCAAAACATTCAGGGACAGAGTTCTACAAATTCTTCAAAGAACAGCTAATACTAGCATTCTTCAACTATTCCACAAAATAAAAACAGAAGGAACATTACCAAACTCATTCTATAAGGCCACAGTCACCCTGATACCTAAACCACATGAAGACCCAACAAAGAAAGAGAATTTCAGGCTAATTTTCCTTATGAACACTGATGCAAAAATAATCAATAAAATAATTGCAAACAGAATCAAGGAACAGATCAAAAATATCATCCACCATGACCAAGCCGGCTTCTTCCCAGGCATGCAGGGGTGGCTCAATACATGGAAATCCATCAATGTCATTCACTATATAAACAAACTGAAAGAAAAAAAACACATGAACATTTCCTTAGATGTTGAAAAAATGTTTGAGAAAATCCAGCACCCATTCGTGTTTAAATGTTGGAGATATTGGGGATACAAGGCATATACTATCCTTAGTAAAGGCAATATACAGCAAGCCTAGAGCTAACATCAAACTAAATGGAAATAAAGTTAAATCAATTCCACTGAAATCAGGGACAAAAACAAAGCTGTTCATTTTCTCTGTATTCCTCAATAAAATACTTGAAGTCCTAGCTAGAGCAATAAGACACCTAAAGGAGATAAATGGGATACAAATAGGAAAGGAAGAAGTCAAAGTATCCCTGTTCAAGGATATATGATAGTATACATAACTGAACCCAAAAATCCAAACAAGGAATTCCTACAGCTTATAAACATCTTCAGTAAAGTGGCTGGATACAGAATCAACTAAAATATCAGTAGTCCTCCTTTATACAAAAGATACATGGACTAAGAAAGAAATCAGGGAAACAACACCCTACACACACACACAAAACACACACACAAAAAATCATAAAGAATCTTTGTGTAACTATAACCAAGCAAGTGAAAGACTTGTATAAAAAATATCACAAGATGGAAAGAGCTCCCATGCTTATGGATAGGTAGGATTAATATACAAAAAATGGCCATCTTACCAAAAGCATCTAGAGATTCAATGCAATTTCTTTCAAAATGTCAACACAATTGTTTACAGACCTTAAAAGAACAATTCTCAACTCCATATGGAAAAAGAAAGAAACCAAAACCAAATAGCTAAAACAACCTTATATATTGAAAGATCTTCTGGACTATCTCCATCCATGATCTCAAGCTGTACTATAGAGCAACAGTAATAAAATCTGCATGGGACTGGTATAGAAACAGACTGATGGATCAATGGAATCAAAGCAAAGATCCAGAAATAAAGCCACACATCTATACATACTTGATTTTTGACAAAGAAGCCAAATCCATACAATGGACAAAAAGATATCATCTTTAACAAATGCTGCTGGTCTAACTGGATAGCTAAATGTAGAAAAATGCTAATAGACACTTATTCATCACCCTTTACAAAATGAAAGACCAAGTGGATTAAAGACCTCAACATAAAATCAGACAAACTAAATCTGTTAGAAGAAAAAATGAAGAGGAGCCTTGAACTCATTGCCACGGGGACAACTTCCTGAACAGAAGACCAATTAATTAATGGAACCTCAAAAACTGAAAAACTTCTGTAGGGCAACGGACACTGTAAACAAAAGAAAATGAAAGCCTACAGACTATGAAAAGATACTCAGCAAGCCTACATCTGACAAAGGGCTAATATACAAACTATAGAGAGAGCTTGAGTAATTAAACACCATGAAACCAAACAACCCAATTTAAAAATGGGGTACAGAATTGAAGAGAAAATTCTCAATAAAGGAATATCAAATGGCTAAAAATACTTTAAAATGCTCAGTGTTCCTAGTTATCAAGGAAATGCAAATCAAAACAACTCTGAGATTCCATCTTATACCTGTCAGAATGGCTAAAATAAAAAACTCAAATGACAGCACATGCTGCTGAGGATGTGGAGAAAAGGGGAACACCCCTCCATTGCTTGTGGGAGTGCAAACTTGTACAACCAGCATAGAAATCAATCTGGTGCTTGCTCAGAAAATGTGGAATACTGCTACCTCAATGCCCAGCTATACCTCTCCTGGGCATATACCCAAAAGATGGTCCACCATACAACAAGGACATTTGCTCAACTCTGTCATAGCAGCTTTATTCGTAATAGTTAAAATCTAGAAACAACCTAGATGTTCCTCAACCAAAGAATGGATAAAGAAACTGTGGTACATTTACACAACAGAATACTACTTGGCTATTAAAACCAAGGAAACTTAAAAATTGCAAGCAAATGGAAGGATCTAGAAAAGATCGTCCTGAGTAGCCCAGAAGGTAGGTATAGTGTATACTCACTTATAAGTGGATATTAGCCACATAATACAGGATAACCACACAATAATACACAGACATAAAGAAGTCAAATAACAAAGAGGACCCTAGGGATGATGCTTAATTCTCATTCAGAAGGGCAATAACAGCAGACACTGGAAGTGGTTGAAGAGAAGGAACAGGACTGGAGCCAACTATAGAGATCCTCTGAAAGACTCTACCCAGCAGGGGATAAAAGCAGATGGTGAGACACACAGCCAAACTTTGGTGTGGAGCACAAGGAGTCTTATGGATGAGTTGTGGGATAGAAGGACCTGGAAGGGACAGGAGCTCTACAAGGAGAACTATGGAGCCAACAAATCTAGGCAGGGACAGGAGCTGCTGCAGAGACCGATTCATCAACCAAGGACCATGCATGATGAGGACCTAAACCTCCTCTTCAGATGTATTAGATAAGCAGCATTGTGTCTTTGCGGGTCCCATAATATGGGGTGTAGGGACTACTTCTGACATGGACTTTGGTGCCCATACGTTGATCACTTTTCCCTAGAGGAGCGGCCTTTCCAGGCCACAGAGGAAGAGCATGCTGGCAGCCTACATGAGACTTGATAAGCTGGGGTCAGACGATAGGGAAGGAGGGCTTCCCCTTTCTGAGGACTAGTATAGGGGGAAGGGACATGAAGCAGGGAGAGGGACCAGATGTGCCAAGGGAGAGACCTACAATTGGAATGTAAAGTGAACAAATTAAAAAGAATAGAAATTAAACAATATTCATTTAGCTTATAGGAAAGTTGTCCACGTTTTTCCATGTTAATCTAAATTAAATCTGCAAATAGAATGAGGATTTCTTGTGACAAGAAGTCAACCTCATCAGGTGTGATTGAATACCTTGGGTGTTGTGAAGTATGTGCTAGTTTGGGGCATGCATATGAGAGTCTGAGAAGGGTATTCTATATATGTTTTTGTTGATTAATTTATTTGTGTTTATGTGAGATAGAGAGAAAAAATGAGAAAGAGAGAGAGAGAGGGAGAGAGATAGAGAAAGAAGGAGGAGGAGGAGAACGAGGAGGAGGAAATTTACCAGAAAGAGGGTACCATATCCCTTAGAGCTAGATTTGCATGCAAGTGCATACATACTATATCCCCAGTATAGATATAGGTGTTGGGTTCTGAACTCAGATCCTCTGTAAGAAAAGCAAATGCTCTTAACTGCTGAACCATCTCTCTAGCCCCAAAAGCCATATAATTCTAAAACCGATAACATGGAATGTGAAGAGCTGTGTCCCTGCTCCACCCCTATCTTACACCCTCTGCCAAGGAAGTCCAACATTCATCAAGAAAGGCCATAAGGACCTTTACTACATTTCAGATGTGAACTTAGGTTTGCCAAGTTATATATCCCAAGATAACACGCCTTGAATCCTTACTAGGAGCCCACTTCTTAATCATCTTGACTTGAGAGCATCCTTGTCATGATGTAAACAACCTGGAAAGTTTATATCAACTACCTAGCCACATAGGACTCAATGTGTAGATGGATGGCAAGATATTATGTCTGGCCCTGGACAGGAGGATCCAGAATTCTTTTTGTACTGTCAAATAATATAATGATAATTATTTAAATAGAAACGTCCTTTACACAACTAATTTTATAGAAATTTAGTGTATCTTTTCAAACACTGGCCGTGTGTGTGTGTGTGTGTGTGTGTGTGTGTGTGTGTGTGTGTGTCTGTCTGTCTGTCTGTCTGTCTGTGTGGGGGGGGGTATGTGTGTGTCTGACTGTCTGTCTCTCTGTGTATGTGCAGGGTGGCAAGGAGGGTGGTATGTGCAGGTTCTCATGGAGGCCAGAAGCATCAGATCACTGGAGCTGGAGATACAGGCAATTGTGAGCCACCTTAGCAAGAGCTGTACAATCTCTTAACTTCTGAGTCCCCATTTTAACAAGTATGTCCTATGCAGCATTGTGGCCATATTTATGCTCAAAATAACCTAGTTGTCTATTAGACATCCAAAGTTAATTGTGCCTTTCTTAGTTACTTTCCTATTGCTGTGCTAGGACATTATAACCAAGATGGCTTATAAAGGAAGGAGTTTAATTTGGGGCTCACACTTCCAAAGGGTTAGAATTTGAGACCATCATGATGAGGAACATGGCCTCAGGAATGTGGGCATGGTGCAGGGAGTTGAAATCTGTTATACAAGCATGAGATAGAGGCAGCCAAGTGAGAATGGCATGGACTTTTGAAACCTTAAACCCTAGACCTGTGACACAATTTCTTTGTCTCACAATGGCACACCTCCTAATACTTGCCAAAAAGTTCCAATATCTGGGATCAAATATTTAAATATATGAGATTGTGAGGACAAGGATCATTCAAAGCACCAGTGTTTTTATGATGGCCATAGGATCATGAGTGTCTCTTATAAATACAACCTAGGGATCCACAATTCCAGGGTGTTTCCAACATGCAAGCTGTCATTGCTAGGGTTTCTTTTTAATCACTGCACCCAAGCCAGTACATTGTAAATGAGTCTATAGTAGTTGCTTTTCTGTTTCTGTGGTAAAATACAATGACCAAGGCAACTTGTAGAAGGAGGAGTTTATTTGTGCTCCTAGTTCCAGAGAGATAACAGCCTATCCTGGTGAGGATGCATGAGCAAGCATTGTGGCAAGAGAAGGAAACTAACAGTCACATCCTCAACTGAACGTGTGTAGCAGAGGTAACAAACTGGTTATAGGGGTGAGACATCCCAATGGCATACTGCCTCCAGCAAGGCCAGGCCTCCTAAACATCCCTAAAAATGCTACCAACTGGAGATCAAATGGTAAAACAGCCACAGACCACAGTTGTGGTGGACATCTTATTTAAACCACAAATGGGATCCTGTCTTTCTCAAAATCTTCTTCTGAGTGTTCCTTGAGACTTCTACTTGAAGGCATGGCTGCATCTCAGACATCAGTTGTCCCTACAATGCCAGCTCAGCCAAGAGTCATGTTCCTTAGCTTTGGTTCTATATCTGTTGGACACAGTGTCTGTAAATCTCAATGTCCTTTTCTATAAACTGTGATTGTTGATCCTTTCTTCACTCATCCCATAGCTGGCCAGGAACATGTGAGAAACTAGCATAATGTTTACTGGACACTTTCCTGAAGATTCAGTCAGATCTTTGACAAGGTCTCCATGTAGACACGCTGCTGGAGGCAGTGACAACCATAGTCACCACAATTTTGGGGGCATCAATGACCTACAGCTAAAGTTGACTGACATCTACTCTTATGATTACTGAGCCTTGGCTTTCATTTAAGTCTAGTAGTTAGAATTCAGTCTGTGGAACCATTCAGAGATTTGCATCATCCAACTGCCTCTCAGGAGCTGCAGCTGCCACTGTCCTACCCACTCTGACTCTCAGTGGAGATTGCATGTCTGCCTGACCTTCTTAAGCTAGCCAGTTACCGTGTAAGGTTATAGACAGAATGTCCCTTTCTCGCAGAATTGGCCATGCCTGTTGGAATGGCCTAAGACAGATGATGGAGACCAGATAAAAAAAAAGAATAGGAATCAGATGACTTGTGAGCTGGATGTTGGCCAGTAGAGTGCATTTTGCCATATCTACAGCCATTTGTAGCACAGCAAAGCCAGGTTCTAGTCCCCAGTCTACAGACTTGAAAGGGCCTGATGTCTTTCCACTTGCTCAGCAATTCACTGATTACACAAATGAAGCAAAGCTCCCCTACTGCAAAATAGAGGACAACAAGATATGATTTTTAAAAGAGAAGTCACCCTAAAAAGCTATCACTTCTTTATTGTCTTCTTCTTCTACCCAGGATGGCAAATAGAGAGGAAATATCCATTTATAAATCAAACAGACCAGGAAAAATATGACCTTTCCTACAAACTGAAACTAGTAATGGTTACACCTGTACTACTTTAATTATTGATATGTTTAATAATGTTAGATTAACTCAACTGAATGTAACCTTAAAAATAAACAAGGGAGAGTGGAGATCAGGTGTGGAAAAAGCAGAGGTGAGAAGTGAGAGGTCTGTGAGAGAGAAGGGAAATTGTTGGGGGAGCATGACAGGGCAGTCTCCTGGGAGGATATAGGGGTGACTCCTAGCAGTGGGGCATCTCCTATAGCTTGGCAGGATTTCCAGTAGAAAGAGGGGTACATCAACCCACCCCCAAAACTTTTGACCCAAAACATGCTGTGCTTAGAAGATGTGCAGGGCTAAAGATGGAGAAGAGCTTGAGGGACTTGGCAAACAATGACTGGCCCAACCTGAGACCCACCCCATGGGCGAGAGCCAACCCTGACACTATTAATGACACTCTGCTATGCTTACAGACAGGAGCCTAGCTTAACTGTCTTCTGAGAGGCTCCACACAGCCTCAGATGCTGAGACCCGCAACCAAACATTAGGTGGAACTGGGGGAATCTTGCGAAAGACTTGGCAGAAGGATAGCCACAGAGGGAACAAGAACTCCACACGAACATCAATAAAGTCAACTAACCTAGCCCCATGGGGACTCTCACAACTTGAACCAACAACCAAAGAGCAAGCATGGACTGGACTTAGGACCCCTACATATGTAAATGACAAGCAGCTTTGTCTTCCTTAGTGTCCCGTAGCAATTGGAACGGGTGCTGTCTCTGACATGTACTCTGTTGTCTGCTTTTGGATCACTTTCTTCTAGGTGGGCTGCCTTGGCTGGCCTCATTGGAAGAGGATGCTCTTAGACTTGATGCACCAAAGTGGATTGGTGGTAGTGGTGGCTTTTCTTTTCTGAGGAGAGGTAGGGAACTGCGATTGGGATGGAAAGTGAATAAATAAATTAATTAATGAGAAAAAAATCTAGTGAACTGGAGGCTCAGGTAGAAGAGTCCCTTGGATACTGGAGTCCACATGTGTCCTTGTTAGAAGGCAACACAAACAAATTAGACTACAGAGACCATGGTAGTGGTACAACTGAGACCAATGCTGTGGAGGAAGGGGCTGTGAACCAAGGTGTGCACTTCAAAAACCTGGAGAAGGTACAATGACTTACTCTTCTTGGTACCTCAGGAAGAGAGAGGGAACAGCATGCTAGTATTGCCCAGTCTGAATGAAAATTCATGAAAAAAAAATCTGTGCCTGAAAATGCTGATGGACTGCTTAGAACTGCAGTGATATACGAAGGATATAATGTGGCAAGCCTAGAGACTAATTACAATTTATCTTGCATTATATGTAGTCCCCTAAAGAGTCATTCTTTGCCCACTTCTATATCAGACCTAATGTCCTGTGTCCAGCAGATAAAGATAAACCTGATATCCTGATAAACAGATAAAAAGCTTTGGAATGTGTTAACAGAACTTTATTCTTCATCAAAGAGCTATCAGATTGCATCTGAGGCCTATAGCTGAGAAGTATCCAGGGTGCTTTATCTGCCTACTGAGTGTTTCCACCCTGACTTATGACTTTTACCTGTATGTTAACAACATGAAACTGCTTCCACATTGGGACATTGAATTTGAGGTGGCCTAAACTTGTGTTTCTGTGCCATAGTCACTCATTGGCTCCATCTGGATTAAATAAGGTGAGAGCTGCGTTTTTTTGTCTGGACACCAGATAAATGAATTTCAGATTACTGGTCTTCAAAGTGGTAAGAAACACATGCATGTTTTTAAAGTCATCAAATATATATTAACTCAACTACTATGACTCTAGGAAGTTAACACAACTACCAAAAATGCAACTGCTTTATAGTGTTGATTGAAACTATAACCAATAGCACATTGTTTTTATTTGAACATATTAATCCAAAGTCTAGCATAAAGAATAGTTTTCAGTCTGGTTTTCTCCCCACCTCCATCCACATCTCCTCACTCCTTTCTCTCTTTCATAGGCCATATCAATAGGCTACATTTAACAGGTTCATTTTAGAATTATGGGCTGAAATACTCTTTTCTAGAGACTGTCAATCCCTTAATGACATGGAGCCACTATATACTCTTTTCATGAGAAAGGAACATCATAGTTTTCTTCTGCCACATTTTTAAACTGACTATAAAAGCTCCTAGGTTATCAATAAAGAAATTATCTACTCCCACTTTCTTATTAGAAGTCTTTTTGTCAGATGTACGCCTTTATTTCTTTCTTTATTAGACTTGAATCCAGCTTTAAAATAAAGCGCTTTCCCTTCAATTTCCTTAGGAGGTGGCTCCCAACTGTCACTTGTCTTCAGAAAGACAGTGAGTGGGGAAATCACATTCTAGTCAGGACCTCTGACTGGACAAAGACACTCAGCCAGAAATGCTGGGAGCCTACAGGATATGCAAGGTGTCCTCCAGTTCTTAAAGCCAGGCAGGATCATGAGGTGCTTTTTTCCATCTTCATCCCTGTAACTTGCTAATCACTAAGGCTGGACAAAGGACTTGCAACTTTGGGGGGTTTCTTTGACATGGGTTCTATGGTTATTGGTGCCCTTTCTATAAGGATTAATCGCACATGTCAGTACGGGCATATTGTGGGGGCCCATAACCTACAAGTGTTATGTTATGCTGCATATACTGTGTCTGAAGATGCTTCTGGATTAGATTGTTGAGTTTCTAGGGAGATCTGACACAAAATCTCTTAACCACAGATAGGAAACTAGTAACAAACCAAAGCAATAATACCACAAAAGTGCAATTTGGTAAGACAATGAGTTCAGCAGGTCGTTATAGGAATGAGGATAAGGAGTTAGTTACAAGAGCAGGGACTACTCACATCACTGAAAGACCACCCCAGCATGACTATCAACAGCTCATGGCCCCTGAAAGCCTGAAATTCTCTTTGCAATTTACTAACAGCTCAATAGGTCAGAGACTATCTCTTTGTGGATTTACACCCCCTCTGTAGTCTGTAATGCTTGGAGAAGCAGAGACTTTGTGTATCTAACTTCCTGAGACTACTGAGTTGATTAATTCCTGAGTCTTAAGGAGCCTCACTTGGAACCTTGCAAGTCTTCTGGAGCTTGGAACAAAATTGCTATGTAGCAGGACTGGCCTTTAGAATTGGCAGACTGTGAAACAAGGGTGGGCCGTAGCCAATGTGCTGATGGCAGAAAAAGAAGAAAAGGCCAAGGGCTGTGCAAGTAAGAGCTTTCTCTCTGCCTGACCATCTTCCAGCTACCACTGTGGTCCTCTCTTGCCTTTGGACTTGGATCCAGACTGGTACTTTCTTCCTTGGCTTTCCTGTTTCTTAGGCATTTGTGTCCAAATTGGAAGTATAACTTTGATTTGCTTGGGCCTTCATCTTCCTAGGGATAGATTTAGAATTTCTCAGCCTCAACACCACAGAACATCTCCCTCTCTACTCAATCTCCTCTTTTTCTGCATCTGTCTCTTCTGTCTCTGTATCTTTTATCATCTCCTCAATCTCTGTTTATAAATCTCTCCTGCTTCTACCTATCTCTATCTTCTGTCTTTGACTCTCTGTCTTCTCTTTCTCAGTATCTTTCCTCAAGGTTCTGTTTCTCTAGAGAACTCAGCCTAGTGCTGTTTTCAAGATAAGCTCCTACATCCCAAGATGGTGGTAGGAGTGCCCCCAAGGCCCACAGCAGATTTCAGAGTGCTTCTTTTCATAAAGACTCCAGCAGTTCTGACAATCCTGTCTACAAATTTAACTGTGTGCTGCTGGGATTATCTTCTGCTGGGAGCTTATTAGAACAAACAAAAACACACAAAAAAGCCACAGTCAGCTAACATTCCTCCCAAATGCAGTATCCTCTCATCCCTCGAACACCTTAATAGACATAAAAGAGGCAACAATACTACAGGTAGTCAGGAGAAGGCACAGACTGTGGGTTAAAGACAGGGTCTTCTGGGAGCAGTTTTGAGGCTTGTGTTTATTATAAAGGAATGAACTTTACGAAAGATGCTTCTCTATGCAAAAAAAAAAAAAGATGAATGGCTGTGAGCTTGCAGGGTAACACAGGGGGGAGTACCAAGTGGTTTATTGGTATCACATAAAAATAACAAAGACCCTTGGTGGTCCTTAGCTAAATTTTGCAAATTATGCAGAATGAACAGAATTCTTACTGGATCTTTATTATATTTTCTTCCTTCCTTTTTTGTTATTTTTTATATGTCCTCTTCTCTCTCTTTGCTGTCTTTTGGTTTAGAGACTCAGATCCATGGGTTTATAGGAATAAGTTTAATTCCTTGTGCTGAGCAAAGAGACCAAGATTCTCCAAGCAAAGCAACCCATGTTCCTGGCATCTCACCTACAAGAACCTGGCTACACGTGCTCTAAGTGTGTAGTTGTCTCAAAGACTTGGACTAGTAATCTGGAAGGCCTCATTTTGGCCTCATATGGTCAAATGGAAAAGAGCAGAGCCCCATAGTTCTATAGAAAGTGGATCTTGGCAAACAATGGTGTGACCTCTCACCTTCCCTAGACCACTACAGCATATGAGGAGTACTCACACATTGCAGAACCCTGTTATTCCCCCAAGACAGTACATTGTCCTTCAGCCAGTGGGACATGGGTAGCCAGACCTTCTCACAAAGCCTTACCCAAGCCATCTTCCTGAGAGAATTGGAAGGTGACACATAGAAGCCAGCCAGAGAGAAAAACTCAGGAGCAAAGTCTGTAGATCCTTCCTTGCTCAGCAACATTGCAATAACACCAAACTCGATTGAGACAAATACAGAGTGATATTGTGATGCTAAGTCTTGGCATAAATCTTAGGGAAACTCTATCACAATTTAAAGCTAGAGCAAACTCAGAGCTGGAGGAGGACAGAGAGGATGTTTGCTAGGATGTGCTCTTTAGGGTGAAGGGAGCATATGTTAGGCAGAGGAAAGTTTGGGTTTGGATGCAGACCATCAGAACTCTCAGCCAATTTTGCACGTATCCAAGATGCTCTACACTGGGGTTAATGGTCTGGAACTTTTACCCTCTGTTTGATTAACTGTGGGATAAGTTCATTGTGAAACAGATAGGTTCATTTGGTAAGACTTTCTTCAACCAAATAATTCTCAGAGAACAGTGAAGGGTTGACATAGTTTGACACTTTTTTCAATAGTTTGGGAATAAGTCCTATGATTCTGGGAGGGATTAGAAGCTGCTTACCACAGTGACCTCTTGCCTTCCCTAGGCCACTACAGCATGTAAGGAGTGATCTGTAATAACTCCAGAGCTGAGTCTTTAGCTAAACATTAAAGATAAACTACACTTTATGGAAGGGTATACTTTCAGAAAAGAAAGAGATATGATGCCACTATCTAAAAAAGGCAGGGTAGATGTTCTAATGAAAAGCATTACCCCATCCAAGCTGCTATTTTATAATTTTATTTTATTTTAAATCTGCCAAATAGCTGCACACGTGATCTCTCTAGCCTCCCAGTTAGCCTGTGTGAGAATCAGCCATTCAACTCATGTTTCACCCTCATTCCTATCAGTACATTAGTGGACACACTTAGCACTAGACATGTGCTAAGAATAACAACTCTGAGAGAAACTCACTCCCAAAAATCTTACTCCACCCATCAGCAGTGCTGTGTATGTGATCTCTAGGAAAAAAGATACTGGGTCAGTGGGAAATAAAGGAGCTTCAGGCAAGTGTTCTGAGACAGGTTCCTTTCTGCTACCAGCGTGGGTCATGAAGGGCTACAGCACTTGACTGGAGAACCTGAAGCTGGAGAGTTATGATGTACATAGGAAGGGCCCATGGCTCCCCCTTCACTTTGGTCTACATTAAAGCAGAGGTACCACATGGCAGTGGAAGAAATCAGTTCTTGGCATAAAGGAAGAGGTTCAATGAGAAGAGTCTGGGTAACTTGTCGTAGTTCATAGTTAGCATTACTATTGAAATGCTGTTATCAAAAACAAGTTGAGGAGGAAAAGTTTTCTTGGCTTACACTTATACATCATAGCCCATCACTGAAGGATGGAAGGATGGAACTGAAGCAGGGCTGGAACCTGAAGGCAGAAGCGGATGAAGAGGCCATGGAAGGGTGCTGCTTAATGGCTTGCTCCACATGCCTTGCTGAGTCTGCTTTCTTATAGAACCTAATACCACCAACCCAGGGATGGCACCACCCACAGGGGGCTGGATCCACCCCCATCACTTAGTAATTTTTAAAAATGTCCTACAGCTGGATCTTACAGAGGCATTTTCTCAAATGATATTCTCTCCTTTCAGGTAATTCTATCCTGTGTCAAGTTGACATAAAACCAGTCAGCACAATAACCATAGAGGAAGGCTAGAAAATTCAGATTTTTAGAAGACCAGCTCTTTCCTGAGGCAGTGATGATGGGGAGCAGTAGTTTCTCCTAAACTGAAAACTACTTGGTATTGTAGACTCCAGAAAAGCAGATCTAGTCAGGCCTGCAACAAGCAAACCCACACTGATTACCTGCTGTAGACCCAGTCTCATGCTCAGGCCAGGAAGCCAGTATCTCCTGCTGACCTGGTAAGCCCACTACTGTCTTTAGACCTAAAGTCACCGATACCAGTGTAAAACTTGATCCTCTAAGGTAGAACAAGCTCCATTAAGGCCTCTCCTGTTTGTGCTTTAAATTCAGCCTACCTTAACAAAAGTCTTCTACTACTCCTAACAGGCAAGGTCAGATCTGTGGAGACCACGGAGATCATGCTTCTGGGGTCCCATAGTCACATGGACCTTCTGCCATGTGTTGCAGGACTTTGCCTAGGAATGTATCACAAATATCTGTCCACCAGCAAAGAACAAAAGAGTCAACCCCATCACTTAGTCTAGTATAGTGAACCAATATGTTTATTAGATTTGCTTAAGCAGAAAGAGCGGTGACTCAATGGCAGTTACATCATGGAAGGGACTCATCATTGGTGATCACATCCCTATAGCTCTCTGTTCAACTTGTGGACAGCTCCACTAAAGAGTCTCCCCTTCCCCAGCAAGTGCTGGCCTCTTATATAAAACCTTAAGCCTTGTAAGTCTTTCAGCTTTCTGAGTTTCAAGAGCCCTCCTCCACTGCCCTCCTCTAGGATGAAGTGTTTCAATTGGGAGGAAGTAGCTAGATCAAACAGGGTCTCCTCTACCAGCAGTTCTTACTATGAAGACAGATGGAGTGAGAGCCAGATTGGCAGCAGACACTTAGGCCTGAGTGAGCACTTGTGAGCAAAATCACAGACCCACTGGGAAGCTAGTGGTATATGAATAGGGTCTGGCATGTTTTCTGATCTAGGTCATGGATGAGTGGCAATCACATGAGCCAGCCCAGGCCAACCTATGATCCAGCCATGTACACACAGAAAGTTCCAGGGAGAGCCTTACAAGAAAGAATAAAGGATATTCTGGACTTCATTGTGACCCTGGGACACTTAAGACAGGATTACAAGTCTGAGTTAGTTTTCAATTGATGCTACAGTGGGAAGAGATTGCTACAGGTTTAATGGAATGAAGAAATATATATTTATCTTACATAGTTGTAAGTCTGGAAGTACTAAATGTCTCCCAGGGCTGAAAACAAGGGACCTGCATATTGTGCCCCATTGTCGGTTCTAGATCAGAACCAGTTCCTTTCCTAGTCTAGATTCTAGAGGCTGCCTACATTTCCAGCTTCTTTCCTTTTCCATCCTTTTATTTGCTGGACTCAACAATCTCCTGTCCCGAGTTCCAGCCATATCTACAGACTTATTTTTGCCTTGTGAGAGAACACATGGCAAGTTCTAGAGATAATGACATGGGTTTCTTTAGGAATCTTTATTTAGAGAGATACCATCAGTAGGTCTGTCTTTGAATATGAGTAAACAATTCTGCCAGGTCCTTAGGGAACCCAGCAGAGCCTAACAAAGATTGTTCTTCAAGAAGTATGGGAAAACCTTGACCTTCATGAAAACTCCCAGTGATAGCTTGGCAATTTCCAGGTGGGGATGATAGCCATAAGGTCACAGCCTCTTCTGCCTCCAAACCACCCCTCTTTTCTTTTCTCCTTAAATAGTCTGCCTGGAGAGAGAGGAACACTCCTTCACTGCTGGTGGGAATGCAAACTAGTACAACCACTTTGGAAAGCTATCTGGCGTTTTCTCAGAAAAATGGGAATAGGGCTTCCTCAAGACCCAGCTATCCCATTCCTTGGAATATACCCAGAAAATGCCCTAACACACAACAGGGACATATGCTCAACCATGTTCATAGCTGCTTTATACACAATAGCCAGAACATGGAAACAGCCTAAATGTCCCTCAGTAGAAGAATGGACTAAGAAACTATGGTACATTTACACTATGGAGTATTACTCAGCTATTAAAAACGAGGAATTCCCGAAATTTGTGGACAAATGGATTGACCTAGAAATTATCATAATGAGTGAGTTCACCCAGAAGCAAAAAGAGACAAACGGTATATACTCACTTATATCAAAACACTAGTCCAAGGGATACGTCCCATGAAAAACCTTACTTACCAAGAAAGTGGGTCAGAGGAGAGGACATCCTATTGAGTCTTTAGGTGAGAGTAGCATGGAAGAATGGGGAAATAATAGGACCCACAGGGTCCTGGAAACCTACAAGAAGAACTTTATGACAGGCAGATCTGGGTCCTGGGGTCCTCCTCAAACTAAGGCACCAGCCAAGGAGAAATAGGCAGTAAACTTCGAACCTCTACCAAGACCTAGCCGACGAACACGATATTCTCCACTGTTGAGTGGAGAGTGAGATCTGATTCTCACGTGAACTCTGGTGCCCCTTTTCTGACCATGTCCCCTGGATGGGGAGGCCTGGTGGCACTCAGAAGAAGGATAGCAAGTTACCAAGAAGAGACTCGATAATCTTAGAGCATACATAGGGGGAAGAAGTCTCCCTCAATCACAGACATAGGGGAGGGGAGAAGGGGGGAAGTGGGAGGGAGGGAGGAATGGGAGGAAACAGGGGAAGGGCTAACAATCAAGATGTAATATGAATAAATTAATTAAATAAAAATAAATAAATAAATAAATAAACATATAAGCAAAAAAAAAATAGTCTGCCTCCCACAAAAGAAGCTATCGGCCATGAGTTTCTTTCTATGCCTTCCTAGCCATAAAGGTAAGAACGTGTGCCTAAGCTCTGACCGAGGGGTCTTGATGAATTGCTAAGGACTTTATTCTTCTTTGATTAGAAATGAGGGAGGACAGAAATCCTCCACTTCCTCTTGCTTGAGAATACACACTACTGTGGGACAAAAAAGATGAGGTTTAGCACAGTCATTTCCTCACCACTATGGGATCATGGGCAATGAATCCAGAGACTTCTGAGCTGTGATGAAGCCCTGAGAATACCTTGCCTTAGTACTGACTATCATAATATAAAGATAAATTATGATGGATTGTGGGGCTGGGGCTGGTCTGGAGCAGGAGTGGGGTTGAGTTGTATCTAACACTAGAAATTTCATCTTGAGAGCAATAGGAATGAGGACCACTCCCTCCCTTGTCAGAGGCCCTGCATGTCCTGGCATATAGTCCTGTGGCCCCCACCTTTGCTCACACCAGAGGAGGTCACATAATAGCAACCAAGTTAAACTTCCTCTCTCCAGTAGGCATCTGGAATTCCTCTTCATGCAAATAAGGCCTTCTCAGCATCTTGGCCTCCACCAATGTTGTACAGAATGACTTCAGCCACTCCCCAGAGGTTTTAATACCTTTTGTTCCTCCCAATTCAACAAGCTGCTCAATGAGACCTGCAGCCTGATAAATCTGTTTCTTGTCTCCCTCACTGGCTGCCTGAAGTCTCTAGCACCCACAGCCATTCCCACTTGGCTCTCCCTCTCGAACCACTAGTCATGATCACAGCAGTCATGCCATTAAGGGAGTGGGAGGAGAGTAAGAATGACACTGGGGGGAATTCTAGCACCAGGGAGACTGAGGCAAGCGGATGGTGAATTTGCAGCCTCCCTGAGCCATGTAACAGCACTTCTTGATGTCCCACCTCTCCCAGAAAACATAAATTACATTGTTTAAGCCACTACATGCTCTAGGGCCTTATCATACTACCAAATAAATCCTCAACAGAGCAAGGTAAAGTGATCTAGCAACAATGGTGGCATGAGGCTCCCCACCTCAAGAAGATTCATGCAAGATCAATAAGGGGTTGGTATGTATATGCTAACATCCTCAGGCGGCCGTGACAAATTACCACAGACTAGTGGCTTAGAACAACACGCTGTTCTCAATCTGCAGACCATGTTTGCTCCATTCATAGGAAGAATCTTTCCCATCTCTTTGACATTCTAAGATACCCAGGATTCTTTGTCATGTAGCAATATCTCTGCAGTCTCTGTTTTCACACAGTATGGCATCACAAACTTGGGTCCATCCTAAGCCCTCTGTGACCACATGTTAATGTTACACATTCAAAGACCCTTGTTCAAATCAAGTCACATTTGTAGATTCATGCAGAACAGAAATGAGAGGCACTATTCAACACCACAAACATGGATAACTATTTTAAGGATGCTGAGGTGGCACTCTGAAGATGTCTAAATTACTCAAAGATGAGTTCGTAGGGATCTGAAGTCCTTGCACTGGCCTGTGAAGTCAGAATCTTCACTGTTCAGCAATCAGGCTCCTCTTGTGTTGTGTGTCAAGTGAGTATGTTTTCAAGGCTAATGAAGACACAGAAATGCCAGTGAGCACTTGGAATCATAATTTCTGCTCGGTCACACACAAGAAAAGCAAACCACAAGAGGGACAGGGCCTTGAGGCATCAGCAGATAGGTAATCTCAATGGAGGCATGAAAGGGTCACTGCTAAGTATCAGTCTCAATGAGCCGATGTGGATTCACATATGCTGAGTACAGTGCAGCCTCAGTACAACATGAGGCTTTCTCCCTGCTCCCAGCTATAGAAGAAAATAGGGAATGCAGGGGATAATGATGCAGTGGGGGCTCCAGGATATAGAGTTTCTCTGAATTTACTAGCAATAAAGATAGGGAGTCTATTCCATACCAGAACTAAAATCATTATGCTGTAAGACTGTAAGTAAAAAGCCTTGAGGCTTCACTCATGCAATCCAGCAGTGGAGTATGGAATGCACTAACCAGACCTTCCTGGACCACTATGAACTGGGCACTAGTCTGAGACCTGGGAAAAGAGAAAGCAAGCTTCCAGCTACTGCATGCCATATGCTGTTACAGAATAAGGACACTCATACCCCACAAAACAAAAAATACAAGAAAACGACAAGAATGGGTCAAAGCCAGCTAGTCAGCCCAGATAGCCAAGACTGGGCCAGTGCCCTCTGGTCCATGGGTACCATATTACCCACCCCCTCTCCCAGGTTCTGTGTTCCCTCTCAAGGAAAGCCTGGCTGGAACAGTTCTAGAAAATCTCTAGACAATAGCAGTTTCTTAAGTCTTTGTTTGCTTTGAGGATTTATTCCTTGGGATGGTTGGTCATCAAATGGACTATGTTAAATGGTGCATATGTTTAGGAAAGCATACTTTGAGTGGTCTGTGCAGGCATTTCTCAAGAAGATTGGAATATGTGTAGCACCACCCAATAGACTAAGGGTTGGGGAGGAGAAAGAACAAAGTAAAAGCCAGCTCCAGTGTGCAAGCTACACCCTTCCTGAGCCTGGCAGGATCTAGAATGACCTAGGAGTTCCACACTCACTGTGGGTGGCACATGCTGGCATCACAATTCCATGGGCAAGTGGTGTGTGATTTTTTGCTGCAGAGACAGAAGTAAATGTTCACTCACCTCAAATAAGGAACTAAGGACAGACTTGAGCTTTAAAATTCTACTAAAGTCCAGTTCCGTTGGTGAGTTAGTAAGAATGAGGTTTACAGAAGTAACCTCTAGTCTTCCCATCTAATCTTCTTATTTCAGGTGGATACTTCTGACCTTCAGATGAACTTGACATTTAAGACAAAAGCTCCCAAGAGCAGTGATCCATCTATTCCTTGTTTATTATTGACATAATTCACTTCCCAGTGTGCTACAACTAGAAAAACAGAGG
This sequence comes from Acomys minous, assembly GCF_964271855.1. NCBI lineage: Eukaryota > Metazoa > Chordata > Mammalia > Rodentia > Muridae > Acomys > Acomys minous. Next base: position 81,450,243 of record NC_140484.1, read on the forward strand.
CCAAGGTGTCAACTGTGTATCTTGGTGTAGTTTCCTTAATTTTTTATCTGTGACCAAGTGTGTGTCAGGGGAGCATTGTAATCCAGGTGGTCAGAAGGCCAAGGCAGAAGAAGCATAACATCCAGGCCAATCTGGATTACATAGCAAAACTCTGCCACCATAGTTCTTGGCTCCTACTTCAACAGCCCACAGATCCCAAGGGTAACTAAAGGTAGGTAGCTAGAGAAATAGGGCTCTGATGGCTACCTTGGTATGTTTTCTTGACAAGTACTAAGCCTGGGAGAACAAGACAGGAAACAATAGTCCCTCTCAAGCTTGCTCACTACTAATTCGACATACACCGATATGGAACCATGCACAGAGTCACATGGTTGGTTTACAAGAATAAATAGAGAGTCACCTGGTGCTTACCTATGCTAAACCTTTGATTAAGGGTTTTATGGCACATAATAGTAAGTTGAAAATTAGATGGGTCAGAAACATGAAGCAGAAGATAGGTAACATCCACAGTGACTTCATGTGAGCTACACAAGGCCATGCGACCAGTTAGGAAGGATAAATAATCCTTGAGAGACCAGAATGGTGTTTGAGATGACTTGGTAAAGAGGAGATGAGGATCATCCACACCAATGATCAGTACTTTCACCGTTAAGTGCAAGTGAAATAGGATAAGCACAGAGAACTTTGAAGGATGTGAAATTGCATAGCAAGGGCAGGAAAGGCCCACCATGTTGATCAAAGTGAGCAGTTCTGACAATATGGGATCCAGAGGGAAGCCAGGGACAGACTAGATTTCATTACAATGGTGTGCTGGTTAGATTTTTTTCTGTCAACTTGACACAAGCAAGAATCAGCCGGGAAAAGGGACCCTCAATTGAGAAAATGCCTATTGATTTGACTTGGCCTATAGGCAAGTCTCTGAGGTGTTTTCTTGATTAATGTTTGGAGTGGGAGGGCCCAGAACACGGTGGTTGGTGCCACCCTATTCTGGCAATCCAGAAAGCAATGTCCCTGAACAGTTGCTGCTTCAGTTCCTGCCTTGAGTTTCTTCTCTGATTTCCCTTCGTGAGTGACTATAAACTATAAACTTTTCTCTCCAATTTGCTTCTGTCAGTGTTTTATTACCACAATAAAGATATAAACTAGGATAAATGGGATTCGTGCTCCCCACAATCATCTTGGGTTTTATTAATGGAAGGGGGGGGCAGTATGGAGTTGGAGGACCTGTGAGGAGACTGTGTCAATGATCCAGGTGACAGGAACCTGGAGTATCTCACAGGGAGTTAATCGTGAACTCTGAGCTGAACCCACATTCACTGTTAGGCATTGTATCTGTCTATACTACATGGTGACTATCATGTCTACTCACAAAGCAGGCTGAAGAAAAGCTTCCCAGCAGTGTATCCATGAAGAGAAAGATAGACTTCTGTTTCTGCAGGGTGAGGCTCTAAAAGGAAGGATTCACTCCCACAGTAGACCCTTTCTACCTTGACTAAGGATGGCCTGGGATTAAGGAAAGGACAGAAACACCCTCTGGAACCTGGAACCTCAGTGTGCTCAGCACATAGAGAAGGGGTAGGCTTTGCTAACTATCCTGTGAGCCCCATATCTACAATGCACACTCACTCAAGACTCCACTCACTACACAGTCCCAACCTATAGCCTCAGGGTCCCAGCAAGGGCCTTTCCACTATATTAGTGTTGAGTCATTGAGAGCCATTGCTCCCCAGGACTCTGAAGGGAGAAGTTTCATTATCCACCATGGTCTAAGCACACAATGACATGTCCACAGTCCCAGCCTTAACTACGAAGATGTAAGACAGATTTTTACAACTGTGCCCTTGGAAGTCAATATGATAGCAGCAGGTCTGAGCCAGAATGACAGGCTGCAAAACCTGCACAACTTGAAAATGTTAATTGGTTAGCATGTAATAATTTTCACACACATGTAAATAAGGTTAATGAATTTTATTCCACACAGATGATTTAAATTGTAAAACAATCAAATGACTTTACAGGTAATACTTTGGGGCCCGAATCAAATAGAAATTTCAAGTCATTATAACTTTAGAAAAAGAAACTAATTTGAATATGCGATTTAAATCCATTAAACAGTCTTCGCAACTTTAAATGGTGATAATAGAAACCAGAAAAGCATGAGAGTGGTTAAGATTAATTAAGAGTGAATGCACTGGGGAGATGAAAATTACCGGTGCTATAATTTCAGAATGCAAATGAGGTCAAAAAGTTTAAATTAATGCTCATCTATACAAACAGAGCCTACATAAAGAAGAAATATTTCATTACAAGGATTTTTATAAGTACTGAATGCTACACTCCTGGTTACATAAGTAGTAACAAATTGATAAACAGCAACCTGTTGTCAGTTAATTACAGCACTTCCATGGCTGCTAACAGTTAAGCAGAGAGCTAGTCAGAAATCTTGATCCACAAGGTTCTCTGTAGTTTGTCTTCTTTTCCCTTGGAGACACTGTTAGTGATACCATGATATCTGTATTGTTTCAGTGCTCCGTCTCCTATTTAATGGATTCCTCTGTTCCAATGGTGAGGAATGGTCCAGAGTTGTACAGATAGCTAATAGTGCCTGCTATGAACTCCCGCCCTTTTCTTCTGCTGGGTGATCTATAACCAATGGCCACTATAAATATACAATGCCCCCTGGCTTCGAGATGGGACACACTGTATGATACCACCGCACAGCACAGCATCAGGAGAATTGCAAACCAAAGTGAGGTCCATGAAAGGCAGAAACCAGAAAGATATTTCTTATGTAAACCTTCTACAGAGGAAAGTTGGGATGCTAGGCAAAGACAGCTTCTGCCAAAGTCTGAAGCCTGGCCTCAAGCTGATCATATAGAGCCCTCTGGGGGAGGCCAAGAACATCCTCTAATTGCCTTTCATACCCCCTTTAGTCAGTCCTTTCTTGGCTATGGACCAACTCCCAGAAAGTGAAAACTGTTATCCCAGGGCAATGCTCCAGTGAGCCTAGTCTCTATCAGCCACCAGGTATAACTGAGGCATCAGAAACCAGTTTACCAAAGGAGTCGATGGAACTCCATCAGCCTCCATTGCAGTTGTCACCCAGTACTGCTGTCTTCGTTCTGTAGGGATTTCTTAGCTCTGACAAAGGCTCTGACCACCGTCACTGCAATGGAAAGAGCCCGGAGCCCCGGCAGCCCACTGCCACAGAGGGAGAGCCTTGGGGATGACGTTGAGCGGTCATGCCCCACTGAGGTGAAAGGCACTAAGGTCTCCACTATACCAGATCAAAGTGGCTGAGATAAAGCCATGACCTGGGCCAATGATAGCCTGCCACAAGGCACGGTGGTCCATGCCCAAGCTACAGCAGCTCACCCCCAAGCTGTGATGGTCTACTGCTTTCCCCCCAACCTCTAGTGATCCAAAGCCTCCTGCCCCAGTCTTCTGACATGCTGCTTTCCCCAATCTGCCGGGGACCGCTACCCACTGTCCCCTGCCCCAGCCCTGCAGCCCACTGGCACCTGTTACAACTACCTACTATAACCCACAAGAGCTATGTTTAGCTCTTGAGTAGCCTGCCACTAAAATTTCAAATGGTTTCTCTTTCCAACCTCAGGGCAATCAGGCCCTCTTTCCCACACCAGAGCTCTGGAGACAGGGACAAAATGGCGGCTCCTGCCAGCACCTCAGCAGAATAGTCCATGGTGACTATTCTTGCCTCAGCTAACTACTATGGAATCTGACACCTTTCCTGCCTCTGAATGCCTACTGCTGTCGCCATGGGAGCTGTCCATGATACAGTTGCCAGGAAGACAGCCTTTCCTGCTTCAGACTACTGCCTTCACAGTGGAATCTGTAAATTTTGGATATTTTGTAAACTTTATAACCCCTCAGGGCAGAAGTGTCTGGACCTCTTCCTGAGAAAACTCCAGCAGCCCAGCTCCTCCAGCAAGCCCTCTGCAACTGCCATCTCCTGCCTCTCAGTAGGATTCATGCCAAATTATACTAATTTGTGATGAAAAGTCTGGAAAAAAACACACCAATCCCTGAGCAGAAAAACTGACCCTGAGCTTCCACTAAAACCCATCAATCCCTGTGTAATAGAACTGGCCAATCCATGAGGAAAGCCCATCAGTCTCTGAGCTTCTCCCCAGTTTAGGACTTGAAATTCCACCAATGCATGTAGTGGATATAAACATGTTTTTGTTGATCCCAAGTGTGGGAGGTAAAATTGCCTTTAATCTGCCCACAGCTGATAATCAGTCTTGTGAGAGGGTGAGTTGTAGTGGATGTAAACATGTTTTTGTTTTGAACCCAAGTGTATCATGGGAAACAGACCTGTGAGAGAACATGTGATGTTTGTCCACAGGTGGAGGAACCGCCTCTTGAAGGAGGGGGGACATGGTCTTTGCCAACTGTACAAACTCTGAGAGGTGTGTGTGTGTGTGTGTGTGTGTGTGTGTGTGTGTGAGAGAGAGAGAGAGAGAGAGAGAGAGAGAGAGAGAGAGAGAGAGAGAGAGAGAGAGTTCAGATAAAGAAGGGCAGTCTGTCTCCCAGTGAGGATGATTTAGAGGAGGAGCATATTCCTGGTCTGAAGCCCATCATGAGAAGTTTCCAAGAGAAGAGAAGCCTGAGGCCATCGAATTCTGTGTAGTTCCTTATTTTAGGGTGATCTTGTTAAGCACGAGATAGAGATTCATTATGCCATGGAATTTTCAGGGACATGTCCCCAGGGACCTGGAAAGGGAGAGGAAGGGGAAGGGGTTGTGGGTGGGTAGCCTGCCTTCTGGAACTCAAGTGGGAAGGTGTCCCAGCCCTGAGGTGGGACAGAGTCCCAAGTGTATCTGAGGCATGAGAACCCAGGTACCTCCCAGCTCTGAGAGGAAGTCCCTTCAACAGAGACATTGCAGCTCCCAGGGGGAGAGTTGCCCCAACATGTTGGGAGCTTCGAGGGCTGAGCTCTGCTCCTTTGCTTGTTCTTCTAGTCTTCCCACAAAAGAGTCACAGCAGGCAGTAAATCTCTTAAAAGAGTTTGATAGGAGGGGTGAATCCAGGAGCGACTGCCCCAGCTCCAGCAAGAAGACAGTGGGGGGGTGGAGGGGGGAAGGGGTCACGACTGTGCAGACACAGCCTTTATATAGGCTTTCTGGGAAGGGGAGGGGGGGCGAGATTTCTGGTCCAGGAATTTTCAGAGTGTGGATTTGTAGGCTTTTAACTTTTTCAAAATCTCTTTATTTGGGGTTCTTCAGTGCTTATACCTCCCTTCCAACCCACCTATCCTAGAGAGAAGAGAAAAGAGGTGAATGGAAACAATAGAAGTAGACCTTCTTAGACTCAGTTCCTTGGACCGATTCCACTCTTTGTTAGTCAGGATTTCAGCAGACTTGTTATACAGCAAACCAGCTCTTCAGAAAAGGTGACTGCAAACGCAGCACCTGGAACTTGGAACTTTGATGTGTTCTCTGGAGCATTTCTCTCTAGGAGCATCTTAAGTGGAGCAGTGACCAGCCAAATAGTAGGAAACAGTGCCAAGACCAAAAAGCTCCAAACTCTTGTTTTGGGGCACACACACACACACACACACACACACACACACACACACACACACACACTACTTGACATTGGAGCTTCCAGTAAGAACTAAGAAATTGGATCTGAATGGGAGGATACAAGGGATGGGATAACAATTTAGATGTAATATGAGTAAATTAATAAAATACATTAAAAAAGAAAAACAAAAACAAAACAAAATAAAAAAAGAAGTAATTTAGCTAAAAAAAAAAAGAGAGAGAGAGAGATTGGCTCTGAGACTATCATATGATTCAAGGTGAGCCAGTGATACTCTGCTCTGGGACTTTTCTTAGAACTTTTGAGAATTTTGTTTTTGTTCTGTTATAGTTGATTAACCGGAAGTTCCTACCAGATAATCACAGAAGAAAACAAAAGCCAAGTCTCTTGTTGGCTGGGAACTGTTCAGGATACCTCAGTTTTAGTCACAGGCAATTAGGTGACAATCCCGCCCCCATAACCCATTAATATCCTAAAAGACATTCAGGAAAACCATCTTTTATTCTTGAGCTGTGTGATGTGGCATTGAATTTAGAATTTAGAGTCTTGAGTATATCCTTTGTCCTAGAGTCCTAGGGACAGTATGACCTTGGTAGAGTGCCTTTTCTTTCCTTGATCTCTGTTGTCCTGTCTGTAATGTCAGGCTATTTTTGGTGTGTATTCAGTACAGTGGCAGCAAAGAGTGTGGTCTAGGACTCTGTGACTGATTTTCAGGAGTCCCTCCTAGAAATACAAATTGAAATTTCCTTGAGATATCTTGTCCATGTCAGAATGCATATGAAGAAATCAAATAACAACAAATATTAATGGTTTAGGGTGAACTTATTAACTTCTGGTAGAAATATAAATTAGTACAGCAACTGTCAGAATCAATGTGGAGGATCCTTAAATACCTGAATCCAGAATTGATGACATGACCCAGCTATGTCATTCCTGAGGATTCTAAGTAAGCATTCTGCACAATCACCAAGCAAAGAAAATGTAATACATATATGGTGGAGTATTATTCAGTTCTAAACAAAGTAACGAAATCATACCATTTTACAGTAATATGGGTGAAACTGGGTATCATCATCCTTGCAAGTCAGAACCTCACGCTAACATCAGCCCTACTTCCACTGGCCTGAATAGGAAGAACAAAAGAAACTGGGCCCAAACTTTGTCTGCAGACCCTGGAGTTGGGACCACATCCTGGGACTCTTCTGTCTGTTACAGTAACCCCTCTGCCTAGGTTGGGACCATAACCATCGTCCAGCATTTCATATCCACCCATATTAGCCAAGGCAAATGAATCAGGCCTGTCCCGGTGTCACATTTTTATATATGGAATGAGTCAGGAGTTGTCTATTTTGTAGTTGTGCAATCGAATTACTTGATCTCTTTAAGCCTCAGTTTCCTCATGTATTCACCGGTAATGATAATTATGTTTTACTTATGTGTGTACATATGTGTGCCTGTGAGAATGTATATATATCACATACATACAGATGGCTTTGGAAGCCAGAAGGCATCAGATGTCCTGGAGCAGAAGTTAAGGTCATTGTGAGCATCTGATGTTGATGCTAGGAACTGAGGCCTGGTCCTCTGAAAGAGCCATACATACACATACATACATACACAGCCCTTGGGTGAGTTTAAATACAATCATGTAGCAGTTGCCATTAGGTTCCATTCATATTCCCTTAGATCTTCCTCATATTTCTTCATCTGTCTCCTCCCAGACCAAAACCTGTATATTTATATTGCAAAGCCAACTTCTAGATCCTATATTGTGCTCTTTTGGAGGAAGAAGAACCCAAAATACCTGAACAGGCAAATTCTTCCCCCATCTACCATTCTGATCATCAGTGCCTGACAGCATAGGCTGGGTATAGAGATGGGTGTGAGCAACAGGCCTCTCACTTTGATTTGGGCAGCTCTTCACAGTCACCATCTGAGGATCTTAACTTTTCCCATCTCTGCTCCATTTGCCACTCTCTTCCTGGCTTTTCTAGAGATGGCCCTACTCAATCACTCTCACAAACTGTCTTCTTGGGACCTATAAAGCCCAATCAAAGGCATGCTTACATATTGCTTAGCAGAGTACCATAGGCAGCACTGGGGCTCAAACAAAGACTATGGCTATTACTGAAGAGAGTGCCTCGCAAGTACCAGTACCCCATAAAGAGAAACAGTACATAAATCTCTGATGGTTACAGCATCATTCTCCCTCCCTTCCTCATAATCAAAGTGAATACAACTAAAGACAGTATACTTGACCTTCCTGTAAGTCATCTTTGGTGGCATCATAGACTCATATCCACACAGCCAACTTCAAGACTCTAACCCCACCTGCCTTCAACTTGTCTCTTAACACAGCATGGATTCCCCATGACTGCTCTATTCAGGCACCTAGCATCTCCCTGCATTGTCTATATAAGGATAAGTAAGGATCAGTGTCACCTATCAATTTATTTCCCTTTATGTTCCAGGAAAGATGTACAGGGCATGAGTCGGGGTTAAGAAGTGTGCAAGACATTATGGAGGCTATTCATAAGCAAAGAGAAATCCTCTGGGGCTTGGAAGGGTCAGATGGCTCCAGGCAAAGGGCCTTCAGCATACTTTTGCCGTGAGATTCTAAACCATAGCTGGGTGCTGGTGTCAGGTAGGCTGCAGGAAGCTGACTTGCTGACTGGACCCTTCCTGAGAGCACAGGGAAGTCATGCTGGATCTGAAATTGTGTGACCAAAAGTGGCACTAACCAGACAAGTAACAGTTGAGAGCTAGGGGTGTAGTGATTTGTGGCAGGAGATTTATAATGTGATTTTACGATCTGGATCAGGCTCTCCTGAGACCTAGAATTTCTTATTCCCTCTGCCATATCCTTCCCTCTGTAGCCTAGGCCAATTTAAGCAAAGCTTTATCCAATTTAAACAAACAGTGGCAGTGGGTGGCAGACATGGCAAAGGACTTTGTGAGGATGGAATTGGAGAGGTATGTGTTTGCTCACTAAATTCAAGCCTCCTCCTCTCATACTTTGAGACATAGCTGGCACCTGTAATATGATTGATACCTGAAGATAGTTCCTCCAAAACCATCAGCTGCCCTATCCTGCTTCCTTGAGTCTCACCAATTTGGTAGAAGCATCAGCAACTGAGGCAAGCTTTGAATGCTGGTTTTTGAGTACTTCCCATTAATGCAGGTTTGCAAGGAAGGTGGGTCATTAATTAGTTAGGATAGACTACCATACTCTAGGAAGGCCAATAAAAGCAGATAACTCCCAAATGCTATGATTTAACACACGTTTATCTCATATACCCTGAAACAATGACATGCATGCAATGACACAATGACTCAGAATGCTCTAATCCTCTGAATCCAGCATCTCTGTGGTCAACAAGCCTTCCCCAGTGACTGTGACAAGGGAACTATGTCCACACAGGGCTAAGGGGCTTTGGTCCAAATATGTCCCAGGAAAAGTAGCTAGAACTCATCACAAAGCCCACTTGCATGGCTTTGTGCCTTTCAGTGTGTTCTTTGCTTGTTTTTAAGTGTGACCATTACACTCAGTCCACTTCACCCATGGCAAGCTCTATGATCCTGAGACCTATGAAGAGTTTCATTTGTAGAGACTCAGCACACTTGAATTAATGCTCTGAGTCACTGTCAGCTTTCTCTATATAAGCGTTGCATCTGTGTTTTGCAGATTCCACTAATTAGTAGCCACTCCTAGCCTCATCTTTGTGTGCCTCTGTGCATATGGCTTCAAGGAAACTAGAAAACTCATGGACTTGGAACCAGATAGACATGGATTATAAACCTAATTTCAGCATTTTGTAATATCAAGGATTTTAGATTTTGCTCTGCTGAATAGTTGGTGTAACACTAGATGCTACAGACAGGCACACTCCTGTGTATCCAATATTTTTATAACAACTATGCCATTTATTATTGTGATTAACATTTGTTTTTAATCAGACTTACTGAAGATAGAATCTAACATTCAGGGATACTACTAGATCTAGGCATAGTAGCTTAAGTGGGTGATCTCCAGCCCTAAAGAATCTGAGGAAGAGGACAGCAAGTGAGAGGCCAGCCTGGACCATAGTAAGTCTAAGCCAGCCTGAGCTACACAGCAGCATTCTGTCTCAACAAAAAGCAAAACATTTGGCTGCTAGAGATGGGGCTGGAGCCATGGGCTCCCCACATTCATATGGACAGGCAAAATGGGGAACAGGGACAAATGATGCTCATGGGAGCTGCTCACTGGCTTGTTCCCCACACTTGCTCAGCCTATATAACCCAGGACCACTTGCATGGGGATGGCACCATCCACAACAATCATTAAGCAGAAAAATATTTCCATTGACAAACCAAAAGGAAAATATAGATGACTCTAGTTTGTGTCAAGTTGACAAAAAGTAAGTAGCATCTATCTATCTATCTATCTATCTATCTATCTATCTATCTATCAAAACCTCACCTAAAATCTCCTCTTCCTGCTTTAGAAAACAGGCCTTCAAAGTCTACTGAGCAAAAATAAAATCTGGAAGCAGTTCACCCATGGGTTAAGAAATAGCATATATATCTTATATTGAGAGAGAGAGAGAGAGAGAGAGAGAATTTCATCTCTATACTCTATAACCCTTTCTTGGGTCAGAAAAGAGACCCATATGGCTTGATTTTAAACAAATCTTGGAAGATGCTGTCAGCTCAGAACTCAAGCAAAAACAAAAACAAAAACAAAAACAAAAAAAAGGATAATTCTGCAATGAAGAGAATCACCCCTCACTGCCTGTTTTGGGTAGAGTACAGATTGACTGTGGTATCTTGGACTATTACCTCAAGAGTCCACAAGCACCCTGGGTACTTTCACATATCAAAGTCCTCCATCCCCAAGGCAGTCACTTTCTGAGCTCTCTTACCACCCAAGACCTATTGGGCTAACTCCAAGGTTGTAGTGCTTACTCTCTACACCAAACATGGTTCAGGTCCATAGCCCTTACTGAACTCCGGTGCCAAATGCTCAGGAAGCTTCTTATGAGGAAGTTCTCAGAGAGTTCTTTCTAATCTCTCAGAGTATGTAGACATCTTAGTTCTACAACTGTCATCCCCATAACCCATCTATCCACCTTTTCATCTACCTATCTACCCACTTATCCATCTACATACCCACCTATTTATCCATCCATGCATCCATCTGTCCACTCATCTATCAATCCACCTCCCCACCCCCCATACATATTCATCCATCCACCCTCCTACCCTTTCATATATCCACCCATTCAATTATTCACCCACATGCCTGCCCAACCATCCATCGTACATCTACCTGCCCATCCATCATTCCTGCATTCTTTCCTATTTTCAAACCTTTAAATTTCCCTCACTAATAACTGTATGATTATTTTTTCCGTCTTACACTTTGCGATTAATTTCTAAAAGTAATTTGTGAATGCCCCACTATACCAAGAACCACTGAAGTCACAGTTGGAAAGCTCAATAATTTCACCAAGGCAGACACTATTAAAAGCAAACATTGGCAAAATGTTCTTTTTTAATATTGCAGGAAATCATGAAAATGCACAGGTTAGCTCATTGCTACTTCAGATGTAATTTCTCTCCCTCTTAAAAGCTAGAAATTCCCTATCTGGCCAGCAGGAGGTGAATAAATCTAAAGTGGAGGCATGTAAGGCTACATTAGGCCAATTCCTCCCTGTTCCCAAACCCAGCATGGCAGAGAAGTGAGCAGTTCTAGAGTGCAAAAAATGAAAATTTCTCTTAACTTTTCTCATTCCATTTTAAAATCAAGACTAAAATGAAAAGAATAGTTGTTAATCCAGTGGCCAACTGTTTCTGTCCTTGGAAGCTGTGAATGCTAGCCTCCTTTTCAAAATCATTTCTTCGTGGGCATTTCTTAAATCTCTTGAGATAAGGGGGAAACTGCTTTGGAAATAGAGTACTGAAAGCCTATAAAAAAGAAGAGCTAGAATTTCAGATACAATTTGGCATTAGATCTAGGCACTCCCTACCTGTAATCTAAACCAAGTAACAAAGCCAGTAATGGTACAGCACCATAGATGCCAACACCCCCTCTCACCACCAGCTCACCTCTCTGCTCTCTCTGTGATGTTCTTATCATTCAAACTTACCTCTAGGGTCTTAATGTCTTTATCTTAATTGAATTCAGCTAACTAGTCCCAAATACAGTGTTCTTTACATGACTTTGGGATCTGGCTAGAAACATGTCACTAACCAAATGGTTTAACTGAACAGATTCCAGTTTCTTGAATGTTTAAGAAGATGGGAGATGTGGACAAGTAAGTAGTCAACAGTGGTGGTCAGCTCTTGAGGGAAGTAGCCAGGCTAGAAAGATGTTAGCTATTAAAACTTGAAGTAACAAATGAAGGGTCTGAGGGGTGGAAAGCACAGACGGGCCTTGGCTCTGTGGGATCTGAGGACACAGATAAGAAATGTCCTGCCCTTTCTCCTCTTGGGAGTGGGGAGTAAGAAATACTGGGATTAAAGTGAAGTGTGCTGGGGAGGGAGGGAGGTATGCTGGGGTGGGAGTGAGGAATTCTGGGGTGGGAGTGATGCATGGTGGGGTGGGAATGAGGGATGATGGGGTGGAACTGAAGAACTTTGAGGAGAAAAAAAGGAATGCTGCTGTGGAAGTGAGGAATCCTGGGGTGGGAGTGAGGCATGCTGGGGGTGGAAGTAAGGAATTATGGGATTGGGATGAGGAATGCTGGGGTGGGATTGAGATATGCTGATGTAGGGGGATGAGGTTTGCTGGAATGGGGAGTGAGGTATGCTGAGGTAGGGAAGCAAACTATGCTGGGATGGGAGTGAGGTAGCTGAGGTGGGAGTGAAGTATGATGGGGTGGAAGTGAGAGAGAGAGAGAGAACGAGAGAGAGAGAGAGAGAGAGAGAGAGAGAGAGAGAGAGAGAGAGGGAGGAAGGAAGAGAGAGGGAGGGAGAGACCACTACACACACACCACATACACTTACATTCAGAGTTATAGAAGGAAAAAAGAGATAAAATGAAGGAAGAAACTTTATTCAAATAAATAATAGACAAATTTGTGCTATTGAATGGTCTGCCTCAAAGCACAGATCTAAGAATTTCAACAAAGTCTGCGGCAGTCACTCTTCAGCTCATTATTTCTAAACTCTTGACACATATTAGGTATTTACAGAAAACACTCACACTGCTCATGGGTGGCATGCATCAGAACAATGCCTGTTTTTTCATTGGTATTGGAAGTCAAGTATTTATGAATTATAAATCAGTATGCTACTTTTCCAACTGAGAATTGTATATCCAACAAAATAAAATGTTCCTCGAGGAAAATATTAAGTGAGGCTAGAGAAATGGGTCAGTGGTACTCACTGTTCTTGCAGAGAGCCTGGGTTCAGTTTCCAGCACCCACACTTGGGTAGTTCACAACCATCTGCTACTCCGGTTCAAGCAGGTTTGATGCTGTCTTCTGTCTTCCAAGGGCACCGCAGTGCCATGCACATTCTCACACAGAGAAACATCCACATATGTATAAATTCAAACAAAAACAAGAAAAACCCACATTAAATACATACTTTCTAATGTGCAAAAAGGTAGAAATCCCTCACTACAAAGCCTTCCCTATATAACTGGGAAGGAACCGCACCAAATGAAGACATTGATGGTTGTGTTGAGAAAACTAAATTCTATGTTTATGGTTAGTGACCAGGAGTCTTGTGTATTACTTGGTGGCTAAGCAAGGCAGTGGAAGCAGAGGCCTCTATGGCATTGGTCTTGGGACTCCAAAGAACCGAGGACAGAGTTGGATTCTGCTGGAAGAACATGGCAAGGTCACAGTGGCATCTTTTGAAATCAGGCAGGTGTCTTGATGCTGGTGATTTCCCTAGTTGAAGAACTCATGAACAGAAATGTTGTCACTCTCATTGAAGAAGAGCTTTATACTCAGTGAGTGCTACAACAAAGAACTTAAGTAGTTCTCGTCTCAACATGTCAAACCAACTGAACTTGAGTCATCATGAAAAATGCTAGTCTACAATGATCCACCAGTTATGGTCACTCAAGTGTAGTGGGCAGTAAGCTAACAGGCTTCCAATCTGTGTTTCATGGTGAAACAGAATCCACAGGAAAAGGACTTATATCCAAAGCAATAACCATGTAAAACTGGCTGAGTTGATTGCTGATATCTAGAATCTAAAGCTCCTAGAACTGAAATCACAATTAAAGTCATAGGCAGTGCTTTCTCCAAATAGAACAGAGCCTTCCCACCTGGCCCTTTGCTAAGATGATACCACCATGTCATCATTATCCAAGATTTTTTTGAGTTAGTTGCTCTACCAATGGGCCATCCCCTACCCCTGCACTGAGGTATTCTAGGCAGGTATTTTATAGCTGAAACATACCTCCAGTCCCTCACTGGGAGATTCTAGGCAGAGGCTCTACAGCTGTACCCCTTAGCCCTCTCTTTGTATTTTATTTTGAGACAGTGTTTCATTAAGTGGCTCAAGACTACCTTGAATTCCCTTTGTAGCCCAGATTGACCTTGAACTTCAGATCTTCCTATCTCAGTCTCCCAAGTAGTTATTATCACAGGCTCCGCCACAAGGCCAGCTTCTAAGACTGTTTTTATGTATCATTTTCTTCTCAGGTGTGCTGGAGTTTACACTATATCCTGTCATTATGGAAATCATGCTAGGTAGAATTTCATTGTTGAAATAACTGACTAGTGAAGATGGAGAAACAAAAAGAAACTTAAAGCTGTCCCTTTTTATAAATTAGTATTTTTATTGTCTCTTGTTTTAATATAAGCAATTATTGTGACTTAAGTGATTATACTTTTACCAAAATGTAAGTATTTTAGAACTACAATTTGAACATAAAATATTACAAATAAAATTGTTTAAGTTCTCATGCTTCTGGCCCAAGATATAAAGCGGCAACAAGAAAAAAAAAGTTGAATAAATGAAAAATAGACCTTCTGACATCTGCTAGAAAATCTAGGTCACAGGTACACCCTGCCTGGAATCCTGGAGAGGTAGATGGGTGGATGTAGGCAATCACAAAGTGTCAGGGCAGAAATCTAAGAATGAATACCTCTGAGGAGTCTATGTTAGGTATAGAAAACTGAATGCCATTGACTTACTGCTGGCAGGTCAATACAGGCAAGTTAACACACTTTGAGGGTCAAAATTTTATTTTAGCTTTGTCGCCATAAACTCCCCTAGCTTAATACCAGAAACCAATGTGTTTGTGCTTCAGTCAGTGAGAGAAGAAAAGGTGTGTTTTGAACTACACCAGAATATTCTATTCCTAACTAGTTCTGCTAGCCACTTTTTTTCCAGAACCAACCTGGGAAAAGCTAGGTATGGTGACACTTACCTGTAATGTCAGCCCTTACAAGGCAGAAAGAAGAACAACTCAAGTTCAGGGCCATCCTGGAGTACAAAACAAAACTCTGCCCCCCCAAAACAAAACAAAACAACAACAACAACAACAACAAAAAGAAGAGTCCAGGGCTAGAGAGATGGCTCAACGATTAAGTGCACTGGTTGTTTTTGCAGAAGACCTAGGATTCATTCCTAGCCCCAATGTGGTGTATTATAGCCATCTGTAACTCTGTCCCAGAGGATTTGACACTTCTGGATTTTGTGGGAAGCAGACACAGTTACACACATACAGGTGAAGACAAAACAGTCATACACATAAATAAAAATGTCTTAAAAATCAGAAATAAGGGAGGAAGTGAAGAGGGAGGGACAAGAGAGGGGCAAGTTACCTACATACGAGAAGGAAAATACCTTACTCCTACCAGGTTTAACATGTCAAACAAAGGAAAAGCAACACCTCAGGTCACAACATACCTCCCCTCCCAGCCTGATAGGGGAGTGAAAACTTATGAAGGTCCGATCCAGTGCACAGTGCTGGCTTTTCACCGCAGGAAAAGCCTTCCCTGCCAGACTTCCTTTGTTACTTTACATACTTTGTGAACTCTGTATACTTTGCAAGAAATTATCCCGGCCCCTGCTGAGGAGCTCCAGCAGCTAGGCTGGGCAACTTCAGGTTTTGCCTCTGGGCACCCCTTTTCAGCTCATCATCTTCTCCTGGGTGCCACACCTAATGGTCTCTGAAAGGGCTGCTCGGATCTTCAGGCTGTGCTGCTGGCCTTTCTACACCTTCTGATAGCCACACCTCAGGACTCCAGAATAGCTAAGTCTCTGCAGCCCTGGAACTAGAGATCAGACACCAGGGAAAACTGAGAAGTCAAAGGCACAGAAAAAGCAGCAGCACCTAAGGCCTCAGTTATGCCTGGGGCTGGCAGAGAACTCAGGTGGATGGAGGTGTGATTAGCTGGAGCTGGTCTGTGAGCTCTGGCAGCACCATCTTTGTACTAAAAAAATGTATAAACTATGCATTCCTCCAAGGCAGGGAGCTTTACATGGTCTGATACTGCCAGACAGGGACCAGAGCTGGAAATCTGACTCCTTAGTATAAGGTGTTTTTCGTTTAGAGTTCGAGTGTGTATAAACTCCTTATGGCGAGTTAGTTAGACCCCTCCCACACCTCTCTAGCAATCGAATTGGCAGTTCATCCTCTATTTACAAGGGCCATCTCCGGCCCTTCTCTGGGACAGAAATCAAACAATATATGTTCTCGGAACACAAGAGAACTAAGCTAGAAATTAGTGACAGAAAGATGGCTGGAAAATCCTCCAAATACTTAGAGATCTAATAATGCATTGCAAGCAACATGTCGGTTATTGAAGAAATCCCAAGGAAAATTAAATAAAAATAAAAATACACTTTATTGAAATTTGTGAGATGTAGCAAAAACAGCATTTAAAGGAAATTTATATCATTGAATACAAGTGTTAAAGAAAAAACAAACAAAAAAGAAAACAAAAACAAATAAAAAACCTAGAAAATGGGTAAAAATTAAATCCAAAGCAAAAGGAAAATATTTAAAATTATAGCGAAAGCAATAAAAAAAAACAAATCTAAAAAAATGTAGAGAAAAAATAAATTAATCTAAAGCCAGAAATTGTTATTGTTGTTGTTGTTTGCTTGGTTTGAAAGACCGTCTTGTTACATTGGTTGTTGGTTTGATGCTATTGTTATTAGAGCCAAAATCTCTTTTGGCACAGAGTACCCTCCAACTCAAAAATTAAACTCCTGATTCTCCCATCTCTACTTCCCTGAGAGGTATCTGGGATTACAATGTGCACCATTATACCCATTACCAAAGGCATAGTTTCCGGAAATGGAATTTGGATCTTCTATAAGAACAGGAAGCATTCTTAACCTCCGAGCCATCTCTAAAGGCTGGATTGTTGTTAGTTTTTTTTTTAATGTAGAGAAACTGAAAAACCTCAAACTTAGCTAAGTGGAAAAGAGAGGGAAGACTAAACTTCTAACACCAGGAAGGAGTGAGAGAAAAGTGTTAGAGACCTCACAGCATGACTAAGATTATATAGACTATGAGCAACTCCTTGCCTACAATTCTGGTAACATAAATGAAATGGAACAATCCCTCAAAACCAAAACCTACCCAGATTTATACAAGAAAAAAATTAAACTATTTGAATATGTTAAATCTATTAAAGAAATTAGGGTTATAATTAATCTTCTGAAGCAGGAAGCACAAACTCTTCATGTTTATTGACAAATCCTTTGAAATCAATAAAGAAATATAGACTTCTAGAATTTCTTTCAGCAGGGGAAAAAAACACCTTTTAACTTATCCTAGTACCACACTAGGTAAAGATCTTACAAAGAAAAAGAAAATTGCAGCCTAGTATGTCTCATAAACTTAATAAACAAATCCTCAATGAAATATTAGCAAACTGAACACAAAACTTCATAAAAAGAATGCTATATATGGCCAAGTAAGGTTTAACTCTAAGTATGCTACATTAACAGAGCACATTCAATGCACTATTTATAAAACAAAACACACGACCTTATCCACAGATTCAGAAAATGCAATGATAACATGTAATGTCCATCTGTGATTAAAAATTCTTAGCCTGCTGGGAGCAGATAGGAATGCCGAGCGCCTTAAGCTGAATAAAGAACATTTGCAAAGAACCAAAAAAACCCTAGAAGATTGTACTTTTCCTACTAAAGTCAGGAGAAAGAGGATATTTCTTGACACACCTTCATACTGGAAGACTTCACTAAAGCAATACAACTTAATTTATTTTTATTTTATTTATCCACTTTACATCCCAAATGTAGTCACCTCCCTCCTGTCCTCCTGGTCCTATCCACTTCTCTCTTCTCCCCTATCCCTCTTCTCCTACTCCTTAGAAAAGGAAAGACTCCATCATCACCAACCCACCTCAGCACATCAAGTCACGTCAAAAGTGAGTACAACCTCTTCCGCTGAGGCCAGGCAAGGGGTCATGAACAAAAAGTAGGCCACAAAGTCCATGTCAGAGACAGCCCCTTCTGCCCTTACTAGGGAGCCCACATGAAGACTAAGCTGCCTATTAGCTACATATGTGTAGGGGGACTAGGTCCATCCACGCATAGTCCTTGGTTGGTGTTTCGATTCTGTAAGCCCCACTAGGCCCAACTTAATTGACTCTGTTGGTCTTCTTGTTGGAGTTCTTGTCCCCTCCTGGTCCTTTTTAAAAATAAGTGTGCAGATTGGTCAGGAAGAATTAAATCACTCTCTAGTTGTAGACTGATTTTTTCCAGGAAAAAATTAAAAAGAACTGAGTAAAATTCATGGAAACTGAAAGAGCTCATATCACAGTTTCAAGATATAAGCCAATGTGTATTAAAGACAACAGCTTTCTTATTCACTATAACAAGGAAATGTTAGAAGTTGAAATTTAAAATGTAATAGAGGCTGGAGAGATGGATCAACAGTTAAGACCAGGTTTTGTTTTTGCAAAGCACTCAAGCTCTGTTTTTAGCACTGTTTTGTCTTTGTTTTTGTTTTTACTGAACTCCACAAAGGGTCCAGAAAATGATTCAAACAAACAGTAAACTGATCTTTGGCAAATAAAATGTAGACAAGATAATGTTTTCAAGATGGTACTGGAACACATCCTTAGGCAAAGAGAATAAAAAAGAAAAATTAACTGATATATAGAACTTCATTCTTTAGAAAAACCAGATTATGCATATGATTGTAAAGTGCGATACTATAAAACTAGAAGATTATAGATGAGGGATTTCAATGAACTTGGATTTGGTGATTAATTTTTAGAAAAACATCTACTCTATGAAAGAAATAATATGCTGGGCTTCATTAAAATAAGAAACCACGTAAGTGTGAAATGTTGCTAAGAGAGGGAGAAGACAGCTACAGCTTACGTTCTATGAGAGGAAATATTTGTACAACAGTGTAACTGAAGAACATGATGCAAAGACTTTTTAAAACTCAATAAGAAAGAAATTAATCCCTCAAGTCATAAATGCCTTGAGCAGATAGTTCATTCAAACAACCAGATACAAAGCCTGGAAATAAGCATATAAAAATGTTTAGTGTGGTATGTCAACAAAGAGCTAAAAAGGAAAATGAGATACTAACATCTATTAGAGGAATAACATATGCAGACACTATCAAATGCCTGTGTAAGTACACAGGACAACGCTTAGTCATTGTTGATGGAATCAAAAAGGCATAGCCACTTTACCTCCCCCTTTTCCTCCTTCCCTCTCTTCTTGCCTTCTTTCCTCCCTCCTCCCTCCATCCCTTCTTTCCTTTTTTCTTTCTTACTTTTTTGCCTAACTAAATATATGTTTACTGTGTGAGCTAGCAATTGTCCTCATTTATTTACCCAAATGAGGCAAAATTTGTACTGACACAAAAACCTTTGCACAAATATTTCTAGCTGCCAAGACTTAGAGACAACCAAAATGGCCTTCATAGATAAATGGAGAAATAAAATATGGTAAATCCATACTATGGAGTACTGCTCTGTGTTAAAAAAAAAAAATACAGCTGGATAGCTCCTTGACATAGTCCAGAGCAGTTATTTGTTTTCTATAGGACCCAAAAATGCAGGCAACAAAATCATGATTCAACCTGGTGAGACTGCTCAGTGGGTGAGGGTGATTGCTTACAAGACTGGTGACCTGAATTCAATCCATTGAGTCCCAGAGGGAGAAGGATAGAACATACTGCCACACTTCTTCCTCCGATACACACAACACTATGGCAAATACATGTCCCTCCAAATCAATAAATAAATGTAAAAGATTCAAAATAAGACAAACTAGATTAGATCAAGACAAAAAGCTCCTTATAGTAAAGGAACTGATAAGTAGAGACAACCTCTCCAAAGGAAGACATTTAGAAGCCATACATATTTTTTAATGGCATGACAATTCAGACTAATTAGTTGCTATTTCTGTCTCTCATATGTTCTAGAGCATACAACTTTTCACTTACCACATCTTCAAAATGATCTTAAAACTTTTATGATATTTTAGATTTAATGATATATGGTGTTTTGGCATCCATATTGTTTTTATTTTTATTTTTTCTCCTTTATTAATTTATTCTTGTTACATCTCAATGGTTATCCCATCCCTTGTATCCTCCAATTCTTCCCTCCCTCCCATTTCCCCCTTATTCCCCTCCCCTATGACTGTTCATAAGGGGGATTACCTCCCCTTGTATATGTTCATAGGTTATCAAGTCTCTTCTTGGTAACCTGCTGTCTTTCCTCTGTGTGCCACCAGGTCTCCCCCTCCAGGGAAAATGGGCAAATATGAGGCACCAGAGTACATGAGAAAGCCATATCCAATTCTCCACTCTACTGTGGAGAATGTTCTGACCATTGGCTAGATCTGGGTAGGGGTTAAGGTTTACCGCCTGTATTGTCCTTGGCTGATGCCTTAGTTTGAGTGGGACCCCTGGGCCCAAATCTGCCTATCATAATGTTCTACTTGTAGGTTTCTAGGACCCTCTGGATCCTTCTACTTTGCCATTCTCCAATGCTTCTCTCATCTAGAGTGCCAATAAAATGTCCTCCCCTCTGTCTCAGTTTCCTGGTAAGTGAAGGCTTTCGTGGGACATGCCCCATGGTCTAATATGTAGATATAAGTGAGTATATACCATTTGAATCTTTCTGATTCTGGGTTAACTCGCTCATTATGATCATTTCTAGCTCAATCCATTTATCCACAAATTTTGGGAATTCCTTGTTTTTAATAGATGAATAGTATTCCATAGTGTATATGTACCACAGTTTCTTTATCCATTCTTCTATTGAGGGACACTTAGGCTGTTTCCATGTTCTGGCTATTATGAATAAGGCTGCTATGAACATGGTTGAGCAAATTTTCTTGTTGTGGGCTGGAGCATCTTCTGGGTATATTCCAAGGAGTGGAATAGCTGGGTCTTGAGGAAGCCCTATTCCCATTTTTCTGAGATAGCACCAGATAGATTTACAAAGTGGTTGTACTAGTTTGCATTCCCACCAGCAATGAGGGAGTGTTCCTCTCTCCCCACATCCTCGACAGCATGTGGTGTCGCTTGAATTTTTTATCTTAGCCATTCTGATGGGTGTAAGATGGAATCTCAGAGTTGTTTTGATTTGCATTTCCCTGATGATTAAGGAGGTTGAGCATTTCTTTAAGTTTTTCTCAGCCATTTGATATTCCTCTGTTGAGAATTGTCTGTTTAGTTCCAAGCCCCATTTCTCAATTGGGTTATTTGGTTTGGTGGTGTTTAATTTCTTGAGTTCTTTATATATTTTGGATAATAGACCTTTGTCAGATGTAGGATTGGTAAAGATCTTTTCACAGTCTGTAGGCTGTGGCTTTGATCTCTTGACAGTGTCTCATGCCTTATAGAAGCTTCCCAACCTCATGAGGTCCCATTTATTAATTGTTGACATTAATGTCTGGGCTGTTGGTGTTCTGTTCAGGAAGTTGTCTCCCGTGCCAATATGTTCCAGGATCTTCCCCACTTTTTCTTCTAAATGACTTAGTGTCTCTGGTTTTATGTTGAGGTCTTTAATCCACTTGGATTTGAGTTTTGTACAAGGTGACAAATATGAGTCCAGTTGCATTTTTTAACACATAGACATCCAGTTAGACCAGCACCATTTGTTGAAGATGCTATCCCTTTTCCATTGAATGGATTTGGCTTCTTTGTCGAAAATCAAGTGACCATATGTGTGTGGATTCATATCTGGGTCTTCGATTCGATTCCACTGATCAACCAGCCTGTTGCTGTGCCAGTACCATGCTGTTTTAATTACTATTGCTTTATAGTACAGTTTGAGATCAGGTATGGAGACTCCTCCAGAGCACCTTTTATTGTACAAGATTGTTTTAGCTATTCTGGGTTTTTTGTTTTTCCATATGAAATTCAGAATTGAACTTTCAATGTCTTTAAAAAATTATGTAGGTATTTTGATAGGGATTGCATTGAATCTGTAGATTGCTTTTGGTAGGATGGCCATTTTTATTATGTTAATTCTCCTGATCCATGTCATCTTCAATCTCTTTCTTTACAGTTTTGAAATTTTTTTCAAACAAGTCCTTCACTTGCTTAGTTAGAGTAACTCCTAAATATTTTATATTGCTTGTGGCTAGTGTGAAGGGTGTAGTTTTCCTAATTTCTTCCTCTGCAAGTTTGTCATTTGTGTATAGGAAGGCTACAGACTTTTTTGAGTTAATTTTGTATCCAGCCAATTTGCTGAAGGTGTTTATCAGCTGCTGGAGTTCTCTGGTGGAATTTTGAGTGTCACTTATGCACACTATCATATCATCTGCAAATAGGGATAATTTGACTTCCTCCTTTAATATTTGGATACCGTTGATCTCCTTTTGTTGTCTTATTCTCTGGATAGAACTTCGAGTACTATATTGAAGAAATATGGAGAGAGTGGGCAGCCTTGCCTTGTTCCTGATTTTAGAGGATTTTCCTTGAGTATCTCACCATTTACTTTGATTTTGGCTATTGGCTTGCTATATATAGCCTTTATTATGTTGAGGAACGTGTCTTGTATTCCCAATCTCTCTAAAACTTTAAACATGAATGGGTGTTGGATTTTATCAAATGCTTTCTCTGCATCTAAAGAGATGATCATGTGGTTTTTTATCTTTAGTTTGTTTATATGGTGGATTACATTGATGGATTTCCGTATAATAAACCATCCCTGCATGCCTGGAATGAAGCCTACTTGGTCATGATGAATGATATCTTTGATGTGCTCTTGTATTCGTTTTGCAAGTATTTTATTTAGTATTTTTGCATCGATGTTCATAAGAGAAATTGGTCTGAAATTCTCTTTCTTTGTTGAGTCTTTGTGAGGTTTAGGTATCAATGTGACTATGGCCTCATAGAATGAATTAGGTAATGTTCCATCCCTTTCTATCTTTTGGAGTAGCTTGAAGAGTTTCGGTATTAGCTCGCCCTTGAAGGTCTGGTAGAATTCTGCACTGAAACCATCTGGCCCTGGGCTTTTTTTGGTTGGGAGACTATCAATGATTGCTTCAATTTCTGTGGGGGAAATGGGTTTATTTAGCTTGTTTATCTGTTCTTCACTCAACTTTGGCAAGTGAAATTGATCAAGAAAATCATCCATTTCCCTTAGATTTTCAAATTTTGTGGCATATATGCCTTCAAAGTAGGATCTTATGATTCTTTGTATTTCTTCAGTGTCTGTTGTTATGTCTCCCTTTTTATTTCTGATTTTGTTGATTTCAATACTGTCTCTCTGCCTTTTAGTTAGTTTGGCTAATGGTCTGTCTATCTTGTTGACTTTCTCAAAGAACCAGCTCTTGGTTTTGTTGATTCTTTGGACTGTTTTCTTAGTTTCTAATTTGTTAATTTCAGCCCTGAGTTTGATTATTTCCAGACGTCTACTCCTTTTGGGTGTTTCTGCTTCTTTTTTTTCTAGGGCTTCCAGTTGTGTCATTAAGGTGTTTATGTGCGATGCTTCCAATTTCTTTTTAATGGCACTTAGTGCTATGAATTTTCCTCTTAGCACTGCTTTCAATGTATCCCACAAATTTCGGTACGTTGTTCCTTCATTTTCATTGAATTCAGAAACTCCTTGATTTCTTTCTTTATTTCTTCCCTGACCCAGGTGTCATTTAGCAGAGAGTTGTTTAGTTTCCACGTAAGTGTAGGCTTTTTGTTATTTCTGTTGTTGTTGAATTGCAGCCTAAGCCCATGATGATCTGATAGGATACAAGGTATTATTTCAATCCTCTTGTATCTGTTGAGGCTTTCTTTGTGAACTACGATGTGATCAATTTTGGAGAAGGTTCCATGGGGTGCAGAGAAGAAGGTATATTCTTTCTTGTTTGGGTGAAAGGTTCTATAGATATCTGTTAGATCCTTTTGACCCATGGCATTGGTTAATGATGTTATTTCTCTGCTTAGTTTCTGTTTCAATGACTTGTCCTTCAGTGAGAGTGGGTGTTGAAGTCTCCCACTATTATTGTGTGGGGATCGATGTGTGGTTTAAGCCTTTTTAGCAGATCTTTTACAAATGTGGGTGCCCTTGTATTGGGAGCATAGATATTCAGAATTGTGATGTCATCTTGGTTGACTTTACCTTTGATGAGTATGAAGTGTCCGTCCTCATCCCTTTTGATTAATCTTGGTTGAAAGTCTATTTGGTTCGATATTAAAATGGCTACGCCTGCTTGCTTCTTGTGACCATTTGCTTGGAATATTTTTTCAACCTTTTATCCTGAGGTAATGCCTATCATTATGGGTGAGATGTGTTTCTTGAATGCAGAAGAAGGTTGGATCCTGTTTATGCACCCATTCAGTTAGTCTGTGTCTTTTTATTGGAGAATTGAGACCATTGATGTTGAGAGATATTAATGACCAGTCTGTTAAGAGTCTTGATTTTGATGTTGGTTCCAGTCGACGTTTGTGTAGTTGTGTTTGTGCCATGGTGTAGTTATCTATTTCCTGAATAGTTTTGATTGTAGCTTGACCTTTTGGGATGGAGTTTTCCTTCTAGTACCTTCTGTAAAGCTTGATTTGTGGATAGGTACTGTTTGAATTTGGTTTTGTCATGGAATATTTTGTTTTCTCCAACATTGGTTATTAATAGTTTTGCTGGGTACAGTAGTCTGGCCTGGCATCTGTGGTCTCTTAGGGTTTGCAAGATCTCTGTCCAGGCCCTCTGGTCTCTGCTGAGAAGTCGGGTGTAATTCTGATAGGTTTGCCCTTAAATGTTATTTGGCCCTTTTCCCTTGCAGCTTTTAATATTTTTTCTTTGTTCTGTATGTTTTGTGTTTTGATTATTATGTGACGGGCAGTTTTTCTTTTCTGGTCATTTCTATTTGGTGTTCTGTATGCCTCTTTTATGTTTATAAGCATCTCTTTCTTTAGATTGGGGAAATTTTCTTCTATGATTTTGTTGACAATAGTTTCTGGGCCTTGGAGTCTGATATCTTCTCTTTCTTCAATGCCTATTATCCTCAGATTTCTTCTTTTTATGGTGTCCTTAATTTCTTGGATGTTTTGTGTCAGGAGTTTTCAAGATTTGGCATTTTCTTTAATGGTTGCTTCAAGATCTGTGATTGTATCTTCTAGACTTGAGATTCGTTCTTCCATCTCTTGGATTCTGTTAGAAAAGCTCAGCATTGTGTCATTTGCCTTCTTCTCTGAGGTCTCACATTCTCGTTTTTCTTCTTTCTGTGTGTTTATCATTGAATCCATTTTAATCTTAATGTTTTGAACAGATTTTTTTATTTCTTTCATCTGGTTTTTTACATTTTCCTGAACATTTTCCAGTTCCACTCTATGTGCTTCTTTTATGTCCTGCACCTGCTTGGCTGCGTCTTCCTGCATTTGATTTCGAATTTTATTTGTTTCCTCCATTATCATCCTCATTACCAAGGATTTGAGGTCATTTTCTTCTGTTTCCGTTGTATTTGAGTTCTCTGGGTTGTTTTCTTTGGGATAGCTGGAAACTGGAGATGCCATGTTGTTTTGGGGGTTTTGCGTATGCTTTTACACTGTCCTTTAGACATCTTGCCATCTCTGTTTTTGTTGGGTTACTTCCAGAGTTGGGTGGAAGGAGTCTGATGATAGATTCACTTGTTTTCTCATGATTTCCGTAGGCTGGAAGCCCTGATACTTCACTGGTGTGGATGGCAGGAGGTTAGCCCTGTCATTTTGGGCTCTCACAGCCAGTGATCCTCAGCTCCCCTTTGCTGTGTGTCCTGCAATCGTTCTGGGTCTCTGAATGAGCGTTGGATCAGGCCAAGGTATCCACAGCCCTTTGGGTCCTTTGCCAAGTCCAGCCAGGGATACTGGGCCCGAACCACGCATCGAGCTCAGCTAGATTCTCAGGGCCTGAACCGTCTGCCACAGCAGGAGAACTGCGACTGCACTGAGCAAGCGCCTAGGGTGGAACTGAGCGCTCCGCCCAGCTTGCGTCACAGCAGGAGAACTGTGACTATACTGAGCAAGCACCTAGGGTGGAACTGAGCTCTCCACCCAGCTTGTGTCACAGCAGGAAAACTGTGGCTGCACTGAGCTGGAGCCTAGGGTGGAAGTGAGCACTCGGCCCAGCCTGTGTCACAGCACGGGAGCTGTACCTCGGGCAGAATTGCTTGCTGAGCTGGGCCAGCTTCTCCATGGCACAGCTCACTGAGCAAACCCAGGACTCTGGGGCTGAACTGTCTGCTGAGTTCAGTTTGGGTCTCAAGGCACCACGTGACCCAAATCCTGTCCAGAATCCCCTCTCCTGCAGCAACTCCCACCGTCCACCACAACAATCGCCTCTCCACTGGAAGGCTCTGAGCTGCAAACCTCAGCCACCTCCGTTGGTGCCGCTGGTGCCGCTGGTGCCGCTGGTGCCACTGCTGTCTCTGCCACTGTTGCTCTGATCCGAGAAAGTCCGCGCTCCTCCCGTGTGCAGGGGCTAGCAGGTCCTCTGCACCCTGGTCCCTCCGAACCGTGGAGCACTTCTGCTGCCGTGGTGTGGGGACCTTGGTGTTCCTGGCTCAGAAACTGTGCAATTCCCTGAATTGTTCACTGGAGCTTTCAAACATGGTCCACACTGCTCATCGCCATTTTGGATCTCTCCCATGTTGTTTTTAAAAATTAATATAGATTACGGATTTTTGAACAAGATTTGTTTTAATGATTCTCCTTTCCTCTATCCCCCACACACCTTTGCTACCTTTGATCTTTTCTGGTAACTCCCATACAGTTCAAAGTATATATGGAATTCAACTTGCTGTCAAAAAAGCAAAAAAAAATGTTTTTAAATGGACAAAGGCTAAATAGATATTTTCCAGGTGAAGATATGCAAACTGGTGAGAAGGTAAATGGAAAATATTCCTCATATCTAATCATCAGGGAAATGAAAATTAAACCCAAAACAGTGTATCACCTAATGCTTGATATCATAACTATTATCACAAAGGAAAAGGTGTTGGGAATGTGTACTAGTTTGCATCCTCTTTCTGTGATAAAACTCTGACCCAAAGCAGCTTCGGCTAGGAAAGGGTTTATTTGGCTCACACATTTCATCACATCCCATCATTGAGCGAAGTCAAGGTAGAATTTCCAAGTGGGAATCTGGAGGGCAACTAAAGCAGAGACCATGGAGGCACATGGCTTACAGGCTTACAGTTCAGTTCATGACATGTTCTGCTTGCTTTTCTATTCAACAAAAAACCACTTTTAAGAGCTAATACCAAGTACAGTAACTAATCAAGAAAATGGTACAGATTTACCTATGGGCAAATCTGATGGAGACATTTTCTCATTTGAGATTCCTTGTTCCCACAAGACTTGGCTTGTGTCAAGTTGATAAAAAAAAAGTTAACTGGGACAGGAAGATACAGAGTAAAAGGAACCATTTTGTGATATTGGCTGGAATGTAAATTAATACAGCCATTATGGAAAGCAGTAGGAAGTTCCTTTAAAATTTAAAATTAGAATTATTACACAATGCATCAACCCCACATCTAGATGTATAAACAAATTGAAATCAATATCTTAAAGAGATATTTATACTCTTACATTCATTGAAACATTGTCTACAATGGCCAGTACAATAGTAAATTTGTATTTATCAAAAGATGATCAGATTCTTTTAAATCAATCTACAACAGCATAGACTACCTAGGGAACAATATGTTTAGAAACTAAATCTGGCAATGCTGATAGCTACAGTGTTACTTCACATGTGGATCATAAAGAAGTCAAATTCCAAGAAGCAGAATATGACAATCAATGGATAAGCTAGGGGCATGGTGTGGTAGAGGTGAGATGCTGACGAAATGACACAAAGCTCCAACTAGGCAGGAATAATAAGCTTGGGGATATGCTATATAGCATGATGATTAAGGTAAACTGTAATATATTGTATATATGAAAATTCCTGAGGGTATATATCTTTTCTGTTCCCACAACAACAAAAAAGTGATGGATATGTATAGGGAGCCCTGTTCGGGTACGTTGTTTTTCGTAAGATAGCTTAAGGCCGTGCACTCAGTTTGTACTGAACGTACATTTCTACTGGTTACATTTGGTGTTTTTTCCTATATCCTGTTTAGATGTACCCAGTGTTTTTGTGGAACCCGAACATCTGCTTCTCCCCTTCCACCCGCTGCCTTCCGCCCCTCCTTCCCCTGACTATATATACTGTTCCTGTCCCGCACAATAAGCGGAGATTTGGTGGCACTATCATCTTGTCTCCATTTCTTGCATATCTTGCCCCATCCATTCCCACTCCTCCTTCCAGGTATTCGTGTTGACTGACCTGCTGGCCAGGTCAGATATGTTCATTAGCTACATTACAATATAAACATATAGTGAAATATCTCAGACACTGTAAATATCTTGTTACTTATCAATTATACCTTAATGTAAAAAAATAAGAGAACTATGAAAATATTTAAAAACTGGAGAATTGTGGAATGACCACCAGTATGTAAATGAAGACCAAACCACCTGGTATGGTTGTGTATTGTGAAAGGCAAACTGTGGAGCCAAAGAATCACCACTGTCAAGAAGAGAGGTTGAATAAGCATCAGATGATTTTTAAGGAAACTGATTTTATGTCATACTATAATGATAAAGTGCTTTTGTCCAAATTCATGGAAATACAACATCAGGAGGGCATTGCACTAAAACTTGAGGTGACAATGACATATCAGTATAAGTTCTGTAATTGTAACAAACAGCTCTCTGATGCAATATTTTGATGATGCAGCAGGTTGTGTATGTGGAGGCACCGAGTGAAAGAGACATCTGTGTGCCTTCTGCTTAATTTTGCTGTAATGGAAAAGTGTTGTAAAACATAAAATCCATTTCAAATTGCAAGTTCTAAAACAAATTGACTAAAAGCCTCGCAAATGAAGATGTGAAAGAGTACAAGGATGAGGCTGCCTCACAGACTGCACTGGGTGATGTGAGGAAAGATGCTGGGCAACTTCTTACCATATTAACTGCCCATCATGTGCCATAGCAGGAATCCTAGGGAGATGAAAATGCACACTCACAAAATGCTCCTTGAGACAACTCACTTGTAAGATTTCAGGTGTCCATCAATGGGCATCACTAGGCATTTCATTGTTTTGTTAGTAGTCAGAGTCCCACTATATAGGCCTTGCTGGCCTGGAACTCACTATATAGACCAGAATAGCTTCAAACTCACAAACTTATAAGGACCCAACTGCCTTTGGCTGATGAATATTAAAGGTGTGCAACCACTCCCACTCCTTGCTGGACAGACTGATAACTAAGTAGGAAATTACTTCTTAAATATATTGTACAAATCCCAAAACCATGTTGAGTGACCTATATGGTCTGTTTTTGTTACTTTAAGGAACTATAAGAATGGTGAAGAGACTAATTGAGAAAGTTCATAAGAAGCATTCTCGGTGTCTTCTGTCACAGTGCACATATGATTAAAATGATCTGATGATACACTTTACCAATACAGAAGTTATGCTTCTTTTTTAATTTTATTTTTCTTAATGATATAAGGTGGTATGTCTCCTTGTAACTTTTCATACATGGACATAATGTTCTTGGAATAAATTTACCCGTGTCACTCTTCTTTGTCTCCTGTTTCTGTAGAGAGCAGGGGAATCTTCTGGGTATCTGTCCTTTCTCAGTACCTCAGCATCCTAATCAGTGCTTTAGTACCCAAAGCATGTAGGATGTGATACACCTCCTTCGGCTGGCCTGACTCCCTACAAATACTCACTCTTCTTCTTCTTCTTCTTCTTCTTCTTCTTCTTCTTCTTCTTCTTCTTCTTCTTCTCCTCCTCCTCCTCCTCCTCCTCCTCCTCCTCCTCCTCCTCCTCCTCCTCTTCTTATTCCTCCTTCTCCTCTTCCTCCTCCTTCCCCCTGTCTGTCTATCTGTCTGTCTGTCTGTCTGTCTGTCTGTCTGTCTCTCTCTCTCTCTCTCTCTCTCTCTCTCTCTCTCTCTCTCTCTTTCTCTCTCTCTTTCTCTCTTTCTCTCATGTGTTCTTGTGTCCTTTCATTTTACATTCTTAGCTCATTAATGTTTATCATAGCCAAGTTATAGAATCAGTTTGGGTACCCATCAATGGATGAAAATATAAAGATACATATTTATATACTGGGGGAAACTATTCAGCCATACAAAAGAGGCAGTTACATCATATATTTAAAAATGGACAAAAATAGATCATGTTTAACAGAATAAGTCAGATTAAGAAAGATAATTATCACATATTTTCTTTCATATTCCTCAATTTTAAAAGGATATGTTTTGTGGTAGTTATTCTTTTACACATACACAGATTAGCTGCCAAGACCAGTCTCTTGACCATTGGAAGTAAGGAAATTGAATGATATACTAGTCACCTTTTTTGTGTCATGTCAAAATACATGCCAATGAGCAATCTAAAGAAGGAAGCATCTGTCTTGGATTACTATTCAAAGGGATGTGTTCTATCATGGTAAGGAAAGCATAGCTGTAGGAGCTACAGGCTAGCTTGTCATGTCACAGCCAATTCAGGATGCGGAGATGAATAGGAAGTAAAGCAAGGCTATAAAACCTCAAGGGTCCCAGGAACCCACTTCTTTCAGCAAGGATCTATCACCTAAAATCTACACAAATAGAGTCAATATCTAGGTTCCAAGTGTTCAAACACATGCATCTGTTGGGGACATTCACATTCAAACCATGACAGCTGCTGGTTAGAAACAAGCTGTGATAGACAGATTACTGCCTGGTCAATTACTCAGTTTCTCTCTATACCATTGGGGCATCCTCTTCAGCTTTGCAGCTCAGTATATCTGGCAGACATAATTATGAAGCATGAAATACGAAGGTCTTGCTTACCCTGTCATGGCATAGCTTGGCAATCAACTCAGTCTGCAATCAAATCTTAACCATTTTGGATAGAATATTATGTGTAGAGAGATGTGGGACATTTTTCCCAGTGGCTAGCTTCCTATTAATGAAGCTATCTCTTTTAAATTTTTTTATTTAAATAAGTTATGCAGATTACATCTAAATTGTTATCCCCTCACTTGTATCTTCCCATTCTCCCTCCCTCCCTCTTTCACCCTATTCCCCTGCCCTAGGCCTGTGACAGAATGGTACCTCCTCCCTCACTATATCATCACAGACTATCAGGTTTCATCCTGGTAGCCTGTGTACTCTTCCTCTGAGTGCCACCAGGCCTCCCCACCAAGGGGAAGTGGTCAAACAGGGGGAACCATAGTTCATGTCAGAGTCAGTCCCTGTTCTCCACACAAAAGTGGGGAAAAGCCTTGAACTCATTGGCACAAGAGACAACTTCCACAACAGAATACCAACAGCCCAGGACCTAAGGTTAACAATTAATAAATGGGACTTCATAAAGCTGAGAAGCTTCTGTAAGGCAGAAGACACTGTCAACAGAACAAAGCAATAGCCTACAGACTGGGAAATGGTCTTCACCAACCTTATATCTGACAAAGGGCTAATATCCAAAATATTGAAAGAGCTCAAGAAATTAAACACCACTGAACCAAATAACCCAATTAAAAATGGGGTTAAGAACTAAACAGAATTTTTAAAAGAGGAATATTGAATGGCTGAGAAACACTTAAAGAAGTGCTAACACCCTTAGTCATCAGAGAAATGCAAATCAAAACAACTCTGAGATTCCATCTTACACCCATCAGAATGGCTAAGATCAAAAACTTCAAGTGACAGCACATGCTGGCGAGGATATGGAGAAAGGGGAACACTCCTTCATTGCTGGTGGGAGTGCAAACTGGTATAACCACTTTGGAAATCAATCTGGCGCTTTCTCAGAAAACTAGGTATAGAGCTACCTCAAGACACAGCTATTCCACTCCTTGGAATATACCTGAAAAATGCTCCACCACATACCAAGGACAATTGCCCAACTATGTTCATAGCAGCCTTATTTGTAATAACCAGAATGAAGCTATCTTTAAAAGGATATTTCATGATGCTCATCATATTCTTTGAGATAGGCTGAGGGTGTTGCCAGAGTAGACATGTCTCAAGTCAAAAAGAACTTAAATTTAAAAAAAAACCTTTAAATGATATGTTATGTAGGTCTCTGAACTATTTGAAAACATATATGGCTTTCCTAATTGCTTCTTAGCTATTATTACTGTATTTAGTCTATTATAAATAGATGATAGATAGATAGAAAGATAATAGATAGATAGATAGATAGATAGATAGATAGATAGATAGATAGATAGATAAAAATAAAAAGAGAGAGGCTAAAGGAAAACATGCCTAAGATAACAAACTCTGCATCTCAGAAGCCAGGGCCACAGGGGCATAGGGGCACTCTCTGCTCTGCCTCTAGATCCACCTGCTGGGTGCTGCCCCACCCCCACATGCGAGACTCCATCAGGGCTGCGTCAATGTTTGCATGGGTTTTGTTTGTTTGTTTGTTTGTTTTTGTTTTTATATACATTGATTTTATTAAATATGTATTAAACAAACTGCATACAGCAGAGAGAACCATGTGACAATCATGAGTTCTATAAATGTTATATTCATAGTGATTTGGCTATTTCTATTTGTCAAATTTGAAGTATACATCTTCCGTGTCTTGTTGAGTCTAAATTTCTAAACAAAATTCAATATCTATCCTTTCTAATCTCTATTAACTGACCTCCTTTATCTTGATCTAAAAAGATCTTATCTCCTAAGCAACTAAATTTGATTGCAGAACTAAACTATCTGTTCTTCAGCACTCCTCAGAGACTTGAGAAGGAATAAGACTGAAATTCCTGAGTGAACCAGCTTCCAAAGTGAACAAAATGATGGAGACAGTTCACTGCCTGAACATTCACCCAACACTCTATACAGTCACCAAACACTCTCTATAACATTGGAGCCTCATCTTCATCCTTCTGGCCCAATGTCTCTGCAGACTTATTCACAAGGCAGGGACTATTGAGCACTTGCTTACCCCGTCTTGGCGGAGTTCAGCTATTGACAGAAAAAAAAAAAAAAAAAAAAAGGCAACAACCTACATCAACCAACAAGTTCACATTTAGCAGGACTCCAACAGCAGAAGTAAAAACAGAATTTTTGTTGCTTTAGAAAAAAACAAAAACAACTTGAGTCAAAGACAGGCACACTTTCAAAATCATCTATAGAGGAGGCATTCACCTTCTTCAAAGGAAAAAATATTTGACATTTTATTTTTGAAGCCAAATATAGAATCCAGAGTCACTCCCAATGTTTATCTGTAGATGTATACTGAGCATTATATTTTCAGATTTCTTTTCTTTTTAAATATCTATTAAAATAAAGATATTTTCAGAAAGATGTAAAAAAATGCCTGCACATAAAGAGGCTACAGAGGTATAACAGAGTACCAAAGTCAGAGTTTCCACAATATTTGGCTGCTGCAGACAGTGATGCATGTGTGTCCAGTTTATCCTGGTGCTGAGTTCTTTAAAATGATTGAAAGCTTTGCTTTCGAAATAAATAGGAAAAGTGTCAGCTCTTGATGGTACAAGACAATGATATAGAAAGGGGATGGCATCACCCATCTTCTCATTATTTGGGGAAGCTGTGCCTGCTGCAGAAATGGCAAGAGACTGTAGTCATAGTCCCTCTCTTTCTCACATTCATCTCAATGGTGGGCTACTTGCCAACCAGTTGAGTCAACCCAGAGGTCACAACGTGAGGTTTTGTTGATATGAACCATTCAACGCACTATGTCACCCACACTAATGAATTTTCAGCTTTTTCTAAACAAAATGAGAACAATGATGAAATTTACAGTATATTCTAATTACGTTTCATGCATTAGTGAAATAGAATATACATCATTGTGTTGGTTGCTTTTTTCATCATTTTAACAAAAGTATCTTTCAGAAATAACTTGCCAGAGGAAGGGGTTATTTTGGCTCAGGCTTTCATTGGATTTAGTTTACATTGCTTGGTCCCATACGCTTGGGCAGAGTATCATGACTGTGGGACTGTGGATCAGAAGACAGCTGGTCATTATTGGACAACCAGGAAGCTGAGAACAAGCTAGAAATAGCCAGTAATAATATGCTCTGAAGGGCCTGCCTAGCTGACCATAATCTCTCCACATAGGGATAGCACCTAGGCACCATTTCACATCCAGACTGTAGAAATTCTAACTATAGAATATATAGAATATTTTATATGGCTCCTAACCACCCAGCCACATGACAAGGCCCACTAGCATCAAGAGGGAGCTGGGCTCTCAGACAAGATTTGCCACCTCCATTTGCGCATAGAGGCATAGAGTCCACCTGGCCCATTTTACCCTTTATGAGTTTTTAAACCCAAAGTTCAAGATTTCCTTTCATTTGCGACCATTTGACCTTTTTAACTTCCAAGAGCATAAGAGAACATTTCCACTGGCAATAAAATAACATTTCATATAAATTACAAAATTTAAACTACAGAGCTATTACTACTCAAGTTGCTCACACAGTGTTCCTTGGTTTTTCCAGCAACTGCCACTGACCTTGAGACTTCCTAGTCCTCATCTCATTTTCTGACTAAAGCTTCGAATACACACACACACATACACACACACACACACACACACACACACACACACACACACACACAAGATGGGGTCAGCAGTGAGGGAAATCTATGATGATACGTTTAACTCTAAATGCTTTGGCAGAAGCAGTTTCTCAGTAGCCAGGAAGATGTTAGATAACATCTGACCTGCTTTTCTGCTTTTCATAAAACTCATTCAGAAAAGCATGTGTTCACAAACCTTCCTGTGTGGCTCAGCTGGCATGCAAACAGCCACTCCAGTACTTAAGAATTCTGAGCGCCTGTCCAGCATGGACACCCACATACTCCTAAGAATCAGGAAACTGACTATGGGGATCATGATTTCAAAAGCAGGCTGGGTTAACACCACACACACACACACACACACACACACACACACACACACACACACTTTTTTTAAAAGCCTGAGTCGATGTATGTAATTTCTCTAGGTATCTGACTCAGGGGACCACTAGATGCCGTGCATCAGTGGGATGTTTGTGACAATCTAGAGCATTGTCTTAGGTTGATACTTCCCACTCATATCTCATTACAGTCCACCTATCAGGTGGCCTGTGCCCTTAGAGGGTGCAGTAGTTTGAATGAGAAGGGCCCCTCCTATGTATTTGAACACTTGGTGCCCAGGTGGTGTCATTATTTGGGGGAGGCTATAGGACTGATATGTCTACAACAATATACAGTGATTATATAATAATCACTTAAGCAAACATTGTGTGATATGTACTTTATAAGTTCACAATCCATACATGAGGAAATCTGAGAATGTTGGAACCAATCCAAGCTCACACACAGTGAAATGAGCAAAAATCTAAATAGTACAGGGTTCCTCTCCCTTAGCCAGCTGACACCATGAAGTGCTCTGGGTTATTTCCTTGTCCTTCCTCTCACAGGGACCCTTGAACCCATTTTCCTTAAGCCATCTTGGATCAGCATATCACCTTTCTGTCCACATGGAGAGGTCAGAAGCACTCACAAGCTCCCTGGATATGACTCCAGGCATTCAGACACACAGTGTCCTTGCTAAGAGTCAGATTCAATTTGAGGGAACACTAAGACACATGTGTTTGAGGTGCCATGTGATCATCACATAGCTTCAGGCTTGGAGTGTCACAGTCTACAAGTGCATCTTAGACACTTAAGGTCTTTCATGTACAGAATTATGTCCCTCTCCAATTTTCTGAGAGCCGTGGATTAAATGATACCAACAAAAGACAAATATTGAGAAACTTCTGTGCACCATGTTTTCCACACTGCTTCTAAAACAGAGAGAGAGAGAGAGAGAGAGAGAGAGAGAGAGAGAGAGAGAGAGAGAGGTCCTTGGTCTAATCAGTACCCATTCAGAGGTTGTGAGAAGAATTAGATATCAACTTCATTGCATAGTGGCTCCTTTTGCTAATACAGGGTCACCTTTCACTGTCCTAGGCTGGTTCCTCACAGATAGATCCTGTCTCTTTCTTGGAGAAATATAGATGAAAGTCAGTGGTGAACTTTCCAAGTTAGCTGTCTATTGTTGTGATAAATACCATAACTAAAAGCAGCCTGGAAAGGAATGGGTTTATTTCTTCTTACAGGTCACTGTCCATCACTGAGAGAAGCCAAAGCAAGAATTCAAAACAGGAACCTGAGGTAGGAATTTAAACAAAGGCCACGGAGGAACACTCCTGAATGGCTTACTTCCCATGGCTTGCTCAGCCTGCTTTCTTATATGAGCCAGGATCACTGTCCAAGAGATGACACTGTCTATAGTGGGCTGGGCCACACACATTTATAATTAATAAAAAACCACCACACAGTCTTGCCTATAGGCCTTTCTGAAGAAGGCAATCAAAGTCTTTTTTTCACAGGTGACTCTTTGTGTGTCAAGTTGAAAAATAATGCACAGAAGCTAACAGGTGCAGCCTTCTCTGTGGAGGCTCCCAAGCTGACGCCTGATATGAAACAAAATCACTGGCCTCACACACCACATCACACATCCACTGGCACAACTCAGGATGTCACTTGCAGTGTGCAAGCTGAGTAAACAGTACCCAGATTATCAAGGGAACAATAGCAAGGTCACAGGCATATGCACTGTATGTTTTCAAAGCAATTATGTGTGTGCACATGAAGGAATCTGATTAGGTACAGTACCAGAATGAGTAACCATGCACAGCTTTCAAGAAAGAGAAAAAAAGTGCACTTGGGAGCTAGAGAGTTGGCTTAGTGCTCAAGAGCTCCTGCTGCCCTTGCAGAAGACCCAGGTTCAGCTTCCAACACCCATATGCCAGCTCACAATTATCATTACCTCCAGTTTCAGAAGATCAGATGGACAATTCTGACTGCCACAAATACCAGGTCCACAGGAGCTGCCTATACATGTATATAGGCAAAATATTCATCCACATAAAATAGTAAACTAAGCAGTATCAGAAATACCAGAAATGAGTTGGACACCTTCCCACTCTCTTCCACCATATTTTCTATTTATAGGCCATGCTCACCAAAGGTCTCTCATAGGTTATCATTGGCCTGTGTGAAAGAAGCTTCCATAGCATGACTGAATTCTTTGAGTTGACTGCTTCAGGAGTAAGTAGAGACCTATCACAGAACTGAAACATTTTACAAACAGAGGCAGTGAATATGAATGTGAATGGAACAGAAGAACATGTGGCTCCAAGTGATATATCTCTTGAGATCTGACTTTGTGATTCATAAGACTCGATAATGTCAGGTGTTGGAAAAAGCAACAGCGATGATTAGCCTAGGCCTCTTCTTCTTCAAAGCAGCTCGGGTCTTCAGCACTCACTAAACCACACAATACTCTCTGACTCCAGAAAGTCAGAGCTGTATAGATGGCCCAGGAAGAGTCTCTCCAAGGGTCCAGCTATGAAGAGCTTGCGGTAATTTGAGTAAGAATGCCTTCATAGGCTCATAGATTGGCATGCTTGATCACCACGCTCCATTAGAAAGAATTAGTGGTGTTTTTGGATGAAGTGTGTCACTGGCAGTGGGCTTTGGGGTTTCAAAAGCCTATGCCAAGCCTGGAGTCAGCCTGTCCAGTAGGAAACCAAGATGCAGCTCTCAGCTGCTTCTCTACCACCATTTCTGCCTGTGTACCACCATGCTTCCCACCATAATCATAACTGACTAATCCTCTGAAATTCAAAGCAAGCCCCAACTAACCGTTATCTCTTATAATACTTGGCATGGTTGTGATGTCTCTTCATAGCAATAGAACACCAACTAAGACTGTGCTTGAAATTAAATTGTGTGAAGAATGGAGGTGTCCTGTTGAGGGCTTGATTTTGCACTGCCTAGAGCTGACTCCAAAGGTTACTTTAAGTCTCAACAAAGCCTTCTGTTAATAAAGGGACATTTCAATGATGGAAAACATGATAGTAGTTTTGTTTCCCTGGTGAATATTTTTAGCAGTATAAGCATACTGATGACTTAATTCAATATCTCCATGCACCTATCATTATTCTTTGATTTTCAAATATTTTTTTGCCTGTTTATATGTGTACCACATGCATGCAGTACCTCTGGAAATCAGAAAAAGACATCAGATCCCCTGACACTGGAGTTACAGGTGCTTGGTTGCTTCCATGAGGATTCTGGGAGCAAAATCCTGATCCTCTGCAAAAGCAGCAAGTG
Organism: Acomys minous; assembly: GCF_964271855.1. Lineage (NCBI taxonomy): Eukaryota > Metazoa > Chordata > Mammalia > Rodentia > Muridae > Acomys > Acomys minous. Next base: position 81,488,429 of record NC_140484.1, read on the forward strand.
CTCTTGGCCACTTAGTCACCTCTATAGCCTTTTAAATAATTCTTTCATCAAGTGCCCTTTCTGGTAGGATATGTGTTAATTTTCTCTGTTCTGTCACTAAGTGTAACCTTGCCAACTCCTAGGTTGCTAGCAGTTTTTACTATTTTGAACAAGTATCCTATGTGATTATTACTTTCATTAACTCCATGAACATTTTCTCTACAATGTGTTTATTTTAGCTTTTTGTTTCTTTCCTTCCCCCTGCCTCTTTCTTTCTTTCTTTCTTCTTTCTTTCATGAAAGATATGGTCTCACTCTGCACCCCAGAACTTACAACCATTTTGCCTCTGGCTTTCAAGTTATAGACTTTCACTGTCACATCCAACTTTAATTACAATATCTGCACCATGGAGGAGGGATCAAGGTAGCTCCACAGATAAAAACACTTGCTACACAAGTCCAACAACATCAGTCCGATCTCTTGAATCTACAAAAAAAAAAAAAAAATAGAAGGAAAGAACCAATTTCACAAAGTTTGTCCATTGGCATGTGCCCCATGACATCCAAAATACACATCATATATACAAATAACAACTAAAATAAAAATGTAAAGTGTGCATTATCTTTTTATCCAAAGCTTTAAAATAGCCAACATGGAGCAAGAGCTGGAGTGGAGAAAAGCTTTGCTGTGATAGGAATGAAGATGGAGACAGAACAGTGTTAAAATAAGAAGAGCTATTTCATGATGGATAGCTACTCAATGGCCAGAGCTTTGCTGTGTTACAGTTCTTCAAATGATAAATTATCAGCTAGCAATGGCATCTGTACCCATAAACCGAATGTGATCTGCTTTTAAGAGACCATGTGAATTCTCCACACATTACCATTCAAACTGCTTTTTTGTTTTTTTTGTGTGGTTTTTTTTGCATTTTTGTTTTGTTTTGTTTTGTTTTGTTTTTGTTCTCGCAGCTGATGACTGGCCACACGAAGAGAGGCTTAAAGGCTAAAGCTGACAGAGCAAGAAAACATCATTTCTGCATATTCTTTAAATTTAGTGATGGCAGGTTCATGTAAAGAAACCTGGTATCAGACTGTGACTGCTCCAATGACCCAACTCAGTCTGCCCACTAAATAAACCCTGCTCTAGTTCAAAGCCTCCTTTTCGTTCCCAGGTTAGAAATGGCAGGACTTGTCCTCTTGCAAGGTCCATGGCTAACGAAAGAATTTGTCTCCTCATTTGTTTCCCTAACCCAAGCCCCTAGGATGCTGTGTTACTTCTGCAGCACCAGGACTGTGTCAGGCTCCACCTCCTGTCTGCACTCCTTTTGGCAGAATTAAGTATGCATAGCTACAGATGTGTGCAGGAAGATATCATCCACGCCTTGACAAAGAACCAAAATTATTCATAAAATGTATCGTCTCAGCCATCTTGAATGCTAACGAGAAGACTCGTTGATTAGAATTGTCAAGAAGCATTTGCAACCATGTCCTCAGCAGAAGGCTGCTGCTGCAGATGCTGCCTTCCACACAGCAGGAAGACTGCTTTCACGGTCTCCGGGGCCTTAAAGACACAAGTGCAATCACGATGGGATCTCTCCCCTCCTCCTTTGCTTTAAAGATCGGTTTTCCAAGAGATTTTTCAGATTCTGGTTTCTAGTGGAAGGATGAAGCACGTTGTGCCAGCCTTATCTTTCCAGATTGCCACTAAAGCCCTAACACTGACCTGTCCTATCTCATGTGTCCCACCCATCCTCCCAGCATCGGAGTCCAGGCCTGAATGCTCTTCTGTCCAGGAAGAGATGCACAGGGAGTGTATGAGCTATTAGCCATGTCACCCCTACATGAACTTGAATGTGACTTTCTTGGCTTGCTGGAACTTAGCTGAGATGGAATGTCACATTGTAAAATCTCATTAACAGATGGATTGTCAGCTTCAGAGACTGAAGATTCTCCTCACTGCAATGGTGTACAAGGCAAAGGAACAGGAGCATACCAAGAGAAATGCACACCCCCTCTGCTCGCATCTCCTTTACTTTCCAGCCCTCCTCTGTTCCTAGGAGCCTTGGTCCATTTTCTGTTGTTAGTGCCTCAGTACCACATACTGGGAAAATGATGAAGAAAATGTATTTATTTGGGCCCGTGGTTCTGGCCCAAAGCTGATGGGCCACATCTGGTGATGGCCTTCTTGCTGGTAGCATCCTGGGGTGGAATGGAACACCACGTGATGAGAAACAGGGAGAGCAAGAGAGTCCTTCCGAGCCTGCTGTTAGAGTGTATGACCCCTAAACCCATTAATCCTCAACGGAGTGGATTAATGAATGCATGAGGGCTTCTTAAAGTTTATGCCCAGGTCCATTGCTTAATATATTATAATGAGCATTAAATTTCAACAGGAGTTTTGGAGGAAGCAAACTATATTCAAATCATAGCATACCCCTGGGGACAATATAAGTGCTTCTTTAGAAAAAGGAGAGAGCTGTCTGCTTCACAGTTCTGTGAGTTTCCCAAGCCAGCCATAAATCTACCCCCCCACACTAATTTTTAATCCATAAAGATAAGTAGATTTCTTTGATGTAGCATTTTGTCACCATATTCAATGTTTATAAATTAATCTTTAAGTTGTTGTATTGATTGGAAAATGCATTAAGCAAAAAAAAAAAATCCATCAAGTTATCCTCAGGCTAAAGGCTCAGTTAGATCTCCCACCAAGAGTGTGGGAGGTCGAAGTGAACTGATGCTGAATTCTGTTCTGGAAATCTCTGTGGGTCCCAGTAATGGGCAGCAGATATGAGATGGATGTGGGATAACTTGAGGATCTTTTGAAGGCTGAGGTAGACCTGAAAATTCTCATGGGAAGTAATGTCTCCATGGAGGTTAGTATCTTTTTAATTAGCCAGAAAATTTCCACCAGGGAGAAAGTTTATAAGACTGTCTGGTTTTGAAAGCCTTCTTCCATACACTGTTAGTCACATGTCCTGGGTGTGGCCACTGTCTGGTGGGGGTGGAAGTGGGCCTGGGACTGGAGGTAGGGGAAGATATAAAAGATTCAATTTATTTCCTTTTTAAAAATATATTTTGTATGTCTGGGTGTTTTGTTTGCATTGAGTGCCTGCCTAGTGATAACAGATGCCAGTAGAGGGAGCCTGGTACCCTAGAACTGAAGTTGCAGATAGTCATGAAACTAAATATGGGTGATGGGGATTTAAACACCAGTCCTTTGGAAGAATATGTAGTATTCTTAACTACTGAACCATCTTTGTAGCTCCATAAGTTTTGTTGTTGTTGTTGTTATTGCTATTTTCCCCATGTGTACACTGAGAAGATGAGATGACAACTTTATAGACCCTCAGAGGTGACGTCAGACTTTGCTGGATACCTCTGAGTTAGACCACTGTTTGTCCATCAGGTGTCAAAGGTCATAGACAGAAGTTGGACCAACATTTTAGGTAGTAGAAAGAGGAGGATACTGTCATATTAAGGATGCAGTCGAAATCTGTTTTATGGAGAAAAAAATGGCTCAAAGTGTCTATCTGTACAGGAGATGGATGGGGAATAAATACAAATGTGTCAATGGGTTCATGAAGGCCACTGATAATCCTTGTCTAAGGAAAAGTCATGACAAGAAAAGTTTTTGTTGCCTTCTAATTTATGTATCAATTAGGGTTTTTGTTTGCTTGTTTGTTTTTGATTCACTTTACATCCTGGTCATAGCTCCATCCCTCCTCTCATCGTAGTCCATCCTTCCCTCCCTCTCCACCCTCCCCCTCCCCTATTCCTCAGAAAAGAACATCCTCCCCATCTACCCAGCTCATGAAGTTGCACATCAGAACTGAGTGTGTCCCATTCCCCTGTGGCCTGGCAAGGCAGTACCCCCAGGGGGAAGTGATCAAAATGCTGGCAACAGAGTTCATGTAAGAGAAAGTCCCCACACCCCTTACTTGAGGGCCCACATGAAGCCTGAGCTGCCCATTGGCTACATCTTTGTAAGGGGCCTAGGTCCAGTCAATGCATGGTCCTTGGTGCTTTAGTCTCAGCAAGCCCCTCTGGGCCCTGGTTAGTTGGTTCTGTTCAACTTCCTGTGGAGCTTCTGTAACCTCCAGGTCATTTTCCCTTTCCCCCCACTTTTCTAGAAGACTTCTTACCTGTCACCTAGTGTTTGTCTATGAGTCTCAGCATCTGTTTCAAACTGCTGGGTGGAGACTCTCAGAGGACAGCTCTGCTAGGCTCCTGTCTGCAATCATAGCAGACTATAATTAATAGTGTTAGGCGTTGCTCTCTTTCATGGGGTGGATCTTGGGTTAGGCCATTGGTTGGACATTCCACCAATCTCTGCTTTATCAACTTTATCCTTGCTCATCTCATAGGCATGGTAAAGTTTGTGTCAAAGTTTCTACAGGTGGATTGGTGTTCCCCTATATCTACTACTTAGAGGGCATCCTCTTCAGTCACTATGACCCCTGTTACTAGGAGTGTTTGTTAGAGCGCCCCCTCATATCCTCACAGGAGACTACCCTGACTTAGGTCTCCAGCTTGTCACAGAGATGCCCCTGCCCACCATTTCTCTTTTCTCTACAGGCCTTCTGTCCTCCTACTCCTGCACTCCCAAGGTCTGGTCTCCACCCTCAATATCTATCTTTACTCCTTTTCCTTCATTGTTGCCTCTCTTTGACCACTCCCTCTGTCTTTTCTATTTCCTCTTCTGAATGAGATTTAAGCATCCTTCCTTGGATTCTCCTTGTTACTTATCCTCTCTGGGTCTGTGTACTTTAGTATGTTTATCCTGTACTATATGGCTAAAATCCACTTATAAGTGAGTATATACCATGTGTGTCTTTCTGGGCCTGTGTTATCTCACTCAGGATGATCTTTTCTAGTTCCATACATTTGCCCACTTTAAAAAAAATTTTATTGAAAATAGATTCTTCTCTCATACAATACATCCCAACCACAGTTTCCCCTCCCTCCACTCCTTCCATCCCCTCCTCTCCTCTTTGCCAGAACTACTTTTTCTCCATTTTCCTTCAGAAAAGAGCAGACCTCCAAGAGACAATAGCCAAATGGGACAAAAAAAAAGATACAATGGAGAATATCAAGCCTGGACAAAGCAACCCAATAAGAGGAAAAGAGTCCCAAGAGCAGAGAAAAGAGTCAGAGATACATCTCTCACTGTCAAGAGTCCCACAGAAGACAACAACTGACAGCCATTACATGTGCTCAGAAGAGCTGGTACAGACCCAGTGTCCTTGCCACTTCAGTCTCTGTGAGCTCATATGATCCCTGCTTAGTGGGCCATGTTCTCCTGTGTCCTCAATTCACTCTGACACCTGCAGGTTTTCTTCCCTATTGTCCTAGGGGTTCCCAAATCTCTGAGAGGGTGGGGCATGAGGAATAACTCCAACTTAGACTATATTTCCAGGAAAAAATGTTTAATTTATTTGTATAAACTTTTCAGCAACAGATGCCATAAAAGGAGGGGAAAAACATAAAATGAGTGAAAAAAACAGAAAGAAACAACTGAAAAAGAAATAGATAATTGGCAGCAGATTTGTATATAATAAAAATAAGAACTCTTTTAAAAACAAGCAAGAAACAAAACCAACATTAGAAGCAAGTGACATAAGCATCCAGGTTCAATGGCACATAACACTATAATAATCTATAAACACATAAAAAGTACTTGCCAAAATGGAGAATTAAACAAATACAATTAAAAATAAGGTTTCTTTCTTTTTTTCTTTTAATTTTCTACTCTACTAAACAGGCAACTCTGTAAATTTTGACAGATTCAAGGTCAGATAAGTATGCAACAAATAGAAATCCCTGGAGATGGATGGTAGTGCAGTGTTCATATACAGCTATACTGGAAAAAAACAATCATTATTCCTTAAGAAGGAATGTAGCAGCAGCACTCTTTCATGGTTTTTATTAGTTCTTTAAAAGTTTCAGACAATATATTTTGATCATATTCATCTCCCTCTCCAATTCTTCCCTAATTTATACTCCCCTTCTCCACTCACCCAACTTTATTTCATTTGTCTTTAATCTTTTAAGACTAATTTGTGCTGCCTCAATATTCTTAGATATGTGATGATATTCTACCTGACTATGGTTTACTGACAAGGTGAACATTCTTAGAGAAAACTGCCTCTCCCTCTTCCAACAGTCAACAATCACAGGTGGCTTAGGATGGAATGGTGTACCAAGTTCTTTTCTTCTGGCTGGGATACTGTCTCTCTTGGGCTCACACAGGCTTTGCATGTGCGATTCCATCCTCTGTGAGTTCCTGTGTGTATCTGCTCTTCCATGTCCAGAAGATACTGTTTCCATGTATTTATCAACTTCCTCAGACTCTTCCATTCTTTCCACCCTCTCTTTTTCCTCAATCCTGTAGTACTGGGCATGGGGTTCCAGTAATATTCCAGTTATATTCCTTTAAATGATGAACACTCTGCATTGCCTCATTCTCTGACTTGGCTGTCTGTGTTAATCACAGTCTACTGAAATTCCATTCTTCAGTACATACTATAGAGAAGATGGTCACAATGGTGTTGTCACCATGCTCTAGGGCAAGTGCTAGAAGTCTGTCAGTTCCACCACAAGTAAAGCAAATAGGTAGTGTTTAAAGGGCAGAGAAAGGAATCCTAGGAGTCTCACACTTTGGCTACTGTGCACTCCATGTGACCAGTTGTTGGGGGCCACCGGATTTAGAAGAACATCCTATATACTGACTTGATCCTGCAATCTAACACTTTGTCTTATACATGAATAGTAATAAAACTCAGAGTAATTGCTTTTATATTGCTTTAATAGATTGCATTTTTTCAGGAACATTGGTTTCTAAATTAAAGTGAGACTGCATTCTGTTCTTATTGCTGTTGCTGTTTTCTGGATTTTTATTGAGAATTCACCATTATTTTAAGAAATCAAATCAGAATTTTGTGTATTTGTGTCATTAATGGCAAATACTTCTATTGATATGACAACTGTAATTCTACAGATAGGCCTTATATAAGCACTGTTATTCAGATTCCAGATACAATTATTATCCCAAGTTTAAGTACTGCTACAAATGTGTTTTATTATAAATTACCTTTTTGTGGGATAGTGTATCATTAGGCCACCTATGTAGACCAAGCTACACTCAGATACCTTTGCTTAATGAATGCTGTAATTAAAGGTATGAACCACCATACCACATATCCTTTATCTGTTTTTTATCACATTAATTTATTTAAGCTGCATTAATTTCCTTAAGCTCTGAGTAAGCACAGAAACACAATACCTAAGAACTTCTTATCAAGATAGAGACTGTGACTATTATTCAGAGTTCTCTAAAGGAAGAGAACTGATAGACTAGGTATATATTAAAAGGGAATTCATTAGAAACCCTTACAGGATGTGTTCTGGGTGATCCAATAATGGCTGTCTCCAAAAGGAAAAGTCAAGTATCCTGTAGTTGTTCAGGCATTGAGACTGGATGTCTCATTAGTCCCAATTTGGTCCTGGAGTCCCAAAGTATTCCTAAAGAGCTACTGGTCTTCAATCTATGTTGGCATCCTGAAGATGTAGGCTCTAACACCAGTAAAACAATGCTTCAAGCTCAGTGTAGACAAACTTTCCAGCAAGGGTGAGGGCAAGAACACAAAGCTGTCTGTTTAAAGGTCATTTTATGTGGGCTGTCACCAGAAGGTAGGGGCCAGATTTACATCAAATGAACCAATAAAGACAATCCTTCATACACATCCCAGGCTCCTTTGGTTTTAGTTGATTCTAGGTACATTTTAAGCAAAATAAACCCTTTTGCCCACAAGTTGCTTTTGATAGTGATGTTTCATCAGAGCAATGGTACCTAAGCAAGCAATGCAAACACAAAGTTTACAAATCATGAACCATTTCATTTGAGTGATTTGAATGAAATGAGGAGTGGGTGCTAGGCTCACAGAATGGAAAGAAGAAACAAGAGCACTCTACATAGGCCAGCCCTATGTTCAGTTATAGTCTACTACAGGGATGACAAGACAATTCTCACACCCTACCTGTGCTCTACTCTCTAGAGATCAAGCGACACCCTGTCATCTGGGGCAGTGTCTCCAAGGCAGTGATCCTCACTATCCTGGCTGCCAATTAAAACATATAGGTATCACAAACAGAGATTCATTGAAGAGTAGTGGCTGGAGGAGAAATGAGAATGGTAGCTACAATGACTGACAGTTCACAAGCAGAACACTGAGATCATTTTTATAACCATGGCTAGGGAAGGTATTATGGTAGATATAGGACCTAAGAGGCCTGCAAGCATTCCGTGGGTGAAGCAAGGGGACTGAGGAGGGGTACATCAAGGGGTGGAAATGAAATCAGTGATAGGGTCTTATGTGAGAAGACACTGAGAATGAAGGGGCAGGCTGCTGTGGCTTCAAAAGGGGCGTAGAAGTGGCTAAGGATGTCAACTATCTCACTTAGATAGCTATTGCTGTGATCAAACACCATAACCAAAAACAAGCACCATATTTGCCGTATGCTTGCATATCACCATTCATCATCAAAGAATGTCAGGACAGGAACTCAAAACAGAACAGGAACTGAAGGCAGGAGCTGATGCAGAGGACATATAGGGGTGCTGCTTATTGGATTGCTCCACATGGCTTTCTCTGAGTGCTTTATTATAGCACCCACTCACATTGGGTTGGAATTCTCCCCTATCACTAATTAAGAAAATGTCCTACAGACTTGTCTACACCCTAATCTTCTGGAAGTTGTTTCTCAGTTGGAGTTCCTCCCTCGCAGGTAATCCTAGCTTGTGTCAAGTTGATATAAAGTTAGTCATCCCATCAATTAAAATCATATCATAGGAGCCTTAACTTTCCTATCTCACTGTGGATTGGACCTTGAGTGTCATTTTCAGACAACAAGGGTTTGTAACAGGTGATTCTGTGTCCTGTTCCTGGGACCAGTTAATATTTCAGGTACACATGGTCACCATCTTACCTCCAAAACCTGGTTGCAATTCTCAAGTCCATGACATTCCTTAAGCTGTTTCCAAGGAAATACTCAAACTTGGGGAAGTCTCCAATATGAAAAAGCATCTTTGCTTAGCACTTTTGCCACATCCCGAGGTGATCGTGTGCCTAGACACGCCCTAAACATGCTGAGGAGAACACATATCTGGCTGGATCTTAAGTAATGCCCTAGGGCCACAGCAGTTGGTTTTCAGAGGAGCCACCACAGGATTAAGCCCTGCTTGCTCACCATGCTGTCCAGCTCTAAAACACCAGTTTTCTGTTTTTCTTGTTTACTTGGATGATGTCTTTCCAAATCCTGGGTCCTCCATCCCACCATATTTTCAGAATAACCCACAGTGAGACAAGCATCTTGGACACATCTGAAGAGAAGACTTGAAATGTCCTCTAGTCATCAGACTTGAACCAATAATGACACAGCCAAAAGGAAAAGAGTGGCAGGCAGAGATCTTTAGTGTAGAGGATGTGAATACAATGGGAAAGTGATTGGGACATAAAAAAAGAGATACAGAGAAATGTTAGAAAAACAGCAATAATAAGAGAAGATACTGGCAAAATAAGATGAAGGAGACAGAAGTTAAATAGTCAGAGAATGGAAATGTCGACAGTCAAGCAAATGGAAAGGAGAGTGAGATGGACACACACACACACACACACACGCACACACGCACACGCGCACACACACACACACGCACACACAGATGGAGAGAGAGAATGAGGGAGGAAGGAAGTAAATCTGAAATTCCTGGACTTATTAGAGGACTGGGCATGAACCTGATGCAGAGAAGAGTACATGGCCTCCCAGGAATTAGAGGAGTGTGGCCCACAGGGAAGTCACTGCAGTGAAACCTAGTTCTATATATCTGCTGTTTTAGTCTCGCCATTAAGGCTCTTAGTACTAAAGGGAGGACTGACTCACTTCTTCTGCCTTCTGCCCATTGCCCTGGAATCTTTCACCTTTGTCCCTTGCTGGCAGCTACAGTGGTGCAAAGGCAGCTCTTTCTCAGCTCAGAGGGTGTCAGGGCTACTTAGGCATGGGGCACAGCATCACAGCCAAGGTGATGAGCAGTTCTTTAGGCACAAACACCTGTGGCAACACCTTTACAGACACATGAATTATTCACATTACACAAGCACATTTACATGAAGCAAATATTAATTTGGTCTTATGAATATTAATGTTTCATCTAGAAAGAGACAGGTGAGGACAGAACAGTAAGCAGGAATGTAGGAGCACAGGGCCTGGCATGAGGCAGGCTTGCCAGGAACCTCAATGGCCCAGGGAGTGAACTGCCAAGGAGGAGGCATTAGTAACCATGCTCCAGTCTCATCTTTCTTGCTTCTGTGTTCCCATACATTGTCTCCATCCTGGGCAAGGCACTTAGACTCTGCTTCCTCTATAAACTGTAGATAGTCCAGAAAGATACTATGGACATTTGATGATACGATGTGTGGTATATACTCAGCCCAGGCCAGACACAAAGAAGTGCCCCCATGGCATTAACTATTGCAGAAGTCTGTGTACATGGTCTGCCATTACAGATATTTTCTGTAAGTTTGACTGTCCAGCTTTACATAGTTCAATCTCACTTCTAGGAAACTCTCCCAGGCACCTAAGAGGCTGTCCTACAAGGATGTTCAGGGCGTATTGCATGGAAGACGATAGGAATAGGATGGAGAGTTCTCTGCAAAGAGAAAAACAAAGCCATGGCACAGGAATATGAAAGCCTGGGCACATGGCAGGTCTCTGGTTTGATGCTGTTGCATGTGATCCGGCTAAAATACTGAACTTTAGGGGCAGAGAGCTTAAAACCCTGAAAGCAATTTGACAAGTCACAGACTTTGACTGCAATTTAATAACGAAATAATAAGTTTTGTCTTTTGCGTGGCTTTTTACATTTTCCCAAGATTTGTTTCCCATAATTCAGATTTTATTGTATTATACTAAAGTATTGGCTCATGAATAGTGGGAAATACAAAGAAGGCTTGTGCTTGTCATTTCTATCACTGTAACAAAATACTTTGATATTTAACAGAGGAAAGGTCTTATTTTAGCTCCAGGTTTCAGAGATTTCAGCCCATGTCCTTTGGTCTGTGCTGAATCTCACAGCATGGGGTTGGAAACAAAGCTGCTCTCCTCATGGTAGGCAGGAAGCAGAGAAGCTTGAGACAAGGACATGACCTCTGTGATCTTCTTCCTCCAGCTAAGCCCCAGCTCCTACTTCCCATTACAATAATAGCATCACATTCTGAATCCATCCAAAGATAATCCACTGATGAAGATGGAGCTCTGGTGGTCCAGTCACTTCACTCAAAAAACCTACTAGCTGCCAAACAAAATGTTTAGCCAGCCAATTGTTCATGGTCAAATTATGGCATTTCTTCCTTCTCCCTGACATTGATATTGGGCAATATCAATCTAGATAAACCCCCATCAGGACCCACACCTGAGTCCAAACCCTTCTTTACCCTCCAGTTTTGGCTTCTTATACTAGGGTAAAATTCCCTCTATGGCAAAGAAGCAAAGCAAAATGTCCCCACCTGCAGCTCATACATCCATAACCAATACAGCCCCAAGGGGGTGTTTCAGACTGAACATTGTGAGCAAGCTGTCCCTCACTCAGGCCGGAAGCCTGGTTCTGTTTAATCCTTGTAATGGCAGTGGCCTGGTCACCTGCTCCTGGAGCCTAGTGGTGCAGTGCAGAGGGACTGAGCCACAGCATCTGGCAGCTCCCAACCCTCACTACTCGCTGCTGGCAGTCAAGCTCCCAATAGGTCATTAACATGGATCAGCTGCTAATGGATTTTCTGAGTTGGCTTTGTCCCCTGGAACTATTTTTAACTCATTTTGGATTCTAAATTCTCCAAACACATTTTGATTTATTTGTAGGGACATAAATAAAACCTTCGGTGCCATTTCGATGCTGTTCCTCAGGCACTTCAAAAAAAAAAACTTTGTGTTGTTCTATTCACTGTGATGAAGGTTGAGTAGTGGCTACAACTTGCCAGGAGTGTTGAAGATTACTTACCTCTACTCACAACATGAAGCACCTCCTCCACAGATGCTTGTTTTGGATCTTATCAACTGAGGCGGGAAACACTTTTTGGTAGAATTTCAGAGTTGGTAGGCGCACCCATCCCATCACTATACAAAGAACGCATCAAACCAGCAGCCGTTTGCTAAGTACCTACTGTGCAGTCACTTCAGAGAATATACTGTGACAACCATCATGGATAAAACAACAAAATAATGGTGCATCTGTCTAATCCAGAGACTGAAAGGATAATGCAAACACACAGGATTTTAAGATTTACACATTGGTGCCCCACAGGATAATCCACCTTATACTCACAGTCTTTTGTTTAAATGACACACACTTCTAGATGGAAAAGTTGCACATAAAAATCTAGATTTTAAGATTCTCAGTTAGAATATGGGGTAGAATAAGCCTACCAAGTGCATGACCAGGTCGATGGGGATTGGTATATGAAGAAGCTTATTGTGGCCTTGAGACATCTGACAGAGTGCCTAGGTGGGTATTTAAGATGGGCACGCCTCTCTAACTCACTAGGCTGGAAAGCAAAGGCCATGAACACTATCAGCACAAGTAAAGCCTGATTGAGTGGTCTAGGGAGTATGCAGAGTTAGGTTGATAGAACCAACTTTCCTGGAGGTGTTTTGCTTGGCAAAGACTAAAGCATAGAGGACTACCTGGAAGTTTTATCTTTTGTTTTTGTTCTCACAGAGATAGGCATGGAGGCAGGCAATGTCCATGGCTCTGTTTTGGCTACCAACCTCCACTCATTCACTCACCAATCCCAAGAAGATTTAGTACATGAGTCATCAGTCTTGTCCTAGGGAGAGCCTGAGAGGCAGGCCTTAGCACTAGAGCTCAAGAGCCTCCAGGGCAACCTATGTGTAGTTTATCAGATACAAGGAAAAGTATCAGAGTACAGGCGCCTACTGTAGAGCATCCTTCTGTGGGCGCAGAGCTGCTTAGCTGGGGCACCTGGGAATACCAATAACCACCTATCTATGGAAATGGCTTCTAACAGGATCAACAGTGATCGTCTTGGTATTACCTCATTGCAGAAGCCTCTCCCTTTGGATGTATGTGGGTACCCATGACCTACTTCTAGTCAGTCCACATAAAAACAACATGACCTTACTTTTTGCAATAATCACCAAAAGTGGTCTTCCACTTTGCTGTTGCATTGCTTTCCTTCTTGACTTGAGTGACTTAGTGACGTAATTGAGGAGGCCCATGTCTGCCAGCAATGAGAATGGCCTCTGGTCATCAGCGATCTGGAAATACCAGTCCAACATCTCTCAAGGAAATGAACTTTGCCTACAACTTTCCCCAGTGATACTTAACACTTTGGTGGCAACTTTGCTTAAAGCTTTCAGGCAGAAGATCCAGATAAATGTAGTCTGGATTCCTGGCTGAATAGGTACTATGAGGTAGCAAATGTGTGTTGTTTTAAAAATTGCCAAGTATGTGGCAGAGTTCTTCACAGTAAGAGATAATTAAAACACACCAGAATGTATGCCTTTTGTTAAAGGATGACCAGCCACTTATAAATGCCTTCACCAGGCAAGAGACGGAATGAATTCACATACAGAGGCTCTGTGTATTGACACTGTTCAGAATGTAGGAAAGAGGGAAGAAATCGCATGTGGCTGCAAAAGCAGCAGATGCCAGAAGCCACAGCTGTCTCTTTGCCAGAAGCTGGGGCTTCCTTACATGAGCAATCCTCTAAATTACTAGAATCTGGAACCCGACTCTCCTCTTGGCCGGGCCCCCAGCACAGCGTGGGCTGGGTCTCCACATGTTCTCAATTTCTTTGTGTGTCTCCTGAGTTCTCAGTTTATGGAGGACCTGATCCAGACCTGGGATACAAAACGGGGGAATGCAGCTCGCGTTGAGGAGGGCTTCCAGTTGGCAGAGGTGAGACCTGTGGACTAGGAAGAGTCAGGCTTGAGTGCAAGGAAGGCAGTGATGCACTCTGAGGATACCAGGTGGCTCTTTACGTCAAAAACGTCTATGTACCAAATGTCATGATTAGTGTAATAGCTCGCCTTTCCCCCCACAATATAATTATGGCTTTAATCTTCTTTAAGGTGTGAATCCTCTGGATGGAGAAGCCATTATAATTCATTGCACTTGTTTTCATGTGTTTATCTGATTGGCTATGACTACTAAGAATACTCAGTTTAGGGTCAAGAGATAGCTCACTTAATAATGTGCTTGCCATGAAATCCGGAGGATCTGAGTAAAATACCTAGAACTAATATCAAAAAGCCAGGCATGGTGGTGAGCAATTCTAATCTCAGCAGGAGGAAGATGGAAATAGGTAGGGCCCTGGGACTCACCTGGATTCCAGGTCAATGAGAGATCCTGTCTCAAAAAAAGAAAGGTGTATGACACCTGAGGAATGGAATCTGAATTGGGCCTTGGACCTCCACATGCACACTAACATACAAGTGCGTGTAACCATGCACACAAAAACACATACTAAGATACTTACTAGGGAGCAGTCCTATAGTTTATTGATCTGCTGAGTGTGAAAGCAGGCTTGAAGGGAGATGCTGACAAACTTTATCCTGCCCCTAGGCAAATGGAAAGTACCTAAGATGCTGCATTGGTTGGGAGACTTAGCTTTGCTTTCAGCGAGTCATTCAGAAGGGGAAGAGAAGCAACATCCAGCGGATATGGCTGGCTGGAGGGACCTGAAGATACAGGTCTAGCTACAGAGATATTTGGACATGCTTGGCACGGAGAGGCTGTGTGATGTCATGGGAATAGGGATAACAGGGACAGGGTGCAGAGCCAGAGCCGGTACATGGGCAGCCATAAGTCCTTACCCTTGCAGTGCCACCTCTGGAAATATGTTAAGAAGACACAATCAGCAAGCAGCAGGAAGCAGAGGGTAGCTTGCTGGTGGAAAACTAAAGCAGAGTTATTTGTGATGTGAAAACTAGTAACCTATTCCTCCCACAAGAGAGAAAAGCCTAATTTTGTCTTACGGCACGGAATACTTTAAGCTTAAAATTATATAAATACAACATAGGTTGGAACTGTTCATTGCTGAGAGGCATGAACTTGCTCCAGATATGAAATGTAAAGTAGGCTATCATTTGTGCATAGGTGTGTGTGTACAGGCTCATGAAAAGCTCTAGAAGGCCACAAGCTGAAATGTCAGCTGAGACGATCTTTGAGTGGGGACTTTAAAGATGACATGGGGTTTTCCTTTCTCTCTCTCTCTCTCTCTCTCTCTCTCTCTCTCTCTCTCTCTCTCTCTCTCTCTCTCTCTCTCTCTCTCCTTATCTCTCTTCCCCATGCCCCCCCCCGTGTGTGTGTGTGTGTGTGTGTGTGTGTGTGTGTGTGTGTGTTTGTGTGTGTGTGTGTTCTGCTTAAAGCTTCCCTTTTGTTTTGTAGAGACTTCCCTGGCTCAGATCTGAGAATGCTATTTTGATGTCTCCCTTTCTGCACTTACCTTACATTCCTGCTGAATTTCCCCAGAAAGCCTTCTGCCCTTATCTAATGGTTTGTTTTACCTCCAGCCCACCCTGTATAATACCATCAGCAGCATCAGGTCACAGTCATTAACAGAGCAGGTCTGTGTCCACTTTTCCTCTCCCATTTGTTGTTTGCAGAACTGCTCTAAGAACTCAGCATGATGAGCTAACCACACCTATGCAGAAGTTCAAGAAAACCGTGCCATTTAGAGGACTATAATATGTGTCTGACCGCGTGACAAACTCATGAGCAGCTCTTTTAAAGTGCATGCTAACTAGCTGGCTGCCCTTTCCCCTTTCCTCCAAGCAGCCCTCAGAACTGTGCCTCCTTGGGACACTCATCAGGAGCAATTGAAGTCAGGCACAAGGACAACCTGAGCGACCGTTCAGGCTGTTTTTCTTGTGATGGAAACCAGGGCCTTTTCTGAACTTTAACAGCATCAAATTAGAGTTCAAAAATAGCTGTGGATATTCTATAGCTTATTCGTTCCAGTATCTTCCAGAAGCCTCCTAATCTTTCAAGCTAAAGACTTTCTAAGCTAAGGACTCTACTCATTGCCACTAGCATTACCTATAAAATATCCCAATATCTCTCGTACTGTATAGTTGATATTTCGAATAAGCTCAATGACATTCTTACTGGCTTCCAAAGTACATTATAAAAGTTCTTTCACCTTGGACCAAGGATCATAGTCTTCGAGTAATGCAGGGAGTTCAAAGAATAGCCATGCTGGCCCAGATTTCATGTCATGTGTGGCCTAGATTTCAAATCTAGCCTGCAAGGGCACCACAGTATATTTTAAATTTAAGTTTTTACCACCATTTAAAAAGAACAAAAATTTCACTGAAAAATCAAGACATTTCTCCCAGAACGATGCAGGGGGGCTGAAACCAGAGTCCTTTGGTGTTTGTCGTTATTTCTGGTTTTGTGTATATGCTCTATATGATTTTATGTATAGCAGATGTGTACAGTACTCTCAGAGACCAGAAGAGGGCATCATACCCCTTAGAATTGGAGGTACAGGAAGTTTGTAGATGCTGGGAACTGAAGCCAGATCCTCTACAAAAGCAGCAGGCATCTGTAACTCTGAGCCATTTCTCCAGCCTGTCACTTGCCTTTTTATAAAAACTGTTTGCTCTTGTTGACCTTTGTGCAAATGTTGGTGTCTCTCCCGATCCCTCACAGACATTGTATGTTGAGATACTAGTCTCTAGGTGGTGGCTAATCTGATATAATTAGCTAGTGAAGATGTGAGACTTCTCAGGTAGGATTAGTACCCTCAGCAGAGCTACCGCACAGTGTGAGGACACAGGATTAGTACTCTCTGCAAGCTAAGAGAGACTCTTCCCCAGAACACGACCAACCTGATCTTGGACGTCCTGTCTTCATTACTGTGAGAGGAAAAAAAAATGTGTTGTTTATAGGTTGCCCCTTGTGATGCTGTAATATAACATCTGTAACTAATGAACTCAGTCCATACGCCCTGGCCTGTTTCCATCGCAAATGACGCCATCTGGCTTTGGAAAGCATCACAGTAATCAGTGTCCCCCACCCCCATGCTCGAGTGAGGGAATGGGGAATGGGAAAGGATACATGTTCTTCATTCATTTTTCTCTACTAGAGTTTTGACAACTCCCTGGCAGTCTCAGTTGGCAGGCTTCCTCGAGCTCTATGCTGCCCTCCTGCAACTGAGCAGACAGGTAGAGCAAGCCACATACTGAAATCTGTTTCCACTGTGACAGTGCCATTCACCACCCTTGCCAAAACCCAATGAACTCTGGGAGGGAGTGGAAGAAGGGGGCAGTAGCGATGGAGTCACAAGAGTGTAGACTGCCTAATGCTTGTTTTCCTTCAGAGAGCTGAGAGCTACTGCTGCTGCTGGAACACTCCTACAGTCTGTGCAGTGAACTTAATCTCCAGCAATGTCAAAAGGAGAGGCACTTAACAAGTCAATAGGTAGTGGTAACTCTGCTTTTATGAAAGAATTAGTGCTCTCATTGTGGAAATCTGCTACTGACAGAAGAATTATATATAATCTCACTGGATTACAGCTTAAGAAAGTTTAGCCCATAGTGGCAGGAGCATGTGTCAGGAGACAGTGGCTTCAGATACAGTGGCTAGGCAAGAAGCATACAGAGACCAGAGCTGAAGTTAGGACAGATTCTAACCCCCCAAAGCTTCAAGTAATCCACTTCCTCAAGTCACCCCAGAACAACATGACCAACTGGGAGCCAGGTGTTCAAAGCATGAGCCTATGAGAAACATTTAGCCTTTAAACTCATTTTGTGTACATGCACATGCATGTATGCATGTACACCCATGTGCATATACAATACATACACCTGCACACACACGCACATGCACACACACATACATATGCACACACAGGCTGTCCTTCTATTACTTCCATGGATGATACATTCGTAAGGCCTTTGTCCCATTTGAGCCATTCAAGCTTTGTTTGACTTCCTACCTTCCAGAACTATAAGAAATAAAATCATGCTCTTTGTAAGGTACCCAGTCAGTAGTGAACTATTAGAGCAATGTGAGTAGACTAAGCAAGAACTGAAATAAGATGCAAATGTTATTTAAATGGAGTAGCTCCTAAAGAAATTTACATAGACCAACAATTAGACGAGAATCTAATAATCGGATCTTTTGGTGAACACTTTAGTAGTACTTCCGGAATTGAAGTAGGATGTCATCTTTTGGGGTCACTGGACAACTCTGAGATACAAGTATCTTTGGGCAGGCTTTAGTCTGTAGAGAAATATATCTTGTTCAATGGGAAAGACAATGCCTGGGGAATCTCATAGGAAGCCAGAATTGTTGGTGAAAGCCCAGGCACCCTAAGGCACAGCCATCACATAGATAAACTGTATGTCCTGTGTAGGGAATGGACCCTATGTAAGAGTAAAGTTGGGCTAGCTCAGTCAGAAGAGAACTTCCCTTAGAAACACAAGGACTTGGGTTTGACTCCTAGGAGCTAGGGTCAAATAGCTGGGCATTGTGGTGCACACCTGAAATCCAAGAGCTGCAGAGAAGGAGACAGTCAGACCCTTGGGGATCACTGGTCAGCTACTCTAGCTGACGATGTGAGCTCCAAGTTCAGTAAGAGAGCCTGTATCAAAACCAAAGTGGACAGCCCCCTAAGAAATTACACCTAAGGTTGTCTCCTTGCCTTTGCATGTACCCATGTGCACTACACACACACACACACACACACACACACACACACACACACACACACACACACAGCATGATCTTGTATTTACATTCTTAATTACTCTCGTGATGCCCTTAACTTCCTGTGTCCAGACTCACAGAGGCTCCCTTCACTGTCTATTAGATGTTATAGGCTAAGATAATGTAATACAGAAGAAAGAAGCGATTCAGACTTTTAAAGGAAACAATGCTCAGTTAAAAGAGAAGAGAAATGCAAATGGGACAGTCCCCTCCTTACAAAACTGCATCAGGCTTCTTCCTAAATATTTCTAAGCTATCTGGTGAATAGACAAGGCCTGGTGGTATATGCTGGTAACCCCAGAACTCAGGAGGCAAGGAGACTGAGAGGAGTGAAGCCATCCTGAGTTACAAGAAAATACCTTGTTTTATAATATAAATAAGACTGAGGAGAGAAGAAGAGGGGGAGAGAGACAGAGACACAATCTAGAAATGTTCCCTCCACATTTTATCTGAAAGGGTCTCTTGCCTGCATATCAATTTTATCCAAAACTGTCTGAGGACTTGCAGTTTCAGCAGGGAGTCCAGTATTCCTTTGAGATGGCCAATCACTGTCCATCTGACACAGGCCTCATGCACCAGCTGCATTACGCCTAAACCATTCATTCCATGCCCGGCTTCTGTAGGCGTTAGGGTTTGCTGTGTGAAGTGGACACCATTTCTGTGGCTGTTTCATTAGCAAAATAGCTAGTGGAAGCCACGTGGGAAACGTACAGTGTAAGGGGCTGCAGACTATTGTGGTAGAGAAGGCGTGGTTCTGGGAGAGCCTGCTGCTGTGGCTCCTCACATCCTCTCAGATCAGGAAGCAGTGAGTTCAGATCAGGCTCACTGTTGCAACCCACTTCTGCTAACTAGACCACAGTCCCAAAGATTGCACAACTTTCTAAAACAGTACTGGTATCTGGGGGCCAGACATTTAGACCAGACTTGGATGGTGGTGTGTAGGGGTATTTAACATCCAAACTACAGTAACTGAAGAGATTAGCAGGTAAGAGGGTAGAGTGAGTAAAGGACGTCTATTCTCACCAATATGGCCTGTGTGTGCTACTCCACTGAAGACCTAGATTTTTTTTAATAGAGAAAGGTTGAATTCTATCTCTCTTAAGCTAGGACTTCAAACTTTTCTTGCCTGGGACAGTAGCATCCTTGCTTCCTGGGCCTTAGGCCTTAAGCCAGGGTCCACGTTGGTCCCCAATCCTTTGATTTTTTTCATGCTGGGCTTTATATCATTGATTCTCCTAGTTCTCAGACTTCCAGACACTGACGGAATCTTACCATGTCTCTCAGCTCTGTAACTTGCAAATGGCTTATTATGGGATTTCTCAGTCTTATATAACCAAAATGAGCCGATGCTCATTAAAAAAAAATCTCCTCTTGAATATATATACATAATCCATATGTGTCGATTTATAGTATCTATATCTTCATCCTGTTTTTATACCACAAGTAAATTAGGGTTTAAAAGAATGGTTTGGTCTGGGCTGTTTATGACACTGAACACCCCGTGGTACAGAACAGGAAGGTCATACTCACTGCAGATCGTCACTGTGAGCACTGGATGAGGTAGCATCTGTAAGCCACTTAGCCCTCCATGCAACACCTGCATCTTTCTGTTGCCGTTGTTATTTTTATACCAGTCGAGATTCTTTAATTTCAAGCAACAGAAATCAACTCTCGCTAACTCAAGCTAAAGTGGAGTTTAATGGGGAGATATTAGAGAACTCATCAAATCAAAGGAACATCAGATGAATAGCCATGTACGAAAACACAAGCAAAGGCTACTCTGGGGAGCCATGCCGGCAGAGCTGGTTGGCAACCTATCAACTCTAAGCACTTCATTCATCCCTGCCTCTCTCCACTGGAGAGCCCAAGTTTCTAGGAAGAAACCCCTGTGGTTAGCTTTTGTTACACGCTGTCCCTTTTCTAGTGCAGTAAGGATAGTAAAATTCCTTGGGTAGCAATCTAAGCCAGCATGCACACAGCAGAACAGAGGTGGAAGAGGGCACAGGTGTGGTACAAAGTCCAACCCCGCCTGCTGCAAGCCTGCCTCCATCTTTGCAGAAGCTCCTGGTTCTCAGTTGATACACCAGATGATATACACAGAGAGGCCAGAGGTGTTATCATGAGCTTCTACTCCTCAAGAAGGGGCTCTTTCTTGCCCACCTTGGCTGATGGACCTGAACCCTGAAGGTTGCTTCGATAGCACCAGCTCTGTGTTGCAGTCTTTAAAAAATAGATATATTTGAGCCCAATACAGGCTGAATCCTGTAGTCATTTAACACCTGCTTTACTTTTATGCTGTTATTAAAAAGTTTTATCCTAAATATTTGAGGTGTGATTCCACTCTCTCATACATATGCTAATGCCAATTTCACACCTGTTGGCATCCTGGCTCCTTTGCTGGTGAGATCTGAAATGACACCTTTATGGAAAATGGTAAAATTCTTATTACAGCCTAATGAATGGAGTGCGCATGTTCCAGCTGTCGCGGCCTGTCATTCCCCTTCCTTCCCATGGGAACTCACTGTGGGGGTAATTGGGGGAATGTGAATGCTGCCTCATGGCTTAATTTTAAGATGTTCTGAAAGACAATAAGCATGGCAATAAAGCTCTCACACACACCTGAAATGTGTTTTCTTTCTTGCCCTAATTATACCAATAAATAAATCGTATTTGTTTTCATTCACTGTAAAATTAAATATCTTTCTGAAAAATCTCTCCTCTGATTCTAAATAAAGATAACATTCCTGTGATGCTGGGTTTGGTCCTGATGAGAACAAGAAGACTCCTAGTGCTTCAGTAACAGCCTCAGGTAGAATTTTTCTCATACCTGAACCCACCCCTCTCTATCCAGAAGAATGCACTTAAATTCATGTTGGTTTGGGTCTTGTACATTTTGGTCCTCATGGGAATTACTGTGGCCTCATCCACAGAGGGCATCTTATAGGTTAGCATTAAACAACGCCAAATAACAACACTAACGACCTTAGAGGAATTGTAGCAAGATGGATGTTTCTCACTGTAGCACAAGGACCCAATGCAGTGGCCAGCTCATAGCAGGTACCTGATATGTCCCATGAGTCTTCAGGGAATCCCTCACAGAAGGAAGCTACTTTTCTCCATGAGTTGGCAGTTTAGAGTATATTTTTGCCCACCACTGTCTGGTTGTTTTAAGGAAAGCCCCTACCCCACACACTAACTGCAAATGAAATCAGAGACAGGCAGTTGGGTGAATTATTTGTACTAACATGCCTACCTACCTAGACATTGCAGTCTTCACTTAGGAGGATGTAGGGGAGTGGGATAGTGCTATGGGGAAGCAAGAAAAGAACAAAACAAGAACATCCCCAAAGTCTAACTTGATGAACCAATTTGCTTTCATTGGGGTTACTCACAGGAATATGGGTGAGCAGTTACTTGCAGGAGCAGAATCAACTCAAGGACAGCTGCATCACCAAAAGCCCACCCCAGTATGGGTGATGGTTCACGAAAGCTAAAACACACTATACAATCTTCAGGCAGTTTAGCATGTTAGAGTGTCCTTTCCAGGTAGTTCAGTTCTTCTGAGCCTCTTGCAAGCAGCTTGTCTGATCTGCCATTTTTAGGCAGCTTAGAGGGTCTGAATGTGTCTCTGTGGTCCTTCCTGCTTACATGCTTGGGGAGGGAGGAGTCTAGTGACATGGTCAGTTTCAGGAACTTTCTTAATCTATTAAGTTGTTTTCTTAATGAACTCTCCTGCAGGGTAGATAGTTCACATCCCCTCCAACGTCCTGTATCATAAGGAGCTTCTGTTTAAAATGAAGAGTTTTCATCTTGGAGGAAACTGCTATATCATACAACACACACACACACACACACACACACACACACACACACACACACACACACGGGGGCAGGGCAAAGTAAAGTACGTAGGGTGTCAAACAAAATCATTCTGAAAATCTATTCAATTTTTTAAAAGTTGACATTACAAGTTGCATTTGTGTGTGTATAAATCAGAAAATGTTCCTTGTAGAGATTGTCAAAAAGTGTTCCACTCCTTCCATCCAAGCTTCCGTCTGTCTGTGGACCTGTCCTTGAATCCAGCTGGCAACTTACACCCTGTTCTCTACCCCTGCCATCCCCAACACAACACTCCTTTTGGAATTTGTGGTCATGTCACAGCTGATAGGAAACCCAGCTCTAACATAGAGGATTCTGGCTGAGAACCTTTGGCCCAAAGACAAGGCAATTAAGGATGTTGATCCATCTCCCACATCTGAGTGCTGAAGAAACAGCAAGGTGGAAAAGCTGTTTGTTTGTTTGTTTTTTTCTTTTTCAGAAAAAAACAGTTTGTTTTCTTCCTTGTATCCACCTCAGAGTTCAATTGGTGCAATGTGTAGGCATGCTGCACTGCTCATGCTGGAAAGAAGGATATAAGTTCTCATCCAGTTTCAAGCTAAGGATGTCTAAAGTACATCTGCCTTCCCAGTACACCACTTCCATCTAATTTCTGAACCAGGGACAACGGTCCATCATAATATTTATCTAACACAAAAATAGAACATATTCAGTCCCCAAGAGCATGGATTCTGAAGCCCAGAGCCAAGCTGAGGCAGAGGGGTGGCAAGTTTAGTAAATGTTTCCCGAAGATCCAACTGATTGCAGAGGCTGTGGTCTGCTATTTAGTGTAAGCATCTTCCAGGTTCCTCTGTCTCTCAGCAGGCTCAGGCCACGCCCTAATGACTTTCTAGAAAGAAAGTCTCTGTAACAGATCATGAACAGATGTCAGAACATCATGACAAGAAGGAAGCATGGTGCCCTTTCATACTTACTCTGTACATGCCATGTGTGGTTCAGATACTGCTCACTTTGGTCACCTGTGTGACAGTCAAAGCCATCGTCGCCAGTGTAAATGTGAATTACCCTCCTCCTTGTTATTCTCTGTCTGTCTCTCTGCTTGTCTCTCTCTCTCCTCTACATTCTTTCCTTCCTTCTCTCCCTTTTAACAGAAAAATGAATGCCTTAGAACTTCTCCCTGCAAGGGATTTCACCATCCTGCTGCCCATGTGGAAAGAACATGCAGCAAGCATATGATGAGATGCAGAGAGATGTCTCCTTGTTATTAACTCTTATTATCCCAGTCTTGAAGATAATTCAATTAACTTGATAAATTTTCCATAATTAACTCAAGTACACTTAAATAAATACCTGACCGCCATTCCCCAATCCTTGCACCTCCTTCTACCTCAGCCCCCTCCGAAGCCACCCTATCTCAAGCAGACTCATAAATTTCCAGTTCCTAAGCTCACTCAGGTTCTTCTACCCAAATTCGGCACTGAGTCTCCTCTTCTTTGGTGTCTTCATGGCCCCAGGTATGGTCTAGTTCTACAATTGGTCCAGGTTGAAGTCATTTTTTTCTTTTGTTGCTCCTAAGTGTCTAACACAAATGGCTTACATATCATATCACAAAAGACATCTTTTGATGCCTTCCCTGGGATGAACTTTACCCAGGCCCTCAGAAAGAGCATTAGATGAATGGTTGACCCAGAATTCTCACACATAATCAAGGTGTCAGCTATCTAGAAAATCCTGAAAGGTGAAAAGCAAGTTTCTTCCTAGGGAGGAATCAGTTTTCCAAATCTCCAGTTTGTGATGAACAACACCTTTCTGTGTCCTCAGAATCATCCTTACATCCTAGCCCACGAGTATTGATGTAGAGAGATTTTAACTCTACCCAATACAGGTGCATGAAATTGAGTTTTTTTTGGGTGCTGCATGCAGTACTGGGGCTCATGACAAAATGTCATTTTCTCATCAAAGAAGCAGGAAGTGGAACTCATCTGGGACTCCAGCTTCTAGAGTGCTATTCAAGGCCCCAGTCCAGCCTCTCTTTTAGTGCAGAGGACAGGGACTTTCCTAGCATTCCTTCTCCACTTAACGGGGTCCTACATAGTGCAACTAATCACTAGAACAAGAGGAGGATGCATAGAAGAGGATTGTGGCTTAAGAGATGGAGGACACAGGCCTGCAGAGCAATGGCAACAGGGGAGAAAGTAGCCAGAAATGTTAGCATATACAGGTCAGAGCACTCGGAAAAGTGGGTTCTGCATCTCATCTGGTGTGAGGTGATGTGGGGTGGGAGGGATGCCCTCCCCAGCCCTTCACCTGGAGTACCTGGAGAGCTGGCCCTCGGGGTCATGAGAGCAAGACAGCTGTCCCTGTTGTTCACAGCTGCGGCACTTAGAGAATAGGCCTGTAGCTTGCCTGAGCAAAACAGTGGAGATGGCCCTGATTGCAAAGGCACTGTTGATTCAGCCCCAAGGGTATGAAAGAAGGAGAGCTGGCCCAGCTACTCACAGGCTGTGGCACTTGACTGATCAACATTGTGGAGATGGTTCTGGAAGCATAGGTGTGGGTGAGCTGGGCCCAGGGCAGGAAAGCAGGAGAGCTAGCCCTGCCTCCAACTGATGGTGGCTTTGAGTGGCCTGTTCAGCACAGTGCTGAAGAGCACCTGGTGGTTGGGATAAGGGAGAGCCAGCAGGCTGTCCAGTTACTACTTGGGTCCAGATCCAGGGTTCTGAATTGGCCCACCCTAAAATCTATATCATCTGTGAACATTTGGGGTGCATGAAAAGGCCAGGCCTGACATTCCAAAGCTGCAGGATCTCCATGATTCAGGATGACCAGGAGAAGTCCCACTGAGACCTTGAATCAGACCAAGGACTCATGGCAATGAACATTTGCAAGTGAAGATGTGTGGACAGAGGGATGTATTCTGGGACACACTACAGCTTCCACAATGGAAGTTTTCTGTGCTTTGGTTTTTCTTGTGGTTATTGTCATTGTTGTTGCTTCTGTGTGTATGTACTTCATTGAAGGCCGATTATAAGGGTGAAGGGCCAATATTAGGGGATGGAGAGATGAGTGGGACTGTAGTGCATGATATGGAACTCACAAAGAATCAATAAAAAGTTAAGGAAGAAAGAAAGAAAGAAAGAAAGAAAGAAAGAAAGAAAGAAAGAAAGAAAGAAGAAAAGAAAAGAAATGTTAGCAACGCAGTGTGACAGGTCCCAAGAACATCTTGGCACTATCAGACAGACAGGGAACTGTCTGTCTGACATGTAGAGAGGGAAGGGGCAAGCCCCAGAGTCATGGAACCATAGAAGCATGGGGAAAGCATGGTCAGAAATCTTGCCAGATGGTCAGCCCAGCAAGTCACAAAAGTCATCATGACACCATGGAACAGGAAGGATGGGTGTGCTCTGATTCTCCCCTGCTCTGTCACTCAGCATTCGCCTCCCATTCTTTCCTGGCCTCCTTTTGCCTGCTTTCTCTAGATGAATAGATAGAATAGAATGAATATATATTAAAATGGGCTTTATGACATTGGCTTACATGCAATATATTCTGGGGAGACCAACAATGCTGTTTCACACTGGAGAGGCTAGGGACCAGTAGCTTCTCAGTCCACAAAGCTGGTGGGCTCTGCAGTTTCAGACAGCAAGAGCACAGAGAACTCCCTCCCCCCTCTTATATATATATATATATATTCATATTACATCTCAATTGTTATCCCATCCCTGTATCCTCCCATTCCTCCCTCCCTCCTGGTTTCCTCCTACTCCCCTCCCCTATCACTGTGACTGAGGAGGACCTCATCCCCATGTATATGCTCATACGGTTGAGTAGAGAGCGGGGACTGACTTTCACACGAACTCTTGTGACCCGTATTTGACCAAGTCCCCTGGATGAGAAGGGCTGGTGGCACTCAGAGGAAGGATAGCAGGCTGCCAAGAAGCGCAGAGAACTTTAAATAGCCACTCTCTTAGCTGCTGCTGGACGGCTGAAGGAGCTGGATTCTGATGTTAGTGAAGAATGGCAACTGCAGAGTGGATGAACTCACAACCGAACAGGAAAAGAGCAAACGTTCTTCCATCAGACCTCCTTGCATCTGGGCAGCCACCAGAAGGTACCATGCATGTTTAGGGTTGGTCTTCCAATTTCTGGATAACCTAATCCAGAAAATCCTTCACTGGTTCCCACAGAGGCCTTTTTCTCTTAGTTGATTCCAGATTCTGTCATGTTACAGACTAATCATCATAAGGGCTGACTTTGGGCACTCCCTGAAGCCAATCAGGGAAAAGGCTCTAGGCAATTAGAAGTACCTAGGGGAAAATTTAGTGACACCAATGATCTCAGTGGCCTTTATAATTTACTTCAACAGCAATCTATATCTTCATTTAAGTGTAAGAATGGATTTCTAGCTTTTTTTTAGATATGGGGAAACTGAGCCACCAGAGCCCTCATTTTCTCATGGTGACAGGGAGATTACACACGATGCCCAGCTCATATAGTCATCTATGAGGCTCCCCTCAGTAGGCTGCCTCCGGTGGTCATCTGGTTACCTACCTGCTAGAAGAGACTCACAGTGCCAGAAAGCCCAAGGACAGAGCTCAGGACAGCTCCACATCTGAGAAAAGGAACCAGTAATGGGGGTGGCACTTCTAAACAGGGACAGCCTTAGTACTGGGTTCCTGCAGCTGGACTGGGGAGCTCGAGGCATTCCATATAGGGGCAATTACATGTGTTGTCCTGGTTAGTTTTGTGTTAACTTGACCCAAGGTGCAGTCATAAGAGAGGAGGGGGCCTCAACTGAGAAAATGCCTCCACAAAATCAGGCTGCAGGCAGACCTGTGAAACATTATCTTAGTGATTGATGGGTTCGGCCCATGTGGGCAGGCCCATCTTGGGCTGGTAGTTCTGGCTCCTAACAGAAGAAAGAAAGCAGGCTGAGCAAGACATGATGAACAAGCAAGTAAGCAGCACTCCTTATGGTCTCTGCATCAGCTCCTGCCTCCAAGTTTCTGATCTGTTTGAGCTTCTACCCTGATTGCCTTCAGTAATGAACAGTGACATGGACACCAAATACACCCTTCCCTCCCCAGGTTGCTTTGGTCATGGTGTTTCATCACTGAAGTAACAAAAAGAACAAAGGGGACTTTAGCAAGGGTTAACTAAATGGATGATCAATCTGGTAACTGATGGATGCCCTAGTACTCCTTGGACACCAGCATGTCTCAGATATCCTCCATCTGATATGCTCAGGCATCTTCTGCCCTGAGAAGAAGAATGGAACAAAAGAAGTACCCATCAGTCAAAGATGCTCTCTCCTACCAGAACAGCCTTGGTTCATGCCCTGGGTCAGCTTTAAGGAAGAAAACTCACCATTTTCCCTTGATAATTGTTGGCTGTTCCAAAGAGTGCAGGCATGGTCAGGACCTTAGGAGTCATACTTATACTCTACATGTGGGTGACCATCATGGACAGATATAGACAACCATCTCTGTGTCCCACTGTCAAAACAATTGGAGAGCCACTGCAATTGTCATGCCCTCATGCTTTCCCCTTTATCCTGCCCACAGTTAGAACATTCTACCTCTGCCAGCCAATTGCTGCCCAGAAGGACCACCACAGTAACAGATACATTCATATATCTGCAATACCCAGAAGCTTTGTGCATTATTTGGTTTCAGTCCCTGCAGCCACGGCCAGACCTGTGTGGTCTCCACGGGTTTGTCCAAAGCAACACATTCTGGAGATGAATTACAAGATCAGAAGAGCCGGGGAAATTGGTGCTTTAAAACAACACTGCTGAGATAAAATTTAATGGTGGAAGAAATACGGTATTTTGAAAACCTGAGAATAAACATGCTGCAGAGCCTGGATATGAAGTCATGCATGGCTGCTAGTGAAAACCACCCAATCATAGAAGAAGTCTAATAATTTTTAATAGTCTTGTAAATTCCCCTTATAAGATGAGGCCACTGTAAACAATTCTCCATATTTTTAGTATTTATAGAGTGCTGTTGAAGTTATTAAATGTGAGTGATTTTCATTGATAACTCTTGCTCTGGAGGAACTGCCAGCTGGCTCGGTGATGATGGTGACAGTGTATGTCCCTTCAAAGGTCAGGTGCATAATGTTGCTGATGCCATATTCACTCTGAATTGAGGGTTATAGGGGCCAGTGTGCACTCATCTACTTATTTAGTCTTCTTTTTATCATTGCAATGAAACACTCCACACAGTGTTTCACACTACTTAGGAAGTAAAGAGGTTTATTTAGCTCACACTTTGGAAGTTCAAAGTCTAAATGGTGTGGTTCTGGCCCCGGGCCCATAAGGGAAGGCAAATGATGTAGTGTGTGTGGAGAAAGAAAGCAACCACTTCTTTGTTGATTTTGCTTTGTTCTTTGTTTTTCTCCATTTTTTGTTTTGTCTTATTTTGTTTTGAGACAGTGTCTCACTGTTCAGCCCTGACTCCTGGATATAGATCAGGCTGTCCTTGCATTCAGAGATGCATCTGCCATCCACCTCATGAATGTGCAATTTTAGGCATGTTGGCATCCTATCAGGATAGCAACCACACCTTGAGTGGAACAGAGAGAGAGAGAGAACAGATGGAGATATACTTGCTAGTTTTATAACAATATCTCAAAAATGCTAAAGATCATGTGATATCTATCAAAACATCACACACAAACTAACTTCCAACTAACTCCAATGACTTATGGATCCCCATGAGGACCTACCTCCTAAAACGTGCCACCACTGTGTATCGATACCACTCTAAAGATAAATCCCAGAATAGATTAGCATACCCTCAGTGTCCTAATAAAATCACATAAAGGTTAATGACAAACACTGGTTTCTCAGATTTAACTTTCTGAATAGAAAATTAGAAACAACTATTCCTTCAGTCTATTTAGATATTAGCATGTTGCAGTTATCACCCATGTTGCAGAAGAAAATGCACAAGGCCTTGGAAACCGTGAGAGTTAATCTTGGTTGTCAACTTGACTCCATCTAGAATCAAGTAAAACCCAAGCTGCTGGACACTCCTGGTAGGGATTTTTTCTTGGTCAGATTGTTTGAAGCAAGAGGACCAACCTTAAATCTGAGCCACACTTTCTGGTGGCTAAAGGGACATAAAAAAAGTTAACAGTTTTTGCCTTCTTGCTCTCATTCTCGAATGCAAGTTCATTTATCCTGTTGCTGTGGCATTCCTTTGCTGATAGTAGAAAAACCTCTTTGGAGTTCCAGTGCAGACTGAAGACCAGCAGCTCTACGGAGATATTCAGTCTTGTGAGATGAACAATTACTGGTTTCTCAGACTTTCTGTCATGTCCATCATGAGAAAGCCATTGTTGGATTACCAGGAACATAGTCTGTGACCAGTAAAGTAAATCTCACACACACACACACACACACACACACACACACACACACACACACACACAGAGAGAGAGAGAGAGAGAGAGAGAGAGAGAGAGAGAGAGACAGACAGACAGACAGACAGACAGACACACAGACAGACACAGAGAAAATAAATACATATTTATTCGACCAGATCTATCCCTTTAGAGAATCCCAACTAATACATGAATATGGCAAGAAAGAAAGAGGAAAAAGAGAAAAAGATATAAAAAATGATTAACTTTTATGGCTTTTATATAACTTATGGCCTAAAGACAGTCAGAGATATTAATCAAAAGATCATATAATATTGGGAAGCTCTTGAGAGTGAAGGCTAGATTGGTCCTGTCTTGAAGGTCAAGGAAGTTTCTAGCAAGAAGCTCTTGAGCTGACAGCTATATGAAGAATAAGACTAGAAGTCAACTTAGAACATGAGTGAAGAGAAAACAATAATGGAAGCAGGTACAAACCCTCATAAGATTCCTGCTGGGGAAGAAGAGCATGATAGATGAGGAACTGGGAAAACAAATGATTTGGAGGTGGGAGGCAGAAGAGCCCAGACAAGGAAAACTCTGTAGGATGGCAGGTCTTTACCCCAAGGTTAAGGAAGGGGCTCAAAACAGTGCAGCATCAACAAGTCAACTGCAGCGGAAGCTGCTGTGTGGCTGTGATGGTGGTAGATGCTGTAGAAAGAGCTGTACCACTAAATATAGAGTGCTACTCACTGAAATGGAAATAACAAAAAAATATCAGGTTGGTGGGGTGTAGGTAATTTTTAGACTATGGGCTCTATGGTATCAATCATAGAGTGAGCTGAGATGCAAATGTGGAGCACACAGGAACAGTCTGAGGTATAATGAAAGCACATAAAACCATCAGTGTGTGGATAGTAATTACAGTTGTAGGCATGGCTGCAGCTTTATTAAGAGATGGTGTAATGGCCAGACATGAATGGAACCCTGCAGAGTCCACTTCAAGTAATTGTCAATTTGTAAATAAACTTGTCTAGGTGTGACCTGAGGGTCTGCACTTTCAAGAGCATCACAGGTGATTCTAATGCATGGTCCTGAAACCCATCATAGATAAAGAGAGAGACCAAATGGCAAAGAACATGAAGCTATCAACTAGAGATACTAGCCCCAAGTATAAAGCATCAGTGAGTATGCCTGAGTAGGGCCAAAGTCATTGAGGTCAAAGTTGGAGGTGTCACTGAGTTCTAGTTTCTGTTGCTGTGATTAAAAAAAATAATCTGACCCATAACAGCTTGAGTAGGAAAGGATGTATTTCACCTTAGAGCTTTCTGGATGAAATCAGAGTAGAAATGAAAGGCTGTAAAGCAAGAACAGAGGTTGAAAATATGGAAGAACTCTTATTTATGGCTTGTTCTCTTTGTTTCACTGTTTTATAGCTTAGGCCTATCTGCTTAGGAATAGCACTGCCCACAGCGTGATAGGCCCTTCTACATAAATTAGCAGTTAAAAAGATGCTTGTAGGACCAAGCATCAGGCCAATCTGATGGAAGCAAACCTTCAGTTGCAGTTCCCTCTTTCCAGGTGACTCTAAGTCTGTGTTGGTGATTGATGCTAACTAACTATAACACACTAGATCTAGCAACATGGAAGTCATTACTTACTTTAATGTTTCACTGATGCATTTACAGTATTTTTCCTGGTTGTATCAAGAGCTTAGATATGTGTCTCTACACTGCTCTGAAAATGAACAGACAGGGCTAGCAGTACGACTCCCAGTGAACTGAGCAGAGGACAAAAAAAAAAAAAAAAACCTTATCCATACCCTCATTGTGTGTTTGGTCCTATCTGGCCAAAAGTAGAGGTATTTGGACCATGCATTCCAAGAATCCTTTTCTGAGGATGCGTGAACAAAGCTAGTTATTAAAATACTTTTGATAGTGACTGGTTAGAAAGAGTGAATGCTTATCATCAGAACATTTCACAGCCACAGTGAAGGAGGCCTTCTGTCAGTCACTGTCAGGCTACCAGCAAGTGACAGTAAGCACAAAGAACAGCTTCACAGCACCCACTTGTAGACATCTATTTGCATGGAAATATATTTCCTGTGCAAGGATCTCCAGAACAAGAGACGTGATGGATTACTACCCGGGACAGAAGCTGGCCTCTTGTGATTGAAGGTTGGAGATGAAGTAAGAGAGAAGTCTCACTGTCTGAGTTGTCTGTTAGTTGCTGGAATCTCACATCACTGGAAATTATGGAAAATAAAACTGATGGGAAAATAAGCTAGAACAAGGAGATAAAAGCTGGGCTAAAGGATGAAGGAAGAGTGTTCAGAAACCGTACCTACCATGTTACAGTCTTTAAAATTCACACAACTGTGTTGACTTGCTTGTATCATTATTTTAAGCCAAGAAAACTCTCAAGAACCAGGCATGCTGTTTAGAATTGAAGCTGGGAGACTATCCATCAATGTCAAAGATCCACTGAGAGATAATGGCACATTTCTGAAGACAGTATAACTCCCAGGAACTGGACTCCACTTCAGAGACTACTTTAAAAATAATCTACAAGGTGAAGAAACAGGCTTAGGTTTGAATTTCCTCTTAATTCATAGTCTACTGGTAGCCATAGGTGGGTATTTCATTTCTCTGCACCTTGGTTTCCTGCCTGTGCCATGAGGTTGGTAAAGCCCAGCCTTTATTGTCTCTGGTAACCTAAAAGCATTTGAGCTCTTGCATATGCTCCCATGCAAGGTGCCATCCGTGATGTCCTCCTTAGTGCTTCTGGAAGTATGAAGAAATATTAGAATGGGTACACGCACACATGGGTACATCCATAGGTGCATATATAAATGCAGTAGTGACCTTTACATCTTCAGGACTCCTGACATGAACAACTTAAGGCAGAGGAGCTTTGCTGTTCTATGGTTTCTGAGGGCTCAGTCCAAAGTGTCAGGGAAGGCAGAGTGAAGCTAGTCAGTTTACAGCAGTGGGAGCCCACAGTGGAGGCAGCAAACACCTGGACAGCAAAAACCGTGATGGGAACAGGGATTGGAAATAACTTTCAAATGTGCCCTTTAAAGAAAATTTTATTTGTTTTTAAGAAATCTGGGCGTGGTGGCATACTCCTTTAATCACAGCATTTGAGAGGTGAGACCAAGTGAATCTTTATAAACTTAAAGTCATTCTGGTCTATGACTACATAGTGAGACATATATATATATCCTAGTGGCCTACTTTTGTCAGGCAATCCTTTCCTTTAAAGATGTGATAGCCTCCTGAAATAGTACCATAAGTTAGGGAACAGGTGTTCAAATCGCTAGCCTGGGGAGGGGACATCTCTGAATCAAACTGTAGCAACACCTGCCCAAGAGAACTGACAATATACACACACTACAGGTCAAGAACCAAGTGACTTTCCAAGCTTCTATCCTTGCCACGTGCCAAGAGAAAACAGATGACTTTCTCAGCAAAGCCAGGGCTCACACACATGGAGGAGCTTGGCTTAATTCCTGATGAGTCTGTCAAGAAAGAGATTTGGAGGACAAAGGGGTGGTTATGAAATTGGAAAAGAGATTATTGGCGCTCTAGACTCAATTAGGAGACTAACTGTGATATGTTTTATACATATATGAAATTGTTAGGCTTAGAGAAACGTTCAGCAGTTAAAAGCATTTGCTGCTCTTGCAGAAGACCTAGGTTCATACCAAGCACCCACGTGGTTGCTCTCAACCATCTGTATATCCAGATCCACATATCTAATACACTCTTTTGGCCTCTTTTGGCACCAAACACAAGAATGGTGCATGCAAATAAACTCACATATGCACCTACACGCACACGCATGCACACACACACATACACACACATATATAATAAACATTTTTATTTTTAAATTCATTTATTTATTTATTCACTTTACATCTTGATCATAGTCCCCTCCCTCTCTTCCTCCTCTCCTCCCACCCCCATTCCTCAGAAAAGGATAGCCGCCGCCCACTCACCCATTCCAGTTCATCTAGTTGAATCAGGACTTGATGACTTACCCTGTGTCTAGGTACGGCAGACTCACCAGAGGAGAGTAATCAAAAGCAATCCAGAGAGTCCATGTTAGAGACAGCCCTGCTTTTATTACTAAGGGAACCCATGAAGCCTGAGCTGCCCATTTGTTACATCTGTGTAGAGAGCCTAGATCCAGTCTATGCATGGTCCTTGGTTGACGCTTCAGTCTCTGCAAGCCCCTCTTGGCCCTGGTTAGTTGGCTTTATTGGTCTCCTTGTGGAGCTCCTATCATCTCCAGTTCCTTTTATCCAACCGCCTCCCCCTTTTATGCAAGACTCCCTATGTTTCACCCAATGTTTGGCTGCAAGTCTCTGCATCTGTTTGGATCTACTTCTGGGTGTAGCCACTCAGAGGACAGCTATGCTAGGCCCCTGTCTGCAAGCATAGCAGAGTATTATTAATAAAGTCAGGGGTTGTCTTTCTCTGCTGGGGTGGGTCTCAGGTTGTGCCAGGCATTGGCTGGATATTCCCTCAATCTCTGCTCTATCTTTATTCCTTCATATCTTGTAGGCAGGTTGGGATTAGCTCTAGCTCAAACCCAGCTATACCACTCTAGGGTATATACCCAAAAGATACTCTACCATATACCAAGAACACTTGCTCAACTATGTTCATACCAGCTTTATTCATAATAGCACCATAATCTGGAAACAACTTTAATGTCCCTCAAGTGAAGAATGGATGAAGAAACTGTTGTATATTTATACACTGGACTACTACTCAGCTGTTAAAAACAAGGAAAATATAAAATTTGCAGGCAAATGAATGACACTCGAAAAGATCATCCTGAGTGAGGTAATTCATATCCAGAAAGACACACATGGTATCTACTCACTTATAAGCAGATTTTAGCCGTATAGTACAGGGTAAACATAATGCAATTCACAGACCCAAAGAAGTTAAGTAACAAGGAGGCTCCAAGGGAGGATGCTTAAATCTAACTCAGAAAGGGAAATAGACTAGACAGCAGAAGTGGTTAAAGAGAGGTAACAAGGTAGGAGAGAGAACACAGAGAGAAATGAGGATGGAGATCAGACCCGAGGAGAGCAGGAGCGGGAGGACAGAGAGATTGCAGAGAGAAAAGAAAATGTGGACAGTGGCATCTTTGTGACAAGCTGGAGACCTAAGACAGGGTAGGCTTCTAGTTGATATAGGCGACACTATAGACTGAAAAAGACACCCTCTAACTAGACAGGACTCCTAGTGGAGGGAAGGGAATGCCAACTCACCCATAAATAAACCCTTTAAAAAGGAAATTATGTACATATATGAAATTTTGTTAGAATAAGTAAAATTCAAACTATGGAAGAAAAGGAGGAAAGGACTAAAGAAGAAAGAAGGAAGAGAGGAAGAAAGAAAGGAAGGAAGGAAGGAAGAGAAAGACAGAGAGAGACTTGAGGTGCTGCAACTGGCTATCAGCTAGAGGGGCAATCCTCAGTCTCTCTGAGGCAGCTGGCAAGACCACAGCAGCTAGCCACTCTCTCTCAAGTTCGCAGTGCTGTTAGCAAGTGATCAAGGCTGTAAAGCATGACCTTTATAGCATCATGAAAGCAGCTTTGTTCATTTAATCTTCTCTGAAGGTACCATTAATGATTTATTGATTTTTCTTTTTAGATAAAATCATAAAATTTCTTTGTACAACAGAGATTTGAGCCTGTGCCTTTCCCCTCCCACGCTCCTACTTTCTTTCTTTTTTTTTTTTCACACTCCTACTTTCCTGCTGACATACAAGAAATAAGGGGAAATAGCACCAATGCCAGGAGCCCAGTAAAAGGAAGGGACCCAGGATAGAAACACCAGGAATTTCTGCTGATACAAGAGCAGGACAAGCCAGCAACTGTGATGCCCTACCTACTGTAAGAGTCTGTGTCTGCTTAGGCTCATGTGTGTCATGTTCTGAAAAGTTCTGTGGACTTCCTCAGAGCCTCTATAGAACCAATCAGAATGAAGGTAGTGAGGGAAAGGGATGGCTGGCACCACTGTGACCTCCCACAAGTACTCATTGATGCAAAGTGGCTCCATAGTGCACAAAATCTGGGTCCAATGGCATGGAACTTATTGCACATTGATCATTGTCAATCCTCCAAGTGGCACTGCACAGGCAGGGGGACAGAAGCCTTGTATATTTGCACTTTCTCATTCTCAATCGTGGGCAAAAAGGGCTTGGAAGTCCACTCAACCTCTTGTTTCTGCCCACTTTTGGTAAAAGGAGTCCTTACGCAGGAAAAAAAGAGCACCGGAATAAAGACTTCCTTATCTCAACATAATAAAGGTCATATATGAGAAGCCCATAGCCAATGCTATAAGCAGTGCGGAAAGTAAAAATTCCACACCCACAGGGTCCACCACAAGGTGAGGATTCCCACTCTAGCCACATCTGTTTAGTATGGTACTGGAAGCCTCAGCCAGAACAAGTGACAAGAAAGAGAGAAAAAAATCCATACAAAACAGAAGAATCCCATTGTAGCTCTGTCTGCCAATGACATGATTGCATACACAGAAAAGGGTATACACAGTGCGTGAACATGGACATAGGCACACATGCCCACGTGTACGCACACACAGTTAAAAATAACAGACACATTCATTAAAGTTTCAGGGTGCAGAGGTGAAAGAGGCAGACAGCTCAGTGGTTAGGTATATTTACTGATCTTACAGAGAACCCATACCAGACAGGGCACACCTGCTTGTGACTCTAGTTCCAGGACACCTGAAGGCCTTTGGATTCAGGTGACACGCACACACATGGCACACATTAACTTGGGCACGTATACACATAATTAATTATTTTAACTTAAGTTTTAGGATCTAAAATTACACCAAGATAAATAGCAAATTTATATATACACACAATTCAAAACGGAATGAAAAATCCCATTTATAACAACAAAAATAACATCAGTAATTAGGAATAAATTTAACCAATAAATAGACGAGTACACTGAAAACAATATGATGTTGATAAAGGAAAAAAATTTTTATATTCAAATTTATGAGATAATACCCTGAATTCACGCACTGAGATGATTCCTATTTTTAAAATATTCCTATAATGTTGGCTCTTTTTTCCCTTATTTTGACACCAACTAAAGTAATCTGAGAGAAGGAAACCTCAACTGAGGAAGTGATTCCATTAGATTGGCCTATAGCCAAGTCCACGGGGGGGCATTTTCTTCATTAATGATTGCTGTGAATTGGCTCAGACCACTGTGGATAGTGCTATTCCTGGGATGGTAGTCCTGAGCTATATAAGAAAGCAGGTTGATCAAACCATGGTGAGTAAGCCAGTAAGCAGCATTCCCTACGGTCTCTCCTTCAGTTCCTGTCTCCGGGTACCTGTCTTGAGGTCCTGCTCTGACTTCCCTCAGTGATGGGCCGTGACATGGAAGTGTAAGCTGAAATAGCCTGTTCCTCCTCCAAGTTGGTTTATGGCAAGTTTTATCATAGCAACAGAAAGCAAACTAGAATACCTATTATCCAAAGTAATCTACAGAGCCGATAAAATCCTACGTATATCCCAGTGGCATTCTCTACTGAAAATAAAACGCAATCCTGAACCACAGAGTGCCCAAAACCTTGGGCCAAAGGAACAACTGAAACACCACACACCAAATGAGGATTCAGGCATACATCAGCAAAACAGTGTGGGAGAGACAGAAGAATGGCATGCAGACCATAGAGAGCCTAGACATTTTCCTGGGCATCTGTCGTCAACTCATCTCTGACAAAATTGCCAGAACAGTTCTGAGTGGGGAGGAGAGCCACTGCAATAGCCTGTGTGGAAAACCCGATACACACAAAAGAGTTAAACCCACATACAAAACTCAACTTAAAGCAAATCCAAGAGCTAAAACATATGACCTAAAGCTACAAAACTTTTGAAAGAAAACTCAAACAAGAATCTTCTGGACATTGGTTTGAACAAAAGTGCAGCCAGCAAGAGCAGAGATGGGCATGCTGGCTACTAGACACTAAAGTTTCCGCTGAGCACAGCAAGCACACGGCAGAAAGGATGTGACCCACTGCAAGCCAGGAAATACTGCAAAGCACCCATCTGCATACAGTGAGTGGTCAGTACTCAAAAGTTACAATCAACTCATACAACTCAATACCCAAAGAGTAATAATAACCTGACATAACACAGGCAAAAGGCAAGACTAGAAACTGCCCATAAATAACCAACCTGTATATAGAAAGGTCGTGGATTCCTCAGCAAGGGAAATCACCTTGTCTTGTGTGATGCCCTGTGGGTCTATGCACAAGCATCAGAGAGGTGACAGCAGCCCAGCTTTGAAAGGATCCAGGTATTCACCAGTAAACCAGAGCATCACTGCAGGAACAGCATGAGGCAGAGCAAAGCTTTTGAGAAGAGTGGGCCTTCTGTCCCAAGAGGTTTGCAAATTGCTCAGATATAAAACCTCTCTCTAACATAAAAAGTGTGGCTGTTGTCATTTACATCTGAAAGCCAGACTTTTCTCACTGGGTTTGCTCAGTAACAATTAAATGAATGTTAATTTTACTGGTCAAACCAGCATCTACTTGCAATAGCTAGAATTAAGAGGATGCTGAGATGGAGCACAGTCTTCAGCACCCTAAACACAGCACAGATGCACACACACAGACACACACAGAGATATAGACACACACACACAAACCATCCAGGGCCATAAGCTCTATGGTTTTCTCTGGAAACACCAAGAACAAGAAAAGAGTCTCCAGGAAAAGAGCTGCAGTGGAGAGTGACCCAGGAGAGACAGACATGGAGCAGGCAGGGATCTGTTTGGAATGCTACTGCCTTATTCCAAGCAAAAGATGAGAAGGGCAGGGTAGCAGAAAAAGAGGATGCATGAGAAGCAGGGGGTGGCATAAGTGCAAGAGACAAGTAGAGGTACAGAGCAGGCCGGAGGTGCAGGAAGAAGCTCAAGGAAGGGGAAAAGGCCAATACATATGTGACACTCACATCTACCCAGAGGTGTCCTGAAGGCAAACCTACCACCAATCAAGCACAAGAATCTTTTTTTTATATATATAAGTTAAGTAAAACAGAGGAGGGGGCTCATAAAAGCCAGTCAAAGGATGCATAGCTAGCTGAGATTGTCTGGAACATGAAGCCAGTGTTGTTCATCAATGAGCTCTTAGCTTGCTGGGACCATAACATGGCCAGGACACAGAACCAACAGTCCCTGGGGAGGAAGGTGGACAGTGGAGGTACTCCTATGCTGA
Source organism: Acomys minous (assembly GCF_964271855.1). Classification (NCBI taxonomy): domain Eukaryota; kingdom Metazoa; phylum Chordata; class Mammalia; order Rodentia; family Muridae; genus Acomys; species Acomys minous. The sequence continues at coordinate 81,527,680 of NC_140484.1, forward strand.
GAAGCAGTGGCTGGGACAAGTGTAGGGGACAAGTGGAGGTTCAGAGCAGGGCAGGGGAGCAGGAAGAAGCCCAGGAGAGGGAAGAAGACTTCTTTCATACTCTCTCTCTCTCTCTCCAGCTTCAGCTCTTACCCTCCCCAGAAGAAGTGTAGGCAGTACATAACAGATGCTTATGTTTTAAATAAAATTGTTGATGAATGGGGATACAGTGAGGAGATACACAACAATGTGGACCTAAAGAAGACACAGGCATGATAGCATCTGATGAGTATACTGTGTCCAAGCACCTCAGCCTTGCTCCAGGCCCTACCTTCTTGCCCTAAGACTGGATATGACACGTGGTGTTGATCACAGACCCTGGCCAGCACCCATTCCAGAAGGAGGTGGGTCAGAGGTGCCAAGTCTTGCCACCGTAGCTGGGCTCAACGAGGTAGATTTAAAAGACAGCTCTTCTTTATCTAGCAGCAGAGTATGGACAGATCGAAACTGACAAGACTACGTATTACAGCAGCCATTTCCCTGTCCCAGTAGGGTTCTTAGCACAGTTGTGGCATGCTGCAGAGCTGGGACAACAAGGTCTCACTTCGAGTGTGCCCCGTGCCGTCCCTCGATCACCAATAGGCTGAAGCCTCTGCTCCTGGTCATCACCATAACCTTGCATGGGAAATACAGAACTGCTGCGACAGTGCAGCCAGGATGGACAGAGGCCTGTCTTCTGTGCCCCCATGGTTCACAGAGAACAAAGGACTTAGATACAGAGAAACTGTTAGCCATTAAGTGGGCAAAGCATGCTTAGAAGCAAACGCTTACATTAGCACACCTTCAAGGTGCACTTCCCTTTAGCTTTAGCTAAAACTTTGGCACACACGCTGAGAGCGTGGAGTGGTGTTTCTGCCTGCCATGTTAGCCTTTTAGTGGGGTGTCTACATCTTCCTTCTTAGATTATGATCTTAAATTGAGCATGCTAAGGTGCCAGAAATGTATTCCTGAGCATGCTCAATTTAGGGAGCATGTGTTGATTCCTTTATAAAAAAAAAAATCTCCAGGTTCCCTGTGTTTCGGAAGCATCCTCCCTGCTGCAGGCAACAGATTTTTTTTCTTACATCTTCTGGCATGCTTATTTTGGTTTTATATTCAACAACTGCAAACCTGCTGTGCTCAGTTGCATAGCCTACATGGTGCTGGGCTTAGTCCTTGAGAATCTTTCTTCTTCTTATCCCTCTAAGGTCTGATCAGATCAGACATCCATGGGAGTTTCTTACTCTTTTTTCCTGGACAGGACAAGATACCAACAAGAGTATGAAATGTGTAGCCCTGGACCACTCCTTCCCTGGACTTCTCATTGCTTGCCTTTGGCCACTACCTATGCTTGCTCAGTTCTGTGTTGAGAGGAAACTGGGCTCACCCAGGGTTCGCCAGTCAGCACTGCCACTTTGCCACATTGCTTGTGACCAGCCAGACACATGGGTTGGCATATTTCAACCTACCGTGGGTCCTGAAACTCTTTCTGGGTCTCTGAGCTCTGGTGGGATAACATGGCTATGAAGACCTGTTCATCTAAAGAGAAGCTGGTCTTTCCCCCTCTATAAACCATAGCTGCATCTCTTCAGGTCTCAGTGTTTGTCCTAGTGTGATGCTTCTTCCTCAACCCTTCTATTCGGTGTCCACATACTAAATCTGGGTCTTTGTGCTACAGGCTTCACTGGAGTAAGACTTACTACAACTGTACCACACGGTCTCCACCGTGGGCTTCTCTGAAGCTTGGCCATCTCTGGAGTCCACTGAACTCCTCCTCCTCCTCCTCCTCCTCCTCCTCCTCCTCCTCCTCCTCCTCCTCCTCCTCTTCCTCCTCATCTTCCTTTTTCTCCCATGTCTCTGCTACTTACACAGTTCAGTTATTTACTTCTGAAAGATCATGAGCATCCCCTTGGCCTGGGGAGAAGATGTTACAAAGACTATACCCAGACCAGTATAAAGACAATTAAAGAATAGTTTGCTGGTTATGTGGTCTGTACCCTTCTTCAAAAGGAAACAAATACTTCTGTAGAGACAAAATCATAGGGAAGGTACATAGCCTGGCAGTCTGTATCCAGTGTTCCCCAGGGTGGAGGTGCAGAGCAGGGTGAAGGCCAGCACTGCAGTATTAATAATGGATGTCGTGCTGCCTGGAGGCTGACTGTCATCAGTGCGTGTGCTCCACAGAAGTCCAATTAGGGCTGAATTATAGTAATCAATAGAGCAGCAGGACTCAGATCTAAACAAAGAAAGCAGCCCCTTCCACGGAGGGGATTTATGAGGGAGATGTGTGCCATAATTAGGCAATGAGCCTGCAGGCTGCAGACTCTCTCAGGTCTTATACAATATCTTTGAGAGAGAAAGTTCCATGCTGACAAACATTTGACAAGCTCTGTATAAACCATAGTTTCTCAGGCCTTCTATAAAGAGAAAAGAGGAGGAGGAGGAAGTCGCTGTGTAACCCAGAGCAGGCCCCTGCAGTAGGAGGAATATGGCTTTCAACATCTGGCTGGTGACAGGCAATAGGTGTATCTCTCTGTGCTACAAGATTCTTGTATGCAAAATACCCATTCCTAGGGTATTTTGTGGCACTTCAGCAAGTGCACATAATGTCTGGTAGGGGAATTCCAGATGTTGTCCTTTTCTGCACCATTGCAACTGTATCACACTGGTCTTTCTGTCCCCCTTTCTTGAGTGTACTCCCATATCTTGTTGGTCTGTAAAAAGAAGGACAAACCCCCCTCACTTTGCAGCCTCCAGGCTTCTCCTGATGATGAAAGTCCCTGCTCTTTCAATACTCTCGTGTAGTGTTCTCACTAACCAATTTGAAAGCAAGCTCACTCCTTGCACCCAATGCAGTTCTTGGAGTCCATTCCTTTACGGGGCAAGTGGATAAGCAGGTCTCTGACAATCAGAGGACAACGCAAGTCCTCTCTGAGGTCCTCATCCAGTTCCCTGGACCAGCCATCAGCAGGCCAACCTGATTATCCTTACTCCCAGCCTGGTCCCTGCATACCTGCTGTGCATTTTAGAGTCTCTAACACCAGATTATCATCCAGATCACACAAAGCATCCCAGTCACCAGTCTTCCCATCTCTGGGAACCACATGTCACCTTTGCACAGAGCTAGAAAGGTCCCAGTTTGAGGCATGCTGCTTATGTCTGTGTATAGAATTCTCACTTCCAGAATTGGAAGATCTAAGCCAGATCTATATTCCTACCAGGTACCAGAAAGGCAATAGACAACTCACTCCTGGGAAGAGCTCCATGAGGGGATTGTGCCTCATCTTTCCGTGTTGTAAGGAGAATACAAGCTGAGGGAAGAGACCTCTCTCAGCCAAGCTTTCCAGTAGCAACAACACCTGAAGCCTCAGTGACAGGGAACACCTTGTACATTGTAGGCTCTGTTTCTTAACAATTAAACTTTATTATACAACCCAACTAGCTTACACAAGAGGGGGAAAAAGGTTAAAGGAAAAAAAAAAGTGAACCTTCCAGTATCCATTCCATGGGACGGGTCCTTAGGTGTCTCTGGCCTGCATGCTGGTCCAGCCTGTTCGCTGATCCATGTGCGCTCAAGCCCAGTCTGTACCTGTTGCTGCTCTTTCATCTCCGCCTGCCTGAGTCACGTGGGAAGAGCGGTCTCCTTCTCCCATTGAGGGTCAATTAGAAAGACAATAGTCCAGGTGGAGTCCCCAGGTCTGCTTCCTGAATTCCAGGCCCAGGATGGCTCCACTCAGTCTATCTCAAGGTGTACGTAGGGTGCCCAAGGGTAAAGCCCGCCAAGATTGCTTCTACCTGTGAGAAAGCTTACAGTCTTTCCCACAGTTCATGACCTCAGTTGTTCCCCCAAGAGGCTGCTTTCATTTACAGTGTCTCACTGTATAGCTTGTACTGGCCTGGAATTACGTATACTGGCTGAACACAAACTTGCAGCAATCTTCCTTCTTCCAAAGTTCTGGGATTGAAGCCTGGCTCTCCTACTCATCATTTTAAGGAGCTAAGTCCTAAAACTCTCTTTCGATTCAAGTCAGCATCTATATTCTTAGTGTGTATAACAAGCCTTGAAGCCATTTAGACTGACTGGCTGCTGTCCCCTATCCATCCCTGAAAGTGTGAACCTCCCTCCACAGTCCATCCATCCCGCTGCCCATCACTCCTCCAGCCGTACATGTGCAACCATCTCCTGTTACATACATCTGTCAGAGTACCAACTGACCCTGGTTCAGACCATTGTGATGGCTTTACTCATGTGAAGAGGTCCCTTATTCCATTAGTGTAATTGTTTCAGCAGAGCACAGGGCACCATCTTTGAAAGCATAATGAGTCAGCTGCCTGACAATAGAATGTCTATAAATCACTGAGGGCTGAGGTAGTCCCCAAAGCATCATGCAGAACACACACACACACACACACACACACACACACACACACACACACACACACACATAGAGGAAACAGTGAGCCCTGATGGACTATGATTTAGCCAATGGCCAAGAGAATGCACCCCCTCTCTCAGTCCCAAAGCTGACTGCAAGACTGGAGAGCACCTGTAAAGATGCTATCTACACAAAGCATGCACTGAAGCCTAGGGTAGGAGGCCTGCATAGCTCAGCTTAGCCTGCTGGGACCCATATATTGATCTCCTAACTCTGTGCTCTGATTTGGATACTGAATAGCCCTCAGAAGCACCACACACACAGGAAACAAGGTTTATAGTGTTTTCTGGGATTTCCTTCTGCTATGGTCCATTTGAGTGCCCACTAAAGGTCCAACTGTTCAGAGTTTGGATCCAGCATGGGACTTTTGAACAGCCAGTGAAATAGTTTACCTCTCCTATTCCCACCTTTGAGTTTCTGCCATGTCCTAAGAACAATAGCTCATTCAGTTGCTGGAGTTAGCCCTGAACACAAAGCCAGTAGTTCTTTTCATTGGAAAGTCCTTTTACCATTCCATAGATGTGACTGGTATCTACCATCTCTCTCACCTATCTTCTCTGCTTCCTGCAACATGATTCAAAGCTATCTCAGAAGGCGCATCACAGTCCCTGGCAGTGCCAGGCTTTCTGGACAGACCAGTCAAAGGCAAAGGCTACTTTCTAGGGATACTGCTTAAGACACACTGTTGAGGGTTGTGTGACATCCTCACAGCAGAGTCAACCTGGAGATGTCTGTAGGAATATAGAACAAAGAAAAGAAGATGGTAGCAAGGAAAATGTTGTAAGGCCCCAGGAGTGACGTGAGGTGGCATGTGACCTAGGATTGTTCTTAGCTTGAATCAGGAAGGAAGGAAATGGTGTGTATACATACAAAGAGGATTCATTCCAAGCATGAGTTCTTGCTTCGGCAACACATATACTAAAATTGGAACAGACAAAGAAGAATGAAACTAAGTATCTTTTCAGGAAAATGGAAGGAAATGTTATCATGTTAACTGAAATAATCCAGACTCAGAAAGACAAACATCACAGTTTCTCTCATGTGCAGAATCTAGACTTCAAAAAGAATAAGGCACAGCAGTGGAGGCAGAGGCTACCCTGATCGGCATAGTGAATTACAGGGCAACATAGTGATGTTCTTAAAAAAAGAAAAGGGCATGAAAGTAGAAGAGGACTAGCAAGAGGGAGAAACATAAAAAATACAGGGTGATTATAGAATAAATACGATTAAAATACATTATATACATATAGGAAATTGGCAAGATAAAATCCATCATTTGTATGATGAATACATGCTAATAAAGAGGACTGTTTTAATTAGTGTTTCTATTACTTGGATAAATACCATAACAAAGGTATCTTGGAAAGGGAAGGGTTTATTTCAGCTTACACTATGCAGGGAAGTCAGGGCAGAAACTCAAGGCAGGAGCCTAGAGGCAGAAACTGAAGCACAGGCTGTGGAGGAAGATGTGTTACCTACTTGTTTGCTCCCTGTGGTTTGCTCAACCTGCTTTTTTATATACCCTAGAACTACATGCTACCCACCATCTACAAGGGACTGGGCCCTTCCATATCAATGACTAATTAAGAAAGTGCCACCACAGACTAGCCTATGGGACTATCTTATGGAAGCATTTTCCCCATTAAGTTTCCCTCTTTCCAACAAACTCTACCTTGGGTCCAGCTGACAGAGAACTAATTAGTACAAGGAAAAAGGAGGAAATGGAACAAAAGTCAGTACTTAAAAAAGAGGAAGGAGCGAGGTGGTGGTAGCAGTGGCACACACCTTTAATCCCAGCCCTTGGGAGGCAGAGGCAGGTGGATCGTTGTGAGTTCAAGGCTAGCTTGGTCTACAGAGTGAGTTCCAGGACAGCTAGAGCTATTACACAGAGAAACCCTGTCTTGAAAAACAAACAAAGACACAAACAAACAAAAGAGGAAGGAAGGGAGAGAGGGAAGAGGAGAAAAAATAAGTGAAAGGTGAACCGGGGATTGAGAGTTTATAGAAGATAGTCAGAAATCAGGCCAGACCACTTAGAAGAAAGTGGTGGGAATATTCTGGAAGGTCTTGGCCATTTGCACCTCAGAGATGTTGTACTTCTCTGAAGAGCCTAGAATGCTGGTAGTTTAAAAACGTTTTCCAATAAATAGATTAAAAAGGCTTAAACTTCTGTTTCCTCTTCCTCCATAGTCATGAAAGGACAAACACTTCTGGCATGGCCAGGGTTTGTATAGGCACATTTTTTTTGCAATGTGTTTTATGTATCTGAACTATGCCTCATAAATCAAATTTGGTTCTCTTTGCTAGGAAGTAAATTATTTATTCAAGCAGAGCACAGGACAGTAGAAGAAACATGGAGAAGAGTGTTTAGGGATGTCATTTGTATTTCCTAAGATGAGACTGCACCCAGAGTGGGAGCTCCTGCCTTGCTCCTTAATTTAGTGAGCTCTCTGTGGGCAGCCATAGGCTTCTGAAATTGGGTTTATATTGAAGATTCACTCATGGAATTCAAAGCAGGGCCTCTCACTTGGATGAAGCAGGATTCTTGACAGCTGACTGCCCAAGTGCAGCAGTGAGCATGCCCAGTGCGGTGTTCCAAGTGTCTTCTTTAGAGCCCAGTAGGCCTGTGATGATCTCATTTCAGCCCCTTTGTTTCATGTGGTGGCCCCTCCTCCCCCACGCGTCCTGTTCCTAGCTGACTTTAGTTTCTACCTAACTAAATGGAATAGCCCCATCTCTCTTCACAGGGTAATTACAAGATTAAAAGTGACTACATGTAGCTCAGAAGAAGCCATAGTAACAAGGAGGTTCAACTAACAATGTCCAAGCCAAGGGTGTCCACAATGCAAGTAACATAAACATGTTCTCACTTGCCCCGTGGGAAATCTGTAACCGATGATGAATGGCTTCAGTGTCAGCCAACTATCTTAAGAAGAAATACACCAGTTCAATTCATTGTTTTTCCCTGCCATGGTCTCCAGGACTCACACACCTACACATGGGGCACAGTGCACTAGAGGATGAATCAAGTAGAGACCCCTCATGTTATTTTCTCCACAATCACTGAAGAGAGCAGGGGAATCCTATTTCCCAAATGGACAATTAAAAATCTAGCTGTACATATTTATCATACACACACACACACACACACACACACACACACACACACACATATATATATATAACCCCTGAAGGCTACCTGGGTCCTATAGCCCATGACCTTCAGACCAGAATTGTTATTCTCTGAATCTGATGAATGGAAAACAGCAAGTTACAGCAAACAATGCTGGTGACCCAAAGAAAGAAACAAGAAAGGATTCAGGCTAGTGCCATTAAAGCGACAGCCAATGTCTTGACTTTGGACTTCTGAATTCCAGAGCTGGAATAAAACAAATCCTTTTCATTATAAGCCACCATTTGGCCTTTTGTACAGCAACCCTAGGATATTCACGAGGCAGAGGAGACCATTTGGATTCTCCAAACATTGGTCAGGGGTCTGCCCCATCCAAACACCTACCAGTCATCTGCCCCACTTCCTCTGTGAGAGCCTCATGCAGAGTTATAACCCAAAACACTGAAGAAAGACCTTAAAACCCATGAAAGTTTCAGTTATTTATTAACCCATATCCCTCTGATAGAAAGGAAGAATCAAACCTTCCAAAGGCATGCTAATAATTTTTGTTGTTATTTCTTGAGACAGGGTTTCTCTGTGTAGCCTTGGCTGTCCTAGACTCACTTTGTAGACCAGGCTGGCCTTGAACTCACAACGATCCACCTGCCTCTGACTCCCAAGTGCTGGGATTAAAGGTGTGCACCACCACCGCCAGGCTGATAATTTTTTTTAATGCTGACAAAATAAAAATATTTAGAGGAGTCCAAGTTGACTCCAAATTTAAGCTAAAACTAACCATCCCCTGAGCATGGCTATTTAGTGTGGTTCTAGGAACTGAGGCAACAATTTGGTTCCTACCACCATAGTGGGTCCAGGCACAACCTCTAGCTCCTCCTCAGAACTCAGTCACTCACAAGTGTCCCATACTAGCAGTAAGCTAGCAATGAGAATGCATTCATTGGGGTTTTTTGTTTTGTTTTGTTTTGTTTTGGGTTTTGGTTTTTGGTTTTGTTTGTTTGTTTGTTTGTTTGTTTTTTGGTTTTTTGAGACAGGGTTTCTCTGTGTAGCCTTGGCTGTCCTGGACTCACTTTGTACACCAGGCTGGCCTCGAACTCACAGCGATCTGCCTGCCTCTGCCTCCCGAGTGCTAGGATTAAAGGTGTGCGCCACCACGCCCGGCTACATTGGGGTTTTTTTTTTTTTAACTCCATAACCAAAAGCAACATGAGAAGTAAAGAGTTTATTTCAGCTTACAACTCTCAGGTCACTCTTGGGGCAGGAACTTAAAGCTGTAACTGATGAAGAGACCATGGAGGAATGCTGCCTATTGGCTTGCTCCATGGAGCTTGCTCTGCTTCCTTTCCTATATAACCCAGAATTCTCTGCCTAGGGGTGGCACACCACAATGAAGTGGGCTTTCCCACATCATTTATTAATCAAGTCAGGGATGGCAGAAGCATACTGTGTTCACTACTATGGAAAAATTGATGGCCTAATTCTCAGACCTGATCTCATTTGGAAATGAGCTAATCGAGTTAAAAATTAGGCCCTTAGGATGTCCCTGCTAATCCTCATTAAAGGGGGTGTTAAGGCACAAGATGTACATCAGAGACGTGTGAAGACACAGGGAGGAGACAGCCAAATGATCAGAGGGATGGAAACCAAAGTTTACCAGCAACCACCAGAAGTTAAAAGAGACCAGGAAATGCCCACCCAGAGCTACCAGAATGACACACAGCCATGCGGTTTTAGACTTCTGACTTCTAGAATTTTAAGACAATGAGAGTCCTTTGAGGCTATATGGCACTTTGTTCTAGTGATCTTTGGAAGTTGATTCAGGCTATCATAGCTTGGGTTTTCTAGAAGTGGACTCAGAGACCAGAATGTAATCACAGGTAGATTCTAGGAAACACTGATAAGGAGGTAGAAAGTGAGGCAGCCAGCAAGGGTGTGTTCCTGCAGGAAACAGAACAAAATTCATCTAGGAAAACTCTAGTCAAGGCAAACACATACAAGGAGAGACCCTGTGAAAAAGTTGAAATTCCTCTATCCCAACTCCCAGGATCACACGGTATGAGCTACAGGGAGAGTTCTAGGAACCCTGAAGGAGGACTCAGGTTGAAACCTTCCTGATAGGAACCAAGCCAGAGAGACACTTGTGTCCTTCCCTTTGCTATCAGAACTTTCAAACACTGTATCCTAAGGAAGTGAAATACATACCGCCTCTTTCTGCCCCCGACCCCCCACCACCACTGCTTGCCAGCACATGGCCATTATCTTCACACTTCAAAGAAGGAAAGGAAGCCAGCCGGAGGAGAAGCCTGTCTCCCAGAAAGAGATTTCACACAATTCTGACAGCTTCTCAGACTACCTTGCAGACAGTATCTGCCTATCTCCAGGATAGGAGCGTCATCTGCCACCTGGAGACAACGACATGATAGGCCAGTGATAGTCAGGACCACACCTTGCCAGGACTGCTTAGTTATGCAGACCTCTTGGTCTCTTTTAAACCTAAACCTCCTCAAGTCAGGACCCCAAGATAAGGTTTGGAGGAGAGTCTCTTTTATTTCTTTCTCTTCCCCATGTGGCCAAACTGAGTAAGCCTCTTTTCTTTGTGTTTGTTTGTTTGTTTGTTTGTTTTTAGTATTGTCTGTTTAACAGGCCCTGTGAGGAAATGTGGTCAAGTCTAGCTTGTCAGAGCTGTTGGGGCCCAGGTTTTGACTCTAACAAATTCTGTAATAGGATCACTGGCCAAACTTCTCCAATTCTGTTCATCTCTGGTTCTAGTCTTACCTCTGTATTTCTTCTACGTAACTCTCCTAAAGCTACCTTGCATTTCAGGAATTGGACAGACTGGCAGATAAATATTCTTTAACAAAGAATCTATGTTATTCTCGGATAAACAAGGAATCTAAGTTATTCTCAGATAAATAGCTGTTACACAGGACAGATTATCCCCAAGTGAGGACAACTGTCTATGATGGTGAGGCTTCACCCCAGAGCAGAAGAAATCACTTCATGGAAGTGGGGTGCTCCCCAGAACTGATGACAGCAATGACATCTCTAAAAACCCTTACTGCATCATCCTGAGCAAGGAATCACCTAGATTGCAATGGGCTTGCCTCCTTGGCTGAACCACTCACTTACTTTTGCATTTCTTTAAACTTAAAGCTCATATCAGTACTCAGAATGCAGATTTGGGGGTCATTGACCCACAAATTTATCTGTTCTTTATAATGCAGCCACATTGATAAAATCTCTATTCCTTGTCCTGTTAAGTAACCTCTGGGGGATTCCTGGATAAGCCTCGTCTGCAGAAACTGCAAAAATCAAAACTTTTGTCTAAGACTTCACTAACAACCAGGATGAAGCCATCAGACAAACAGGAAGCCCTGGCCAGGCTGTACGCAGTCAGTTCAGCAGAAGGACATGGGGACATGAATGGGCCATATTTGTCGGGGAGGGAAATGAGAATCAAGAAGGCAAGGCTGGGGCCCCTACTGGACTCTGTAGGCAAGTGTGCGACATGTTGTATGAGAGAAGAGAAAACAGAGAGGAGATAACTGGTAACAGTGCTCCAGTAATAGAGTCGTGAGGGGTCAGGGATTTAGATGTCATGATGAGGAGGGGAGGGCAGTGGAGAGTTGGAGTTTCTGGGATCCTAGACTGGGGAAGATGGCCTCTGTGATCCCAGGAAAGGGATAGCAATCTGTGAGGTTCCCTAGTAAATGAAGGTAACTAGGTTGATTAGATTCAGAGAGAAAACTGCCCACTATATCTCTCACTCCCCTCTCAAGTCTAGATTCCAGGCCCATTGGAAAACACAAGCCTTTGAGAGTTAGGCAGATGACTTTTCCAAAGCTTTCCCGGTTTTCATTCCATCTAAAGCAAAGGTAGTTTGAAACTCACAGGGTTTACATACTCTGCTACAGTGTAAAGCTCAGAGTCTGTTTGCCAATCTGCAGCCTGCATTCCAGACTGCTTCAAAAGATAGGGTCATCAGCACAACCTCATAAATAAGTGAAAGAACTAAATAATGCATTCCAGCCTAATGTGGCTCTAATTTCTTCAGTGATGGTACAAAAACTACTAACATAAATAGCTCAGTGGAAGACCCTCAAAAGGAAACAAGAAGATGTGCCATGCATCAGTAGCAGGTATATCAGAGAAACATGCAGGGACTTAGCTGCCTCCCATTCTTCAGCTTTCTGCCTACCATGTACAGCTGCATGTGGCCTCACTTCCTTTTTGTATTTATTTTTCTATAGGGCTGTGGATAATCGGTCTCCACTGACTGAGTTCATTCAGTACCTCTGTTAGCAATGAGGCTGGAGCTCTGGGGACAATGGTTCTCAGAAGCATTTCTGGGAGAAATCCAGACCTGGACATAACAGGCACAGAGTATAAGATGAACGCCATGTGAAAGTCACTCTTGTTACCTTGACTGGATCGAGGGGAACCTAAGTAGTTAAGGAAGCACACTTCCCATGTGTCTGTGAAGGCATTATAAGATTAACACACCAGTCTCTCCCCAAAGTAACAGCTTAGACAAAAGACATCAAGAGAACTCTTAAAAAGGGTAATAAGGATGCTGAAATGTTGCTCTCCTCAGTTGATGACTTCTAATAGAGGAGGGGAGTGGGACCAGGAGAGGTAATGAAAGAAAGGACTCTGTTCTATTTAAGGGACTGGCCACTGGAATTACCACTGGACTCTAATGAGAATATAGACAACTCAAATTGGACTTTGTCTTTTGTTTGGTTTTTGTTTTTGGTGATATTTTGCTGGGAAGGGGGTCCCAAGGGTGGGGGTAGGAGGTGGGGGATGACAAGAAAGGATTGGGAAGTGAATATGATTGGGGCATGTGATGAGAAACTCCAAAAGAATCAGTTAAAAATGTTAAAAATATGATTAACAAATGAGGGAAGACCTACCTTGAATGTGAATTTCATCTGGCTTCTAGAACAAAGGGACTAACATGGACTCCTTCTCCCCCCCACCCTCTCTCTCTCTCTGCTTTATCCACAATCCACACTGATGGATGAGCCAAAACAAATCAACATAAGTGTTACATCTGTAGGATGTAACAGCAATGAGGAAATCTAAGCAGCATGCCCACTTTGGTTTAAGCCATGGATTAGCCCCAGCTTGCACAAGATGGTGAAAACCCCCAGGAAGCAATGCCTCAGTGCTACTGGATTCAGATAAAATGGAGAGCAGCTCCAGAACCGGCTAGCAGTCTATGCATACTGCTGTTCTACAGGAAGGAACTTCAGGCACTCAAGCCTCCTCTTTGGCTCCTGTACTTTCCTTGTTCCTTCTCCTGAGGAGAAGATGGATCAGCACCTTTGCACTCCTTCATCATTATAATATATACCATTTTGTATCCTGTCAACAAACCTTGACTGTGAAAGCACACTAAAAAGATGGCATAGGATTCATAGGGTGTTGGAGACAGAGGTGGGCGGTTGCAAAGCATACCACCTGGTGATCAAATAAATGCTAAAACAAAGAACACTTCGCTTGGCAAAGGAAGTAGAGTACAGTTTTCCAAGTGATGGTACTTGTCTCAGTTATACAGGACTCAAACATCAAAAGGAAAAAGTCCTCCAAAGCAAAGAGGCCTCAAGGATGCCAGCTCCCAGACACTCAGCATCTCTCTTGCTTCCTCTTCACAGTTTATACCTCAGAGATATGGAACCAGTGGCCCCTGATTTGCCAAACAGCTGGGATAGGTTTTGGCCTGACTCCCAGCCACATCCTTGGAACACACCTAGAGCAGGTCTGCCATGCCACCACAGGGCTCACCCTCTCAGAGAAAGTCTACCTTAACTACATCCTGGGGTGTTTTAGTTTTAATGCTGGCTGAAGGGGAACCCATTAGTATAACTTGACTTTTTCCAGAGAAGCGCAAGAGCTAATGGTTGCCTGAGTGATGGCCACTTACCTATCTGGGAGTTAGCTTGCATGGAATCCCCATTAACAAGCCACAATCATGTGCTATTTAAACATAACCTGTGGCATAGTCTTAGTTGAAGTCAAGGCTATCTAGCAAAGATAATGTTCATCCTCACCCACCGTTCAACTTACTGTGTGTGCACATATGTGACAGTCATTGCCACAATGGTGACTAATGTTTATTTAGCACCAGATATTGGGGGCCGTGCATGTGAAATAGCAAAACAGCTCTAGAACTCATGGAATATGGACCACCAGTTAGCATACCCATGAAGGGTGTGTCTAGGCAAGGAATAACCCTGAGAACTACATGTCCTGACGACTTCCTGCTGTTGTAGAGAATAGGTCTTCTTGTTACCCTTCTGGTCCTCATAATCCCCTTAACATATGAATTGTGCGAGTACTATAAAGGGAGCTTCCAGCCCCTCACTGAGCAATATCATTGGCACTCACACTAACAATGCTTGGTCCCTTTCAGGCACTGCTGTTGGGGCAGATTTATGATTCAACTACCACCCAGGAAAAGAACCTGCAGATATAGATTGCTAACAATGACCACTACCCTTAAAAAGAATTCGGAAAAATAGATTGTTTCACAAGGTTAGGTAAAGATGTATTTGCTAGTGGCTCTGATGCAGAAAATTGTATGGAACAATTTGAAGTTAAAATAGTAAAGTTAGGGACTTTTTGAGGTTGATGAGCAAAGACAAAATCAGTTAGCACTAACTGATGTGATTTTCTCACTGGAGCTGGACTTCGTGGTGATTAATGTATTATACTTATTTTTACCCTCAGCTTCCTGATATGATTTAATAGAAATTCTTAATGAGTAGATGAGTACCTTTAGGACTTAAGGTAGAAAGGGCTGATTATTCTTATATAGAAGTTTAGAATTGTGATTCTTTTAAGATCTTTATAAGATTACTTTTTAAGGTAATTGATTCTTTCTTTGTAACCACAAATTTGACAGCCAGGAAAGAGAAGCTGGCTGAGAAATAACCTTGTTTGCATATACTCTGTTAATATATAACAACTTGCTTAGTTAGAAATGTATATGAGTTCTTGGAAATAACTTATTTTTCATGTTTGTTTCTCACCAATAATACATAAAACATTTGATCATGTGAAGCTACTGGGGAACATGTTTTTCTTACGTACACTCATTGTAATCATTTACTTAAAAAGAAATAGGATGTAACCACATTGTGATTTTTGTACTGTCTGAGAGACCTTCTGGGATATATAAGCTGTAGGAGAAATAATAAAGTGGTTGGAAACTTTTTCTATCCACAAAGATGTGTGTGTGTGTGTGTGTGTGTGTGTGTGTGTGTGTGTGTGTGTGCGTGCACATGTGAGTGTATATATGTGAATGTGTAAAGTAAGAAAAACTTGAGTTTGTTATAACCTACCTGTTGGAATCTGTCTTACTTCATCATCAAATGTGTGTATGTGGTTCCTTTCTCTCCTTTCCCTTCCATTTTTAGATGCTTGCTACATCAGTGGAAGTCCTCTCCCTCCCCCGCTTACATGGTAGCTGGAAGCCCCTGCCAGGAAGCTATCAGGACTGGCCTACTGCCAGCAATTGAATTCTGGCCCCTCAGTCCCAGACTATCAGCGGAAGCCATGGTCAGTAGCAATCAGTTCTGGCCTGAAAAGTTGCCCTCAGAGAAAGTCTACAGGGTCACCAGCCAGCTGCGGGATCCACTCCCCACCTCAGTTTCCCCAGTTGATGTCGAAGCTGGCCTCCAATAACCAGAAACTGTTCTAATAATGTTATAATGTTATAGTGTTGTCACCTTTAAATGAGACAGCAGCCTTCCAAAGTTCCAACAGAGATACGTCTGTTTTCCAAGTGCACGCCAATCCAGAGAGGTCTGTGCAGTGAGACATTGGGCATGGTTGCAAGATTGGCAGCATCCGCATGTCTGGAAACATGACAGGATACACATTCCTTCAAGTCTCATGCCCCTTATGGCTGCTTTCCCATCATAATCACATGACTGGGCAGTGTGGATCATGACTACATGGTGCATAAGCTCTGAAATATTTCCTCTCTGGTCCTTTAAATAAATGCCTGCAACCATGGCTTACATGCCAGAGATCTGTATCAAGATCCTATCACAGGCTTGGGAGCTGCAATTCCCTACCAGGGCTTATTCTGGCCCAGGATGCAGGGGCACTCCTCACTAGGACCTTTGCCAACATTGTGCTGGCAAAGGGACAGGAGACACAATAAGCCGTGTGCCTCTGCTGCTGTTTTGAAATACCTCCAGTCACTCACTTATGTCCATGCGCTCTTCCAGAGTGAGGGATGACAGGCATTTGTGAGTAATAGCGCAGTCTCCAAACCTGTCAATTGCTTCTGAGAACATACTCAGTCTGTTCTTTCTCAGGACTCACCCCAGTGCCTGTCCCCTACGCAGGGTGGGTGGCCTAAACATGTCCAGCATTGGGCTCCAGGACTGACTCCAACAGGCAGCAGCGGTCTCTCTTTCTCCGTTAATTACAGAAATCATCTGCCTCATAGAGCCAATGTGCCCCAGTGGACCAGTAACAGGACAACCCCGGGAACACTCCCAGAGGGTCCCAGGAGACTCGGTGAAGCCAATCCCACATGTTTTGGCCCTTACACCTCTGTCCTGAGAGGTACATTCTGCTCTCATTTTCCTCTTGGCCACCGGTAATGAAGTTCACAGAATACTTCCACCCGAGGACAGTTCAGTTTCTTCCTATCCTTCCAGTCTAGACAAGGCTGACTTCCAGGTGAAGTAGGAAGTGTTTTTCCCACTTCCAAATTCAAACTGAAATGTAATGGTTTCTGTGGCAGAAAAGGGAGAGTTGGGTAGTGACAAATTCTTACTTCCATCCTCTTTCTCCAGCTTATGACCTCTGGCCTTCTACCTTGTCTCGACACAACATCACCGCCTGCCCCTCGCCCATGCAGCACCATGTTTTTGGATTTCATCACTTCTGAGCCATAAAGAGAAACGAGCCTTTATTTTTATGCATTCCTCACACTCACGTATTCTGTTATAGTAACAGAAACTGGATCAAGACATGGCTGAGCCCTGCTTCTTGTGTCCAGCAGCCTCAGTGTATCTTTCTGTGCTGAAGATTCTTCTGAGAGGAGAGCTCTTGAAACATTTGCTTTGTATCTCTTTGATTCCAGGAACATTCAGGTAACTTTAGACAAGCCCCATCAGCTTCGCCATAGTTTTTGTGTATACTCCTCTCTCATCAGGCTTTAATGGGACAGTCATCCTTAGCCATGGTCTCTGAGCCATACTGGGGAAACTGAGGCTCAGAGAAAAGAAGGAAGTTGCAGCCGATCTGAGTAAGTTGATTTGCATTGCCTCTGCTCCTCATTCAAAATCTCCAACTTTCTGGATTAAATAAGCCCAATAGGCAATTGTCATGGGTTCAAATAAAGTGAATGACATGTCTCTGGGAACTACATAATTCTGAGCATGTAACACCCTACACCCCTGCCTTGCATAAGCTCCAAGTGTAGCTTCTACATGAACACACTTTGTCCCTACTGTGACTATCCAATCACACGTTCTTAAACTAGTACATATTGAGTTTACAAAATGATTTCATTATGACATCTTAGTGCAGGCACATACATTAATAGTGTGAGCGTATCACCTCTCTGTAACTCTTCCTTCTCCCTCTTACATTTCCCCTTGTACCTCTATACTTAGTATTTTGCATTTAGTTGAGAAAATTAGTAACAGTTGTTATGCTTAAGAGTAATTCTTGGGAGCTATAGATATGGCTCAGTAGAAGAGGGTCTGGGTTCAGGTCCTTGCAGCAACATGAGGTAGCTCACAACTGCCTGTACCCCAGCTCAGGGCATCTGGTTCCCTCTGATGGGTTCTGTGGGAATATTCCCTCCCCCTCTACAGATGCATAAATAAATAATAAAAAATATATGTTTAACCAAGGGACTGAAGAAATGGCTTGTTAAGAACATTTATTGATTCATTGTCTTGGCAAATGGCCTGGGTTCAGTTACCAGAATACCACACACACACACAATAAATATATCTTTAAAAAAAACAGTTCCATTCATTTTCCTGGAAACATGATCTCTTTTTATGGCTAAATAGAACTGTATTGTATACATATAAGAATACATATTTTCTTTATTCATTCATCCATGGACACATAGGCTGATTCTGTGTCTTTGACTATTACAAATTGTGCATGTGTCTCTTCAGTTCACTAACTTTAATTCTTTCAGCTAATATTGCTGAGGGGATATTTGAGGAGGCTTCTTACTAATTTCCATGGTGACGGTACTGTTTCTATTCCAATAAGCAGTGATGAGGTTCCCTTCACCTCCCATCCTCACCAGCAATTTGGTTGTTTGATTTTATTTTTATAGTTTATTTATTTCATTCTATGAATATAAGCATTCTGCATACAAGTATTTGAGTACACCATGTGTATGTCTGGTACCAATTGAGAGTACTGTAAGAAGATATCAGACCCCTGGAACTTACAGATGGTTGTGAACCACCATATGGGGGCTGGCAGACAAGCACAGGTCCTCTTCAAGAGCAACAAGTAGTGTTAAACAGAGAACCATCTCTACAGACCCTGTCGTTTCTTGGCAGCCTGTATGACTAGGGTATGACTGGATCTCAATGAGGTTTTCATTTGCATTTCCTTGAGATTTTTTTCATATATTTATTAGCCATTTGTACTTATTTTAAAACAAGTCTGTTTAGTGTCCCCAAGAAAACTAACCTTCAGTTCTGGGAGCTCCTGGTACCAATAGGAATGGACCCTACCTTTTTCCTCTCCTGTCAGTAACATGTATTTAACCCACTTGTGCCTGTGACATTTATCTTCAGTTCCTCACTTTCACCTAGTGTGTTTCTTCATAGCCTTGGCACCACATTCTTCTGAAAATACAGGTGTCTTTTTCAAAGTCCATGGATCATTAGCATCCCTGGGAGGTGCTGCTGTGTCTCTTAAATACACATGGTCCCAAGCTTTCATGGACGCAGAGTTGATTAGTAATGAGGAGGACCCTGGGAATACATGTTCTAACAAGAACACCAACCCATTGCAGAAGTGATTGTGATGCAGACTGTCTCCTTGCCACTCTTCCAGAAGCATCACTCTGGTTCGGTCTCTAATTTCCACCTGGTAGGGGATGAATAGCATCCTGTGAGAAAGTAACAAGTTCTTCTGAAGGTGCTTGAGAGCATGTGAGAAGTACTTCATTAATTTTCACCCTGGTCCTTGGAGGTGGCATCGTGATGGCTATAATTATCCCTCGATTACTTGGAGGGAGTGAAGTGTTCTTGGAGAACAAACTTAAGCAACGGGAGCAAAGTGACTGCCAAGTAGCCTACAGAAGGTTTGCAGAGGGACTGAGGTCACAGAGGAGTGAGACTAAGGATAGCAGGCTCTTCAGAAAGGCCATTTTCAGCCTGTGGTTCAGCCCAACATCACAGAAGATGGTAGGAAGCAAAGAAGAAAGATCAGTGAAAAAACAGAGCCAGCAAAAGTTGTCATGAAGACACTGTAGTGCACCAGTGAGCTTTAGAAAACACTGATTTATTGGACAACACTTTCTAATCAGGTGGCTGCACGTAAAATTCCTAACCAGTGGGTCATCCTTGGCTTTCTAAAGCAATGAACTCCCAGTGCTGAGTGACTCTGCATTCCTGACTACTTTGTCCTGGCTCTGCTAGCAGACAGACATAGACAGCCCAGTCCAGTCTGTCAGTAATACTTCTGTCCCAGGTGAGATTGAGGAAGGGACTGACATTTTTCTTCATTATAGCTTCACATATTAGACTTGTGGGGCTGTGTGGCAGACAGTTGTCAGACATGGGCATGGAAGTGCTTTAGAAGTTTTGAGATCCATGATCTCCTGCGATCTCATTCACATATCCTGCAGAGGAAGTAAAGTTTTGAATGTTTTATCACAAGTTGAAGGAATACATCACTTTGGCCTGCCCCAAAGTCTGAATGCTCTGCTTCCATTGCCAAGGCAAGTAAAGGGTAGCCACATTTGTAAGCTAATCAGTTCCTGCTCAGGAGAAAAGCTGCAAAACATTTGAACAAAGACAGACTTCTGAGAGACAATGAGCAGCTTTGGAGGGAGTTTATCACTAGTAAAGCTGCCATATACTTAGTGTTTTTCAGTGTTTTAAGATTAAGTTAACATTAATTTAACATTAAAGCTAGAAATTTAATAAAGTCTGACGAATAAATCAAGTCCTTAAATAATATATCTAAAGTTCCATTTAATATGCAAAGCAAAGGAAAATAATTACACTCAAGCATAGAAAATATTTTATTACAAGTTCACAAAAACCCAAAAGAAAGATCTAGCAACACATAGCTCTTTCAGTAAGCAGAATATGAAGAAGCTAAATTAGCTGATAGGTGCAGACATCTACTGTAATACATTAGTGGGCTTTTCTTCACCATGGCTAACTGTCAGAGGGATAGATAATTTAAAGGAGGAGAGATATATTTTGGCTCCCAGCTTCACAATCCATGATCAACTGGTTTCATTACTTTGTGCTTGAAGCAATGCAGAGTATAATAGCAGCAGATGTGAGTCAGTGAGGACAGAGAGGAAGGACAGAAGGGGGTGCCTGCTTATCTGATGGTGTCCAGGAAACAGAGTAGCAGATAGGGCCAGGTCAAGACATATCCGTCAAAGTTATGACCCCCACTGATCCACCTCTCAAAAGTCATTCAGATTTTGAGTGTGGTTTGGTCAGGGTATATATGAGCTAATTGTCTCCACAAACACCATCACAGCCACATCCAGAATTATGCTTTATTATCACCTTGATCAGACTCTTAGTCTAATCTAGTCAGCGATCAAATTAATACTTACAAACAGTTATATCGTTTTGCTTGTTTGTTTTATGTTTTGATTTTTCCAGACAAGGTTTCTCTAGGTAAACTTTGGCTGTCCCAGACTCACTTTGTAGACCAGGCTGGCTCAAACTCTCAGCGATGTGTCTGCCTCTGCCTTCCAGAGTGCTGGAATTACAGATGTGTGCCATTGAGCCTGGCTAAACAGTTATATTTTTATGGTCTCTGGGAATCAGAGGGAATACAGGTACCTCTTCTATCAGCCAAAGGGTCAGCCATCCCCTTGACTGGTTGTAAGCAACTATTCACACACAGTGTGAACCCACAGCTAAGGCTGCCTCAAAACTGGCAGCACACGACTTCTCCAGAGATTTCCTGAGGTGGTCTGAATGGGAATGGTCCTCATGAGGTTTTTGGTTTGGATGCTTGGCTGCTGTCTTGTTGGCAGAATTCTTTGGGAAGGATTGAGAGAGGTAGCCTCATTGGACCAGTTATATCACTGGAGACAGGCTTTGAAATTTCAAAAGCCCGTTCCATTCCCAGTTTTCTCTCCCTGTCTATGCCTGGTATTTGTGGATAAGATGTAGCTATCAGCTACCGCCACAGCATCATGCTTGCCTTCCTTCTGCCATGCTCCTTACTCTTGTGGACTTACCCATTGGAAACATGAGCCCCAAAATTAAATGCTTTCTTTAAGTAAGACAGCACCCCCCAAACTGTCCTACAATGTGGGTGGTTGAGATTCCAGAGAATCTGAGTGAGAGAATCGTCCAGTTCAGAACACTGATTATGGAACTTAGAGGCTGCCGTAGCTTATCTGTGCCGTGGAGAGATGGAGGCATTCATTTTAGTTATATTTATAGAAGGGGAGTTTGGGTATGAAGCTAATATAAGGGCTTAATGTCTGTTGACTCAGGCCCAGTACAAGCTACTTAGAGTGCAATAGCCTATGCATCCTTTTCAGAGAGGAGGGATGTCTAAGATTCTAGCTCAAACTCGAGCCTGCAAGAGAAAACGTAAAGTATGCTGGATTGCAGATCAATCCAGAAAATATGATTTGGGTCAGGACACAGAATATTACAAAAGCTGACTGGTCCTATTAACGCTCATATTCTCACTGGTGCCATAATGTTTGCTAGAAGGACCTACAAAGTCATTCTCACTAATCTTGTAAAAACATACAAATAGAACACACATTGCTAGTCAATGCAAGTGTGTTTTATAATGAATAAAGCCCTTTCTCTAGAAAGCTTTGGTGGTTTCAATAAGAATGGCCACCATAGGCTTATACACTTGAACACTTAGTCTGTAGTTGTTGGAGCTGTTTGGGAAGGATTGAGAGGTGTGGCCTTGTTGGAAAATGTGTGTCACTAGCGGAAGGCTCTGAGGTTTCAAAGCCAAGGACATTCTCAGTTAGCTCTCCCTCTGCCTCCAACTTGAGGATCAGGATATTAGATCTTACCTACGGCTCCCATGCCATGCTTGCTGCCTCCTCACCATACTCATCATCACAATGGTCATGGAATCTACTACCCTCTGGAATCATGAGCCCCAAATTAAATACATTGTATATTACCATATGATCAATTTGCTTTTGTAAATAAATACGATTGACTAATTTAAGGATCCTCTTTATTTTTGTTGTTTGGTCTGTAATCTATTTATTTATTTATTTATGTTATTCCAATTGCAGCATCCCCTCCCTGTTCTTCTCCCATTCTCTCCCTCTTGCGTCCCCTACATTGTACCCTACCCCTCACTTTCTCCTCAGAAAAGGGGAGGAGGTGCCCCATGTATATCAACCACCCTTGGCATATCAAGTTGCAGTGGGACCAGGTCCATCTCCTTGTGAGGCTAGACAAGGCATCCAAATTAGGGGAAAAGGATCCAAAGGCGGGCAACAGATTCAGACAGCCCCTGCTCCTGCTGTTAGGGGATGTACACGAAAACTGCCTGCACAATTGTAACCTGTGTGCAGAGAGCCTAGGTCTGCCCCATGCGTGCTCTCTGGTTAGTAGTTAAGTCTCTAAGGTTAGTTACTTCTGTGGGTTTTCTTGTGGAGTCCTTGATCCCTCCTCCCCTCTTTCACAGGATTCCCTTATTTCCACCTAATGTTTGGCTGTGTAGCTCTGTATCTGTTTGCATCAGTTGCTATGTAAAGCCTCTCAGACGACAGTTTTGCTAGGCTCCTGTCTGCAAGTAACAGAATATCATTAATAGTATCAGGGGTGGGCTCTCTTTCATGGCATGGGTCTCAAGCTGGACCTGTCATTGATTGAACATTCCTTCAATTTCTGTGCCATCTTTACCTCTGAACTTTTTGTAGGCAAGAAGTATCGTGGGTCTAAGGATTGGGAAGTCTTGCCTGGGAACAAGAGATGGCCAGTTCCGGCTCCATATCCCTCATTGCTAGGAGTCTTATCTAGGATCACCCTTATAGCTTTCTGGGACTGTCCATTGTTCTACGTTTCTAGATCAACCCACACATGCTCCCCCCAACAGATTCCAGTGCTCTCTCATTCTACTTTTTCCTCTGTCCTTCCCCAACTTTATCCTTCCTGTTCACCTACCCATCCCCTCCCCAACCAAGTACCTTCCCCACAACCACCCCCAATGTCTATTCTATTTTCCTTTCTCAGTGACATCAAGTGCCTGTACCCACCTTGTACCCTCCTTCTTATTTACCTTCTTTGGGTCTGTGGATTGTAGCCATGGTTATCTTGTAATATATTGCTGATATCTACTTAAAAGTCAGTACATACCACATTTGTCTTTCTGGTTCTGGGCTACCTAACTCAGAATGATATTTTCTAAATTCATCCATTTGCCTGCAAATTGCATGATGTCTTTGTTTTTAATGGCTGAGTTCTAATTCATTGTGTAAATGTACCACTTTTTTGTTCATTCTTCTGTTAAGCGACAACTACATTGTTTCCAATTTCAGGCTATTTTACAAATAAAGCTGCTATAAACATATTGAACAAGTGTCCTTGATGTGTTGTGGAGCGTGGTTTGGGTTTATGCTGAGGAGAGTCTTACATAGCTGGGTAAAGCTGGGTTTTGAAGTAGAACTCTTCCCAATTTTCTGAGAAACTGCCAGATTGACTTACAATGTGCTTGTACAAGTTTGCACTTGGACCAGCAATGGAGGAATGTTCCCCTTGTTCCACATCCTCAACACCATGAGATATCACTTGAGTTTTTTTTATCTTATTTGTTTTGATTTGCATTTCCCTGATGACTAAGAATATTGAACATTTTCTTAAGTTCTTTTTAACTATTAGAGATTCCTCTGTCAAAAATTCTCTGTTTAGATCTGTACCCAGGTCCTTTGATTAATTTTGGTTGAAAATCTATTTTATTAGATATTAAGATGTCAATTCCTGCTTGCTTTTTGAGTCCATTTGCTTGGAAAGCTTTTTTTCAAGCCACTTACTCTGAAGTAGTGATTACCCTTATTGATGAGGTGTGTTTCTTATATGGAACAGAATGTTGGATCCAGTTTACACTTCCATTCTATTACTTGTGTCTTTTTATTGAGAAGTTGAGTCCACTGGTGCTGATAGATGTTAATGACCAATGATAGTTAGTTCCTTTTATTGTGGTATTTGGTGATAGTGTATTTGTGTGCTGTCTTCTTTTGATTTTGCTGTTGTGATCTTATCTATATCCTGTGTTTTCTTTTGTGTAGTTGACGTTGTTTGGTTGGAGTTTTCTTTCTAGTAACTTCTAAAGGGCTTTGTTGGGGCATAGATATTGTTTGAATTTGGTTTTGTCTTGAATTATCTTATCCCTCTAAAGTGATTGAAAGCTTTGCTGGGGATAGTAGGTGGGCTGGCATCTGTGGTCTCTTAGTGTCTGCATGATATCTGCCCACACCTTTCTGGCTTTCATAGTCTCTGCTGATAACTCAGGCCTGATTCTGATAAGTTGGCTTTTATAAGTTACTTTGCCTTTTTCTCTTGCACTTTCAACATTTTCTCTTTGTTCTTAGAACTTTGATTATTATGTGGTAGGGATAACTGATTTTTTTTTTATCTAGTTTATTTAGATAAACTAGATAAGGCCTCTTGTATATTTAAATGCATCTCCTTCTTTAGGTGGGAAACTTTTCTTTTATGATATTATTTAATGTATTTTCTGGTCCTTAGGACCTGGGGGTCTTCTTTTTCTTCTATTCTTATTATTCCTGGCTTTCATCTTTTCACATTGTCCTTGATTTCTTGGATGTTTTATGTCAAGAACTTTTTCATTTCAATATTTTCTTTGACCAAGTTGTGCATTTCTTCTCTTGTATCCTCTGTGCCTGAGAGTCCTTCCTCCACCTCTTGAATTCTGCTGGTGATGCTCACCTCTGTTGTTCCTGTTCTCTTGTTTAAGTTTTCCATCTCCAGGATTTTCTCATATCATGTTTTCTTTTGTTACTCTATTTCCAGTTTTAGGTCTTTATCCATTTTATTAATTTCCTTCACTTGTTGTTTTTATTTTCTTGTATGTCTTTGATGGCCTCTATTTTTTTTAATTATTATTATTTTATCTTTCTCTATTTCTTTGAGGGATTTTGTTTCTAATTTAAAGACCTCTATTTGTTTAATTGTATTTTCCTGTATATCTTTGAGCAATTTATTTTCCTCTTTAAAGACTTCAATTTATTATTTATTGTATTTTCCCGTGTTTCTTAGAGGGATTTATTTGTTTCCTCTTTAAATGCCTCAAACACCTTCATAAGCCACGATTTAAGGTCATTTCCTGTGTTTCAGCTGCATTGGAATATCCAGTATGATTTTTTGGGGGGAGCAAGGGTGAGACCATATTGCCCTGGTTTTTGTTGATTGTGTTCTTATCCTGGCTTTTAGCCATCTGGTTTTCTGTGGTTTTGACTGTTTGTTCCTGGAACCAGCTGGGATTTCTATGGCTTTTGTGATCCAGTGAGTTCTGCCAGTCTCCTCAAGACACCCAGTAGGTGTGTGTTGACGGCTGGATATGCATGCCTCTGGATCCCTGAGCACCCAGTAGGTGTGTGTTGACGGCTGGATATGCATGCTTCTGGATCCCTGAGCACCCAGTAGGTGTGTGTTGATGGCTGGATATGCATGCCTCTGGATCCCTGAGCACCCAGTAGGTGGGTGTTGACGGCTGGATATGCATGCCTCTGGATCCCTGAGTCCTATTCAGAGTGGGAGGAAAACATAAGAGAACCACAGGCATGGCAGTTTTGGATCAGCGGGTTTCCAGCACAGCAGAAGCTTTGCTCTGGGCAGTCAGATTCAGCTGGGCTCTGCCATCTCGGGACCCTGGGACCCTGTATGCTCCTATTGTTCAGTTGATCTCCGCTGGGAGACCAGTGAGGATTGGAGGTTAATGGGCTGCCCTTGGGGAAGTGGGAGGAATAAGAGGTCTGATTACTGGAGAGGAATCCCCTAGAAATGTGGACCTGTGCTCAAGTGAGCAGATGGTGCTGCGCAGGCGGTTCGTGCTGGGTGGGCTGGAAGCGGACGCCAGGTAGGATACACTGGGTGAGCACATGTGGGAAGCACCAGGCAGGCTGGAGGCTTCTGACAGGCTAGAGGTGCTGTCCAGGTTGGACACTCCAGATTAGCACTGCGAACCCCAGTGTCTCTTGGACCTGGGACAAGGCCACCAGAGGGCCTGGAAGTGTGCGTCTCCAGCTCCTCGGATGCCTTCTCCCACTTGTGAGACACTGAACTCAGTATATTGGAGGCAGCTGTCATGTTACTCGCCAGACACGTTGTCTTACCTTCTGTCACTGAGATATGGTGTACCCTTGCAGCCTCCATGTTGGAAGCTTGTACTCAATTTTTTAGCCAAGTTATTTTGTTTGTTAATGTCTAGTTTATTTAGTTCTTTGTATATTTTGGATATCAGCTATCTATTGGGTGTAGGGTTGGTGAAGATCTTTTCCCATTCTGTAGGCTGCTGTTTTGTCCTTTGGCTGAGTCCTTTAATTTACAGGAACTTTACAATGTTAGGAGGTCCCATTTATTAACTGTTATCTTAGTGCCTGAGCTGTTGGTGTTCTACACAGGAAGTTAACTCCTGTGCATATGCATTCAAGGCTATAAGGCTATCCCCCATTTTCTTTTCTGTCATATTTAGTTTATCTG
Organism: Acomys minous; assembly: GCF_964271855.1. Lineage (NCBI taxonomy): Eukaryota > Metazoa > Chordata > Mammalia > Rodentia > Muridae > Acomys > Acomys minous. The sequence continues at coordinate 81,554,184 of NC_140484.1, forward strand.
GTTTTATGTTGATGTCTTTGATCCACTTGTACTTAAGTTTCTGCAGGGTGACGAATATGGGTCTATTTCATATATATATATATATATATATATATATATATATATATATATATATATATATAATCTAGTTAGACCTGTACCAATTGTTGAATACACTTTCTTTTTTCCATTGTATAGTTTTTTATTCTTTGTCAAAAATCTAGTGTTCATAGATGTGTAGGTCTACTTCTGGGTCTCCAGTTTGAGTCCATTGATCAAACTGTCTGTTTTTATGACAATACGATGTGACTTTTATTACTATTGCTTTGTGGTACAGCTTAAAATCAGAGATGTTGATAGCTCCAAAGGTTCTTTTATTGTACAGGATTATTTAAGCTAGTCTGGTCTTTCTATATGAAGTTCAAGTTTGTTATTTCAAGACCTGTAAATAATTGTTTTGTAATTTTGATGGGAATTGCATTAATCTATAGATTGCTTTTGGTAAGATAGCTATTCTTACTGAGTTAATCCTACTGATCCCTGAGAAAGGTAGATCTTTCTATCTTCTGATATCTTCTTCCATTTCTTTCATCAAAGACTTGAAGTTCTTGTCATATAGGTCTTTCACTTGCTTGGAGTTACACCAACATATTTCATATTGTTTGTACCTATTGTGAAGGGTGTTGTTTCCCTAATTAATTTTGTAGCACATTTATCATTTGCATGTAGGAGACCTACAGATTTCTATTGTTAATTTGAAACCAACCACATTGCTAAAAGTATTTATCACCTGTAGGCGTTTCAGGGTAGAATTTTTGGGTCACTTATGTGTACTATCGCATCATCAGTGAATATCAATACTTTGATTTCTTCATTTCCAATTTGTATCCTCTTGATCTCCTATAGTTTTCTTACTGATCTACCTAAAACTTCAAGTACTATATTGAATAGATATAAGAGTTTACAACCTTGATTTGTCCCTGATTTAAGTGGAATTGGTTTAAAATTCTATCCATTTAATTTAATTTAGCAATTAGTTTGCTGTGTATTTTTTGTTGTTGTTGTTTAATTATGTACCCTGTACCCCCAATCTCTCCAAGACTTTTGTCATAAAAAGGTATTGGATTTTTTTTTCAAAAGCTTTTTCTCATATAATGAAATGATATGTGACAGCATTTCAGGTTATTCAAATGTGGATTACATTGATGGATTTTCATAAGTTGAATGGTCCCTGGTTCTCTGTGATGAAGCTCACTTGATCATAGTGGATGATTTTTTTTTATGTGTTCTTGGGTTCGGTTTCTGAGTGTTTTATTGAGTATTTTTGCATCAATGCTCATATGGAAGATTGGTCTGAAATTATTTCTTTGTTAAATCTGTGTAGCTTGGTTTTCAGGGTAACTGTGTCCTCATAAAATGAATTTGCCATTGTTGATTCTGTTTTTATTTCCTTGAATAATTTGAGGAGTATTACCATTAGCTGTTCCTTGAAAATCTGGTAGAATTTTGAACTAAAATCATCTGGCCCTGGGCTTTTGGGGTTGGCAGAATTTTAATTACTGTTCTTATTTCCTTAAGGGTCATAGGTCTATTTAGATTGTTTATCTGATCTTGCTTTAGCCTTCATAAGTGGTATCCATCAACAAAATCACCCATTTCACTTAGATTTTCCAGTTTTGTGGAGTACAGCCTTTTGAAGTAAGACCTGATGACTCTTTGGATTTCCTTGCAGCCCCTTTTTCATTTCTGATTTCTCTATGTTTTATATTATCTCTCTGCCTTTTAGTTAGTTTGGCTAAGAGTTTGTCTATGTTGTTGATTTTTGAAAGAACCAGCTTTTGGTTTTCTTAATTCTTTGTATTGTTCCCCTAGTTTCTCCTTAATTGATTTCAGCCCTGAGTTTGATTATTTCTTCTGTCCACTCCTCTTGGGTGTGTTTGCTTCTTTTTGTTATAGAGCTTTCGGGTGTTGATTAAATCCCTAATATGGGATATCACTACTTTCTTTATGAAAGAACTTAGTGCTATGAACTTTCTTTATAGCATTGCTTTTATTACGTCCCATAAGTTTGAATATGTTGTGCATTCATTTTTATTGAATTCTAGAAAGTCTTTAATTTCTTTTTGTATTTCTTCCTTGACTCAGTTGTCATTGAGTGCACACCTGTTCAGTTTCCATAGTTTTGTAGGCTTTCTGTTGTTTCTGTTGTTGTGGAAGTCCAGCTTTAATCCATGGTGGTCTGAGAAGAGCCAAGGGCTTATTTCAATTTCTTGTATGTGTAAAGACTTGTTTTTGATTGAGGGAGTGTATTTTTTACTTTGTAGAAGGTTGCTTGAGGTGCTAAGAAGAAGGTATATTCTTTTTTGTTTGGGTGAAATGTCCTATAGGTATCTGTAAGTACCATTGGATTCATAATACTATTAGTTTCATTATTTCTCTGTTTATTTTCTGTATGGATTATCTTTCCATTGGTGAGAGTCTCCCACTATTAATGTGTAGAGTTCAATGTATGATTTAAGCTTCAGTAATATTTATCTTATGAATATGGGTTTCCTTGCATTTGTGGCATAGCTATTCAGAATTAAAATGTCACTTTGGATTTTTTTTTCCTTTGATGAGTATGAAGTGTCTTTTCCCATCTCTTTGACCAATTTTGATTGAAAGTCTATTTTAGATATTAGAAAGACTACTTCAGCTTGCTTCCCTTGGAAAGTCTTTTTCCAGCCCTTCACTCGAAGATAATACCTATTTTGATGATGAAGTATGTTTCTTGTGTGCACCAGGAAGATGAATCCTGTCATTATATCCATTCTGTTAGCCTGTGGCTTTTTCATTGGGTGATTGAGTCCATTGATGTTGAGAGTTATTAATTTCCAATGATTGTTAATTCCTGTTATTTTCATGTTGTTGTTAGTAGTTGTTAGCATGTACATGCTTCCTTTCTTATGGTTTTGCTGGTGTGGAACTATTTATTTCTTGAATTATTGTTAGTGCAGTTAACCTGTTTAGGCTGGATTTTTCCTCCTAGTAACTTCTGTGAGGATGGATTTGTGGATAGATACTGTTTATATTTGGTTTTTTCATGGACTATTTTGTTTTCTTCCTCTATGGTAATTGAAAGTTTTTCTGGGCATAGTACTATGGAATAGCATCCATGGTCTCTTACATGCTACAAGACATGAGTCTGGTCCCTTCTGGCTTTTAGAGTATCTGTTGAGAAATTGGGTGCAATTCTGATAGGTCTGCCTTTATATGCTACTTGGCCTTTTTCTCTTGCAGCTTTTAATATTCTTTCTTTGTTCTGTACATCTAGTGTTTTAATTATTATATGGTGGAAAGATTTTCTTTTTTGGTCCAATCTATTTGGTGTTTTATAAGCTTCCTGTGTATTTATAGACACCTCTTTCATTATGTTGGGAAAATATTTTTCTAAATTTTGCTGAAAATATTTTCTAGGTCTTTGAGTTGGGAATCTTCTCCTTCTATTCCTATTATTCTCAGGAATTTTTCTTTTCATAGTCTCTCAGATTTCCTGAATGCTTTGTGTCAAGAATTTTTTTGAATAATGTATTAATTGCTTCTATTGTATATTCTACGCCTGAAATGATCTCTTCTATCTCTTCTATTTTGTTGGTAATACTTATGTCTGTAGCTCCTGTGCTCTTACCTAGGCTTTCTTTTTCCAGGATTCCAGCAGTTTGTGCTTTCTTTATTGCTTCTATTTCCATTTTCAGGTCTTGAAGTTTTATTCATTTATTTCACATGTTTGACTGTATTCACCTATATTTGTTTAAGGATTTTATTCATTTCCTCCCTAATGGCCTTTATCATCTTCGTAAGATTGCATTTTTTTCTTGTGCTCAGCTGTGGTAGGTTACCCAGAGCTTGCTGTAGTAGGATAGCTGGGCTCTGATGGTACTATATTGCTCTGGCTGTTGGTTATTGTATTCTTACACTGGAGTCTGGCCATGTGAGTTTTATGGCTATTATATATTCAGGTTCTGGTTTTGGAGTTCATCTTCGCTGGATGGGTTTTTTTTTTAACTTTTTTCCCTTGGTTTCTGTTTCCTCTCAGTCTTCTGACCTGAGTGGCCTGGGTTTCTGGTGACCATCAGGTCTTTGGGTCTAGTAAGGTGTCTCTCCTGAGGGTTTTATGACCTGTGTGGCCTCTAAGGTTTGGGGTGATAGAGTTGCCTCTGGGGTGCATGGACCGTGGTCCCTAATATCTGTGTGGCCTCTGTGAAAGCAGGCTAAGTTGGGGATAAGAAATGGAGCATAGGGTATGGAGTGCAATTTACCTCTGTTGCATGTGCTTTCAGGGTAGTTGGTGGGCAAGTGCTTGGGGCAAGGTCTTACCTCTTGTCCTTGGTTCAGGTAGATTTCCTGGAAAACAGACAGAGTTGGGGGGCAGGATGATCTGTAATATTCTTATGATACTTAGTTTATAGTCTATATATTCCCCTGAGCAACTGTCAGCATACATAAGGCCTTTGGCTGTATAGTACCACATTCTTCACAATAGTTGTTGCAATGTCCAAATCATGTCTGAAGCTATGGAGATAAAATTTGAAGGCTTCCACCTTTGAAGTCATGTCAAGAAGACACTAGGAGACAGATATACAGTCAATGAGTAATCTTGTCAAGGGAAGAAGACCTTCTCTCAGACCCTTCCAGATGGATTTGTTGAGTAAGATGGGGATGGTGGCCACAGATGCTGGAGTATACACAGAAGAAGCCAAGAGAGAGCCATTCAATCCACCCCAAATTAAACCATAGTACCACAGGAACACTGAATACCATTTGGGATAATTCAAAGTAATTTTAGTCCACAAGACCAGTCAGTGGTAAATCAACTGTGTTAGTTTTATCATTACTGGAGCAAAATACTTGGTAGAAACATCTCAAGAGATGATTTATTTAGGCTCCTAGTTTCAGGCATTCAACCCATAGTTGATTCTATTTACTCTGGACCCACAATGAAGCAGAAGATCATATCAGTTGGAGGATATGGCAAAAGGCCTCATGGCAGACAGTAAGCAAAGAGAAAGGAAAGGCCTGGAGACTAGGTGCAACCCAGTGACATACTAATTCCAGCTGTCTACACCTCTTCAAGTTTCTAGCAACTCCAGAATAGCATCACCAGCTAGGGTCATCAATTGATGACTCTGGGGAAAAGAATTCACAGTGAAATTTTACCAGGCAAATTGTAGATTTGTTGATTAGCTCCCATATTCCATAGAAACATCTCCCTCATAGAGGGACACTCCTTCAAGACTCAGGATCTGACACTCAAGAAATAACTCCATAGTAAGTAAGGGCACATACTACTCTTAAGGATGATTCAAAATCAATTCTCAGCATCTCTGCCTTGTGGATCACAACTGTGTACATGTTTTGCTCCAGGAACCCTGATATCCTCTTCTAGCCTCCAATGGCACTTGCATTCAAGTACACACACACACACACACACACACACACACACACACACACCCTAAATTAAAAATAAAATATTTAATAAAGAGAAAATCCTCAGAATGTTTTAAAGAGAGTGTGATTAAGACTCAGGAAGTAAAACATACAAAATCTTCAGCAAGCTCCTGAAACTGAGCATTCTCATTAGTTCCCCTTCCTCTCCAAACATATACAACCAATAGGGACTGCTAAGCTACTCTCAGGCCTCTTCCAGATATCTCAGACGAACTGAGCTGCATGCTGTGCTATGGATCCTGAAAGTCAAGCATTTAGAGATAGAGTACCAGCCTTACTGAACCATCACTCATGCGGAGGTGGGGTTTGTGTGATGCAGCTATCTTTGATTTATTTATGCTCCTATAACTAACTCTTCTTCCATAATCTAGTAAGTAACTCCAATAAAATTCATTTGTTCATTAAGTTGGACTTTGGTGACATCATTGTTAGTCTGTCACTGACCTCCTATTTAGGGTAAGTAGACATTTGTTCATCTTCCTAGGAATTATGGCACATATTTCGAAAATACTTAGTGTGTTCAGGGTTGTTGTTGTTATCACATGTCAGTTATGTGTCCATGTCTGATGTCCTTATGCATGTTGTTTACACAGAGATCTATTGTCATTAACCAGTGGCTCAGTCCACCATGGAATTCTTCCCTAACCATCCATAGACATAAGGACACAGACCTTCTATTTAATCAATTTTGCATGTTGGTTATGAAATATGTTTTTCAGGGACATTAAAGTAGTAGTGAAGAGACAGAGCCATAAAGAAAAAGGAAATTCAGGCCCAAAGTGAAAACCAAAAATGTATTAAAGACACAAAGAAGACCCTCCAACCATTATTTATACAACACAACTGGGAATGGATGTGATGTCCCTACTCTATAAAGTCATGGACCCTAGAAGTCATTCAAGGAGGGACATGCCAGGTTTCCTGTCCTGTTGTGGGAGGATCTACAGCCTCCACAGTGATAGGCCTGGCTGACATTCATTCTAGTCATACCAACGCAGTGCCGATGAATCTTCCTGGATTCTTCATCAATACAGAAAGTGTCATGTTTAGGGAAATGGTGACCATTTGCTTGCTTTTCCCTGCCACCTTTTCCCCAGATCCCAATGCACAAGTCTCTCCTTGACATATTATAGGATGAACAAGTACAAAATGAGGATTTATACGCAGAAGTGATTTCCATATTCAGGGCTAAATCTAATTCCTTCTATACCACCCAGCATTCCCTGGGCTCTCCACATGTACCGTGGATCAATAAACCACCTTACTTCTCAGGGTCAGGGCTTCATTTAAGAAACTGTGGTACATTTACACTACGGAATACTACTCAGCTATTAAAAACAAGGAATTCCAGAAATTTGTGGACAAGTGGATTGAACTAGAAATGATCATAATGAGTGAGTTAACCCAGAAGCAGAAAGAGTCAAATTGCATATACTCACTTATATCTGCACACTAACCCAAGGGTCATGTCCCATGAAAGTCTTCACTTACCAAGAAAGTGGGACAGAGGGGAGGACATCCTATTGGGACTCTAGATGAGAGAAGCATGGGAGAATGGGGAAATAGAAAGATCCAGAAGGTCCTAGAAACCTACAAGAAAATTATGATGGGCATATCTGGGTTCAGGGGTCCTGCTCAAACTATGGCACCAGCCAAGGAAAATACGTGCAGTAAACTTCAAACCCCTACCTAGATCTAGCCAATGGACAAGACATTCTCCACAGTTGAGTGAAGAGTGGAGTCTGACTTTCACATGAACTCTGGTGCCCCATATTTGACCATGTCCCCTGGATGAGGAGACCTGGTGGCACTCAGAGGAAGGATAGCAGGCTACCAAGAAGAGTCTTGATACCCTATGAGCATACACAGAGAGAGCAAGTCTCCCTCAGTCACAATCATAGAAGAGGGGAGTAAGGGGAAAATGGGAGGGAGGGAGGAATGGGAGGATACAAGGGATGGAATAACCATTGAGATGTAATAAGAATAAATTAATAAAATATATTTTTAAAAAAGAACATCAATGAGGGAAGTTTCATCAATGGCTGCATTTGTCCCTATAAGAGCATAGTTTCTTTAATTCTTATTCTCTGTGGGTTGAAAGGTGGTTGAAACAGTCATATAATGGTCTTCTTTATGTTCTAGAGTTAGAGAGACTGGGAACTGTCTTCATTGATCACTGGTAATGCTTCCCAGGGTTCTGTGCAGTGGTTACAAGTTTTGAAGACACTAAATAATTTAAACCAGACTTGTTTTATTCAGGAAAAATAAGGTTGGGTTTCTCATGTTCACACATCTGAGTGCATTTCTCATTGTTTACTCTTAGGAATTACCCTCATAAAAATCTGTTCCCATATATTGATTATTCTTTCTTCCCTGTTTCCAGTGGCTCCTGGCATGGGCTGGGGATGAACTCGTCAACAGAAGAGGTACTATTTTACTTAACTTTCTCCATACCACAGCTGCTTTTTCAGATTTGACCACTAGTACCTGGCATATCCCAGGGTATTTGACTTTTCATTTCACAGGGAATAATTTTTGTGGGCTTCTCATGTGTGTGTGTGTGTGTGTGTGTGTGTGTGTGTGTGTGTGTGTGTGTGTGTGTGAAATTTAAATTTCATTTGTAGTCTATATGAAATGCTTGTTCATAGTTCCTCCTCTACAATGGCCTTCCAGTGAGATACTCTTTCTGTTTTTTTAAGAATCAATACTAAGAGTTGGTGGATGAGTATCATTCATAACAACCAACAAAAAAGTTCACATATCTTTGTTCTAGTCTATATTCACCTCTCACCTGTATAGGGTGACAGATAGCTGGCCTACAAGTCACAGCAGTCCATCTGGGTAGCTGCCATGCATTGGAACCATGTGTATACAAACATCATTGGGTAAGTCTCCATCTCCTTCTTTAATTTGATGAGATTTTTGCTAAGGGCAATGCTGGAGGTTACTTGAGTCTATTCTTTAGAGTACAGGTACCAGACAGAGCTATAACTTTACAGAAATAGGGCTGGGTTTAAGCTGCATTTTCTGCTGAGATATGCATGGCACTTAATCAAAATATTGTTTGTGCTATGGCTGACAGGCTATTGGACTGACTTCCCTGTTTTTATCACTGACATATCTCCCATAGATGCAATGCTTATGGCAAGGGACCATATATCTAAAAGAGTACAGCATTATTTGACCCCTCTGAATTCCAGGTCCTCAAAACTGCACAGAAAGCAGTCAACAACTGAGCCATAACCAAAGCTCTCAATTTTAGTATTTCCAGTCCTAGGAATGGTGGACCCTTCTCACAGTTAATAGTTGATAAGTTTGGGAAACAAATTGCTAAATGTAGCACACCAGGACATACGAATCAACCAAAATAGGCAGCATCTAGAAGGAATGTTCCAGAAAAGGGGGGAAGGTGTTGTCCACATTTATACAGTGTTGCTACTGAGATACAAGCATAAAATTGTAGTCAGGTAGATTAAATATACAGAGAATTGGAGAGTGTTAAAGCAGTTGGAATTTAAAGCAAGAAAATACTCTTAGAGAAAAATAACATCTGAGGAGGAGGATTCACAAACCTAGGATACACAGCTCCTGCAACATTACACTCACCCCCATATCACATACTAGTGATGGGACTTCAATACTCATAGGAGGAAATAGGTGCTAGAATGAAAAACATGGACCAGCCTGGCATCTATCATCAAGCTTGGGAAGAGATAAGAAGAGCTTGGAAAGACCTCAGGATTCCCATTGGAATCCTGGAGAACTGCACCTGATGGTATAGGTTCTATCCCATATAGCAGGGATTTTTCCCTAAGTCTAAAGATGAAAAAACAGACTTGCTAAAAATCAGTGCTTTTAAAACATTGTTACACAGGACCCTCTTGCACCTGAGAATTGTTTACATGACCATAGGCATATAAAATAGACATATAGGGGCTAGAGAGATGGCTTAAGAGTTAAGAGTACTTGCTGATCTTGCAGACAACCTGGGTTTGATTCCCAGCATCCTCAGGGCAGCTAACAACCATCTATCTGTACATTAAATTCCAAGCAAATGCAACATACTCTTCTGGCCTCTACAGGCACTGCATGCACATAGAAATATATATATATATATATATATATATATATATATATATATATACATATATATATATATATATGTATATATATATATAAATTTATTCATCTTACATTTCAATTTTATCCCATCCTTTGTATCCTTCCATTCCTCCCTCCCTCTGCTTTCCCCCTACTCTGCTCCCCTATGACTGTGACTGGGGAAAACCTCCTTTCCCTGTACATGCTAAAGGGTATGAAATCTCTTCTTGGTAGCCTGTCATTCTTCCTCTGAGTGCCACCAGGCCTCCCCATGCATGGGACATGGTCAAATATGGGGCACCAGAGTTTGTGTGAAAGTCAGTCCCCACTCTTGACTCAACTGTGGAGAATGTTCTGTCCATTGGCTAGATCTGGGTAGGGGTTTGAAGTTTACTACACGTATTGTCCTTGGCTGGTGCCATAGTTTGAGTAGGACCCCTGAGCCCAGATATGCCCATCATAATGTTCTTGTAGGTTTCTAGGACCCTCTGGATCCTTCTATTTCCCCATTCTCCCATATTTCTCTCACCTAGAGTCCCAATAGGATGTCCTCCCCTCTGACCCACTTTCCTGGTGAGTGAAGACATTCATGGGACACGACCCTTGGGCTAGTGTGCAAATATAAGTGAATATATACAATTTGACTCTTTCTGCTTCTGGGTTAACTCACTCATTATGATCATTTCTAGTTCAATCCACTTGTCCACAAATTTCTGGAATTCCTTGTTTTTAATAGCTGAGTAGTATTCCGTAGTGTAAATGTACCACAGTTTCTTTATCCATTCTTCTACTGAGGAACACTTATGCTGTTTCCATATTCTGGCTATTATGAATAAGGCTGCTATGAACATGGTTGAGCGTATGTCCTTGTTGTGTGCTGGAGCATCTTCTGGGTATATTCCAAGGAATGAGATAGCTGGGTCTTGAGGAAGCCTTATTCACATTTTTCTGAGATAGTACCAGATAGATTTCCAAAGTGGCTGTACTAGTTTGTATTCCCACCAACAATGAAAGAGTGTTCCTTTTTCTCCACATCCTCGCCAGCATTTGGTTTCGCTTGAATTTTTTATCTTAACCATTCTGATGGGTGTAAGATGGAATCTCAGAGTTGTTTTGATTTGTATTTCCCTAATGACTAAGAACATTGAGCATTTGAGCATTTCTTTTAGTGTTTCTCAGCCATTCAATATTCCTATGTTGAGACTTCTGTTTAGTTCTAAGCCCCATTTCTTAATTGGGTTATTTTGTTTGGTAGGGTTTAACTCAAAGAGTCAGTACCCTTCCTATATACAAATGACAATCATGCAGAGGAACAAATTAGGAAAACTACTCACCCTTCACATTAGCCATAAGCAATATAAAATATCTAGGAGTTACTCTAACAGAGCAATTGAAGGACTTGTTTGGAAAAAATTTCAAAACTCTTAAGAAAGAGATTGAAGACGACATGAGAAGATGGAAGGATCTCCCTTGCTCGTGGATGGGGAGAATTAACATAGTAAAGATGGCCATCTTATCAAAAGCAATCTACAGATTCAATGCAATCCCTATCAAAATACCTACACTAGTTTTAAAGACATTGAAAGTTCAATTCTCAACTTCATATGGAAAAACAAAAAACCCAGAATAGCTAAAACAATCTTGTACAATAAAAGATCCTCTGGGGGAATCTCCATACCTGATCTCAAGCTGTACTATAAAGCAACAGTAATTAAAACAGCATGGTACTGGCACAGCAATAGGCTGGTTGATCAGTAGAATCAAAGACCCAGAAATGAATCCACACACATATGGTCACTTGATTTTTGACAAAAAGCCAAATCTATTCAATGGGAAAATGATAGCATCTTCAACAAATGGTGCTGGTCTAACTGGATGTCTACATGTAAAAAAAAATGGAATTAGACCCATATTTATCACCATGCACAAAACTCAAGTCCAAGTGGATCAAAGACCTCAACATAAAACCAGAGACACTAAACTGGTTAGAAGAAAAAGTGGGGAAGAGCCTGGAACACATTGGCACAGGAGACAACTTCTTGAACAGAAGACCAACAGCCCAGGCCTTAATGTCAACAATTAATAAATGGGACCTCATGAGGCTGAGAAGCTTCTGTAAGGCAGGAGACACTGTCAACAGAACAAAGCGACAGCCTACAGACTGGGAAAAGATCTTCAACAACCCTCTATCTGACAAAGGTCTAATATCCAAAATATATAAAGGACTCAAGAAATTAAACACCACCAAACCTAATAACCCAACTGGAAAGTTTTCAGTTATTGTTTATTCCACTCTTGATTGTTTTTCATTCTTTCCTTCTGCTCCTCTTACAACTTTGATTGGATGCATACTGGAACCTCCTCTCTCACTTCATGATTTATAATCTCCTATATGATGTTCTATTGCTTTGATTCTGTTTTAGTGTCTCTGTTTGTTTTCCACTTCTGTAATAAAATGCCATGACAAAGGCAATTTAAAGAAGAAATGAATTATTTTGCCTTTTATTTTCAAAGACATATAATCTACCATTGTGGGTAAGACATGTCAGCATGCAAGAGAGGCATCATGGCCAGTGAAGGAGTCAGGTTTATCACCTAGCAGCTACATCTAGGAAGCAGAGAATGAGCAGGAAGTAGACTAGAGCTTCAAAGAACTCTAGTGACTCACTTTCTTCAGCAAAGCATCCTCATTATAAAGGTTCCACAACCTTCTAGAAGGACACCATTATCTGTGACCAAGTAATCAGATACATGAGCCTATAGGGAACATTCTACATTCAAAGCACAATCATTATATTCTGGATAATTTTCTCAGAAACACCTATTCTGTTTTTTGCTGATAGCTGCGTTTTGAATTCTAAAATATTCTTGTTAGTAAAACTCCATCTCATTCTATATTTTCTCATCTACTATGTGTATATAACATTTTCTATTTTGGGAATTATATTAAACATATTTCTTTCATGTTAAGAGTTTAAGAATTATGTTGTCTGGTATGTTTTCAGGTTAAATATTTCTTCTGACTCCTATACCTCACCTTTTATATATGAGGGTATTTTAATTTTGCCATGCTATATCTCTTGAACTTTGAAATTTTATTTCATACTTAATTTGAAGGCAAGGTCCACAAGGAGGTTTTAAACTGTTTTAATCCACGTGCCCAGAGATACAACTAACAGAATCAATTCAGATTAAAATTTTGAAGAAGTATTTTTAATCAATGCTTTGATTTTGAACTGCAGACCTATATGAAGGTTTGTTTGTGACTATAAATCTCAAGAGTTTTAATGATTTATTTATTTAATGTGTGTGTGTGTGTGTGTGTGTGTGTGTGTGTGTGTGTGTGTGTTCAGTGTCCATGGTGACCAGAAGAGGATGTCAGATGCCCTAGAACTGGAATTACAAATGGTTGCAAAGCCACTGTGTAGTTACTGGGAACGTAGCTTATATCCCGTATAAGAGCAATAGGTACTAAGCCATCTCCCAGCCCTCACTTTCTCAATCCAAAGGATGAAATGGACATTCTTCCTTACAGTTTCCTGGTGCCATGGTTTATTATGTAAGCTAGTGGTTTGATTTTCATTTATGCTTAGTATAGCCATTTGGGCTATCAGATTTAAGTGGGAACAGAAGGAAAGTAAGGAAGGGCATTGCTACATGCCTTTTCAGACAGGCTATATATACATATGGTATACCACAAACTATACCATTCAAGGTCACCCAATTTGGCAAACAGGAGTAAGATAGTGGTAAATACTGTTTGCTTGTGGGTTCCCAGAAGATGAAAGCATATTCTCTTATTGCCTACAGGGTTTCTGATTTTGCTTGGAGTTTATCCTCTGACTATTTCACACTGACATGCCTCTTAGTGATATATTTTCCAATATGTTATACAGCCAGTGTTTCAAAAGACTGATTTGACAAAATTCTGAGTCCTGTTTTGATAAATTTGGAACTCTTAACACTTTCTTTATACAGCAATAGTATTATATCAAGTCTCTCTACTACTGAATGCTTGTTTTGAACTAAGCATTGGCCGTGGAAAACTCCACATTATTAGTCAGGTTTGTATGTCCTGTACATACAAGCTTCTCTAGCTCCATTTCTGCACATCATCTCCCATGCACCTTCTTTTTGCCAGGCCTTGTTTAAATAACTCTTAGGCATCAGAACAGACACCTCATGCCCTCTTCTCCACTGGGTTTTCAATTACTATCGCCCCTTCTTTCATTTTAACCCTCTGTTACTGTGGCAAAATCCCAAAAAAAGCTACTTAAAAAGATTTGTTTTGGCAGCATGGTGGGGAGGGTGTGGTAGAGCTGCCAAATAGCTCACATCATGGCAGATAGGAAGCTCCAGGTCATGGCTTATGGGGTGATACAACCCATATTCAGAGTAGTTCTTCTTTCTTAATTTCATGATCTGGAAGTACCCAGAGATGAGATCCTAGGTGCCTCTTAATCCTACCAAGTGAATAATCAAAATGGATCATCATAGTCTGTTTCTTCTTTCATAACCTATCATCTCTTCCCTAATTCTCATCTCTAGGCTTCAATTTAAATATTGACTTTTCGATAAGTCTGGATTTGCAGATTCTTCCTGTGCCCACAATGGTAATATAGTTTATACATTTGCTGGTCTATGTGCTCAAAGACTCAGGATATATCTCACACCCAGTGGATATGGATTGTTCACTTTCTCTATAACAAGCAATTGCTGAAAGAACACCACCATTGTGACCCTCAGCTGAAAACAAGGTAAAATGCCTGTGCATCCCCTAACTGTAAATTTGTTTATCAGAAGCAAAAGCTGGGTGCCAGATAAACAGTTATCCAGAGGCATCAGTGGCCAGCCTCAGCAGGAATAGTCTGGCAACCATGGCCAGATCCACCCAAGGACGCCTGGAACTAAACCAGAAGCAAACAGCAAATGGCTCTGGATAGCTAAACACTCTCATTTGTGAACAAGTGTGATGCATCCCAGAAATATCAAGTCAACTTTCACAAAGGACTGAGCTCGAAGTGAGAGGGGTAGAACCACATGTGCATAATGCAGTTGGTTGCTTCATCCAGTCTATAGATGGATGATGCCTAAGGAAACCCAAGTTCGTAAGTGAGACTTCATCTCTGACCCTTTATTATCTACCTACTTGAGAAGAAAGAACAAGATAACAAATAATAACTTCAAAGGAGGAGACTTGCTAAGTAGCTAAACAACCTGAATCCTAGTTACATATTAACAAAAGAAAGGAACCCAATACAATTGCTATTCTCCCCTCCACCCAGCCCACAAGGAATACAAAGAGTGATGAAAACAGAGCCCTGGCTTCCTGGTAACTATAAGTCTCAAAGTACAGGCTTGTTTATCATTCAAAACATTTGTTTTTCTTAAGCCAGTAACAGTAAGGCCTGCATGGCTTTATTGACTAATCTCTTATCTCTCCTCTTTCATTGAAATCAAGAAAAGAAATTCTACCCTCCCCTAAATCTCCTTTATGTCTTGGACAGAGAACTAGGACACAGAGGGATCCCACCCCCAGGCTCACCCTCTGGTTACCTCATTTTTCTTCACCTCTTCCTGAGGTAGGAATCTCTATTCTAAGTGTTAAAGTGGGTTCTATAAGAAGACACAGCAAAAGCCATTTGCAAAGGCAGATGCAAAACTCTGTTTATTGTATTTTATTACTTAAAAATAGTTTATTTTAGCAATGCTTTATTAATTCTTTGAGAATTTCATATAATATAATTTGAACACATTCTTCCTACTACTGTTATAATCACTTTCACCCCTTCAATCCCATCCCACCCAACTATGAGATTTCTTTTTTTTTTCCCCTATCAAGTTTAGTTTGTGTTGCTCTGATAGTCTTAGGAGTGTGGTCCACTCTGATATATGGTATTCCAAGGGTCACATCTTTAAGGAAAACTCAGTATGGCTCAGGAGTTGAAATTCCTTAATGCTATTGCAGAGGCTGGGTTCAGTTTTCAGCATCCATGTGGCAGTTGATAACTACTTATAACTCTGACTTATGGCAATCTCAACAGGAATTCCTGCCCCAAAGAGACACTGGAAAGGTAAGTTACCGGAGGATGGCACTGATGTGGGATCTCTCTGAATCTTGATTCCTTGCCCACCTTGCCATAAGTGGGAGTCTCACAGAGGCACAAAGAGACAGAATCATAAAACACAATATTCTCTATTGGCTTCCTGCACTGCTGCATGCATGTGGTCCACATATATACACATATATGTACACATACACACATGAAGTGAAATAAATAAATATCTCTATTTTAGTTTTTAAAACCTCAGTAAGGCCATGTTTCTCTGTTTTCCAAATGAGAAAGTGAAAGACTGAAGCTTAGGTCTGAGAAACCAGAGACTGGAAACCACAAAACTATACCAAAAGACCCTAAGTGTCAAGCCAGGAGCCCTAGCTCTCTCTGAAGGCAAGACAGAATCATTTCATAGTTGAGTTCCCTGGAGTTTTCTAAACCAAGCTCTGAACCTGATGGTCCCTTATGGAAGAACTATATAAAATACAGAACACAAATTAGAAATGGCTATGAAACAGTAAAATAAATAATAAATGCCCAGGGCAAGTAGCTCAGAAGTAGAGGGTGAAATCCTTACTAACACAACACACACACATACACACACACGCACACACACCACAGATAATGAGTGAACTCACAGCCTTATAATAGGAATGGTTTATGTCTTACTTAGAGGGGATGACACTTCCTGCTTTATGGGATTATGATTCTGGTTTTCTTAGATTCTTAGCTTTCTAAGAAAGGGAAAGATATCTCAATTTTTTTTAAACAAAATACTTTAAAATTTTTTTGTTGTTTGATAGTTTATTTATTTGATGAACTTTAGTCTTGTCCATTCGCATTGTTGTTAGCTTCATTAACTTAACACAGACTAAGAGTTTCTCAGAGGAGACTTTCAGCTGATAATTGGCTTGGTCAGATTGGCTTGGTGCATATCTGTAGGGCATTGTGCTGTGTCCAGATATCAAGACCCCCCAAAAGACCACCAGGACTCAATATCAATAATACACATGAGGACCTTTAATTTTTTGACTTGAGTCTGGCTCTGATGGTCTCCAACCCAGTGGTATCCAGATAGAGTCCTAAACGCTGAGCTGAGGGTAAATTTATAGGTTCCTATCCCTCCCAGAGCCCCAAAGCAGGGGACTTCCAGCTTGTCAAGCACCTGTTGGTTGAGTAATATAAGGAAGCCCAATGTCTAAATGTGACGGGCTACAGAAAGAGGTGCCAAGACCACTCATGACTTAGCTTTCTTTGTTCTCTTTGTTCACTACCTTGTCCAGAGAAGTGTCTGGTTTCTTATTAACCCTATCTTCGGTGGGCAGGAAGGAATGTGGCCATAAAACTTGGTCTCTTAGCAATTCTATCTCTGGTGGGTGGAAAGGCTGGTTCCTCCCTGTAGCTGGCCAGATTATTTCCTGTATGCCTATTTCTTAACCTTTGCCCAAGTAACCTTGAAATCCAATTTTAGTTCTGGTATTTCAGTTGATTCTCTCCCGAGAAGTAGTCATCACACAGCAAATCAAATCTTGATATACCATGGCAGATCATCCAGAATTCAACTCCAGCATTCTCAGAGAAGAATCCTTTTATTGTGAAGTCCATTTTCCTCTCATCCATACCAAGTTAGTCTGGAAAGCCATCATATGGAGTTCCTCTAAGAGGACTCAATGCATCATAGTATAAACCTTGCCATAAGTGAGAGAAAGCTGGCAGAGGCACAGAGAAGAGAGACAGAATAATAAAAGCACGAATACAGGAAGCTATGTTTTCCAGAAATAGAACTACCATACCTTAATGGGCCTGCAAACTCCAGGGAGAGCACAATGTAAAGATAAGACAAAGCTGTCTGTAACCACAGTGCTACCTTCATCAATCCAGTGCATGCCCTTGAACTGGAGACTGTTCATTTGACATCTGTTTACAAATTAAGCAACTGGAGGTGCCCCAAAAGCATTCATCTCTTTTACAACTTCCTTCAGTATGTATAATATTAGCAAAATGTCCCAATGGCTGGTAAATCATCTTTAATTCCTTTGGAACTCATTGTAATAATGTGAACCATGATGGATTCCTGTGGTATTTAAAGAACTGGATTGTCAATTAGCTTTTATGAGATACATCACAGTCATCAGCCTTGCATCAGACCTCCTTTTCCAAAGAAGCAAGTTATTAAAATGTATAATAATTTGCTTTTATTACAATCTATCTAAAAGCCAAAGCGAGTTTCCAAAATAATTTAAAGTTTTAAGTTGCAATCTAAGAGACCTTTTCTTCAAAATGACTGGATAATGTAGCATCGCCATTCTTGGTTAATTATTTTGCAGAGTGTGAATTTCAGTTAATCGTTTCTTGCAGGGACCAAATAACATAGGTGCTTCCTAATAGCCTCTCCGGGAATAACTACTGTCCTTTCAGAAGCTAATTAATCAAGTGATGCTCATAAAAACTTAAGTAACTACCCACCAGGGTAGCAGTCCCCAGAGGCCTGCTTACTCCTGGAAATCACTTGCCCACTGTGTTGACCTTGGCAGAGAGAAGGGCAGTGAGTCAACCTGACTTGGTGCAGCACCCACCAGGGACCATCCCTATCATCTAGCATGGTCATTGTCTCAGGACAACCTGGAACTTTTCAACCTTGTCTTTATTGCTGGTGCCCTTCAGAACTTACCAGTGCTACCTGTGGCTCAAGGAAGCAAAGATAGATGGGCTTTCATGGAAACAAGGAGAGACCATGAAATGCCCAGTTTTCTTTTTAATTTTTTTAAGCCACTGCAAGTTTAACTTAAGCATCATTTGTCAAAACCTTGAGGAAATCAAAGCATATAGTGGTATTTCTCTACCCTTCATCAATGTATGACCCATGGGACCAACATACAAACCCAAGTTTATTTATTCATAAATAAAGTGGTCTATAACTCTGTCCTCAATAGCTCCATTCTCAAAGTTACCTAATAAAACCAAAATTAATATAATCCTGTCTTTCTTCACAGTAACCTGAAGTCCCTTAGTGGAAAAACAACAACAACAAACAAAAAACATTCATTTCTGTGCCTGTAATATCTTGCTTAATGTTAGACATATATTTAGTTAATAAACACACCCAGCAACTAGTTATAGCAGATGAAAAGACCCACAGCCAAACATTAGGAGGAACTGGGGGAGTCTGGTGGAAGAGTTGGGGGAAGAATAGAGGGACCCAGAGGGGACAAGCACTTCACAAAAAGACTAATAGAGTCAATTGAAGACTATGGGGGCTTATAAAGACTGAACCACAAACCAAAGAGCATGCATGGACAGGGCCTAAACCCCCTACACATATGTAGCTGATGGGCAGCTTGGTCTTCATGTGAGTCCCCTAGCAAGTGGGCTATTTCTGACATGAACACTACTGCCTGCTTTTGGATCACTTTCTTCTAACTGGGCTGCCTTGTCTGGCCTTAGTGGAAGAGCATACACTTAGTCCTAATATGACTTAATATGCTGAGGTAGGTTGTGAGGGGGACTCGTCTTTTCTGAGAAGTGGAGGGAGGAAAAGGGAAGAGGGTGGGATGGTAGGATCAGCAGGAGAGGAAGGATGGGGCTATGATAGGGATGTAAAGTGAATAAACAAATTTAAATTTTTTAAATAAAAAGAAAATTGATTAATAATAAGACAATGACATTTAATGCACATATTCTAAAAATAGGACACAATTTGGATACTCTCAAAGTTTCTACTATCCCTTTAATAATCAAGCTTATAAAGGAAGCATAAAGTCATATATTTTCTGTTTCAGTGATGAGAGAATGGAGACTAGGGGCTAGGGGAGACAGGTCAACCAACAATGGGATTGCTACTCAAGAATGAGAACCAGAGTTTAGAACCCCAACACCCATGTAGAACTCCAGGCACAGTGGAGGATGCCTGCAATTCCCATATGAGAGGCGGGAAGGATAGATGACTTCTAGAACTTGTTGCCAGCCATTCTAGCCAATCTGCGAACTCCATGTTCAGTGAGACAGTTTCTCAAAAACTAAAGTGGAGAATGATAGAAGAAAACACCCAACACTGATCTCTGACCTACATACCTACACACACACACACACACACACACACACACACACACACACACACTACTTTAAAAAAAACACTTTAAAAGCAAACCATCAGAGCCAGAAACGAGTGATGGGTATATGTGCTAAGGTCTGTACTAGAATTTCTGTGATTGACCTGCCAGGACAACATCTCTGCTACTGTTATCTCAAATTGTGAATGTTAACTTAAATGTATAATCAGTACATACAACAAGTTTCGTCTCCATACATGTACACATGCACACACATGCATGCACACATGCACACACAGTCATCCATGTACCATGACAGGTAAGTAAAGTAGCTTCTAGTTGATCAGCTCTGGTCAGTGGCAATCTCCCTCTGTTGGGCCTAATTTAAGCAACCATGTGTCTGCAACTCTTACTGATTGACACTCCACAGTGATTATATACTGGGCTCGTCTTTACCAATTTTCTTCCAGCTATGTTTGCAATTATTGATCAGTGTTAGAGAAGGCAAGGTGTTAGAAGAAAAAGGCAAGGGAGGGGCCGCTAGAATTGTGTAAATGGAACGGGTACAGTGATGACGGCATGTCAGTCTCTTTGGTTTAATAACCTCAATCTATTTTCCTGATGCACTAGGAAGAGCCTGATGGAGGGCTGATCCCATCCTGTATTCCACAAAGGCGTGCCTCTGATATGGGGGAAAGCCCCTCTGAACCATGGTGTGCCCTACTCACTCTCCTAAGATTGGGTCGAGGAGCCAGAAGAGCAGTGGGATTATTTATTGAAAATGCCTTTATCTAGAAATCAGCCAAGGACCAGTTATCTGAAATATATGCAAGTTTTTAAAGTCTACATTCAAGGTTTAAAACCTTTTTGCTTATGAAAAATGTCCTACCTGGCCTCTCTTTGTCTCATTTGGGAGATTAAATGGTAGCCATATAGTTGAGCTACAATTCACTTGGCTCTGAAGAAGCCATTATCATTGAAATTCAAGACCCTTGGTCTAAGGTGTCTTAGAGGACTATAGTATACTATATACTATCTATTAAAGTGCAGAATACAATGTGAAATTAGGCCTTGTAGAGTTACAAGAGGAAGCCATGTATGCAACAAAATATAGTCGTCATAACAACTGATTTGCATGGGTTATATGTCAACCTATACACCTGAGGTGTGGAATGCCTATTAAGGGAATAGCTAGTACAGTCAAGAATGTAGCAAGCAGGGTGTTTTCATCTGTTATAAAAATGGGTTTGGTTTTTACATGAGTGAACATTTGAGGACATAGCTGAAATCAAAGCAGCAACCTCAGTCTGAGAGGATCTGGGACAGTAAAAACCAAAGAAATAGCCCAGGAAAAAAGAGGCTCTAGATAAAACCATTCCACCATCTTTAAAGAATAAGGGGAAGATTTTTTCAAGAATAAGGAGAAGAACTTGTAAAGTCACACTGAATCAAATGCTGATAAGCAAATGTCCTGAACAAAAAGGGAAAATCAGAATAAAACTGTCATAGTTAGCTTCAGCTGCCAACTTGACACAACCCAAAGTTACCTGGGAAGAAGGACAGTTAATTGAGGAATTCCCTCCATTATATTAGCCTGTAGGTCCATCTATAAGGCATACGCTTGATTGTCAATCAGGGTAGGAGGGGCCAATGCACCATGTGTGGTACCATCCTAGACAGGTGGGCCTGAACGTTATAAGAAAACTGAATGAGAGCAAGAGACAAAGCCAAGAAGCAGAATTCTGTTCCAGTCCCTGCCTCCAACTTTGTGCCTGGAGTTCCTACCTTGCCTTCAGAAAAGTAGCTGAAATTTTGATGTCAGTCTTGAATGCTGAAAAAGTTCAGAGCTTAACTAAAGTTCTGACTGGAACAGTCTGTGATGCTGTTATGCCAAACTCGTGAGACTACTGTAGACCACAAGCGACCAGCCAGATGTAAGATACACAGGGTCTTTTTATTGAGGAAGCTCTAGAGCAAGGACTGTCACTTCCCAAGAAACTGAGAAAGGTGGCTGCCTCGACTCCTTAAGAAACAGGGTTTATAAAAGAAAAAAACACAAGTGAGGTTTTTAAGCCTTGGCTTTACATGATTGGATAAGGGGGTTATACGGAAGTTGGCCTTAACGCTGATAGGGTATGATAGGGTCGGGGGTTTTGGGCCAAGCCGCAAGGGGAATCTTATCTAATTTTTTTTTGTCTACTGTAACATTGTGGGGTTTTCACCTTATGAGTTGGTCCCTGGGTGCTAACTCCAGATGTTACCATGCATACTCTTGTGAGCTTTCTGAGAATTTGGGGAACATGAAGGAAAGGGGGGAATTTACTCTGGGGGCCAGAACAGAGGCTTGGTACAAGATGGCTTTTGTTTGGTCCCCACAATTCTCCCTCTGACTGGTGACTTTAGGGGCTAATCTTAGTCTCTTCAGTGTCTACTGGGAAAAACTGTTGTCTGAAAACCATAAACTATATAGTCTCTAGCCTTGCTTTGACATATTGGATAAACTTATTTTCTTTTTTTAGCCCTTTGTCTCTCATGATAGAGAGTTGTCTTTGACTTAGCATCTCAACCCGTAAAGTGGGAAAGCTTCTTCCTGCTGACATTAAGGGCATTTTTATCATTATGGAGATCTAGAAAGGCTAAAAAGCTAGCCAATAGCTAATGGGGCACTTATCAAAGGCATCTGTTTAGCTGATCCAGTTGAAGAGACAGAGAGTAGTCATATCTGTGGTACTGGTTTACATCAGCTTTTAGCAGGTCCAGATTGCAGCAGCTCTGGATAGTCTTTTTAGCCAGGTGAAAATCTGCTGAGACAAATACAAACTCGGGACAGGAGTTAAAATTGTGTCTATAAGACAGCTGGAGTAGGCTTATGCATTTGCAACCAGTAAACACATGAACATTCTTTTCCCAGTCCAGAAGACTTGATATAAAGATTGGACAGACTCGTTTTTAGCATGATGAGAAGTATCCTTGAGTCTGTATTCAGAACATAACCAACGAGAAATTAAAATTTTGAGCTTGGGACTGATTAATAAACAGCCAGTACTCTACCAGTTTATTATCACTCTATCGATCTTATTTTGAATCTGTAACTTGTATATATGTCCCTTAAAACTTTTAAAAATTATTTAACTTTTATAATTTTTTTTTTTTTTGGTTTTTCGAGACAGGGTTTCTCTGTGTAGCCTTGGCCATCCTGGACTCACTTTGTAGACCAGGCTGGCCTTGAACTCACAGCGATCCTCCTGTCTCTGCCTCCCGAGTGCTGGGATTAAATATAATTTTTATTTATCAGCACTTATATAGTTTTTAACCCTCAAATACTTTCGATTTATATAATTTAAACTTTTATATCCTCAGTCCTTATGTACACCACATCCCAGTTATTCACCAAATACACAAGCAGTTGAGTTATATTAAAAACTTTTTACCATTTAACATGAAGCCTGTGAGCAAGGCAAGCCTGTTGGTCTTTTTAAATAAGAGAAGAGACCTAGTACCTAGTAGTTTTAACTAGCTAATAAGTTGACTAATGTACTAACAGTGGATTTAATTGTTCTCTAGCTATCAAGCTACCATGAGCTTAGCCATCAATGTAATCAGAGACCTGAGAAGGATAAATTGTAACCTAGACAAATGTATGTATCAATCAAAATGACAGAGATGACTAGTTAAGTCATATCCCAGTAAACAAACAGTGTCCCACTTGTTTCATGTGGCAGCATGTCACAATGAGCAGAGACAGCCTAGTATCAGGCAAAGAGGAAGAGAGGCTGTTTTTGTGAACTGTGAATATGAAGAGACTGACCTCACCTTGTATTCAGCAATGTGAGACAATAACTCTCTGGGTGTCCAAATTGTCCACAGTTAGGCTGATCCATAGCAGGTGTTGAGAGCAGTTTTGCTGTGTGACCAGAAACCACAATCCAGGGGTATGTCCAAGTCTTCTGAGACCTTGGGAACTACTGTCATTATCTGGGAATCTCTGTTTTTATAATAGATTTATATATGTTAAATGCCATATTCATCAGATCTCTGAAAAGCCTGAAGGTCAGCATATCTGAGCTGAATCTTTTGTCTGTCTTTAGCTGTCTGTTGTAAACTACATCGCACAAACATAGAACAGAATGTTATAATCTGTAATCTGCAGATAAGTGTTTAAAAGACTATATCTGTCTAATTTTAGTATATCTGAATGGTTTGTTTTTAGCTATATATTGACAGATTATTTTAGAAAATGCCTGTGACTAACTGAACTAGTACCTAACAAAACCATAAGCTTTATTTATCCTAAACAGTTTGTGATAGTAGCTCCTAAAAGGACTGGAACTTTATAACTGAAAACTGACCATCAATTTGTATCTCCCAGTTATATGTAATAATTTAGCTGTTTACCTCTGTTTAATTTAGAAACAAACACAGGAAGCCAAATAAATTCCATCTTGACAATCACTCACGACCATAAGCACAGTCAAAGATATTTTAGGAAGACAATCATTTATGAAGCAACCAATATTCTGCACATCTTAACTATTTTAACAGTCTATAATAAAATGACAACCATAATTTTTAGAAGTCAAAACTAGAGTTTTAACAGCGTAAAAAATTGAATATCTCTAAAATGAATATATTTTAACTTAAAGGTATCTTTAGAAACACTCATTTTTCAAACTGCATTATAGCAGTCAGTTAATCTGAATCAATTTTTATAAGCTTAAATACCAAATAAAGAATAATTTGAACTAGGATTGAATCATATAACACCTGTGTTTTAAACGCACATCTACACATATATTTTAAACAGGAGTTTGAACTTAATTTAAACGTCATATTTAATAAGCAAATTATAAGTCTTTAGATAAAAGTTCACAGTATAATCTTAAGATATATAGCCTGGAGGTGCAGCTATAATACTTATTAAAGAAACGTTGTTTTAAGTCTTATCTTTTATCAGTCTAGTTTTAAGTACAGGACAATAATTACATAAAAACCTTAATTTAAAAGTACCTTTACTCGGGAGGCAGAGGCAGGCGGATCGCTGTGAATTCGAGGCCAGCCTGGACTACAAAGTGAGTCCAGGACAGTCAAGAGAAACCTTGTCTCAAAAAAAAAAAAAAGTACCTTTAAAGACCTGTTGGCTTATGCCACTTGCTGCTTAGATTGGCTCCAACTCTAATTTATAAGTTTAAGTTAGCCTTTTTGTTACAGATGTTAAAGAACTTTTTAACCATCTTTAATAACTAGTAATTTATAAGCAAGTTGTAGAAAACACAATAAATTTATATTTTTAAATGAAACAAGTTAAATCAAACATATAGTGGCTACATATATTAATACATCTAAGACAGACAAACAAAACTAATTTTTTTTACTTTGTCTAACTGTAATTACCAAGAAAAGTACTTTGTCACCTGTTGCACTTGGCCCACACCCTGCCAGGCCTCAACCCAAAAAGCTGACGTGGTGGCAGCCCAGGGTCCCTGGGATCTCACCTGAGCATGGTCCCACGGTCCTGCGGCAGGAGGGCATGGGCATGGACGATCCACCTGATAGGATTTTTCCTTCTTTCTGGGAAAGATCAGCACTACGTTATGGAGCTCTCGGTATGTTCCTTTGGTGGCTGTGCAGTCACTGCTGTTCCTCGGATCAGACAGTGTACAATTGACGCTAACTTAGATGAACTCGGCTTGGGTATTTGTAATATATTGTACTAAATGTTTCCTCCCAATCAGGCCTCTCTTGGCGGAGAACATGCCTGTGTAGCTCTGGAACACAATCCTTCTCAGAGCGCATTGAGGATCTCATCTTTCGAACCCCACGCAGCCCCACGCCCACCACACAATCCCCAGCGTCTGACCATTTTGGCTGCAGACACTTTTATGTCTCAGTCAGTCTCAGAGACGTTTCCATGTGGAGGCATTAGCAAATCATGTTACCTAACCTGTTTGGTCTTTATTTATTTATTTATTTCTATCCACAGTCAAGATCTTCACTAGGTCTCCCCCTATCAAATCTTATTTTCAAAAGTTTGGAACACATAGTGTTTTGTTTCCTGTTGAGACAAAAGCATATTTTCCTCCCCAACACAGCATATTTTCTACCTTCCATTTTGGAATTATATCCTTTATATTCTGGTATAATTCAGAAGTCCTTTCTAAAATCCAGTGTATCCTAGCAGGTGTACTACTTGTCTCATTTAAAAGTTTTAAAATCAATAAATCATTATTTGACCTATTTTGGGGAAATTTCCTCTTCTATTTTATGACCATCTTTTAAAAACATTTTGGACCACTTCAAAATTGGTTGATCTATAGGATTATAGCTTATATCGGTGACATGTTTTATGTCATAATGTCTAAAAAAAAATGTGTTGTGTTCCAATGGATATACATAAGCCTCAATTGGCAAAGCCATCCTCAAGACAGTCACTAGGATCCAGGTAGGGAAGAAGAAAAAAGTCTCTCCCTGGAAGCAGGAGCCAGAGACAGACTGAAAAGCTTCAAGGCTCTGAACTAGTAAGGTTTAAAAGGGAAACTGAGTCTAAGAAAGTAAAGTCACTGGATCCTGACCCATCCCCCACTCTGGGAAGTTAATGGGTCCACAAGTGTTTGCTTTTCTGGCCAGTAAGAATCAGGCCAGCAAGAACCCCTTCTCAAAGGGATTTAGTTTCCTTCCTTGGATAGGAAAGTCTGACTTTGATAAGCTGATGTGTTTTTGTTGTTGTTGTTGTTTGGTTTTTTTTAATTTTTTAATATTATATTAATTTATTCATTTTACATTTCAATGGTTATCCCTTAACAAGCTACTTTTTTCCTTTTGCTTTACTTCTCTCTGTGTATCAGTTTTTGGTTTTCTGCTGTCAGCTGAAGGCCTACTGGCTTTGAGGGGGGGGTCTGTCTAAACCTTAGAAATTGTGGTTCCTCTCTTTGAGCAGAACTAAGAAACTGTGGTATCATTTTATTTTCTACATAAATTCTTGCTAGATTACTGTAAATTCAGCCCCATGTTGGGTGCCAATTGTTGAAATTATTTTTATAAAACTGTGTTTGTTTCTCTTGGCTTATTTCTTAGTAACTTGTGCAACCACTTTGGAAATCAATCTGTTGGTTTCTCAGAAAATTGGGAATATTCTCCCTCAAGAACCAGCTGTATCACTCCTGTACATGTACCCAAAAGATGCTTCACCAAACTACAAGAATATTTGCTCACCTGTACTCATAGCAACGTTATTCATAACAGCCGGAAACTAGATACAAACCAGATGTCCCTCAACTGAAGATTGGAATACTATGCAGCAACTAAAAACAAAAACATGACAATTTCAGGCAAATGGGTGGAACTAGAAAATGTCATCCTGTGTGAGGTATCCTAAACCCAGAAAGACACACAAGGTGTGCATTAACTTAAAAGTGGATATTAACCTTAAAGTACAGGACAGACACTTATAATCCACAGACACAAGGAAGCTAAGCTACAAAGAGGGCCAAGGGAGTATGCTTGTATCTCATGCGTCTCACTCAAAAAGAGAAATAAAATAAACATAGAATGTGCATGGAGGGAGGATGTTGGGTGAAAGAGGGCTAGGAAGGGAACACAAGGGGTCATGTGTAAGGAGGACTGAGGGAGAGAAAACTGGAAGAAAGGACTGAAAATGTGGGGGGAAGCATGGAAGCTCTGGGATGAGCCAGAAACCTAGGACAAGGGCAACTCACAAGAATCTATGAGGGGGACCCTAGTTAAGACTCATAGCAACAGGGGATATCGAACCTGAAATGGCTACCTCCTGAGCTGGGCAAAACCTCCAATGGAAGGATGGGGACACCAACCCACCCACATAACCTTTAACCCAAAATTTGTCTTTCCTTCAAGATGTACAGGAATAAAAATGGTGCAGAAATTGTGAGAATGACAACCAATGACTAGACCAACTTGATATCTATCTATGAGACACACACACACACACACACACATACAGACATTATTAGCCATATTCTGTTATACTTGCAGATAGGAGCATAGCATAAGTGTCTTCTAAGAGGCTTCACCCAGAAACTGTTGGAAACAGATGCAGATGCAAGAATGGGGAATCTTATGAAGGAGCCAGAGAAGTCAAGAACACCACAAGAAAACTACACACTCAATTAACCTGCGCCTATAGGAGTTCACAGAGACTGAATCATCAGCCAAAGACCATGTAGGGGAGAAATAGTCCCCCACAAACATACGTAACAGATGTGTAACTTGGTTTTCATGTAGGTCACTTAACAACTGGAGCGGGAATGGTCTCTGACTCTGTTGATTGCCTTTGGATCCCTTTCCCTTAGCTGAGCTGCAATGTCTAGGCTCAATAGAAGAAGTACCTATTCCTACTGCATCTCGACATAACAAAGCAAATTGATATACATAGGAGGCCTCACTTCTCTGAAGAGAAAGGGTTAAGGATATGGGGAGAGTGGGAGGGGAAAGGAGAGGAAGATGCTATGATTGGGAAGTAAATTAAATTTATTAATCTATATACTTATTATTATATTTTATCTTATATGTATTTATATGCTATTATGTTATTATTTTTATATCTTATATTTATATATTTATAGATTTTATCTTTATTTTATATTTATATATTATTATAATATTAAAATTATTAATATAAAGTAATAATTTTAAAAACATAAATTTGATAAAATAATGGTCATACAAAATCAATAGAAAATAACTGAAAGTCCCAGAACAGATTAATAGATGTATTAAGCAATGCAAATGCAATTACATGGAGAAAAAGAAAATGTCTTCAACAAGTTTTATAATACAAATAACATATAAATAAATTCTATATATACTTTCCAACTATAAGGACAAATGAATCAAAAATAAATGTTAGTCTCAAGACAAATACAGTAATGGAAGTGTAGAGGAAAGCTTCTCTGACCTTAGTATGGAAAAGATTCTTAGAAAAGGCACTTTAAAAGACATCTTTTATTGTTGAGTTATTGAATGCAGATTTTGTGTACTTTCTAAGAATTGTTTCCATACCAAGGTCATAGAAGCTTTCCTCTACACTTCCATTAGGGTGTTCCCTAGTAAGGGGAGCAGGGACTGACCCTGTCATAGACTCTGTTGCCTGCTCTTTGATCACTTCCCCTTTCTGGGGGTGCCTTAGCAGGCCATAGAGGATGAGGATTCAAGCAGTCATGATGACATTTGATGGGCTGGGGTCAGCTGATAGGGGAGAATGGCTCTCCATCTCTGAGGACTAGGAGAGGGACATGGGGGGGAAGGAGGGTGGGAATAGGGAAGGGACTATGATTGAGATGTAGAGTGAATAAATTAAAAAAATAAATTGAAATAAAAATAAATTACCTTTCTTCTTCAGAAAAAAAGTCATTTTTTAAAAGATGAAGACTACAAAAAGTTATATCTTATATGAAGATTTACAAATGGCCACTAGACACACACAATAATTTTACACTATTAGTAATCATGGATATAAAAATTAAAACTGCAGTGAGGCACTACTACACAACCATTATTGTGTCAAAAATGAAAGAAAAAAAAAGATGGTTACCAAATGCTAGTGAGAATACAGAGCCATCAAAACTCACATGTGTGACTAGTAGTATAAATGATAGAATTGTTTTAGATACCATTTGCAGAGTTTCTTAACCTTTTAAGAAAGCTAAGCATATGCCCATGTTTTAGAAATACCATAGTGAAGCATTCGTTCAGGGAAAATGAAGAAATGTGTCCATAAAGTTCCTCGCAACCAAGTGTTCATAGGAAGGTCATTCATAACAATGTGAACTGGAAACACTAAGGGTTCTTCAAAAGAGGTTTTGGAGTAGGGGTAAAATGCTATCAGTGTTGCTAAGCCTCAGAAGAACTTTGTTGAGTGAGAAAAGGCAGATATAACTACAAAAAAATGTTTACAGTATGGTTCTATTTATTTGAGATTCTAGAACTGATTGAAGTACGAATAATAAAGGAAACTGAGTGAGTGATTTTTCTGGAAAGGAGGTGTGATTTTTTTTTTTTTTTAAAGTCACCAAAACTTCTTCCCAGGGTGAGAGTAATGGCCCACGTCTTAAAATGCATGGGTCTATATGAGTGGAGGCATTTTCCAAGGCAGTTCAAACTATGTGTCTGAGATCTGAGTACTTTACCTCTTGGAATTGTCAAGTTGAAACATCCCCATTGTTTGTGAGGGAAGAGGTTCTGATGTGGTACCAAACAGCTCCCGATTCTTCATGTAATAAGACCTTACTTCTCACTCAGCGTATACTAAAAACCAGGCCTTGTAGCACACACCTATAATTCCAGCACTCTGGAAGGTGAGGCAGAAGGATTATCATGATTGCAAAACCAGTTGGGGATATATAGTGGAATTCTTGGTAGAACACAAAACAGGCTACAAAATGCCAAACAGCATTCCCAAGGAGAGGCAGGCAGATCCCCCTGAATTAGAGGCAAGTTCCAGGCCAGCAATTAAATTATCATTTTACATTATAGTATTTTACATTACTGACTGTTTCCTTCCTTCTGGGATGTGAGTGGTGAGCAGTCTTCTCATATCGGTATCTTATCACAGAACTTCCTCCTGTCTTCTTGCTGGAAGAGAAAACACTGAATCAAGCAG
The DNA here is from genome assembly GCF_964271855.1 of Acomys minous. NCBI lineage: Eukaryota > Metazoa > Chordata > Mammalia > Rodentia > Muridae > Acomys > Acomys minous. Next base: position 81,584,489 of record NC_140484.1, read on the forward strand.
AGATTTCCAACTACCTCTGTAATGCTCTCTTTTTTAAACTCTATTTGGGGTGTTTAGGCCTCAACAACCCTTCTAACCTCCTAACCCTATGTAGGAGAAAGAAGGTTAGTGGGGAGAGGGGGCCCTTTACTCCTCCTGGCTCTTTCGGGTCAATTGGGTTCTTTTAGGCTATATCCATCTCTGTCGACAGCAGAGGCAGCCAGCAGTCTCCTCTGAGCTGCTGAACCCTGAAGCGTTTCTCTCCAGTTGTCTGCTCCAAACCATGACACTGTCCATCACCAGTCTTTACAAACTGCTACCACGCCTACATCGCACATACCACCACACTCTCTGGGCTCCTATTTATATCCTCAGAGCCCTAGACGGTGTCCCTCTTTGTGCTGCATGAGAAGCCATTAGCAGCTGGTAAGAGCCATGCCCTTCACAAGACAAGTAACAGATGTAGACAAGCTAAAGCTCAGATTAAAGTCCCACACTTGGGATTAGAACAAAAACATGTTTTCATAACATGACTGCATTTACAAAGAAACCAAAACTTCCACCAGGATCAGTCATGGCCCTGGCTAAATAAACAGGTGCAGGGAGCCTAGACAAAGCCAGGGACAGAAGATGACTTGACACTGTGCCTGCCACGACCCTGTTCTTAAGCTCTGTCTATTTTGTAAAAAAGACCCCAAATTTCCCATGATCCCTATGGTCAGACCTGGCTGTAGTAAGCAGAATGTCCCTTTTCTACTAGGGGAGGAAAATGGATTAATTAATTTCCATGCTTCAGATATCAATGAGCTATTATTTCCTGATAGATACAGGGAAAGAATTCTATAAATGTATCTGAAGAAAAGATAGCAATGGAAAAACAAAGTGAAATTGGCATACAAAGTTAGAGCAGGCACACCCCCAAGCTCATCAAAAGGAGACAGTAGTTGGAGAAGGCAACTCTGAGGGACAAATAGTGGCAAATGACTGACAGACCAATCTAGCCAAAAATAAATTATGATTGGGTTTAATGGCTACACTGGGCTTATGCTGCCATGGAGAACCTAGGCAGCAGTAAAGACAACAGGGCTGTGAATCTGGTCTATAAAGACAGTTTTTTGTTTTCTGAAAATGCATATTGTTATAAGTCTAACTGTAAAACAAAGCCCCACTGAAGCTACACAGAGAAGAAAAGGCAAAAAAGGAGATGGGAGATAAAACCCATTTTGAAATTACCATATATATATTTGAAATTTGCACAAAAGGATTCCACTACCACAAGAAGTAGAAGAGGAAAACTATGGTTGGCAGATCAAAACAGAAGAGCTCTCAGGGGCTCTACTTTTGTTTAATTTTTTTATTTTAATTTTTATTTTTTATTATTCTAATTATATGCATCTGGGAGTTGCTATGTGCACATGAATGCAAGTGTCCACAGAGATCAGAGGTGTCAGATTCCCCTGGAGCTGTGGATACAGGCCTAATGTGGGAATTAAATTCATGTCCTCAGGAAGAGCAATGTGTGTTCATACTGAGACATCTCTCCAACCCTACTTTTAAATGCCTGAAAGACACTGCTGGCTAGAGGCTGAAATTTGGAAAGAAAATCAGAAAGTCTTTCTAAACCAGCACATGGAGCTTTCTGACCATGTAAGCACCTTTAAAAATCCACTCCTACCAGGAACAGTCAGAAATCATGTTATGCAACTATACCCACAAATCGCTTATCTCTTGTCCAGAACACAGGGACTGGGGTTTCATAAGACCACCTCAGAGAGGGAACACTGAAAATATTAATATCCCTGTAGACTTTCCATCACATGGCAAGGGAGGTGGAGTTTGGTCGCAGACTGGGTCTTGCTGTCACCAGTGCTGTTGATCTAGTGCCCGCCTCCACTCATTCCAGAAAAGTAAAGAGAACGAGTGCAGTGCACCAAGGAAAGATGTCAGCTGTGGTCCTGAAGATTGATGTGGTTTGTGTAAGTGTGTTCAACCAAAAACAATTTGCGGAGGCCAAGTCTATCCTTTCATGTTCGAGGGATGTAATGGGAACATCCCATTCAGACCCTTGAATAATGTGATAATCCTGTCCTGGATGAAACTGAAACAACTCTAGCTGGTTTAGGAGTTAAACGTTGTGCATCATGACTGCAGTCCTAGCACTTGGGAAACAGAAATCTGGAAGATGGTAGCAAGCCCCAAACCAGCCAGGGATACATAGTGAGACACTTTCTCAAAATAAAATAATAAAAGAAAAAATTAAAGTTGACTTAGGGAGCTGTAGAAATGGCTTCATGCTTAAGAGCGTTTACACTTCTTTCAGAGGACCTGAGTTTGACTCCCAGAACCCACATCAGACAGCTCACCAACTGCCTATAACTCTGATTTCAGGGAATATGATGCCCTCTTCTGCACACACACACACACACACACACACACACACACACACACACACACACACACACACCAGGAGGCAAAGGCAGATGGTACTCTATGAATCTGAAACCAGCAGCCTGATCTACATGAGAGCTCTAGGCCAATACTACATAGTAAATCCCTATCTTAAAAAAAAAAAAAGGAAGTTATTGTATTTGTACATTTGTTCCCTACATATGTTTAACACCTATGAAAGCTAGAAGATGGTGTAGGAATCTTCTGGAACTGGAGTTATGAAGCATATGAACTACCATGTGGGTGCTAGCAACCAAACCTGGGTCCTGTGCAAGAGCAGCAAGTATTCTCTCTTAGCCACTGAATCATCTCTCTAGCCCTATTTCTTAAAGTTATTTATTTATTCACTTTACATCCTGATTGTAGCCCCCCTTCTCCTCAGGCCCCCTCATACACACCTCCCCCTCATCCTTTCCTCTCCTCCTCAGCGGGTACCAACCTGCCCTGGCACATTAAATCCCTGCATAAATAGGTGTATCCTCTCCCACTGATATTAGACAAGGCAGCTCAGTTAAGGGAAGAAGATACAAAAGGAGGCATCAGAGTTAGAGAAGGCCCCGCTCCAGTTGTTGGGGGATCCACATGAATGCCAAGCTACACATCTGCTACATAATATGTGCAGGAGTCCTAGGCCCAGTTCGTGCATGCTCTTTAGTTGCGGGTTCAGTCTCTGTGAACTGCCCACCCCCCTCAAACCCAGGTTAGTTGATTCTGAAGATCTTCTTGTGGAATCCTTGCCTTCTGCAGCTTCCCCAGTCATTCCCCCAATTCTACCATAAGGCTCTCAGAGCTCTGCCTAATGTTTGACTGGGGGGAATCACTGCATCTGTTTACATCAGCTGTGGGGTAAAGACTCTCAGAGAAGTTATGATAGGCTCCTCTCTACAAGCATAGCAGAGTAATAGTGCCAAGGATGGGATCTCTCCCACGATATGGGTCTCAAATAGAGCCCAGTCTTTGATTGGCCACTCTCTCAATCTTTGCTCCATCTTTGTCCCTGCACATCTTACAGACAGGACAAATTTTGAGTAGAAGGTTCTATCGGTGGCTTGGTGTCATTATCCCTCCACTAGAAGTCCTGCTGGCTATAGGAGGTGGCTACTTCAGGCTTCCTATATCTTACTGCTAGAAGTCTCAGCTAGAGTGACCCCCATAGACTTCATGGTGCCTTCCTTATCTCAGTACTCTGCCAAATCCAAGAGATGCCCCCCACCTCTGATTTCAGTACTCTTACCAGGTCCTCTCTCCCTTGCTCTCCCTGTTTCTGGTCCCCACTCTTGCTCCCTTCCCCATCCTCATTCCTATCAATTTCTCTCCATCTATCCACCTCCAATGCCTATTTTATTTCCCTTCAGAGTGAGATTCAAGCATCCTCCTTTGGGATCTCCTTGAAACTTAGCTACTTATGGTCTGTATATTGTAGCGTAGTTATCCTCTACTTTATGTCTAGTCCCATTCTTAATAAATCTCATCATCTAAGGTCAGTGGGAATTGAGAGTAGTGCCTGGTATACAAGCAGGAGGAACTGAGCTTGATCCTGAGCAGAAGGAAAGACAGAAAGAAGAAAGTGGAAGGGAAAGCACCAGAGAACAACCGAAAGCCACGGTCAACTCAAGGACATATGGCCTCCAAAGGAAGGAACAAGCCCAGGCAAGACTGACATAATTGTTTTTCTAAGGGCATACATATGAAGTCCACAGCACCCAGCCTAAGATGAAGCTGTCAGAACACAGCTGAACATTAACTGGAGAAAGTAGTATCAGAATATAGACTTGTCTACATCCAGGATCCTCATATCTGTGTGCAGTTTACTTAGAAATTTTGGGTGTTCCCTAAACGTCATGTGTCTGTGACAGTGTGCCTACCGAGCAGATAACTGCAGCTGGAGGCTGAAACAGTTAAGTGGAGCATCTTTCAGAGATAAGAGTCTGACCTGTAAATCTCAAGTCAGAAGAGTTTGCACAATGCCTTGAGCTATCTGATTCAAACTTTATCAGGACCAAGACTTAGGAACAAGATTTATATAGTAGGATAAAGGAATATGCCCAGGGGAAAAATCCCAAATGAGAATAATAAACTAATAAAAGCTAAGCTCAGCACCATGCCTGGAATTCCAGCATTGGAGCTACTGGAGAAAGATGATTAAGAACTTAAGGCAAGCCTTGGCACATAGCTAGTTTGAGACTTACCTGGGATACATAGCAAAACGACCGTCTATAAACAAATGAGTGGCTGGAAATGTAAAAATTTAGTCATGGACCTCCTCCCTATAAATAGTCTTGGATATTGTGGGTAGAGGTGTAACCAGAGGCAATGACAGAGAAAGAGAAAGAGGAGGAAAGGAAGAGAGGATGGAAAGAAAGAAAGAAAGAAGAAATGGGAAGCAAAAGGAAGGAGAGAAAATAACTTTAAAAAGGGAAGAAGCCAGAATTGAGATGTAGTTCACTTGTAGACTACTTGAATCTAGCATGCGCAGTGGTCCTGGATTTGATCACCAGCACTAAAAGATTAACATCAAGCCTCCATAAAACAAAGGTCACTGTCCATTGTGCTAGTTACTTCTCTGGTTGCTACGACAAAATACCCTACATAAACAACTTTTTTAAAGGAAGAATTTATATCAGTTTGTGGTTTAAGAGCATAGACTACCAATCAGGGTGGGGGTGCACTCAGTTAATCCCAGCACTCAGAAGCAAGTGAATATCTGAATTCAAGGCCACCCTGATCTACAGAGCTAGAGCCAGGACTACACATGGAAATTCTGTCTCAAAAACCAAACAAAACAAAAGAGTAAAAGAGTACAGACTACTATAGTGATGAGTGTGAGGTGGTCACATTGCATTTATAGTAAGGAATTACAGGAATTAATATTGCCATCAACCTGGTGCTTATAAGCAAGAGAAATTTATTAATCACAGTTGTGGAGACTAGGACGTTTACTATCAGAGTGTTGGCAGTTTCTACGTCTGCTAAGAGCCCACCCCCATTTTATACACAAGACAACATCTTTTTATGAGAAATGGACCAGCAAGTCCTCTGAGACCTGTTTCTTTCATAAGAATGCTAGTCCTATTCATGAGATTCTACCTTCATGGTTTAACAATTTCATATTTCCAAGTTTAAGAATGTAACAAATTTCCATCATCAAATCCCCTAATACTGAGGAATATATTTTATTTTTTAATATTTTATTAATTTATTCATATTACTTCTCAATTGTTATCCCATCCCTTGTATCCTCCCATTCCTTCCTCAATCCCGCTTTCCCCTGCTCCCCTCCCCTGTGTCTGTGATTGAGGGGGAGCTCCTCCCCCTGTATATGATCATAAGGTATCAAGTCTCTTCTTGGTAGCCTGCTATTCTTCCTCTGAGTGCCACCAGACCTTCCCGTCAAGGGGACGTGGTCAAATATGGGGCACTAGAGTTCATGTGAAAGTCAGTCCCCACTCTCCACTCAGCTGTGGAGAATGTCCTGTCCATTGGCTAGATCTGAGTAGAGGTTCAAAGTTTACTGCATGTATTGTCCTTGGCTGGTGCCATAGTTTGAGCAAGACCCCTGGGCCCAGATCCGCCTGTCATAATGTTCTTAAAGGTTTCTAGGATCTTCTGGATCCTTCTATTTCCCCATTTTCCCATGTTTCTCTCACCTAAAGTCCCAATAGGATGGAGGACTAGGGTTTCACATGCAAGTATTTGGAAAGCATAAATTCTCCATGTTCAGCACCATCCAGTTAAAGGTTCTATTGTGATACCCTTCATACTCACTCACCCCTCCTCCTTCTAATAGAGTCTCATGTATCCCAGGCTGGCCTTGAGCTCACTATATAGCTAAGGAAGGCCTTGAACTTCTAATCTTCCTCTACCTAAAAGGACTAAGATGAATATGCTTAAAGGCCAACTGAAGAAAAAGAAAGTCAGCAAACTTGAAGACAACAGAAATAATTTAAAACTACTGAAGCTAAGAAAGAAGGAAAAGATTCATTTTTACGAAGTCTCACCAAGCTAAGATACAACTGTTAGATGACTCAGAACATGTTGCCTTAATCAAAATTACTATGCAGTCATAAAACATCATGACCACAAGCAAGCTGGGGAGCAAAGGGCTTGTTTGGCTTACACTTGCACACCACAGTCCATCCTTCAATTAAGTCAGTGCCAAAACTCAACCAGAGCAGGAACCTTGAAACAGGAGTTGATGCAGAGGCCATAAAAGGTGATTCCCCATAGCTTGCTCAGTCTGTTTTCTTAGCGACCCCAGGATCACTACCTCAAGGTGACCACTACAATTGATTAGGCCCTCCCCCATAAATCACTAATTAAGAAAATGTCTTATAGGCTTGTGTACAGCCTGATCTTAACGAGCTATTTTCACAACCAAGACTCCTTTCTCTCAGACCCTAGCTTGTGTATCAAGTTGGCATAAAACTATCCAGCATTCTTGTGCTTTAGAGTCTATGAAAGGCTAGATTATAAGAATAATAGCTATTTTTTAATTTGATGGAAAAGCAACAATAGCAATTTCTAAAACCCATAAACTCACGAACTCTTAAAAACAGTAAGGACAAAGAGAGCCACATTAGGGCACATCATGCACAAAACCTTGAATATTAAAGAGAAAATCTTTAAACCAAATTTCTTTTCTGAAATAATAGAGGGCACAGGATGACCATATCAATACTCTGATAACAATGAAAGGGAATATCTAAGGTCTATATCTGGTAAAAATATCTATCAAAAACAATAGTGAAATAAAGATGTTTGTAGATTGATGAAGGAACAAAATGCCACTACTAAACAATAAATGCTGAAGATAAATGAAACTAGATGGAAATTGAGATCTACTAAGAGTGAATATAAGCATGTAGGTAAATATTTTTTAAAGTATTTTATTTTGTTTTTTAAAAAAGCAAACACATGAGCAAATAAGAGCTGAGAGTATCATAGAAGATAGTCATTCACCCATGAATAGAGCTTTCTGCTGCTGCGACATCTTATACATTCCTCTGTCCATTTAGTGTTGCTTGGACAAATGCCTTGGTAGAAACACACACTCTTTGGAAATGTGTTTGGAAACCTCATTTCCTGAAAGCATGAAACAAGCTGTTTATAGGTAAGGAAATGGCTCTGTGCTTAACACAATGTACTACTCTTTCAGAAGACCTGGGTTCAGTTCCCACATCAGACAGCTCATAATTGTCTGTGACTCCAGTTCCAGAACATCTGTTTTCTACTGGCAGTGGACATACAACATACAAATGTGCATGTGCATGCGCACACACACACACATACATACACACATAAATAAAAATGATTACATCTTTCCGTCCAAAGAAGTAGTTTAAGGATACTTTGGATACTAGGGGTGGGAACCACAGTCCCTCTAGAGAAGCATGGGAAGAGAACGAAGAGCATGTATTGTGTGAGGCTCACACAATAGACGCCATCTGTATTACACTATGCACTCAGAGATTCCATAGAGAAGCGCCTGAGAATGGAATAAATCGCAAGGATTGAGCCGCTATACTTTCCTTGGGAGTTTCCAGTATAGATTATAAGAGGTTAGTCACTCAAAACCAGCACTTCCTGTTACCAACTATGTGGTTATAAGTGCACTTTGGAGGTGGAGACATAAAATCACCATAATCCCATTCTCACAGAATTTTAAGGGAGATAGAAGCACAAATGACTCTGTTAGTCTGAGATAACTTTAATTTTAGTAAAAATAAAAATTGTAATAGAGAATGAGAGGTGAAGGCTTACTATGAGGCAGGGGTGTGCTAGATGTTTTTAGGTACCAAGTCATTTAACAATCGTGACAGGCCCCTAAGAAGAACTGCTACAAGCCATATCTTTATCAGTGAAGAAACAGAGGTCTCAGTCTCAAAATGGATCAAGTGGTATGGCAGGAATTAGAACCAGGGCTTGACTCTGACATCCAGCTGTCAGTCACTGCAACCAGGACCTTGAGAGAAGTGTACTGAGTAATGGGCTCTGAGGATGTTGTCGGCTGCTTTCCAGGCCATCAAGCACACCTCCGTGGACGACATGCATAGCTATGTAAATCAAACATCCAGTACACACTCATACAACCTGGCATTCTATAAAGAAAGAGTGCCAGGACATCCAAACCAAGTGTGTTAAGGACTGGTGCTTGGGGATAGCGGGGCTTGTTGCTGGACAGCATCGCATCTCAGGATCCCTGTTAGAGCCCTTTAGGGATTGAAGCTAGACAAGATCCCTAAAGAGAGCCTTGTTCATCTCTACCTGCGGCCAGCTAGGGCTTGAGGAAACCCACAACAGATAAGAAGGAAAACAACATTGGTCTCTTCCCTTGAGTGGGGCCACTGTGACTAAAGAGGCAAAGGCACTTTCCTATCCTCCTGTGAAAACATGACATTTGTGGAATTCGAATAAACTTATCCAATGCACGCCTGGGTTGACACTGCTGTTTTTTTTTTTTTTTCCTTCTTTACCAGTGGAGACAACTTTAAATATATCAGAAGAAAGCACTTCAGCAAAGCAAGAGAATTGGCAAAGTCTAGACCGCCTCTCTGCCTGTCCTGAGCACAGTTTATGCCCCTATACAGCTACCTTGCTAATTTCTGATTACAAGGCTTTCATGTGGAAAATTCTAGTCACAGGGCAGCTACTTGAGAGTTTCCATATTCCATATCATGTAAGCATCAAGTCTTATCTGTATTGGTACATTTAAAAGGAAATGATTCTACATTCTTCCCAGGAATGTGCATACCTCTCCCTCTACTGTCCTTTGGCTCTCATGTCTGTGCCATAGTCTCCAAAGTGATTTGCTGGCTTTTAATTCCTTCACCACTTGCTCAGTCCTATTTGCTTCCAAATCAGACTTACAAAGTGATTTTTGTTTGTTTGTTTGTGACAGGCTTTCTCTGTGTAGCCCTGGCTGTCCTGGACTCGCTTTGTAGACCAGGCTGGCCTCGAACTCACAGAGATCCGCCTGCCTCTGCCTCCCAAGTGCTGGAATTAAAGGCGTGTGACACCACGCCCAGCTCCAAAGTGATTTTTATCTTCTGTCTCAAATGCTTCAGTGCCTTCTCATTGTACACAGGTTAGAGTCACTGATATGACCTGCAAGGCCACTGGTCATCCCCTCCTCTAGTGCACTCAGACCACCCTATGTTTCTCTATGCCCACGGCCTTATTGGATACCAGGAGTGGGATTCTCAGTCAGAATCCTTTCTGAACTTTTCGTGGTTTGAATAGGAATATCTCACATGTGCTCATAGATTTGATCATCAAGGAGTGGCACTATTTCAAAGCATTAGGAGGCGTGGCCTTGCTGGAGGAAGTGTGTCACTGGGGGTGGGTTATGAGGTTTCAAAAGTCCAATCCAAACCAAGATTCCCTCCCTCTCTCTCTCTCTCTCTCTCTCTCTCTCTCTCTCTCTCTCTCTCTCTCTCTCTCTCTCTCTCTCTCTCCTGCCTGCCGATCTGGATGTAGCACTTTCAGCTCCTTTTCCAGCACCGTGTCTGCCTCCATGCTACCATGCTTCCGGCCATAATGATAATAGACTAAACCTCTGAAACTGTAAGCCAGCTCCAATTAAATGCTTTGTTTTTATAAGAGTTGCTGTGGCCATAGTGTTTATTCACATCAATAGAACATAGGAAGGCACACTATGAGACGATACTGGCATATCAATGAAGTGATGTCACCAAGGGGACATAAAGAAAAACAAAAGCATAGGATACTAAATGAACCTCCATGAAAAGGAAATCCTTGTTTAAGTGAGCAAGTGGGTATTTTTCTTTATTTTTTGATGTCTTTGAGCATTTAAAATGCCACTGGTCAGTGAGACTGTCTGTGAGAGCTCACACTCACAGCATTCTCCTGATTTATTGACAGAAACCTTTCCAGTTTCAGAAAGATGTCTTTTTGCATGGCATTTCACCAAATATGCCCTAAGAAATGTGCTTATTGATCGATTGTGGATGTACTAGACCCCAGCAGACCAATTATGGAAGAAGCCCAAGGGGGCGAAAGCTGACTCTAGGGTGATTTTAAGAGGGTTGTTATGGAGAGTGCTATCTGAGCAGTATCCTGCAGCACATAACAAAAGCTCAGACTGTAGGAATCTGCATGCTCTGTGTTATCAGCTTGAAGTGCTTGGGGAGGGTCACGTACAGGGAGGGCAAGCAGGCACATCTACATGGGGCACAGCAGGAAGGATCTTTTCATATAGGCAAGGGGCTTAAGCTTCATCACTCTTTCGTTTCACCGATTTCTTTAACGGCTTATGACAAGAATGCATCCATCCATACGTCCAGTTACTTAACTCACATGGAGTGTCTATAAAGTGTCCTACCCCATCTGAACAGAATAGGGGGAGTTTAGAGTGAATTAAGAATAGACCAGACTTTAATCATGGAAAATATGAAAGCTCCACAGACTTGTAAACCCACCTCAAGGCTAACTCCACCACGGCCACCACAACATTGCTCTTCAGGTGCTAGGTGGGAAGGAAAGGACTTTATATCTTCAAACATCCTGGGATGGGCAGACAGGGCTACCATAGACTGTCACATCAGCTACAGCAAAATTAATGGCATGGATCATTGTCACTGAAGGGCTGACCTGTTGAAATAATTGAAAGGAGACTTGCCTGGGAGAGACAAATCCTGGGAAGGCAAAAGTGAAAACAAAGCTTGAAGATAAATAGTACTGGCAGCAACAGGCTTTAATGACCTCAGCCCAGGGATGTGAAGATGACAGGCGCTCACAACAGAAAAAGCTGCTGATTTACAGAACACATGCCAGGAGGGCCAAGGCTGATGGCAGGGACGTGATCATAAACCAGGGTGGATTATCTATCAGGTCAGGATACTGTCTTTTCTAAATGAATGTTAGAACAGAATGAGTGGTCATGGGTGATAGGCCTTCTCCAGATGACCACTAACAGAGCTACCTGTTGGACAGCCATGGCAGCTCTACTACTGATTCAACCTTGGGTTAGACAAGCAAGAGAAGTGAGCGGAGTGGCTTTGTGATGGTTTGCATGTGCAATGACCCGAACACAGTCAAGTGTTTGATTGCTTAGTCCCCACATTTTGGAGACATTGGAAAGTTTGGGGGCAGGAAGCCAGGCTGGGGGAGGTAGGCCACACTGGGGGCACCTCTGGTTCCAGTCTGGGTTCCCTCTGTTTTTGATCCATCAAGATATGAGAAGCCTCTGTTCCACACGCTTGTGTTGCTACAGATTGACCAGCCCTCACTGCCACGTAGGACTGTTGTCCCCCAAAAACAAAAGCCAGAATAAACCTTTATTCTTTTCATTTGTTTCTGTCTGGTGTTTTGTTACAGCAACAAGAAAAGTAAATAGCACAAGTATGCACTTAATCACCTGAAGCCAAAATGGCTGCTAGCCAATAGCCAGCAGCACTATTTGCATCTGTCAACCCTTGACCACTCAGTGGGGACACAGGCAGAGAAGACTTCTTCCCTCTATGACTATGCCTGTGAAGCCAGAACCTAGGTCCTTTCCTGGTGCTCAGCCTTACTGAGGGCATGTGGAGTCTTGCTGCATGGCCTGAGGACTGAGTGTGTAAACACATGAGCCTGTGGGAGAATTTCACATGCAACTCTCTCCGAAAGAAGGCCCCAGTGGAGGGAAGGATAGGACCCTGTAGAACATTCCGACTCTTTCTGAGAAGAGTGGCTGTCAAAGGGACTTGTGGTAAGTAATTTGAATGAGATATGTTCCCCATAGTTTTGTGTACTTGAACTTGGTCCCCTGTTGTTCACACCATTTGAGGAGTTTATAAAACTTTTAGGAGGTTGACTCTTACTGACAGAGTATGTCATTGGGGAAGGCATTTGAGGTTTTATAGCCTCACCCAATTTGCTACTCTCTCTGTTTCCTGTGTGAATTAAAATGTGATCAGTCAGCTTCCTGTTCCTGCCACCAGGACATGTTTTCCTTCTTCTGATGGGCTCATCCTTCACCAGCAACAACAACAACAAAAAAGTTTCTTTCTTCAGTTTCTTTTGATCATGGTGTTTTGTCATTATAACAGAAGAGTAACTAATACAAGAGCGCCTGCTCATTGAACTTGTCTCTGCTCCTCTCTCAGCAACAGAGGACATCTCTTGTTAGAGAAAAGTCAGATGAGACTGCCCAAGCCATGAAATCTTATGGGGAGTCCATGACAGGCATTTCTGCTCCCAGACTGAGGAGCAGATTAACTAGTCCAGAGAGTGATGAACTTCCTCAGTGACAGGATCTACTCAAATGATATCTCAGACCACAGTTATTTAGTGAACTAAAAAGTCCCTTTAATCTATCTAACATTGGCCAAAGATTTTACACAGACATAAAAGTCCAGAGCAGAAACCACTCCTCAGACCCTCACTAAAGATTCTCTTGGAGTTGTATAGGAGGTGTCTCTTTGAACTTGGGTCCATGGCTTTAGATGACAATTAAAAATTTTAATTGAGGGGTTGTTGCTATTGTCATTGTTGTCGTTGTTATTTACATCTAGGTGCACATGAACATTCGAGGAATGTCAGAGAGCAACTTACAGGAGTTTGGTTTTTCTATCCACCACATGAATCCTAGAGACTGAATTCATGTGGTCTAGTTTAATCCCAATGATCCATCTCACTAATTCTTGAAAGCATTGTAGAATCTTACTCAACAGTAAAGGGAAGAGGTTCTGTGGAGTTTTTTTTTTTTCTACTTCAAAATGTGATTGCTTTGGATTTTTAAAAACTCATATTTTTATTAATTTGATGAGAATTTCATACGATATATTTTTGATCAAAGTGATTCCCTCCCCATCTCACTCCAGTCCCACCCACCTTTCTACCCATCCAACCTTATGTTCTTTCTCTGTCTCTTCCTGTCTTTCAATCTGTCTCTGACTCTCTGTCTCTCTGTCTCTGTCTCTGTCTCTGTCTTTCTCTCTGTTCCTCTCTCTCTCTCTCTCTCTCTCTCTCTCTCTCTCTCTCTCTCTCTCTCTCTCTGTGTGTTTCTCTCTCTCCTTAAGAAAATTGATGCTACCTACCTCTCCTAGAAGCTATTAAATGCCAATAGCTCACCAGCTAAGGATGGGGCTAGGTGTTTACCTACTCCCTCCATGCTGGCATTTTAGATTTTTTTTTTTACTGGCTTGAGCTTTCACTGGTCTTGTGCACATTGTCACCATCACTGTAAGTTCACGTGTGCATCTTGAAATCACCCATGACTTCTGGCTCTTGATAACTTCCTTGAAAACTTGTAGTTTGTTTATTAGTGTTGCTAAACCTTGAAATCAGGGCTTTCAACATGCTAGGGGAAATACAACTGCTAAGCTATAGCTTCAACCCCCAAGTTATAGTTTAGAGGATTAGAGTGTAGCTACATTGCTCTGGCTTTGATCTCTAGACCAGGAGATAGGAAGAAACATTTAGTGACATTAGCTATTACTAGTGTTGGGTACTGTGACAACTAAACTTCCAAGCTTTGTCCTATACAGCAAAAGTGAAGCCAAAGTTATGAAAACTCCTGTTTTGTGTTGTGCTCAACACAGCCTAGTTATATTCTCCTCCATCCTGCTTCTGTGTTTAATACTTTTGCTCCAATGGTCACATACAGATTTCAAAGAGAACAATTGGAAAATCATTATTGCCCTTTTCTGGCAGAACTTTTCAACTTACTCCCATGCCCCCACTCCCCTACCCCCCATGCCCGTTCAACACACACAAACATTTGTCATCCACACATAAGTAAGACATTGGGCTGTGGGTATAGCTGACATAGTTGGACTCAGCCCCAGACCTCATGTGTAGTGGTTGTCCAAGCACTTCCATCTACTCTAGCTGGTTTTCCTTGCTCCTTTGCAGCTCTGTGGGGTGGACTGCAGATGCCAAAGCTCCATGTATGGAGCATCCTGAACACTTACTTTCCAAGGAAGCCAGAACATCCAAGATGTTTTTCTCAGCTCAGAGTTGGCTCTCAGCCCAGACCTTGCATTTCTTTGCTGTAGGCTTCCTGCAAGCAGAGATGTTATTCTCAGACAACCTCAGTTGTTCATTCCTCCTCACTTCCATCCTGTGGCTATAAAAAGGACTTGATGATTGGCATCTTGGGGACATGCTAGCTCTTCAGAGCCAAATGACACCTCCTCCTGTGCTTGACCAGAGAAACACTGCCCTGCTATGCAGCCCCTGAAGACATACAAGGGTCTTCACAGCATCCATACATGTATTTCCTGTGAGATAAATACCTCCTGGAAATATTTCCTCTATAATCCAGACCTAAGACACTAGAGGGTCCCTTTGCTGTGTCATAAAAATATGTCTACTAGTGGGCACAGCACCTACCCATCCAGTGCCCTAGAATGGCCTTGTAAAGGTGAATATAGTGGAGTTTTCTACCACAGGGCAGGAGCTGCCCCTCCTACTCCTCAGGTGTCTTCTTCAGAGCATGATTGGCAGGCCAGACATACTAGATGGAATCAGGTAAACTCACTCCCTGGATGAGCATACAGTGCAAGGCTACGGACCTTCTTACCCTGGGAACCATAAGCTCTGTTTCCTCAACTGGCTCCAAAATCTCTCAACAAGGCTACAGAGACATGAGATGCTTAGGTATAACCATATCCCTTTCCTCAGCTGTTTTGGTATCCGATGGGTTGGAAGCTTTTTATTGCCAGTAATTAAAATTTCCCCAAGACATTCTTTTCCTGGAAATAATGGTTCAAAGATACATTCTCTCTCTGTTTACTGAAAGCTGGAAAGTGGCCTGCTGCCATGATTTTCCAGGAAAACAGGACCAATGACAAAAATGGAGGACCAAGGACTCAAGAACAAGAAAGAGAATGGTGACCACTTCACCTGAGTCCCTGTGTGTGCAGCCCATGCCTAGTATTGCTTGTCTTCTCTGCATTGTCATTGTGTAAGCTGATCCTAGCTTGTTACATTGGTGATTTTCCTTGTTACTCGGACAAGATACTTGACAGAAGATTGTTAAAAAAAAAAAAAAGGAAACATTGCTTTTATTTCATGGCTTCAGAGTGGATACTACCTCTGTGGAGAGCCACAGATAGCAGCGCCCCCTGCTGCTTCCCCGGCGCAATGCACCCCCTTTTGCGCATGCGCAGTGAGTAAACCTTTGCGCATGCGCAGTGAGTAAACCTTGCACATGTGCAGTGCGCCCCTTTTTTGCGCATGCGCGGTGAGTAATCATTATGCGCATGTGCAGTGAGCAAGCCCCTTATGCGCATGCCTGAAGGCATGGCATGAGGTGGCGTGATTCAAACAAGTCATAGCATCAGGTGGTGTGATCTGACAAGGCATGGCGTGAGGTGGTGTGATCCCAATGCACCAACCAGGCGTGACGACGTGGCAGTTTCTGATAGGACAAGCATACTATAAAGGTTCTGTGGGAGCTTTTCCCGGGGTCACTCCAGGATCCTGAATAAAAACTGCTGCAAGAAGAGTTCCCGGTGTTGGTGTCGTTCCTGCTGGATGGGAGTGGCATCGGCAACCTCTGACAGAGTCAAGACAAAATTGAGGCAGTCTTTGGCATAGGCCACACCAGGCATGGCTCCTTCAGTGGCAACCAGAACAGGAATCATTAAAAAGGGCCAGTTGCAGACATCAGCCTGGAGTGTAACCCTAAAGGACCAACCTCAATGGTCCTCCTCCACTAGCCCACTGTCTGGTCCCAAAGTTTCTACAACTTCCCAAAATAGTTCCACCCACTGATGACCAAGTGATCGGATATATGCATACCTAGGTGTCATTTACCACTCAAATCATAATGTTGGTATAATATCTAATAATAAGCATTTAAATGTTCTTCAAAATCTGGAAACTCCATTTTTCAAATCTCCATTAGAGGGCCTGTTTCGGCATACCCATGCCCACTTGGCAGACTGCTTACAAAAGCTTGATATTCACTGGGCAGTTATGTAGCCAATGGATGCCCACTCCCAACATGGGCATCTCTCCATTTTTAGGCAGCCTACTCTATCCTCACATGGCATCATCACCTGCCAATAATCTCTTTCCCGTGTCTTTCCTACTCCAATACACTGAGCCAGCTAACAGACTCAGAACAATTTTTCACCTCCTTTCCTTCAGGGGGTCCCTAAATCAAAGTCTGATCTCATGTCCGACTAAATCAATATTCTCTTCTCTAGGCTAAATTTCTGATTATTTATGCACCTGGTACACAATCATTTTTTATTTAAAACCAAGTCAATAAATGGGTAGTTTGTCCCTTAAGGAAGACTAATGAATAGAAAGCCTGTTTTTGCTTATCATGGCACAGATAGACTCAGAACCTTCCAGGTGTATCAGAGTTGTCTCCTGGTTTCTCAGCAAATGACTTCCAGAACATCTGGTATGAATCTGGAGTGAAAGATTATGGAAGACATCAGGCTGTAATGGCATATACCTATAATCCCAGCATTCAGGGCACAGAGGCAGGAAGATGGAAAGAAAGGAAAGGTTATATGGGATTTCATATGAAATTCAAGTCCAGTCCAGGTCACATAAAGAAAACCTGACTAAAACAAAACAAAACAAGGTTGGGGTTAGGGTTAGGATGTGGTTGAGTGGGAGAACATGTGCCTAGAATTCTCAAAGTCCCAACAGACTGGAGATGGATGGGGAATGGATGAAGACAACTTTAGATGGGATGTCTGGCCATACACTTAGGGTCTGCCATGGGCTCTGGCCTGTAGTGTTGTCTGCCAGTCAAGGTATTTAGTTAGAACTAGTTATAAGTGAATGTGAAGACAACCATTAGCTTAATCTCTCATTACTCTCTCCTGTACTTGACCCAAAGGTTTTCTTTGCAGGACATGTCATGTTAGCCCCCAAGCTAACTAAGAACCTTTAGGAATAGGCATCTATATTAACATGCTTTAAGAATACCTTTCTTTATTTTCTCCTTTAAAAGAAATCACATTTATCTGTTTGTGTAGAAGGGGACAGGTGTGGGCATGCACGCTATGGAGCTTTGTAGCAAAACCTATGAAAGTTAGTTCTCTCCTTCCAACTGGGCATTCGGGAGTAGACCACGTGACTTGCCAGGTGCTCTGAAGAGCTAGCTTGTCCGCCCCCTTCTTTTATTTTTAAATAAAAGTTTATGATGCTAGCTGACCAGGCTAGAGAATTTTTTGAGCTAGGCATGGCCAAACATGTGTCTGCAATTTTTTTCTTCTTAAATTATGACTGGAATCTGAACATACTCAGAAACTGGCTCACCCCTACAGCACTTTCCTGTATGAATATAGATAAGGTCCCCAGGTAAAAACCCCATGCCTATGTTTGAGGAAGTTTTGCTTTGGACATGACCCCAGTGCCTCCTTAGCTGATTCAGTTATCATCTTTCTCCACTCTTATATTTTTCAATTGCATTTGTTTGGCTCTGCACTTGCCAAGATGCTAACCCATTGTGTTAGTTACAGGCACACTTGTGTGGGTGCCAGTGGCCAGTCTACCTGGAACAGTACCAACTTCTGCAGACTGCCTAGGGTTGAAGCACTGGGGAAGCTCCAGCTCTTCCTGCCTAGTTTCCCACAACCATGGGGCTAATTTTAGATGGCAGAGTGGGTACAAGGATGATAAAGTTAAGCCTTGCCTAATTAGAGCAATCCAAAAGAGGCTACGAATGATTAGAATTGGAGTCAGATGCACAGAGCCTCATGGAGTCAGGAAGCAGAGAGAGCTGGTGTAAGCTGGTCCTTGCTGCCAGCCTATAGCCTATGAAGGACACTTGTGTCTCTGCTAAATGTTTATCTGAGATTGCTCAAAGTAGGAGGGATAACGGCAGCAGCATAAGGTCTTGAGCTCATCTCTAATTATCCATGAATCCAAGGCAAACCATCACAGTTTCTGAGCCTTGAGTTCTAAGGGGTTAAACGAGAACGCTGGGTGTGATTATTAATAAAATGAACCGTCTGCATTCCACCCAACTTGATTAACTTACTTAACTGCTAGGGCATAACACAATATGCCTCTGAGAATTTGTGTTTGTGTGTGTGTGTTGGGCAGGAGACGGGGACATTTCCAAAAACAATTATACCATTGGTTCTCTTGTATAACCAGTAGATTAATGGACAGGTTTACAGGAGGAAGGCATTGTTTGGAAGTGATGAAAGGAAAGAGGTAGGGCACAGTTGGAGGAAGTAGCTAACTGGAGTGTGTCATTCTAGGAAGAATATTTTTTTTCTTTTTAAAAATATTATTATAATTTATTCATATTACATTCTGATTGCTATTCCCTCACGTGTAGCTTCCAGGTCCTACCCTCTGCCCCCTTCTGGCTTATTACCCTCCCCTAGACCTCTTACAGAAGGTGACCTCCTCCCCTACCATATGACCACAGCCTATCAGGTCTCATCTGGATAGCTGCATCCCTTTCTTCTGTGTGCCCACAAAGCCTCCCCACCAAGAAGAAGTGATCAAATTTGGGGCACCAGAGTTCCTGTCAGAGGAAGTCCCTGCTGTCCTGACAACCATGGAGAATGAGCTGTCCATTGGCTAGATGTGAGCAGGGGATCTAGATTCACTGCATGCACTGTCCTTGGTTGGTGCAACAGTTTGTTCATAGCCTTCTCTGTCCACATCCACTGTCCTTGATGGTCTTATTCTGGGGCCTTCTGGAAATTCCTTTTATGTCTAGTCACATGATGTTCTGTCTCATATCGGGCCCTGAAATATGCAACCAAAGCAAAACAATCAGAGATGGGGCCCCTGAAACTGTCAGATCAAATAAATATTTCCTTCCTTAAGTTGTTTTAGATACTTATGATGAAAAGTATCTCATCACAGTAGGATAGACCATCTCATCTTGTGGTTCTGTCAGCATTCCAGCCTGGCTTCAGGGTGAACTGTTTAGTCCTCAGAGAAAAGGACTATGAATGAGCAAATAGAACTAGTACACTCTGGAATAGTTTTCTCTAATGTCATCAGAAATAGGAACTAGGGGATGGTATGAGGGCTTGCTATAATAAAATACCCGAGCACCCACAATAAAAAATCATAGCAAGGCATATTGTCACATGCATGTAATCCCATCAATGGAAGGCAGAAATGGTCTTAGGGCCTGCCTAGCCAGCCATTTGCTGAGTTTCAGGGTAAGTGAGAGATCTTATATCAAACAGTAAAGTGAGAGCAATAGAGGAAGGCATTCAATGGTGATTTTTAGTCTTCTTGTGAGTGCATGAGTTGACACAAATCCATACAACACACATACACACACACAAACAAACACACCCCCCAAAACACACCATACACTAAAATAGGATTACACATACAATAACATGCACATGAAATGCACACTGTATATATATATATATATATATATATATATATATATATATATATATATATATACACACACACACACACACACACACTCATCACACACAGAGACAAAGGAAGAGAGAGACAGAAATAAAGAGAATGAGAGATTCATACAGAGAGATGAAATAGTATCAGGATCTTCTCAGAACAAATTATAATAACAGTAACTTTGTCTTTAAAAAAAGGACAACCAAATCTGAAACTTCCCAGATGGAAAAAAAAACTTTACTGATGGAATGTCCCGTCATTCCAGGATTAATGTGATTCTAATGGTCACTAAAATGACATGATTATGCTAAGTAGTGTGTGAAAACAGGTAATTTAACACAGTTGTGGTCTGAGTATGTGGGTGACTGCACTTAGATCTTTATACCCACAGTCGCTGCTGGTCTCCATTAGCTTGAAGTACTGCCTGTTGAGGGACTTAGCCTATCAGTTAACTCGATAGGCAATTTAAAACAGCAACAGCAATAGACAGAACAGAACAGTTCAAAGTCATGTGACAGGGACTTGGGTGGGCAAGGACCAAATGCCAAACAATCAGGTTTTTAAGTTTTAAGAATCTTTGATTCTTAACTTATTTACTGTTTGTGTGCATGTGTATGCATGAAGGTTATCACAGTACACATAGAGAAGAGATCAGAGGACAACTTTGGGAAGCAGGTATCATTTTACCACATGATAAAAGAATGAAATTTAGGCTGTCTATCAATCATAGAAGGCAAGTGCATCCACATGCTGAGACATCTCACAGCCCAGGTTTGGAGATTTTGCTTTCAAAAATCTCAAAACTAGACACTGTGATTTGCTGTGGACCTCAAGTTCCTCTTTTCAAAATCAATTCCTTGACCAGGGAGGTAGCTTATTGTGTGAAGATGCCTGCCATCAATGCTGTGAGTCTGAGTTTGGTCCCAGAACCCACAAAGTAGGAGGAAGCTGACTCACAAGTTATCCTCTGGCCTCCACACATGGCCGGTACCATGCCAGCCCTCAATAAATAAATAAATATGTGCACACATATGTACATAAGTATTTTTCAGTGTTAATCAAATGCTTTATAGGTATGACCTGAGCGAACTGCTGAAGTGGACTGTGCTTGTAAAAAGCTGTGTGTTTTATAGACTGCTTGCCCTTCCTAGCATAGCATGAGTACTCTCATCCTAATGTTTTAGCACAAAGGATATGACTTTGTATGTGTGTGTGTGTGTGTGTGTGTGTGTGTGTGTGTGTGTGTGCGCGTGCGTGCGTGCGCGCACGGACACACAGGTGAAGGCCAGAGGACAACTTCCAGTAGAGTCTTCAACAATGCCACCCACCTTCCTTTTTGGTATGTCCTCTCACTGAGCTAGAATTCACCCATTAGGCAAGAATAGCTAGCTAGTAAACCCTAAGGATCCACCTGCCACCACCTCCCTGTCCAGTGCTGAGATTAAAACCTTTACCACCACTCCAAAGCCTTATTCTATGTGTTCCCTGCCTCTTACTTGGATTTACATATTCATAGAGTAACAGCTTTACAAACATAGCCATCCCCTGCTCCAACGGGATATTGCTATTATCAAGGCAAGCACATAAGAACAAAGTTGGTGAGCACTTGCTGTTGTTACAGACCACCTGGCTTCCAGTCCCAGCACCTGCACAGTGTCTCACAACCCTCTCTGAATCGAGTTCCAGGGGGCCCAATATTCTCTTATGACCTCCTCAGGAACTAGGTACAAATATGGTATAAAGAAAAACATGCAGGCAAAACACCAATACATAGATAATAAAAACATAAAATTTTAAATTGTATTCATTTATTCACTTTATTCACTTGGTGGTAGCCCCTTCCCTCCTAATATCCCATTCCCACCCTCCCTCCCTCTCCGACATCCTGTCTTCCCTATTTCTCAGAAAATGGGAACCCCTCTTCCCATCCACCCCAGTTCACCTAGTCATATCAGGTCTGAGCATGTCCTTTCCCCCTGTAGCCTGGCAAGGCAATCCTGCCAGGGAGAAGTAATAAAAAAGCTAGCAAGAGAGTCCATGTGAGAACCCCCACTCCCTTACCAAAGGACCCACATGAAGCCTGAGCTGCCCATTGGCTATATACTCATAGGGGGCCTAGGTCCAATCCATGTGATGTCCTTGGTTGAATCTTCCGTCTCAGCATGTCCCACTGAGCACTGGTTAGTTGGCTCTGATGGTCTTTTTATGAAGCTCCTGTCAGCTTCTCCTTTGCACCTTCCTCTTACTTTTCCACAAAGCTCCCTAGACATTGCCCAGTCTTTGGCTGTGAGTCTCAGATTCTATTTCAAACCACTGCAGAGTGGAGACTATCAGAGGACAACTCTGATAAGCTCCTGTCTGCCATAGCAGAATATCATTAATAGTGTCAGGGGTTGGTTCTGTTTCATGATGTGGGTCTTGGGTGGGGCCAGGCATTGGTTGGACATTCTCTCAATCTCTGCTCTATCTGCTCTATCTTTATCCTTGCACATCTTGTAGGCAGGGTAAATGTTGGGTCAACGTTTTTGTGCGCGGTTTGGTGTTCCCCTCCCTTTACTAGGAGACTTGTCTAGTTGGAAAAAGTCTTCTTCAGTTTTTATGGCCCCTGCTAAAAGGAATCTCTGCTAGAGTCTCTCTCATATCCCCTCAGAAGCCTACCCTCACACAGGTCTACAGCTTTTAAGAGAGATGCTCACACCCACAGTTTCTCTTTTATCTATAGGCTTTTTGTCCTCTCTCCAGCCACACCACGCACCTTCCCTCCCCAGGTTAGATCTCCACATTAATATCTCCGTTTCCTCTCCTACCTTGTTCCTTCTTCAACCACTACCTATGTCTATTCTATGTCTCCTTCTAAGTGAGATTTAAGCATCTTACTTTGGATCCTCTTGGTTGTTTATCTTCTTTGAGTCTGTGCCCTGTAGTGTGTTTGTCCTATACTGTATGGCTAAAATAAATACCATGAATATCCTTTTGGGTCTGGGTTACCACACTCAAGATGACGTTTTCTAATTCCACCCATATGCCTGCAAATTTAATGGTTTCTTTGATTTTAATAGATGAATAGTTTTCCATTGTGTAAATATACCATAGTTTCTTTATCCATTCTTCAGTTTAGTGACATTTAGGTTGTTTCCATATTCTGGCTATTACGAGTAAGGCTGCCATGAGCATAGTTGAGCAAGTATCCTTGTTGTATAGTGAAGTGTCTTTGGGGTATATACCCAAAAGCAGTGCATTTGGGCCTTGAGGTAGAGCTAGTCCCAATTTTCTGAGAAAGTGTCATATTAATTTCCAAAGTGGTTATACAAGTGTGCACTCCCACCAGCAATGGAAAAGTGTTGCCCTTTGTCTATATCCTCCCCATAGTGTGCTGTCACCTAAGCTTTTGATCTTAGCCATTCTGAAGGGTACAACATGGAATGGCAAAGACATTTTGATTTGAATTTTCCTGATGACTAAAGACATTGAGCACTTCTGTAAGTGTTTCTTGGCCAATCAAGATCCATTGTTGAGAATTCTCTGTTTAACTCTGTGCCCCAATTTTTAATTGAATTATTTTGTTGGTGTTTAGTTATTTGGGTTCTTTATATATTTTGGATATTAGCCCTTTGACAAATGTAGGATTGATGAAGATCTTTTCCCAATCTCTAGACTTATGTTTCATTCTATTGACAGTGTCCTTAGCCTTACAGAAGCTCTTCAGCTTCATTTATTAACTGTGTCAGGAAGTTGTCTCCTGTGCCAATGAGTTCAATGCTCTTCATTACTTTCTCTTCTAATAGATTTAGTGTATCTAGTGTTATGTTGAGGTCTTTGATCCACTTGGACTTGAATGTTGTGCAGGGTCATAAATATGGATTTATTTGAATTTTTCTACATGTAGACATCTAGCTAGATCAGCACCATTTGTTGAAGATGCTGTCTTTTTTTTCCATTTCATTGTTTTAGCTCCTTTGCAAAACTCAAGTGTTCTGGATCTTCTATTCAATTCCATTGATCCACCAGTGTATTTCTATTCTGACGCCATGAAGTTTTATTATTATTGCTCTGTAGTGAAGTCAAGGATGAAGATACCTCAAGAAGTTTTTTTATTGCTTACGATTTTTTAGTTATTCTGGTTTTTGTTTGTTTCTTTCTTTCTTCCTTTGTTTTGTTTTTCCATATGAAGTTTAGAATTGTTCTTTCAATTTTGGTATTTTAATGTGGATTGCCTTGAATCTGTAGATTCCTTTTAGTAAGATGGCTACTTTTACTAATTTAATCCTACCAATCGAACATGGGACATCTTCCCATCTTCTGATATGTTCTTCAATATCTTTCTTCAGAGACTTGAAGTTCCTGTTATACATGTCATTGACTTGCTTGATTAGATTTACACAAAGATACTTTGTATTATTTGTGGCTATTGTGGAGGGTGTAGTTTCCCTAAGTTCTTTCTCAGCCCATTTGTTATTTGTATACAGGATAGCTACTGGTATTTTTTAAATTACTGTATCCATTATCTTGTATCCATCCACATTGCTGAAGGTGTTCATCAGTTGTAGGAGTTCTCTGTTGGAATTTTGAGTGTCATTTATCTATACTATCAAATCATCTCTTTCTTCCTTTCAAATTTGTATCCCATTGACCAGCTTTCATTGTCTTATTTCTCTAGCTAGAACTTTAATTACTATATTAAAGAGATATGGAGAAAGTGAGCATTCCATCTAGTCCCTGGTTTTAGTGGAATTTCTTTGAGTTTCTTTCCATTTAATTTGGTGTTGGCTATAGGCTTGCTGTATATGCCCTTTATTGTGTTTAGGTATGGTTCTTGTATCCCTGATCTCTCCAATACTTTTATCATGATTCTGATGATTTTTAAATTTTTATCCACAACTACAACTTTATTTTAATTACAGTATAGAGATGAACAGGGCCATAAATTATAAGAGAATTTTTACCAATGGGTATATTTATAGTTTCCTTTTCTGAGCTATAATTTCCTTTGTCAGTGTGAAATGAAATCATTACACATTTTCAATTATAAAAGAAAATGAAAATTTTAATAATTACAGTATTTTAGAACAATGTTTATTGAGTTAAGTTCCAGGAAGAAATTACAAATTTTTATTTGACAGATTTTGCTTTCTTTATGTCTTTTATGTTTTCCTTGATTGTAGATTTCTCTGGGCTTTTATTTTTTGTTTGTTTGTTTCTAGTTTTATACTGAGGAAATACATCAAAGCTACATGTGGTACACGTCTGTAATCCTTGTTCCTTGAAGGACAAGGAAGACAGGTTTCATGTTTGAGACCAGCATGCCTCTACAGTGAAATACTGTCTCAAAACAAAACATGACAGAGAAAAATACATTAAAATAAAGTAATATTTTCTCAAACTTATCTACACTTCTATCTCTCCAATAACTATCATACCCTGTAACTGTGAAAAGTTTCATTACCAAGCAAAGAAAAATATTAGATCATACGTGATCTTCCTTCCACTCTCAAGTCAATCAAAGGTGAATTCCCCAGTCCTAGTCCCTCAAGTTCAAGAAATGAAAAATCATGCCCAGAGGTACAGAAGCCACAATCTGCATCTCCTGATTTCCTCTTGGAATTTTTCATTTTCTTATTATTCTAACTTCTCTTTGTTTCCCTTTCCCCCCTGAGAAAACAGGAATCAGTCAGTATCATCCGGCATTTTTTTTTTCATATCACCTCCCCTGGATCCTCATCTCACTCTGCTTGGAAAGCCACCACCTGCTTATCACAGACACTGTTCACTAAGCTCAGCAGGGAATGACTTTTCTTCCCTAGAAACCATCTCATCCAGGTAAAAAAAAAAAGTGCTGAGAGCGAATGACAAATGCGTCTTTCTTTCCTTAAATAATAAGATTGCCACAGGCTTGCACTGAGTATCGCCTATTCCTAAGGCAGAAAGGGACCATGATGATTGCAGGAATGTGTCCCCATTTCTTACTGTAATGTCAGCATCTGTAATCTTCCATTTCCCTTTGGCCCTAAGCCCCCTTCCTTCTCACGTTCTAAACCATCTGCAATCATTTTCTTTCTTGCCGTCTTAATATGACTTCTGACCTTTAGGAGACTAGCTCCCTCAAAGGAATTGTGAATTTCCCAATATTCCAAATTCATTATGCTTGCATTTGGCTATAGTCTAAAACAAAAACAAAAATCTAGGACTTGTTTTGTTTTACTTCTATGATGCCAAGTCCTCAGCTATACATCCTTATACATATAGGATGTATCTAGGCTCTCTATACATCCCAGCATGCAGAAACAGAACACAGCCATACATACATACATACATACATACATACATACATACACTCAGCACACACAGAAATATGTACAACTACATTTTTAATAAACATTATTCAGCTGTAAAAATGAAAACACTATTTTTTTTTTAGGAAATTGGATTGACTTAGAATGTATTATATTCAGTGAGGTCACACAATCTCAGGAAGAAATAAACCATATGTTCTCCCTCATCTTCAAGTCCTAACATATAATGTATACATATGTGTGTGTGTGTGTGTACAAATATACATAAATTTATGTGTGAGTTCAGTGTAAGATGTAGGAAGGAGAATAAGAAAGGGTACATATTAGGTGATGAGGAAGGAATGGATGCATGTTAAAAGATACTTCAATCATGAAAGAGAATATAAAGCTAATTGTCTTTCCAGTTTTAACTGTCATGTTTTTTTCACTTGTTTGTTCTGTTGTTGTTCTTTGTTCTGTTTTTCAATACAAATTGTAAAGTTACCTCTCAGTGACCAGAAGACCTCCAGCAGCAACCTTTGTCTTTCTGGCTGGCTTAGTCAAGCCAGGAGGTTCAGATGTGAATACTTCAGGGAAGAAGGGAGCTCTTCTTTTCCCAGAATAAATTAAGTCTTACACAATCTTTGATGAAATAGATGGTATGCCCCATTTATTTCATTTGAAACAAGGACTTATAAGCCTTGGACAGTGGGGACGGGCTTTGCGGATAAATGTGTTTGATTGGCTGGGACTAGTATGCTGGTAATGCTCAGTTTGCATGAGGAAGGATAACAGGTGAAAGATTGCATGACTGACTGCCTGTAACCACCTCAGAACTATGCCACATGCTACTGAAGCAGGCACAACAAACAAAAAGAGAGATTTGTTCCATACCTTATGTTCTCAGGATGAGATTTTAAGTCTCAAATTTGAGATTTCCAGGGTTCAAATATGCTCCATCTCCATCCCATGACAATTCTTCTGCAGGCACATAAATATATACACATATCAGACACAGACACACAATGAAATCTATAGAGTTGTTGTGATTCTAAACCAAGGCTATTTAATACATCAAAAATAAAGTCAGAATTGATGTAAGTGAGTAAAGTGGTTACTCAGGCCAAGCCCCTTACCTTGCCATGAAACTTGTTGACCTGAGTTAGATCACAAGAACCATAAGGTAAAAAGCAAGAAGCAATTCACAAAAGTTGTCTGGTGTGTGTGTGTGTGTGTGTGTGTGTGTGTGTGTGTGTGTGTGTGTGCAGGTGCCCACTGTGATTGGATCCTTTGGAGCTGAAGGTATAGGCAGTGGTGAGGTGCTGGGGCTGAGAACTAAACTCCCACCCTGTGGTAGAACAGTTAATGCTTTTAATAGCCGAGCAATGCCTTCAGCTACCCACTTAAGTCTAGTGTTTAGTTTAGGCTTGGAAATTTATTTTTTAAAACATGTATCTTTCTCTAGGAGTTTTCCTTTCCTACTTTCTGAATTTTCTAGAGCTTCCAAAATAGTGTTAACCCCTAGCAGTAGTAGGGGCAGCACTAACTAATCCCAACCTTGAATTGTTATTGGTTTTAGGTAAACAGACTTTCCATACTTAAGGATATTATTCCCCTTTTATGTAGATTTATATTAGGACTCCTATGTCCACAACTATGGAATATTTATATGGTTTTCATCTTTATTGATTTGATAAACAGTATTAATATCATAAAATCTTGCTTTCACAGAATCAACTTATTATTTCATTTTTAATCTCTTTATTAAGGAGCCTATGCCTGGGTCTACCTGAGGATCCAGAAACCAGAGGATGGATGGCCCAGAGACCTAGGATAGAACCTAGAAAGGCAATAAAATGAAGCTAATGATATTCTGCTACACTCACCTATTATATTTGTCTACATTTTGAATATTTCTTTTACCAGGTCAGGTAGCCTGCAGATCTTCTATATTCTCTGTTCCCCTAGACCTCATCCCTAAGACTCATCCCTAGTTCTGCAACAGAATACCAGCTTCAGGTTCCTTTCCATATGCTCAACTCTCTCCTGAATCCCACAGACTATCCTTTCCTGTCATTCTTTCCCCCCCACCCACTCATCATTGTGCCCCAGTCCCAAATGTAGGCAGATACCCCTTCTCAGCCATGGATGACAGCTGACAGAAGACCAGGCCTGCTGCACACAGACCTCTTTTACTTTCTCTGTTCCTCTAGACCTAATGCCTCAGTCCCCTCCCTAGTGCAACAACAGATCAACAGCTATAGCTTCCTTTCCCCTCCAGCTGTTATCACCTGTGGA
This sequence comes from Acomys minous, assembly GCF_964271855.1. Classification (NCBI taxonomy): domain Eukaryota; kingdom Metazoa; phylum Chordata; class Mammalia; order Rodentia; family Muridae; genus Acomys; species Acomys minous. Next base: position 81,612,805 of record NC_140484.1, read on the forward strand.
TTTCAGGCAACATCCCTTCCTCATCTCCCCCCCCCCCATTTGGCACTGCATCCCAATGTCCAACACCAACAGTAATATTCTATGAAGACATCAAGCATGAAGCCAATAAAAGAGGCAACAGAGCCATTCATACTCTGAAAATCCAGGGAGAAAAAAGAAAGCAAGGAACAAAACTCCCACCCAACAAAGACAAACTCAGTAATCAGCACATAGACCTATTAACACCTAAAACCCAAATGTCTAAATGCCAGATTTAGAGCACAATAACATCAGGACAATATGTCTCCATTACTGCCCAGATATCCTCACACAGCAGGCTCTGAATATGCTAACATAGCTGGAGCATACAAAAAAAATGTAAAAGCACTATATAAAAATGATAGAGGCCCTTTAAGAAGAAATGAGTAAACCCCTTAAAGAAATCCAGAAAAACACAAACAGTGGAAGCAATGAACAAATCCCTTAAGGAAAGCCAAGAGAAAACAAAGAGTTGAAGTTAACAAGTAAAACTGTTTAAGACCTAAAAATGGAAATAGTATTAATAAACAAAACACAAACTGACTCTGATATGAACTCAGGTGCCCCCTATTCAACCACTTCCACTTGGAGGGGAGGCCTGGTGGCACTCAGAGGAAGGGGAAGTAGGCTATCCAGATGAGAACTGATAGGCTGTAATCATACAGTGAAGGAGGAGATACCCTTCTGCCACAGGCCTAGGGCAGGGGAATAGGGTTAAAGAGCGAAGGAGGGGAGAAACAAGAAGATACAAGTAAGGGCATAACAATCAGGATGTAATCTGAATAAATTATTAAAAGAGAAAAGAAAACACAAACTGAGGGAATTCTGGAAATAAAAATATTTAGGAATTGGAAAGGGAAGTATTAAAAATAAGCTTCAGCAAAAGAATACAAGAGATAGAAGAAAGAATCTTAGTCGTTGAAGAAATAATAAAAGAAATGGATACAATGGTCAAAGAATAAGTTAAATCTAAAAAATTCCTGAGAAAAACATTAAGGAATATATAAGACACTATGAAAAGACCAACAGGAATAGAGGAATAGAGGAATAACAGGAATAGAGGAAGGAGAAGAAACCACACTCAAAGGCCAAGAAAATAGTTTCAACAAAATTATAGAAGATAGTTTTCTTACATTAAAGAAAGAGATGTCTACCAAGGTACAAGAAGAATATAGAACATAAACATAAAGTAGATTTTGCCAGAAAAAAAGAGTTCTCATGTCATGTAATTGTCAAAACACTCAGAAAAAAAGTACATTAAAGGTTGAAAGGGAAAAAGACCAAGTAACATATAAAAACAGACCTATTAGAATTACAACTAACTTCTCAGTGGAGACTCTAAAAGTTGAAAGAGCCTGTAGTTCTTGAGTTCTGCAGACTCAAAGATGCCTTAGATGCCAGCCTAGACTATGATAACCAGCAAAACTTTCAATCACCATAGATGAAGAAAAATAAGATACTCCATGATAAGATGAAAATTTAGAAATATCTATCTATAAATCCAGCCTTAAAACAGGTGTTAACTACACCCATGTAAACACAAGAAATAAATATTCTCACACCAGCAAAATCAAAAGAATCATTCTCTCTCTCTCTCTCTCTCTCTCTCTCTCTCTCTCTCTCTCTCTCTCTCTCTCTCTCTCTCACACACACACACACACACACACACATACAACAACAGCAACAGCAACAACAACAACAAGAGCAACAACAAAATAACAAGAACCAACTATCATTGGTCATTGATATCTTTCAATATCAATGGTCTCAATACCCTCAATAAATTGACACAGAGTAACAGAATAAATGTGAAAGCAGGATTCATTCTTCTGCTGCATTTGAGAAATACACCTCAACATCAAAGATAGATATAAGAGTAAAAGGCTGGAAAAGGATATTCCAAGCAAATTGAGCTAAGAAGTAAGCTGATATAGCCACTTTAATATCTAACAAAATATTCTCAAGCAAAATATTATCAAAAGAAGTAGGTAAAGACTCTTCACTTTTGTAAACAGTTACAGCTTAAAAAAGATTTTGACCTTTACACACTGATAAGAGACTCCATCACCCCAGTCTCATCAATGCACAGGTCACTCAAACAAAAACTGAAAAACTGTATCTAACTGACAAAATGGACAGAACAGATATTTTCATACAAACACAAAAGAATATACCTTCTCCTCATTACCTTATGAAATTAAATTTATCACATACTCAGACACAAAGCAGGTCTTAATATACAGAGGAAAATTTAAATAACTTCTTGCATTCAATTGGACCCCACAAAATTAAAGCTGGATATCAACAAGAACAACAACAGAAAGTTTAAAAACTCATTGAAAGTGAACAAGTCCCTATTCAGTGAAAAATAGATCAATATAGGAAGAAGACTTTGAAAAATTCAATGACTACCCAAACTTATGGACACAAAGAAAATGATTCTAAGAGGAAAGTTCATAGCACTAAGTGCCTACATAAAAATGTTTGTAAAACAAACTGGAGATTTCTCATGCTAGCAACTTAATAGCATGCTTGAAAGCTCCAGAACAAAAAGAAGCAAGTGCACCCAAGAGAAATATATGTTAAGAAATACTTAAACTAAGGGCTGAAATAAAGAAAATCAAAACTAACAAAACAAAAAAACAGAGTTGTTGGTGGAGAGGGTCCTGTGCAAACCCCCAAACAACTCAGGCCAGTGCTAAAACAGAGGACTTCTCTCCATGAGTTGTGTGGGGCCTCCAATTCCAGAAGGTAACATCCACACCACTCACTAAACAGGGAGAGGTCACATGGTACCTGCACGAGACCTTTCACCCTTATGTTCTAGTCTCTTTGGTCTGGAAAGGTGCTCTGCAGGCTACCAAAAGAGAAAAGCGGTCATGAAACAAGCCACAAAACCTTTCACCAACAATCTGTTCTGCCTGCAAATGTGGGGTGGCAATGGGGGCACAGAAATTGTGAGAGTGGACAACCTGTGTCTGATTTCACTTGAGGCCACTCCTTGACACACTGTGCATGGCCAGGAATGAGACTAGATAGCCCAGAGACCTAGGTCACAGGTTAGAACCAAACCCAACTGGTCTTAACTTTTTTCTGTTACCAGTACATTTTTTAAAGGAATGCTCATTTCTTCAGTAAGAGATGGCTATGGTATTCCCATATGATTTTGAATGTCAGGTTTTTATATTACATTGACACTGAATTCATTAAGTGAATCATAGAGCTTACATCCTCTATTCACCTCTGCAAATGTGTAAAGTTTTGCTGATTCAAAGTGTAGTCCTTTGATGAGTAGCATTAATATTATGTAGGAATTTATTCAAAATGCATAATTCTGGCTGATCTGAAGAAAAGAAAAGAAATCAAATCAAAAGCAGAAAACACACCATGAACATCTCGAGGAGCCCTGTGTTTGCAGGAAGGCTGGAGCCACCTCTTTTAAAGGTTATACAGAACTTGACAGGGTGCCATCCAGTCACGCTGCTTGTATTTAATTCTTCCTAATTGTTGAACATTCAAGCATCTACTTTTTGGACCAATTTTGGCATTTTACATTATCTAAGAAGTCATCTGTGTCTATATAACTTCATTGCCATGGAATAGCACTCTGTCTTTATTCTCTTCCATCATGCGAATGACAGACTCTTTCCTAATCTAACATTCCTATTGGGTCCTGAATTCTTCTAAGAACCAACTTCTATGAACCCTCCAAAACTAAAGAGCACTGGAAGGAAGCTTGCAACAAAAGCATCAAAACATGTGCTAATACTCAGGGACCAATGACTAATACATTTGTTTGCAAGCCTCCACCTTAGCTACCCCTATGAGTCACTCAACACTTTCTCAATGCCCTGAAACATTTCTGTAAATGAGTATCTGTGTTGCTTCACAGTGGCATGCTAATACCCATGATCTCACTTGAGATTTAAATTTTAAGTGACTAATAGACACTCTTAAATAGTTTAAATAAAATCCTTGGCCTGATTTCCACATACTGAGGTCACATGGAATCCTGAGAGTCCTCTCAAAACAGCCGAGCAGATATCATGAAAGGACATAATTGGGGTATACCTGAGTCCCCTTTTTATGACAGGAGTGACAAGAGCTGAAATTTTAGCCATATGCAAATACAGACATTTCAGATATTCATTCTAAGTGCACTAGCTTTGTTCTTTCTCCAAGGTTTTATTTGCCCTTTTAAAAATGTATGTAAAACCTATCCATTATATGCCCATATGTCTTACCCTTTGCAAATATTCTAATCCGATAGGATTTCAAAAGTCACAAAAAGTAAACTTTGCACTCAAATTGACCCAAGATTAGGATAACATATATATATATACACAGTTTGTGTTTTGAGGTTTTCAGCTCACTGATGGACTGGCCTTGTATTCATCATTTTGTGGCATTATTACAAAGATGCCCTTCACAAAGTTAATTTGAATCTTGTGTTGCAGACCGGAGATTTTCGATCTATCACAATCTATTTTATAAGCGTTCTCAAAAGCAAGTGCTTGCATTGCAGTCTTTCTTTTGTGGTATATTTAGGTCTCTTTTAAGTATCTGGACTCAAACCATCTTAGCCTCATATTCCTGGCAGACCTTTGCTGAGCACATTCTTAGCTTCCAATAAATAGTGCTGAGTATTGAAAGGAGGATGTGATCCTGTGTCCTACCTCAGAGAATTAGCCAGTTAGTGCTGGATGATATTTTTGCCTCTAATCAAAATGTTCCTCTCTTAAACCCCACAGTGGAACATGAATAAGAGAGATGAAGCAACAGAAGTAGCGAGGAGATGTTCATTGCATTTGAAAGTTTCAGAAATAAAACACGATAGAATGGAGCTTTTGACATTGAAATCTTCCACAGGCAGAAGATGTTCAGTATAAAGCAAACAAGAAATGAAAAACAGCCTTTTTAAGATCTTGCAATATTACCGCTTTTCTTTCCTTTTCTTTTTCCTTCTAGGACTGAAATCTAACTTTAAACTTTTAACTTTAAATCCTAAATATCCTGTAAGATGTGGTCTTTGACCTAAAGCCCTAGAAAAATAAGACAAAGGTTTAATAATTGTTCTGGCTTTGTCTGAATGTTACACCTGGCATTTACATAACAGCTGCCACAATGTTTCTTTCAAATACTGACACTCAGAATTGACTACTATCCCCCAAGGAAGCAACAGCTCTATGTCTGTTGTAGGACAGGAACCTCAATTAAACCATCAATAAGAGCCTCAGAAAACAGATACATAGGTGTCTACAGAATATATGTAATATGTGTGCTGGGCCAAGGAAAGTCTGGGAAACAGGAATTTACTTTGAGTTAATAGCAGAAATGCAGTGAAATTCAAATGGCATGAAGGTACAGAAAATGAGATTTAGTACTGAGAAGGTGAGGAATGTTTGGAGTTCAAATAAATAGTGTCCTCGCACTGTTTAGGGAAATGAGTGTACAAGCAGAACATTGTGACCCTCAGTCACAAACACCAAATATTAATGTCCTTTAAACACTCAGACTCAGTTCTAAGATTTCACAAGGTATGTTCAGCAAGACTCCAAGTTAATTTGATGTTTTCTCTAAATCAACATCTAAGGTTTTCATAAAGCATAATGAAAGAGCTTGTGCCAAGACTGTCCCAAGCCTTGCAGTAAAAAGCAGTTCATGATCTGATGTCGGAACAGCAACTGGTCAGACTTCTTACGGCACTCTCCCTCGAATAGCTAGAGTCTCCATAAAGCAAAAGGCTGACCTGAGGGGCTGGTAAGATGGCTCTTTCAAAAGAACTGGGTTCACTTCCCAGGACCCACATAGTGTCTCACAACCACCTCTGACTCCAGTTCCAGGGAATCTAGTGCCCTCTTCTGTGGACAACAGGATTTCACACAGTACATAGGCATACATGAAGACAAAATATCCATACACATAAAATAAATAAATAACTTTTAAAAAGATCTACTCTGGGCCTCCTTTATCCACTTAGCAAATGGTGTTGAGTGATCAGAATTATTCTGGCTCTGTAGAACACAGCCCTCTCCTAGAAACTTCCTATATTTGGAACTCAACAGCATCTCATGAAACTCAAGATACGACTGAAGACAATCACCCTATGACACAGCAAATCCAGCTCAAAGTGGTTGTAATGCTAGCTTCTTATCTCTGCCCTCCATGACTATGTAAGACTCAAATGCCGCTGGAAAAAAGTAGCTATTTCACTTCAGAGTGTGACATGCTTTATGGTTTATGATTTTTGGTTACACAGATGTTTTTATGCTAAGATCCATTCCCTTTCCAGTGAACATTTCCTTCTTGTTCAGCGTCCTGGTGTTCAACACCAGGAACACTCTCCATCATTGGGAGACCTAGAATATCAAAACTATTTTCATACCCCTAGTTATCACACCTGTTAATTTTACCCGTAGAGTAGTAGAAAAATTAGTGCTTTCTTTTAGGATACAAATTCCCAGGTATTAGCATTAAAAACTAGAATCCTGATACTCATCTTCCTTTGTGCAGAACCCATTCAATTTAGTTTTCTAGTCCACTGTGTACAAGATCACAAGGAAGGATCTGGAACATATATTATGGCCAAGCTCCAGAGACCCAAGCCGAATCTATCAACCAGTAGCTATGATGCTCAAAACAGGTCAAGCTCAATTCTTCTTTGGAGCATAGGGAGTATTATACCCTAAACTCATTTGGCCTGTATAGCTGGATTCGTTTGAGGTAACTGAGAAGGGAAGAGGCTGGTAATTCTACACCTTTCTCCCATGCCCACTCCTCACAGTGGAGTGCTGGGCAATTGCAAATCCAACCAGGATAAACACTTGTAATATCTGTGGAAGAGAACCCAGCTATGGCATTCCTACAAACATGTCATTATCTGTCAGAAGCCCCTTCTTGACAGGGTAGCTGCAGGAGCCTTTGGGACAGGAACTGCCACCAAGAGAGATGAAGGAACAATGCAGGGGCACTCCTGTTGGGTCCCAACATTGCCTCTGATTTTTGTTTTTGCTTTTCTCTGATGGAGTATTGCTATGCAGATCAGAATGGTCTGGCTCCAAAGTCTCTTAAAGTTAAAGAATTGTCCTAAATTACTCCCACGAGGGACCTAAAACTGGCCTGACACAGAGGCAGGCAAACAACCAACAGACCTACAAAGAAATCCTTAAAGCTGATAACTCTCCTTGTAGACGTTTTTCTCAAAGACTGCACTCAACATTTGCTTGCACATCATGGTCGAGGAAAAGACAGGACTCTCAGTGAGTCCTGTAGAGAAAAGGGAAAATATGTCCCAGGATTTAGCTTATTTTGCCTCATCCTAACAGCTGAGTTTTGTAGAATCAGTACTCCTAACATAAAACAACACATAAATATCTGGGCAAGAGATAACAATGCAAAAGTCAAGTATAGATTTTGCAAATATCTTCCACCCTGGTCTATAAATTTTAATTTGAGGTAGCTATCAAACATCATGTACCTTTCAAGTCTGCAGCTTAACTTGATAATACTTGGTAACAGCTTTATGAAATGAATGCTTGGAAGTATTCAACAATGGATTCAAGATTCAATGCATGGTCATAGCCATATTTGAAATTATATTATTAACAATTCTTGAAGGTTTTAAATCAATCAGCTTGGAAGTACATGAAGCTTGCTCTCAGCCCTCTGAGGTGATATATAAAGACACCTGCTTTATCCTCACCCCAAGTCTCTGACCAACAGTCACTCTGCCATAGCTTGTGGACTCACACATAGGCCCTTCAAGTTTGGAAGGAGCAGGCTTCTTCCTGCTCCTGTAAAATGGCAGGAGCAGTAAGAGCCCTCAAGTTCACAACCAAGATGAGTGACACATTATCAGAATGACTGTTCAGATTGCTTTACTTGGTCTAAATCACGCTGTGGGCCCTTCAACTGGGAAACTTCAACTGCTCGTCAATTTTCTTCTTGGTCTTGTGGTGGACAAGGGCTTTGGCATGAAAGCTCTATTATTGTGTTTTTGTATACTGGACAACTTGATTTTGACTTTCAACAAGGACAGCACATCAGCAAAAGCACTCCCACTGGAAACTGAGGGACACCATTCTCAGCAACATGCCTGATGGCTGCACAGATAGTACTTGCAGTTATCAAGCAGAATCTGTCCTAGCTTGCTCGCTCCCTTTAGAAGACTGTGCTGTCTTAAATGTCATGGTAGTTAGAGAAGCCAGGTTCCTGACAACTGTGTGGAAACAACAAACAGAAGCAGGGATTGCAAGACAATCAGAAGACAACCAACCAATTAGACAAAGTCTTCAAAGAAGTATACATCAGGAATGGCTGCACTTACACACACACACACACACACACACACACACACACACACACACACCACACCACACACACTTTTAGTGGTTTCAGAAATAGTCAAAATGGCAGAGCCAGCATATCAAATATTAAAATAAAATCAATTGAATCACCTAACACATTAGTATGAACTCATAAGGTGACGTTTGTAAATTGAGTGCCTTCTGGTTAGCTGAACCTGGCATATTCAGGATATGCGACATCTCATTTTATTGAGTTAAAAAGGTAAATGACCCAGAAAGCAGCAATATTTCCAAGTTTCTGAAAAAAATAAACTAAAGTATATCTTCCAAGCATGCTAAGTACATCTTGTAGTCCCTGGATTAATAGGGTCTCAAAATTCACCAAGTTTATCTGGTAGGTGGCTTGTGGTCATTCTAGTAAGGCAAAGGCTTGCCTATGTGCTCTCTGAAAGAGCTGATTATAATAAACAATATATTAATTACTGTAATTTTCTTTGTCTTTGTTTATTTGTGTGTTTGTTTTACAAGACAGGGTTTCTCAGTATAGCCTTGGCTGGCTGCCGTCGATTCTGTTTGTAGACCAGGCTGACCTTGAACTCACAAAGGTCCACCTGACTCTGCCTCCATGAGTGCTAGGATTACAGATGTGCACCACCATGCCCAGCTACAACTGACATTCTTTTTGTAAGGATTTTTATGTTTATTTCTGAGTGTGTGTGTGTGTGTGTGTGTGTGTGTGTGTGTGTGTGTGTGTGTGCACGCACGCGCGTGTGTGGGCGTTTTAGGGGAGGTTTCCTTTTTAAATAAATTATGGTGAACGTTCCTCAGCTTTAGAGGCACTTTCTGGCTTACACCAAAGAGAAATGTCCCTACGGTATGAAGAAGTTAGGTTCACAGTTAACATTCAGAACGGTTATACTTTATTGTAACACAGGGCAATTAAGAGCACTAAACAGAATGACTTTCTTATTTAGAGATTTGGTAACAAACAAAATCTAGTCCTCTACCTTTCTCGGTGTAGTCTGTAACTTTATTGGGCTACATTACCAAGAAGGCTTCAGTAAATTATCATGGTGCAAAAATCATTCCCTGAGTAATTTGCAGAAGCTATATTAAGCAAATATGCTGCATTTAGTTCTAATTTTAAAACTGGTTACAGAAATATCACCTAGGTATAGAGAAATGCCGAGCCTTTTCCAGACATGTTTAAGGTGAGATGATGAGCCTTGGAAACCCTTCTGAAAGAAATGCTCCTATAGAGAATGCTTACTCTCTCTACTAAATCCTGTGCTCAACTGCAAGCCCACAGCCACGTTCTCCTACAGGAATTTTAACATATACTTAAGTTACAAGCCCAGCAAAAATTCATTTTGACTTGTGATTCTAAACTATTGGCCTAGTTTGGAAAATATTTTTCATAGGGGGAGGTAAGTCATTAATTTTCATAAGAAACCTTTCATATTTGACAAATGCAGAAACACCTTTTACCCCTACAATTTCTGCTTCTTCATGTTTTACCTATTATTCCCAAAAGAAGATGTAGGATGGACCTAGGATACACCACTCCTGTCTTGAGCAACTTCTGCAAAACCTACTGATGCTCATTAGCAAGCATTCATTCACAGAAATATCTGGTATCAAATAAGACTATGGGATACAGAAAAGCAAAGTCTACATCCCTTGCCTTTAAGTTCAAGTTTAGAGAAATCATCAATTAAAAAAAAACAGAGCAGAAAATATTCTACACCATAAAGACATAAAACAATCAATAAAAATAACATCTTATTGATCCAATCCTAAATTAATGTTGAATGACTTGGTAAGGCATGGGTATGAAACCTGGAAAGATCATCAGAACTTCAGAGGAAAGCCAGGCACGGCTGCTCCTGCTTGTAATCCCAGCACTGCCAAGGCTAAAGCAGAAGGATCATGAATATGAGGTCATCTTGGGCCTCATAGTGAGTCCCTGCGTCAGTAAAAAGAAATAAGAAAGAGATTTATTGCTGGGACGAATCCAGGAGAGGAAGGACAAATCCAGGAGTGGCTGCCTCTGCTCCTGGGAGAAGACAGAAGACAACTGGACAGATATAGCTTTTATACAGGGTTTCTTAGGGGGCAGAGCTTTCTGAGGCAGGGATTTCCAGAGTGTGTATTGTTGGGATGTCAAGCCTGAGGTGGGGGAAGTTCAGGGATTGGTGGGGTTTTGTCCAGATTTCTCATATCAAATTAGCATAATCTGGGATGAGTCCTACTGAGGGGTTGGAGATAGCAGGAACAGAGGTCTGGGCATGGGGAGCCGCTGGAGCTTTTCCAGGCAGAAGTCCGGCCACCTTTTTTGCCTTGTAAGGTAATAAAGCTTACAATGTGTCCAAAAGTTATGAAGTGTCAACTATGAAGGAAGTAGGATGAAGCAAAAAAGGTTTTCCTCATCACAGGCAACTCCCATGGTGGTGGCAACAGGCATCCTAAGGCAGGAAAGGTGCCTGGTTTCATACAGCAGTAGGCTGAGGCAGTAATAGTAACCATGGACAGCTCCCGCTGAGGGGCTGACAGAAGCTACTGCTGTTTTTGTTGTTGTTGTTGTTGTCCCCTCTCTCTCTCCCTCTCTCTCTCTCTCTCTCTCTCTCTCTCTCTCTCTCTCTCTCTCTCTCTCTCTCTCTCTCTTATCTTCACATCCCCAAGGCTGGAAGTTGGAACTCACTGTCCTGAGGCAGGAAGGAGGACTGACATCAAGCCACTTCAAATTTCAGTGATCTGCTGCTCAAGGACTAGACAAAGCTCTTGGCGGTGGTGATATAGTGGGCCACTGGATAGCAGCTGTCCACCATAGCTTGGAAGTGGGCTTCTGCAGCTTGGGGATAGACTGCCATGGCTTTGGGGCAGACTACTATTGCTGGCCCAGGCCAAGGATTGATCCAGGTCACAATGACTTTCTCCTTGGTGGGAGCGGAGTGGTGGTGGTGTTAGGCTCGGTGGCTCTGGGCTATCTCTGCTGCGTTTGACGTGGCTTTGATCTAGCTACAGCCAAGGCAGCAGTGTGCTCAGGCTCCGGGCTCACTCCTTGGCAGTATCGGTAGCCTTGAACTGGCAAAGAAATCCCTATAATAAAGGCAGTCTTTAACTCAACACATAAAGTGTTGTTATGGGCCTGGGTTCATTGAGAGATTCAGCAATCTGAGGATGAGGTATTTACCAGGGAAGAGGCTTTTAAATTCAAGTACTCATGTTGAGACCGGGCTACATCCTGAGAGCTAAGATATCCAAGATGCAGCAGCTAGCCATATTAGCCCAGGGTTTATAAAGGTAAAACCCACAAGATTACATGTATTCTGTCTAGAGTATGCTGGGCCTTATTTTAAGAAATATGCCTTGTAGTTGTCCTAGTCACAGTAAAAAAAAAATCCACTGGGTTACAAAAGCAGAAATAGTGGTTAGTCTTGTGACCTACTATCTTGCAAGTGCAGCACTTACATTTTGTAATATGTCAATTTTGAGAAGTCTTCATCATCTGGGAGAGAAAGGAAGTGGGTTGCTGGGGTACAGCATGTACAAGCTCGGAGCTTACATGATAGAGGCATGTTTGTTTGTTTGTTTGTTTGTTTTGTTTTGTTTGTTATCCCTCAAGCATAATAAGTTTAAACTTTAAACACAGTCATCACACGGTAACAGGAAGCCTGGGGAAGGGCCTGGGATCACAGTCCAGGAGAGTATGCTGAGGCCTGAGATCCACCACAAGCATCTCCCTGCATGTCCGCAGGTCAGAAGCAGATCACCCCCAACACCACAGCCCAGGACATGCCCTCTTCTTTGGCCCTTCACCTGATCAACAGAGGCTCCTGGAGACACCATAGGCTGCTTGGACCTCTAGGTGGCTCTGAAGGTCATTTCACATCCAGGGAGCATAGAGAGTACATCACTGCACAAAATGCAGCCCACTGGAACAGCCCAAACAGACCCATGTGGGAGACCCACTTCTAGGAAACAGTCTAAACATGCCCAGCCAAAAACAGCAGTTACAGAGAGACACAGGACCTGTAACATCAGAGCACCTGGAGCAAATGTCACTTGGGGCAGGTGGAAGCTGAGGAATCACTGCATCAGAGGTGGGGCTATAAACTCACAATAGGGGTGGGCGCAGGTGGGACTGAAAGGGGAGAGGTCATGGCCAAGATATTATTGAGAGGAGGGGCTGGAAGGGGAAGGATTTGTCTGAATGCAGTTACCTGACTGAGAGAAACACTGCAGGGAGAAAAATATATTGGGGCCAGGAATCTTTAAGTTAAGTTCATCAATGGAAACCTAGGTGTAAAAAAATTATAAATTTAGTTTTATCATTTTATTCTTTTAAGATATTTATTTTGAGATGAATAGATATTGCTAAAAGGCCCATGGCTAGAGTCATACAGCCTCCGTGAGCACAGGCCCATCTCCGCAGACACTGGCCAGTCCCAGGTAAAATCTCTTAGCCACTGATAGAATTCTCCTAAAAGCTTTTAAAAGAGCCTGCAAGCTCCCCCTTGGGGTTGCCACCATTTTGAATGGATGGCTGAATCTCCATGTAGACTGTTTCTGCAGAATAAACACTCTTTGTTTTTACACACTATTTGAGTCTGGGGTCTTCTTTCAGCAATTTTCAGACTCTTATGATTTATTTTATGTGTGTATGTGTGTGTGTGCCTGAGAGTACATATGTACACCACATATGTGCAGGGGCCCACAGAGGTCAGAAGAGCCATTGGATCCTCTGGAACTAGAGATACAGATGGTTGTGAGCCACCATATGAATGCTGGAAACTGAACTCAGATTCTTTGCAGTAGCAGCCAAAATGAGCCATCTCTCCAGTCTATATAATAGCAATCTAGGTCAGGATAATGGTAGTCCCAAGGGTCACAAAGTAGTCATGATTTTTTATTACCTTACAACATTATAGCAGGAAACCTGTATGCAAAGATTGCTGATTAAGATGTTTTATGATTAAGGATATACCATGGATTGGGTTATATAGCTCCCAGCATGGCTCATTTGTAATCTAGGTCCCTATGGAAGAATAGCTATTATAATAAGTTGTTTACTTGTAAGGGTTAGTAAGGGTTAAATTTCAACCTGTGCTTATGTGGATGCCCAGCAAGTGTGAATTAATCACCAGTCTGTGGTCTGAACCACTGGGTTTCCTCACATGAGATTATGGGGTTCCAGGGGTAATCTTTAAAGAACTTTCTGTCACATGGTACAGAAGTTGTTAACATTTAACATCTATTTCAGTGCTGCTTATGCACTGTTTGGGTCTAATATAACCATGATCCCTCTTTCATTTGTTAAATCTCTTTCTCCCCCTCCCCACCCCCCTCTCTCTCTCTCAAAAAAAAAAAAGCTTTGAGTTCAAATTTATCAGCAGACAAATGAATCAAGTGAATCTAGAATATCATAATTCTCAATGATACACATTTAATATTCATGCTGATTTTCAACTATCCACTACAGTGAGAAAGGCTGTTTTGTTTTCATAAGTGAGCTTAAAAGTGAGTTAACTTAGCAGAGCTGAGCAGCCTAGTAAATGGATGGGACTAGAAAATACACTGCTGAATAAGGTAACCCAGACACAAAAAGATAAACATTGCAAGTTCACTCTCATTCATGACTCCTAGCTCTAAAACTTCAAATCTGGGTGTATAACCTTGACTAACTGAAACACAGAAAGTAAAAAATGAAAAGTGGGGGTGAGAAATGAGCTCAAAAGAGGGATATAGCAGAATTTAGGTCTCACGTTAAGGGGGAAATAGCTAAAATCGCCACCCCTTTAATTAGAAAGGGGAGAGGAAGGACAATACAAAAGGAGAAGAAAGAAGTATAAATAACACTAAGGGTGTTTGAAAATCCGTATTGAATCATTATTTTATATTTACCTAAAATTACACTAAAAAAACATTTAAGTATATGTATACACACATACACACGTATTTCAAATGAAGTTATGCCATCTGGGGTGATAATTCTCCCCACAAGAACCATAGAATATCTAACAAAGACCTCAGTACCAGATAAGAAGACTCCTTTCAAGTTGTTAGTAAGAGGAGTCCAAGAAACTCCCAAAACAATATAGGCCATGACTGTTGCCCTTGAGTGCTTTCCAAAAGTTGAATGTAAAACCACTGTGAGTAGCATGGCTGTCTAAACAAGATCTGAACAATGACTACACCAGTTTGCAGGCCAACATAATGGGAGAAATCACATCCCACACATCCCCCAAGAAGAGCTCTGGGCAATAAAAGACTACAGAGAGGTAGAATTAATCTTCCCCAGGGATGAGTCCCCTAATTGGTTAGTCAATACTTAGTGGCCAGCCCCCAAAACATAAACATTCAAGCAGCACTCAATGGATTCATCAGGTGTTATTTATATATCTATTGATTTATATATAAATATTAAACAATAAAAATTAAAGAAAATAGGCCATGAATTTGGGAAGAAGCAAGTGGAGTAGGAGGGAATGAAAGAAGAGGATGGAAGGGAGAAATTGTGTTATTATATTTTAATTAAGAAAATAAAAAAGAACAGTAAAACTATTGTTTTGATAAGTTGTTTTGTAGTTGGTATAATTACCGTCCTATCTTTGCATTATAATGTACTTTAATACAATTTGATAAAGAAGAAAAGCATTATTTAACTGCCTGATACAATTAATGGAAATGCTAACAGTATGTCTACAAACAAATAAAAAAGCAAAAGTTTATCCATGAAACAAAAAAAAGAAAGAAAAAAGAAACAGTTTGAATGAATTCTATCAGTTTAATGACATAATTATGAATTTTTGCTGTAACAATGAGATATTCACTCTAATCTTTAATCTGGTTTCATTATTGAAACATGGTTTGCTTTTGATTTGTTTCAGATGGTACAGGGTGGATAAAAGAGGTGGGGATACAGAGAAAACTGCTTGACAATCCTCGGTGCTATGTCCATTAGTGTTTATTACATTACCATGCCTTCTCTTTGTTTTCTTAGTATTAGCTGCCATTGAATTCATAACGTACAAAATGCTAAAAGACAGTTATAGCAAATATTATGCTACTGACTGCTCTGGAACCCTCATCACTTCCCATCACTTCCTTCACTTTATGTCTCTGCTAATTCTCTCTCTCTCTCTCTCTCTCTCTCTCTCTCTCTCTCTCTCTCTCTCTCTCTCTCTCTTCTCTCTCTCTCCCCCCTCTCTCTCTCTCTGTTTTTCTCCTTTATGTGTTTGTGTGTATGTTTGTGTGTTGTGTGTGCATGTATATACATATATACATACATACATACATACATATATATGCAACATTACCTTTGGAAAGACATAAAATAATGTATATATTAATAAAAGGCAGGTTTATGTTGATTTCAAAATAATGAGTCAATTTAAATTAAGAAAATTATTAATGCATTAATGCAAACATGCATTCTGGTGGTAGGACTGGAATTTGACCATTGTGGAAGTCACTGCTTAGTACTTTATATGAATCTGTTTCCTTACAATTTTATAAGCTTCTGTGCCTCAGTTTCCTCATCTATAAAACAAAGACAGTACTAATGGTGCTCACCTTACAAAGTTACTGGGAGAAGAAAATATCCTGATGTGAGCCTCTTTGGAGAAGTCTAACAAAGAGTAGCAGCAAGTGAGGAGTGGCTGGCAATGTCCCCTTCTCTGAAGCCTCTGGTCACTCATTCAGTTACTTTCTAGGTAGAAATTTCACACACAGTCCATTTTTCCTTGTAACTCCTTTCAGAGCTCAGGCCAACATAATGAGATGTAGCCCTGGGGACTCTGCTGTGCAGCCATATTGGGTGCTGCTCCCTCAGAATCCACCTGACCTGCCTTGCACACAGGTAGAACTGATCTTACCCCAACAGCAACAGAATAAATAGACTAGCAGAGCATGGATTACAGCAATGCACAGTTTGAGTGCTTTACATGACGTACTTAATTTGCGAGCTCCTGCTGAGAATGACAGAGGAAGTAGAGAAGGAATGAAGAAATAAATGCTCCTTCCCAAGGTCCTCATGACCTCCCAGTGGACTGAGCAGAGGAGGAATGATCATCTTCAGACACCCTCAGTTTTATTCCAGTTTCATCTCCCCCTTGCCATGCTTTAAGGCCAGTTCTATAATATCTGTGTGTACCCCAGCCTTTCTTATACAATATGGGGTACCAAATACCCCAAAATTATTTTAAGGATTGAATAAACTAATAAAAACCAGATCTGTTGGGGCATACCTGTAATCTCAGCACTCCAATGGTAGAGGCAAGAGGGTTGGCAGTCCAACACCAGATTTAACACAGAGAAGACACATCTCAAAAAAATAAATAAGCTGAATGCTCATCTTCCAATAGCACATCATGTCTGCCTGCAACCATGCCTCTGAGCTATGATGGATTTTCAGTCTTCTGAAACAATAAGCCAAACTAAACCCTCCTGTGGATGGATGGATGAATAGATAGATAGATAGATAGATAGATAGATAGATAGATAGATGATAGACAGACAGATATGCTAGGGACAAAGGCAACGATGGGTTTAATACTCAGAAGATGAGGGTAGGGGGATCACAAGTTCAAGTTCAGTTTGACTAAGCAACGTAATGAGGTTCTGTTTCAAAGCAAAAGGAAAAAGAAGGCTTGGAATAGTGTTCAATGGTTGACTACTTGCCAAGCATGTGTTATGCTACAGGTTAAATTCACAGTAAATAAATAAATAAATATTAATATATACTATCTGTCACATAGTAAGTACTATGAGCATGTCTCCATTTTCTACATGAATAAAGGAGACATAAAGATAAATTGCCTACACCAAGACACATTTCTGGTAAGTGAAAGGACATATTTGATTAGCTTCTAGTCTGGTGTCATTCCAGAAAGAGGAGTGGAACTGAATACCTGTCCTCTAGTTGGGAAGGAACCAGCAGCTAGGAGCAGCAGGCATCCCGCACTGACAACCTTACCTCCCTCAGCACTTATTAGCTTTCTCTCTCTTTTTTTAAAATAGATTCTTCCTTCATACAATCTATTCCAAGCAAAGTTTTCCCTCCTTCCACTCCTCCTTTCTCTGCCCCACTTCCCCTCTCTCTCAGATCCTTTTCCTCTTCGATTTTCTCTACAGAAAAGAGCAGGACAAAACTGGATACATTAAGAAAAGGCAAAAGCCTTCATATTGAGGCTAGACAAGGTAATCCAAGAGAAGGAAACGAGTCTCAAGAGCAGGCAAAAGAGTAATAAATACACCTGCTTCCACTGCTAAAACCCTCACCAGAACACCAGGCTAACATCCGAAACATAAATGCAGAAGACCTGGTACAGAGACATGCAGGCTCTGTACTTGCTGCTTCAGTCTCTGTGAGCCCTACTTACCGTATTTTTCAGACTATAAGACACATCTGACCATGAGACACACCCAGTTTTTAGAGAAGTGAAACAAGAAAAATAGTAAAAACAGCAATCAGATCATAAGGCACACCCTAATTCCTCCACACACACTTTTGGGGAAGGAGAGGGGGGAGGGAACATGCGTCTTATGGTCCAAAAAATATGGTAGTTGATTCAGTGGGCCATGTAGTCTCCTATTCCCTCTGGCTCCTACATTCTTTCTCCCCCACACCCTTCCTCAGTGTTGCTAATCTCTGAGGAGAGGGACCTGACTGAAGGGACCCAATGGAGACTCCCAATTTAGACTCTCCCTGCATAACGTCTTGCTATGGGTCTATGTATTCATTCCAATTTGCTGAGAGAAGAACTATTCTGTTAATGAAGCTTGCCTCTCTAGATCTTGTTCTAATTTATAATTTTTTAATATCCAGGATTCCCTCAGTTTATATTTTCTTTATTGCTTCTGTTTCCAGTTTTAGATCTTAAGCAGTTTTTTGTTTTCTCCTCCAACAGTTTGTTTGTGTTTTCCTGGATTTTTAAAGGATTTTTTTTCAGTGCTTTTAAGGATAACTACCATCATCATATAGTTAGTTTTACAGTCTTTTTTTTATACTTTAGCTATGGTGGGATATCCAGGCCCTGCTGTAGTAGAACATCTTGGTTCATATGGTGACATATTACACTGCCTGTTACTGTGTTCTTAAGCTGGCATCTAGGCATTTGAATTTGGGGTGCTTATATGTCTAGGTGCTGATTACTGGGTTTGCCTTTGTTGGTTGGGAGTTGACACCTCTACCACCACCCCCACACCTTGGTTTCTGTGTCCTCTCTGTATTTTCAGAGGGTATTGGCTGAGTGTTGTCTGTTTTACTGGTCTGCTTGGCTGGTGTTGAAGGCTAGGGGAAGGCAAGATCTGGTGGAGATGATCTGAAGGAGCCACAGGAGCATGGACAATGGGGAAGGAAAGCTGCCTTTGTTGTCCTGTTGCAGTGCTAGGGGTGACATTGAGAATTAGGTCTGGGGTAATAGAGAGAGTGGAAAATGTATGGAGGCAACTTACATAGTCCTTTGCCAGGTGTAGCCTATGGTTGAGAAAGATGTCTGCCAGGCTGGTGGCTGGGACACAGCAATGGGGTGGGAAAGGAAGGGCAGCCTGGGGACAGTCTCAGCAGTTACCTGATTTTAAGAGAAGAGGCTGTGAGCATTCATGTCTTAGCTTTCTTTTTCCTTGAAGGCTAAGGATTCAGACAAGCAGGTTACCAGGCTTGTACACTGGTTCTGCCTCATGGTAGTTGTGTAGCTGAGCAACCACAGGCCTTCAGAGGCCTCATATCCCTGGAAGGAGTGAATGAAACAATGGTTTAAAAATACTTAATTCTGGGTTAGTTGTGCTAAAAAAATCTTAATAAATATTTATTGCATTTTTGTAGAGTAGGAGGGAAAATAGGCATAGGCCTTGGTAACATAAGCACTTGGCAAGCCATTTAGGAGTCTAGAAGTCTCTCAAGCAAAGTGTATGTATGAACAAAGGCAAAGAGGAGGCAGGTACTTTCTGTAAATCAATGGATGGTTTATTTAAATCAGAAATCAGAACTCACAGATTGAAAGCCCAGTCTTTAGCCTCTCAGGTACTTATAGACAGGTATAGAATGGGCTTACATGACTCATGAAATCTCAGAATTATTTGCCAATGTTATAATAACGATTAAGCTGCCACACATCAGATCTGGTATAAAAAAGGTTTACTGTGGGGAAAAAAGGATGAGGAGAGAGAAGAAGAAGATGGCCATGACAGAGAGAAACAGAGACAAAAAGAGGGAGTGAAACCGAAAGAAAGTGAAACAGACTGGCAAGATTCTAGTTATCAGCACATTCCTGGCCTGCAGCTGGCAATGGCACATGATGACATCAGAAGTTGCTAAGGCCCTGAAAGGCAGTCTAGTAGGACTGCTTATATATTCACAGGCAACACTTACAAAGTGTGGTATCAATGTATAGATATGGCTTATGAATGTGGCAGATGAGTAGGCCCTGTACTCATTAGTGTCTTATCAACTCTGACACAGTCATGTAGAAAAAGAGAAGCCCAACTGAGGAAAGTGTTTCATCAGACTGGCCTATAGACAGTCTGTGGGGAGAGCACTTTCTATATTAAAGACTATTGTAGGAAGATGCAGCCCATTCTAGGTGGTGCTATCCCTGGACAGGTAGTGTTGGGTTAAAAGAGCAGGCTGGGCAAACCATGGAGAGGCAGCCAGTGGAAAATGTTCCTTTAACAGCTCTGATTTACTTCCTGCCTCCAGGTCCCTGCTTCGATTTGACTTCCCTTTGATAGAGGGCAGGGGTCTTGCTGGGGTTCATTTTCTCTGGCAATTAAATCTATCTCTTACTCTTTTGCCTGCTCTTGAGACTGTTTTCCTCCTGGTGGATTCCTGTGTCCAGCTTTGATATGAGGGCCTTTCGCCTTGTCTTAGTGTATCTTATTTTGTCCTGTTTGGAGGCCTCCTCTTGTCTGAAGATAAAATGGAGGTGGGGTGGATCTGGAAGAAAGCGCAGGTGGAGATGGTCTAGGAGGAGTGAACAAAGGGGAAACTGTGGCTCAATGTATTATATGAGGAAAAAAAGTCTATTTTCAATTTTAAAAACATTGAAAGGCAGAAAAGAAAATCTGAAGTGCAACACGTAGCAGCAGAGAAATGTGAAGCACCACAGTATCAGCAGGAGAAGGAAGGCCTTTGTTGGGAGTGAGGAAACATGCACACAGCAGACAAAAAGCAGAGAAAGGGCAGGCCTTGAAGTTGTTGAGCTAGTCCATTCACAGGAGACCTGCTGGTGGGAGACAAAAGCCCACAATGAATTTGTCTTAAGCTTCAGACTCTCTTGTCTCAAGGCACGAGGGTGAGGAAGAAGCTGGCCCTATTAGACGTTCACATCTTTATCACCTAGCAATGGCCCTTCTCTGTCTGCCTGCTCAGCAGAGAGTCTACCTCACTCCTTATCTCCAGCCTTCATTATGTAAGCTATAAATTGAAATAAATCCTTCCCTCCCTGAGTTACTTTTTTTTTTTAAAGATATATTTATTATGTATACAGTGCTCTGCCTGCATATACACCTACAGGCCTGAAGAGGGCATCAGATCACATTATAGATAGTTGTGAGCCACCATGTGGTTGCGGGGAATTGAACTCAGGACCTCTGGTTACTTTTAATCATAGTGTTTATACAGAAATAGAAAGGAAACTAAGACAGGCCTCTCCTCAAGTGCTCCATCCTAGCCACTGGAACCTGGGACTACATCTGTTCTTACTTCTATGCCAAATAGATAAAGAGCTTGAGACAGGATTGACCGTGGATTGTCCCGTGAGCCCACTTATCATAAGGTTATCACACACACACAAAAACAAAAAGAAGCTGGGATTCAGAGAAGAGAGGGATGCTAAACGGCTTGTTTTAAACATTATAGGAGGGGACCACAAGATGATTCAGTGGAAAAGACTCTTGCCACCAAACCTAAGGACTTGAGATTAATCCCTAGGACCCACATGGCAGAAAGACAGTACAAATTCCTGAAAGTTGTTCTCTGACCTGGAAGAGAATGCATGGTTGCACGTCTGCAGACACATCCAAATAAATGGCCATAACCATAAATTTGGAGGAAGAGGTTCTAGACTGGGGAATGTAAATGCTAGGTCTAGAAAGGCTTGAACACAGTTGCTCCACTCGAGCTGCCAGCAAAAACCCAGCACAGCAGACACATCTCAGGTGTTTTGACAACCACAATGTAAAACAATAGGTTTGTGCTGCTCTAACCACCGTCTCTGCTATAGCAGTGGTATGAAACTAACACACATTTGGTTTTTCTATACAATCCAGGGAACTAGTCACACTAAGCCTGAGTCCTTACCCACAGAAAGACCAGGGATGCCATCAGTCAGGGAAGATGCTCACTTGCTGAGGCCTCTCCCACTGTGGCATTTTATTCTGTCATTTCCTGCCTGTCCACTGAGGCTTCTGAATGTGGACCCTCATGTTGGCTCTGTTTCTTAACAATTAAACTTTGTTATACAACCCAACTAGCATACACTGAAAGACCCCATTTCTAAATATTGTTTAGTCAAGGCTTGCTATTTTGTAAATGATTCTATTTTGTAAGGCTTGTACAATGGTTAAGGGAGGTCACCTGAAAGGCCCAGTCAGACTGTGTCACAAGGCTCGCAGATGTCACAAAGTTCGTGGTCACCCACCATTTCACAAGGTCTGCACAAACGGTTCTGGGAAACTGCCCTGGGGTCAAGTTATTGGAAAAACAGGATGTATGGATGGTCAGTAAATAGGCTACTGGTAAACATAGCCTAACCATTTCCTGATTCCAAAGCCCTAACCAGAGCTAAATCTAGCCGCATTAAGTTAGCCAATCAAGACCCTGTAACTATGCTTCTCGCTTCTGTAACCCCCACTTCCTGCTTCTCACCCTATAAAAGGGTCTCCTCCCCTTCACTCGGCGCGCCAGTCATCCGATAGACTGTGTCGCCCGGGTACCCGTGTAATCAATAAAGCCTCTTGCGTTTGCAACCGGACTTTGGTTTCGCTGGTTCTTGGGGAGGGTCTCCCTGATGAAGGACACTCCGTGAGGAGGGTCTTTCAACACAAGAAGGAAAAAAAAAGGTTAAAGGGACAGAAGAGTGAACCTTCTCGTATCCGTTCCACAGGACGGGTCCTTAGGTGTCTCTGTCCCTTGAGCTGGTCAGGTCCCTTCCTCTCTCTGCTCACCCTGCTCGCCTTCACCTGTTGTTTTTTCTTTGCCCCACCTTCCCAGTCACAAGCAAAGGGCGGTCTCCTTCTCCCTTTGAGGGTCAATTAGGAAAACAATAGCCACGGTGGGGTTCTCAGGTCGGCTTCCTGAATTCCAAGCCCAGGAAGGCTCCAAACAGTCTGTCACAAGGTATTCATGGGGTGCCCCAAGGGTAAAGCCCGCCAAGACTGCTTCCACCTGTGACAAAGCTTAATCTTTCCCACACCGTCAGGCTGGCACTGTTCTTTGAGAAAGCTTGACTCACTGGCAAAAATTGGAAAATGCCAACAGTCAAAATGACTGCGCTGGTCCCAATACTATGATGTGTGTTCTGAGAAGCTTCCATCTAGCCGATGAGAATGAACTGGGCACTGAGTCCAATGGACAGTGATAGGGTTCTCCACTGCCTGTCTCCTTATTGGTAACTTGACATTTCAGCATTTTTTGGCCTGGATAATGTGCAAAGCCTATTCTGGAGGACATTCCTCCTTAGCCATTTTCATATCACCTTGAGCCTACACAGAATGGCAATTGCCTCCCTGTGATGGGGCCCCACGCCTGTCTCCTGTTTACACACCATTACCCCGGGAAATACCTGGCTTCCCATCTCCAGTCCCCAGCTTTGTGACAGTTTCAGCGCCCCCCCCCAACCCAGCTCAGCCCACGTGTACTGCTTGAGCAGTGAGACGTGAAGACTGACAGCCCTTGAGAACGGCACAGACTGTTCCCAACTTAAGCCATTTAAAATGCATTTCTGTGCCACCCGCTCCATTTCTGTAATTCCATGCCCCTACCTCTTTGAAATATGGTAACCCTAGGGAGGAGAAGAAATTATCCAGGGAGAAGGAGTTCAGATGTGCTAACATTTTAATCGCTCTTTCCTTTAACGCATTAGTCACATTCATTAAGTATGATTAATTTGTGAACTTTGTTGAAAATCATCTCAGTTTCCCCTATCAGCCACACATCCATCTCTTGTCAAGCAAGCTACAGCAGGAGCACCACAAACTCCCCATTTTTAACACCTAAATTGCATTGTGTGTCCCCCTGAAAAACTTGTCCAGTTAATTGAGCTCATTTGTACAGAACACTTGCTAGGAGCCTCGGCTCCTGAGTCATTCTGCCTTAGTTTGAGGCAAACTCCATTATCTGCTGCACAAGTCACTTGGGTATGTCACTGACGTCCATTGCCTCAGTTTCCTTATATGGAAATATGGCATTCTGGTTTCATTCAATAGGCTTATGTACACTAGCTTCTTTAGGCAATGTGTGTGCCTATCTCTCGAGATAAAACAATATAGATGATGGAAAATAGGTGTAGCATTGGCCTTGAATTCCAGCTGGGAAAGGTGAATGGGAAAAATATATAACATATCAAAGGGTGGTATATCCTACAGAGAAAAGAGAAAAAAAAACAGAGTAAAGTCAAGAAGTTCCTGGGCTGATGTCAAATTAGGTCACTTAAAGGGAATCCCAAAATCACTCCCTTCAGCCATTTCTTGATTAATATATAAGAAGTCTGTGTCCCTGGAGACATTTATAATGTGGGTTTGTTCACCAAATGAATGTTAAGCAGCCTTGAGGTGCCAGATCCTGGCTAGAGGCTGGGGACTTGGGCATGACCTGTAAGAGCTCAGGATTGACATGCTGACTCGACTGACTGAATATGTCTGAGCACTAAGGAAGAGTCTGCTCACTAAACATCTCCTCACAGGGTCCCCGAGATGACTGAGAGGATGCAGAATGAAAGGCAAGGCAGAGGAAGCATGCTAATTTGTCTCATAGGCATAGTCAGCCCTCAGACAGACCCCCGCACTTCAGTTCTGTAACACTGAGAATTAAGTCTCAATGTGTGTTCCAAACCGTAGTTCCTGCAGATCTGGAGCATAAGGGAGAAAAGCAGAAAAGAGCTCACACCCACCTTGGATCACAAGTCATCATTTCCCTGTCATAACAAATGCCCATGCAACACTAAGGGAAATTAAAGTCAACCACAACTCCCCAAGCCTAGCTTCTGGGATCATCAATTTGTAGGTTATTTGTACTTATTTCAACATTGATAGACTTGGGGGAAGCAGATTGCCAAATGTTTGGTGTTTAATTCATTGCTCAAGATAATAATGAAGGCAGTGCCCATGTGTGTATCCAAAGGCACTTTCATCCTGAGATCCTATGAACATTGCTAAGCATCCTGGGAATAGATTAAGTGGTAAAACATGTGTGTTGAATAAGCCAAGTCACCCATTTTCCTTAGAACCTTCTTTCACAAAAGGAAAAAACTCTGTATGGCATGTGGAACAATGTAGAAGAAGGAAATGTCCAACTTCCAACATCGTGAACCAGCCAGGGCTGGATGCAACTTGCCTTTTTACTTGAGACCATAGTCATTAAACCAGGTATGCTGTAGTGAAGTGAGCCAAATAATCTGGTTACCAGGTGGGGTATAGCTACAATTGATGCAGTTGCCTAAAGCCTCTGAAGCTGAAATTTGCACACTAAACTATAACTGGATGGCATTAAGGATTGGTCGTTTTAATCACGGGGAATGATTAATTGATCATTCAGAAACTATTGATCTACTGCTTATTTAATTCTTTGCAATTAAATTTGTCCAATTCCCGTCTGAATAACTGATGTTTTGCCTTGCTGTTATAAGAGCTAGAGGGATGGGGATTGTGAACGGCATGAGGTTGGAGGGGGGTGTGGGGACTCTGCACACAGGCTGGAGCTTCCCGTCCCACCCTAGGCCTGATGGTCCTCCACCATTGCTCTATGGGCCTAGGACCCTCACAAGCTCAGTGTCCCCCATCCACACTCCCTTATTTCCTGTCTCCTGGATCAGTTTTCTCATACTCAAAAAAGGGCTTACAATGTATGTAAGTGCAAACAAGGAGGACACTCCACACAGTCTGTAAAGCTGGTGTGTGCCAATTAGTATTTCACTCAATCATTTGTTATTCCCCATCTCCCACCTCTGCACTCTTAGAAGACAAATGGCTGACCCTCTCATTTAGGTTCTGGCACTCTTGCATGCTCCTCTGTTTTCTCCACTAAATCAGCTCCTTAGGGTGGGGAGGGGATAGACTCTTGTATCCATTTGTTTCAGAATGCCTGAGATGTTTTAGTTATTCCACAGTGGGTATGAGAAATTGTAAAATTATAAAATGTAAGACGCTTGCTTGCCCTGCCCAGAGGCTTCTCCCAGTTCTCGTTACTACTAGCTTCAGAGTCCCACCCTAGTTCCCAGAATAGCTACATGCGAGCTCCCTATATCAGAAGTCCCATATGGTTTCTAGTAACCGCCCTAGGGACCCACACCCAAGTCCCCACAAGAAGTCTCCCACTGCCAATGTTCATATGGTTTAAGCTTGATAAGGAACCCCACGTGCTTTGCGGTTTTTGCCCTTAAAAACTAGTCTGTAACAGCTACTCGGGGTCCTTCACCTCCCGAGGGCTGAGGGACCCTGACACGTCAGCAATAACAATAAACCTTTGCTTTTGCATCAGTGTGTTGTGCCTCGCGTGGTCTCTCATGGCGACCCCCCTTCCCGAGTTGGGCGTGAGAGTCCAACAGGTACTTTACACATACTGACAAGACCAGAAAATGTATACTGGTCGAGACAACATTAGCAAATGCTTGAGCTGCCTCTTGGGTTCCTGAGGTAATGTACCATACATGAGCTTGTGGATTTGTAGAACAAGAACTCAGATTCAAGAGGACATGGCTGACTTACTGGTGACACAGACTACAAAGAGTCCTAGGCGTTGGCAAAGCTGAATGGAGCCTGAAGGCAGCAGAATTGTTCTTAGAGTCCTGTCTTACATTGAAGTGAGAGCCACACTCCAGCTGTCCCATGAGGCCCCATCTCTAGATGATCAAAGAAGAAATTGTAAGACTTGCCTTATCAAGTCCAAGTCTTTGACCTAGCCACTCCTGTTGTAAGAATGTGTTTGACACAAATCACCAGACAAATGAGTGGAGACAAGTGTTCAAAGGTGTTTATCACAGTAATGTTTAGAGTGCAGGAAAATGTCTATGATGTATAGATTGTTAGATTGGAGGATGTTCATAAAGTACCTTTGCAATCATTTAAAAGTATAATATACGATGGCATGATAAATGCTGTTTTTCTTACATTTCATTTATTTATATGCACTTTCTTATGACCAAATGTGTGTGTGCCATAATACATATGTAGAAGTCAGAGGACAACTTATGGGAGTTTGCTCCCTCGCTCCATCATGCCGGTCCCAGCGATGAAGCCTACGTCATCAGGGTTGGTGTCAAATGTCTTTACCTGCTAAGCTGTTTCACCAGTTCTGTTTTGTTTGAGGTGGAGCCTTGTTAGGTACTTCAGGATAGACCTAAATGTGATCTTCTCACTCCCACCTACCACATGCTCTCATTAATGGTATTATCTCCACACCAGTTTGTCAAGTACATCTTTGTGTGTGTGTGTGTGTGTGTGTGTGTGTGTGTGTGTGTGTGTGTGTGTCTGTCTGTCTGTCTGTCTGTCTGTCTGTCTGTCTGTCTGTAATGTCTGACTTCACAAACAAAATGGTCTGTCAAGGTGCACATAAAATGTTCACAAAGCTTATCTCTGCACAGTAGAAATATCAGTAAATACTCTACTTTCTCCTATATGCTTTCTATACTATCTGACATTTTTAGGTTAATTACTGTTTTTGAAATTTAATCAAAACAACTGGATAGATTTTCTTTTCAGACATGACCAAAAAAAAAAAAGCCAGTCACATTTGCTTCTAATTTGAGAATGTAAGAAATAATAGGGAGCAGTATAAATGGCACAGTAATTAAGAGCACTGTCTGCTCTCCCAGGGGACCCAGGTTCAATTCTCAGCACCTATATTGTAAGACACAACCATCTGTAACTCCAGTTCCAGGAGATCTAGTGCCCTTTTCCTTCCAGTGTGGGCACTGCATGTACATGGTATACAAATATACATTCATGCAAAACACACACACACACACACACACACACACACACACACACACATATATATAGTCAGATTAGTGCTGTACTGATCCCAAGTGTGACTCCTGCCTACCCCACAAACTCCAAAACAAAGGCAGTGCTCAACTGTTTGCGAGAAATTCCATCAGATTTCTGTTCATCATATCGCTTTTGTTCACCATTGTGTCCTCAAATCAGCATGCAGCTGAATAAACAGCAAGTAAATAAATTATATATATATATGCCCTGCTCACCACTCTGAACCTTCAGTCTTCAGTACTTGCCCACTGTGCCCTGATGATTCTGGACACACTCTGTCTTCCTGCCATGCCAAACTCAGCCCAACCTCATCGCTCTTACATCAGTTGTTCCTCCTCTAATCTGGACATCACAAAATTGGACTCCTTTTGTTAAAAAAAATTCTCAGGTTAAATCCCATCCCTGCTCAGAGATTTCCCCTTGACAACTTCAACTGGGTTTCTCATGCTCCATAGTCCTCGTCAGTCTCAAGTGTCCCATCCTTTTTCTTCATTTACTGAGTTCATCACCGGTTAAGTCAATGATGCTTTTTTTTCTTTTCTTTCCATTTTTTTTTCTTTTTCAGTCTTTTCAGCAGTAGCCATGAGGCTCTGGGAGTCTGTTGTTTCCAGATTAGCACTGTACTGATCCCAAGTGTGACTCCTGCCCACCCCACAAACTCGGAAACAAAGGCAGTTCTCAAGTGTTTGATTGTGAGAAACTCTGTCAGAGCTCTGTTCACCATTGTGTCCCCACATCAACATGCAGCTGAATAAACAGCAAGTGAATGAATGATTAAACGACTTCTGAGCCTGTGATTGGAAAGGCAGGAGAAAGCTCTTTCAGAAAGCGATGGTGTTGAGAGAGGAAACACTCACTCTTCATTGGAGAGCCCAAACATGGGTGCCAGGGTAAGTGGCCCATACCCACTCAATTACTGCACGGTGGACTTTTCATTTTTATGGCCAAGTTATCAACAGTAGGAGCTTCCAGTGAAAGCATTCACACCACAGCATTTTCTTCAGAAGCATCCATAACCATTGTTACTTTGTTTTCTATGAACAGCTGCTTCCCTGAAGGTACAGCCTATTAACTGTTTGTCTTTTAACATGAGTTATGAGGCAATTTGGATGAACATGAATGACGCAGTATCAATTCAACAGCGTTATGAATTAATTAGCTACAATCCTCCGTAACGAACTGGGAAAAAGCAACCAGGCTTTCCATCTCTTTTATTTACAGCCACGTTTGATATGTTCCACCCTCTTTGATATTAAGTGTGGAACACGCTTGCTTCTTAAGAAGGTTAATTACACAAGACAGGTTTGCGGCACATTCTTTGGCATCTTGGATGTACGCATCTACAAATGGTAGAAGTTTAATCAGTCAGATTCCCTCCCAGCTCCCATTGTCCTAAAAGTGTGTGATCATTGAGCATCCAGGTGAGCAAGACAGGTTGGACATTACCAGAATGCTACAACACCCCATCAGAGATAACTAGCAGAGAGCTATGGATCAAATGTGACCCACAACCATGATTTCTTTAATTCCATAAAGTGGTTTTTTTTTTTAACATGGTGGCACATGCCTTTAACTCTAGCACTTGGGAGGCAGAAGCAGGTGGATCTCTGAGTTTCAGGATAGCCTGGTCTACAAAGAATTCCAGGACAGTCAAGGCTACATAAAGAAACTCTGTCTCAAGAAACAAGCAAATAAACAAACAAAAAGGTATTTGTCACTCAATATCATTTTGTTTTGTTTTGTTTCTGAGCCTCGAACTCACAGAGACTCACCTGCCTCTGCATTCCTGAGTGCTGGGATTACAAGTGTGTGCCATTGCTCCCAGATTTGTCACTCAATATCTTAAAATGTGGATGTGTGTGTGTGTGTGTGTGTGTGTGTGTGTGTGTGTGTGTGTGTGTCAGTTTTGTCTCAATTTTTTGTTTCAATTATACATATCCTACAAAGACCTACATACTGATGCTTGGTGCTCAGCCTGTGGTGCTTTGGTGAGAGTGGGTGTTTTAAGACTTGGGGAGGAGTGTAAGAAGGTTAGTTCACCTTAAAGGGGATATTACAACCTGATCCCTTCCAGATTTCTAGTTATTTGAAGGCTAACATCTTCCTTTGCTGCCCTCCTGCAATGATGTTGCAAACTGTCACAGGTCCAAGGCTACTAGACCAAGAGGTCATGTACTGAACTAAAATAAACCTCTCTCTCTCTCTCTCTCTCTCTCTCTCTCTCTCTCTCTCTCTCTCTCTCTCTCTCTCTCTCTCTAAAAGAAGATCACTTCAAGCATTTTGTCCCAGTGATTGAACACTATCTATCGTAGTTTGAATGAGAAGTACCCCCTCAAAATCAGCTGTATTTGAAGACTTGTTTTCTGGTTGGTGGCGCTATTTGGGAAGGTTTAGGTCTTGCAGTCTTAAGGGGGAGTTAAGTGGTACATGATCAGGGGAGCTTTCAGATTAAATCCTTACGCAGTTTCCAGTCCTCCCTTTCTCTCCTCTCTCTCTCTCTCTCTCTCTCTCTCTCTCTCTCTCTCTCTCTCTCTCTCTCTCTCTCTCTCTCTCTGCTTTTGCCTTGCTTTTGATGAGGTTGACCTGCCGCTTCCTGCTCATACTCCCATGCCTCCCTTATCTCTCTGGTACCACTAGCTAAAATAAACTCTCTCTTCTTCAAGTTGCATTTGACCATGGTGTTCTATCAGAGCAATAGAAAAATAACACACCTGAGAAATAAGAGAGTAAGGCAGTACCAGCCACACCAGTAGTTAACAAGTTGCTGTGTAGAGGCTCAGCTTCAGATAATCCCTCAGCTTTGCCCTTCTCGTGGTTGCTGCCAGCTCCCCCTGTCTCAATGAATGTTAGGACGGACGGGGCATTTCTGTGGGACCAGGTAGGGCATGAAACACTGGAACATCCAGGGAAAGCAGAGCTCTAGTACCTTCTCTAGCACCCACACAGGATACCCCTGGTAAGCAGTGAGGAAGATGAACACTCAGAGGAAATGAATGGACAGTGCCTGGAGGTGGAGGTGAAGGTGAAGATGTTCACACTGGCTAATCATATAGAGCTTGCTATGGCTTAATATAAAGTGTTTCCCATGGGCTCATGGATTACTGCTCAATCTCCAATGGGTAGAACTATTTTGGAAGGTCCTGGAAACTATAGGAGGTAGAACCAACCTATATGAAGTAGCTCACTGGGTGTAGATCCTTGGCAGCTATATCGTACCACTGTCCCTCCTTGTCTTCCCTCTGTTTGCTGCCTGCCACACAGTGAGCAGGCTCTTTCTCTTCTCCACTCTCTTGCTATCATGATACTCCTCTTCACCACGAGGTAAAGATAAACCATACGCTAAAAGAAGTCCTTTGTCCTTTGTTTATGTGAGGCAATCTATCACAATGTGACAGCCTGACTAACACGGAGTTTCTGTGTGGTCATAGCACATTTGCAGGACCAGAATCATGACCTTCATTGAACTTTTCCAGAAGAGACATGAATCAGCAGCTATTCATGCAAATTATGGCACTGATGACAGATCAATGAGACTATTTCATCCAGGTCTAACTTAGTGAACCAGTAATTTTATTAAGGTTTCCCATTTGAGTATGCATTTCTCAGAGACAGAGAAGTTGCCAAAAACCCCTCCCAAACCCAGCACTGGTGCATCCCAGAGATCCCTACCCAACTTTAAGAAAGACTCCTCTCCCCTGAACTGTTACAGTTTCTATAACCTTTAGGAGTGACCTGGTGAATCATGTGGCTTTCAAGGGGGTGTGGAGACTTGTAAATTATGTTTATTTCCTGAGCCTTGTAGGTTCTGAGGATTTTCTAGAACATGTTTTGGGTGGAAAGGATCAGCGTACACAGCAAGGTGGTATAGGAAGAGGCACCATATGTGTTTGAAGGCCCAGGGATAGAAATGAAATTGTCTTTGAAGGGAGACAGATTCATGCACACCATTTCAAATACATGGAGGTCAGAAGGCAACTTGAGAGAGTAAGTTCTTTTCTTTGACCTTGTGGGTCCTAGCCTTGATGGTAAGTGCCTTAACACACGGGGCCATCTCAGTAGCCCAAGAAGACAGGTTTTGATATATAACATCAGACCAACTCAGTGACTTGTTTAGGGCCTAAGACTTGAATGTGAGCATAGGACGCTAGAATTGAGGATGAAGGAATGAAACAAGATGGGAAATGAGTCACCACATAGTTAAACTGAGTTTGTCACTGTTTAGAGACTGGGAATACTCCATCTGGGGACTTCTGAGGAATTTTCTCTATGTGGAACAACAGCACTAGTCTGGCACTCCCACATTCACCGGGTAGGTGAGGCCTTGCAGACACTAATGGCAGAATGTTTTCTATTTGTAACTGCTGAGAACAACAACACACACTGGTTTGTACCATGGAGTTATAGGAAGAAGCCAGACACACAGCCCAAGAGGAATTGCAACACTGTGTCCATGCAATGCCGGTCACAGATGATGCTTGGAAAAGATGCTTCTCCCCAAAGACCCAGTATGGTAAGTGCGCCAAAAACTGCTCACCATCCACCAAGCCCAGCTTCTCTTCTCCTAGCCTCATGCTGCCAGCCTCCTCTCTTAGTTAGAGAGAGTGGGTGGATGCCTGTGCCTGTGCCTGTCCCCTCACTTCCTTTATTTGGTGTCATCAGTTTCTCCCGATGTTTGGCAAGCTCATCTGCTATATAAACATGGTGTAACTGGCTGTGTATTTCAACAATTCCCTGGAAGGCAGTCTTTCTCTATTAAGGGTACTGTCCTTTGTCCCTGTGCAGTATCTAAGCATTCCTTCTGCTTTTCTAGCCTCCTTTGAAAAGCCTTTGATCAAGAGCTCCTGACAGAGGAAAAACACCTGAAACTGCCCAAATTTTACAGCTCTTATCCCACTTCCATCCTGATAGTGAGCTTGGCTCTCCATGCCCACAGGCAGAGACCTTGGTGAATGGGCCCAGCTTGTCAGAATCAATAGCTGTGGATTCAGTAACCATGTCAGTTATAATTTGTGTTGGCTCTCCTCCTTCAAATTTGAATGACTCCATATTTAATATAAATGGGAAATTCATCGCCTTTAGAATTGTGAAAGCTGCACATGATGCTGGACTTGAATTTACTCAAAAGCTCCTTGGCATAGTTTGGAAAGCCCAATCCACCTATGATTCCATAGGATGAGCCCTGGAGCATGCTGATGGAGGATTGTAAGAGGAGATTGTAAGTAAAGATGGACATGGAGGTCAAGTTCCAGGGCAGAGATAAAGGCTCCGATTCAGCAGCATCCTGGAAACCCACACACATGGTATATGAAACTCATGGGAAGACAGCAACTGGATTAAAGTGATCAACACACACTTCTGGCCACATCTCAGATCCCAGGCTCATATGTGCAGTATTTTGTTGTGTCTACCCACAACCCAGGGGATGACCTCCCCAGGTTGAGGCTCCTTTTGTCTTTCTTGCACTGCATTGGCACACAGAAAGTGCTTGTTAGACACCGTGTGTAATGGATGACAGTGCAAACAGGAACAGAGCAATAGCCCTGTCTCAGAAGGCCTTGCAGGGTGACACAGGGTTCTATGCACCCTGAGTACTATCTGTCCCCCCACTTCATGCTTGAAGAACAAAAGGTCCTTGGACCTGGGATATCTTAACCCTTCTGATTTCTGAATTTCAGTGCCTAGGTCAAACCTTGGGGAAGGGACAACTGAATGAAAAGCAGAAAGATATTTCAAGTGTGGATATTGTGTTTTACTCCTAAACTGCCCCAAGTATCCACAGAGACCTATTCCAGGATGCAACATGGCATAGTGTTTGCACCTAACCTTCATCTCTCCTCTTATGTCCTTCCATCATCTATAGGTGACTTACAACACCAACTCTATGTCAATAATTGCGTTGATGATTGCTATATTGCATTGTTTATGGAATAAAAACAATTATAATTTGCATTTTGAGTACAAATACATTATTTTTTGATGGTTTTCTGCTGTATTTGTTTTTCAGAGTTACATATAGCACAGCCTGACCTTGAACTAGCTATTTTGCTGAGGATGACCTAAAACTCCTGAATCACTTGCCTCATCCTCCCATGGGCTGGAATCATAGGTGAATACAGCCACACCCAACTAAAAAGTAAGTTAGATGGCTAATGTTCATTGTCATCTTACTGAATTTAGAATCACCTAGGATCAAGTGCAGGTCTGTGCAGGTGCTTTCAGCAAGGAAGAACTGGTGGGAGAAAAATTCACCCTGGATGTGAGTGACCCTGCTTCACAAGTTAGGTGCCCAATGGAATAAGCAGAGAAAGGAAAAAAAAATATTGGAGTAGTAACAGCTCCTTCTTTCTGCTTCATATCCATCAAGAAAGAAAGGACATGTTTCTTCTTGACCAGACAACTATGGACTGAATACCTCTGAAACCTTTTAAAATGAAAATGATACTTTTCTTTCAAGGTTGCTATAAATATTATTTACTTCTTCTGGACTCTCATGCTGTATCTATCAGGACTAAAGGCTGTACGTGTCACTGAGGGAGATGTATGTACAGATTGTCCCAGTGACAAGGGTTCTCCATTACAAATGCGGGGTCACACCACCAGGGATAGATGAAGACGTTCGCTTTTGTGGCTTACAGTTTCCTGGAGTCGTATGAACGGGTGGCATGTCACAGGACTAATGACGCCGGAGCAGATGGAGTCCTGGTGCAAGTGTGATGGTGGCTCAGGCTGAGTAGGCAGAGGCAATGTGATGGAGACTGACATAAATGTCTATCTCAAAGTAATAGCTGACTTGAAGGGCAATGAAAAGTCAGGCTTCTATGGCCCCAAGTAGAGGACCTAGAATATTCTTTCCATCAACTCTGTCATAGTTGCCCTGCTATTCTGGGGCACTTACACTCAGTATTCTCAGCCTCTTCTGATACAACTTTCTAGATCTTCCCAATAAGGGCCTTTCTCATGCAACACCTTCCTGTGTTGTACCCACCATCTTCTCTCCTTCCCTTTTGCCTCCCTGGGATACCCTGAGTCTTTCTTTCATCACCATCACCTCAAGCTTTGTCCTTCTCCTTTCCTGGTCCTCTCCCCAAGGTATAGGAGAAATGATACACAACCCTATCAGAGACTGTGTGGGAAACCAGGGCCCCTCTCTCAGAAGGAGAGGCTAGCTAACTTACAACACCCTTCCAAAGATAAGAAACCTTTTTGCAGTACCATCACCTGGACCAACAGAGATGTGGAAGAGATGACAGACACTATTCACTAGGCACTTCTCTAATAATTTGTCCTTTATAAACAGTGCTGTCATAAATGCTCCCAACTTCACCCCAGAAGCAAGGGCAAAGGGTCAATATAGGCTGGGAGGTAAACTCAGTCTAATTGTACAATCCCTTCTATTGCCCTCAATTTTATGGTTGTCAAACTAAAGAACAATGTTAAAATACCCCAGATATTTGTGGCATTCCCTGGGGTCTGTGACTCAGTCTTCTCATCACCTCAAACTTTATTTACATAAATTATAATGGAGCAAACACACAGGATTTGTAAAGATAGGGGCATGGCCATCAGTCTCCCTGTGGTGGCACCAGTGTCTGTTCTGAGACAGATCAAAAGTTTTTCTGTGATGCATGTGATTTTCTAGACATCTGAGTGTGTCCCAGAGCCTTACCTGAGAAGCAGTCTTGTTAGGAAGAATTAGGGCCAGAAATGGGTCAATTCTTTATTGGCTTCTGAAAACATCAAAGACCAATTCCTCCTTGGGAACCATTCTAAGATGACTCACTGTGTTTGATTAAACAAGTCTCCCAGTGTCCTTGGTTCCAGATAGTCACTGGTCCCAGCATATGCTTTGGAGCTCTGGGCTGCTCAGTTCTCCTGTTTTTTGATAACTAAGAGAGACTTGTCAAGATGGTTTATATGTTGTTTCTTTAGTCTGCTGTACTGCTGTCTCCAAATATTGAATAACTTTTAATAGAAATCTGTTTCTCACAGATGTAGACCTGGAAACGAACATCCAGGGACCGATAGGAGCAATTAGCCAGTGGGAGTTGCTGTCCACTTTGAAGATGGTGTTTTGTCACTGCGGCTTCTGCGTGTAAGGATGTAGAAGTGGAAGGATATCTTACTGCTGCTGCTTCAGGAATCGCACTTCAATACGAAGGGGCAAAAGCATTCATACCTTAGAACCTGCCAATGCTTTTTTTTCTTTTTAAAAAGTGATTTTTTGTTTATTTGTTTATTTTATAAGTGGGCTGGCTTGGGTTTCTCTATATAGGCCAGGCTGTGTTCTAACTCACAATTTTCCTGTTGTCAACTTGCCTGCATTTGGAATTAACTAAAAGAGATGCCTTATTTTTTCTTAATTAAATCATTTGAACTGGGATGACTCATTTTTAATATGGATCTTTTGAGGTGGGAGGATCCATCTTTAATCTGGGCCACCCCATCTCCTGACAGCCTATATAAAGGGTGAAAGAAAGAAGCCCACTTTTTCTTTGATGCTTGCTCTTGCTGGTAAGCTCATTTCTTCACTGGCATTAGAGCCTCCTTCTTTGGGGTTCTGGCATACACTAACGACCAGCTGAGACATCCAGTCTCATGAACTGAACAACTACTGGATTCTTGGACCTTCTATTGGTAGACAAGTGTCATTGGACTGGCTTGACAACAGCCTCTAGCCCATTCTAGTAAACCCCTTTATGTATGTGTGTGTGTGTATATATACATATATATATATATATATATATATATATATATATATATATATTCATTCTCTCAGTTCTGTTCCTCTAGAGAAACCTGACTAATACACTCTCCATATACTAAAGCTACAGGCATTTCCCATACACCCAGAGGGTTTTTGGTTTTCTGGTGCTGGCAGAAGGGCCTTGTATTTGCTAAGCAAATGCTCATCCACTCAACTAATCCAGCAACTCCAATTTTATCTCCTTTCAAATCCCATTTAACAGGACTTAGGGAGTCCTGTTCAATCCATTCACAAGCTCTGGTCCATGGAATTCAGAGGTTACCTAACAGCATAATGAGGTGCCTTGGTCTCAGGAGGTTGAGAAGAAATCCAGGAGGTAGTTTGAGTCTTGAAAAAAAAAGGGAGGGTCGACATATAAGCCTGCCATGTGTAACAACAATGTAAACTAGACAGGGTTAGTTTAAGCAAATGGTTATTCTAAAATCTGGGGAAAGATTTCAAACAAGACAGGATTGGACAAACTGTGCCTTTAACAGATATTTTAAGTTTGTGACTTTGTGATCAGAGGTTGCCTTACAGACACCTTGAGAGTTAGCTGCAGCAAAATTAGGGTTCCAGAGGGCAGAGTTCTACTCAGAGAACTTACAGAGGGGAGTCATGGGAGCATTCCTGATTGACAGTTAGGTGGTACATACAGGAGAGTTTCAAGGACACTGAAAAACAGAAGAGGTAGAGATTAGTGGAGGAAAATGTGCTTATAGAAAAAAGAATTGCCCATTTTAAAACCCTATAGATTTGAAGTTTTTAAATCAAGTGTACACTCCAACTGTGGACACCTGGTCAGGAAAGAGAAGAAAGAAGAGACTTTACAGGTTCAGAGTGGCAGAGGCCAAGAGCCAAAGATAGCTAGTGCTGGGAAATTGCAGAGAAGAAAGATGTCCAGGAAGAGTGAAACCACAGAAATGATTAGCTTTGTCCTGTTAAAGTCATTGGTTAACCACCAAATTAATCAGGGAAAACCCACAGTGCCAGAACAAATGCCATCACAGGAAGAAAGGGGAACAAAGGCTCACTCTGTATACAGGTGTTAAACAAGAGAGTTAAAATCTGCAACTTGAATCCAGAAAATTATACTGGCTATAACACACACACATACACACACACACACACACACACACACACACACACACACACACACACCACCTCAAATACAATAAAATTTAGATTCATTAAAATCTACAGTGTCCCATTTTCAACTCAATATTACTAGGCATAGAAAGAAAAGGGACAGAATCATTCATAAGAAACAAGCCATATTTGGACAGATATCCAGCAGAAAGAGACATTAAAGTATGCAAACAATTAAAATAGGTGCTTGAAAAATAAGATATAAATAAATTAGTAAATAACAAATGCTAACAGAACACATAGGATGACTATACAAGTACATAAGTGCATGTATATCTACATAAGTAATTTATAAAACCCTATATATCTATTTATATAAAAATATTTATAAAACTTGTGCTGAAATAACAATAACTGAATAATGCCTGGGAACCTCCTGGTTTCTCTGTCTTTGAGCCTGAGTGCCTCAGCTTTTGGAGAAGTCTCACAGTAGCTGGAGAGAAAAAGAATCCAGTAGCTGCTCAATCCACAGGGCTGGGTGCCTCAGCAGTCCCAAACCAGTGCCAAAACCTGGCAGGTTCCTGGAGAGCCTCTGTTCACAATGGAAACCAGTAAACACTGCTCTGGTATCAGCGCGGGGATCAGCAGCAGCAACAAAAGAGTAAATGAATTCAGTGATAAGAAGTGAGTCAGGCAAATGAGAGACAAATTATCTTCCTTTTACTTTTCCATTTTTTATCGGGGTTGTTACCAGAAGGCCAACTACATTTGGAATGGGCTTTTCCACATCAATTAAAACAATCATGGCAATTCATCAACTGAGGTTCCCTATTCAACTGATTCTGAGCTATGACATTAAAATTGACATTAAAACCAATCATCTCTGCAGTTGGAGAGAGGTCTCAATAATTAGGATCTCTGGCTGCTCTTCTATATGACGTGGGATGGGTTTCTAGCATCCACCTGTTTGTTCACAGAAGACTGTTAACTCTGCATCCAGAGGATTTGACTACCTCTTACGGCCTCTTCATGCACTGTACATGTGTGGTGTATAGAATAGGAGAAGGCAATAAACCCATGCACATAAAATAAATACATCTTAAAATAAGTATACACAGAAAAGCCCAGTCTCAAAAAATGATATATAATAAATATAATTAATAACAAGAAGAAGAAGAAGAAGAAGAAGAAGAAGAAGAAGAAGAAGAAGAAGAAGAAGAAGAAGAAGAAGAAGAAGTAACTGCCAGATGTGGTAATGCATCCCTTTAATGCCAGCACTTGGGAGACAGAGGCAGGTGGACTTCTTTGAGTTCAAGGATGGGCTGGTTCACAAAATAAGTTCTGTCTCCAAAATCCTCATCATCATCATCATAATATCTGATATCATCAATAATTTTTAAACCATCACAGTGTATGTAACAGAATACTTCAAGCACAACATGAAAATGGATGAAATTAAAGTAAAAATACATAAAGCCAGCATTATGAGAGATTATGGCACACCAATATTTTAACAAATACAAATGATAGATGAGAAAACATTGAAAATTAGGGTTCTTTGAAAAACATTACCAATGCCCTAATCTACTTGGTACTTTTAGAATGTTGCACCAAACTGCAGATCATACACTGTACCAGAAAGAGTATAGTGATAAATTTCAGAAGACTAAACCTTCCAGAGAATGTTCTTAAACTACAGAGAACAAAGACCAGAAACTCTCAGCAGGGGAAGTCCCCTCTTGCAGTTTTTCCAGTAGCTGCTCAGCCTGGTAGTTAAAAAGAATTTTTTTCTAAACTTGCACTGTGTCTATTCTGATAAGCAAATGGCCTTCAGTTCCCATCTCAGATTTCCTACAGAATATTGTTCTGCAGTGTCAATAGGAATTGGTTAAAAAGGGATGCTTTGGGTCATGAAACAGAAAAGCCTAAGCTGGAGCTAGCTATTCTAGCTCCCAGCTCTCAGAATCCTCACACTCACCGTGTGGCCTGGTGGCAGGAGGGTCACCTTCAGCTGCACAGCCCATAGAAGCAGACATCACTTTTCTCAGGAGACTTTTCAAGATTGTGGCTCTGATTAGAGAGCCTAGGTCACATGGCTGAGATGGGCTCAGCTGTTCCACCCTCTGTAGAGCTGCTCCCAGAGTTTGGTGAGTGTTTCCCAAAGGAACCCTAAAATGGAGGAGACACCGTGCTTGATTAAGATGACTGGACAGGTAGTGGGCAGGGTTCCAGGATCTCTTACACTGTAGGACCTACAGCCACGCTGCCCTTCTAGGTGGTCACCCGGGGTGCAAGAGTGTTAGTAAATGGTAAATACAGGCCTGTGAGAACATGAGCACACATGAACACACACACACACACACACACAAACACAAACACCCATGCACAGAAACACCTGCAGGCATGGCATATTGTTTCTTTGTTCTACAACAAAT
This sequence comes from Acomys minous, assembly GCF_964271855.1. Taxonomy (NCBI): domain Eukaryota; kingdom Metazoa; phylum Chordata; class Mammalia; order Rodentia; family Muridae; genus Acomys; species Acomys minous. Next base: position 81,652,602 of record NC_140484.1, read on the forward strand.
GTGGATGGCTATATAATATTTTTCTTTGACGGTCTGGGTCCTTTGTTCATTTATTTTTTATTTTGTTTATTGATTTATTGGTGGGGTTTTGTTTGTCTTGTTTTTTTGGTTGGCTTGTTTTCCTTGGCTTGGCTTGGTGTGCTTAGATTTGAGCTTTTGTTTGCTTTGGAATTTTGCTGCAAGCTTCTACAGTGTAACCCAGGCTAGCTTGGATCTTGCTATGTGGCTAAGACTGGCCTGGAACTTGATATGTAACCTAAGATGGTCTGGAAGTTGAAAACCTTTTGTCCCAGCCACCCAAGTGCTTTGATTGCACACACACACCACTATTGCTCACTTCACTTCTAAAAGCACAAATATTTAAGGCTTGAAGGTTGGGGGCACACCATTGGTATGGAGGACCAATGTTTAAGGGGGAAACACATGTCTATGAGCATGGCTGCCAGCGGGAAAATGTTTACCAAATCTCTTCTTTGACCCTTAAAATGAGTATGAGATCTTTTAATGACTTCATAAATCAAAAGCAAACACCTCACCAAAATGAGGAGCATTTAATATAGTTAGTGCTTGTATACCACTTTGGAAATCAATCTTGCTCTTTCTCAGAAAACTGAGAATAGTGCTACATCAAGTATCACTCCTAGCCTATACCCAAAGGATGCTCTACCATAGCCAGGCACTGTGGCGCACCTCTGTAATCCCAGCACTCATGGAGGCAGAGGCAGGCAGATCTCTATGCGTTCAAGATCAGTCTAGGGGGAAAAAAAAAACAAGGACATTTGCTCAACTTTGTTCATAGCAGCTTTATTCATAGTAGCCAGAATGTGGAAACAACCTACGTGTCCTTCAGCCAAAGAATGGATAAAGAAACTGGTACATTGGAGTCTTTCATTCATTTATTTCTTATTTTGTTTATTGATATACTGGTGGGGTTTTGTCGTCTCTTGGGTTTTTTTTTCTTGGTTTGGTTTGTTATTCTTTACTTGGTTTGATATGCCTAGATTTAAGAAATACTACTCAGCTATTAAAACAAGGAAATATTGAAATTTGCAGGCAAATGGGTGGAACTAGAAAAGATAATGCTGAGTGAGATAACCCAGACCCAGAAAGACACTATATACTCATTATAAGTGAATATTAACCATACAATACAGGATAACCACACTAATATACACAGACCTAAAAAAACTAATTAACAAGGAGGTCCCTAGGGAGGATACTTAATTCTCATTGAGAAGGGCAAATAAAATAGATACTGGAAGCAGTTGAAGAGAAGGAACAGGACAGGAGCCTACCATAGATGTCCTCTGAAAAACTCCACCCAACAGGGGATCAAAGCAGATGCTGAGACTCACAGCCAAACTTTGGGGTACAGTGTAGGGAGTCTTATGGAAGAGTTGGTGGATAGAGGGACCTGGAGGAAACAAGAGCTCCACCAATGGAGGCAACAAATCTGGGCTGGAGGGAGACGGAGGGGGAGAAGGGTGCAAAGACTGATGTACCAACCAAGGACCATGCATGGTGAGGACTTAGACTCCCTACTCAGATGTAATCAATGGGCAGCAGTCTCCTTGTAGGTTCCATAATATGGGGAATAGGGGCTACCTCTGACATGAGCCCTAGAGACCATTTATTAATCACTTCCCCCTGGCAGGGTGGACGTGCCAGCCCACAGAGGAAGAATATACCGGCAGTCCCAATAAGACTTGACAGGCTGGGCTCAGATGATAGGTGAGGAAGTCTCCCCCTTTCTGAGAATGAAGGGATGTATGGAGGGGGCATGAGGGAGAGAAGATGGGACAGGGAGGGAGGGTGGTACAATTGCAATGTAAAGTGATTAAATTAAAATTTAAAAAAATGAAAAAGAGTGTATGCTGTGGAGGCTAGAACACAGCTCAAACAGGGAAAAATTCAACTTATTCTGGATCAAAATATGGGCAAGGGACAGAGATTTAGGCAACCCAAAATCCCATAATCTAATAGTGATCCCATAATTATAGTAATATAAAAAAAGAACACATAAATCAGGGCACTTTTTAGATACATTAGTAAGCATTTTAAAGTCAAGTAGAGGAATCTCTGCTATAGGCCTCAGGCAATGCCGTATGGCATTCTTGGCCTGTCAGTTGGTGGGAGCTATGTCTGTAAAATGGTTAGCCTAATGGTCTCAAATCTATCAGGCTGGGTTTAGAGAAGGATAATAAATGGCCATAAAGAGGGCTAAGGAAAGGCTGGTGATTATTTGGCTGTAGACTTGCAACATTCCACACTGTCCACAACCGTTGAAATATTAATCAGCCTTGGAAAAAAAATTCAGTGGAAGGCTCAGCTTTTCTGAGAATGCTGTAAATAGTCATACTTGGGGCCTACTCTTCAAGATGATACTTTCCACCCTTCCAAGTCACAGCCTTGTCTCCCCAGGTGATGAAATCTTTACCTTATAAGTCTCTGGGCTTCAAGTACTAAGCCAATATAAATAACAAGTGTAGCAGGGAACCAAACTAAGGGACAGAGGCAATTAAAAGCAAATCAGGCATCTTGGAAAAAGTCATTTGTGGAAACAGTTGTAACCACAGCGTGAAATATGGAAGAAATACATTAAAACCAAAATTAATTTAATAAACTTCTACCCTCATTCTTTTAAAATGCTAGAATACGATGGAATACTTCATTAGGCAAAGTCTCAGCAGGGAAAATCTTGAACTTTTTCAAAGAAGACTTTGTAAATTAGAGAAATAAAAGAAAGAGGGAGAACAGAAGAGACAGACAGACAGACAGATGGACGGACAGACAGAGAGACAAACATCCAGTCTGAGTGTGCACCTTTCAAATGATTACAGACTCAAAAATGCCATTTTCTACTCTGGGCATTGTAGTTGCTTTTGTCAACTTTGTGCTTTGAACATGGAGTATTCCCTGAAGTCTTGGTACACAAAAGGCTTGCCTCAGAGAAAGGCTGCTTGGAGATGATTGGATCATGAGGCTTCTGATCTAATTCCTGAGCTCATAATCCAATGGGATGATAGGAGGTGCAATTGGAGACTGAGGCTTAGTTGAAGGTCACTAGGGCATGCATTGTCCTACGTCCTTTCCTGTGCCTTTCCAACAGTTCTGTTTCATCACAGAAGCAAGAGCAGTGAAGCCAAACAGACCATGGACTGAAACCTCTAAAAACACAAACCAGAATAAGTCTTTACTCCTAGAAGTTGATTTGTTAGGCATTTTTATCATAACAACAGGAAGTTGACTAACCCATCAGGTTAGCAGATATGCTTTTGAAGAAGGTGAACATCTAGTTTCTCTACCCATCCAGACACTTGCCTGAGTCAGTTGATGTCTAATTGCTGCAGACCCCAAATTCCTTTTCATCTACTCCTTAAACCCAACCTTTGCTTCAGGTCACCCAGGTTTTTTTTTTCAGGACTCTGCCCTCAGTTCCATACGGAAAGCTTGGTGCCTTCAGTAGATCCAGAGGGCATTGGATATCGCTGGGACAGGATTTACAGGTGATTGTGAGCCACCATGTGAGTGCTGGGACTCAAATCTGGGTCTTCTGGAAGTGCAATAAGTGCTCTTAACCACTGAACTGTCTCTCCAACCACTGCACATTTAATCATATTCCCTCCTTTTCCTCTTACTTTATATACATTACCCTTATTGCTGTGTGTACTTGAGACACATCATTCTTAATAGCTCTATGATATTCAGCCAAGTAGATAATCAATTAATAGCTCAATCAATAATTTATTAATGATTTTGCCAACATTAGGCATACTGTTTGCACACAACTTTTAATGTGTATTTTCAGAATCTTCAAGGAAATTTTCTGCACATCTCTTTTTCTGTGTTTACAATTATCTTAGAATAAATTTCCAGTCATGGAAGCTTAGAGTCAGGGCAGGAATTAGGTGGATGAATTTAGCAGCTAAAAATTCAGGAGTCTCATTAAAATTTAAATTTCAAATTATTTGTTGTTATCTAAAATTCCGCTTAAACTTGGAGTCTTGTATTTTATCTGGTAGCACTCCTAGGAGTATCTTGAGCCTTTTTATACTTTATGTGCAGTCCCTTTGGCTAGAAATGAGAAAAATGTGAGGATAATATCTAGCTTTTTATTTGCCATGTCCTGTTTAAGTGCTTTGTGCATTTGTGTGTTCACCCACCCACTGACCTCTGAGGGAATAAATTGTTTTTAGCTCTATCTTACAGATGAGAAAGAAGAGATATATGAGGTTAAACTAAAATGGGGAAGACTTACATAAACTTTCATGAGTAAAGCTAGAGTTTAACTCACTGTCCTAGTTGCCTTTCTGTTACTGTGATAAAATACCCTGACAAAAAGCAACTAAGAGGCAGAGGGCTTATTCAGGTTGTAATTTCATGTTTCAGACCACCATAAGAGTAAGAGGGGATCATGGCAAAGCAGTGGTCACTAGCAGAGAGACATAAATATGTGTTTACTTGCTTGTACCCAGCTAACCAAGGCAGCTATGGCAGAGCTTCCTTGGCAGCTGCTCCACTCACTGTCTATGGCTTGGTGCTGACCCTGTGAAGCACCACCAGGCCTGCATCTCACCAGACTTGCCTGCCAGTGAGTTTCAGACTTCTGCCCGCTTCCTCTGTTGTGCTTAGCATGGCAGTTCAAACAAGGAGCTGTAGCACTTTGGTATCATCAACGGCTTTGGGGGCTTATGAGTCTCCACTACCATCTGAGACCTGCAGTCTCATTCTAAAAGAGCTTAAACTCTAACACCCCCATGGAAAACTCATTTTCCACACCTTGCCCTGAGAGGCCAGGAATCTGGCTTAGTGCCCAGACCACAGGCCTCATCCATAGTGCTCTATGCTGCCCCTGAGAAACAGGCCCTTGGGACCTTTGATTTTGAGGTTCATCTGTTTTCCTCCAGAAGCAAGCAGCACTTGGGCCAGGCCACCAGAGGTGGGACCCGGGCTGCCAGCAACAAGATACTGAATGACATACTCCAAAATTCAATTGTGCAGCATTCCCCATCTCCATAGACCACAAAAGCCTCCCCACATGCTGAAAAGCACTAATGGATCACAGGATATTTTGGGTGAGACTGGGGAACGAATTTATCTTGCACCTAACGGAGACAGGTTTGACTGCTGGCTTGGGCTCCTCTTTATCTCACTCGTGTCTTCATTCTCCTCCCTCCACTTAGAGTCTTTTTCATCTCCCTACTTCCCTGCTCCACATCTCTGCCCTGCTTATACTCAAATAGGAGAACATGTTTCTGAGTTTTTCATTTCTGTGGCAAATACATGAAAGAATTAACTGGAATGAAGATACAACTTATTTGGGATTATGAATTGCTTTTAGCCTGGAGCAAGGCAGAATGCCATGGCAAAAAGAATGCGTGGTAAAAGCCGCTCACCTCTAGTGGCCAAGAAACGGAGAAAAAGGACAGTGGGGAGATCCAAAGGACATCCCCCTTCATCCACTAGGCCGCAGCTCCAGGAATTTATATAACCTGACAAGGATGCCACCAAATTCAGAATCTGCCCATGGAATAGGGCAGGGATCTCATGATCCAGATAGTTCCCCAAGGTCCCATCGCTGAACACCACATCAGAGCCTTTTGGGGAGACACTGCATATCCAAACCTGGACAAGGAGCACTTGGAGCCCTTTGCCTCTGTTTGGATCTTCATGGCCTTTATTCCCTTGGCAAGCACTCCTCTCCCTCCTGGACCCACTTGTCTTGGAGAGGGGAGATCCCATGGAGGTTTTTCCCCACATCTCTATTTTAAAATATCTGGCAGTAACGAGCTTTACTTTTTTATTCTCTGTCTCCAATGCTTTCCCCACTTCCTTTCTTCCCAGGATGCTCAATACCCACCATAAGTTAGGAGTGGATGCCAAGTCAAGGTCCCTAAATGGTACCAGGTCATCCCCTGCCAAGCCAGCGGGCAGAGAATGACATCCATTTACTATTCTAGGGTTTCCAGGAGTGGCCAGGTTGATGAGGTCAAGAGACATTTTTTAAGTGACCCAGAGATGGCAGGTGGCACTTAATAGATGCTTCCAGACAGACCTTGCCCAGTGCAGACTGGCTGGTCTTGGGATGAGGGGGAGATGCTTTAGTCAGAACTCATGGAGGACAGAGTTCAGGCTTGACTCCAAAACTTGTTGAAATTCTCACAGCTTCTTCCCTGTGTTTATCAAGAATTCTTTGTGGTTAAAGCCAAAATGGTCCTGTCAAGTGTAAGTCTGGAAGTGACCTTTGGGACACATCCCAGCCACTACTGTCGCTGTTCCCAACTGCTAAGCAGGCTTCACCCTGGACTGCTTTGAAGTGATTCACAAAATACAACTTTAAGGTTTAAAATTGCTCATAAAAACGGATCAATCAACACAAGGCTGAAATAATTAGTTCCCTTTGCTAGGAGAAAAAAAAATAAAACAAAACAGCACTTCTTAATTATTGTGCTGATTGTGTGAGAGGTTTTTTAAATACAAGAAAGAGGCTTCGGAAGGCTCTGTCCTTCTACCTGCCTATGGGGGAAAGAATCTAATTAAAACAAAGAAGATAAATTAATATTTAATGGTGTGGTCTCCCCTACATTCTTTTTACTTCCCCACACAGTGACAGCTCCAAAATTTCCCCCAGCAGAACACACAATCTCATGAGAACCATGCAGGTGAAGAACAGACTCCCTCAGGGCACTTGCCAGGGGCAGCCCTGGCCTCCTACCTCAAATGCCAGCAACCCTCACAGCTACATGTCCCTGTTTGGGGCCAGTCCTGAATCGGACCCTTCGGTTAGAGAGGATCCTGGGATTGTAGGCAAAATACAATACAACAGTATCTCACACGGTTTCAGGAGGAGTCTGAATTGCCATGGGTGCTTGCAATCATTCAGAACGAACCCCATGCCCTTGCCTAAGCCTTCCTGAAAACTATTCATCACATCTGTTGTGGGAGAGGCAAGAAACCTGGAGACAAAATAGAGACCCAATCATATAGGTCTGGTATCTTCCTCCTCCATGTACCCCAAACCTGCTCCATCCTGCTCTCCTTTGCTCTCATGTCAGACCCAGACATAGCCTTCATTCTTTACTGCCATTTGTTGTTGAGCCAGGGTCTTTCCACATAGCCCAGGCTTCACTTGAAGCCATGTTCCTCCTGCCCCAGCCTTCCAAGTTCTGCGAGTGCAGTGTGTGCCACCTGCTGTGTGCAACTCCCATTCTTCTCCCCTGGCTTGGTGCGACCCACTGTGTGCAACTCCCATTCTTCTCCCCTGGCTTGGTGTGACCCACTGTGTGCAACTCCCATTCTTCTCCCCTGGCTTGGTGCGACCCACTGTGTGCAACTCCCATTCTTCTCCCCTGGATTGGTGCGACCCACTGTGTGCAACTCCCATTCTTCTCCCCTGGATTGCCTGTCTCCCTACTGAGCTTCCAACAGCCACTTGTCTCACTGCATGCTGCCAATTGCTTCCTAGTTCCTAGGGGAAAACTCCAAACATTCAAAGGCCTAAGGGGCCTTTAGTGATGTTTATCTCTCTCCTTCTATGGAGCATTTTCTCAGTTATCCTCCCATCCTTCCACTCACAAGTCACCATCTTTTCCTTAATATTGGTACATGGACACCACACTCTCCTCCAGAGAGGACAGAGCCTGCCACAGGGTCAGGAACCAAATGACAGATGAATAACAGGACCCTGGAAGCAGCCTGAGCCACCTGAAATTCTGCTTATAAGTAGTTAGAAGCAGCTATTTGTGAAGCGCGGTAGCCTCTATTTGAGAACTGAACTGGGATACAGCACAGCAGAGGGAGGGGGTAGTTTTATTTTACAGTTTATTTAATTCACTCTTCCTGCCAGCACCGGTTTAATTCATCTGCACGGCTGAGGCGGAAGGACGGAATTGAAATATTAACCTCGGAGGCAGCGCTGGAGCAGATAGTGGAGTTCTGCCTGAGAGTGCAGAGCAGGAGATGAAAGGCAAAGAGGAGGCTTCCATGGGAGAATTAGAAGGGGGATAATAGAAGCCTTCACTCTAATGGTTCATTTTCTTTCTCTTTAGTCCAGAGTGATAAAAGCAAATAAATTTGTGTTTAGAATCACAGACACAGTACAAGGCTGTTACATAATGATATTATCTTCCCGGCCAAACTTTGTTAGAAGTTCTAATGTCGAAAGCGTGCAAAGTGGATTAAAATATCACAGACGAGCAGTGGAGCCTGTCAGGATGACAGAATATTATTAAACCTGTGTATTTATCCCTTAATTTTCATCTCCACACGAGATCCCAGCATGGTGCTGTTTCCACACAAAGCCGTCGGCTGAGGGTGGTCTAGTGTGGGAGGGGACCACTGGGCAGAGCCAGGGAAGTGTGCTTTCCAGCAAGCCTCATGCTTGAGCGGAGTCCAAACTAAGCATTGAACTAAGCAGAAAGGTGGGCCACTGCCTGGGTGACATTTAGCTGGTATTCCCTTCTTCCAGAGGAAGAGGGCAGGTGCTGGGTTGAGATGAGACTGACAGATGAGCAGGCTGTTCTGGCTTCGGGATGGATAGATTGCTTGTCCTCTGGGTCTTCTGTCTCACTGGGTAGACACCAGCAGCCACCACAGGGGTGTGTGCTCTCTGTATCCTGCTGGGCAACATGATTTTACACACACTCTTTACTAATGCTACAGCTGTGTCCAAGAAGAAAATGATGACATTTTGCAACTAAGGAAACTGAGTCACTAAATCCACACAACTTGCCCAGGGCTTGTGCTCACAATGTCCCCAAGTGGGACAAGGCCACCCAGGCCTGTGCACTGTATAAGTGAGCAAAGTGTGCCATGGTCAGGGTAAGAAGAGCCAAAGTGATGTGGACACTGATTCAGATTATCTCCGAGACGGAGTGTCAGGCTGGTAGAGGTGTGAAAGGAGCTCTGACAGCTGTGTTCTCATACATAACGGCTACAGAAAGTTGCACAGGTGTGTGTGTGTGTGTGTGTGTGTGTGTGTGTGTGTGTGTGTGTGTGTGTGTGCATGTATGTGTATACAAGGGGAACTTTTGTGCAGATTGAATTTATCATTCTGTGCTCTGTGCATGAACTTAGTCCAGGACGGCCAAGGCTACACAGAGAAACCCTGTCTCGAAAAACCAAAAAAAAAAAAACAGCTTGGCTAGAAGGGGCAAAGAGGCTAGAATAACCATCTCTGATCTGTCACACAGTAGTCCTGGGGACAGAGATCTCCTTGGAGCTCTTCACTGTCTATGTGGGTGACTGTTCCCTTTCTCTTTCCTTGTTCCCATCCAGCCTAAACTCCAGCCCTCGCCCTTCCAGGCAGCCTTCCTTGACCACTCTCAGCTCTATCTTTGCTCTCCAGGTCTCCAGCAAACAGTATTTTCACTGCCTCAGCACAGACCTGTCCCCTCCCCCATCATCAAGTCAGCTCTTTGGGAGTGGGTCACACAGCATGGGAGACATTCAGAGGGAGAGCCCATTGAGGTTAAAGGGATGGTATCCATGAGATCCATGAGACGCCATGAGGCCCTGGGAGCAGCTCAGAGACAGAATGAGGGCTGGGAAAGGCCTATGGGTATGGTAAGGATATACGGAGGGCTGGGAAGTATATGCTAAGGGTTGGACAGGGCTTAGTGATGGTGTGCTGAGGACTATGTAGAGCCTGGGGTATGTTGAGTGCTGAAAGGTCTGGTGGGAGCATTTTGAGGTCTTGCATGGCTTTATGGGACATGCTGAAGACTAGGGAAAGATTAGAGGGAGTGCTGAAGGGTAAGAGAGCCTGGAGGGCATGCTGTGGGTGGGAGATCCTCGGGAAGGCGTTTTGAGAGCTAGAAGGCCTAAGAGGCATATTAAGGACTGGGGAGAAGCTGGGGTATGTCAAAAGTAGAGTGGTCCTAGGATGGCACACTGAGGTCTGAGTGGGCCTAGGGAAGAGACCATGCTGAGGACTGAGGAAGACTCTGAGGGCTGAGCTATAGAGTCAATTTGGAAAGACCCAGGGTCAGAGGCGGTATTTGAAAAGGAAAATGACAAACTTACACAAACAACATTTTGCATGAAAATTAGTAATTAGAACAAGAACATAAATCATAACAAATACTAGAGGTGTCCAAATCTAGTTCCCTATTGAGATTTCTTCAGACATGGTGCCAGCAGTGGTCGCACAGACACACTTTCTGAAGCACCCTGCCCTCTCACCAGCCAGAGCACTGCTGAAGCTCAGCTCTCCCTGTGCTCCCTCAGGCCTGCAACTTCCTTAGCATTGGAATCACTCATGCCTGTGGAGGAGACCTGCAATGCCCAGTGACCTCTACAACGAACAGAAATGTTACCAACAAAAGATGCCCAGCTGTAGCTGTCCTCCAGCCCAGTGCCCTGCTCACTTGTGAAGCACAGCGAAGCTCAAAGCCAGCTAAGTGCCAGGAGTGGAGCAACAGGTATGTCTGCACTGAAGAACTGTCTGCATGACCGCATCACTCAGATGAGAGAGACACTGAGGCAGAATGGTCACAAGCTCCAGGCTAGTCCAGGTTCCAGAGTAAGACCTTGTAACAAAGTCTAAGGTCTAAGTGTGGCAACAAGATAGCGTGAAAATAACTCCTGCGCTCTAAAGGACTAGAACTTGGGCTGCACCTCACAGCCAAAGTAAATAATAGACCTTGCGGTCACTTAAAACTTCTGTCCTACTCTGCCCTTTGCTTGTTTGTCTTTCCTGCATTTAAGTGACAATGTAACAATAAACCTTACTTGCCTCGAATTTCCCGTGTAATCACTTTTTGCCACCTATTCTAATGCAAAGCTTTGATCTTAAGTTATGTATTCTTCCATGCCCCTGACCCAGAATAATTCATGTATATCATTTGCTAAGAGCAGCAAATGTAGAAGTTGAAAGCAGCTTCCTAAAAATCTACCATAAAGGTTGAAAGCATCGATTGATGGTGCTTGGTTGATAAAAAAATAAAAAATAAAAAATAATGTTTGTTGTATTGTCTGGGTGAGTTAAAATCAGTTGGAGCCAGTGACTTAATCCCTTGTAGAGCACTGTTAAAGATTTCTGTAAATCTTCTCTTTCCCTGACCCGTGTGATTTCTGTTCAGTAAATGCAGAGCAAAGGCCTTGGTTAGGTACAAACACACAAAGTCACACAAACACACACACGCACATGCACACACACACACACACATGCACATGCACACACACACAGGTAAGGAAAAATTCACAAGAGCCTTCAAGTGTGCATAGATTCACAATCATAAAACAGATACAGGACAGAAGACACTGAAAGCATGAAGTGGAGAATTTAAATCTGGACTCATTTATGGTTAAGTGACTCCAAGAGGAAGAATTTTTATTTCCTTCCTTAATGCATCACTGATGTATTATTGGTAACTTGGACTTGATCATTAATGCATAATAATCCTCTCAGCTAAGTGTGGTACAGTGCTTGCCTAGCATGTACAGGATTCTGGGTTTGAACTCCAGCAAAAAAGGGTGTGGGGAGGGGGGAGAAAACTGAATGGAGGAGTGAAGGAAATGGTTTCACAGTAAAAATGGAGTCAGATTCAGGTGCCTTCCATGTGCACACTGAAAATATTTAAAGGGAAAAGATCACAGTCATAGAGAGATGGCTCAACAGTTAAGAGCACTTACTGATCTTGCAAAGGATCTGAGTACAGTGCCTGGCTCCCACACTGGGTGACATACAACAGCCTGTAACTCCAGTTCTAAGGTAATCTGATGCCCTTTTCATGTCACTTTAGGACTGTATGCATGTAGTAAACATAGATTCAGGTACACACATAAACAAACAAACAAATAAATAAAATTTTTTTAGGAAGAATGGTCAACACCACATTTTACACAAAAAGAAAGGACATTCCAGCTCAGCTTTGTGAAACCAGGAATACTTGATTTGAAAGCCAGGTGAAAATGTTCTGGGGATAAATCAGTATCATCATGAAATGATTCCTTTAGAGATAGCAGAATATGTCAAAGTACCATATCAACCCTTGTAGAGCATATGCAGCCATATATAATGGTCATGAGTGTGCACATATTGTACAGTGACTGGAGGAAAACAGTTTCATGATTCCTGAAAATATTGACTATGCATGCAGATTGTAACTCACTTACCTGATGGAATGTGCAGGCAATAGAAATGAGAAGAAATATAAATGCTTCTGTGTAAATGAGGTTGAGAAGGGTAAGACTGGCTCCAGAAAGGCATGCTGGAGTTTAGAGGTGATGGAAATATATTCTGTCCCATTTGAGGGAGAGACAGATTTGTCAATACTTACCTAAAGGCACCATAAAGTTAATTTTCTATTTGAAAAACATATAATAAACTAAATTGCTTAGTTTGAATCAAAATTTAATGTTGGGCTTAGTCCTGGCTTTAATACAGCATCTCAGGTGCTTCCAGAGTAAGAACACGCTTAGCAAAGGAATTAGCTTTTGGGAAAGACTGCTCAGGTGTGCCCCTCCCCTACTGACTCTGACCAGTATCTCTTTCCACATCTACAGATCTGTCCCCTTAAGTGTTCCCTGCTTGTGCTGCTATTCCTGACAGTCCACAGGGGAAGATGATTGCTGACATTCAGCCCATCCTCAGCACAGCCTCCTCTGCCTGCTTCGTCTGCAGCCACCCACTACCTCAGACCCTCTCCATCACCCTGTTTCTCTGCTACAAAGCACTGGTCACCCTGTGAATAATCTCAGATGCCGCATTACTCTCAGACTCTCCCTTTCTATAGTTTACAGTCTCCCCATGTTGTCCATTGCAGTCTACTGTCACCTCATATGGTACTGTATTATTCAGGAGTCTCCAAAGGAATAGAACTGATAGGATGAATGTGCATGAATGTGTGCCTGCATGTGTGACTGCATGTATGTGCGAGGCATGTTTATTAAGTGAAATCTATTAGAGTGGCTTACAGTCTGTGATTCCAAGTAACCAAACAACTGCTATCTCCCAACAGAAAGGCCAAGAATCCAGTAGTTGTACAGTCTACAGGAACCCGAATCTGGCACCAGAGTCCCAAGTGATTTTTAAAGAGCTGATGGTCTCCAGTCTATGCTACAATCCTGAATAAGTAGGTTCTCTTTTAATTTATTAATATATTTATTTACTTTATATCTCTGTTGCAGCTTCTCCTCCCTCCTCTCTTCCGAGTCCCTCCCTCTCACCCCTATCAATGCCTCCTCCCTTTTTTCTTAGAAAATTAGAGGCCGCCCATGGATATCAATCAGCCTTGACATATCAAGTTGCTGAAAAACTAGGCACATCTTCTACTAGTGAGGCTAGAAAAGGCAACCCAGTTAGAGAAAATAGACCCAAAGACAGGCAATGTGGTCAGAGACAGTGCTTGCTCTTTCTTTAGGAGTTCCACATGAAGACATGACTGGGTAACTGTAACATATATGCAGAGGGCGTGGGTCTGTCCCATGCATCCTCTCTGGTTGGCAATTCCATTTCTATGAGCTCTTGTGGGCCCAGATTATTTGATTCTGTAGGTTTTCTTGTGGTGTCCTTGACCTCTCTGGCTCCTTCAATTTTCCCTTCCCCTCTTCCACATTCCTCAAGCTCCCACTTAACTTTTGGCCGTGGATCTCTGCATCCGTTTCCATCAGTTGCTGGGTGAAGCCTCCCTGATAACAGTTATGCTAGGCTCCTGTCTGCAAGTATAGCAGAACATCATTAATAGTGTCAGGAGTGAGCTCTCTCTAGTGGCATGGGTCTCAAGCTGGGCCAGTTATTGGTTGGTCATTCCCTCAAATTCTGCTCTATCTTTTACCCCTGCACATCTTGTAGGCAAGACAAATTGTGGGTCACAATCCCTCCACTGGAAGTCTTGCCTAGTTACAAGAAATGGCCTGTTCAGGCTCTTAACCCCTATTACTTAGCTTAGCTATGATCACTCACATAGATTCCTGAGAGTTTGTATTGTTCTAGATTTCCCCCTTATCCCAGAGATGCCCCCATCCAGTTGTCTGTCTTAGTACCTTCTCCATCTGTCCTCCCCTGCCACCTCATCCTCCTGTTTCAATCCCCATTTGTCCCCCAACCAGTCCTGTATAGCCATCCACCCCTCCGATGTCTATTGCTTTTCTCGGTGAGATTCAAGTTTCCCCACTTGGGCTTTCCTTGTTTCTTGTCTTTTCTGGGTAAATGAATTGTAGTATGGTTATCCTGTACACTATGAGTAATATCCACTTATAAGTGGGTAGATACCATGTTTGTCTTTCTGGGTCTGGGTGCCTTACTCAGGATGATTTTTTCTAATTGCATCCATTTGCCTGCAAATATTTTGTCATTGTTCTTAATGGCTGAATAGTATTCCACTGGGTAAATGTACCACATTTTCTTTATCCATTCTTCAGTTGAAGGACATCTAGAATGTTTCCAGGCTATTATGAATAAAGCTGCTATGAATATAGTATAGCAAGTGTCCTTGTGGTCTGGCAAAGCATCTTTCGGTATATGACCAGGAGTAGTACAGCTGGGTCTTCAGGTAGATCTATTCCCAATTTTCTGAGAAACTGCCAAAGCGGATGTACAAGTTTTCATTCTGACCAGCAATTGAAGAGTGTTCTCCTTGTTCCACATCCTCACCAGCACGAGCTGTCACTTGAGATTTTGGTCTTTGCCATTCTAACAGGTAATAGGAAGTAATCTTGGAGTCTTTTTGATTTGCATTTCCCTGATGACTAAGCATGTTGAACATTTCTTTAAGTGCTTCTCAGTCATTAGAGATTTCTCTGTAGAGAATTGTCTGCTGAAATCTGTACTCCATATTTTAATTGGGTTATTTGGTTTGCTAAGGTCCTGTTTCTTGAGTTCTTTATATATTTTGGATATTAACCCTCTGTTAGATGTGGGGTGCCACAGAACAATAGTAATAAAAGCCTCATGGTAGTGGCATAAAAACAGACAGTTTGATCAATGAAACCAAATCAAAGAACCAGAAGTAAACCCACACACCTATGGACACTTGATTTTTGACAAAGAGGCCAAAACTATACCATAAAAAAGAAAACTTTTCAATAAATGGTGCTGGTCTAACTGGATGTGTTCATGTAGAAAAATGCAAATAGATCTATATCTATTACCCTGCACAAAACTCAAGTCCAAGTGAATCAAAGGCCTCAACATAAAACAGGATACACTAAATCTTTTAGAAGAAAAAGTGGGGAAGAACCTGGAACTCATTGGCACAAGAGATAACTTCTTGAACAGAACTCCAACAGCCCAGGCGTTAAGGTCAACAATTAATAAATGGGACCTCATGAGGCCAAGAAGCTTCTGTAAGGCTGAAGACACTGTCAACAGAACAAAGTGACAGCCTACAGACTGGGAAAAGATCTTTACCAATCCTACATCTGACAAAGGTCTAATATCCAAAATATTTAAAGAGCTCAAGAAATTAAACACCACCAAACCAAATAACCCAGTTAAGAAATGGGGCTCAGAATTAAACTAAGAATTCTCAACAGAGAAATATCGAATGGCTGAGAGACACTTAAAGAAATGTTCAATGTCCTTAGTACCAGAGAAATGCAAATCAAAACGATTCTGAGATTCCATCTTACACCTATCAGAATAGCTAAGATCAAAACCTCAAGTGACAGCACATGCTGGTGAGGATGTGGAGAAAGGAGAACACTCCATCATTGCTGGTGGGAGTGCAAACTTGTACAACCAGCATAGAAATCAATCTGGCACTTTCTCAGAAAACTTGGAATAGAGCTTCCTCAAGACCCAGCTATTCCACTCCTTGGAATATACCCAAAAGATGCTCCATCACACAACAAGGACATATGCTCAACCATGTTCATAGCAGCCTTATTCATAATAGCCAGAACCTGGAAACAACCTAGATGCCCCTTAGTCAAAGAATGGATAAAGAAACTGTGGTACATTTACACTATGGAATACTACTCAGCTATTAAAAACAAGGAAATCCAAAATTTGTGGGCAAATGAATGGAAATAGAAATGATCATCCTGAATGAGTTAATCCACACCCAGAAAGATACACATGAGATATACTCACTTATAATTGAACACTAGCCCAAAAGAGATGTCATGAAGGTCTTCACTTAGCAGGAGATTGGGATAGATGCAGGAACTTCTTATTGAAACTCTGGGTAGGAGAAGTATGGGAGAATGGGGAAATAGAAGGATCCAGAAGGTCCTAGAAACCTATAAGAATACCATCAAGGCTGGTGCATCTGGACCCAGAAGGGTCTGCTCAAACTACTGTACCAACTAAGGACAATGCATGTAGTAAACCTAGAACCTCTATTCAGATCTAGGCAATGGACAGGACATTCTCCACAGTTGTGTGGAGAGCAGGGACTAACTCTGACATGAACTCTGGTGCCCCATAATTGACCACTTCCCTTCAGTGGGGAGGCCTGGTGGTACTCAGAGAAAGCATAAGCAGGCTATCAGGATGAGACTTGATAGGCTGTGACCATATGGTGGGGAAGGAAGTCCCTTCTGTCACAGACCTAGGGGAGGGGAATAGGGTGAAAGCGGGAGGTAGGAAGGAACAGGAAGATACAAGTGAGGGGATAACTATTGAGATGCAATCTGAACAAATTAATTAAATAAATAAATAAGAGAAGTAGCCAAAGAATCTGGACATGGCACTATTAATGTGCATATTGATCTGCAAGCAAAGTGTGAAAAGAAATCCTCTTGTAGTTTTCCCCAAATAGGACTTTTATTTGTCATGAATAAAAAATGTTAATTTTATACAGATTCCTAGACTGGGAGTTGATATGTGTCAGCTCATTTGACCTTAGTCTTTGCTTGCCCTCAGAGGCTTTTCCAGAGCCAGTCTCCCTCACAGAACTCTGACTACTCCTTTGGGTCACGTCTCAGCTCCTGTGGAAATTTTATCTTGCTGGTAAGCCTCTGCACCAATGTGATCTGGAATCAGCCCAGTGACTTCTCTTTGCAAGGCTTTGGTCTGCATATATCTGTCATGGCTTCCATTGTAGTCCAGCTTTGATGGACTCTGCCTTGAGCTTACGAGAGCACCCAGATCTGATTGTGGCAGAGCTTAGCAAAGGCGGCATGCAACAGAAAGCAACTACTTATGGAAAAATCATCTGTAGCCATGATGGACACAGTCTACTATGGAGAGCAGCTTTGACCATGGAGTATGTCTTACACAGAACAGATCCAACCAATCAAAGGTAAGTAGTTTTCCCCTGAATATCCTTAGGAATCAGCTTGAATCTCCTACATATTTATTTTTTATGTGTGTGTGCCATGTAATTGCAAGCACCCACACAAGCCAGAAGAGAGTGTCAGATCTACTGGAACTGGAGTTATAGATGGTTATTAGCTGCCTGATATGGGTGCTGAGGATATAACTCTGGTCTTCTGTAAGAACAGTAAGTGCTCTTAACTGCTGAGTCACTCCCCATCCCTATCTCTAATCTTCTAAATGACTCTCACAGTCAATCAGCAATACTCACTTCAAGAATATGCACCTTATGTCCTTGAGTCCTTAACTAGTGTTTTCTCAGGGTTTCCCATATTGAGCACAGTGGTGCTCCCTCATGGACCCCTAGGCTCTCCAGTCCTCCATTTCCTTCCTGGCTGCCTTTTGGACACTTCTCATAAGATTTTTATTCTTTCCTGTCCTCTGTGATGCTGCTGAGTCAAAGGCTAGACATGAAATGCTTACAGGAGCTCAGGTATGCTGGGCAGGCCATGTTAACCCCTCTCCTGGCTGTTTCCATCTGGCCTCTCTTGACTTGTAGTTTGTCTCTCTTACTTTCTTCACATCACACTCCATACACCCCGGTATTAGATCTTTCTCAAATGTCCTTTCATGGGGCCTTGGAGACTTTAGATTTTTCTAACTGAAGCCAAATCTGTCTACGAGGCTGCTGATGGAAGTGTGGGTGACTATGTCCCAGGTCACCTCAGCCATGCATCAGAGCAGTAAGCCCTGAAGACTCTACTGCCCCATGCCTGCTCAGCACTAATTTGAGCTGTGGCACCATTTTCGAAGCTGTCACCACCTCAGGCCACAGTAGAACCTCCCTTGGAGGAATAGGAACAGTTGATATTAAATTTTCCTCCTCCACTTCTCAAGAGCTGAGTTCCTAAGTTCAAAGGCATCTATCATGGTGAGTGATGGATTGTATTTCAAAGCAGGTTGGCAGCAGGCAGGAATTGGATTCAGAAACAACCATCTGGCTTTTGCAACTGTGTGCTCTTTGCCCTGCTCAGCATCACACTGGCTGTCACACAAACCTAGTGGCCAAAGGAGCAGCACTGGCTTTAGTGATAGGCCTCCTCTGTGATGGAGAAGCAGTAGGTATCTGAAATCAGACTTCCACCCTGAAATGCTCATGGAGAAAATCAGGCTGAGTATTGAGGCGTTGTTGATAATCTTACTACATATTTGGTGTGGGGGAGATGTACTGACATGGATAAAACTTTCATGCCCATAGCTCTTCTTCGTTGATGCCTGTTTAGTTGAGCCATGGCAGCCTGGTTCTTGTGGTAAAATGAGCAACCCTCTCTCTCTAAAATCAGTTTCAGGGGTCTGTTTTATGCAATCCCCCACTAACTGCTTAATGCTGATGAGTCTTAGAGATTTGAGCATCCATCTAAGGATCTACTCCTTTACCCACAGACTGGGGATAAGACTGTGCAGACGTGAGTTGAACACATGGTGTAGCATCATTACAGCATCCACTTCAGTAGCCATGGTTATAATGCAACCAATTAATTCTAAGAAGGATCACTCTTATTTGCATGAGTTCTATGCTGGGCACTCGAGTGTTGGGCTCTGTATTGTTTCAGAGCTCTCACTAACTAAGCATTATAGTATATCTGTGTCATCAGGTGCTTGGCCCTCAGGTTGCAGTCTGCTCACATCAGGTGAGTATTGGGAAATGGAAGCAACTAGTCTAGCACCTGCTTCCAGCAGCCCTTGGGGACAGTGTTACTGTCTTTTCAGGAGAGAGCAGAAGAGAAGGCAATGACCAAACTCACAATCAACAAGCAAAGCCTGGAAACTAAGCTGTTTCCAGAAACATTTTCAAGTGCCAAGCTCCAGAAGCTGCAGTTATGAGTGCTAAACAAAAGAATCTTAAAGAAACAAAGACACATTGATCCAGATAAATAACATTAAAAACAAGCAAAACACCATAGAGATATTTGACCCTCTGGGAATTCTCATCTATGTAGGCAAAGAATGAATCTATTTGAGAAAGGTTTACATACACACACACACACACACGCACACGCACACGCACACGCACACGCACACGCACACACACACGCACACACACACACAGTAGTGTGTATCTCTCTCTCTCTCTCTCTCTCTCTCTCTCTCTCTCTCTCTCTCTCTCTCTCTCTCTCTCTTTCTCTCTCCTGTGTGTGTGTGTGTGTGTGTGTGTGTCTGTGTGTCTGTGTGTCTGTGTGTGTGTGTGTGTGTCTGTGTGTGTATCGAAAAGAGACAGCAAGTGACCTCATCCACACTGAATATATGCACAGCTTCATTAGTTAACATCTATGAGGTGTCTATTGTATGAAAGACACTGTTCGAAGTATTTCTAAGTATGTCCCTTCATTTAATTATCACAACATATTAATTATACAAAACACTTTATAATGCCCAGGCATGAGAAAGTGTTCCACAGGAGCAGTGCCCAATATTGCTGTGTTTCTATCTTTGTTTCCTGCTTCCAAGTAAGTAAATGAGACTTAGAAATCATAGGGAAGGGGAATAAGGGGGAAATGGGAGGGAGGGAAGAATGGGAGGATACAAGGGATGGGATAACCATTGAGATGTAACAAGAATAAATTAATAAAGTAAAAAAAAAAGAAATGGCATAAAAGAGAGGGAGGGGAGGAGAGAAGATGAAAGGAGAGGAGAGGAGAAGAAAAGAGAAGGGAAAGGAAGAAGGCAGGGAGGTGGGGGAATGGAGGGAGGGAGGGAGGGAAGGAGGGAGGGAGAAAGAAGGGGAGGGAGGGAGGAAGGAAGGAAGGAAGGAAGGAAAGGAGCTGAAGTAGAGTTTCCTTTTTCTTGTCATTTCAAAGCTATCTCAGATCAGGGGTGTGTGTGTGTGTGTGTGTGTGTGTGTGTGTGTGTGTGTGTGTGTGTGTGTGTGTCCATAGGCCATATGTGTCTCTGTGTGTTCGTGTGTGTTTTCCCAGGTGCACACTCTGATCAAGGAGGATCATGATAAGACATTCATTTTCCCAATTTTCTAGTGCTGGATACTGCAGTGGCTACTCATTAAATTACTTACCTAATCCCGTCCATTTGCCTGAGCATGCAAATCAGCATTCAAGTGGATGCAGAGCTCTATATTTTTTCCAGAGTGTCACAGAGACAGACTAGAAGTTGAATCTCAAGACACGTGGACACAATTTAAAACTGATCCCCTTAAACAACCCATGGCTGGGCTCAAGCTGTGTACCTGTGATAGAGTTAGCCAAAATGCACTCTCTGAGCCATGGAAAAGCTAAAAGACAGGGTATGGACACACCAAGAAGGAGAAGATGTTGTGGGGATTCAGGGCCTGCTGAGCAATGGCTTCTCCTCCATAGATGCTCTGTTTCTGGGTTTTGAGGGATGGGTAAGTCCCTAAGAATAGGCTTTATGAAGTTCTTGAACCAGCCAGAAGAGGACATGTCTCCTTGCTAAAACCAGAAAATATTAGCATTCATTTTGCTAAGGTCTGGCCTGACTTCTGTTATTTTTCTTCTTAAATTGTATTTATTCTTCTCTCAAATATTACATCCCGACTGCAGCCTCCCCTCCCTCCTCTCCTCCCCTCTCACTTGGTCCACTCCTCCCCTGTTACCCTTCATGAAAGAGCAGGCCTCCTAGGGATATCCACCAAACATGGCATAACAAGTTACGATAAGACTAGGCCTAAACAGTCATATCAAGGTTGGACATGGCAAACCAGGAAAAGGAAAAATTACCCCAAAGCAGGCAAAAGCCTCAGAGACAACCTCCCCACCCCATTTATACTCTTAGGAGTCCCACCAGAACACCAAGTAACTTAAGTGTAATATATATGCAGAGTACCTAGGTCAGACCTATAAAGGCTCCCTGATTGTCACTTTAGTCTCTGTGAGCCCCTATGAGCCCTGGTTTGTTGATCCTGTGGGCCCTGTTCTTGTGATATCTTTGACCCTTCTGGCTTCTACAATCCTTTCTCCCACTTTCCTGCAGGATTTTCTAGCTCTGCCTAATGTTTGGTTGTGGATCTCTGCATCTGCTAATGTCTGAGAATGATTATGGTAGGCGTATAGTCTAGGAATATAGCAGAGTATCTTTAGGAATCATTTCATTGATTTTCTTTCCTAGTCCTGTTTGGTTCTATCCTAGGTCTCTGGGTTATCCAGCCTCTGAATCTGGCACTCTAGGCAGTGTAAGGCATAGTCTCCCTCTTCTGGAATGGCTCTCAAGTTGTACCCATCATTCATTGGTTGTTCCCACAAGTTCTGAGCTGCCTTTACCCCAGCACATCTTTTAGGCAGGACAAATTGTAGGTTGAAGGTTTTGTGGCTGGGTTGGTATCCCAATCCCTTCACTGCAAACCTTGCCTGGTTACAGAAGATGGCCAGTTCAGGATCTTGTCTGCCATTACTAGGGTCATTCTAGTTAATTCCAGGGACTGTCATTGTCCTAGGTTTCTACCTTGCTGCCAAAATGCCCCCCCCCAATTCCTGTCATCTCTCCAAGCACACTATCTCCACCACATCACCTGATCCCTTCTGTTCCCATCCCCACCAGCTGCCAGTCCATTTCCTTGAATTCTATCTGGTGATTTTCCTGAGAAGTGATGGGATCCTGAGGGCTCTGACACGGAGGATTGATCCATCAACGGATGGGGATTGGTGAGAGAAGTGAGTTATTGGAAGTGTGACTTGAAAGGGAAAATCTTGGTCCCTTCTTCCTCTCATCTCTGTTTCCTTTCTGCCACGACGTAGGCTGCTTTCCTGAGCCACCCCTGAAATGGTATTTCTGCATTGCCACTGGCCTAAAATAACGGAGTCAGCTTCTCATAGACTGCCATCTCTGAAACCATGACCCAAAACAAATCATTCCTCCTTTCAGTCCATTGTCTCAGGTATTTTATCACAGTGATGATAAATTGGCTGTCACTGTCACAGGGTACCTCCCCGGCTGAGGTAGATGTATTTAAGTGTGATGAGACCATGGTTAGATACTGATATCTCTCCTGTCAAGTTTCCAGCTGTGGTTTTACCTTCTCTTTGACACCGCTCCATTCTTCACCAAGCCTTCCTGCTTGCTGGAATAAGAGCAGACACCACACTCAGAGCCCCCAGCAAAGTGAGGGAAAGAATGAACATCACCTGAACTGTCAGCTCCATCCTTGTGAGCTGTGAAATCTACTGGATCAAGCAATCTTTGATGACCTCTGACTATGAAAATCGGGTAGAAAAATTGCCCAACATCCTAGTGACCAGCTCGGGACTCTGTAGAATTCATGAACTCTATGCAAATGAGACCATGGAAATAATTATATTCCACCAAGGCAGTGATGCTATACCCCACCTGTATCCAGGCCACCTGTCCTCAGTCTCCTATCCATGATACTGCCTGACTGGATGGCTCTCCGCCTGCCCTTCCAGAGGTTCTCCTCTTCCATGCTTCTATCAACATTCATGTTGCTAAAGCAATGCCACTCTGCGGGGAGGGCCTGTGCAAGGCACAGTAAACATTCAACACTCCTTTCCTCCATTTCTTCCACCAGCTAGTAACTTGATACTTATTAGCTAAAAGTAACAGGGCCCCAGATCAGCCCATGAATGAATTCCTCAGGGAGACCATAGCTGCACTGTTAGACTTCTAAACTAGGGAGTTGCTGCCTCTGTGCCTGTATTAATTAACCATTCCTTTAATGCTGATTATGTCTACACACATTATTATAATATCCAAGCCTGTCTTCCAAAGCAAGCTAATTTAAGCTGGTAAGGTGGTTGGTGATTTTGGGGGAGGGGCTAGTTTTTTTTTTTTTTACTTAAAGCAGAATCAATTTAGGAATGATAAGGGAAAAATTATAGAAGTATTATTCACTCATTCATTCACTCCTTCCTTCCTTCACTCATTTATTCTCATAATGCATTAAGGCTAGCCCTGTGGAGAGTGAGTGAATCACACCTGACACAAAATGGTCTTTCATCAAATGTGAGAAAAAAGGAAGAGACCAAATAAACAGAGCCACCTATGCAGAGGGAAGAAAACTTAGTCCTACTTTATCCCTAGATCACAGAAAATATGAACGTGCTCCAAGGGAGGAGGGACTAGGAGGCCTGCCCACTTAGCAAAGCCACACACCTTGGGCAGTGGGGGAGAGGGCATGCCAACAGTGTACTGTGACTCTGAGTGCTGAGACAACTGGGGCACTCAAGAGAGCAGAAAGGGGACCTGGATGAACACAGTCACAAAGATGCAGCAGTACGCTTCTCTCTTGCCGATGAGTGAGCAGTTTTTAATTGCCACCTCCTTAAGTCTAGCATATGTGATGACATGGATAAGGTTAAAATTCAGCTTAAACTAGCTGCAAAGAAAGAGCTCTTTAACAGTCCTGGCATGTCTGCAGAGTGTGACAGATTTAAACTAGGTAAGCGAATGGATTGTTTTCAAGAACTAATTAAACGATAGTGCTGTTGATATTACCAATCACTGTCAGCTGTCATGGAGCAGCCTTTTGATGCTGCCTGTGAGCCCAGCTCCATCCACCTGCAGGCTGCAGTGTGGAACTGTGCAGAGACCTTGCAACACCCTCCCCACCACCCCCGTAGGCCCCACTGCCCCCGCCACTGCCCCTCCACCTGGCCCCACCCCCCACGACCACCCAGGCTTACATCTGGGTTTTGCTGCTCATGGGCTTTGATAGCCTGTTTACACTGTCTGGTATCTATGCCTCAGTTGGTCTTCTGTGCAATGGAACTTGCCAAGAGTGGGGTTAAGTTTGCAAAGTTACAGAAAGTTTTTAGCAAATGCCATCATCATTGTTTCATTTTTCCACCCTGGCCACACTGGATGTTATTTGTCTGCACAGCTAGTTAAGTACATGCTGGTAATAACTCATGCTGTCATCAACCTCACTGCTTTTTTGAAAGAGATATTATAAAAGGCCCAGAATGGGCAAAGAAGGCCTCAGCATACTGGGGAGTTCACATCACATCTTGTAGGATGTGCTCCTGAATATGCCCAGACTTGTAGAGTGTGGGCGTCAGAAGGATGAAGACTCAGCACTCCCTCTTCCTTCTGCCCTACTTACTCCTCTGTGGATGGGTAGGAACAGGGATAAATTAGTCACTTCATATCACTGTGATCCAACACCCAGCAGAAACAACTAGAGGGGAAATGGTTTCTTTTGACTCACAGTTTCAGTCTGTGGTAGCTTGGACCTCTGTGCTTGGTGGTGGGAGCCTGTAGTGTTTAAAAGTTGTATCAGACAGGAAGCAGAAGAAGATGAAGTAATATATAACCCTAAGGAAGTTCTCTAGCCAAGCCCAGCTCCTACCCTTCATCATCCCTAATAGTGTCATTGTATTAGGCAGCCATAGACAATGAATATCAGAACATTAATCCATTGGGTGTATCCTCTGGTTCCAGTTATCCCTTGAAAATTCCTCAAAGATACACCCCGAGATTTTAATCACAGTGTTATTCTTTCTGGGGGTTCACCCCTCAGAAAGGACCCTGGGAACACATATCAGGGAAGAGTTCTTCCACTTGTGAATGAGTCAGCATTTTATTCTCCACTGGCCTTCGTGCAAAGGGCATGTCTCTTTCTTCTTGTTGCTTGCCTACTTGATATTTTCTGTGTTTTCCAGGCCGAATCTGGACATTCCCATTCAGGCTCAACACACCACAAGCACAGAAGGATGGCTGCCCACAAAGAACCTTACCTAGCATCTCCATCTAGACTCTGCTCTGCCTGAAACAGGGTTTCTCACAGGTCCAATTCAAGGCAATGTTCAAAGCAGTGGCTAAAGTGTTGATAAATACATGCATGACATAGTTTGAGTCTTTATTTAAAGTACCCTGATCTCACCATCAAAAAACAGTTCATCCTCTACATTAGAGTTTCCTCAGGTCTAAACTGGTGCCTCAGATGGATCCCCTTCCATTTCCCTCTGTTTAGTATATGCAATTAATAAATATCTCAGTGGATGTGCCTTTCCAGGCCAGGGGCTCAGTATCTGTCTCTCCAATCACCCTGGTGGAGAATTTGCTACAATCAGATCTGCTGCTCTTTGTCTGGCTCTGCATCTTCCAATCACTCATGGCCCACACCTGTCAACAGAACTGTGGCAAAGTGTTATTCAAGAGACCCCTTTGGAAAATGGGTTCACTGACTAACCTCCAAGCTGCAGCCCCATTTTTTTTTCAGAGTAATAATGCAACTGCTAATGTACACAGAGACCAGTGTCCTGCTCCCTACCTCACAAGGCAGAAGCCTTGGTCCTAGACTCCCAAGGACTACAGGCCCAAGCATGTGACAAATACTCTCCTGGGTGATGGAATGTCAATCTTCTGACAGAAAGCATCCATCAAGAAGCCAAAGAAAAATCCATAGCCACAAAGAAACACTTAGGATAGTTGGGATGCTCAGAGCTGCGTTCTGAAAGTGTGACACCCACATTGACAAGACTAATGAATGCTGAAGCAAGGTCTGGACTACCATGATGCAGAGAGAAGAGAGAGCATGTACAAAGGCCCGGAGGCAGGAATGAGGCTGTCAGAACCTAAATGGGCACTGAGTAACCAGAACCCAAGGGACAAGTGGCAAAGGCTGAACTACGAAAAGCCTGGCAACTGGAGGAAGAATCCAACTTAGATGTTAGTGGAGGGACAGGATTTAAAGTACACAAAACTCTCTGGGCTACAGGGAGAGGTTGTGAGAGACAGGAGCAGAGACAGACCACACAGTGCAATGTGGGTTGTGATGTTTGCAGGAATGAAAATGGGACGTCACTCAAGAAACTATGACTGTGGGGTATTATGGCACAGGAGTAGCTTTGACTCAAGATTGTGCTGAGTTACCTAACAAGATCCTATCTCAAATACCCAAGCTCTAAGTCTGTACTTCAATAGCAGAGTACTTGCCTCATATGTACTAAGTCATGGATTAGAACCCCAATGCCACATACACAATAAGAGTGCTGGAGAAGGTGACTGAAGCTAGATTCAAGAAACTAATCTGTGAGCATTATGACACAAGAGTATCTGTGACTCAAAATTAGCCTGGTAATGAAGGAAAACTGGTGGGAGCTATGGAGAGTGAAAGAAAGAAAGAAAGAAAGAAAGAAAGAAAGAAAGAAAGAAAGAAAGTAGTTGAAGGGACTACTAGGGGCCAGTCAGCAGGAGAGCTGAGTGAGCCAGGCAGTTCATCCAGGTCCCACCTACATGGATGTGATTTCCATGATATAATTTCACTGGTCCCCACTGGTAGAGGCCAAAAGACAGGCCTCTTTAGTGAGATGCTTCCCACCTGGGTTGAACAGCAATGGCACCCATTTGAGGACAGCAATGGACAGTTCGTTGTTTTTGTTGTTGATGTTGTTGTTGCTTTGTCTTTTGTTTGTTTATTTTTGTTTTGGGGGGTTTTATCAGTTCTTTTAAGACAAGGTTTCTCTGTGTATCCTCTGCTATCCTGAACCCACTTTGTAGACCAGACTGGCCTCAAACTCAGAGAGATCTGCCTGCCTCTGCCTCCCAGAGTGCTAGGATAATGAGCATGTGCCACCTTGCCTGGATAGCAGTAGACAGTTTTTCTTTGATGTCAGGAAACAATGATCACCTCTCTCCCTTCTTTCCATTTCCAGAGAGGAAAAGCCCATTCACACCTGGAAATAGTGCACCAATTTCTATTTGTTACTAGACTTCAGAACAGCCTTTGTGACTAGGAGCTGATGGACTTTTTGGCAATGACAATATTTACAGAATACGCTCTGACATTATAAAGGGAAACCGTGAGTGCAGAGGTGGCCACTCTGCACATATGTGATGGCCATGTGGAAATCAAGCCCCTCCTGCAGTTCCCCTTGTCTTCTAGACTCTGAGCATGGAGTACCACTCCTAGCACGTACACTCTACTGGATCCAGAGCCCTGAGCAAATGGGAGGAAAGACATCCTGCTCCTTCCCTCTTCTCCTTCCCACAATAAAGAAAAAGCTTTGCTCTCCCACACCCTTTCCACATGAAATCCTTGCCTTCCCACAGGCCTGTGGAGCCAGCTGAGCCTGGGCTGAAGTCTCTGAAATGTGGGCAGTGATAAATCCTTCTTTCCTTAAGTTATTCTAGACAAGTATTTGTAAAGCAGCAGAAATCTTACTAACAAAAGCATAAGAGAGGAAACTGCAGGTCTCTGGAGTGAGGGGGCCTGGACTAGTGGATGCTGCAGCCTCCCTCAAGTTAAAGCAGTTCTGCACTTGCTCTGAAGACCTCAGATTGGATTCAGGAGATGTGAGAGCTACCAAGGCCTCTTTGCAAAGTGGTGAGCTCTCCACCACTGGAAGCCACATGCTAAATGTCAGCATCCATACTACATGTGGAGTTGCTGCCTTTCGCCCAAACAGCTCCATATCGGACAGGCCCCATGCTGGGTCTGGGTCTGGTAAGCTTAGAGAGGTGAGAGAAACTTAAGTCTTTACCCCTTGTCCTTGGAAAGAATGAAAGTAGGGCAAAGCTAGTGTGAGACAGGCTGCAAAGAGAGGCAGAGTGGTTAGGGATTTAATGTCCATGTTCTGAAATGGGCGTGGGGGCTGGGAAGATCTGAAGGAAAGGCATCCCAGGGAGAGAGCCTGGGTATTACACAGGTCCTGAGATGAAACTGGTCTCCAAAGTCCTGCCTTCTGTGACATCTGCATAGTACATGGGGCTCAGAAACAATAGCTGGTCAAGATTGTTAGAACTGACTAGGGGATGAATGTGGTATTTCCGTTCCTGGGTGAGAAGGTAGTGCCTTCCTCCACAAGCCCAGAGATAGAGTGAAGTCCTCAAATGGGAACACATTCACCTAGAATGAATTTCTCTGAACTTGTGCTTATGGCCAACTAGGATGGTCAGGGTGCAGCCATGAGGCAGGAGCAAAGGGTAGGATGAGGCTGCACAGGTGTGATTCAGTCTCTACTCCCCGTGCTTCCAGGTCCAGATGGGGGTGGTGGGCTTTGTCTTCCATTTCCCTCATCTCTCTGACCAACATCACCAGCTCCCACAAGGAAATGCTTTTACATACCGTGTCAATTCCTAAAATAGGCACCAACACAGAAAAGGTGACCAATCTAGGTTCTCCATGACTGTCAACCTGCCAGGATTGCAAGACACCTGGGAGGTTAGTAAACTACACCTCTGGGCGTGTCTTCGAGAGGGCTTGTAGAGATGATTGACATGTGAGACAGCAAATGGATGAGAAGACCTATTCCAAATATGGGAAGCACAGCCATATAAGCCAGGGTCTTCCTGGAACACCGTAGGATGAAGAAAGATTCAAGGTCCCCAATGCAAGCTCTTTTCTTCCCAGGATAGTTGTTCTCTCTGCTTTCTGACTGTCAGAAAGGGATTAGCTCTTCTTGAGCATGTCCCTCCATGATGTTCCACACAGCCCACACACAGAGAGACCAGAAACAAAGCAGCCAGCCAACTGTGCCTCTAAAACTGTGTACCAAGATAAACTTTCCCTCTCTGAAACTGATCTTCTCAGGTGTCACTACAGCTGGGAGGCAGCCAGGGCAAAGCCCTGAACATACTGTTGGAGACCAAGGACAGCCTGACCATGATAGAGGGAATCAGATCCAGATCATCACAAGAACCCATTCATGAGGGACAAGTGCAAGGACTAAGCCACGGGCAGGTATTTTGTGCGAGTAAAATCCAGCTCAGTGTGATTCTGCTGCAGCCCCAGCTCTATCTGGGCACTGGCTTCTCTCCCACTAAGAACTAGGTATAAGATTTAAATTCCTGGAACCCACAAAAATCATCACGACAGTGGCAAGGCATCTGCTGCTTCTGGTAATCTATGCTCTTTGTTTCTGTAGGCTGTGATAACACTGGCCTGGACTGGGTCTGAGGCCCTTCCTACAGGGCAGAATAAAGCAGAAATAAAACCTAACTCAAGCTATACCCCTGCTCTTAAGCCACAAGGATGGAGGAGGTGATGGCTTTGCTTCCCAGAGCCTGCTGTCATTCAGGGCTTAGGACTAATTTTATATTACTGTGTAACAAATTGCCACAAACAGCACATATTCAATAGCTTTCATTTACCAAGACTGAAGTCGAGAAGTTGCTGAACTGTTCTGAGACTGGACTCTTCTCAGCTCATTCACCATGTGGTCAGATGTCAGCTCCCTGGATGTATAGGCCTGATATTCTTGTTTTCTTGTGAGCTGTCAGCTGGGGCCACTCCTAACTCCCAATCACCTCTGCTGTCCTACACATGGCCCCATTGTCAGATCACAGTATCAATGTCTGACCTATTTCAGTCCAGACAGACTGTGACCCATGCTTTGAATCTCTCTGACAGCTCTACCTTGTGGTCTAGACTCATATTTAAAGGACTCATGCTCTACCTAAAAAATTACCTCCATTTTGTTAACTTGGCTCATCAGTATATATTGATTGTAGGTCTATCTGTCTGTCTGTCTGTCTATCTGTCTATTGGCTCTCTATCTATCCACCTATCTACTGTTTGATGGGTTGATAGCTGGGTACTGGAGATTGCACCCAGGACCTTGTTTACACTGGGCAAATATTCCATTTCTGCATCATGTCCAGCTCTGATTAGCAATCTTAACTTCATGGTTAAATCATGCAACATAAAATCAAGATAGAAACCCCAGCATATTCATGTACTTACAGCTTCTAACACACATTAAAAAGGCTGAATCACACAAACCATTCAGCAGGGGCTGGAATCCTAAGGACCACCTTTGAATTCAGAAGCCACAGGCACTGGAGTGGGACTACATCCATAACTAATCCAGATGTGCCTTGGCTCAATGCCCTTTACCAGCCAGCCACCACTGATTCAGATGAACCATTCTCCAGTGGCCCTGCTGGTGACAGAAACCAGGACAAAAGGTGTACTGCCATCATGATGTGAAGTGGGTGACCTTGGTTAACTGGCTTCTCTTTGAAGATCTAGGAAGGTCTGAGGTGTGTGTCTGTGCCCATATTGTAAATGTGTATAAATGTGCATGCACATGAATATGTGCAAAATGTGCAGCATGTTTGATTATGTGTGTATGCATTTATCATATATGCATGCATACATATGTGTATGCTCATGTGTGAGGGTGCAGATGGAAGAGCACGCCCAAACTCAGCAAGGCTGGCGGAGCTGCGCTCAGCCATTGGACAGACCTCTGCCAGGAGCACAGTCAATTACCTCTCATTCTCCTCTCTGCTTTTAACTTGCAATATAAAGATTGGATCAGATCACTCTAAGAGTGCATGCATTGGTAAGGCTGTACTATCTGACGTGGAGAGCTTCCAGGGTTTTCCTTGGCTCTTGGCTGACTTTACAATTCGTTTATACACTTTGTACATAACATTAGTCAGTGTTTTCCAGAGAAACAGAAGTAAATAGGTGTGTGTGTGTGTGTGTGTGTGTGTGTGTGTGTGTGTGTGTGTGTGTACACATGTATCATAAGGAATTGGCTCACACCACCATGGAGACTGAGTCCAGGTCTGAAAAGCTGACAGTATATACTGCAATCTAATACAAGACCAGAGGCAGGAAAGACAGGCCTCTCTGCTTAGAGACAGGCAGAGAGAAGCAATCTTTTTACTCAATCTGTTATTCTACGGATGTGTTCAACAAATGTGGTAAGGCCTACACACCCTGGGGAGGCCCATGCTCTTAACTGTCTGCTGATTCAAGAATCCATCTTACCCAGGTGGGTGCTTCTACCATGAGAACAGCCAAGGTAACGTGTGGGCTTCTGTGGCCCAGTCAAGTCCATACGTAAAATGAAAGTGAAAGTGAGGAAAGAATCCAGTCACCTTCAGGAAACCTTTGATTGACAGGAAGGCAATCCCTGATATAAAGCTTGCCACCATACCCTTCCCAACACCCTGTTTCTCTTGAATCACTACTCTAGAGTCTTCTGAGCTAAGACAATGATCTCTAGTTGAGGCAATCGGACATGATCTCACACCATAATATATTGTAGCTTTTAACTGTTGGGCCAGACTTTCTGATTCAGCACATTTTAATCTATTTTATTTGCTAAGATCAGGGAGATGTCATCTGTAATAATCCCACCTGACCTCCCAAAGTCAGGCTGATAAAAATATTAATGTCAGCCTTTTGCAGCCTGGCGGAGAGCAACGCCCAGCTTGACAAGCAAACAAATGGCCCAGAGCTGTCTGTGGGATGCTGATGAACCCGTATTAATGAATAGTCTCATCAGTGAAAGCTGCCCTCCGGGCAGAGCTGCCACAGACTGGAGACTTCAGATCCAGCTGCCTTCCTTGCCAGGTCTTTGTCTATGGACAGGGCCATGGCACCTCAATAGGCATCTGCAGATGGTTCACTCTCCCCAGTGTTGTGCTAGCAAGAGTGCTGAGTGACTTAGCTTTCTTTATTCTCCCTGTCCCTTGCTCTCTATTGTCAGATATTTCCACCTTTGACATTCAAGGCACAAGGCTTTCTGTCAGTGCTGAGTAATTCTAAACAGGAATAAAGAATAATTTCTGGGGCTCACAGTCTTATGACCCAGACCTTATTTTTTCCTAAGTGTTTGCTTGATCATTGTTCACTTGGGCTGCTTCTACTTCTTCTTTTCCTCCTCCTCCTCCTCCTCCTCCTTCTTCTTCTTTTGATTTTTCGAGACGGAGTCCATCTGTGTTAGCCTTGGCTGTCCTGGACTCACTTTGTAGACCAGGCTGGCCTCGAACTCACAGCAATCCACTTGCCTCTGCCTCCGGAGTGCTGGGATTAAAGGCATGCACTACCATGCCCAGCTCACATGTGCATCTTCTTACTAGCTGGTTACAGCAAAAAGGTTGTGAGACTCACAGTGTAAGCAGTTTGGAATCTGTGTCCTGCTTATATCCCTGATAAATGTGTGTCTTTTGTCTAGTCTCTGTAGGCTGTGAGTGTCTTATTTTTTATTATTTTATTTTTTCTTTTAATTGTTTATATATGTATGTGTATGGATATGGGTCCAGTGCCTGAGGAGGCCAGACATCAGTCTCCCTAGAGTTGGAATTACATTCAGGTGTGATCTACCTGATGTAGATGCTGAAAACTGAACTCAGATCCTCTGCAAGAGCAGTATGTGTTTTTAACCAGAAAGTCATTTCTCCATCCTCAGTTCTGAGTTCCTTACTTCCAATTTATCTGGAGTTAAGTTAGGGCAGACAAGTGTTACTATCCTAACATCACAGATGTGTGCCACATGACCACAGCTGTACTTGGTGCTCTAGTAAATGGCCTCAGGACTCTTACTCCGGTGCTCACAGTATTATTAGTACTCTTCCAACTTCACATTGCTGCCCTTATAAGGTCACTCAGATCTGGGACCTTCCATCTTGAAGAGGAGCCACACAAGTTCCTGTCAGTGAAAGCACATCCACGAAGCTGCCTTTTACTCCACAAGTGCAAGAAATGTATTCTGCCCACAGAAGAGCCATTTGAGGCAGCATTGCCCTGTCTCTAATGTCAGCTTGGCCATGGTGAGTGCTATGACATAGTGATTGTGCCACATGTGACATAGAATCCTTTCTACAAAGAAGCATTCCAAGCAGACCATGTCCAAGTGGACCATCCTGCCGCCAAGCTTCATGGCCACAGCCATTGGCTTAGGGTCCTATATGGCCCAGGCATAAAAATTCAGCATTAAATACAGACCTTAGAATAACAGCATCATGGCCAGGGGCTGCTGCACACTCAATTGCTAAAATGCAATGCTTCACTGGCTTGGCTGCCCTGCACTGGCAAGTATGTTTGGATTTGTGTGTATGTGTTTGTTTAACAAAATTAGCAACCAAAACACTCATCACCCTGACCCCACAGAAACTTGAAGAAAGTCTCTGGGCCAAGGTCAAACCTGTCCTCTGTTGGAGGTTGGTCTGAAGTATTTTGATGCTAATTACTGCTTGCTGTCTTGGTCCCCTATCTTGTACCTTGCCTAAAAGCTTAAGCTATTTGACCACCTGAGCATCACACCTGAGCAGGGCAAATGGGATAGGCATGGCTAAGGTTCTCAGGTTCTGGGAGACAGAGAGAATCTCAGGAAGTAAGAGACGTGAGGAGAAGAGAGGAAGAAGAAGGCTGTACCATGGGCTAGGCAGTATTTGGGATTGTGGATGGGATGTAGCTCAATAGAAATTATTAGAAGCAGAAGGCATGGGGTTGGGTCAGGTATTCCATACTTGTCCCAATATAGGATGTAGTTTAGGAGATTAATGTCTGCCCTGCCCCAGGTTAACTAAGCCTATTTTAAAATGTAACAGGCATCTGTGTCTTCATTAACTGTTAGCAGGTTATAAAATACCTCTGTAATAATAATTATAGGCCTAATAATAAACATTATTAGGCCATACTGATAAATTAACGGCAATAGTCCTCTCTGGACTTTGCCAGACTGGGGAATAGGGAAGAACATGACAGATAGGGGTAGCAAGCTCCCTTTAAACATGTTTTCATGTTAGCATGTCTGTTGGTGTTGTCCTTACTTAGGTCTTATGTAGGCAGCCATATTTTTGAGGTATCAAAGTTGTAGCTTCCCTGTCATTTCTTGAAGACACAACTATACAGCAGATATCCTCTGTTCTCAGCTCTTTCAATCCTTCTACCTCCTCTTCCAAGATGTTTCCTAAGCCTTGGGTGCATAGGTTGTATTGTAGATGGATCCACTGGGGCTGTGAACCCCACCATTACTTGTTCTCTGCATTTTGGAAACTTGTGGTTTTGCATAACAGTCTGACACAAAGGGAAGCTTCCTTGATGAGGGGAGAAAACTACAGTTACCTGTAGGCATAAGGATAAATATTTAGAATGCATTTAGGAATCATGCTGCTGTAATAAAGTGGTGATTGTAGGTTTTTCTCTAATAACCATAACCTCACTAGTTCTGGATGGTTGCCTAGGTTTCTAGTCTCAGGCATGATTTCCCTCCTGATGAGCAGGAGCAAGCCCTTTTATTAAGAACCATGAGGCATCCTATTTAGAGCCAGGATTGAACTCCAAAGAAAAGCATTGTCTCTACTCAGCCTGGCATCTTAGAGTCAGTGAGAAAAGCAGGGCAGACAGGAAGAAAAGGCCATGGTCCCAAAAAGTGGGAAGAAGGAAGAAGGAAAGGGGAAAAGAGGAGGGGAGCATCCTATAGGGATTGGTGTCCATGCAAAAAGTGACACAAAAGATCTTCTCATGTTCACTGAAACCTGCGGAACACAATGGTGTTCCCAGGTTAAGCTCAAGTGAACCTAGACTGTATTTTCCACCAACTCTTGCAAGATCACCCATTGTTCTCTATCAGCTATGGCAGAAGGAAGATCTTTATGCCTTGTCTACAACTCAAGCCAGTTGTGCCTGGCCCCTGTATACCTGGCATGTTACTATACATGGCCAGGGATTGTTCATATTTGTCCCAGCCCCAGCAACATCCACAATACCCGCTGATGCCTTCCTCTTTACCTAATGTCCTTACTTAGTAGGAAGCCTCACTTCCACAAGGCTGTGTGCCTTTCTCTGAGGAGACAGGGCACAGTTACACCTAAACTTGAAAGAAAACAAAGTCAGCCCCTGGGAGGTGATCTGAGGTGAAGATTGGACCTTAGAAATCCCTGCCCAGTTTCTACCCCTAATGTTTCTCAGAAGATCTCCAGGAATGAAAGGACCACACAGGCCAGGAGAGTGCCACACATTCCTGTGAGAGTTTTGGAACCTTGGTAGCATGTGAGGCCCAAGGACTTTTAGTGGCCCTGCTTAGTAAGTAGGAAACAAAGAATAATGGCTGTGGTTAGACTGGATATAAAGCTCTTGCTGCCATCAGCAGAATTTCAGAGATAGGGCTTGGATTTCTGTTGACATTAAAGAAAATTTAGAAAGTTTAATATTAAGTTTCATGCGCTTATTTACGAACTATCAATTTCATCTCCTAACAAATCTTTTGTCTTTTGTGACCAGCTTTAGCCCAGCAAGAAGCTGGTCACTTGGCTGGTCTCCTTATATTTTCTTTCTCTCCTTCAGCCTGTCATTCACATGACAAATTTCAAGACACACATCTATGGACACCTCTCTCTTGATATGGTGTGGGAGGTCCACAGGTACTCACCTGGCACCACTGTCAGCTCTCTCTAACTTTCCAGCAGCTCTCCAGCCCCTCCTCATTCACAGCACACAGTAGGTACTGTCTCTCCCCCGCCCCATTATTTACTAAGTTTCTCCTCATATTTCTTCTATACACAGCCTCACTGCACTTAGCCCCTGTACTTTAGGAAGTTGCCATGGACACCCACCTTGCACTGATGAAGTCACTGAGACCCAGTGAATTTTATCTACTCATTTGTGTAATTCATTCAGGAAGTCCAAATCTGTTCCTACTCCATCCTTCTATCTCATAAAATGGCACCCAGATACCAAGCTGATCAAGACACCAAGCCAGGATCCATTCTTCCCATTTCCCCTCAATGCTGAACTTACTGTTGCTGGAGCTACATCCAAGCCCCAGCCATTCTTGATCACCTTCCCATGACCGACAACAGCAAAGCCTGTAGATGCTACCTTTAAAATGGTTCAGTGTCATCCTCTTCTTCTCTTCCACTGACACCTTGAAAGTCCAAGACACCATCACCTTTCATTGGAACCACTCCCATGGTTTCTTTTCCTGCTTGTCTGCTCCACTTATGCCCTTTATGCTTCTTTCTTTGACTATCTTCCCTTACTTTCTCTCTATTTCTTTTCCTCCTTCTCTTTCCTCTCCATGTACATTCTTTTTCCTCTTCCTTTCTTTTTCTTCTTCCTCTCTGTGTTAGCCAATTTTATATCAACTTGACACAAATGGTAGTCATCTGACGGGAGGGAACCTCTGTTGAGAAATTGCTTCCATAGATCAGACTGTAGGCAATCCTGAAGGGCATTTTCTTAATTAGTGATGGGGAAGGCCCAAGACCATTGTGTTGTTGCTGACCCTGGGTGCTATAAGAACATGGGCTGAGCAAAGCATCAGGAGCAAACCAGTAAACAGCACGCCTCCACAGCCATCTACATCATCTCCTGCCACCAGGTTCCTGCCCTGCTTGAGTTCTTGCCTTCATGGCCTTTGATGTTGAACAAAGATATGGAAGTGTGAAGAAAATAAACTTTTCCTCCTCAAGTTGCTTTTGGTCTTGGGGTTGCATCACAGTGCAATAGAATCCTTAACTAAGATACCTTCCTCCCTCCACTCACCCTGTCTTTCCTTCTTCTCTTCAGCTCCTTCAGTCTATCGTCTTTCCTCAGTTTCCTCCTTACTACCTCCTCTTTCTTTGTAATTTCCCTTTTCCTTGTTCTCTTCTCCCTCTCAATCCTGTCTGGCCCTTCTACTTCTACCCTCTATTCTTTCTCCTATTCTCTTAAGTAAAGTGTTTATTTTTTGAGTACAATGAAGCCTGAAGATCATTGGATGGACGGGGTTTGCTCACACTTCTCTAACAGAGAGCCACAGCAAGCCATACAGGGCCACCCGGGGAAGCACCAGGGTGAGAGGATCCATCAGGAGGAAAGGAGGCAGGGACAAATTGATCAAGAGTCTTCATGGTGGTCCTAGAGAAAACGGCAGACAGTGCTGTGCCTGCTTCATAGGATTAGCTCATTTAAAGACTTTCTTCAGATTCTGGGGTACAGAGGCTATTTCCAGTTGAGTTGTTCCTGGCCCTGGAGTGATTACAGCAATATGGAATTGTTAGTGATTATAAATGTAAGACTTGTGTACTAGAAATCCAGATAACTGTGAACATTGGAAAATCATGTGACTCAGCAGCCCCCAGCTCTCTCATTCTCTGTGATAACCTGGCTCTCACAGGATCTGGCTATGCTAATGCCTTGGAGTCTTCTCTATGTAGTGTTACTTTTGTTCAGGCATCTTTACATCAAGTTTAGGGACAGTTACCATACAGCAGTATGAGAAGGCCTGCCATTCTTCTCTTTGGGGAGAGACCCATGAATTTCTTAGTCCTTGAATCTGCCCCTCACTGTAAAATGGACACACTCCTCCTAGCCCAGTTACTCTATTCTGTATCACCTCAGACCCCACATTTTCTCCTAGGGCTAAAAGAAAGAGATTTCATATTTCTAAAACTTCTGGTCATCTTGTTCAATATTTGAGGTCTGGGAGGTAATGTTAAGATAATTTAATTGTTTGACAAGAGAAATATGTTCACCTGGTTGAAAACTCAAAGATATAAGACAAACTTGTAAATGTTATAAAATTATAAAAATTGTTTTATATGAATCTGGATTTTTTATTACAGTGAGAAAATGCCTAAGAATATCAACTTAAAGGCAAAGGGTTTAGTTTGGCTCATGGTTGCAGTCAGTGGTGATCTGGCTCCATTGCTGTTAGCCTGCTGCATGAGTATGTGTCAGGGAAGGCACTCAACTGAGGCAGACAAAAAGCAAAGGGATAGAGGAAGAGGCCCAGGGCATTCCTAATGACCCATTTCCTCCCACCAAATCCACCTTCTAACAGGAACTTCAGGTGCCAACTCAACAGTGGGTTAATCTGTTGATGAAGTTAGCACCCTCCCAATCCCATCATCTCTCAATAAAGCCCTGAACCTTTAAAGGACACTTCTTATGCAAATCATAGCATCTATTCCAAGAATTTTCTTTCACCTATCCATACAAGTCATAATTCCTGCCC
Source organism: Acomys minous (assembly GCF_964271855.1). Lineage (NCBI taxonomy): Eukaryota > Metazoa > Chordata > Mammalia > Rodentia > Muridae > Acomys > Acomys minous. The sequence continues at coordinate 81,690,471 of NC_140484.1, forward strand.
CAGAAAATAGGTTTTTAAGTTCATGTACATACAAAAGAAAAGCAATGTCATTTCTCCATGTTGTACTTAATACATGTTCCATTTTTTCCATATTTTTTTAAAATACAAGTTCTACACTTTTCCATGTGGTCATGAAAACTTTTGTATACCAGTTTCCTCAAAGATTGAATCATCCCACCCTGCAGGAAATTCCTTAGTCACGGAGGTAAATAACTCAAAATAGCTTTAGGAAGTCTCTGAAACTAAACAGACTCACTAGGCTTCTATATGCCAGAGTAAACTATAAAAGTTGCAAAGATTTTCAGACAGCTGCAGATCAGACTCTCAGAAGATCAAAAGCTGCAAAGAAGACTCAGAAATCATACCATATGCCTACAAGAAGCAGAAACCAAGGGAGCTGCCTGTAAGAGGTTCAGACCAGAGTCACTGATCGAAAACATAACTCCAGAACTTGTATTTTAAATAAATATGGAAAAGATGAAACATGTATTCAGTATAAATGGAGAAATGGCATTGTGCTTCTTTTGTATGTATCTGAACTTAAAAAGCTATGTGCTCTCCAATGACTGTTGCAACCTAAAGAAAGAAAAGACACTGTCTAATCTGCTGAGCTGCCTACATGCTGGGTAATGTTTCCCAGCTTTGTGAATTGTTACTCATGCAGAGGCTGGCTTTGGTGATACAACTTTCTGTTAACCATTTCTGCTCCTGTAAGTAAGTAACCCCTCACTCATATTTCTGTAAGTAAATCCAACAAAACTCACAGCTTCACTATTTTGGATATCTGATATGGGCTCTCTATCTGAGGTGAGTAGGTGTGTGTGTGTGTGTGTGTGTGTGTGTGTGTGTGTGTGTGTGTGTTGTGTCTCCCCAGGTAAATTCTTGTTATACACCATGGAGGTTCTCAGTTTCTTCCTGTACACTAACAGTCCCTCTGTGGTGTTTTGTACATTTTATTCAATCCAGCCCTGCTCCCAGCTTTGTAGGTTGTTTCTAGGTCACTATTACTGATGCAGCCACAGTAATGACTAATCTGTCACCCCACCAATGAACAGCCCTTCTAAAGGACCCCAGTCTGCACACACTCCCTGCCCTTAAACAGCAGATGAGCCCATCTTCTCCATTGATCATCCTATTGTCTGAAAGAGCTCCATGTGATACCCAGACACCCACCTCTGAGTAGCATTGTGACCTATTGCTTGTGTGCTCTCCAATGACTTTTGCAGCCTAGAGAAAGAAAAATTGCTTAATCCATAGCTCTCCCTATGGCGATGTTATAAAATGTAGGCCTGCAAGAGCAGAGCAAATTAGATGATGGTTTTTATGTTAGTATTCCTTTGAATTATTAGTAGTATTAATATAGTACAATATGCACATAATTAGCAAGTCTTCTGAATTTATTATATACACTTATTCTTATTCCTTTTAATTACCCAGCAGTCTAGTTGGAGGTAACACAGTGATTCAAATGATGGCTAAATATGTCATATGATGACAAAACGTACCAACTTAGGCAAGTGCGGAGAAACAAAGTCTAGAAATGCCTTAAGATGTCTTCATCCCATTAAAGGCATAGCGCATTGGCCATGTATTATTCATGTTAGAAGCATGACACAAACAGAACATGATTTATTGAGTATTTTAATACAGCTTCTTAATGCTATGCAATAAACTGTATTTTAATATTTAATAGAATCTGAATTTTGAACTTCTCTTCAGGAAATTTTGTGGTTTAAAACTAAATTAAATACCAGAGGTGACAAATGAGACTCTGAGCATCCTTGGAGGTCGAGGAAGCTTCTTCAGAAAGACTAGATTTTAGAAGTTGGTTTGAGCAATATTGAGACTGTTATAGTGCAGGGGTCATATGGCTATTATTTTCAGAAGTAAGTTGACTAAAAGCCAATCTTTTTTAAAAATTCTGAATCTATCAATTATTATTATTGTTATTATTATTATATTATTATTTATTAAGTTATTTATTTACTTCTCATCCTGATTGCAGCTTCCTCTACCTCCTCTCCTCCCAGTCCCTTCCTTTTGCCTCTCCTCCCCAGCCCATCCACTCCTCTTCCTCTTCTCCTCAGAAGAGAGAAGGTCTCCCATGGATATCAACCAGCATTGGCATATCAAGTTGGAATAAGACTAGGCACATCTTCTTCTATTGAGGTTAGACAAGGCAGCCATGTTAAGGGAAAGGAATCCAAAGGCAGGCACTGAAGTCAGAGACAGCTCCTGTTCTTGCTTAAGAGTCCCACATGAAGATCCAGCTGCACAAACTGTTAAAGGGTCATGAACCTGGTTAGTAGGTGGATCTTATTACCACCACAGTGAACAGATGGGACATTTACCAAATGTCCTTTGTATTCTCAGTAACAATATATCCATTTTTTTATGAAGTTGTTAGGTGTTTCCTGCTGGACACACTCTCCTCTAGGGGGTGAACAAGACCCAAGCCAAGCAATGGCTGGTCTCCTGGTCAACCAACCTGCTATGATTTGATACATTGTAATCCTCATAATTCCCAGTAGTTTAAATAACAGTTTATTTCTTTCTCATGTCCATCACACAATAAAGGAGCAGGGGATGTAGAACTTTTTACTCCATGTAGAACTTCGATTCAGGTTATCATAGGTTACTTCTCAGCACACCTATTATGCAAAGGCAGTGTAAAAGAAACTGCAAAGTCTTGCAGCAATTTGTATGCCCCAGGGTTTCACATGTTATTTCTACTGTAAATTCATTGTCTGGCACCCCAACATGACAAAGGAGTGAGGGAGTGCAGTCCCATCATAGTCATCAAAAGGAGCAGAAGACATCCAATGGGTCAGGCTAACACCTGACTGCCATAATTTCCTCTCTATTCTTATTGTAAGCAGATGAGGTATTCCAAAGAATTCCTTACTGGAATCAATTTATCCCATAGAGAGTCCTGGTCCACTCTCCAAAGTATCTCCTGCTGTTTAAACTCATTGGTGTCACTCTTCTTTCTGTTTCTCATGTTCTTCCATGTCCTTCTAATGGGAGTCCTCTACACCCAAGCAAGGCAGTCGTATTATGTCTCTTACCACAAAAGAATCTCAAGGCATCTCAATAAACTGTTATCAACATGATTCATTGTACTCCTAGCTACTCCTTAATGTCCAGTCTTCAGAATTGCACCATAGCAAGGCAGAGCAAAAAGAATGATTGGATTTATCTTCAGGAAGATAGTAATAACTGTTCAGTCCACCTCCCACACTTGCCAAGGTACACAGGGCTTGCTTGCAGCTGTAGGAGGTGTGATAGGTACTCTTGGTTATCAACTTGACACACTTGAGAAGAGAGAATCTCAACTGAAGAATTGCCCTCATCATACTAGCCTATGGGCAGCTTTGTGGGTCATTTTCTAGATTGCTAATTGATGGAAAAGGGTCCATCCCACAGTAGGTACATCCCTAGGTAAGTAAGTTTAGACTGTATAAGAAAAATATTGAAAATAAGCCTCATAGCAAGCCAGTAAACAATATTATTCCACTATCTCTTCTACTTCTTAGCTCCAGGTTCTTCCTGTCTTGAGTTCCTGCATGACTTCCTGACTTCCATCAAAGATGGACTGTAATCTGAAAGTATAAGATGAAATAAATCCTTTCTTCCCCAAGTTGTTTTTGGCCAGTTTTTATCATAGCAGCATAAAACAAACTAGAACAAGAGATCCAAATTAGTATGAAAATTGAATCCTATTGAGACAAAAAAAAAAAAAAGAAAACCTTAGAGATGCCCTCTCACCTGATCATTGTCTAGAAGAGAAGTAGGAGATGCTTGTTCAAGGTCACATGTTTCTTTAGCAGCTAAACCTCTGACTCATGTCATCAGAGAGCGAACGTAAGAGAACAGGAAATCAAAGCCTCGCATCTGCGCCAGACTGGGTTGCTGGTGTCAGCCCTTATATCTCCATAATCGTTTTTTTCCCTGTGAACAACCCATGTAGGGTGGAGAAACTTCAGCCTTCAGCTAAGTCTCCCAGGGATCAGGTCTTTTATTTCATAATCCCATGAAAAGAGTTAAGAAAACTATACAGTATGATCCATCATCTTTAATATTGGAAGACCAACCACCCAGCAGTTAATGCTACATTTAAATCAAAGTTTACTTACATCTTAGCTCTAAAGAGCAAGAATGACCTTCTCCCTGAAGATTGACACTTGTATGTCAACTGAAGATGAAGTTCAAGTTGGAATTAAGAACCTAATTGACACACATACATACATACACACATTTCTAAACATCAATCAACAAAAATAATATATTAGTCCCAAAAATGAACAAATAATGAAAAAGTATTGATTTTTCCCCCTGCGTCCTCTGCAATAAATCGTCTCCTGGAAAATCACTGTATTAGCACAAATTCCACTTTCCCAGTGGATATATCCTGCATGTACCATAACATCATTTGAGTTCGCCCTAATATGACAAAGTTTATGTAGCTTTGTCTTTATTATTTGAATCAAGAGCCACCAGATATTTCTTTTCCAATTGAGAAATATAAACATTATAATACTAAGCATAACCACTTAATTTCAGGAAAAATATTCCAAATACATGAATTACATATAATAAAGTAAGATATTCTGGTCAAGAAAACTAAGAAAGTGAATATTCTCAGGCTGTTGTTGTTATTGTTGTTGTTGTTTTTGTTGCTGTTGTCACTGTTGTTATTTTTAAGGCATTCCTAAGGCTGGGCATGATAATTCATGCCTATAATCCCAGTACATGAAAGGGCAATTCAGGGAAAGTTTGAAGCCAACCTGAGCTAGTGAGATTCTGAGAAGAAAAAGAACAAGAAGAGGAGGAGGAGGAGGGAGAGAGGGGAAGGAAGGAGAGATGGAGGAGAACTAAAGGAAGAAAAGAAGGGAGGGAAGGAGGGAGGGAGGAAGGGAGGACGGTGGTGTACACTTACAGTCCGAGCACCCAAAAGGCTGAGTAAGGTAGATTGTCACAATTTAGAGGCCAACCTGGGCTGTGTAGTGAGACTGTACCTTAAAATTATAATAATATATAAATTTTATTTTAAATATCAAAAGCTTATGGAGATGGAGAGATGGGTTGGCTGTTAAGAGTGCGTTTACTCTTGCAGAGGACATGGGTTCAGTTCCCTGCACCTACATGGGGGTTCACAACCATCTGTAACTCAAGTTCCAAGGGATCGGATGCCCTACTCTGGCACACAGGGACTGCGTGTGCGTGGTAGACAGATAAACATGCAAGCAAAAAACCTCATATACATAAAATAAAAGTAAAATATTTAAATGATTACTTAATGAAAAAGAATAAGAGAGGAAAAGGAAGGAGGGAAGGGGAACAGTTGTAACAGATTAAAAGAATCTACGTTTTTGGGAGTTTGGATTTCAAAATGAGGGTTCGATTCTAGCACATCCTTTTAAGATTTGTTCATATGGAGCCCCATGATCCTACCCTCACCCACATAATCAGCCTTCATGGTAGGACACTCAGAAGAGGCTTAGATAACTCGGGTCGATAATAGGCCAGAAAGCACTCTGCCCACCCCCTGTTCAGGACAGGACTGCCTCACTATGGAGCCTCCTGCTCCTCCAAGAGATACCAAGCAAGTCCGCGCACCCCTCAGCTCCACAGCCATTCTCAGTGCTCAGGCCCTTGGCAGCTTTTTCTAAGATGTGGCTCTTTTGCTTTTTTTTTTTTTTTTTGTCCAAATTTCACCTCCTCCAGAATCGCTAGTTATGCCTGTCTTACTAATCCTCACCCTGAAACCTAGCATTTTACAAAGTGACCCCTTAAAGTGTTCCTCAAAATAGGTGTCCTGAATAAGGTTGCCAGATAGAAGGTGGATACTCAGAATATATTCCAAATACACACAATTAACTTTTTTAGGGTAGGTGTGTTTGTATTTAAAGAGATATGGACCTTAAAATGTCTGTGCGCATCTTGGGTACCAGATAGGTGTTGTAAGCCTGCATATGGTACTCCGTATTTCCTACTTAATGTTATAGATACAAACATTTTCTACCTAACAGTACAGATTCGTTGAATGTGTCTCAACCCAGAAAGTTGCATTTTTAAGGCCCCTGATCACTCTAAGAGCAATTAATAAAATATGACAGGCTGTATGTGTTTGTGTGCATGTGTTCCACATATTTGCATATAAGGGCATGTGTACTGGGAAGTGCTTGGGGTTGGCAGGAACCCAGAGCTCTGATACATATGTCCTAATTTTAAAATGACTGAACTCTTGGCCTCCTTTCCCAATCATTTTTTTTTTCTGTGCAAACTCAGCTTTTAGGAGGCTGCTTGATAGTGCTTAGCTGCTATGCACATAGTATACAATCAGAACAGGGGGTCAAGTCTCCATCTACTGTTCGGTAGCTTAGAAACGTGGAGTTATACAACACTGGAATCCTCCCAAGGAAGGAAAATGCCAGTCTACATATCTAGCCTGCTGGGTGCAGCATTCATGTGTGTGGAATCTTTAAACCAAATCTCCCTTTGCCACAGTGCAGCCCACCTTCTGCCCAATCCCGACAAGCTCATGGGAGAGCTCCTATGCAGGCCTTTGCAAGGGCTACTCACCTCTGGGCAGCATCTGTCCACATTTAATATCTGATCACCATTCTCGGATTGCCTCTTAGCACTCATTACCACACTCAGCCATGCCAGCCAAGATGATGGAATTTAAGACTGAAACAAAGAATAATCGCTTTTTTGTTTTCAAATACTATTGTGTTTGTATGCTCTGGGAAGATGGCATTTTCACTTTCTACTAATGCCTCCATAAGAAGCAAAAAAAGGACTTAACAGTTAAAAATAAATTAAACTTGCTCTAGGTAAGGAGGGGAGGCTCTCTGTGGGTTTTGCTGATTTAGTTTGGTGTCAGATGGGGATATACTGGCCTATCTCCAGCATGTAAGTCCCAAATCCACCTGTGATAGGCACGTATCAAGCTATAAGTGACACCAAACTTCAGAAAAAGCAACTATCCAGATCCCAATGCCTGGGAGAGGGCTTCTTGTGATGATTAGATCATTGAAGATCTCAGCAAGATCTGTGGAAAGGGTAAGGCTGGAGAGATGGTTCAATGGTTATGAATACCAACTGCTCTTGCAAGGAACCTGGGTTTGGTTCCCAACACCTATACAATGCTTCATAATCTTCTTCAACTCCAGTTTCAAGGGATCCAAAGCTCTCTTCTGATCTCCACGGGCACCAGTGATACACACGGTGCACATACACACTGCAGATAAAACTCTTATATACATTAAATATATAAAAATAAATATTTTAGAAGACATATAGGATTCCTTCTCATGTATACTTGCCAGGAAGCAGGCAGAAGAGACAGGATGAATAGGACCAAGGAGCACAAACAAAAGAAGAGGAGATCTTATGGCTCTGAAATGTCCCCAAGGATTGTACAAAGGCCAGCTTGTGGCACCAGGGTGAGGTAGCAGGAACTTTAGGATGTGTGGATTACTGAGAGGAAGTAGTCACTGGAGATGCGCTCTTGATGGGTACAGACTGAAGTCCTTCAAACTGTAAGCCCAAGTGAACTTTTCTCTTTTGAACTGGTTCCCCTTGGGTGTTTTGTCACAGAGAGGAAAAGCTGAGTGACAGGGAAAGGAAGGGAGAGACCAACTGTGAGACAATAGAAGTGATCATTTTTAGTCATTATCAACTTGCTATGGATTCCAAATGGAGTTCCGGGGAGCCATGACCATTTTCTTGTTAAGAATTCATTCATGTAACAATGTTTTATGGGCACTCTTCTAGGGCTGCTGACACACTAAGAATCTGAATTCTAATAAGGTAAATTGAACATTAGAGAGTGTCAGTGTCAGACAGTAAGGAACAGCTTAGTAAATGATGGAATCGGGGAGATGATACTCAAGGACCAGTGAACAGTAAGGATACACTGAGAAGTAGGCAGCTCTGTGCATGCCTGGAAGTGGGGTAGCAAGCAAAGGTGGCTCAAAAGAAGCACTTCCAAGCTTCATGGAAGCCAACTGCTTTGACACATAAATAATAAGACCAAGGACAGTGTAACTGTAGGGTGATGCGTCAAGGGACAAGTTGTCCTGCCATGTGCAACCTTTTATATACTCACCCTGAGTCTTGTTTGCATTGACTGTGAACAACATAAACAACATCTGTGATCAGATACATGGTTGGTCTCTCCTGACACAAAAACACACATTGGCCCTTGTATAACTTGTACAATGAGGCTGTGATCTGGAGTTTGCTTCTGAATGGCTCTCATGGACTCACTTCAGAGTTCCAGTGCCAGGTATGTCGGTCCCTTGTGAAAGAATAGAGTCTGATAGAAAGTAGGTGTTACTGGAGATGAAATCCATGGCTCCTTTGCCTAGCTGGTTGCTTCCAAAGGAACATCATGGAGCCAACTGGCTTCCCAGGCAAGATCTCAGACAAAGGGGAAGGGGTTCCATAACTGTTGGGACTACTATGAACCAACATCCACTTTGCACCTTAAGGAACCATACACTTAATAAAACCTTTCCATTGTTGAATAACACAACCCCTCACTCACTGCCCGCCCCCCAAATCTGCAGCTCTCCCAGGTCAAGCTTAAGGGCTGGTCCAAAGTAGAATGTTCTTTTCTATTGGATAGTACCATGCTACTGCATTGGACATAGATAGACCATGTGGTTCTAAATAGTGGCTAGGGGGCTCAAAGACTAGTAGATGTGGCCATTTTATTTACTTCTAGATAGACAAGAACCTGGTTCCAGAAACTGATGTATGACAATCCCTTTTCCTATCCAAGGCAGCATGTGTTGTTGCTATGTAGACACCTATGTGGACTCAGAGACCTGAGATGTCCTTGTGCTACATCCACCTGTGTGACCTCACAAAAACTGCTCTCGAAGCTTCATTTTCATTAATTATAAATTTAATCCATGAAGCCTCCCCTGACTGGACTGAGTATGAGGATTAGACTTAACAGATGTACAGCAAAAAAAAATGCAAGGTCTGATTGCAACAAAAGTGTTATTCTAAGTGTTTCATGAGTTCTCCTGGGAGATACACAGAAATGTCTATTCAGACTTGACAAGGCATCAGTAGCCAAAAGAAATGCTTCGGCCCAGGTCTAGCTTTGTTAAGAAATCAGTTTACTGTGGTTCTTTACAAAAGCATGGGTGAAGGGTTACTTGTAGTCACATGAGTGAGTCTCAAAGAGGTACAGCACCAAATGATGACTCATAAAAGGTACATCCCCAGAGTCCCCATCTCAGTCGGCCTTTACCTCTTATATATTCAAGCACCCCCAAGACTCTGTACAGCAGGAAGAACTGGAAGGAAAGGATCCTCAAATGAGGGTCTGATGGCACCCTCCTTCCACAAAGAAGAGTGTTCTGTGTGTTTGCTCTGTTGCTCTGATTTTTTCATTTGCGTGTGTGTGTGTGTGTGTGTGTGTGTGTGTGTGTGTGTGTGTGTGTGTTCACATGTATGGTGCACATGTGGAGGCAACTTAGTGGAATCAGTTCTTTCCTTCTAGCATGTGGGGCCCAGGGATTGAACTAGACTCCTCAGCCTTTGCAGAAGGCACCCTTATGCTTTGAGCCATCTCACCAGTCCCCCTCTAAGTCCTGCTCAGAGGGCATGGTTCCATAATGTGGAACTGTAATTCTCTGTTACAACTTGTAGCCAGATTTAGAGAGCCCAGGAGCCTCCAGGCCATGGTCAATTGGGGTTACAGAAGTGAAATCAAAGGAGAAGCTGCCCTGTGTCTGAGGGCTCTGCAGAAAAATCTCTGACTACTGGGCAAAGAGGTTTGCTGTTTTAAGAGAATCGAAAGGTAAGCTACAGAGTGACTTCTGGCAGAATTTGTGAGCTCAGAAAGCCCCTGACAGAGACAGGCAACTTGTTCTGGGGAAATTAAGTGTCAAATACAGTACTATGGAATTCTTCAGACGCTCATTGGCAGAGCTTTATAGTTATGCTGGCTCTGGGCCCTCATTTCCCTGTCAAAACATTGGCTTTGCCCCACAACTCCTAAGCATCTAGCACTGGGCAATACCCAGTGAGTAATACCTCTCAGGATGCCTTTGTTTGAAAAGAAAGGACACCTCAGACCTCGGTTCCCTCTGAATTTGGGGGTAATAATGTGATACTGGAGTCATTGCTCCTTGTCATACCAGGAGATCTTTATGGTTTTTCAGCCTGGTAAAAGACTTTCCCCAGATGAATCAAGCTTCCAGAGTAGCAATGTCTAATGCCATGCTCAGATGAACGAGGAGATATATGGGCAGATCCATCACACCAGTGTTTGTCCCACAGAAACAGGAGTGAGGACAAGAGAAGAGGCCAGCAAAGCTCTATGAGTAGCTGTAAAAACCAACAGCAACTGGCAGCTCCCCACTCAGCCTCAGAAATTGTCAATGAAGGTGGCTGAACTTAAGGACACTGAAAATCTGATCTAGGTCCCTTCAAGGAGTACCAATGCCGGGCTGAGCAGGTAGAGGCTCCTGCAGCTAAGCTTGATGATCTGAGTTTGATCCCCAGGCCCCACACGGTGGAACATGAGAACTGGTTCCCTTAGGTTGGCTTCTGATCTCCACTTATGAGCATGTATGTGCCTCCCCCACAGAAATGCAAACAAATACACACCGACAAAAACCAAACGAAATGTTTTTAAAGAGCAATAGGGACTTCAGTATAGAAAATGAAAGATGGGCAATAGAAATGAGGGTCTCAAGAAAGCCAATAAAGCACTGCACTTTGAATTGGGCACCTGTGGGTAACTGGATGCAACCTTGATGGATCCTGCTGGAGAACTGAGTGGAATAGACCCCAGAACTGGCTCTCAACCTGTCCCCTATGGGTAGAAGGCTATCCCTCCCACACTTACATGCTGTACCCTGCATGGCTGACCACATGCACAGCTCAAAGCAGAGCAATTGAGCGAAACAGCTGCCTGACTATGTGGGACCCTTATGGCTTGTCTCACACCACCACTACAATGCTGAAATCAAGTAAGCCTGTCATGTGACATAGGACAAGCCAGCCATTGTGGTTATATCTGTGCCCAGAGGCATGCTATGTACTCATTGAGAGCAGGGGGATAGAAGAAATTTCTAGAACACTTAGAGGTCGGCAGTTGACCTTCAGGACTAGCCCAGAAGCCTAACTTCGTTGAATAACCATAAGAAAATGTGCTATTTGGGTTAAATAACCAATGTGGCTACATCACCCTGAGGAGGAGGCCAAGGTCTTCTTGAGGTAGAGGTGGCCTTTTAGTTTATGCATGTGAAAATTCAGGCCTGGGCACAGTGGGAAGGAGTGAGAGACTAGCTCTGTTGACATTGGCATTTTTTAAAAATATATTTTATTAATTTATTCATATTACATCTCAATTGTTATCCCATCCCTTGTATCCTCCCATTCCTCCCTCCCTCCCATTTTCCCCTTACTCCTCTCCCCTATGACTGTGACTGAGGGGAACCTCCTCCCACTGTATATGGTTATAGGGTATCAAGTCTCTTCTTGGTAGCCTGCTCTCCTTCCTCTCAGTGCCACCAGGCCTCCCCATCCAGGGAACGTGGTCAAATATGGGGCACCAGAGTTCATGTGAAAGTCAGTGTCATGAGCCCCCTATGACATTGGCATTTTTATCTTGTTTGTTTGAAGAGACCTTGGAATAGAAGGAAGAAAGGGAAGGGGAGGTGGCTGTAGTACACATCCAGTGTGGGTCGACCTTGCAAGGAAGACACCAGTCCCTATTGCTCTTTCCCATAGCAGATATGGGAAAGAAACTATAGGGCTTTAGGTGATTAAATGTTCATTTCAAGGCAGTACCCATTCTGTTTATATTAACTACCTGGTGTTCTGAGGCAGTGTGGAATCTCTCAGCCTCTTGCTATTGACGCTTGGGAGAACAAAGAACATTCGTGGTGACGTGTTTGACAAAGGAGGGAAAGTTTATCTTAGCTCATGGTTGCAGAAGATTTCAGTTCATCTTGGTGGGTTGGCATGGCACCAGGAGGGGAATGTGGTGGTGGCAAGAATGTGAGGCAGGACAGCTCTTCCCATCCAAGCTAGGCTGGATTAAGGGATGTGACAATAATCTTCAAGTACCTCTCCTAGTGCCCTACATCTGTCAGCTAACCCCTGCCTATGAGTCCCACAGTTTTCTTCAAACTGCTACCACCAGGAGAATAGGTATGAACAGGTATTCAAGTGCACAAGCCTGTGGGGGGCATTTCACATTCAAACTGTAACATGCCACTACAGGGCCATGATAGTTGATGAAACAAGTGCCCATTCTGTGACAAGCTGACATTAACTAGCTTATGGTCCTAGTCAGTATGAACTGTCTTTGTTTCTTGTTAATAAAGCTTCAGGAAGCAAAGAATATTTAGCATGATCTAAGATGAAAGGAAATGGCCCTGGGACACACAGTGGGTCTGACTATAGCAGAGACCAGGATATGGGGTCATGAGAAAATCTAAGAAGACCCCAGACATATTACACTGAGGAGAACAGGGCTTTGAATCTACTATCTATCTATCTATCTATCTATCTATCTATCTATCTATCTATCTATCACTGGGGTATACCTCAATGGTCAAGTATATGTCTATTACATACAAGACTCTGGAGTCAATCCCCAGCACTAGACAGGGTTGGAGAGGGAAGATAGATAGATAGATAGATAGACAAGACAGACAGACAGACAGACAGATAGGCAGACAGATTCATTCATTCAATGTTAAAGATGAACCAAAGGCTTTTTGTATGCTAGGCAAGTACTCTCTGAGTTACAACCCGAACACCACCTCCATGTTTTCTTCATGGTTTATTTTTAGGTTTTGGTTCTGGTTTATTTGTTTGAAATAAGTCTTTCTAAGTTACTCAGGAGAGGCGGGAACTCAAGCAGTGATTCTCCTATATCAGCTTTGCCAATAAATGAGATTGGAAGGCCTGACCCAAATCTGCTTATCTGAAGCTGGGGGGAAACTATGACCCTTTAACCTCAAAGAGCACAAACTCCCTGGGTTCTGATATGAAACAATTTAGCTCACAGCTGAAGCTACCCAATACCCATCCACGGTAGACACTGCAAGCTCAGAGGACTGAATGCTGTCCCTCTCCCAGACTGTGCCAATTTCCTGGGGTTGCCAAGTTGTCAGCAGCTAACAGGGACAAGCAATGTGCAGAGGGGCCAAGATGGAGGCTCAGTAATCTGACTTCTGCTTATAGAAGATCCTCAGATTTGAATGATGAGAAAAAATACTTGTAGATGGAGAGATAGAAGATACTATGTGTGCAAAGGAAAAAAGGATGATGTGTAGGATGGTAATTCTCATAGAAGGATGCCATTATCTGTGAGTGGAGCATACTTAGAGGCTTTAGGGGAAACTAAGGCACACTCAATGAGTTCTGACGAGAGTTTCGTGACAAGCTGGTGGCTCCAATTTGCCACCAGGCTGATGCACTGATAACCATCATGCCTTAGGGTATGGCCCACATAATCAGATTCAAAGAAAACTGGACTAGCTGTCTTATGTGGTGACACCCTCTGCCTGCACCTGCAGTACTTCCTGTGATTCAGAATTCAGAACCCTTGGCTTATAGTCAGTCCTCAAAAGAAAACTAGAACCATGATTTAAAAAAATTTTTTGAGACTTGCTTGATCCAAGCAACCTAGCATTTTAGAATCACTAGCACAATTATAAATCGGTTGGAAAATACACCAGAGGCCATCTGGGGATATGCTTAGGAAGCTAATCTCATCAGCCACCTGGCAGGTTTCAAGACACCCGGAGCAAGCACAGGCTCACCCTAGGGCAGGGCCTTCAGAGACTAGCCAAATGGCCATTTGTGCTTGGGTGACTAATCCACAAAGGAAAAGTCAGAAGGGATGTGAGGTCAGGTGAGCAGTCTGTGCAAGAAGCACCCATTGGAGTTCCATCCTGGGCCTGATGCTGGGGACACTGTGAAGCATAAATTATGCCTCAGGGCTTGTTCCGTCTGGAGGCAAAGGCAGTTATGTTGTCAAACCCTGCTCAGACAGTCCTCAAAGCCTGAAGTGTGATATAGAAACCAAGAAAATGCTGAGATGACTCTGAGAGGGCAACAGACTAGCACATGGCACCTAGGCCCCAGGAACTCCCTCAGCAGGTTGTAGGTGCCTTGAAGGGCAGGCATGTAGGTAGAATTTAAAAGAGGGATCCAATGGTGCCTTTGGAGTCTTGATAACACCCTCCAAGAGGCCCACTGCCCAGGCTGGTTTACACTGCTTCATTTACCTGAGAAGCTGTCAAGAAGGTGCCCAAAAGCCCTGGTTCTGAGTTTCTGTCACCAACATAGTGAGCCAGGATTTAACTCTGTGCCTCATCTAGCTTAGTAGGATAATTGTATGTTTCAGGTGTAGAAATATCTTGAGGGCATGGATAGCATTCATTAGGATATTCTTGCTGATGCCTGGATTCCTTTGTCCCTCAGAAGATGTCAGAAGTAGCATGATACATAATATAGTCATATCATAGAAATCACAAAAACACATATAGGAAGCTGGGGTGCACGTCAATGGTGGAGTACACCTCTACTATGTACAAGACCTTGGAGTCAATCCCTAGCACTAGGCAGGGTTGGAGAGGGGAGACCAAGTCTTGTTCGAAGGCAGAAAATATGGGACATTCTCATTCAAACTATTATACATACAATCCTGGAACTCTGGGAAGCTAAGGCAGGAGGGTTTGGATTTAAGGGATGCTATAAGCTATAGTAAATCCAAGTCAAAACAGTGGACACAGAAATCACTAGCTAAAAGAACAAATGGCTTGAAAGAACATTTTAGAGCCACAAAATTACTTCTTGATTTCTAAAGATTGATGATGTTGATGAGGGCCATAATATATGAAGATCAGGCTGGTTTGATTCTGTGCTTTGCAATATAAAAGGATTTGCTAAGAAAAGGTACAAGTTAACAAAGACAGCAGAGTGACAGTTAACCCACTAACCGCCACTGCAGTACTGAGTCGAGGGCAAGGGACTGCGGATTTAACTCATACACACACACACACACACACACACACACACACACACACACACACACACACACTAACACAGCGGGTCCTTCGTGCTAAAAGAGTAGCAGCCGCAGCTGCAGCCGTGGCAGCAGTTTATTATTCTCCTCCCAGAGTTCAAAAGAGCCTTCTTATAGGCAGCAAAACAGGAATCCTCCTCCCAGGTGAAATCCCTCAAGAGATGATTGCACACAGGAGGAAAAGGCTCGAGGAAGGGAGATGTGCATTCTCAGAGCAGTAAACATGGCTAGCTAACCAAGCTAAACACAGACATGGGAGCTGCTAGAAACAGGACATGAAACAGCAAGACAAGCAGGCAGCCCAGTCGGGCCTGGTTCCTACAATCTCCTTGTGTGATTTCACTCTGTGCACTGGTTTACCTGGAGCCAGGCTACAGTAGAAGGCCAATGGCCTTGAGAAGTATCGCTGAGTGACAGTCGGGTTGGAAGCTGCCTCCAAGAATTCTAGGTATTATCAGGACCATTTTGACAAAAGTCAAACACTCAGAAGTGCTTATAACATAGGTCTGCTGACTCAGCATTAAGAATCAGATGCATTTAGACACTCCTGCCAATATCTCACAAATGACTGGGTGCAAAATTCAGACAGGCAGCACTTTTCTAACAAAAACAAGTACAATGCAGGCCGGTGGGACTGGAGTGCATGACACAGTAGCATGTCTTCCCAGATGCAGCCCTCCTGCATGTTGGCCATGAAACAAAGCAGTAATGTGCATATTCTATTTAGCTCTTCAGATCAGAGACCTGACTGTACTAAACTGCAGATTTACTGTAGCCAGGTTGTGGATAGTGAAATACTTAAAATGAATTGTTACCAAAACGCTCAGAGAAAACCATAGATTAAACCCATTGACTATGTTTCTTCTTTAAGTAATAGTTAAGGGCAATAACAATGAAGAAGTAGCAGACCAGACATTTTCCCACGCATTATTAATAATAACCTCTCAGCCAACTGATGGATGACTATCCTGTGCTCGAGGACAGGCAGCAGGAATCTGTTCCTGGGAGGGCTTGCAGATACTTGATTTGAGAGATGCCTGGCTGCTGATGGATGAGAAAGTCCTTCAAGAAACACAGCAGCAGCAATGTAGGACTGTAAAAGAAAACAAAGCACCACTGCCTCCTTCATCCCCTTTCTCTTCCCACTCCTGTTAGAGGCAGAGAACAGGAAAAAAAATCTGTGGAAACAATTCAGTCATTCACCCCATCTACCAATCAAGGCTCCACTCCTCAGTCCCTTACACCAGAGAAGTGAGTGCAGAAGAAGATGGAGGAACAGGGTGTGGCACCTGTTCATCTACGAAGTTCAGGGCTGGAGACACTGCCTACAGTCACCAGGGACCATGCTGATGGAGGTGCCTCAGACTTGTAGCTCCTTGATCTAAAAAGAACTGCCTCCTCAGCGGAAATGGAAAGTTGGTTGACTCTGGGGTCTCTTCTGTATATTAATGTATATTAGTTGTACAAAGCAAAGACTCTCAGTGATGTTTCTATATATGCATGCAATGCTCTGATGGTATTAAGCTTTGTTTCTACTCTTCCCACTGCCCAAAGTCTTCCACTCTCCACACTGATAGTATGTCCCTTTCAGTTTCCTATCCTTTCCACATCTGGTAGAAAACAGACAAGACTTGTTAATTTGCTGTTTGTTTTTCTGAGTCTGGTTTATTTCACTTCAGAAGATGATCTCCAGTTCCATCTATGTTCCTGCAATCAATATAATTTTACTGTCTTTCATGATTGAATAAATCTCCATTGTGTATAAACAAATTTTCTTTATCCATTCAACCATTGACAGATACTTGAACTGATTGTATAATCTGGCTGTGACTAACAGGTCTCCAGCAAACATAAGGTGTAGGTATTTCTGGGATAATAAGACCTCTGCTATATTGGGGTATGTGCCCAGAAATGGTATGGTGGGATCAAAAAGGAGCTCTAGTTTGGGTTTTGGCAGGAACCTCCATCTTGACTTTGATAGTGGCTCAACTAATTTCCCATCCCTCCAGCAGGAAACATGAGTTCCTTTATCCTCAGATTCTTGCAAAACTCATTTGCTTTCTTAATGATAGTCAAATCATAGTCATTCTGATTTGGTGAAATGGAATCTCAATGTGGTTTTGATTTGTACTTCCCTAGTGGCTAAGGATAGATAACTTTTTATGTGTTTATTGGCCATCTACATTTCTTCATTTGAAACGCATCTGTTCATTTCTATGGCCCATTTAATGATTGTATTGTTTCTCTTTTGTTGTTTAATATTGGGAGTTCTTTATATATTCTAGCTATCAATTTCTTGTTGGATAAGTGTTTGGCAAAGCTTTTCTCTCATTCTACATCTTCTTTCCACTCTGCTAATTTTTTCTTTTTACTGTGTAAATGCAGGTTAGTTTTAATACAATCTGTTAGTCAATTCTTGCTGTTACTTCCCAAGAGTTCCACTCAGAAAGTTATTGTCTATCCCTTGCACCCACTTTTGAGGTGCTTCCTGCAGAGGTATTTCATCGGGTAGGTCACAAGTGACAAATTTGTTCCAGTGTCAAATGTTGGTGTGCAGACAATTTAACTAGCCTGCCCTCAGGAGCCTCCAGGGTCCTGACAAGGTCCTACATCATCTCCTGCACCAGGTAGACCAAGTGCTCAGGGTATAAGGGCCTGCCTTCCACCCCATCTTGCTCTTTGTCTCTTGGTCTCTCTCAGACTCTATCTATGTATCTCTGGGTCCATATCTCAGCCTTCTCTCTGTGTTCTCAGGGCTCATGCATGCTTTAACTCCTCTCTCCTTCTCCTCTGCCTAAATAAACATTCTCTACATCAAATATGTTGTGTGATGTCATTAATCATTATTGTAACATCAACGACCAAAACTGCCTATGTAGTTACCCTTAACAAATCACAAGGAAATGTCTCCAGGGAATGTTTATACATGATGTTCCCTTCCTACACTGTTCCACCTTCAAACACTCCAACTGGGCTGATCTCCACCACTCACAGTCATCATCAGTGGAGATCCTCACTTTATAAAATCTGTAAACAGCACCCATTGCAGGTGGTCCCTACTCCTTACCTTTTTAATCTGCCTGCTCTCAGGGTCTGGGGTCCTCCATGCTTTGTGCTTTGTGAGTTTCTCATCCCTCAAATTACCTAGGTGGTGTTTGCTCAGGGCAAGTCTTGGCTCTATTTTTCTCTCTCCCTAACTGGTTAGATGCTCATATACATTTAATAATGCAGATAACGTTTCTTAAGAAACCTCTCCACACACTTCCTTATGCATTTGAGCCACATAAAGTATCCAGCAGGGAACCTGGCCTCCTGTATTTAATTCAATCATAGCACATCATCTAAACCAGACCCCCAAGAGGGGCATGTCATTATGGCTTCTGTTTGCTCAGTTTCTAGTATAAATTTTCCATAGACCTTGAGAATCCAGACTACAAAATATAGCAAACAGATATTGAGTTAGCAAATCTGATGCTGTCTCCTCTGCAGCTCACTGAATACCAACATCTGGTCAAGGAAGACTTCCTGTAGCCTGGAAGATCTGTGCTCCACACTCCCAACTTTCAACTCACTTACCAGAAAGAAGCATTGAGATTTCTCTTCAAGTCCAAACTAAGAGCTGAGTAGACAGCTCAAGGTTTAAATCACTAACCTAGTAAAAGTGAAGACTGGGAGAGTCTGAGATTGGATCCCAGAATGCTATGCTTGGTGAAGATGGTGGTCTGTGTGTAGTAACTTCCAGAATGCTATACTTGGTGAAGATGGTGGTCTGTGTGTAACTTTAAGTGTCAGAAGCTGGAGACAGGATTCTCAGAACAAGCTAGCTAACCAAGCTGGTCATATCATATCACAGTTTGACAGACTGTGTTTCAATAGGCAAGGTAGAAGAGCCACTGATGAAGGATATTTCTTGACATCAACCTTGGGCCTTCACATTTATGCACCCAAGAATGCTCATACACACTAAAAATGTACACCACACAAACACACACAAACACACACAAACACATGTACCACATGTATCACACACATACACATACACGCAGAGAGAGAGAGAGAGAGAGAGAGAGAGAGAGAGAGAGAGAGAGAGAGAGAGAGACTGGTTTTCTTCCTCAAGTTCTTGACGATGCTTCCTTGGCTCCACAAGGGTCTAGACTATCTTTGTGCACATAATCCCTTCTTCTTTTGCAGAGTTTGGAGGAACTGGTCAAAATTAACTCTCTTCTTTGAACGTAATTGGTTCCTAATTATTATCAGGATCTCAGCCAAAATGTCACACTGTGTTAACTGTTAACAGGATGCATAGTGGCACGGAGGCACATTGAAGCATGCCTTGCACAGTCCATAGAACATACTGTCTCAGACAGAGGATAAGTCATAGAGGCGTTGCTTGACAAAGTTCCAGAGACCTATGACTGTCCAGGATGATCATTAGACATCCAGAACAGCTGTTGAGGCTTTGCTTGACAAAATTCCAAAGATCTCTGGCTGATCACCACTGCCCTTAAATATTATCTTTGGTCCAGGTGTAATTCTGTTTAGAAATCTGCTATTTTTCCTAAAACTGTTTTTCCCCTTTATTTCTCAGTCCTAAAGAAAATCATACAGGGAAAACTTTTTCCCACAGAGAATGTTGAAAGAGGGCAACTAGTCAAAGGCTTGAGACAATGATAGAGTTTTTTGTTCTGACTGTGAGCACCCAAACAGAAATTTCATGTAAGAAAGTTAATACCTAGACATAACAGTGCCTGGTTAGCTACTGTCACTTGTAGAAACATTTCTGTAGAATCTGCTTTGAGAGCAACAGAAGGTAGACTTGGAACATCATGCTTTACAAATATTTTACAATAGAAGACCACTTGGCAGTTAGCCTAGGCTTGGATAGCACACCTGTTGGTCTAGGACTGGAAGTAAGTCAAGTTTTTTCCTTAGAGAATGTCTAGCTCGAGCTATGTTGCTATGACATCTTGTAAACACATTGGCTTTATACTGGCGAAATCAAACTTTCCCATGTATTGTTTAAAAGATAACGATCAGGTTATGCTGACTGTTGCTTGAAAATTCACTGATTTTTGTTGCATGCTGGTTGTGGGTTACAGAACTTTTTGTATTTCCTTGTTACTCTGTTGATTTTTGATTGCCCTAGTGATTGTAAAGATGGAAAAAATCCTGATGTAATCCGTAATGAAAAAAATTGTACTTCATTTCAATAAAATACTGGGGTTGACCCAAGGAGGGGGAAAAGCAAGCGATAGAGATGAGAGAGCAAGCTAGAGTGAGGTGGGGAAGAGCAAGAGAGGTAGATAGATGGGAACAACAAGCAAGAAGAGAGATAGGAAGATGGGTAACAGCAAGCAAGAAAATTAGAAAGATGAGCAGCAACAAGCAAGGAGATAATTAGTTAGATAGACAGCAAGCAAGGAGCAAGAAGTCAGACAGACAGCAATTGAGACAGAGACAGATAGAGAGCCAGAAGAAAAGTTCTCCTGGGTTTTGAGACCTGAGTTTCAAAGTATTTCTTTTTCCTCCATTCCTTAACCTCTCCTCAACAACTGGTTCCTCGAGCTAGTTGTTCAACCAATGGTTGGTTTCCCTTAACCAGCAATTCACCACCTATTCAATTCTCCATACCACAGACCCATCTCTCTTCTCTCCTCCTCGCTGTCCCTGGAGCTGGTCTTGGGGAGCGGCAGCACACCACCCAGCTGCTTTCACAAGTCACCCAGGTAGGCTCTTGTTATACATGGGCCTACCAGAACCACATGTCAGGAGAGAGCCCTTAGCTGGCTCTCTAAGGAGCAAAGATGGTCTTGAATGCCCTCCTGAGACCCATCTGCCAAGTCACATTAGGTCTCTAACTCTTCCCAAGACTTACAAGCTTGGAGTTTGGTCCTGTTTATATGACCCTTATTCAGAAGACTGCTACTGTCTCAGGACTGAAGTATTAGAATGCCCAAATTTAGTAGATTTTTGGTTTGGTTGGTTTGCATGTTTGTTTGTTTTTTTAAGATGCATTCATCTCTTCACTTAGACATTCTCTGACTTCTGGTTTCTCAGCATAGCAACCACTAGCATTTAGACGGTATTTTAGTATGTAAATCATGCAGTCACTCAGAAAGGTCTTACAGTGATTCCCAGATTGCCAAGGGTAGGGGGTGGAAGATGCAAAACAGGAACAGAATAGGAGCCCCATGCTGTGATGTGCAGGACCCATGCTGGTGTCACCTGTGATCCCAGCTCTCAGGAGAAAGTCAAGCCCCAGGCCAGCTTAGGCTGCATAGTGAGACCTTATCTGAAAAGAATAAATAAACAAATAAATAAATGTCCAGTTTCTTATCTACCAAGATGAAATAAAGAACTTTAGGTGAGGGCCACACATAAATTCAAACTATTAATGAAGACAGAACTGTTTTCCACCAAAAAACAGCATCTGATTCATCAGGATCTAGATTTTCTAATATCTGAGACTTGCATACTTTCATTTCTGTCTGGAGCTTTTGGATATAACAACACTGTATTTTCTTGAATCTAAGACACAGTCAGTCATAAGATGCATTGATAATTTTTCTGTCACTATGAAAGAGAAAGATTCAGAGAAGAAATATCTAATAAGTGTATCTAACCATAGATGTGTGTGTGCATGTGTGTGTATGCGTGTGTGCATATATGTTCATTTGTATGACACAGAGAAAGGAATGTTTATTGCAGAGGTGGGAAGGCAAGGGGTCATGCTTGTCTAAAGCTTGGGAGCAGATAGAAGGAGGAAAGCAAGTCCCTCCAAAGCATTTGAAGCCTGAACTAGTACTTGGGCCAGTGCAAGCCCTTTTCAAACTTGCTATTGTACTCCAGAAGACCTGAAGCATAGAAGCATAATCACAAACACTTCATGTGGAAGACGATATCTCCTGGCAGAGGAAACACATGCAAATTTGTTCCATTGGAATTAGATTTCAATCTCGGCCAGCAGCAACAGGTATAAGATATTAAGGACTATAAAAGCCAAGCCTAGCATTTTCAGAACTATTCAAACATGGAAACAGGAAGTGTGCTATTCATCACCAAGATCTGAACCCATGTGTTCAATCTCTGGGAAAAACTATCCCCTAGTCTCAGCAGCAGTTCACACAATGAACCTTCTTTCTTTTTTTAATTCTTATTTTGTTTACAGATACATTTATATTATTACACATATATATAATAAACTGCTTATAGCAAGAAGAACCACAAAACAATCAATAATTATATAAATGTTACATGCATAGTGTTTTGGCTACTTGTATTTTGCAACTTTGAAGAAAACATCTTTCCTATCTTGGTGCATCTATAAATTCTGAATGTAAATCAATATCTATCATATCTTGTCATTGTCATCTTAAAACATCTATCTAGATCTAAAAATATCTTAACCCCTAAACAACTAAACTTAATTGTAAAATTAAACTATCTGATCTTCAACCCTATCAGAGACTTGAGAAGGAATAAAATTAGTTATCTGAGTAAACAGGAAGCACAGTTAAGCAGCTTCCAAAATGAGAAAATGACAGGGACAATTTGATGCCTGAAGAGTCACCCAAAACTCTCTGTAACATTGGAGCATCTTCTTCAACCTTCTGGCCCAATACATCTGATAGACATATTTGTGATGCACAAACTGTTGAGGACTTGCTTACCCTGTCTTGGTCATTGACTCTGCCTGCATCGAAGCTGGCCCATTTTTTAGGCAGAATTCTATCTGTGGCAAAAACAAGGACATTTTGCCCCAGTGGCTGGTTTGCCACATTTGAGGCCACCTCCATAAAGAGTTTCATCAGCTTCTTTGAGGTACACTGGGTATTGTCAGGAGCTAAACTGTCTTGTTGTCAAAGAATCTTTAAACTAATAAAAACATCTTTAAAAGCCATATTCTATAGGTCTCCGAGGTTCTTGAAGGCTTATCTAATACAATGACCTTTCATATTATGCTTGGGACAAGCTCTAAAGTTTCTGAATAGTAGATGACTCATGGAAGTTCTTTGTGTCTGCCCAGGGGCGTTAGCACATGATTTTTCATAGTCCCAAAGTGGGGAAAAAACATTGGGTTGTAATCAGAAGATATTTATGGGCCAGTGACATTTGTCACTTTCTCCTACAACCCATGAGGCAAATCACAGGCTTATTTCTGCCTGTAAAGAAGTCTGGGAGCTGTGATCTGGGAGGAAGCAGGAAGGCATCAGTGGACAAAGAGCAGGCCCATGCCACATCACATTGTGAATTCATTAAGCACGCTTGACATTCTGATGGAGACCAGCACCTGACACCACCACAGAGGAACTCAGTCAGTGGCTGTTAGAGTATAATTAATAAAAAAAATCTTTCAATAAATTAATAAAAAAATAAAAATTAAAAAACAAAAAAATCTTTTAACTATTTTTAAACAATTTAATAGGACATCTTTTATTATTCGGTTGACAACTTCGCATATGTAAACAATATATCTTGGTCATATTTAACACCAAGTCTTCCCCATTTTGCCCCAACACATCCCTTCCTTCTTTATGTTTTCTCCTTTTGTGTTGTCAATAACACACTGAGTCCAATTCGTGCTGCCTGTTGCAATGTTGGCTTGCTCCGGCACAGGTCCTATGTGAGTAACTTTAACTCCTAAGAGTTCATGGATAAGATGGCCTTGCTATGTTCAGAACATCGCATTTCACAACACTCCCCCTGATCCTCAGGCTCTTACATTGTTTCTGACTCTCTCTGGCTATGTTCCCTATGCCATAAGAGAGAGGAGTTGATATAGATGCCCCAATTTAGGCTAAGCACTCAATAGTTGCTTATTCTCAGCACTTTGACCACTTTGCATTAACTACTGACCACTGCAGACAAAAGCTTCTCTGGCCAAAGCTGAGAGCAGCACTAATCTATGGGTATAAACATAAATATTTAGAAGGCAGTTTGACAACAAGCCCATTTAGCAAAACAGCAGTAGTAGTTTCCCTACTAAGGCCTATGACCTCTTCATGTATGCACTTTTGACAAAGCTTGCAGCACCAGGCAAGAATTTCCTCCTGTGGAGCAGGCTTCCAATCAAATCATGTTATTCGAGTAACCTTCATGCCACTATTGTGTCAGTGGCCACATCTTGCCTTGCAGGTCAATATTGTAATATGCAGGATTTGCTGCTTGGTTAGACCATTGATGCCTTTTCACCCCAGCACCTTCTGGTGCAGTGAAAGCTAGCCATCAGAGAAGAGGTTTTCCGGTCAGTTCTCCCTTGGTTTCTCTAAATGTGGCAACCAGAGTTTGTTGTCTTCAGCGGTGGGTTCTTGCTATCTAGTGCTGGTGGGCAACCAAGAGCAAGGCAAAAGCCTAAGTCATTTGGGAGTTCTCTGGGATGCCACGACCAAAAACTGGTAGAAAGGTATCCTACACCTGGCATTGAGATTTTCGTGTAATAACCCATGTCTTCTAGGGGAAGTGATGTCCACCTATGCAGGGAACCTCTAAGAACATCTTTTATTTGTCAAAGCAATTTGTGTTTGAAGGTGGGACTCCTGTAACAAACGAAGTCCCCTGCTGGCATTCTCTAGTAAATTCCCATTGTCTATTTTGAATACCGATTGGAATTTCTAAAAACAAAAAACAACAACAACAACAACAAAAACTCGAAACAATAACAACAAAACAAAATAACAACAAAAGCCAGCAACTGTTTGCAAAAGCGTAATATGGTAGAAGTCTAATGTTTGTATTCAGAAAGGGTGTATTCTTAGAAACCAGTCATCCTCCCGTTCGATTTTCACAGACAAGCACAACGCTTTAGTGTGAGTGCTAGACACAAGTGAGCCAGGCTTTGGCCTTTACTAGTTCTATATCCTTGAGCTGACCTGTTTGAGTTCTGCAGCCATGTGCTAGTACTGATCGAACTGGGAGGCTGTGAGAGGTAGCAATGACTATGAAGGTAAAGTGCAGGGCACAATGAAGCATACGCTCAGGGCATACACAGGTCTGGGTCCAAGGTAAAGGCAGAGCACACATGGGGCAATCACAGGGCAAAGTGCAAGGTAAACACTGGATGCAGGAGGCACAATGCAGAGGATGCACAGAATACACAGACACATGTAAGGGCCTATGTAGGGTACAGAGGGCCTCAGCAAGTGCTATGCAACTTCTGATTTTCCAGTTGCAGTTGTACCAGGGCACAATCTCTTGAAGCCTTTGCCCCTTATCCTAGGACAAGCAGAGCCCTGTGCACACCTTCAGGCACTCAGAAACTCTGGCTTATACACTGGATGACCACGTAAGCAGATATGAGAAACTGGGGGGGATGTGAAGCTTTCTCTTAACAAATTCATACCCACTGCTGGCATGATCATATGAAATTCCACTTTTACCAATTCTGTTCGTAGCTTTATACTGAGAACAACCTGAAGCTGATGCATGAACCGTCACCTCCCCCGACACACACACACACACACACACACACACACACACACACACACGATCAGCCATGCAGCTTTATTTCAACCGCCTGGTGTCTTTTCCTTAATGACCAGCACCATGCCCTAGATAGGAGCACATGTCTCATACTTACACCTTAACATAGCTACGTCCTTTATGGTGCACACAAGCCACAGCTGAATCATGAGTAACCACACCCCTCCAACAGTGTCAGGAACAACTTCTCAACTCTGAAAATCTGGTATCTACTTTACATTTCCTTAAAACCTTTTGCCCATAGCTGCTGCAATGCTAGTCAGGGTGCCACCCTTTAGGGGGCGGTATGGAAGAATTGCTGACTAGGATCAGCCTGTGGTGTTTATAGTTAGGAAGGAACTTCCAGTGTCCCAATCTTCCTTCAACCAAACTTACTTAGCATCTCAGGAGCAACAAACCACTCTTCCTCCATTTCAGACCCACATCAGCTCCCTCTCCCCAAAACAGCTATCAGCTCTAGCGCCCCCACATCCACTCACCTAAAATTTGATTTGGAGAATAGCCTCCCTATTCAGTGTCCTGCTGGATTTCCCACCATCCTAAGTGGGTCACAGCATCATGATCAGCACAAGATCCCATCCAAGCAACTCAAGGCCCTAATCCACAGCCTAACAAGGGAGCTACAAGAATGAGGACTTTGCTTTATCCAGCTGAACTTGAGTAGACAAAGTGGCAGCATCTATGACAACCATTTCATCCCTCCATCCAGGGTATAGACAGAGATTAGCTCTCATTCAAAAATCAAAAGAAGTCCCAAGGTTTAGGGAGGAGAAGATGAGAAATATAGAAATGGAGGGGAAAATGGGAAGGCAAAACACAGTATTCATTAAGGCTGTCTCCAGATGTACCTGCAGCGAACTTCGCCATTTCATAACCTAATAGGTTCCTTCAAAAGTGTCTGCTGATATTTATGAGGAATCTTTCCTGATCCCAGCATTTATGATCGTTGGCTCCAGACTCCCCAGTGTTGAGATGACAGGGTACACCACCATGCTTGGTCTATCATTCTTACATATTTATAAATGTCTCCATTCGATTTGGCGAGGAAGCATACTGCTTATAATTTTAGATAGACGTGCAGACAGGTGATGGACATAGAACAAAATCATTGTCCTTAACCATCTGAACCAATGTAAATGTTTCATAGCTTATTTCCCAGCTTCTTCTGCCAATCACTAACTATTAGCCTTCCAAGAAAGATTCGCGCTGTTATAATTGCCATATAGTAGCTCAGTCTATAATTTGGAGTCTACAATTGGGTGGTTTCTATTTTTACTGTTACAGATGTATGTCACTAGGAATGTCACTGTGCACACTCTCAGACAACCAGGCACAAGACCAAAGCCATTATCCAAGTTGTAGAGGACTCCCACCTTCAACACTATCAGAGACTGCAGAAGACCTGCGTATGAGCCAGCCTTTTGCCAACTAGTGAAAGTGCTTCTCTACGCCTCCATCCCTAAGAGCTCTTCTGATTTGGGGTTTCCCCACTCCATGCATAGGAGAAGCTCGGGGCTACCATCTTGCTTGGATCCCTTCCTCTGGCAAGATGTGAGGTTCTCTGTGTTTTGTAGATATGGTTTCCTGTTCTCAAGCATCTGGTCTTAACTTTTTCCTCCTTGGTTGTTGGGGCTGTTCCTTAACAAGAAAACATACTGGTAAGTTTTTCTTTTATTAGCATCTCTGAGTTTGCTTTTTTTGTTGTTATTGCATGATAACAACCATAACCAAAAAGTAACTTGAAAAGGAAATAGTTTATTAATCTTTCAGGTTGCAGTCCATCCTGGAGGGAAGCCAAGGCAGGAACTCGAAGCAGGAACCACAGGGAAATGCTACTTTTTAGCGTATTTTCAGGCTCACAATCAGCTACCTTTCTTATATGATCTAGGCCTACCTGCCTAGAGATTGTTCTGCCTATAGTAGGCTACACACACACACACACACACACACACACACACACACACACACACACACACACACACACACACACACACACACACACACACACACACACACACACACACACACCACACTTGGTAGTCAACAAAATGCCCACAGGCCAATCTGTTGAAAGCAATTCTTCCATTGAGATTCCCTCTTCTCCGCTCTATCAAGATGACAAACAATCAGCCGTTGCACCATGTGTTATCCACACAAGTTAATAAGCTCTGTCATGATATTTTCATACAGTCAAACTTTTCTTTTAGTTTCCACACCAGTTTTAACACTGGTTTTAAGTTCAACTAAATCTTGATATCTGATAGAAACAATACCATCTCTTTATTTCATGATTGTTCTCTCTTAATTCTTCAAGTAAATTGTAGAAATGGTTGGACAAATTCCATAAAATGTGCTGGATTTTGTTTAGAATTGGAATTCCATCCAATTGAATTAGTTACAGGAGGAAACACCCACACATATGTAGGAATCACTGCTGTTCATTTACCTAACTTGCTGATTGCTGGAGGCAATACTGTTCCTCCTCTGGAAAGTTCTTGTTTATGTAGTGACACCTTCTTCTCCATCACACAGCTGTCCTCATTTTTCTCCTACCCAGTCCAGGGTGGGGTCAGATTTTCTCTCCTCAGAGCCTTCCCTGCCTCTTAGAGAAGGACTTTACTTCCAGCCTTAGTGGGTTTCCATTCCCTCCTTCTTCCCTTCCTCCCTCTCTTCCTCTCTCCCTCCCTTTCCTATCCATTTCATCTGCACAGTGTAGCAAAGAACTCTTTTGTTACCTATACAACCTGTGCATAGAGTAAAGCTTGTCATCTTAGCCCAACTTATAAGACTTTCTTCCCCTCCTCCATAGTTTTCTTCTGTCCTCATCACCACCTCCACTTGCTCCCAAAGCCACCTGCTCTGCCAACACCCGCAGCTTCAGGAACATCCTACCTTATCTCAGCCTCAGTGAGGTTGCCCACCTGGGAAATATCCCTCACTCACTTTCAACTAGCTGATTTCTTTTGACTACCCGACTATAGCAACATTCTTGCGAGTCTTCGCTCTGAGAGGCACAAGAGGCTGCATCATCCATCCTAATATGACATTTAAAGAAATGAGTAATGGTGGAAATCAGAGGAAGGGGAGTCTATACAAGCACACACTGGTAAGGGGGGCAGATACAGCTATTCCATAACCCACCATCTCTGGAGTACTGACTCACTCTTTGAGTTTAGTACTAGAGTTGGACAGAATGGCAGGAGGTATGCCTAACTGTGCAGTCTGGGTCAGGGTGTGGTCTCAGTTCTGATTCTCCAAGGCAATCAAGAGCTTTATTACTCAATGAGAACAAGCTAATTCAGGAGGTCATGGTTCCTGACCCAGGATGCAACATCACATGTCTGGCTTAGTGTCCTCATTGGAAAGTTAGTCTATGTTGCCGAGTTCTGTTACTCCTGAAATCTAACATGCCTGTGGGATTAGGACTACAATGGGACTGTTGGGGTCTGGAATAGGACAGTATGAAAGTGGACAATCAGATGTCTAAGCCACTTTTATCCCTGCATCTTCAGACTCGAAGCGGGATGAGATAAATTGGGATTCACGGGATTCTAGACACACATCCCTTGAGGAACGAACCATACCTATGATGGTTGTGCTCCCAGACCTAGCATGCAGTAGGCACCATCAGGAACTGTGCCATGAATAGATGAAAGCAGAGGCGATGAGCAATTGCAAGAATAGCTTGGGCACAAAGATGCAGGTGTCCTGTCTGAGGAACACTGAACTCCCGCCCAGTCTCCCAAGCTGGGGGAGGGGCAGCTGCATTTGTGGGTCTGGCTACTCCTGCCCCTTCATCTCATTCATCCCCCTCCCCTACACTCCCTGCCCAGGAGTGAGCAAAGGAGCTGACAGAGGACTGAGGGTGATGTTGGCCTGTGGCAGAAGGCATACATAAAAATGCAAATTCGGGTTTCTTCCCTCCCTCTGCTCATACATCCCTCTCAGACAGATAAAAAGGAAAATGTGCCACTGAGGACAGAGCCCCTCTGGGTAAGAAAGCAATAGCAAAGTGACAAATGCCATGTGGGTTTAAGCAAAGTCCCCCATGGTTACAGACCCACTGGGAAATGAGGCTGACAAATGCACACCCCACCTCCTCCCTGCACCCGATTCCTTTGAAATAACTTCAGCCTTGAAAAGGGAGAAAGAAGGAAATAACTCAAAGATTTTAAAAGCAAAGTTTCTGTCTGCAAACCAAATGGGCTGAATTTTTATGGGCTCGTTTGGAAGAGCATGAAAAATCCAGCTGTAGCAGGCAGGAGCCCCACTAGGTAGGCTGCAAGGAGGCAGGAAGGGACCAGCTGAAGGCTGGGCTCCTCCCCCTTCCCCCCCCCCCATAACTCTAAGCCTGCTCTCAGGTCCTACCCCTTCCTGGGGGCTGCTGAGCTCAGGAACGACTTCCTCCTCTGCTCTACACCAGAGTCTGTGCCAGGCACAATGGAGATGCTGGAGGAGGACACTTTCCAGACTTCCAAGGAAGTTCTAGCCCATTAAATATACCAGTCATCTTGGCTCCCTGCAGAGTAATCACCAAGTGCCAGTCACTGCTCTAAACCCTTGAATATGCTTCTTCCTTCCATCCTTACAGCCACTCTCCCAAAAGACGCGGTCTTACTACCTCTCATTTTACAGACGTGGAAACTCAGGCTGACAGGAGTTAACCTCAGATCACATGGGAGTGGAGGACTTAAGCACAGTCTGGCTCAAAGTCCTCCACAGTAGACACTATAGGGCCATTGTCTGTCTCTGCTTGTGTTGTGCTTCATTTGAGCAGCTTCATTTGAGCATTCCCCTGGCCCAGAAACACCCTAGAGCTCAGGCCCCAGGGGACTGATGAAGATGAGAAAGCCCAGGTCCTTGCTGGATGAAGAGATGGAGATGGTGCCATATCTGTTCCTGAGCACCCAGGGTGTAAAGTAGTACCTTCCATGAAGCCAGAATCTTGGCATGTCTTCACGCTGATTCTTTTCCCTCCCAAAGGTTTCTCTGGAAAGCAGGAGAGTGTTTCCTCTGTAAATCACTTGCACAAGAATCGTCATCTTCAGCCCTGTTCTGAAAAATCCTGCCACACAGGACATGGTTCCAGTCTCCAGCCTCCTGGGCAGGCATAAACCATAGCTCGTGCAATACATTGTCAACGTCTCTGGATTTTCCCAGGCCTCTAAGTGGCCACAATGTATAGTCCAAGTGACTCATACCTCAGATCACCTACCTACAAAGAAACAAAGAACATGAAATGTCTGCATAGGCACCAATAGTAATTTACTAACTTTCATGGAGGCTATGAATGAGGCACACAAAAAAACTGGCATGATCCCTCTTACACACACACACACACACACACACACACACACACACACATACACACACACACACACACACACACACACACACACACACACACACACACACAAATGAGATGGGGTCTTCTATAGCTCAAACTGGCCTCAAGCTTGCTGTATAGCTAAAGATACCTTTCAATTCATGATTTTTCTGCCTCTGCTTCCTGAGTGCTGGCATTATAGGCATGCTCCATTATGCCTGACTACTTTCTCCTATAAACTTCACAGTAAAGACACACTTGTGCTTCTGAGAGCTGCACACTATCCTGGGTACCTTCTTTTCCCTTCCCAATGGAAACCATTGGTGCCCTCTTTCCAGTGCAGGCTACAGGCTGAGGTAAGCATACAAGGGGCCTGTGCTGACAGGACAGGATGTGAGTGGCCTACTGTTCTTTTGTCTTTGGTCAAGTCTTCAAAAAATGAGATAGCATCCACGCCAGCCTTAGCCTCCACTGCCCCACACCCTAATGAATCCCTTTCACTGGGAAAGACAACAGAGTCCCCAAATGGCACCTGGGACTCTAACAAGAGCCAGGGCTAGATCATTTGCATGAGAGCAATCTCCATCTGGGTAGACTGAAGGACACCAATCCTGGAGTTGCTGTAAGAGGTTGGGAAGAAGCTGTTTAGAAAGCAAATCAACGACTGGGGAGCAGGATAGAACTCATCTCCTAGAAAGAGGTCATGATTCTATACACAGCTGCTGTGACTTAGGAAAGATTGTCCCCATGACCTCTTGAAGACTCATGGTTCCGTGACACAAAGCAACAGAAGAGGGGACTCCTACCACCATTTACGAAGGGCTGAGATTTCTTGTGACAAGTGACTTGCTGGTTTATAACAGAATCTTGGAAAAGCAATACCTTAGTTTAGTATTGGTGGCAGTGGCCTTGAAGTCAGCAGACTTGATAAGAAGCCTAATATACGAATGGTTTAGAGCAACTAGCCTTTCTGCCTCTCTTCCTGAACTTCTTATGATGTGGCACACAGAGAAAAATGAGTACTAGGGGTTTGTAGGCATAAAGTTACTGTGTAATTCAAATGTTGATTCCTGTGCTCCCCATGTCCGGTTGCAATCCTTGTTCTGAGAATCTCTTGCCAAATGTTGTATGAACACTGCTCCCCAACTGTCTTCTGATATGCCAATAAAGCAGCTTACAGCCAATCTCTGACAGGGTAGAGAATAGGACTGGACTTTTTTCCAGCTGGGGAAGAGGAGTTAGAGGGGGAAGTAGAAGATCCAGGAGAGAGGAGCTGGAGCAGAGAATGCGTAGAGTGCAAGTATCTCAAGGATTTTCAGGGAAGGAAGCCAGAGTAGCCTAAAAGGTTAAGAATAGAGTAATTACTGCTGACTTGTTGTGCTGTGAAGCTTGTTAAATAAATAATATAATAGAGTCTCAATTATTTGGGTGATTGCTGGGTTAAGAGAGAAACTGAAAAGCACAATTTTATAAAAATAACTTTAACAGGGGTTGTACATATAGTGTACATATCCTAGGCAAATGATTTACCGCAGACACGCACTCATCTCTTCACAGATTCTAAATAAGTAATCTGTCTTTGAGCTACATGAAACAGAGAAAGAAGGTGAGCTGCCCAATGAAAATGCATAAAAAGAAAAGGCACTGGTGCTGTCCAGAGTAGGGGTGAGGCACTCACCACGGCGTGCACAGTGCTGGCTTTAGAGGGTGTCTGAGAGGCAGTGGTAAAGCATACGGGCATCCTAAACCAGTTCCACTGCAGGAAGGGTGAAGGCTAGGGCCTGATGAAAGATTTTGAGTTAGTCTCACTTATGCTCCTTCCTTCTCTGTGGGCTCCTGTTGCCTCTTTGGTCTTAAGTTTGTCTCAAAATGGAATTTCTGCTATTTGTTCTGCTCATCAATTTCTAACTTACTGGAGATAATAACAGACAGAGTGAATAGTATCATTGATGTGTACTTGTGTGTATGTGTGAGGCAGAGAGAGAAGATTTATGTGTGTGTGTGTATGTGTGTGTGACAGAGAGAAGAGGTATATGTTTGAGTGTGTATAGTGTTTGTTTATGGTATGTATATATGTGGTGATTATATGTATATATCTATATATATGTGGTGAACATGTATAAATGTATATATGGTGGATATGTATGTATGAATATATATGTATATATGTATGAACATATATATGTTTGTATATATGTAGTAAATGGTATATATATGTGTGTGTGTGAAGTGTTTGTGTGTGCATGAGAAACAGAGACAGAGGAGTCTCTATGTGTATGTTATGTACTTTGTATGTATATGTTCATATATGTATATGCATGTGCTCTATATATAACATATATACACACATATGTGTTAGTGTGGGGTATGTATATGTGTGTGAATGTGGTATGTATGTTAGTGTGTATGTGTGTCCCTATGTTTGTGTATGATGTATATGTATGTGTGTGCAGTATGCATGGTATATGTAGTATGTGTGGTGTATACGTATATGTGGTATGTGTGCATATGTGTGTGTGACTGTGTATGTGTGTATGTGACTGCGTGTGTGTGTATTTATGGTGAGTTGTATATTTTGGTATGTATGTGTGTGTATCTGGTTGTGTATGTATGGTGTGTGTGATATGCTCATATGTGTGTTTAATATGTGTGTTTAAAGTATTTTTGATATATGTGTATGTATGTGTATAATATGTATGTATATGTATTTAGTATGCATGACATATACATATTTTTGTCATATGTGTGGTATATGTTGGGGCATATATGTATGTGCATGGGTGGGTTGACTGTACATGTCTAAGTGTGTATGTGTGTGTGAGGGGGGGTTGGTAGAGCTGGAATGAGGCACACCAGCACAAAGACAGCAATTATGAAAGAGCTGTTTAGAAGTGCCTTAGAAGTTCAGCATAAACAAGCTTTGGTTGGAAGTATTTGCAGTAGCAGAGAGGGAAAGAGCAAAAGAACATGTGCTAACACAGCTCTGGTACTGCAAAATACAACAGCACCGAGAGGTGAGTGAGCAGAGTGAATAGCAGACATCCATTTTACAGAGTGAAGTCAAGGCCCAGGAGTGACTGTGACAGACAGGGACAAACCCTGTGCCATCAACCTCTCAGCAACAAGTGTGGGGAGTCCACTGTGGTAAGTCAAGTGAGAGCTACCAGGTGGTACCATCAGGGTTACTGATGCAAACACTATTACCCCATGGGAGTCCTGAGACACTCATCTTTTGGGTGCGGAGGCTGTGGTGGCAGCTACTAAACAGAGTTTATGGGAATCACTTTACCAGAAGGAGACATTCATAATTCACCCTTGATCAATAACCAATCAATTCACCTGCTTTGCACATCACAAAACCTCCAGATCCATCCACAGAAAGGAAAGAGGAAGACAATGTGTGGATTAGGAAGAGATGACAGAATAGCAGACTAGTGCAAGCACTAGGCTGGTTATTACATAAGTTTTGGCTTTTTTTTTTAATTAAGGGAAACATTTTGTATGATAATGCTGAATCCATTAAAGAGAAAAGTGGGGGAGGGTGTAAACTTGTAGAATTGGCTTGAAAGGAAAGGACTGGGACTAGTACAGCTGAGTGCCTGCTGTGTGCCTCTTGGTACAGGCCACATTATCCCAGTACCTGCAGTCTGAACACCAGCAGTGGAGTCTAATATGACACCTAAGTCTCAGTGACACACTATACCACTAGGTATAGTGTCAGACTACCTGCAGGCTGAGAACTGAAACAGTGACTCCCAACACAGAAATGTGCCAAGTCCCAGGATAGACTTAAAGTATTTGTGCCATACTGGAGCGAGAATGAAACTCAGTTGTGGCAGGTGGTACAGGATTGGGTTGCAGGTGGAGGAACACTCAAGAGGTTAGCCTGGATGCTCCAGCAAGACCCGGCTGCCCTACTTAATCAAGGGATCTGCGGACGTGACTTCCTAGAATGAGCCAAGTCTTCTACTAGTCAGAGTCAATGGTTTCTCTCAGGCCACTCCTGGCCCCCTGTACCGTGCCAGACCCAGAGGATGAAGTCTCTAGAGTGTTAGGATTCTGCTTCAGTCCGCCTACTTGTGATGTCATCGCTTACCTGCCACAGCGGCGTGGCCCTGCCCAGGGCCACATAAAAGGACAAACCATCCATGAAGCTCACTCTCTTTACCTCTCTACTCCCTCTACTTCCTCTCTCTCTCTTCCTCTTCCTCTTCCTCCGCCACTCTCTACCCTCTCTCTCTCTCTCCTCTCTCTTCTTACTCTTCCTCTCTGTCTCTCTCTGGGGTACCCCTTCCCCTTTTCCTTCTCCCCCCCATGCTCATTTAATAAACCTTATATAACATAACATCGGGTACCTTGTATCTATCCTTATCTTATTCTCATATATAAAATGGTTGCCCCATCTGAGGGGTCTTAAATATATAATAATCAGAACGTCCCACAAGGAACTATCTAGAACATGTCACTCTAGGGCTTCTTCACAGAGCCCAGCCTCAACCGCGCGCCCACCTGACAGGGTGGACTGGGGGGAGGGGCGTCTGGAACCTTCCTGGTTGTCTTTTGGGCAACAGGCCTCCTGGTCCCTGTGTGTTCTGCTCAGCAGAGCTCCAGAAGCAGGCAGCAATGCCTATTGCTGGGTCTCAGCCCATGTTAAAGACGCATGGGCCTGCTAAGTAACTGATCCGCTCCTCTCCAGAGCCCACAAAGATGTCTGTGCCACCCCGAGGCCCTGTCATTCTAGTCAGCTGGCCACCAGAGACGAACAGATAAAGCATGGAACCTAGGATGCTTTAAAACGAAGGACACCCAGTTGCCATATCGAGGCCTCCAGTCTCCCAAAGCTGACATCTCTTGTATTAGTACACTTGGAACAACATTCTAATGTGTTGTGAAGGGGCGCTGCTGCTCACCACTGTCTGAACAGCATGAAGGCCAACGGCTTACCAAAAAACTCTTCTCTGGGTTTCTTGTTTTTCTTTTTTCCCTTACTATTTCAAACTCAATTCACCTTCTGTTGAGGCTAAACTGGCTAAACCTGATTCTCAAATGGAACTAAGTTCACCTTATTAACCCCACCGTCTGTGGGGGGGTGGGGGGTGTCTGAATGCCTACAAGTGTGTGTCTGTGCTCCCTTCCCCTTCCCCCTCCAATTGGCTGTAGTACTGATCATGAAGAAATCCCACAGCAGTGGTTCCATTAGCAAACAGTTAAAGGTGACATATTGTGTTTAAATAGTCTCCTGGGGAGTGGCAGATGCCTGCCTAGTGCAGTAAACAGAGAACCTGCACCTGGAGGGCAGAAGTGGCTGAGACCCTACTGCTAGAGCAACACTAATGAGCCTGAAACCCTCTGCACTGGAGCCACCTCCCACTCTCCTCCTGGTGGCAGGAGGACCTCACCTCCCCAGGGTGCCTTAGGGACTAGGAAGCTTTAGTTTCCTGCCCTTCCAGCAAGGGTTTGGGGGCTTGAGGTGTGGCCAGGGAAGCCAGCCCACTGGTATATTTCTCGGGGATGCTCACCATGCTGTGACAGCAGTAGAGACAGCTGGGAGGTGACACAGTCAACACTTTTCTGGTTAATTAACTAAATACATACTGTCTGTAGCCTCTGCGTGAGTAGGTTTTCAGATGAAAAGTGCCAATTTTCTTACATTTATATGTCCAAACTACTTTCCTTGGTGGCTCTTACTTGCCTTTTCTCATCCGTTAAGTGGAGTAAATTTGTGGCTTAGTTGAAGGGATCAGAGTGACAGGGACATGGAACCACTGATTTAGACAAATGATAGCTCCTGGTTCCTGGAGACATACCCTCTCTGCTCCATTCCAGAGCTTGAGAAGCAGGCAAGGCTGATTCTGATTCTGATGTGGAGCACATGTCTTTATCTGCTGAACACTCCCTGGAGCCTGCTTGATGCTTACAAAATCATGTACTACAGGGCCAGGGAGATGGCGCAGAGGGCGACTACCAAGCCTGACTCTCTTGAGTTTGATCCCTTACACCTATATCGTACAAGGTCTCCTGAGTAAGCCCCCTGCAACACACACTAAATAAAATAAACAAACATAATTTTCACCTTGCTGTTATGGCTCTAGTTAAGTCTACCACACTCCAGTGTGGATAGCGCCACCTTCAGGAGAATATGGGCAGCACACGTTAGACTCAATGGGTTACTGTTCCTAAGTGAACATGAGGTTTGGGGGCAGGGAAAAGAGGTGTAGGTGGTCTGGGAGGAGTTGCAACAGTAATGAGGGGAATGAAGATACTAAAAATACAGTGTATGAAATTCTCAAAGAATTAATAAAAAATACTTTTTAAAAAATGTTTGAGACAGGGTTCTCTGTGCATCCTTGGCTGTCCTAGACTATCTTTGAGGAGGACCAGGCTGGCCTGGAACTCACAGAGATCAACCTGGCTCTGCCTCCCAAGTGCAATTTTTTTTAAAAAAGTAGTCAAGCAGCCTGGATGTTTGTGTTTTTTCAGAAGTCCCATGTTGAAATTCTCACTGTGAGGTTATTAAGAGGTGTCCCTTTGGGAGGATGGGATTCCTGTCTGTATAATTAAACACCACACAGAACGAAGGGAGGAGGTGCTCTGCCTCATGATTCCAGAGATCTCTTTACAGTTTCTCTTTCACAGGAGCTTGTTGTTGTGCTGTGGAGAGCCACAGAGCCCTTTGTGGACCTCGCCCCAAGATGGCACCTGGCATGCAACCAGAGCCACCTCGATTTAGACAAACAACCCCTTATTTGGAAAAGGCTCGCTGCTTGCATTGCTCCGCCTCTACGAGCCTATCAGCGTGTGAGACGTGGCTTAGTGTGATTGGCTGTTTGGGTGGTATAAATGAGCGTGACGGGAGCGGCTCGGGGGATTCTCCTGGAAGAAAAGCCTGAGTAAAGCTGCTTGAGAGAAGAACTGGTGGTCGCGTCTTTCTTGCTGGTCGAGCGAGCGAGGCGTGACAGTTGTGGTAAAAAGTTTTTTTTCAAGACGAGAACATTCCATGCTGCAAGAAGCTCCTTAAGTCAGCAGGGAACCAACTCAAAACAGCTTTCAGGAAACTCCTGAAACTAACCAGATTCACTAAGCCCCACCCCCACACCCTCCCAGTGTAAGCAATAAAGATGGCTTGGAGTCGCTTCCAGACAAGCTACGCTTCACAGAAGACTCTGTGGGACCAGACCTAAAAGAAAGAGGTTTAGGCCAAGCAAGTCACTTGAAAAGGACATTCTCCAACCTCTTGGAGATTTTGTGAGCTGTCATGCATGCTGAGGTGAGCTTCTCTGATGCAGCTGCCTTTGAGTCATTTCTGGTCCTGAAAGTAACCCCTCACCCATATTCCTATAGATAACCTCAGTAAAACTCATTAGTTCACCAAGTTGGACTTGGGTAGTATCCATACTTCAGACTGTTGTGAGCCTGGCTATCTGAGATGAGTAGATGCAAATATTGTTTCTCTCCAGGTAAAGTCTTGTCACACAGCACTTAGACAAAACATGGCAGTGGGGAGCCCATGGCAGAACAGAACTACCCACAACATGGCACACAGGAATCAGAGAAGCAGAAGTCCAATGCTTGCTTGCTTTCTTCTTTTTCCCTTTTATTCCATCCAGGCCATCACCGCATGAGCTGTCTCCCCCATTCAGGGAGGGGTCCTCTCTTGTCAGCCAACCCTCCTTGCAAATACCCTTAACAATGACTTCAAGAGGTGTGCCTCACCAATCTTCCAGGTGATTCTAAAATTGCTCAAGTTGATTGATAAGGTGCAAATCTGAAAATTACTTCCAGATTTATGTTTTAACACTTGGTTCCACTACTTTGGGTGCTATGGATCCTTTAGGTTTAGGAGGAGGGGCTTGGATTGTGCAATGGGTCAAAGGCCTGGCATTTGAAGGTAATACCGGCCTCTTCTACCAATACGTATTCTCTCTTCCTGATTCATTCTATGTGAAAAGCTAGCAGCTTCCCACTCCCACAACCATTCCTTCCTTGACACTCTGGGAGAGGCCTTGATAAAGCTGTAAGTTGTTTCTGTTAGGCATTTTGGTCTTGGTGGCACAAAGTGCCATGGGTCCGTGGTCACTCAGAGATTCACCGGGACCGTGAATCTGATTTAATAAGAGGCTTTTATTTAGATACTAGCACCAGCCACCTGGCAGTAGGTCTGTACCTAAGAGCACTCCCAAGTTGCAGCTCCAAGCCATATCAGCCCAGGGCTTTCTGGCACAACTCACAGTTACAATTCAGGGATGTGTTAGGGGGTTATCTTATATGCTGTCTCTTTGTAAGCAGGATTTGGTTTTGTAGCAGATGTTTGCAGACCCCTTTAGTTATCTTAAGTAAGCAAGTAATGTTTACAAAAACAGCAGTTAGTCTTATGACCCATTATCTTGCAAGAACAGCAAATTTTAGAAAATCAGTCAATTTAAGAATAGTCTTCATCACCTGGGGGAAAAATGGAAATGGGTTGCTATGGTATAGCTTTTATAAATAAAGGGCTTACATGTTAGAGGGTTTTATTTCCTTTTTGTCTCTAAAGCAGGGTGGGTTGAAACTTTGAATGCAATATTAACCATTACAAAACATAACCAGCTAACTCATCACCACAAAAGTCCCACAAAGGTCCCTTCTGCTGAATAAGGACACCAGTCAGCACCGTAGGAGACATGGGCATACACTACACAAGCTGCTGGCACCTTAATATGTCACCCCATCTGTACCCTAGCAATCCCAAACCCTACAGTTCCATCTTGGATTCCTAGTCAAAACATCCACCTCCAGCCATAAAGGATGATGCACCTAGCATGCCCAGCATGACTTTCCAATGCATTGACAACTTAACGCAGTAATTTAAATCAAATAAGCCAGGAGTCGGGGTAGACACCTTGCTTCCTAGAACTTAGGAAGCAGAGGCTGTTGGATCTCTGTAAGTCCAAGGCCAGCCTGGTCTACATAGAGTTCCAGGACAGCCAGGGCTACACAGAGAAACCTGGTTTCAAATATAAACTCAGATAGCTATAGTAGCAATAATAGAAGCTGCTCTGTTGAGACTCTAAGCCAAACACTGTTGCCAGAACTTCACACAGTTAATTTCATAATCCTCTGAGAATCCCCTAGAAAACTTCTCCAAGCAGCCATCACACAGGCAGAGCTCGAGTGAAGCTGAAGTTACCATGTCCATTTCACAGATAAGCAGCTGAGGCCTGAGAAGGCCATGTATTTATCTGAGGTGACCTGTTCCCTGTAGCCAGTGTCATCAACCCCATCCCCTTGAGATATCTGTCAGATGTGACTTTGCTATATCCACACAGCACTGACTCACTGGAGGTCAGCAGTCCCTCTGTCCTCCACACCTGCTGTGCAATTGCCATCCTCAGCCTGCAGGATCCTAGTGGGAAAGACTCTAAGCTTTGTCACAGGTGGAAGCAATTTTGGCAGGCTTTACCCTTGGGCACCCCATGAATACCTTGTGACAGACTGAGTGGAGCCATCCTGGGCCTGGAATTCAGGAAGCAGACCTGGGAACCCCACCTGGGCTATTGTCTTTCTAATCGACCCTCAATGGGAGAAGGAGACCGCCCTTCACACGTGACTCAGGCAGGCAGAGAGGAGAGAGCAGCAGCAGGTACAGACCAGGCTTGAGCGCACGTGGATCAGTGAATAGGTTGGACCAGCACCCAGGCCAGAGACACCTAAGGACCTGTCCCTTGGAACGGATACCAGAAGGTTCACTCTTTTTTCCTTTGACCTTTTTTCCCTCTTGTATAAGCTAGTTGGGTTGTATAATAAAGTTTAATTGTTAAGAAATAGAGCCTACACTAGTTGGTTGTTTCAGTTCCAGTTTCCCAGGTAGTTATGCCCTTCCCTGAGGAGTGTGATATGTGGATGTTGTTTACCCTGTGATGAACCCTATTGATCTCAGGGAAGTTTCCATTCTCAACAATAACTCTTGGATCTTTCCATGCATCTTTCCCAGCAGATTCTCCAGGAGAAGACTACAAACACAATCCATGACAGCCAATCAGCATCCAGCACTCCTGGCTGGCCCCATGCTTAGCCTTACTGTCTCCTACCTCCTACCATCTTCACAAGATCAGAGAAGGATGGCATGGTATCAAGCTTATAGATAAAGATCTGGAAAATGTGGTTCAGCCTCCAGAATTGAAAATTTTAAAAAGAAAGAAACAGAAAAAAAAATGAGTTCAATAGTTTTCTTCAAGTGCTACAATGAGAGAAGGAGATTAGAAGCCAACCCAGCACCAGGTCTGCAGACTCTAAACTATTCATGCTTTGCCATGAGCCACCTGCATAGTTGAATACCAAGGCAATGTCAGTCACATGCAGGTGAGGCAGTGTCTTAGCTACTGTTCTGTTGTGAAGAGACACCATGACTGAGGCAATTAATAAAAGGAAGCATTGCTTACAGTTTCAACAGATTACTCCATGACCATCATGGTGGGAAGGAGGGGGGCAGGCAGGCAGGCAGCCATGGTGCTGGAGCAGTAGATGAGGACTTCCATCTGATCTACAAGATAGAGGCAGAGAGACAGCAACATTGAGCCTGGCAAGCCTCAATGCCCACCCCAGTGACACACCTCCTCCGGTAAGGAGACACTCACCCTAACAAGGTCACACATCCTAATCCTTCCTACATAGCCAATCAGTTGGGACTAGACATTCAAATACATGAGCATATGGCGCATTCTCATTCAAGCCACCACAGTAGGCAGAGAAATGCCAGACAGAGCTCAGTGCATAAAAGGCACTTACGTGAAACTATATGCAAGGCAGGGTGTTACTCAGGAGCCCCTACCAGAGATTGGGAGCTGCATGTCCTTCATTTTCCACATGGTCCTTTCTGGAGGTCACTTTTTGTCGATGACCACAGCATCCACCATCAGTAAACCAGTCCTTATTATTCACACAATTACCTGTTATATGAGCTCTATTTCCAACACTGTTCCAGGAGAAAAAGCCAAGGTCCAGCGCGTGTTCCCATAGCAAAGCTATGGTAAGTTCAGGGGCCTATTTATTTATAAGCAACTCAAAAGCCAAGCCGCTCTCTATGTGTCCTGGATTTATTTCATTGCATGAAGTAAACAGCACAGGTTGCAGTTTATGCAGGCCCAACCCTGATATGTTTCAAAGATTTGGCCCTGTGGGAAAGTACTTGGAGAAGGTGTGGAGTTGAAAAGCAACCAGGTTTGCTCCCCAATTTGTTCCCAAGACCAGTTCACAGCAGTTTGGTTCTAGCTTTTCAAAATCATGTCTCTGTTATTCATGTCTTCATTCACACAAGAGAGACAAAGCAGAGAGACTCCAGTGAAATGTGTTGTCTCCGGCCACCTGTACCCAACCCACATGGATAGCCCTATTATACAGATCTTCAAATAACGATCACCAAAGGTAAGCACCAAGGACTTTTTAAGCTTGGGTTTAAAAAAAAAATCAATTCCTTTGGCTTCCTGCCCCTGTCCAAGTTCACATGCTGCCATCCTACCATTTTGTCTTCAGATTTCAAGAACTAGATTTGTTTTTAATGAAGAGTCCTGATATGTAGCCCAAGCTGACCTGCAACCAGAAATCCATCTGTCTCAACCTCCTGAGTACTAGGATAACAGATTGTGCGCACCACAACCCACCCAAGTCACAAGCATTTTGCGTCCACTCCACTTGAGTGACAGAGTTATTGTTCAGGCTTGTTGAATCAAAAAGTAAGTATTAATTTGAGAGGACCTTCTAGAAAACAGGTCTGACTATTTCAATGTTGCAAGAACCCAGAATAATAGGGGTCTCTATATGGTAGGTTCAATATCCCAGTATACAATCTGTTTTTACACACACACACACACACACACACACACACACACACACACACACCCTTCCTTCTCCAGGCTTACTCTTCTCCTTCCATTGTATAGATGATTTCCCCAAAGTATTTTTAAGCCAGAGAGATTTCCTAGAAGCTGGCAGAAAAAAACAAAACAAAACTGCTCACTCTAGGCGATCCAAGTTATTGGCAGAAATCCAGCAGCCCAGGTATTGGTAACTAGCTTGATAATGAGTCTCTTCCATGCAAATTGGCTCATTATCATCCATTTTTGTCAGCTCTCATTGAGTCCTGATCCCTGCTTTGGCTCAGGTGAGAGCATGAGGCACACAGAGGCCACCAGATACACCAGATGCCCAGGCCATCACCAAGAAAAGAGGAAGAGAGTGGGGATGGCTGCATCCATGCCATTAGACCTTTGGGCTGACTGCTGAGAGCAGAGAGATGTTAAAGAGATCTGTAATGAAGTGTTATAAAAACAGAGTTTGATTGAAAGAGCTTTCATGCCATGCAAATGAATACTCTGTCCCGTGATTCATTGCTATCAGGAGAACTAAATTTGTACAGCCCAGAGGAGAAATGACTAATGGGATGCCTAATAGTTGTCGATTTGTACCTGCAAAGAATTAATCAGGAGGCTCCGAGGAGAGGGCACTTGGCGGCCACTACACATATGTGAGCTGGGATGGGCAGTGAGCGAGGATCCGGAGAAATTAGGCTAAATAGCAGGAAGGGTTTTTTGTTAATGCAGCACCTGCACACAACAGGATACAGGTAAGGATTAGCTTCACCTGGGTGAAGGCAACGCAGGGAATATTTGCAGAAATCAGTGAGTTTGTGCATGTAGGGAAGCAATTTCCCACACTGGGGCTGGTCAAGAAACTCCACGAGAAGTCTTTTTCATTTTGTTTAGACAAAATTTCCTCTACTGATCAAGTTCTTGGAGCTGTGCCTACAGAAAAGTCCCCATTTCCTGCTTAATGTG
Organism: Acomys minous; assembly: GCF_964271855.1. Taxonomy (NCBI): domain Eukaryota; kingdom Metazoa; phylum Chordata; class Mammalia; order Rodentia; family Muridae; genus Acomys; species Acomys minous. The sequence continues at coordinate 81,734,164 of NC_140484.1, forward strand.
GGACTCTGAATCTTTCTTCTTTGTGATCGGTGTGAGGGTTAATCTCCATTACTGACTTGACTGGGTTTGGAATCACTTAGGAAGTGCCCCTCTGGGTGTGTACATGTGTTGAGATCATTTCCATATTGTTATAATAAGGATTAATGTCATGCAACATATCTGGCATAAAGGAGGTGTATTTGAGGGGAAGGGAAGGGAAGGGAAGGGAAGGGGAGAGGAGTCAGGGCCTGGGGAGGAAGTAGAGGATGATTGAATACGTACGTAGTCAGGCAGGCAGACACACAGGGACAGAGACATGAGGGCAGAGAAGTAGAGCAGGAGACAGAGACTGGCTGGGTGTGGTGGTGCACACCTGTAATCCCAGCACTCAGAGAGCAAAGGCAGGTGGATCTATATGAGTTAGAGCCCAACCTGGTGTACAAGCAATCCAAGACAGCAAAGACTACCCAGAGAAACCCTGCATCAAAACACACACACCACACACACATACACAGAGATACACGGGGGGGGGCGGGGGGGAGTGGGTAGTTGATATAAACATGTTTTTGTTTTGATCCCAAGTGTGGGATGTGAAACAGACTTGTGTGAGGGCATGTGATGTTTATCCGCTGGAAACAGACTTGTGAGAGGTTGTATGATGTTTGTCCTATAGAAAGAGAACTGCCCCTTGCAGAGTATGGTCTTTGCTAGTTGATAAATATCCTGATACAGACTATGAGAGGAGACAAACATGAGGCCCAGAACAGAGGCTTGGTTTTTGGCTTTTGCATCACTTCGCATCGCTTCACTTCAAGATGCTCCTAGGGAGAACCGCTCCAGAGAGCTCTTCAAGGGTCTAGCTTCCGGCTGCGGCAATTGTGCTCAATTTTGATGAATTGTGGGGTTTGCTGTGTTAACGGGTCTTCTGAAATCCTGAGATGAAGAGTAGAATAGCCCCAAGGAACTGAGTCTATAAAATGTCTCCTGTCCCTATTAACCTTTCTCTCATATCTGTGGTAGATGGGTTGGAAGGGAGATAGAGGCATTAAAGAACCCCAAATACAGTAGGTTTTGAAAAGATTAAAGCAGAGAGAGACAGAAACAGAGACATGCACAGAGACAGAGACACAGAGAGAGAGACTGAGCAAGACAGAGAGACAAACAGAGTAAGAGATTAAGGAGGTTGACCAGCGTCCTTTTATCAGGCACACATCTGGCAGTGGCAGCAGGTAATGTGACAGAAGTTGCTAGGACCCTGAAAGGCAGGCTAGTGGGGCCTGCTATATGCTAACATTCCTCCTTTTTCCTTTAATTGAAGAGTGACAAACTTAAAAAGTGGTGATGAGGCAGGAATGAGAACATTGTGTTTAGAAAAGCTGCTTCCTGCTGAGTTGGGGGTGATGACATCTTTGGGGGCCCTAAGGAAATGGGGGGGGGGGGGAGGTGGTTGGTGAAGTCCTGGGAGATCCAGCTGTTTCACTACTGCCCATGATCTGTAAGAACATCTGTGCCTAGGGAAAAAAATGCAGGCCCAGCTGACGCCGTCTGTGAGGTTACACTAGAGCACCTGTGGGTTCCTGCTTTGTTTTGCACTGTCTTAGCTATAGGAAACACTTGGACTTGATAGGCTACCAGAACAAATATATGGGCAGAAGACAAAGGAGGTTAGGGAGAAAAAACAATTTTCGGTGTACACTTGAAACTTTTGGACCCATGGTTTTGGTAGTTGGGGGGAGGGGAATCCCAAAACTAGAGAAAGGGAGTAGGAATCCCACCCTGTGAAACGGGCAATCAGTGGAAAACTTAGGCTGTTGATTAGCTGGAGACCTGAGAGGTGGATTCAGGTGAATTTCCTGTAGCTTACAAAAATCCTTTTTTAAGTTTACAAAGAAGATATGCTTTAAACATGTTAGTATCGTTGTTTGCAATCTGTAGTGAAATGCACACTGTTGGAAAAGACAGTAGGCACATACCTTTGTGTCACAGCATAGCAGAGGCTTGGGAAATGGCTCTGGGTTAACGGGCATGAACTCAGTTCAACAACTACAGACTCCCAAATGTTTTAATCTGCTCAGTAATGTTTCATACTGATGTGGAGATTGCGAGCCATGATACAAATCCACATCTCCAATGTTTCCTGAGCCGTGACAAACTAACTGTGCCAGGCCTGTGTCTTCCTATGACAGCCAACTGCTATAACTGAGTCTGGCTGCCAGAATAAACTGTTTGGTTTGCCACAGTCCCCACTGTTCCCTTTCGGGTTATTATTAAACTGTTTCATCCTCTTGTTTTCTCCGCTCAGATTCTGAGCTAAGAAATGCCTGTATTCACTTAGAAATGTTTCTAACAAGTTATAATTCAGTGTTCTAATGTGGTTGATATTCTCAATAAGCAGTCACTTAGAAACCATTTCTGTCTTTTGAAAATGCACACTCACAGATACAATTTCCCTACATGCCTCCCCAGCCCTAGGTGAGCATACTTACTCCCTCCTGAAGTCTGTCACTCAACTCAGGGTGAAAACCTCATCTGGTGGTGCTGACTGTGCTGAAGTCGGGCTCACTACGTCTATCCCACACCTTCCCCAAATTGGTTTCAAACCTGTACTTCTAACAAGTGACTTTTACATTTATATACCAATCCTATTTGAGCAGAGAGGAAAGAATCAGTCCAGTAATGAAGTCGGGAGCTGCCAGCAGCAGAGATGGGAGTGGTCTCGGTCTGTGAGCTGAAAGCAGTTTGATATGCAAGCAGCTGGCAAATGTGCTGCAAGGCAATTGTGGAGGCAGGGGCGGAGGCGGGGGCGGGGGCAGGGGCGGGGGCAGGGGCGGAGGCAGGGGCGGGGGCAGGGGCGGGGACAGGAGCGGAGGCAGGGGTGGAGGGCAAAATGTGTGACTTGGAAAGACAAAGCATTCATGCAATTGATGACATCTGCTGAGGAACCACATTAAAGGAAGGAGGGGTCCATGATATACTCTGTCCAACTTTACACTCTCTAGTAGTCCAGAAGATGAAATCTGTCTCTTATAAAATAAGCTGTGTTTGAAAGAGCTAGCTAAAGATGAAAGTGGAGTATGGGAGGGCCCCCACTGTTATTGTGTGAAGACCTAGTGTGATCTTTTATGCCTTTTAGTGTTTGTTTTATAAAATTAGAGGCTCTAGTATTTGGTGTATCAATGTTTACAATTGTTTTTTTCTTCTTGATGAATCCTCTTTATTAATATGTGTAGTCCATTTTTTATCTTTTCTAATTAGTGTTGAAGTTTACTTTATCTGATAGAAGGATAGGTTCAGCTGCTTGCTTAGAGTTGCCATTTGATTAGTAGTTTGTTTTCCATCCTTTGACATTGAGTTTTGGGGTATCTTGGCTGCCTAAATGTGTTTCTTTGAGACAACATAAAATTGGCTCTAGTTTTTTAATCTAGTCCATTGGTCTGCGTCTTTTTAGGAGTGAGCTGAAGTTCACCTTAAGTTATTATAGAAATAGGTTGGAAATTTTCTATAAATTTGTTAGGGTGTGTTCTGTTTGGCTGAATTATTGATATTTCTTTTATTTTCTTATACTTGGGTTTTGTTTTGGTTTTTTCCAAGACAGGGTTCCTCTTTGTAGCCTTGACTGTTCAGAAACTCACTTTGTAGACCACGCTGGCCTCGAACTCACAGAGATCTGACTGCCTCTGCCTTCTGAGTGCTTGGATTAAAGGCATGTGCCACCACAGTTCCCAGCTCCCTGTATTAATGTAAGGGTTATTGCTGTGCTGGGCATGTTTGTTTCTTTCCTCTGTCTAGCCTATCAGTTGTTTTCAGGGAGTGTATATGTTCGTGTACGTACACAAAGGAGGGACCTTCTTTTTTTCCTTCTTGTAAAATATTCTATTAAGAACTTCTCCAATTCTGACTTTCGTGTCATGGATTCCCTTAAATTGTGTTTGTTTTAAAATTTCCTTATTTCTCCATGAGTTTTAAAAGATAGCTTTGCTGTGTATATAGCATTTTTGGTTCACAGTTGTTTACCTTCATAATTTGAAGTATTTCATTGCAAGCTCTTTTGTATTTTATAGTTCCTGATGAACAGTCTGAGGGAAATCTGATAATACTACCTTTGTATGTGAACTGGGTTTTGTGCTGCTTTTAGAACTATTTCCTTACTTTCTGTTTGGACATCCTGACTGTGATAAGCCATGAGAGTTTCTTCTATGGCCATATCTAGAGATTTCTAATACCTCTTGTGTTTGAAAATCATCTTTCTGTGAATTTGGGGAGTTTGCATTATAATGTAATTAGTTTGCCTATTCCATTTGATTTTACCTCTGCTCCCAGACTTCTTGGAAATATCTTTTTCTTACATTTGTTATTTAAACAATTTATTCAGATTACATTTCAATTGTTGTCTCCTCACATATCTTCCCTTTCCCCCCTCCCTCCCTCTTTTACCCTATTCTCCCACACACACACCCAGGCCTGTGACAAAAGGGGACCTCCTCTCCCATCATATGATCACAGTCTATCAAGTCTCATCTGGGTAGCCTGCTTCCCCTTCCTCTGAGTGCCACCAGGCCTCCCCACCAAGAAGATATGGTCAAATATGGGGCACCAAAGTTCATGTCAGAGTCATTCCCCACTCTCCACACAACTGTAGAGAATGCACTGTCCATTGGCTAGATATGTATAGGAGATCTAGGTTTAGTGAATGCATTGTCCTTGATTGATACAGTAGTTTGTGAATGTCCCTGGGTCCAGTTCTGCCTAGATGTCCCTCAGTCGAAGGGATAAAGAACCTGTGGTACATTTACACTATGGAATACTACTCAGCTATTAAAAATAAGGACATCTTGAAATTTGCAGGCAAATGGATGGAACTAGAAATTATCACCCTGCGTGAGTTAATCCAGACCCAGAAAGATGGTATATAATTACATGGTATATAATCACTTATAATTGGGCACTAGCCAAACCATGGATGTCCTCTGAGAGTCATTACTCAGCAGGGGATTGGGACAGATGATGGGACTTGCCACTGGGACTCCAGGTGAGAGACATATGGGAGCATGGGAAGATAGAAGGACCCAGAGGGTCCTGGAACCCTACAATAAGACCATCAAGGCTGGTGGAAATATCATTCATACTCTTTAATTTTTGTGTCAGTTTTTCAACTTTGCTGTCCATCCCTGAAATCCATTCTTCTATGTGGGATTGTCTTTTAATGATGATATGTGTCTGTTGTGTTATTTATTTGATTGACCATCTTCTTCATTTCCAGCATTTCTATTTCATTCTTTTTCAATGTTTCAACCTCCTCGCTGACATTGTATTCGGTATTTTGTACTTTTGCTTCTGATTAACTGTTACATTCAGTTTGAAGACTGTCTTGTCAAGGCTTTGAATAGATTTCCTTTATTTGTGTATCTGTCTGTTTGAATCTTCTATAGGATCATTAATTCTTTAATATGTAAGACTGATTTGATTTTTTTCAGATATTTCAGCTATTTCTGTAATTTCAGCTTCCATTATAGAGGAGTTGGTTGGTTGGGAGCAGGTCACAGGTGCCGGTTGTGTCATGTTTTATTCATCTTCTGAAGTGTGCTTGTCTTTCAGTGTCTACTTCCCCTTCTTCTGAGCCCATGGAGTGGGTTGGTTTGTTGGTGGTGGTGTTTTGTTTTTAAGATTTATTTATTTATCACATACACAGTGTTCTGCTTGCATATATGCCCTCGCACCAGAAGAGGACACCAGACCTCATTATAGATCGTTATGTGCCACCATGTGGTTTCTGGGAATTGAACTCAGGACCTCTGGAAGAACAAACAGTGCTCTTAACCACTGAGCCATTTCTCCAGGCCTCCATGGAATTGTTTTGCTTTCTGTGACCTCTCCTAAAGGGATATTTTCATGAAGTACACTTATGGAAGCTGATGAAACTTGATGTCATTTGTCACATGGAGTCACTGAAGTCATCCTGTCTTGGCTATGTGCCAACAGGACATGGACTGCACACTAAGCCCCAAGTAAACCATATGGAGTCAAAAACCTTGGATACCCCTTGTATTCTGCAAGCTTGCTATGAGCAAGTCACCAAACATAAGACACATGAAATCTGTGTACCATTTGGGATGATGCTTTCTGGTCTCAGAAAGCAAGCATTTATGATAACACTCAGCTTGTTATGTGTGTTCTGGAATCTGGGCTCCTCTGTTATACAGGATTATGGAGCAAGTGCTCTTAACTGCTGAGCTCTATTTCAAGCCCCTACTTGCTTGTTTTGAAGCAGGGTCTCTACAGCCTTTCCGGTGGGCATTTTCACCATTGTGTGTTAGACTTCTGTGGCTGGGGAAAATGCCTGAAAGAAATTGTTGGGGGTAGGAAGAAGAACAGCTTTGGCTTAAAGCTTCAGAGGGTTCAGTCCATGCTACCCTGACTCAGCTGCTTCTGACCTGTGATGTGACAGAAGGACACAGTGGTGGAAGGACATGGAAGACAAAAAATGGCCACCTCATGGTAGCCAGGAAGCAGGAATAGAAAGCTAGGCCCCTGGGAAAATATACAGCCTTCAAGGATACACTCAGAGTGACCTACTTCCTCCAATTTAGGCCCTAACTCCTAAAGGTTCCACCACCTCCTGACAATGTCATATGCTATGAATCCAATAGGAATTGATAGAGTCAGTGTCAACCTGAACCAAACGCTTCTAAATAGCAGCTGGTGGCCAAGCCTTCAACACTCTCCTTTAGGGCACCCCATATCCAATAAAGCCCCCTGCTATCCAGTGATTCTTGTGTCTGGTTTGTCCAAGGGATACTAATCTCTGCCTGGGTGCTCATGGAGCAAGTATACCAATGGCCACTATTGCTCAGGTGTTGCCTAGTTTATGCCTGATGAGTCGGAATTGATGGGTAAAAAGTAGCTGCCTTGCACAGGACAGAGAGACTCACAGTCTCTGAGGGTTTGGGACGTCGCTTCCCTGAATCTATTTGGTGTAGGCCTAGATGCTGCTTTTGGGGTTGGAGTTACTGTCTTTGTCTAAGAAGTTTTCTGAAAAGCCCAAGAAGACAGAAAAAAAGCAATTCCCAAATAAGCAAGTCCTTCTGGTTATGGAGCCCTATGACACGGCACATCTGTCACAGCTGTATAGCCATCCCCCTTACAACAGACCCAGGACCACAAATCCCAATAGTAGAAAGGTGTGGCAGGACAAAGGTTATAGCCTGGTACTAACACACACAGTACCATGGATGTGCAGCTCTCTAGGCCCTCACTGAAATCCTGCCTGAAGCTGGATTCCTATATTCCTCTCACCTTTTACCTCTAACATTCAAACATTTGGGGAAATTTGTAGATGACAGGGTCTCTCGTGGACCTTATCCTTTCTGTGGGCAGACTCTCTCACTCTCTCACCAGCTAGGTCTCAGATCTGTTAGACAGGTTCAAGGTCTGTATTTGGAGAATTTTCTTTTGCAGGCAGAGGTACACTAACAATTCTTTTTATTGCTTATTTTGTTCCACCCTTTTAAATAAAGCCCAACATCCCCAAGCTACAAAAACAAATTCTGGGCAATAATAGCAGGCAATTTACAGTGATAGATGAATATAACAAAAAAAAAAGTACAGTTCAGCAAGGGCTGGTGGGTAATATTTGGATTGGTATGTGTGGCAGCATTGTCAAGGGGCTGTCACGCCTCTGCTGTATTCGGCCTCCCCAGGAGGCCCCCTACAACTAGCTGAGGGCACTCAATTCCCCAATTTCGCCTTCCCTGGGTCATTTATGACAGAGGAGGAGGGAGGAAACATAACCCTCAACTCTGAGTCACTTAGAAGTCAGGCTGCTCCACTAACTCCTCCTCCCCTCCAGGGCCTGCTTGCCTGGCCCCAGACCCGTGATATCTGGGCCTTCTGTGTCTCAGAATGCCCTTGAGAAGACTTGCACAGAGAGGGAGCATGTGGGGGAGGCTATACCTACAGAACTGATGGACTAGAAAGCAGAGTTCATCATGTCAGTCCACATTCACCCTGCTTAAGCTCTACAATTGCCCCCATCAGCCCACATGTTAGATGCTTGACCCTGATTCATTCATATTCTCCCTCCTTCCCTGTCCCATCTTTCCTCCCTCTCCTCTGCTCCCCTCCCCTTCTGCCATCTCTACTCACCCCTACCACTGTGCCTTCCTTTCTTCTGGCCACCATAAAGTGAATGCATTATCCTTGCTCTGCTCTTCAGCCATACTTTTTCTGCCTGATTACAGGCCCATTAGTCAAACGATAATCGTGCATTCATTTGAAACCTCTGAAATCAAGAACCAAAACAACCCGGTTTCCTCCTCTGCTCTGTCACCTGTGTCGTGGCTTCCTCCCTAATGCCACTATAGTGCATTGCAGCGGCTCAGAGATTCAGCTGAACTGTGCCAAATTCTCAGAATGTTCTCAAGGACTTCCTTTTACTGCCTACTTGGAGGACAGCCTCTCATCCTTCAGGTGAAGAGGAAACACCATCTCCTATAAGAAGCTCTTCACCACCATCACCACCACCCCCTGTCAGCAAGGGAAACTCGCATCCTACTTCTGGACCTGTGCTTCTCAAGCACTTGCCCATCCAACATTACCCTGGCAGGAATCTATCCTCCTCTGGACCAGGAGCAGGCAGCCTGAAGACAGTCAGCTTGTATGAGCTAAGACAGGGCCCAGGATAGAGTGATGCTCTATTCACACAGATCAGCAAACCTTTGAATGTACAGCAGCTTGAGACTTCCAGCTAGGTCTTCTGGAGCTGGAGGGAGGACCCCTAAGCCAGAACCCAGCACTGTGGAGATAAGATGACTGCGATCTTTCTCTTTACTCCTGTGCCTTCTCCAGCCTTCCATCCTCTCCCTCCCCTACTTAGCGTTCAGAGTGGGAACTTGAAAGTCAACCTCAGTGTGTGAGAAGGCAAAGGAAATCACAGTCTTAAGGGTGACAGCCCAGATATGTTAAGCTTGAAAACTGCCTGGGGATTCAGCTTCACAGACCTGGCAAAGAAGATGCAAATGAATATTTAAATTCAATGCAAAAATCACTGGTGATGTATTTGCTCATAGTGGTACCTGGTGATGCTGGATGTCCATAGACATGGGCCTGGTTTTCACTGCTTCATTCCCTCCACATTGTCTGTCTACAGTGGTTAATACAGGAAAAGACCCACAAAGAAGAGATGCAAGGGAGGAGACCTCGACAGTTTCTGGGAGATACCATCTAGTATGAGGTTTTCTGGAGACAGGCCTGTGAGACACAAGCTTTCTGCAAGAAGGAAATGACCCAGGATGAGCTCTGGGAGGTGAGGAAGGAGTGTTGGGGTGGCAAACAAGAAGGGATCCTTGCATCCTGGGTACTCAATTTCACTTCAGGAAGTGGATGCTATGGGTTGGATCTCCCAAGGCAGAGGACAGGGTGATAGTATTCTATCTCCAGGAACTGGCTCTAGGGGACAGAAAAAGAGAAGTGGGGCTTTTCTAGGGTTTTAAAAGTAACTTGGGAGCCTGCACATCTGGAGAGGTGAAGCGCCTCGGCCCTAGATACAATCACTTAGGAGAATTCCTTCCCAACCTGTGTCCCAGATCCCCAGACCTCATGTTTGGGGGCAAGTAGACATGCATTTGCTTGGCTTTGGCAAAGCGCCCAAACTGAAAGGGAAGCCACCTGGGCTCACAGCCAAGCAAGGCATGCTGTACTTTTTTTTATTGGTGACTTAGCATAGCAGAATCACTCAAATGGCCTCACAAGAGAGCTTGGTAACCAGCAAGGAAACGGGATGCAAAAGTCTATACCTCCGGGATTGTGGTTCTACTCCAGGGGACTGCATAGGAGGAGCCCTGTTTCAGTACTTAGGCTAGCTCCTGTGGGGGCTACTGAGAAAGGGTGTCAGATTATACCTAATGTGGTGCTCCTGGGAAAGAGAGCTAAACTAGATGACAGAGCACACCGAACAAGGAAAGGAGGGTATAGCCCCTCTCTTTGTACCTAGCTGGAGCATATTCCTAACTTGCCTTTGGTTTATCCTTTGTTGTTGTTGTTGCTGCTGCTGCTGCTGCTGCTGCTGTTGTTGTTGTTTTGAACCAGGGTTTCTCTGTGTATCCTTGCCTGTCCTAGACTCACTTTGTAGACCAGGCTGGAACTCACAGTGATCCACCTGCCTCTGCCTCCTGAGTGCTAGGATTAAAGGCATGTGCCACCACACCTGGCTCTGGGTTTGTCCTTTTATTTTCTTTGTTTGAGACGTGGTTTTGTTATGTAACCTAGTCTGGCTTCCAACTAGTAGTCCTCCTGTATCTCCTTGGTGAGTGCTGGGATTACAAGTGTATGTCACCCAACATTTTTAATACTACAGGCAGGACATGACTACAATTACCACACACTCACTGCCGTCCAGGCAACTAACCATTGTTGCAATCACTGTGGTCACTCTCATTTCACAAGCAAAGACTCTTAATCAGAGTGATTAAGTGAATGGAGTAAAGTCACACAGCAAAAAAATCAATGTCACTGACTTACCTAGTGACTGTTGTTGGGAGATATGGTAAATATACTCCTTGGGTTTTCACCTTTTAAGAAAACAAGAGGAAGACATATCTCACACTGGGGGTGGCATTAGTCTTTTGCTACGGCTGAGCAGATCAGCTATGGCTGTAGAGAGTTATGGTGAGACCTCACGGAAGAGCACTCCTGCCTGGGTACAATGAAACATCTGGCCATTTTCACGTGTGCAGAGAGACGGAAATATAAGAATGTTACCCACTGACCACTGTGCCTTTTCGAATATATTAGTAAGCTCTCCTTGGTTCCCTGAGCTAGGACAGTATCCAGCAGCTGAATTGCAATCTGCCTTCTCAAATGGGATCATTTCCACTCTGAGAGTCCCTTTGTTGAGCCGTGGAGGGAATGTTTGTGCCTTAAATGTTCTGATAAAGAGTCACCTCTCTTTCCCACCCATGTCAATTCCACAGCAGCAACATGGCCATACGTGGCTAATCCAGAAACGGCTCCACCATGCCTGAAGTCACTGGTTCAAGGTGGCAAGTCACCTTCTTGGGAATCAGAGCCTTCAGACATCCATTGACATCAGACATACATACTTCTTTCTCTTTTGAGGTTGCTGGATGAGGGATAAGACAGAAAGTAAAATAAATACATAATACGTGGGTCCTGTTGACTGTGAAGCAGCACTTAGCTACGTCCAGCCATGTGTTCATTCTAGACTTCCAAGCATGTGAACAGGTAGAAGAGCTTCCTTGCCCTAACACCTCGGACTTCCAACCAAAAGCAGGCAAAACATTTTGACACACTTCCTCTTTAAGCATTGGTTCACTGTAAATTCAGCTTTCCTGGCCACATAAGTCCTATGACCCCCATGACACGTTTCTGTCATCTGTCAGTGGGGAAGAAGTTGGCATCTTTCTGCAAATCCTACTTCCTAGCTAGAGGCCTAACACCAACCTTGTCAACATTGGCCAAGGTAGCCAGGCCACAGCCTCCCACAGCTCCTACAAATAAGCAAGGATGACACCACCAGTGGCTTCCTAAAGCTCCTCTCCCTCTCCTTCTCCCTCTCTGTTAGCCTGCCCTCTCTCAAGCTGTGCATACCTGATTCACAATACTAAATTATACTACATCCTGTTCAGCTTCTATTACAAAGAATGTAATTAATAGAATATAAATGAGTCTCTCAATTTAAAGAAAAACCTTGTGTAAACACTGCCTTGGGGTGTTGCCTAATTATGGCAGACCGATACACCTGTACCCTGAAACCCACAAACAACTCTTACCACCTTGCTGAATGCCTGGGGTGAGTAATGTGACGTCTCATGACTAGCAGGTCCTTTATCTATAAGATAATAGCAATGCATCTACCACACCCACTTCTGAATTAACAGAGTGGTCCAGGCTCTGAGCATCTGGATGGTTTGTAAAGATGATGCTCAGCCAGCCACACCAGAAAAACCAAGGCTTACTTTCTAGAGAAGAATTATAACGTTGAGCTTGTTTGAGGTCTGTCTCAAGTGACTGTTATTAACTAAGCCTTGAAGTAGTTGTCTTTAATTTCTTCCCATACTATGACAGAAGACACACATTCAGAAGCCTACAGGAATGTACAGTTACACAGCAGAAGGGAGCCACTGGGCTACAGTGACAAGCTATCCGGAGGGCAAGGCCCCTCGTAGTGACAAAATGTTCAGTATTTTTAATAGAATGAATATTGGTTTTATTGGTGTATATGAACCCTACAAAATAATGGATGTCGGGACTGGAAAGAGGGCTCCCTGTCACAGAGCCATCCTACTGTTCTTGCAAAAGACACTTGTTTACTCCCCAGTGCTCGCCCCAGGCAGTGCACAATTGACTGTAGCTCCAGCCCCAGAGGAGCTAATGCCCCTTCGGGACTCCACAGGTACCTGCACTCACACAGAAATGCAAACCCATACACATAGTGAAAAATAAAATCGACCTTAAAAAATAATAGGTTTGACTGGGAACTTTTCACACATGTATATAATGTAGTATTGTTGTAGTGTATTTATTCCAAATTACCCTCTCTTCTCCCATCTCCTACTGCTCTCTTTTTTGCTTTGGAATACTTCCTCTTTCAAGACTCATATCACTAAAAAAAATCCCTATATTTTATGTATGAAATAAAACGTGGTACTTTTCTCTAATTCTGGATTATTTTTCTCAACATGCTAGACTCCAGTATCATTATTTTCTAGAAAATGGCAGTGTTTTGTTCTTTAAAAGCTGAATAAAACTTCACTGAATATCCCATCAGCCCGCCTGTGGGCACCTGGACTAGTCTCATGACTTGGTTTTGGAGAGCATTGCTATCGATGTGCAGGTGTCTATGCTGCGGGCTGAGCGGTGGATTTTATGTGGTATCTTTTTTTGCTTATTTGTTTTGCGTTTTTCTTCCTCCCCCCCCCCTTCATTTTTGTGGCTATTGTTGAAAAGATTTATAAGAGCCAAAATATTGTATCTAAAATCGGGTCTTTACCTGGGACCTATCTAACTCTGCCTAGAAATATTGTGATTTCTTCCTGCTTTCATTGCTTCTTAAAAGTATGTCGGTCAGGTTGATTTAAAGCCAAAAAAAAAAATAAAAACCAAAGCAGATGACTCAGCAAATGCCAATTTGGATCAGGGTGTTTTCATTTTACCACACACCTGTAAACCATCATCGGCCTGTGATATGAATTTTCAGTTTCCAGGCCCAACTAGGCAGGCTATAGAGTCCTTGCAATACTCCAGCCTAGCCAGGTCAGCTGAAGCATCCCATTTCCAGCAAAAACCCATGTGATGCAGACAGACTGGGATTGGATTTGCATGCCATTCCCCAAGGGTGGCTAGATGATCCTGTCAATTCCTGTTTCCTGAATCTTCCAAGCTCTGCAAATTGAGCACATGCCATTGCTGCCTCCCTTGTTCTATGACAAACACTACAGAGCTGCTGGACCTCAGCATGCTAGTGGGACAAACGATATTGGTTGAAACCACAAGCACCGGCTCTACCTAGGTCTCCCACAAGCATGTTGAGGGTCCATACCCAGTGCCTTTATTTTGCCACTACCGTCAAATACTACCAGGTGGCTGAGACACTTTAGTTTCTCACCCCTTTTCCTGGATTCATTTCTGAACTCTACCCACAATCCCTACCCCTTCAGCTTCTAAAAGGAGAAGGGAAAATCCATGCAGGGTGTATTCATGCTTTTTCATTCCAATGACAAAAATACCTTGATGAAGGCAGATTGTAGAAGAATCACCTATGTGTGCTTATGGCTCCAGAGAGTCTATCATGGAGGTTAGGCATGGTGACAACCAGCAAACAGGACATCGGGAAGCTAGCTGATCACATCTATAATCACAAACATGAAGCAGAGAGACCAAACAGGAAGTGAAGCAGGTCCATAGTGATATACTTGCTCCAACCAAGCTGCAGCACTCCCACAGAGTGTGTCACCAGCAAGGAACCAAGAGTTCAAGCAGCTGTGCCTGTGTGGATGGCTGCACAAGAGAATTGTCAAGGCTACAGTGTGTTTCTCAATTTGGGGAGCGGAAACAGGAAGGTATGCGATGGCTAGATAACATTTTCAATCTCCTTTTAAGGGTCATCAAAATAATAATAATAATAATAATAATAAACAAAAATAACAACAACAACCAAATAAGGATGGCTTGTGAAGTAGGGCAGGAGGTCCAAGAAGGACACTGAGCTGAATTACTGGCGAGGAAAGAGTTCATTAGAAGAGTTAGTAATGTAATGCTCCTGGCAGGCAGACAGGGAAGCCATAACAGGTCCAGGACTCTGAGGAGTGTTCAGGCCTGAGCAATAGAGTCTAATAGCATGGCAGGGGGCTCTCTGAGGAGCAGAATCAGCCCTCATGGCAGAGGAGGCATACTCTCCTAGTCGCTCTCTGTGACTGGGGAAGGGAGTGTTTCCAGCCTGAGCCCCAAGGCACCAGGACTCTCAGGCAGGTGTCAGAGACTGGCAACGAGAGAGTTAACTCACTTCCTAGGTGAAATCCTGGTACCAGGAAGTCTGTTAGCCAGGGCCTGATAGACAGTGTCTCAGTAGGGTGCTTGCTGGAATCTAAAAGTCTCACAGTACCTGCCCACAGTGTGGAAATACACAGCTGATCTTCCCATACTGAGAAGACTGAATTCAGGGATAACCTGGGCTCATCATGATACCCTATCTCAAGAAAGGCAAAATACACTATTAAAGGGACATCTTTTGCAACAAAAAGATCAGATCATTAATATGTGGCCCAAAGCCTCACATGGCCAACTGGCAGGTTCCAGGGAACAGGACACTTCCACTTGGGGAGTACCTGTGTCTGGTGGCCACCCCAGGCCCTCAGAAATGTCGTGAGACACATACAGACTTTTCAGAGTACTGTGGCCACCTCCCATGCCTCTGCAGATCAGGGGTTGGAATAAAGAAGAAGTAAAAAGACAACTTTCACCTCAAAGACGTAAGAGAGACAGTTTTTTTCTGGAGCCAAATATGAGTGACCATGGCTTGGTGATATAAATTCAAATTTCCACAAATATCATGTTTCAGTGAGGTAGAATTTTTTATTTTAAAATAGTAACCCCCTTAAAAAGAAAGAACAAAGGAAAGAAAGAAAGAAAGAAAGAAAGAAAGAAAGAAAGAAAGAAAGAAAGAAAATCATAAAAATGACAGATTTTTAAAAATACATTGATGGATACATAAGGTAGGTGGATTACAACAAAGCAGAGAAAAATCTTCTATAGGCCTTTGATTGGTGGAAACTAGGAATCTGCTCATACATTAAAACAGTTTTACCTAATGGTCACAAACTATGTTAGTTGATGCACAGAGGAAGGCAACAAATGGCCATAGGATATATAGAAGCCTCAAGATAATTTAGCACTATACTTGCCACATTCCAACCACTTCCAACCACTAAGGGTCCAAACAGTAAGTCCACACTTGCAGACATGGCTCCTTTCCAGGCTAAATAATCTGTGAGGCTTTTTAAATTATTTATTCAAAGAGGATATAAGAGCTATGCTATTTGTGGTGCTTTAAAGGAAATATTCTCCATGGTCTCAGGAATCTGAGTGCTGGGTCTTTAGTTGTTGGTGCTGTTTGAGGAGGCTGAGGAGGTGTGGTTTTGTTAAGTGGGTGTGTCTCCAAGTGATGGTGGGATTTGAGTCACTCCCACTTTACCTCCTGTGCTTGGTTTTGTGGTTCAAGATAGATCCCCTGGTTGTCGGCTCCAGCATCCACCTACCAACTGCTCCTGTGCCACACCACCATGACAGACTCTCACCCTGTGGACTGGTAAGCCCAAACACATCCTTGTTCTAAAGTTGTCTTGCTCATGGTATTTTTATCACAACAACAATAGGAAAGTAGAAACTAATGTACTATACATATTAAATATGCACTCACGGTGATTTGTTTATTTATTTATTTATTTATTTATTTATTTATTTATTTTGGATTCTCCAGTTCAGGAATGAGGGACATTCTCACTCACTGTCATGTCCAGGTTAATCAGGCTCTCTATAGAAATGGGGGCCACTCAGGATGTCAGCTATTTTTCCAAACACATGGGAGGAATGCATGGACTTTACCTATGGATCTTATTCAGAGAAATTAAGTATGAAGGTGTTGCTACAGAGCAGAAAGCTGAGAATCAGTGTGAGATTTAAGAAGTTGTCTTTTACGGTCCCTGCACTGTAGTAATCAGTGCTTTGGACAGTGGGTGAGTTGTCATTCTGGGTCTCAGAGGACATACCGAGCAGGGTCCTCAGAATCCACAATGAGGGGAAACATTAACCGGAAATAACCCTCTGTTATTTTATAAGAAGAGAGATTCAGAATTCCCCCAGGATCTAGCTTATCTTGATTGACAGAAAAATCTATTGGGAAACATCTATTCAGAATTCAAAACGGGAATACGCACAGCTCTGTGCTTTTCTTTCTCTGACATTTTTGCAACTGCTTTCACACATCATCCCTTTGTACATGCAAAGCAGTAAGCATGTGAGGAAACACAAGATTGTGCACAGAAAGAAAGCAGCATGGCGGTACACCATCACAAGAACACATCAAGGCTGTCTTCACGTGCTTCTCTTTTAATCACTGACAGCACATAGAAGGTCCACACTGTACACGAACTGACAGCCTAAAGGGAGAATAGAGCATATTTTTATTGACTAAAGAGAATAATCTCCCAAATACATCACAAAGCAGAAAACAGCAATGTGAAGAATAAAGCTGTACCCCAACTTATTTGTGTCATGTTCAATTTCTTTCATCAATGTTTTATGGTTTTAGTATTGCAGATCTCTCATCTCCTTAGCTAAATCTATTTCATTTTATTGTAATTGTTAAAAGGATGGAATTTTTAAAACATTTCACGTGTGTGCGTGCATGCATGCATGCGTGCGTGCATACGTGTATGTGTGTGTGTTGTATGTGTGTTGTGTGTATACTTGCCACAACACATGTGCAGAGATCAGATAATAAGCTGTGGGAGTCTGTTCTCTCCTCCCACAATGTGAGTGCTGAGGATTGAACTTAAATAATAAGACTTCACCACGAGTCCCTCTACTCACTGAGCCATCTTGCAAGCATAAGTATATTATACTTTTTGTAGTGATGACGCATAAGGTTATTTGTTTGACATATTTTGTGGACAGTGTGTCAGAACACTACTGATTTGGGCATGTTGATTTTGTATTATGCCACTTTACTCAGTTTGTTACCTGTTCTGCTTTTCTGGACTCTTCAGGGCCGTTTCTCTATAAAAACCATGTTATCTCAAGCATGTACCTTCATATCTCACAGGTCACATTGCTTTTTCTTGCTGAGCTGCTCCATCTGCTCCATCTAGGATTTGTAATATCAGAAAGGGTAAGAGAGAGATGATATGCTTCTTTGTTCTTCTTGGAGAATACGTTCTCAACTACGCCCTCTGGAACATGAAGTTGGCTGTGGTCTTTATTATGTCCAGGGATACCCCTCCCGTGCTCAATTGGTTGCATTTGCTGTTTTGAGGGTGCTATGCATTTATATTGTGAAAATTTGCATAGCTTTAATAATATGTTCTATTTTTTTTTTAGAATTTTGTGACTGCATATTTTGATCATCTCCACACACATTTTCCTCTCCTCCTACCCCACAAAAGCATTCCATGTTCCTCCTCAACTTTGTGCTTATTTATTTATTTATTTATTTATTTATTTATTTATTTATTTTGGTTTTTCGAGACAGAGTCTCTCTGTGTAGCCTTGGCTGTCCTGGACTCACTTTGTAGACCAGGCTGGCCTCGAACTCACAGCGATCCACCTGCCTCTGCCTCCCGAGTGCTGGGATTAAAGGCATGCGCCACCACGCCCGGCTATTTATTTTTAACTTATAGCTCATAGAGTCTAGTTATTGCTTCCTATGTATGCATGTATGTGGGGGCCATGCACTGGGGCATGGATAACATACCAGTGGCCACATCACAAAAGAAAAAAAAAGTGACTCTTTCCCCTCCCAGCAGCCATAAATGTTCAATAGCTTTTCAGATACTGGTGGGACTTCATTTTTTACTCCCCTATCCATGCTAGAACGTTGACTGCCTTGACCCCATGCAGGCCCTACACAAGTAACCATAGCTGCTATGAGCTCATGACTACAACAGCCATGTCATGTCCAGAAGATAGCATCCCATAGCACTCCTCCCCGGTCCTCAGGCAATTTTATTTCTTCTCTTTTCCTTCTGAAATGTGCATTGACCCTTCAGGTTGGGGACTGAAGTAGATGTCCTGTTCAGGGCTCAGCACTCATGGCCACTTATTATCAGAACTTTGATCTTGTGTGAGCTTCTGCGTTACCCACTGTCTACCATAAAAAGAAACTCTCTGACCAAGGTTGAGACCTGACCATATTTATAGCTATAAATATAATATTGCAATGGCAGTGGACAGCCCCTGTGATGGCTATTCTCGTTTATCAACTTGACTACATCTGGAATGAACCCAAACCCTAGCTGCGGAGTATTCCTTTGAGGTATTTTGCAGGATTGGATCATTTGAAGTGAGCCACATCTTCTGCCGGCATGGCAGAAGGAAGTGTTTGCTCCCTGTCTGCTTGCTCCTGCTCTCACTGGCAAAGAACATTCCTTCACCTGCATTAGAGCCCACTTCTTCAGGATTCTCATGTATCCTGGGGCCTGCTGAGACACCCATCCTCCTGCACTGAACAACTATTGAATTATTTGATTTTCCATTGGTAGACAGCCATTGTCGGAATGCTTGCGGATAGCCTGTAAGCCACTCTAATGAATCTAGTTTATTGGTAGAGATATCCTTCTATGAATTTTGCTTCTCTAGAGAACCCTGACTAGTACAGCCCCCATTCACACACAGAAGGGCAGCACTAACTGGACTCAGTGGGTTATAAAAACATTTGTTAAATGTGACAACAAGAAGGGGACATGAAGTTGAGGAGGGGACATGAGCCTTTAGCATCAAGAGCAGGTTCACCTCTAGGGCCTGTATCTCCCCAATACCTTCCAAGACTTGTAAAAGCAGATTTAATATACAGACCCTTTCTCAAAAAACAAAACACCAGTAATAAATAGCATACATTTTAAATGTTCTAAACATAGAAAAAAAACTAAATAGATGAAGGAAGAATACATGTCTTATCTTGTTCTAAGCCTTTTCACAATGTGGATATATATCAATACATTGTATTGAGACCTATAAATATAATTATTTAACAAAAGTAAAATAAAATAACAATTTAAAAAAGACACAAGGGAAAAGTGGAAGTCAAGGTCCCGTCTCTAATTCAAAATCCACTTGTTCATCCATTTATTAATTAATTCACTCCTCCTGCTTTACAGGCATTTATGTATTCATGTTGTCACTCATCCATGGTGAGATGAAAGTCAGATAGACTAGAAAACAAATGAATCCTTTGTTTGGAAGGTTAACTGAGAGATTTTATCCAGAGGTAAAAAAGCTGACAGTATATTATGTAAAGGGGGTGGCAGCTGGGATGCAGCCATATTTTTTTAAACAAAGAATCATGGGAAATCTCATCTGTTAAGAGGGCTTAACCAATCAGTGTAACATGAAGACTATGTAGCCCAAGATGAAAGCCAAGTCTTACTTTGAAGAAGTACAATCCCAACGGAAATGGGAAAGTTTGCCTCCACTCCATTGCAAGGGAGACTGAGAAGAGCCTATCCCAATGTTGGGCAGCTGTGGACGGGTCTAAGCTCTTCCCAGACTCCCTCCCATGCACCCTCCTCCTGCTTCTTCTCTTGCTGTGTAAGCAGTGACCATGGACCATGCCCCGCTCTTGCAGTTTCTGTGAATCCTGCCTATGTCGTGTGGGTAGACCCCACACAACCGTCTTCAGACCTTCTGATGTGGTTACTGCAGTGTCTTTAGCTGAATCTTCATAGAGAGAACTCTGATGTGTCCAGTCCACAGTTGAGACCTGAAGCTAAGAGCATGAAACATAAGCAGACTGCTATCTCTCCCTGTTCAAAGTCCTCTTAACTGGTGTGGAAATGGAAATGAAGCAGGAATCTCCACCATGGGTTCCCAGGTCACATTCTGCAAACACACAAAGAGCCTCTGCCACAGGGAAGGAAGGGGCAGGGCTATGAACTGAGCTGTAGGCAGGGACAGCCAGAGGAACATCGGCTCAGGCGAGAGAAGTGTGTGTTTTAGAAAGCTGAGCAAAGTTTGTTCTGGGGACAAAGGAGAGTGGGGAGGCGGCTTCCAAGAGACACGATGTATCCAAACAGCAGATACATACACATAAGTAAGCAATAAACATATCTTTTAAAAACAAAGTCATCCGGCATGATGGCTGTGGTGGTGTGGATGAGAATGGCTCATATATTTGAATGTCTGGTTCTTATTTGATGGAACTGTTTGGGAAGGATTAGGAGGCATGGCCTTGTTAGAGGACTGTGTCACTGGCAGTGGGCTTTCAGGTTTCAAAAGCATAAGGTGTTCCCAGATAGCTCTCTCTATGCCTCCTGCTTTTGAATAAGAATGTAAGCTCTCAGTTACTGCTCCATGGCCATCCCTGCCTACCAGCTGCCATGCTCCCCACAGAGATGGCCATGGACTCACCCTCTGAACTTTAAGGCCCCAATAAACTCTTTTTTTTTTTTTTAAATAAGCTGCCTCGGCCATGGTGTTTCTTCACAGAAATATAAAAGTAACTAAGACCTGCAATCCCTACATTTTGGAGGCAGAGACGAGAGGATCTGGAGTTCAAGGCAGTCTTGGCCATGTAGTTTGAATCTAGCTGGCAATTTTTTTCTTTAAAGAATATTAATTTATGTGAATGAGATTTTGTCTGTGTATGTCTGTGAGCACATGTGTGGATGGTGCCTGTTGATGTCAGAAAAGGGCATTGGATTCGCTGGAACTAAAGTTACAAATGGTTGTAAGCTACTATGTGGGTGCTGGGACTTGAACCTAGGTCCTCTCGAAAAGCAGCTAGTGCTCTTAACCACTGAGCCATCTCTCCAGCCCCACCCCTGAGATTCTTTAGACTGTGTCTCCAATAAAAATTTAAAAACCAACAAATACTTTGTTTTTTATCATTGCTTACAGATTTCAACCCCTGGCCCACCACAGGCTGAAGAGGTATACGTGTTCCCTCTATACTTGGTCCTATTGCCCCAAGAGAAAGCATTACAGTTACCAGATTATTTTTCCCATAAGTCATTTAATAATATTTTCTGCTCCTAATGACTATTATGACAAGCAGCAAATTGGTAATTGCAGTCATCTAAGAACATGCACAGGGCAGATTTGCAGGATTAATGACCGAAAAAGTTAAATTTAGGTAATGCCTCCCAGTTGGCAGTAAGTCCTGCCTTCAGATCTAGTTGAATTTGCCTCCAGGGAGGGAAAAAAAGCAAGTAGAGCTACTAATGTGGAGGGTCTGAGTTAGTTTCTCTCTCTCTCTCTCTCTGTCTCTCTCTCTCTCTCTCTCTCTCTGTCTCTCTCTCTCTCTCTCTCTCTCTGTCTCTCTCTGTCTCTCTGTCTCTCTCTCTCCCTTCCTATCTCCCTCTCCATCTCTCCTTCCTTTCCTCCTCTCTTTTCCCTCCATCACTCTTATTTCTCCTTTCACTCTTAAATCTCACTCTCCCTCTCTCCCTCCCTTTCTTTCTCATCCACCTCCTTTTTCTTTTTCTTTTCTTCTTCTTCTTCTTCTTCTTCTTCTTCTTCTTCTTCTTCCTCTTCTTTTCTCTCTCTCTCTCTCTCTCTCTCTCTCTCTCTCTCTCTCTCTCTCTCTCTCTACACACACACACACACACACACACACACACACACACACTTCTTTTCTCCCTCTCCTGCTATTATTTATGTGGTGAATGCTCTTATATTGTCTGCATAGATAATAAGAGACAGTTGTTAAGGGTCAAGGCTGAGTTAAGCAGCTTCCATGAAGCTGTATCTTCCATGGCAGCCAGATGCCAAAAATCCTCATGGGAGATGGAAATTGCTATGAACATGGCCTTTGAAAATGTCCAGCAGATGTTGGAATAGCTTCTGATCCCACAGCAAAGCACCAGCATTTTGGTTTGTATTTAGAAACCACTTTGCACATTAAACAAAAAGATTCCAATGCAAAGTCACCCTCTTCTCAGCCAGGGGCTGGCACAGCAAGGGGGTTGTTGCAGATTAGCATCAGGAGGGCATGGGAGAACTTCTTTCCCTGCTCCTGAGTCTCTCAAACTGAATGGAGTCACAGGCGGGAACTGCACGCTGCATTTACATTTCTTTGCTTTTTTTCTCTACCTCCCTTTTGGCTGCCCATCCCCTGTCTTCCTACTGCAAACTAACTACATAGCTTCATCAGTCATCAGCCAACTCAGTGCCAAGAAACAGGGAGCTATCTCTTCAGCAGCATCTTCCACACATAGGGCTACTTTGACTTCAGAAGCACAGTTATCTGATATAGGTCCAGGAAGACCTTCCACCCTGCCCTGCTACAACCAAATGAAGAAGAAAAAGAAAGAGGAGGAGAGGAGAGGACCTGATGCCTATATCTAGATTTCTAGCAGGGAGCGTGTGGCAACCTTGCGGCCTCCCACCTATCCAGCCCAAGTTCAGCTACAAAGCCCTTGGTAAGCCAAAACTGTCACCCTTTAGAACTGGACTCTGTGACACAGATATATGTTTGACAGTCACCACAAACCTTGGTTTTAACTTTCCTTGAAACAAAATGGTTTTTAAAGACTATTTGAATAGGACAAAAAGAGAGGCTGGTCTATTGTGAGTATGCAGAGATGCACCTAGAGATGACTGAGGTGTGGTATAGCACCTGAGGGGGAGAGACCCACCCCAGTGTGAACAGCATGCCCAGTGGACACAGTAAGGCAGCATGCAGAGCCATGTGGCTCTTCCCCCCACCCTCTCTCTCTTTGTCTTACTCTCTGTCTGGTTTACCATGAACTTAACCACCACTGAGCTCCACCATACACCTCACCATTTTGTCCTCCCTCTCCATAGGTCCAACGCAAAGGAGCCAGGTGACCACGCCTGGAAATCCCTGAAACTGACAAAAACACCAGCCACCTCAGTCCTTAAGTTGCTTTGCTCGGAAAGCTTGTCATTATTGCAGAGAAAAACTGACTAATGAATGGCACATCTCTGAAAGTCACAAGACCCAGGTTTAAGTGCACATTTTATCTTGTCCTGCCACATGAGATTTGGCCACAGTGTCATGCTGTTGTATAGCCTTGTTATGGACATTTCTCTACTTCTACCCAGCTTTGACCACTGTGAATTCTTCCAAGGGCTTAGTAAGTACAAGGTTCATGCCAAAATAGCCAAAGTATATACACCAATGGATGGAGAAAAGGAGTTTAAACATGTCACTATTAAAAGTCTACTAACTACTGAAGAGGGTGGTAAGAAATGAGGACAAAGTTATAAGACAGTACAATAGCAAAACGACAGAAGTCATCTTAATTGTCATCAGTTTAAACGCAATATAGGAAACTCTCCAGTTAAAATGCAAAGATGCAACTGTTCAAAAAGTACAGTGACCATGAAGTATGTTACTGTATCACTAGTTTTATGTCAACTTGACACAAGTTAGACTGACTAGAGTGGAGGGAGGCTCAATTGAGAAAAATGTCACAAAAAGACTGGGTTATAGGAAGGCTGGTAGGGTGCTTTTTAAATTATTGATAGAGGAGGCCCAGCCCATTGTGGGTGGGACCAGGCCTGGGCAAGTGGTCCTAGGTGCTATAAGAAAGCAGGTTGAGAAAGCCATGAAGAGTAAAAGAGAAAGCAGCATCCCTCCGTGACCTCCACGTCAGCTCCTGCTTCGAGGTTCCTGCCCTCAGTGCTTTATGTGGAACTGGGAGCAGAATAAGCCCTTTCCTCCATGAGTTGTTTTTGGTCATGGTGTTCATCACAGCAATAGGAACCCTAACTAAGATGGCTACAGTGACTTCTGATAGATCCCAAGGCACAAAAGGGCTGGTGACAAAATGAGGAGAGAAGATGTTTCATAGGAACCAAGAGGGAACATAGTCCTAGTTCAAGAAAAAAAAAACCTTAGGTCAAAAAGATTATGAAACAAAGAACATGGCATACTAATAAAAGGTTTCGTATACCAAGAAAATTGTAGTTAAAATATTCATACACTTGATAATACCAGGAAAATATATGAAGGAAAGAGTGACAGGACTGAAGGAATGTAAAATGAAGAGTAATACAATAGCTGGAGCTTTCAATATTCTATTCTTCTTTTTAAATTAATTTAAAAATTTTTTAGAATTTCTTACATGATTACTGTATTTACATCATGTCTACCCTTCTCTCTCTCTTGCCTCTAACTCCTCCCAATTTGCTCCTCAAATTCATGACTTCTCTAATTTTTATTGTTACAAATATATGCACATATGATATTTATATGCATTGTCTTAGTCTCTGTCCTGTTGCTGTAAAAAGACACCATGACCAAAGCAACCTTTATAAAGAAAGCATTTAACTGGTGGGTTCATTTACAGTTTCAGAGGATTAGTCCGTTATGACCATAACAGGAAGCAGACAGATGTAGAACCGGAACTGAGGCTGAAAGCTATATCCTGATCTACAGGTAGAGGGAGGGAGGGAAAGAGAGAAGGATTGGGTCTGGCATGGGCTTTTGAAACCTCAAAGCTCACCTCCAGTGAACACCTCCTCCAACACCGCCACACCTCCTAATCCCTCCCTAAGGAGTTCTACCAACTCAGGACTAAACATGCAAATATATGAGCCTATGATGGACGTTTTCATTCAAAGCCCGACATGCATTTAGTATTGTTCTTAAGTATATATGTCCCAGGAGACCATGTGGGATTGGATAACATTATCTGGAAGCTAGATTCTTTCAGCAGCCATTGAGTGCCTGTAGCTCCCTTTACTTCACTTAAGGGTGGGCCTGGTGACGTCTCAGTCATCTACATTGGAATGTCAAGTAGAGTTGTCACCATGCAGGTGTTCCAGTTTCACAGGCACAGCTTCCCTGTCATGTTCAAAAGATATTATCATGCAGCAGGTATCCTAGTCCTCTGGCTCTTACAATTCTCTTCCCCATCTTTTACACTTCTCCCTGAAAACTTGAATTTTCCCTGAACCTTGTGTATTTGTGTTGTACTGCAGATTCAACACAATTCTTCTCAGTGGGCAGAACAAATACAAGATGGGTGATCCAATGAAGGTCGTGAGTCACGGTGACCAACAGATCCATATAGAAGATTTCTCCAGAAGACCAGCACACATTTTTCTCAAGTGCATGTAGAAGATTTTCAAGGAACCACCATAAGTTTGGCCACAAATTGTCTATAAATTTTATGAGATAGAAATCACAGAAAATATTGTTTCTAATGACAGAATGAAGAGGCCAGAAATCAATAACAGGAGGGAAAGCAGTAGATTTACAACTAAAATATTTCCACAAAAACACAAGGAGAGCATCACATCTTCAGGTTTATTTTATTATATTTTACTAGTATTGTTTTTTTTTTTAACTTTTTCTTCTTTATTTATTCACTTTACAGCCCTCTCTTACCTGCCTCCCTCCTCTCCTCCTGATCCCACTCTCTCAACGTTTCCCTCTTTCTCCCTCCCTTTCTCTTCACAAAAGGGGGGCCCCCCACTACCAACCTGTCTACCCCCACATACTAAGTCTCATCAGGACTAATGAGGCTCCTTCCTCTTCCACTGAGGCCAGGCAAGGTAGACCAGCAAAAGGAAAGTGATCCAAAATCAAGCAAGAGAATTCATGTCAGAGATAGCCCCCAGTCCCTCATGAAGACCAAGCTGCCCATCAGCAACATATGTGTAAGGGGCCTAGGTCAAGTCCATGTGTGGTCCTTAGTTGGTGCTTCAGTCTCTGTGAGCCCCCATGGGTCTAGGTTAGTGGAGTCTGTTGGTCTTTTTTGTGGAATTCTTCACGCATCCCCCCCCCCAGGTCCTTCTTTCCTTCCCCCAACTCTTCCACATGACTCCCCAATCTTCACTTAATGTTTGGCTTTGGGTCTCAGTATTTGTTTCAATTGCTGCTGTGTGGAGCCTCTCAGAGACCAGTTATATTAGGCTCCTGTCTGAAAGCACAGTAGAGTATAATTAATAGTGTCAGCAATTGGCTCTCTCCCAATCATTGTCTGGCCATTCCCTCAATCTCCTCTCCTTCTTTATTCTTGCATATCTTATAGGCAGGGCAAATTTTGGGTTGAAGGTTTTGTGGGTGGGTTGGTGTCACCCTCCCTCCACTGGAAGTCCTCCCTGGCTATAGGAGGCGGCCACTTCAGTCCCCATATACCCAGCTGCTAGGAGTCTCAGCTAGAGTCACCTCCATATCCTCCCAGGAGCCTACCCTGTCACAGGTTCCCAGATTGTCGCAGAGATACTCCCCTCACCAGCTTCCCTTCTCTCTCCTAGCCCTTTCACCTCCCCATACTTGATCCTTGTCCTTATTCGACTCCCCAACCCTTCTCTCAACCAGTTCTCTCTCTTTCAGGCTAATTGTATAACTTCAAGGAATGAGAAAAAGGGAAGAAAATCCTAAACCCAGAGATGGAAAATAGAGGAAAAATGATAAAATAACAGTGCAGAATTAATGTACATATTAAAAGCATCACACACTATGTCCAAGTAGGGCTTATTCCTGGGAAGTGTGAATGATGCGCTAGATGAACATCTGACAGTGGACTACACCACATTACAAGAGTGAAGGAAATGCTGAATGGCAACCCCAAATGATATGTAAAAGCACTTACACATTTTTATATTTTTTATGGTTAAGACATTAATAAAAGGCAGGAGAGATAGATGGTTTAGTGGTTAATGTGCATACAGTTCTTTACAGAGGACCCTTTTTTGGTTCCCAGCTCCCAAGATGGGCAACTCACAACTGCTTGTAATTCCTGCATTATGGGCATCTGATGGCCTGTTCTGAAATCCACAGGCATTTGCACTCGTGCACACATACCCACAGACTGACACAGACACATAAATAATAATAAACTTTTAAAAGCAACACTAACAAGTAGGGCTAGAAGGACAGAAATCTACATATGGAAAACACTCATAAATACGTCATACAAAACACTAAGAGCTCTTCCTCTAATGACAAAGACTATTTGACAGTAGTAATAATGATGTAGACAAATTAAACTTCATGAAAGCTAAAGAAAATTAATTGCTTAGCAAAAGATGTTATCAAGGCCTGAAGTGCTTGGCTTATAAGTAAAAGGCATTGGATTCCATCTCTAGCAGAGAAAAAGAGAGAGAGAGAGAGAGAGAGAGAGAAGAGAGATTATCAACAAAGTGAAAAGGTAGCTCATAAAATGTAAAATACATCTTATGAAGAGTCTGCCTGATAAGTGTTAAATATCCAGCTAGACATGGTAGAGTGCACCTGTAATCCCAGCACCTAGAGAGGCAGAGGTAGGTGGATCTCTGTGAGTTCTTGGCCAGATGGTCTACAAAGGTAGCCCAGCATAGCCAAGGCTACACAGAGAAATTCTGTCTTGAAAGACAAAACAGAAGAGTGAAATATCCAGGACATATAGAGAACGTATAAAGTCCACAATATTAAAATGTTTCAAAAATGTGCTAAGGACTTGAATAGTTTTTCATTAAAAAATTTATGACAAAGTGGACCAATAGACCATTTTTTAAAAGGCTGAGGTGGGTGGTGGTGGCACACGTCTTTAATCCCAGCGCTTGGGAGGCAGAGGCTGGAAGATCGCTGTGAGTTCAAGGCCAGCCTAGTCTACAAAGTGAGTCCAGGACTACAGAGGGAAACCCTGTCTTGAAAAGCCAAAATGAAAATAAAAATAAAATAAAACTAAATAAAAAAGGCTGAATGTGGTTAGCCATTAAAAACATTAGACACAGGATGTTGAGAAAGCTGGAACTTTCTGCAATGGGAGAGGCAATGACTACTCTGGTAACAGATGGTGATTGCCATGTCTGATCCAGCAACTGCACTTATGAAAATGGGCCTTAGTCACAAAAGTTAAAAATAAGGGCCAGGCATGATGACATACAGCTGGTATCCAAGCACTCAGGATCATAAGTTCAACAGCAGTTTTAGCTACATGGAGAGCTAAAAATGTCAGTTTGAAGTACAGATAAAGCAAGAGAGAGAGGAGGGAGAGAGAGAGGTAGGAAAAATGTGTACCCATGTATGCTGACAATGAGTAGATAAACAGATGTGCTACATACAGATATTTGCCAGCTGTCTGTTACTATACCAAATGTCCTAGTTAACCAATTTATAAGAAGAAGTAGGTTTTGGTGTTTTCAGCCCTTGACTACCTGGTTCCTTCACTTTTGGCCTATGGTCAAGTGGTCAACATGACAGTGGTACATGACAAACCCAGTCACCTACGCCTACATGGAAAAGAGAAGAAGAAGAAGAAGAAGAAGAAGAAGAAGAAGAAGAAGAAGAAGAAGAAGAAGAAGAAGAAGAAGAAGAAGAAGAAGAAGAAGAAGAAGAAGAAGAAGAAGAGGAAGAAGAGATATAGTCCCAGTATCCTTATCAAGGGCATGCTCTGAGTAGCCAGAAGAGTTTTAACTTGGCCATATATAAAAATTCTGTTCATAGGAAAATTAAGACTTTGGATGACATACCAGATCCAAACTGGATCAAGAGTGGAGTGTCACTCACTCAACCTTAAAAAAGGAATAAAACGTTGATAAAACCTAAGTGTAGGAGGCACTGCTTTAAAAAAGCATTTGAAGAACCAGACTTGTTAAACATGTGGGTCTATTTCTTCAAAGGAAGAAAATGAGTGTCACCTGGTAACCTGGAACACTGGAGTGGATGTTGTCTAATAACTTGGTGAGATTTTGGTATGTAGCAAGACTTCTTGAATATTGTTTAGGCCCTTAACCTAAGCTTAGTCTTTCACTGAATAGAACTTATCCTTATGAAAAAGGTCTCATGTACTTTGCATCCCCTACCAAGAGAAAGACACATGCTTTTTACCAATCCTTCCTCCTTAGGTCCTTGCCCTGAGCAGTGCTCATCCATCAACAGAACTGATACTTACTGAGTTTTGATGCAGGAATTTTTTCTTTCTCTCTTTTTTTGTTTTTTTGGTTTTTGATTTTTCTAGAGAGAGAGAGTCTCTCTATGTAACCTTGGCTGTCCTGGATTTGCTTTGTAGACCAGGCTGCCCTCAAACTCAGAGATCTGCTTGCCTCTGCTTGGATTACAGGAGTGCAGGTATTCTTAAAGATTTGTTGTGATAATTGTCATGTGGAAATCTCTTTCCAAAGTTTGTTTGTGTTTAACAAACCTCAAGGTCAGACTCTGGAAGTTTTCACCCAGCACCTCCAAAAGTAGTGCAGCTAGAGTTTCATTCTTCACTTCATTTGGATTGTTTCCCTGCTAGACATGACTCTTGCAGTTTCCCCAATACCTGACAATATTGTACAGGTAAAATAAGGCAATTGCAAAGAGACAATCTAATACCATTTACATACAAAATCAAAACGTCAGAGACAGTGATGCAATAGTGAGATTTAGAAAGCAATATACAAACCTAACATTTGAAAAAATAGAAACAAGAAAACACAAAAATCTGAGGAGTAATAAATATAATGATTGAGCTAAAAAGTTCAATAGACTAAACCTATAGTAACAGGCCACATCTATAGGAACAGGTACCATTTATAGAAACAAAAAGCATCTATAGCAAGAGACAACATTAATGGTAGACTCAATAAAGAGTCAACAAGCACAGAAACAGAACATTTGAAAGGAGAGAGGAAAAACTACACAAAAGAAGGAATAAAATAACGAATGCATGTAGGATTTATGAGACCAGTGCTTAGAGGCCAAACATTTGCATAGCAAGAGCTATGGAGGGAGATAGAGGAAAAGCTCAGGAAGCATGTTTAAATATTGGCTAAATGTCTCTAGTATGGAGTTGAAAATGAAGGGCTTTCCAACAAAACCAACAAAAAGAAGAAAGAGCCCACCAGAATACACAATAATTAAATTATCAACAAAACAAAACAAAAATGAAGACAAAGGGGGCTTGAGAGGTGGCTCTGCTGCTAAGTACTTACTCCCTTTGCTCTAACAAAGGACCTTGATTTAGTTCCCAGCATCCATGTGGCAACAATCACCTATAGCCCTAGTTTCATAGGATATGATGCTCTCTTCTGGTTTCCATGAACACTGCACATTCATGATGCATAAACACACATGTAAACACTCACACACATAAAATAAAGCAAATGAAATATTAAAAAAAAATCAAAAACAAGGAAAACATCTGAGAGCAACAAAGAGTACAAGCACATAACACATCAGCAAGTACTAAGATGATATAGGTGGATTTCTCAGCAGAATGACTTCCAGGACAGGGAGAAGTCAACCTGCTGAGAGAAGAAAGCTGTCAAATAAGAATGCTTTATCTAGGAAGCCTACCAGCTTTCAAAATTAAGAAAGGTTAAGGGAGATCTTCACTGCTAGAGTTACATTACAGAAAGTGCTACAGGGAGATCTTTAAATTGAAACCAAAGTCTGCTCATTAATAACAAAAACATGAAGGCTCGAAGCTGAAAAGTGTAAGTAAAGCGGTTGTACTGAGACTGCCTCAGGACTGGGATGTGCACAGCAGCCTTATCTCCACAAGAGTAGAAAGAAGAATATCTGTATCAACGGCAGAAAAAATAAACTGACAAGGAATACACAGAACATGTACATCCTGACATCCAAACTCTAAAATATGCAGGAATGTAAGTGTGGAATTGCTGCACGCAAACCAAGTTTAAATTATTATGGGCTTGAAAGTAGTTGAGTATAGGATGTTCCATAGAAGCCTCATGCTTACCACAAGGCAAAAATTGTCAGCAAAAGCATAAAGTGAAACCAGAAAAGATTCAAAGCATACCATTATAGAAAACCATCAAACCACAGAGGAAGATAACAATAAAAGATCCACAAACAGCACTTAACAAATCAGTAGCAGCAGTAAGTGCTTACCTTCCAATAACTACCTTAAATGTAAATTGATTAAATTCTCCATTAAGAAGAGATAGAGGAACAAAACACAATGATAAATAGGCCAACTCATCAAGAATATATAGCAACTGCAATGTATATGCACCCAACTCTACAAAAATAAATATAGAAAGATTTGTGGAGAGACATGGGTAGCAATAAAAAAAAAGTGTAAGGGACTTCAATATTTCACTTGCAGTGATGGAATGATAGGATTTGAACAACAATTTAGACTAAAGATGTGCAAGAGACATACACAGAACATTCTAATGCAAGAGCCGCAGGATGTATGCTCTTCTCCAGAGCTCATGGAATGTTCTCCTGCACAGACCAAGTAGGCAAAACAAGTTCTACAAAAGTTAAGAAGCTGAAATTGTATTAAGTATCCTTTCTGCTCACAACAATATGAAATTAGGAACTGATAAGAATTAATTTTGGAAAATTCATAAATGGGTAAAAAAATTAAAATTTGGTCTTGAATATTGAACAAATGAAAAGGAAACCTAAAAGACATCTTTATATAAAGATATATTGACTACAGCAATAATAGCTCTTTATTATTTTTTTAAGATTTATTTTATCATATATAAGCATATTTGTCTGTGTGTATTTATGTCCACTGTGTGCATATAAAACCAAAGGAAGCCAGAAGGACACATCCAACCCATGTGCGGCTGAGAAATAAACCCATGTCCTCTGCAACAGCAGCCAATGCTCTTAGCTGGAGTCATCTGTACATATCATGGGAGGTGGCAATCCTTATAATTTTTATAGTAATAAATGCTTATGCAAGCCAAGAATTAACAATGTCAAATAAACATGAACACTTAAAATACTAGAAAAAAGAACAAGATAAGCCCCAAATAGCAGAAAGAAGAATGGAAATCAATAAAAATCAAGAGTAAGAAAATCATCCAAAGAGAAGAAGAAAAAAAATCTAACTAGTGGCTTTCTGAAAACATAAGCAAAAAACAAACAAACAAAAAAACCAAAACAAAACAAAAAAATGTCTAAGAAAAAGAGAAGACTCAAATAAATAAAATTACCAACAATACCAAAGCACTAGATCAATACACTGATCTGGACAATCAGATAAATTCCTAGACACATACAATCTGGCCACACTGAACCATAAAAAAGAAATGTGAGCAAAACAAGTAAAGAAAAAGCATTTGCAGAAAAGGCACTGCACAAAGAAAAGCCTAATATCTGATAACTCCATAACTCAACGTTAACAAACACAAAGAACTAACATCCTAGAAGTTTTCAAATATTTGAAAAGGAAAACACTCTTCTAAACTCTAAGATAAGTCAGCATGGCCGAAGCCACACTGGAATTTCACAACAAAAGAAAATCACAGCCAATAATATTGATAAACATAGATGTGAAATCCTTAACAAGATACAAGTAAGTCAGATTCAATACCACATGAAAGAGAGAGACACACAGAGAGAGACACAGAGAGAGACAGAGAGAGACACACAGAGAGAGACACAGAGAGAGACAGAGAGAGACACAGAGAGAGACGCAGAGAGAGAGCCAGAGACAGACAGACAGACAGACAGACAGACAGACGGACAGACAGACGGACAGAGACAGAGACAGACAGAGATAGAGACAAAGACAGAAAGAGGGGAAACAGGGAGATTCCTTCAGAATTTTTCAAATTCTTAAAGACCAACTCTTACTCACATTTTAAAAATCTTAAGCCATTCAGTAGTTTATTGGCATCTAATTTGTTACACTGAAAAGCAACTACCTAAGTACACAATTTCATGAATTATAAGAAATGTTTATCTGAGCATTGTCTGCTCTTACAGAGGATCAGGATTTGACTCCCTGCATCCACATGGCTGCTCACAAATGTCTGTGACTCTAGTTCCGGGGGCATCCAACTTTCTCTTCTGGCCTTCATGGGCACCAAGCATGCATGCATCCCGTGTACAGACATATATGCAGGCAAATCACACATACACCTAAAATAAATCAACTAATTCATTAATCTTTTAGAAGGAAAAGCCCATGGATAACCCCTATGTGAGCACAGCTGTCACCAAGATGCAGAAGGCCCCTTTGAACCCCTTCCAATCAGTATCCTCATGCGCCCAGTTGTCTGCCACTCAGACATGCATAGGTGGCCATTGCCAGACTTCATATGAATTGGCTGAGGCAGGGAACACCTTCATGCCACCTGCATCGCACTGGTGTGCCTGCAGTATAAGGTCTATGTAGTTCATTTCCGCAGCTGCCTTTGTTATGAATTCACAGCTTGTCTCCCTTCCCGTCACAGTGACTATTGAATTAAATAGACTCACCTATTAAGACAGTCCTTAAATTCAGGCATGGTAGCATAAGTCTGTAATGCCAGAATTTAGGAGGCTGGGGCAGGATCGTAAGTTTGAGGCCGTCCTGAGCCACATAGTGAAACTCTCAATACGAAGATTAATACTGAGTCACAGAGATATCTCCGTGATGAAAAGCATTGGAGGCACTAGTAGAGAATTGGGGGGGGGGGGTAATTAGAGCACCAAAAGGCAGCCAACAACCATCTGCACTACACTTCCTGTTCCAGGAGAATTTGATGCCTCCTTCTGGCCTTGGAAGGTATTGCAGTCACTTTCAGGCAAACGTCAATACACATGAAATACAAACAAATAAATCTTTAAAATATTAAATATTAGTACCAACTTCTGCATTCTGAAGGGTGCAGAAAAATACATGCAGGCATCCTACAGGTTCTGCTCACAGAACCTGGGTTTCTGGAAGAATGAGTATGAACGTGACTTCAAGGAGATGCACAGAAGCCAGTGTCCAAATCTAAGGCAATTGAGACCATCAGCTCAGACCAGAACTCCTGGCTTCAGTCAGAAACTGAGCACTACAGCATTTTCAATAAACAATTCCTAGTTAAACAATCCATTTAAACCTGGATTCATTCCATCCTAAGTTCTTAGGTTAATAAAAGCTAAATTCACAGTGTGGACTTGCGTTTACAGAAATTTTGCAACCCCAGTGTTCAGAGGAACTCTATATTTTTTTTTCTGTTTAAGTCTTTGTCAAATAATAAATGGAGCTACAGTACTCTTTGCTTTCCTGTATAGATGTTGGCCTTTTTTTTTTGTTGTTGCAGCTTCTGAAGGCTATGTACCCTTAGATGGTAGGTGAATGAAAACAGTAGATTATCATGGGGCCAGAGGTGTCATCTCTTCTTAAGCCTTTCTTTCCTCCAAGAAAAAACCAAATCACATTTAGCATGAATCTTCCTCCACCACATCTGCCTCTTTTTCAGTCTTGCTCACCTCTCATCCCAGGATACAAGAAGTTGAGGCAGGAAGGTCATGCCTTGGAGGACAGCCTGTGCTACAAAGTGAGATCCTGCCCCCCACCCCCCAAAAAAAGCAAAAAACATAAAACCAAATCCAAACCCAACAACAACATAAAACCAGCCACCACCACCACCAAACAAAACTAATAAGAGCTTACAAGATGGCCCAACTGTTAAGAGCACTGACTGCCCTTCCAGAGGATCCTGGTTCAATTTCTAGCACCCTTGTGGTGATTCACAATCATCTGTAAATTTTGTTTCTGAGAATCTAATGCCCTCTTCTGGCCTCTTGAGGCACTGCATGCACATAGTGCACATGGAATAAAAATGTTAAAATACTAAATCAATAAAAAAGAAATACAGACTTTTGTGTGTCCAGTTCATTTAGATTTCATCTGTCTCATCCCTTAATACAATCTGAACCCATAACTTGTTTTTTCAAATCAGAATTTTAAAGGACCCTGCCTGCATCCAAATGTCATATTTTCAAAACATGTGAACTAAAAAGACGCGTGCTTCAAAGCTAAGACATTTAATAAGGATTCTGAGTGACCTCTCTTTAATTAAGGTCTTAAATTGTGCCTGGTGATTTGCTGGGCCAGGCTTTCTGAAGAAAATGCCACATTTACTGCTTGAAACATGGAAAATGGGGTGTCATTCCTAAGTGGATCTAAGGAAGCTTAGAGATTGAATTTGATCCTTTGCAGATATTGCCACAACATGGAGGTGAGCAAGCAAGGATGACGAAAAGAGTGTCTGCAGCAAACCTACCTTCAGTTGACCTGCTGGTTCTTTGGTGTAAAGGAAAAGAGTGAGCAGAGGATCAGCGGGGAGTGATGGCAGGGAGGGGGTCAGTCTGGTGAGTGACAGGTGACTCAAAAGAAAGTAGCCAGAAACAGGACAACCCCATGACCACAGGAGCCCATGTTCAGCTCTGACAGAGACCATGAGAAATGTGGCTGCCCCTTATGACTCCACTGGGCTGTGGCAAGGCCTCCATACCTAGCAGCAGGGTGCCACGTCTCAGACACAGGTCACTTCCTCAGCACCTGATACAGCCTAGCATTTGCTGCTGCCCAACTACCAGTGGAGGCCTGAGACCTCATATCTTTATCCACATCACAAGTTCTGTCGACAAGCATCACAAATGAGTATTTCTGATACCACAGTCCACCTTGTTGAGAGTGAACGCGAGGTACAACACAGGGGCAAATGGGATGGAAATCTTAAGACAGTAGTTTTGACCTTGGGTTAGGGTCATCATATAGAATACAGAGTACCCAGGTTGATCTGAATTTTACATAAGCAACAGATGAGTTCTTGCACGGAGGACATGCTTAAACCAACAAATGACCCACTGCTCACTTGAAGTGCAAATTTAACAGGGTTTCTTATATATGTTGCTTTCCCTAAGCAGCAAACAGCTTCCTGACTCAGCTCCATTCCTAACTTGTTTCCAAGTGGCTGACAGCACTGTCTCTGGACATGCAAGGAGCACCTGACTCAGGACAGTGTTCAGATGATACCGACAGTTTATATATGAGCTGGAAGAAATGAGCTCTTTGTGCCTCTTCTCCCTTATCATGCTTATCATGTCTCTAGTGACTTCTAAATGGAACTTCTCATGCAGGCCACTTCTCTTTCTGTCTCTGTCTCTCTGTCTCTCTGTCTCTCTGTCTCTCTGTCTCTCTCTCTGTCTCTTTCTCTCTCTGTTTCTCTCTGTCTCTCTCTCTCTCTCTCTGTCTCTCTCTCTCTCTCTCTCTCTCTCTCTCTCTCTCTCTCTCTCCCTCTCTCTCTCTCTCTCTCTTAGCAAAACACTTGTTTTCTCAGCTGAGCAGACACAAGGAGCTCAGTATTCCACATTGGAAAGGTGAGGTTTAAAAATGGTCTCCTGTCTTTCCCAGTCTCCAGACTTCCTGCTTATTCTGTCTTTACCAGACCCCAGGACCCTTTGTTGGCTGTGAAACAGCATCACTTATTTTTAGCTGGGAGATGCAGCAGAGAAGGCATGTTGTACCTTTCATCTAATATCCTAGCTTTTAAGGGGCTAGTGTAGGAAATATTACTGACTTAAGAGATCTGCCCCAATGTAGCAATATGCCCGAGCCCCTTCAGTCTACTCACCCTGACCCCTTTGTTTATAGGAGTCCTTTAGCCACTGCTGGGGCTTGTATTGCCACCCAGCTCCTACTGTGCCTCTCCTGTTCCAGTGCATCCAGCCTCCTAACTGTGTACATGCACCAATAATCTTTTATTATGTCATCATGCATTTTAGTGTGTGATGGCTATTATGTTTTAGAGGCCCCCATTTAGATTTATGAAGCGAATGAAAAAAAAGTGGGTTTTTTTTAAATGCAATCTAATTAATCTGAGTGCATTTGTATGCCTATTAAAATTCACCTGTCTGGGGTTTTCCATTTATCATGATTACACTGAGAAAGGGGCTGCCACTGTGTTTAATACCAGATGATCTATTGTCAGGATGCTTTTAGTAATGGTGCAGGTCCATAAGAAAGTTCTGTGTGACCAATCTCTGGGATCATATCCCAAGGATGCCTCAGAGCTCTTTCTTGTGTACAATAGACACAAAGATATCCTCATGGAACTCAAGACGTGGGAAAGAAAATGATCATTTAGGTGGTATCATGGGGACAAGCCATCTGGTTACAGACAACAGTGTCCTGGATTCTTCAGAATGTAGCCCATGGCCACTACCAGGCCCAGGAGAGGACTTCTTTGGGGTCAGCAGCCATTGCTGCACAGCATTAGGCACAGGGCAATAAGCATGTGGCCTAGGCAGTGCTTCCCCCTCCCCCCCCCAATACTGAAGGGGCAGCAATTTCCCTAATGACCCCATAACTAAGGACAGCTCTGCTCATCTGTGAGTTTGCACCTTTGCAATAAGGAAACATGAACCTGATACCAGATGGAGCTAAACTACAGCGATAACCCCAGGAAAGGAAGCACTGTGCTCCAGGGGGAACCTTGGGATGAGAAGGCTGACTCTATGGAAGCACAGTCTTTAGCTGATTCACCCGAAAGACAGAGGAGCTGTGTGCATTGGGACTAAGTTTGCATCTGCCCAGCTCCTCTGCCAAGCTAGAGAAGCATCATGGGTGGGCAGCCTTACCACCTTCCTGCATCTCTTCTCCCCTACAGGGCACAGGTCTGTATTTTCAGCATCCACAAGTTCAGCTCCACCACAGGTTCCTTACACACTCTTAGCACACTGAGCCTGCTGTGGACTGCCTCCAAGAAAATTGCAGGTTCCTCTGAACTGGAGATACATTGGCCAAAAGAGACAAACACCCCAGCTTCATCTGTGACCTCTACATAATATGATCCCAGAGGACCAAACACACAATTCTTTTTTTTTTAATTTTTATTAAATATTTTTACATATGCATTTATATTATTATACATATACACAATAAGGTACCTACAGCAAGAAGAACCATGAAACAATCAGGAATTATATATATGTTTTGTTCAAAGTGTTTTAGCTATTTGTATTTGACAGCCTTAAAGAAAACATCTTTCTTTCTTGGTGCGTCTAAAATTAAGCAAGTTCATGGCAACTTCCACAGTGACCATGAGTCCCTTTGAGACAATCAGGGCTACTAAAAGGCTGCAGGAAGTGTGCAAGTGTGTTTGAGATAATAGCAGTTCAGATGAAGATTATGTGAGCAAGAAAAGGACTGAGTCATGTGGTCATCAGAAGCTCTTTCAGCCCATGTGCTTGCATCAGGGAGAACATCAGCTGGATGCTAACGGGTCTGTAGCAGCCTCTAGCACTTTCTGAGGGGGGGGGGGATGTTACTTAGTAAAAAAACAAGTACATCTTGTCTAGGCCTGCACACACATGGAAAGCTCGGTAAACGGATTTTAGCAATTAAAGTTTGAGAAACTTCAATCTGATAAAAAAAAAATCACTTGCTGTGACCTTGCGTCCATCCTTGGGCTATCCGCCCAGCGTTGGTAAGTGTTTCTGGGGGTGGGAAGATCAAGGAGAGATGATGTGCCTTTATCTGAGCCCTAGAACTGCAAGGCACATTCTCAGTTCAACAATAGGCAGATCCCCAAAGTTTTCGTGTGCAGAGGGGTGGCAATGGCGCATGTAGCTGGTTGGTGAGAGGAGTGGGCCTAAGTGGCCTTGCGAGAAGGGGCACCACCTCATAGCTGCTACTTTTGTAAAATTATTGCTTTGGAAAAATGCTTTAAAATTGGGTGATAAAGAGGTGGTTAACTGCACTTGCTGATCTTTCAGAGGACCAAAGTTCAATATCTAGCATCCAGTTGGAGGCTCACAGCTAGTTGTAACTCTACAGAATACAAACTGTAACGTCCTCTTCTGGTCGCGGCAGGCACTGCTCTCATTTGGTACAAAGACACATGCAGGCAAAACACCCATACACATAAAATAAAATAAAATAAAATAAAATAAAATAAAATAAAATAAAATAATTAAAGTTCAAAAAAGCAGCAGGTACAGTGACTCACAGCTTTTTTTTTTCGGAGTTGAGGACCAAACCCAGGGCCTTACACTTGCTATACAAGCACTATACAGTGAGCTAAATACCCACACTCAGTGACTCACACTTTTAATCCCAGAATTCATGGAGGAGACACAGGTGAATCTTTGTGAATTCTAGCCTCATCTACATAGTGAATTATTTCAGGACAATCGTGTGTGTGTGTGTGTGTGTG
The DNA here is from genome assembly GCF_964271855.1 of Acomys minous. NCBI lineage: Eukaryota > Metazoa > Chordata > Mammalia > Rodentia > Muridae > Acomys > Acomys minous. The sequence goes on from NC_140484.1 coordinate 81,773,218, forward strand.
TGTGTGTGTGTGTGTGTGTGTTTCAAACAAATTCTTTGCAATTTAAAGATAAAACAGAAATAGACTGCTATGTGTGGCCTCAAATTGAGATATAGTCTCCCTACCTTCCAAATGCTTATTTTATCCCTCTGACTTTTGAGACAGCATCTTGCTAAAGAGCCCAGCCTGGCCTTGAACTTGTCATCCTCTTGTTTCACCCTCAGCACCAACACCCTTGGCCCTTTCGAATGCTTTGTCAACTGTCACCAAGAAGTCACCTAGATCTTGAGTGCCTCTGCACTGTCTAGCCTCCTTCTTGCAGGAAATGTCCTAAGACGGCAACAAAGTTTCTTCCTTCTCTACCTGCTCCCTGGCCTCAGAAATACACCAGAAGAATGGCGAGGAGATCTCCTACCAGAACATCTTGAGAAATTCAAGTACTATCATTATTACTTCCCCGCTGCTTGGCTGGGCTGAAAGCCATGGCTGTACCAATGGGAGAGATTTGGCTCCAAATAAATACGCATGTGCCCTTTGGGCAGATGTTGGGCCAGCTCCAGCTGTTAAGTGATGCCCTCACCACAGAGGTAGACACAGAATAGGTGATGCCCGCAGCCCTGCATCTTCCACTCCATCACAGCCAGTAGTCTGGAACCTTGGCCACATTTGGAAATCCATCTTCCTGAACCGATCCAGACAGCTTAATGAAGCAATATTTATGGAGCTGATACCACGGGGGATGGCTGCTCCTTTTTTCCATCTTCTATTTTTAATATTTGATCTGGCAAACGTATTATTAAAGGAATATTTCAAGTCTGATTACTCTTCTATTTGACTGTGTGTGTTATTCATGTGCGCTGGGTGTCAGGGGAAATTACGCCTGGTTTGAGAGTTTTATTATGTCACTCTTTCAAAGAGCCCTTTGCTCTGGTATAATTATTGCCCCGTGCAAGGCTATGGGCCCCTGGCTCATCTTAGGCACTTCGTTGTGGCTTCATTCTGTTAGCCACCTCACCCTACTCCCTCTGAGTCCCACTCCTGTCCTTTAGATCAGGAATCTTCCTTGAGAGGGGTGGTCTCTCTGGCTGTGTGAAAAGTCACTTCATGGGTCTTGCTTTGCTGGTTGCTGTTCACTGAACTGTGTTTTGCACCACCACCCCCTCCCCCACATTAAACTGAATAGAGAGAAGAAGATTGCTCTGGTATGACCTGTCCTTGGCTGGGAGCCTTGCCTGGGGTTCAGTGTCCTGGGCTTTTCAATTCTTTTTGTCTCTGCTTTTCCTTTCACTAGACTCTAGGTGCACCTTGACCCTAGATGCACTTGGCAAATCTTCCTCTTTTGGACATAAAGTTCTATTTTTAACTTGGCTTTTAAAGGCTAAGGGACTAATGGCCAGAGGTTCTATTTCAACAGGCGATTGTCACAGAGGTCAGGATTCAGAGTCTTCTCCCACAGATCCACTGAAGAGTGTGGCCTAGCTCTTCAAATCAGAATACAAACTGCACTAACTAGGCTGTTTTGTTGTGGTTTTTTCTTGGTCGATTATTTGTTGTTGGCTTTTCTTATAAGAACCAGATGATAAACACTTTCATCTATGCAGGCAATGCTATGTAGTCATCTAGGTAGTCCCTGCTACATAACTGCTCAGCTGTGCCACCATGGTACTGAGGCCACCACAACACACACAGAGAGCCCTGTGAACTAAAGAGCATAAAATTTAATGTGAAGAGACAGGCAGTGAGTTAGACTTTCTTCAAATTAGGTGTCAATTCTTAAAAGGAGGGGAAAATTTTTTTAAAGCTCCACTGTGAACGGTGTGACCCACCATGATCTCAGCATTCAGGAAGTTGAGGCAGGAGAATCTCTGATTCAAAGATATCTTTAGCTACATTGAAAGCCTTGTTTGAAATAAAAAACAAGGGGGTCCAAGATGGCGGCGAGCAGTGTGGACCGTGTTTGGAAGCTCCAGTGAATAATTCAGGGAATTGCACAGATTTCTGAGCCAGGAACACCAAGGTCACCACACCATGGAAGCAAGAGTGCTCCACGGTTTGGAGGGACCAGGGTGCGAAGGACCTGCATGCCCCTGCACACGAGAGGAGCACAGATTTTTCTCAGATCAGAGCAGCAGCAGCAGAGGCAGCAGCAGCAGCAGCAGCACCAGCGGCACCAGCGGCGGTGGCTGAGGTTTGCAGCTGAAAGCCTTCTGGTGGAGGCAATAGGTGTGGTGGCCGGTGGGAGTTGCTGCAGGAGAGGGTTTGGGTCATGTCCAGACCCAAACTGGACTCGGCAGACACTTCAGCCCCAGAGTCCCGGGTTCAGCTCAGTGCGAAGTGCCGTGGAGACACTGGCTTGCCGGGCAGATTGGGCCCAAAGACTCTAGCTGAGCTTTGCGAACAATCCCGGCTCTAAGACTCTGGTTGGACACAGTGTGCAGTTTGAATCCAGAATTCCTGGCTGAGCTTGGTGGATGGTTCAGGCCCTGAGTCAATAATTGACCACAGCACACACTTTGGCTCAAAAGCCCCTAGCTGACTTTGGTGCGCATTCCCAACCCAAAAATTCTGGCTGGACCCTGTGTGCATTTTGGGCCCAGAATCACTAGCTGAGCTCGGCAGACAGTTCAGGCCCTGAGAATCTAGCTGAGCTCTGCGCGTGGTTCGGGCCCAGTGTCCCTGGCTGGACTTGGCAGGGAACCCAGAAGGCTGTGGATACCTTGGCCTGACCCAACGCTCATTCAGAGACCCAGAACGAGTGCAGGACCTACAGCACAGGGGAGCTGAGGATCACTGGCTGTGAGAGTCCAAAACAATAGGGCTAACCTCCTGCCACCCACACCAGCGAAGCATCAGAGCTTCCAGCCTATGGAAATAATGAGAAAACAAGTGAATCTATCATCAGACTCCCTCCATCCAACTCTGGAAGCTACTCAACAAAAACAAAGATGCCAAGATGTCTAAAGTACAGCGTAAAAGCATACGCACAAAAACCCAAAACAACATGACGTCTCCAGTTTCCAGCTATCCCAAAGAAAACAACCCAGAGAACTCAAATACAATGGAAATACAAGAAAATGACCTCAAATCCTTAGTAATGAGGATGATAATGGAGGAAACAAATAAAATTTGTAATCAAATGCAGGAAGAAGCAGACAAATAGGTGAGGGACATAAAAGAAGCACATAGAATGGAACTGGAAAATTTTCAGGAAAATGCAAACAACCAGATGAAAGAAATAAATAAAACGGCTCAAGCTCTGAAGACCTATAAAGAGGCAATGGAAGAAACTCAAGAATATACAAACAATCAGATGAAAGAAATCAAAAAATCAGTTCAAGATCTGAAGATGAAAATGGATTCAATGATAAACACACAGACAGAAGAAAAACGAGAACGTGAGACCTCACGGAAGAAGGCGAGCAACACAGAGGTGAGCTTTTCTAACAGAATCCAAGAGATGGAAGAACGAATCTCAGGTCTAGAAGATACAATCACAGATCTTGAAGCAAACATTAATGAAAATGCCAAATCTGGAAAACCCCTGACACAAAACATCCAATAAATTAAGGACACCACGAAAAGAAGAAATCTGAGGATAATAGGCATTGAAGAAAGAGAAGATATCAGTTTCCAAGGCCCAGAAACTATTCTCAACAAAATCACAGAAGAAAATTTCCCCAATCTAAAGAAAGAGATGCCTATAAACATACAAGAGGCCTACAGAACACCAAATAGAATTGACCAGAAAAGAAAAACTGCCCGTCACATAATAATCAAAACACAAATCATACAGAACAAAGAAAAAATATTAAAAGCCTTTCACCCAAACAAGAAAGAATATACCTTCTTCTCTGCTCCCCATGGAACCTTCTCCAAAATTGATCACATCGTAGGTCACATAGCAAGCCTCAACAGATACAAGAGTATTGAAATAATACCTTGTATCCTATCAGATCACCATGGGCTTAGGCTGCAGTTCAACAACAACAGAAATAAAAAAAGCCTACATGTACGTGGAAACTAAACAACTCTCTGCTAAATGACACCTGGATCAGGGAAGAAATAAAGAAAGTAATCAAGGAGTTTCTGAAATTCAATGAAAATGAAGGAACAACATACCCAAATTTGTGGGATACATTGAAAGCAGTGATAAGAGGAAAATTCATAGCACTAAGTGCCTTTAAAAAGAAATTGGAAATATCGCACATAAGCATCTTAACGACACAACTGGAAGCCCTAGAAAAAAAGGAAGCAGACACACCCAAAAGGAGTATACATCTGGAAATAATCAAACTCAGGGATGAAGTTAACAAATTAGAAAATAAGAAAACAGTCCAAAGAATCAACAAAACCAAGAGCTGGTTCTTTGAGAAAATCAACAAGATAGACAGACCATTAGCCAAACTAACTAAAAGGCAGAGAGACAGTATTGAAATCAACAAAATCAGAAATGAAAAGGGAGACATAACAACAGACACTGAAGAAATACAAAGAATCATAAGATCCTACTTTGAAGGCATATATGCCACAAAATTTGAAAATCTAAGGGAAATGGATGATTTTCTTGATCAATTTCACTTGCCAACATTGAGTGAAGAACAGATAAACAAGCTAAATAGTCCCATTTCCCCTACAGAAATAGAAGCAATCATTGATAGTCTCCCAACCAAAAAAATCCCAGGGCCAGATGGTTTCAGTGCAGAATTCTACCAGACCTTCAAGGACGAGCTAATGCCGATACTCTTCAAGCTACTCCAAAAGATAGAAATGGATGGAACATTACCAAATTCATTCTATGAGGCCATAGTCTCATTGATACCTAAACCTCACAAAGACTCAACAAAGAAAGAGAATTTCAGACCAATTTCTCTTATGAACATCGATGCAAAAATACTAAATAAAATACTTGCAAAACGAATACAAGAACACATCAAAGATATCATTCATCATGACCAAGTAGGCTTCATTCCAGGCATGCAGGGATGGTTTAATATATGGAAATCCATCAATGTAATCCACCATATAAACAAACTAAAGATAAAAAACCACATGATCATCTCTTTAGATGCAGAGAAAGCATTTGATAAAATCCAACACCCATTCATGTTTAAAGTTTTAGAGAGGTCGGGAATACAAGGCACTTTCCTCAACATAATAAAGGCTATATATAGGAAGCCAATAGCCAAAATCAAAGTAAATGGTGAGATACTCAAGGAAATTCCTCTAAAATCGGGAACAAGGCAAGGCTGCCCACTCTCTCCATATCTCTTCAATATAGTACTCGAAGTTCTAGCCAGAGCAATAAGACAACAAAAGGAGATCAAAGGTATCCAAATGGGAAAGGAAGAAGTCAAATTATCCTTATTTGCAGATGATATGATAGTGTACATAAGTGACCCTCAAAATTCCACCAGAGAACTCCTGCAGCTGATAAACACCTTCATCAAATTGGCTGAATACAAAATTAACTCAAAAAAGTCTGTAGCCTTCCTAAACACAAATGACAAGCTTGCAGAGGAAGAAGTTAGGAAAGCCACACCCTTCACATTAGCCACAAGCAGTATAAAATATTTAGGAGTTACTCTAAGCAAGTGAAGGACTTGTTTGAAAAAATTTCAAAACTGTGAAGAAAGAGATTGAAGATGACATGAGAAGATGGAATGATCTTCCTTGCTCATGGATCGGGAGAATTAACATAGTAAAAATGGCCATCCTACCAAAAGCAATCTACAGATTCCATGCAATCCCTATCAAAATACCCACACAATTTTTTAAAGACATTGAAAGTTCAATTCTGAACTTCATATGGAAAAACAAAAAACCCAGAATAGCTAAAACAATCTTGTACAATAAAAGGTGCTCAGGAGGAATCTCCATACCTGATCTCAAACTGTACTATAAAGCAATAGTAATTAAAACAGCATGGTACTGGCACAGCAACAGGCTGGTTGTTCAGTGGAATCGAATCGAAGACCCAGATATGAATCCACACACATATGGTCACTTGATTTTCGACAAAGAAGTCAAATCCATTCAATGGAAAAAGGATAGCATCTTCAACAAATGGTGCTGGTTTAACTGAAGGTCTATGTGTAAAAAAAATGCAACTGGAGCCATATTTGTCACCTTGTACAAAACTCAAATCCATGTGGATTAAAGACCTCAACATAAAATCAGAGACACTAAGTCACTTAGAAGAAAAAGTGGGGAAGAGCCTGGGACATGTTGGCATAGGAGACAACTTCCTGAACAGAACACCAACAGCCCAGGCATTAATGTCAACAATTAATAAATGGGACCTTATGAGGCTGAGAAGCTTCTGTAAGGCTGGAGACAATGTCAAGAGAACAAAGCGACAGCCTACAGACTGGGAAAAGGTCTTCACCAACCCTACATCTCACAAAGGTCTAATATCCAAAATATATAAAGAACTCAAGAAATTAAACACCAACAAACCAAATAACCCAATTGAGAAATGGGGCTTGGAACTAAACAGAGAATTCTCAACAGAGGAATATCAAATGGCTGAGAAACACTTAAAGAAATGCTCAACCTCCTTAGTCATTAGAGAAATGCAAATCAAAACAACTCTGAGATTCCATCTTACACCCATCAGAATGGCTAAGATCAAAAATTCAAGCGACACCACATGCTGGTGAGGATGTGGGGAGAGAGAAACATTCCTTCATTGCTGGTGGGAATGCAAACTAGTACAGTCACCTTGGAAATCTATCTGGTGCTATCTCAGAAAAATGGGAATAGAGCTTCCTCAAGACCCAGCTATTCCACTCCTTGGAATATACCCAGAAGATGCTCCAGCACACAGCAAGAAAATTTGCTCAACCATGTTCATAGCAGCCTTATTCATAATAGCCAGAACATGGAAACAGCCTGTGTCCCTCAGTAGAGGAATGGATAAAGAAACTGTGGTCCATTTACACTATGAAATACTACTCAGCTATTAAAAACAAGGAATTCCCGAAATTTGTGAACAAATGGATTGAGCTAAAAATTATCATAATGAGTGAGTTAACCCAGAAGCAGAAAGACTCAAATGGTATATACTCACTTATATCTGCATACTAGCCCAAGGGGCATGTCCCACGAAAGCCTTCACTTACCAGGAAACTGGGACAGAGGGGAGGACATCCTATTGGGACTCTAGATGAGAAGCATGGGAGAATGGCAATGTAGAAAGATCCAGATGGTCCTAGAAACCTACAAATAGAACATTATGATAGGCAGATTTGGGCCCAGGGGTCCCGCTGAGACTAAGGCACCAGCCAAGGACAATACAGGCTGTAAACTTTAAACCCCTACCCAGGTCTAGCCAATGGTCAGAACATTCTCCACACTTGAGTGGAGAGTGGGATATGACTTTCTCACGTACTCTGGTGCCTCACATTTGACCATGTCCCCTGAAGGGGGAGACCTGGTGGCACTCAGAGGAAGGACAGTAGGTTACCAAGAAGAGACCTGATACCCTATGAGCATATACAGGGGGAGGTAATCCCCCTCAGGAACAGTCATAGGGGAGGGGAATAAGGGGAAAATGGGAGGGAGGGAAGAATGGGAGGATACAAGGGATGGGATAACCATTGAGATGTAACAGGAATAAATTAATAAAAAAAAGAAATAAAAAACAAAGGGGAAAGGAGAAACTCTAAACATCTTATGTTAACAAAGTTAGAGACTTAGTTTTGAATTAATATTTTTCCTTAACACATTAGAAATACACAACTGGAATTTTAAAAATGTTTTCTTATGTTTCTTCTTTATCCCTCTGGGAAATGCTAGGTCAAATGGATACAGAGTCAATGTGAAAATACCTAGGGGTTGGAGCATTTATTTCCTCTCTAGTTTTATCAGACAAAACCAGAGAGAAGGCAGTGAATCAAAGCCCAGAAATGTCCCGCCCCTGTTCCTTCTGCTTCTGGAGAACACAGGCCAGCTCCTAGGTGGTGATAATGACCTCCATTCATTCTCCTTACCCATATGCCCACTGACGAGCAGATGGGGCCGCCATCTTAGGACTCATACTTCAGCAGAAGTAGCATGTGATTAATAAATTAGAGATAAAATGCAATAGATAAAAATAGATGAGTGAGAGGATAGAAAACCCTGGGATCTCTAGATGACATGGTGAGGAAAGGCCTCTCTAAGGAAGCCTCCCCGCCCCCCATCATAGGATTGGGAGTCCAAGAAAGAGTAAGCTATGTATAAAGCAGGAAGAGTGGGCTGAGGTGGGATGGGGGAGGGTGGGTCTGTGGGTGTAGGTATGGATTGTCCAGCCATGGTCAAGGTACAAGCAGCAGACTGGAAAGCACACAAGAAAGCATGAATTGGGAGGAAGAGATCTCGAAAACATGCTGCAGATCCATCAGGCTAGTGCTCAGGTGAGGGAGGTTAGGCCAAGTCAGTGTCCTCATCACTGACCACTCCACCCACCTCCTTTAGAAGCTGCCATCAAAGCATGCATTCTTTGCCCTGAGGACTGTGGATCCCTTGCTTCTATCCCTCACTTTTTATGCAATTGCTCCAATCATATTTTCCAATCCCTGAAATACAAATAAAGTTGCATAACTCTCAGAGCATAGATGGATGGCCATAGATGGATAGCTGAAGAAATTCCCCAGCTGACTAACAACAGCAGGCAGGACCTGCCTAATGAAATCTTCAGCAAGGATTAGGTCATCTCCTTTGGCAGGCAGTACAACTTAGCATCCAGTTGCCACCCGAGTATAATTTCCACTGACTTGAAGCCCCACAGATATTTTTGATTTCCCAACAGCTGCCATTATACAAAATTTAAATGCAAGACAGACAATAAGCCAAAACAGATGTTCTAGGAAATCTGATTAATTCCAAAGAGTTGAGGAAGGCTGGAACACTGCCTTCCTCAGCACATTCTTGAGCAGAGCTGCTTTCAGGTTCCCTTGGTATGTTTGGATGTGGCTTTATTACATTTCACAACATCCGCTCAGCTCTAATGCCGGAAAACCAAATGTTGCAGAAATGAACATTGACGCATTACATTCTTGAAAGCTCCATGAGCTCCTTAGTGGAGCTGAGGTGCTCTATAAATATTCCTCATTTATATATTCACCGTACCTCCTGTCAAACACACAGCCATTTACCCAGCCCCCAGACTCTGGTGGAGCCAGTGAAAAACCAAGAGGAGAAAGTTGTGACGGGATCTCTCTAAATGTGTGTGCTCACGCCTGTGTGACTTGATTCTGCATGATGGGCCCTGTGGAGACCCAGGAGGATACTGGGGATCCTGTTGACAATGGAGAGTGTTCTGACAAGGATGGGTATGTTCATCATGGACTCCACATCCCCTATATGAACTTTCCCCCTGCTCCATGAAGCTGTATTTCTGAGGGCTCCTTCACTAGACTTTCCCTGCAGTGAGCAGGAAAACAGGAACACAAATTATGAACCATACCCCCAAATTCTTCACAAGGATAAAGTCATATGAATGTTAGTGGGCTTTTCATTGCTGTGATAAAAATATTTACAAAAAACAAAACCAGGGAGGAAAATACTCATTATGATTCACAGTTTTGAAGGCTTTAGCTCCAAAGGTCTGCAGTGAGACAGAACATCGTATCAAAATGGCGTTGTGGCATACAGCTGCCTAATTCGTGGCAGGCAGACACCAGAAAGACAAGCAAGGATGAGGACTGAGACAAGATCTACTTTTCAAAGGCACACTGTCTTCTACTTCTCTCTGTCATCACTGCCCCCTCAGGGAAGAAAGCCCTGACCCTTAAGCACCCCATTCAGTTTAATGTAGTTCTGTCTTTCTCCCTAGCACAGGGACTCTGGGAACACCTAGAAGCAACCTGCAAGTGAGGAGTACTACAGAAATGGTGTGACAGGATTGCTCAGCCAGCTTCACCTGCAGGTACTGAAGCCTTCTACCCTCACAAGCTTGGGACGACCACAGGCACAAGTCACTCTTTATTGTATCTTCATATCATTGTAGCATTTACCTGGATTCCTACACACACACACACACACACACACACACACACACACACACACAGAGAGAGAGAGAGAGAGGGGGGGGGGAGTAGCTGGCAAACTAGCCAATATAGTCTCAGAAGGTTATAGTCTTAGGTCCATGTTTGGGCACAGACTATCCGATTGGTGTGTCCCTGAGAGTTGCAACCTCTATTCTCTATATATTTCTATGTCCCTGGTGCCTGCAGAGGTTCCAGTGCCCAATTCCTGACTGCTATAGTGGCAGAGCACACATAGTTCACATTAACAATAGTGACTTGGACTCTTCCATCTAGCATGCTTTCCCTCTTGGCTGGTCCCAACTCACTGTCCCCAGCTCAGAGAGACCTGCCAAGGACATGGATCTGCATTAGCCCTCTCCACCCAAGACTCTCCCTAGCCTATCACCTAGTTTACAGTGTTAATAAGGGCACTTCTCACTAATGACTCCTACTGTTTGTTTTCTTGTTTCTGGTTGGCATTGAACTCCAACATTCAGAATTATAGGACATATCACTCCTGGAATTTTTCCAAGAGTTGCAGTCCATGTAAATTCCGCATGGGAAACTATAGGTGCAGTTACATGGCTGTACTTCATACCAAAAGCACCTCCCTGTTTAGGAGACTAAATTCAGAGCCAGAGCCCACCACTTCTAGGTTTGCAATTGCAATAGTTGCGAGGTTCTGTGAAAGTACCTTAAGAATGGAGTTTGTGAAACAGAAGAGATGAGAAGACACTTCTGGACAACTAACTGCATGTGCACAGGCAGTCTCCATCTGCAGGTAAACTTGCAGCATATGCCTTCATGGAACGAGTTGACCTCCAGTAACAAACATCCCCAGCATCTTCAGAATGACTAGCACAATGAAGTTTCTTTTTTCTGCATATCCTGTGCAGTTCATCTGGAGGACTCTGTTCCTTCTTACACACTGGAGTTCAGGCTAATAGAAGCTGCCTTGACACTAAACAGGACTCAGCAAAGTATGCCCTGGTTTGAAGCTTCTCTTGAAAGCAATTCACATCTCTTCCTCCTACAACTCATGGGCCAGAACCAGTCACAGGGACCCCTCCACCCTGCCCAGTGCTCAAGAAGCAGGAAATTGGTCATACTTGGTTGTGTCACAGACAACCACCGTCCTTTCTATGTCACTACACTGGAGAATCTGGGAAAAGGGTGACAGGAGTAAATGTCATTAAAAACACATGCTGTGCCAGAGTGTTCCACACAATAATTCCATCATTGTCAATCCGCATGACATTCCCCCAGGCACTGCAAGTTGAGGTACTGTGAGTCTCCTGTTCTGACCCATAATGGACTCCAGCCATGGGGCTTAGGCTCTCTAAGCTCCCCTCCCCCACCTCTCAGGTAGAGATATACTTCCTACCCTGTTCCTCTCTTTCACTCTCAGAAATGAATGCCAGCTGGAGAATCTTCAGAGAACCTTCCACATCCCAAGGCGTGGGCACTGAAGGGAGCATCCTAAACTTCATTTTACATTGAGAAAAGGAGATCAAGGGACACCTCGTTTGATAAATGGGGAACTGCATCTTATCAACAGATGTCAACATTTCAGAAGGTTAGGAGATGGACAGGACATTGAAAGCTTTATATTTTGTCAAGTCAACAATTATTTATAATCACCATCATTTCACAACAGAGAGGGCGACATAAGGCCAAAGGCCTGGAGAAGGTATAATTTCAGAATAAAGGAAAATGGACCCTCTAAGTTAAATAAGTTTAACTATACAAAATATCAGCTATATCTGCTTTCTTCCTTCACTGAAAATCAGGGCAAAAGTCAGCTTAAGGCATAAGCAGCCCCTGAGAACTGGCAGTCTCACGCTAGATGGCTGGCAGAGGTTTTGTGGCCACAGCTAATGAGTTCTCCTCTGGTAAGTAGGCAGCTGGTGTCAGCCATGAGTGACTGAGGAAGCCTCATGGGTGGAGATCGGAGGTAGGTTTCCCGTAAAACACCCATGACTTCCCCTTATCCACATCCCTATGCCACTTTCCAAAGGTGACTTAGCTTTAGAATGAAGATGTTTCATTTTTTCCCATGTCACTCAGACACAGGGACAAAACCTGAAAAACATAGAAGGAAAATAGGGTTCTTTTGGCTCATGGCTTCAGAGCCATGCATTTGCATTTAGTGTTGGTTGGCTTCATTGTTTCTGGGCCTGTAGTGAAGCGGAGCATCATGGTTGAGTGCCATGGCTGCTTCTCTCACGGAAGACAGAAAGTGGAGACAGGAAAGAAGAGGCAAGATAAAGGTCTCAGAGTCTTGCTGATAGGGACCAATTTCCTCCAACTAAATTTCAACTTCTGCAGTCCCACCCAGCCCAATAGTCTGTTCACATGCTGAATCTGTCAGCTCATCGACCCACTGATTGGGTCAGTGTCCTCAGGCTCTAACTGCCTTTAGAAATCCCATAACAGACACAGCACATCCACAAGTCAGTTTCAGTACCTTCCTAGGCCACTCTCATCCAATCAAGCTGACTTTCACGTTTAGCCATCATAACCTATTCACAAATCACTTCTCTGCCTCCTCTGATAGCTCATGCTCTGGGGTCTCCTAGAATCCTTCAGTTGGGAATACCCATAGCCTTTTTCATAGACTATAGGTGGCACTTTCTTTAAAGAACTTTCCCCGCATCCCTTCTCCTTGGTCATCTGCTCTTGATTAAAAGGCCATGAAGAATTGATTCATCCAAACCTTAATAGTCAGATGCAGCAGACATGTATGTAATTTAATGATAGTTCCAGACCCATCTCTCATGGTAACAGTTATCAGATGGCTGACACTTTGATGACAGAGTGGAGGCAGACAAGTACTGCTCACACTGTTCTAATGGGTTCAAGGTCAGCCTGCTGGCTTCGCTTCTTCCAGGATTGCACTAGACTTGCACAGTTAGTATGTATGACACTATAGTCTGAAAGAGGAGTCAGTAAGGCTAGAGCTTCTTGCTAGGAACTGGGGATGAAATCAGGGCTGGGCATGTCATGATAGCAGCTGTATTTCCATCCTTGCATTAGTCTGCATATTTGATGGTCAACTCAGGCCAAGTTGGGGTTCTATTGGCTTATGCAAATGAAGAGGCTCATGTGAGCAAACTCAGATGGGTAAAAAGCTTCCCCTTTTGACTTCTAGCTACAGAAATTGTTAACTTGGCTTGGACTGGGCACCATCATTGCTGTACTTCATAGTTACTGGTTTCAGACACCATGGTGGGATCAAAACAAAATATAAATAAAACATGTCACCTTTTCTCGAAGAGCACACAGACTTGCTGGGAAAAAAGTCAGCAGGTAACAGGATGTGGTGAGTGAGTGATCTGTGCAAGGTGCTGCTCTCTGAGAGCCTGGAGTTCATTACAGAGCAGAGGCTTATAATCAACTCATTTTTGCTTCTGGCTATAGCTTCTTCAAGTCCCTGGTCTACATGTGCTCATCACAGCAACATGGTTAGGAGCTAAGTCTCTGCCCATGTGAGATATCTGCATTTGAACCCTGGCTCTGCCATTCATGAGAGGTGTGAGGTCGCCCACAGTGTGCTGATTAATCTTGACTGTCAACTTGATTGTAATGAGAAATGCCTAGAGGATTGGTAAAGCACATCTCTGAGTGTGTCTGTGAGGGCATTTCAAGAGATAATTAGATCATGAGGGTTCTGACCTATGAATGAATTCGTCTCTTGATGGACTCATAACAGGATGTCATTATTGGAAGGTGGTGAAAAGTAGGGGTTTTAAGAAAAAGTGGGTCACTAGGTGGGGGTTCCTTGGTTTGGCATCTCTCTTTAATCCCTTCTTGTATCCCCCCCTCTTCTCTGTCTTTTTTCTATTTATTTATTTGTTATGTGTGTAGATGTGTATATACATGTGGACATGATTGTACCATAGTGCACATGTGGAGGTCAGAGGACAGCTTGAGGGAGTTGGTTCCCTCCTTCAACCATGTAGGTTCTGGGCACAGAACTCAATTTCTCATGCTTATCAGCAAGCACCTTTACCCTTTGAGCCATCTTTCTGCTTCTAATCCTGCTTGATAGAAACAAAACTTCTGAATAAATTCAGCCATTCAAATCAGCACCTATTAAAAGAACAATCTTCTATTAGCAAGAAGGGTTGAACCGCTGCTGTTCCTGTAGACTTTGAAGTCAAACACAAAAACGTTTTAGTGTTCTCCAACTCCTCGCCATTTTCCAAGTTTTTTGCAGACTTGAGTTCTTCCCAAAGCTTAAGCCTCATTTCTACACCTTGCCTTTTAACTTCCTTTTCTCTACATTGTCTTTTGGCCAATATTTTATCGAGTCTGTGCATCTTACGAATGTTTTGAAGTTGTTGTGCATCTGCCCTTCTAATTTGGGATCTTCTGGATGCTTGGGGTCATCTGATGTTGAGTGAAGTCTGCCTCTTCATCTGAGCTCTCTTTGGCTAATTTTGTGTTCTTGGATTGGTATGCCCACTTATCATTACTATTTCTTCTTTCTTCCACACTACTGTTTGATGCGTGGCCCTCTTTACTAGAATTCAACTTATTTACCTTGCCATTCTTGAAGGTCCTTGGTTCTGCTGAGAGCACCTCCAGAGAAGCAGTTGAACTTCTGCTCCCTGAACGTGATCTTGAACTTGAGGATGGTTTTGAAATTCCATCTAGCTTCCCCTTTATGATATCCATTGACATCCTCTGCCTGTGGTCCATGCAGTCTCTCACCTTCCCAGTGGGAACGAAGGCTGGTGGCCCAAGCACTGACTGGCACCTCTGACATCCAAGCATCATCCACTTCCCCTCAAAGGGACAGTCACTGATGTCTCCGTGGCAATGAAAGCTGCAGCAGTCCCAAGCCTGCTGCTTCAAGGAATGCCATTGCCCTGGCAACTAGCTCTGCTCTGTGTTTTTAGGACATCTTCCTCCACACACTCCTGCCACCATGTGTTCTGTTCAAGTGCTTAGACCAAGGTCACCAACAGACTGAATCCTCTGAAACCATGAACTAAAGAAATCCTGGTTCAAATTTTTTCTGTTGCATATTTACTCACATTGATAGTTCTAGTTTACTTTCTGTTGATGGGACAAAACACTAACCAAGAACAACTGTGCTAGGAATGAATTCATTTTATTTATTTTTTTAATTTTAATATATTTTATTGATTTATTCATATTATATCTCAATGGATATCCCATCCCTTTTATCCTCCCATTCCTCCCTCCCTCCCATTTCCCCCTTACTCCCTTCCTCTATGACTGTGACTGAGGGGGACCTCTTCCCCCTGTATATGATCATAGGGTATCAAGTCTCTTCTTGGTAGCCTGCTATCCTTCCTCTGAGTGCCACCAGGCCTCCCCATCCAGGGGACGTGGTCAAATATAGGGCACCAGAGTTCGTGTGAAAGTCAGAGCCCACTCTCCACTTAGCTGTGAAGAATGTCCTGTCCATTGGGTAGATCTGGGTAGAGGTTCAAAGTTTACTCCATGTATTGTCCTTGGCTGGTGCCATAGTTTGAGAAAACAACTTAATGAATTCATTTTTTTGTTTGTTTGGGGTTTTTTGTTTGTTTGTTTTTATTTTCATTATTTTTTTCAAGATATATATTATTTTATTAATTTGTTCTTGTTACATCTCAATGGTTATCCCATCCCTTGTATCCTCCCATTCTTCCCTCCCTCCCATTTTCCCCTTACTCCCCCTACCAGCCAAGGACAATACAGGCAATAAACTTTAAACCCCTACCCAGATCTAGCCAATGGTCAGAACATTCTCCACAGTAGAGTGGAGAGTTGGATATGACTTTCTCACGTACTCTGGTGCCACATATTTGACCATTTTCCCTGGAGGGGGAGACCTGGTGGCACTCAGAGGAAGGACAGCAGGTTACCAAGAAGAGACCTGATACCCTATGAGCATATACAGGGGGAGGAAATCCCCCTCAGGAACTGTCATAATGAATTCATTTTAATTCACCATTTATAGCTCATCATAGAGGGAAGCCAAGGTAAGGAACTCAAGGCAGAAACTTGAAGCAGATAGCACAGAGGAATATTGCTTGTTGGCTCACCCCTAAGCTCACAGTCAGTTGCTGCCCTTCTTTTACAGACAGGCTAGGCCCACCTGCCTAAGGACAGCACCACCCACAGTGGTCCGAATCCATCCACAAAGACATGCCCATAGGCAAATCCAATTGAGGCAGTTCCTTAGCTGAAGTTTCCTCTTGACAGTGTGTCAATTTGGTAACAAAAATAACCAAGATAATAAGGAAAAGTTAGTGAATGCAGAAAATGGGTCAATTTCTCTACATTTCTGCAAAGGGGACACTATTTACTACTAGCTGGTGGATGGTTGGTCAAGTTTGCAGGCCCTCTTCTTAGGGGAAGGGCTTATGACCACTAACCCTGCACAAACAAAGGCAAAGATGAAGAGAGTATGACACCAAGCAGGGCTCTTAGGCAGGAGTTTCACTGTGGAAAGAAAGGAACCTGGTATTTTTTAGTAATGTGAATCCAGAACTCTCATTCCTGTGGAGGGTCTCAATGACAATAGGATGGAGTATTTCTGTAAATAGGCATTTGTTAAGGTTATTTGTATACAACTGTGTTTGTTTCTCAATTTCTCTCTTTACCTGGTATTGACACAAATAATTGAGACTTTATTATACTTGTTTAATAATAAGCTTCACAATACAATAATTGAGCAGTTATTACTCTATTTTTAACCTTGTAAGCTAATTTGGCTTCCTTGCAGTGCACAGCCCAGAGATACTTGCACTTTGTAGCTTTCTTTGCTGACTGCACTCACGCTCTCCTGGTCCCTCCTGGACTTCTGCCCATGGCTGAATCCACTACTTCTTCTTCTAACTCTTCCTCCCCTGGATGACAGGAAGTCCAGCACTATTCTCTCCCCTGATAAGATTTATTATATCAGGGGACAATTGGAGAGTAGTGTTTACACAACATGGAGACAGGAGATTCTCAAAAAGGATTGCAACCAGATATGAGGAGGACAGAAATCAGCATTTGAATTACATAATAACCTTGTGCCTTAGAGGCCTCAAAATTAGGTTCAGAAAAAAATTGTGTAGTACTGACCAAGAACTGAGATGAAATGGGTGAAGTTTTGTGAGAGGAACATCATTTAGAGACAAGATTTTATAGCCATGCCAAGGAGCCTTGTGGAAATACCACTAACACTGGGGCTAGAGAGATGGCTCAGTGGTGAAAAGCACTTACTGCTCTTCCAGAGGAGTTCAGTGTCAAGCATCCACTCTGGGCAGCTCACAACCTCTTGTAACTCGCAGTCCAGGAGACTAAATATTTTTCTGTCCTTGGCAAGCACCAATTGCACACACACACACACACACACACACACACACACACACATACACACACACACACACTCACATGCATACACACATTCACACAAATAAAAATAAATAAATAAAATCTGTAAAGACCATTAAAATAGTGCTGAAAATAGCTTGCCCATGGGATATTATTTATATCTGGGATCATAATTCTGTAGGAGGAGTAAAACTGACCATCAAATCCCACCCACTATGGACCTCAAGGAACACCATAAACCCACTGGAAGCCACATAACAGTGCTTTGTAAATCAAAGCAGTGCCTGGAGAAAACATGTTGGAATCTAGTTTTTTCATAGATTATTCAACTCTTCTAAAATACCATTTCATCCTGTACCTAACCTATAGGACAACCTTACTTTTCTAGGCTAACACTCAAGGCCCTCCACTGCTTCTGAATAAAGCTTTCACAGTCAATATGTCTCAATTCAGCTCCCTCAGCCACCTCCCTATGAGGAGACAGGGACATGACACTCTAAGATTAGCATGACATTTATATAAAGCTCAAGCTAATATTAGGAAATATTTTGTAATGCTTTGACTGAAAAACAATTGTATGTCTGTAAGTCTCAGGAGGCTGAGGAAGATGGATGGTGAGTTTGATGTCAGCCTGGGCTACTGTGGTAGTGTGAATGATAAATGCCTTAGCATACTTTGAGAGTTTAGCCACTTCCTACTTCCAACTGACTCTGCTCCTGCATGTGGATAAAGATAGGACGCCTCAGCTTCTTGCTCCTGTCTCCACACCATTCTGCTGCCATGCCTCCCTGCTACCATGGATTCTCCCTCTGCAACACTAAGCTGGCACTCAAAAAACTTTCTTCTGCTAGCTTCTCTTGCTCATAGGACTTGTATTAGTCAGGGTTATCACAGCAATGGAAAGTGATTAATATAGCTTCAAAGTGAACCCTTATCTCAAAAAGACTGAGAATGAGGAGAAAGAGGTAGGAAGAGAGAACAAAGAGGGAAACAGAAAGCAAGAGAAAGAGAGAAAGATGAAGAGAGCTCTGCTTTGCTGAGTGAGGTCAACTGTGTGGCCAGCTCAATAGGGACGCCTGGATCCCATCAGTACCATTTTCCTGATTAAACCAGCTTGAGCATTTTTGTCCTCTGCCCCCAGTTATCCCAAAGAAGAATCTCGGCCATTTCTGAGGCATTGAGTCTAGAAAATACCTAACAGAATAAAAATTGAGCAGCTACAAACTTGCAGCCATTGTGAGATGCTTTCTCCATTTGTGTCCTCCACAGAGACCCGCAAGTTATCCACCATCACTCACCCACCCCCAAATAATTTGGGATAGCACTGCTGAGACAATGAGACTCAGTCCATGGCCAGCCCATAACATCAGCTGCCCAAGGAAAGATCCAGAGGGGACCTCTCATTGGCTCCATGATTAACGCCAGATTTAGCTGTTAGCATATCTCACTGCCATTTACAAAGCACATCTGTGTGTGCTCTAGTCCAGTAAACAGGCACAGTTTATTTCTTGGGCCAGTAATTCTTTTGTTTACTGCTTTTGCTGTGAGTTTGTTTCCTGTGTAACTCTCAGCTCATTAGTTTGTCTTGTGTTACTCTCCTTATGTTGGCTGACTGCCCTTCCCCCAAGTCTCTTCTCTTTTATGTCCATTTGTCACAAGTCCTCTCTCTAACTTGAAGAAATAACAGGCCCTGACAATCCAGACCAGCTTGTTGTGTGACAGAGCCATCTTGGAGCTGTATTTTATAGCCTTAATTCTTGAGAGACTCTGATCCAAAACCACGCAGCCAAGTGACCCTGAACTCTTGACCCAGAAGCTCTTGCCTCAGAAACTCCAAGGATAATAAAAGTTGACAAGTTGTTCTAAGCCATTAGCTTTGGTGTCATGTGTTCTGCATCAAAAGATAATTAATACAAACAAGACTGTTCACTGCAGCTAAGTTTTTCTTCTTCTTCTTTTTTTTAACATTAAAACAAAATTCTTCTGTTATTGCAGTTGGCTTTAGTAGGACGCTGAGCCTGAGGTTTACCCTAATCCAGTGATCACAAGATCTGTCAGTGAAGTGACCCACCTTTGGTTCAGGTCACCAGATATATTCACATTTCCACAGCCTTTAGGAAAATAATGTCTGGTTGGGCCTGGATAGCACATGGGTACTGTTCTTCACTCACTTTAGCAAGGACATGATTGAACCCAGACATGTCCCAGTCACCAGGTCCACTAAAGCAGCCCCAAGTATCTTCTTGTTTGAGGGATTTTCCTCTAGTATAGGATCAGAGTCTAGGCTGCGGCCTGTGGTCAGAACCACAGCAAGAGGATTGTGCTAGCAGGGAGGCAGGAGGGGGAGGGGAGGATATTGCCATTGCCACCTGCTGGCCTCTTAAGGCATGGCTAGGCCAAAGTATACAAGATTGCATCATTCCCTACTGACTCTGGTCCTGGATGCCAGCAGCTGAGGGAGAGGGCTCACACATTTGTGCTGAGCACAGCCCTCCAGTCTAGAACTCTGGATGCAGCCCAGGCTCTTATCCTCCTGGGCCATCTTCTAATCACTAGACATGGAGTATAGCACTGCTAGGGCTGCCAGCCAGCTCTTGATGTGCCCTTATGGAGCTCCCATTATAAGGGGAAAGACAATTAAGTCAATGCAACTTAGCAAACATTGTCTGACCATCTATTTCATGAAAAGGATATTAACATGGTTCTTGCCTTCCAAAATTCATCTCTAGCAATTAGAAAAATGCAGTCACCAATGAAAAATGGACAAAACACACACAGAAATAGGCAGAGCCCCTGCCTCTTCTAAACACTAGCAACTTAGAGTAGGAACATGAAAAAATCTCATGAAATGCTTTAACCCAGACTACCTCTGAAGAAGATATGGAGAGGCTTTTAGTGAGGGGCATTGGTGGATGTTGTCATGAAGATACAGAGCATAGCATATACTTAAGGTCCATGTGCTTAATGTTGTATGATGTTAGTTATATAAGTCAGCTAGTGTCACTATGATGCTGGGTAACAAACAAATCTAAGAAATTGTTAACTACATCATGAAGTATCTGCTTCTTGTCCCCAGATTTGATGGTTGACTGAGGCACTGCTGGTCTGGACTATTTAATAAGGGCAAACCTGTTACCCTTCTCAAAACATAAACTGCAAGGGAAAAGTGCAAGAGGCCACACCACCTCAGAATCCTTGGTGATAGACCTTAAGCCTGAACATGATCCATTGATTATAGAAATGATGTGACTCAGAGGGAAGGAGAGATATAATCCTTTCCCTATAGGCTATGACAAAGGTGAAGAAAAAGAAAAAATTATGGAAAAAAATTTTTTTACAATCTTCTGTGGCCATGAACAAATCCTAGGAGATGTGAAGGGAACTCTTCAGAAAGAGTCTGTGTCTACAAAGGCTCCTTGACTAATTAGAACTTAAATGTTTAGAGAATTAGAATGTTGCAAGTCCAGACCCTTTCTACTTTAGGTCATCTTTAGCCTCCATAGCCATTCATTCCCCACCATTGCATATAATACCCTTGTGACTAACTGAAAGTTTTTAAAGAAACATAAATGGACATAAATTTTGCACCAATACAAAATTTAAGAATGTCCTTGGATAGCATCTACATCTAGGCATAAAGTTCCTCACTTTTCTATGACCCTCCTACTTTATATTTCTACAATGTGTTTGAAAAGTGTCTTGCTTTATGATTTTCTTTTTTCTATTACTATGAAACTTCATGAAATCATTATTATGTTGGAACATGGAATTTGGGGAAACTTGAATCTGTGTTCCCACTCCATGGTCACTTATATTTGGCTCCAAAGTAAATGCTTACCCACCTTAAGAAGACAACTGTATTTTTATATTGACACAAATAAAGTGAATGCATACTGGAGGTTAGTATGAGTGAGACTATCTGATTCTTTACCAAACTACTTCTCTTATCCTTCTGGACACAATGCCACATGGCATTTTTCCAGCTTACATTGAAGTTAGTGTCTGAATCTGGCTAAGCAAGTCTTGTAGTGATGTTCTGTATTTCCTGATCCAAGCTATTAAGACTCTCTACTCTCTCTTGACTTCAGAGTAAACACACAGAATCCACCAGGCAAGACTGAAACCTAAAATGACTACAAAGCCATAATGTGGAAGAGACCTGGGTCCTGGAGACACCACTTAGAGGAGGTCATTCACTCAGGAAAGCCCCTTGACTAGTAATGCACATACTAATATGTTCCAAGGCTTGAAGAGAATTGTACACCATGGTTATTTGTTGCAGAAATTAATCTACCTTACTATTACTTCATGTGCTAGTAGCCCTTGATATGTGGCTAAGTGGAATGCACATAATGTTGGAGTCACATGGACCTAGATTAAAATAGCCTCTACTTGGTGTAACATGACTGAGGCAGGTCAAAAGTCATGGAATATAAAATAGAGACAAACTGTACAATGCTTCAAAACTGATGCAACCAAATGGCTCTTATACAGTAGGACATCATATGACTACTCAAGTAACAAAGACACAAGACGACCCCCTCAAAGCCCATATGAAGGCCGAAAGGGGGAGTAAAACTGCTTTCTGGGAGAATCCCAGATCACTCTTGAAAATTTCCAACTGTATTGGTTAGATTTTGTTTTTGTTGTTGTTGTTGTCAACCTGATACAAGCTAATGTCATATGGGAAGAAGAAACCTCAACTGAGAAAATGTCTCCATTAGATTGGCATGTAGACAAATACTTGTGGTAGTTTCTTACTTAATAACTGATGTAGGTGGTGGTGGGGTGGTCCTGAGTAGTATAAGAAAGCAGCCTGAGCCTTCCAATAAACAGCATCTCTCCAAAGCCACTACTCCAGTGTCTGCCTCCAGGTTCCTTCCCTTATTTCCCTTAGAGATGTACTGTGACCTGTTCATAGTGTTTATTACAGCAGTAGGAAGCAAACTAGGATGCCACCTCTCCCTTTAATAACTTATGAGTAATCTTCCCACCCATTACAGGCTACCCAAAAAGGAGCCATCCAAACAGTCCCTTTATGATTCATCTCTGTATCCTTTCTGTGTTTCAGACAACAACCTGGAAACACTGAATGGAGGTCTCAGCCTGTTTACTCCATTTCTGAGGCCGTTCCAGTCTCTACCTACCAATAATCAAAGGACCAATAATCAAAGCTTAAACCAGATAAGAATTGATTTCCTGGAAACAGAATGGTTCTTGCTTTCACTCCCACATCTCTGGCTTTTTGGTCATTTTCCCAACAAACAGGCCTTGTTTTTCTAGGGTTTCAGTCCCATCAGGGACAGAATATCGATGCCCAAAGTGGATAGGTTAGTGGAGAATAAACAGAAAAGGAGGAGGGGGAAAGCAACTCCCCTGCAGAGACCACAGATACACTGAGCATTCAGGGGCTGTGCACACATGAACTCACAGACATACAAGGACACAGGATGCCACACTAGCATAGAAGCATGAATAGTTGTGAGAGTAGACAAAACCAACCATGAATAAGCCTACATACAAACTGACAGATGAATGTACACACACACACACATGGAGGATAGCAGGATCCCTGGGCCCTCTGACTAGCCTCTGGGGTTTCCATATGGCCTCTAAAACTGACACTTAATATTCCATGCAGCATGTGAACTTACTGTTTTGCTCTTGACTTTCATCATTTTAGCTGACCACTGTTGAAAACACTCCTATTCAGGTTAGGTTTCAACTCCATATCTACCCACTTACCATCATTTCCTACCCTGGGGAGCCCCAGCAGTCTTCTGGTCCAGACAACTTCCTGATAATAAAGAAGATGATATTAAAAGTGCTAGAATGTGGAAGTGTATCCATCCCATGTTGCACCTACCTCCACTTCTGCATGATTCTTCCCATACCCAGGGCTGTCAGGGCTGAAAGCTGGGCTCTTTCAGCATGAAAGAGAATGGCAAAGGGCAGCTGTTTGTCAGAAGCACCCTCCTTCCCTCTCAACCTAAGAATGCGGTCACACCTGACCAGAGTGCCAAGCACTCATTCACTCAACAAACACGTACAGGTAGCCAGACCGTGGGCAGTCTGGTGCAGAGATTAAAAGGCCATTTGAGGCCTGGGGACACACTCTGGAGAGAGAGATAAGAAGCCACCTGACACCCCACACACACCTGAAAGATCTGAATTTCAAGAGAAACCTGAATAAGAAGTGGCTTAACCCCAGGGTTGAATCTCAAATGTGGAACTGGAAGCTGTGGGGAGGGGGTATTCATGAGTTTAAATAGTTTACACTTCTGCCCCACTAGCCAGCAATACTAATACCTCACTTAATGCAAAGCTTCTTCTCACCATGCTCCTCAGACCTAACTGCCCAGCCTTGGTCCTCCATGTGGCCCAGGACACATTCCCTTACCTCAGGACAGCAGAGATCCTTACCTTTAACCCTCTCCAGTGGGCCAGCAGGCCTCATACTCCCTGTGAAGTGGGTGGCTTGTAGATTTGGACTTCTGCTTTGGTTTGAGAGACCACAGCAATCTTGCAAAGCTCACATCCTGCTTTAGCCACTAAGCCTTGCCTGTAGGCAAGCATCCTGGGGCACACAGTCTTTGCTTAGCATTTAGAACCTTTTATTCCCAACCAAGAGGCACAGAGTCTAACTGGCAGAGGAGGAACACCAGGCCCCAAGCACCTATGCTATAATATAAGGTCTCTCCCACTAGGACCGCCTTTGCCTGCCAAGCCTCAGCAATGACTCAAATTCAACTGACGCTTGTACTAATGAACTTGGATGTGTCTGAGTCCATTTAATGACATTTAATTATGCACTGCTTCCATTGACACGTTTGGGAAGATCTACACTGACTACTGACCCGTTGGGGTGAATCATATATATATCTATGCAGACCTCACGCTGCTTGCTGGAAATTGCACTTTTGCCTGGGGCAAGGATGGAAGTCATACAGAAAGATTGCTCAACATTCAACATCTACCAGAGGATCCTGGGAGAACTCCGCCTGCCAGGTCTTCTAATTCAACAATATCCATTGAGCCAGTGAATGTACAGGCCAAAAAGCTAGAACTAGACATGTGTACACCAAAACCTCCAGCCTTAAGGCATCCAGCAATGCCAATGACAAATGGTAGGGCTTTGGGGGAAGGAAAACAGACTTCAAAGGCCTAGGTCAAAGGGAACCCACCCAAGTCCTGCAGTCACACTCACTCATGTGTGCCTCTGGTCTCAGTGCCTGCATGCTGTATGGCTGAAGCTTGGCTCTTTCTCCAAAGTAGTTTCTCAAGTCCAGTGTTCATGAGTTAGCCAAGGTGTGATCATCTCTACAGCACAAAGAGACATGTTCAACCCAGTTAAGCCATTGGTAAGATAAAGCATGTCCCATAGACCTTCAACAGGAAGACTCAAGCCCAAGCCCCACACTGAGTCTCACCACACCACACCAAAATCCCAATGCACTCAAAACCTACCATTACTGTCCTTTTATTCTGTATTCTAAAAATAAGTGGGAGTGAAAGAAGAAATGTGTGAGAGAAAAATACAGAGACAGAAAAAAGCAGAGGGAGGAGAGGAGAGAGAGAGAGAGAGAGAGAGAGAGAGAGAGAGAGAGAGAGAGAGAGAGAGAGAGAGACTAAATATACCCAGACCAGCCTTTTCTGTGCTTTGAGGATGACAAGGGTTAGACTGTCCCTAGTAAGCTCTTGTTTGGCTTAATACAGTTCCCTAGAGCTGTGGCTGTTTTCCAAAATTGTCAGGGACCACAGACTAGGTATTGTCTCCACAGAAGGTCTCTTGTTGAGTGACACCTGATAACACCATTGCTGTCCCAGTCATCTCCTTGGTCAGTGGTATTGGAAGAGCCTATGCACTTACCTTTTTGTTTTTTAAGAACTGTTTTGTTTTTCCTTCACCATTGATCTCCAAGCCTGAGTCGTACTTCCTCATTATGTGTGAGCCCACCAATCAGAATAATGGAATGCCCAGAAGGACAACTGCCAACAGCAATGTGGCTCACCCCCCGCCCCAAACCCTCTCTGGTCTAGGCAGGATACGAGGATGCTTGATATGGTAACTTTTGGGAAAGTGCTATTTTGGGTTGAAAGGTTGTGAGTTCTTTCCCCAGAACACACAAAGGTTCTACAGCCTCCAGAAAACATGGGCACACTTGAGAAGCTAGCTGAAGGCAAATGCTGCAGCTGCTAAGGATGACCCAGAAGGCTTGCTGAGTCTTAAGATGGCATGTGGTCAGCTCATGTTCCATTTAGGCAAGGGAACCCAAGCCAAGGTGGATTTGGGACAGAAAGCAGAAGCTACATATTATGCACTGATGTGTCCTCATTCATACTGCAGCAGGTGACCACTGCCCCAAGTCAGGTCATGGGAAGAACTTAGATTCAAGCATGTAATATGAAAGGCAGTCAAGAGGCAGACACACAAGAAGCGAGAAGGAAAGTGATTGCAGCCAGGCAAAGGTGTGACAGAGAGTAGGATTGTGCTGAGCACATATCAATGAAACAGGTGGACAAACCTCAGCTGTCCCATGGAAAAGCAGGCTGGAAGTATAACACGAATATACTTCATCTAGTCCTGGGTCCTAGGATAATGCCCCCCAAAAAGCTCACTTTACACCTGAACTAGAGAATAGAAAATTTTGTGTGGAAGTGAACCAAAGTGGGCCCAGGGAAGGTGGATGCCAAGCAGAATCTGCAATATACTGATCAGCCAGTCCTGGGCATAAATTTCATGCTATATTTGTCCCCAAAGAGCTTCCAGGGAAACAAGGATTGGGAAACAAGAAACGCAGAGCCTGTATGACTTTTCTATGACCACAGCATCATCCTATGCCCAGGTCCTGACACCCAGGCAGCCTCTGGACACAAGAGTGGGCAGAAAGCTATGTTGGCTGGCCGACACTGCTGTCACCAGTAGGGGACAATAACAGCAAGCCATTGGAGTTCATGGAGTCCACGTGTTTGCACCTCCCACACAGCAAACCTGTCTGCGGGGATAACAGAGACAGAGTAGGCAGGAAAAACGTGCTTCTCACATCAGGAGGCAGAAGCAAGAGGCAGGTCGCTGCTCATTCTGAGAGACTCTTGGATGATGCATATGCTTCACACATGGTACCCTGCAGGGAGGAGGGAGCAGATTTCAGTCATTTTAAGCTGGGACTTCAACTCTACCTTTGGTCTCAGTGGGTTGTGTGACCCAGCACTATTCAACCACTTCACTAAGTGCCAGATTTCTCATGGAGATGCCCACTGAGGTTAAGCAGCAAAGTCATTAAGACTGTGAGGGATCAAGGTCCCCATCTCAGGTTCTGCCTTGCCTACAGATACCTTCCTTGCCACTTCTTGTATTGGCTCATCCTCATAAACTTTGTGATTTTATTTCCAGAGCACAGAACTCAAAGCAACCTTCTGCAGCGACAATATTAGACCTTCCTTTCACTAGCCTTCCCACCTTGCCTGATAAAATAGACTGAACCAAAGGTCCTAAGAGGAAGTATCTGAGGGCATCATGGCCGGAGCATAAAGCCCCACACATCCTGGCTCAGCACTCCTGTATCCTAAAGATATGCTCTCTCCAGTTCCCAACTCATCAACTTGCCTCTTCCTCCTCTTCTTGGTCCTGCCTGGTGTGAAGAAAATTCCAAGGTGTCAACTGATTGATCACAAGTTCTGTCAGTGTCTGAAGCACAGAGACACCAGGGCTGAGCCAGTGCCAGCCTTCTTCAAACACGCTCCCCAGATGGAGGAGTTCCCAGATACTTCTGGCCAGAATTTGAGTCAGCATCCCCAGCAGAGAAGATATTAGGCAGAGGTGTTTAGGGTAAGGGCAAGGAGAGACCTTTGTCATCTTGTCCTTCTTAGACTGCAAAGAACTCCGGATAGCCTTTTTCAGAGGCCACTCATCCATCAGGAGGCCTCATCTGTCTATTGAGCTGTGCCCTGGCCTTTGTCTTCCCTTCTCACAGCAAAGAGCTAGGGCCAGAGCACCAGTCTCACAGTGAAAGTTGCTGTCATTCCAGCTACAGCTGCCTGTGCCCAGTGGGGTCCTTCAGTGACAACATGAATAAAAGGATTTGTGGCCTTTTTGTGAAATTTTTCTGGGCTAAGTGAAAGCTTTCACTCATGATGTCATTAGCGGTTTCTTTCAGCCAGGAAGAGGCTGTGCAGTAAGCAACTCAGCCGAGGACCTTGGGGCAGGGAAAGAGAAATAGGTGGCATGCAGAGTAGTCCCTGCTCACACTGATGGACGTGCTCCCTCCACTGTGTGCTCAGGATGGATTAGCTGCACTTCCACCTACCCTCTGTCTAGCCCTGAACCCTCCTACCTCTACCCAGGCACTGTTCCCTCTAGCAGACACCCCAAAATCCCAGTGACATTGGTGCTAGGACTGAGTAACAGTACCACATTAAGTAGCTGTAGATCTGGGTGCTGACCTTCAGAACTCCCAGCCCTGTGCTTGCAGCCTGCCTCTGGCCACAAGAGCATCAGTTTTATCCCACTCATTCACTTTTTGCTCTCTTGGGGCCTCAGTCATTCTGTTGCTGTGCAGGCTAGAAGCCCTGCAACTACCTCCGACTGGCTGTTCACAGTCCTCAAGAACAGGTGGGGACAAAATTCCCCATCCCCCACAACTGGCTCTGTGTAGTACTAGCTAACATCAGGCCCTACAGGATGTAAATTGTGATGGAGGACATAAGCTGGAGATACTTGGCTGTCCCTCTACTCTGAGCTGCAGCTTGGGGAGGTTCTTCCTGGCTCTGCTTTTCTTCACAGGAATGTGCACATCTCACGGGGCTCAGCCCTGCTCAGAGCAGCAAGTCACTAGCATTTAGCATTGTGAGTATCCGTGTGAATGAAAGGTCTGTTCCTCTGCCAAGGCACTATATAACAGGTCTTATTAGATCAGAGAACATGACTGTGACACTCCCACCGAAGCCACAGATGTGCACTCTGTGCTGTTCACATATCTTGTAAGAGGCCCCTGAAAACACCTCAGAGATGGACAGGAATCCTGTTTCAAGCAACTAAAACTAAATGTCATTCCATACCTATGAAAGTGAGTCCAGGACAGCCAGGGTTGTGACACAGGGAAACCCTGTCTTGAAAGCCCAGGTACCCATGCGCAAAAAGAAAAAAAAAAGGAAAAGAAAAAGAAAAAAAAAATCAAGCCTAAAAGCCAGATGTAGTGGTGTATTCCTGTAATCCCAGCACTCAAAAGGCTGAAGCAGGATTACAAATTCAAATTGAGCCCGTCTAGATAGCAACTTTAAAACAAGCTTTGGTTACATGGTAAGACGTTGTCCCAAAACAAACAAGCAAACACCTGTGAAGAGAAAACCAAACATGTTCAGTTGGGAACCCCAGTGAAAAAGCTCAGGGGTAGCTTCCGGCTGCCTCACCCTGCAGATAGCTCCAGGAGACAGCAGTTTAGTTTTAGCCGTGCAGTTGATTGCTGTATGCAAGTACAAAAATGAGGCCCCCAAAAAATTACATATGAGAAAATGGGGCTCACCTCTCAATGCATTTTCAGTCCAATAGAAGAGGGAAGCTGGGCCTCAAGGATGCCTTGGGAGTGACTCCATTTCTAGGCTTCTGCAGCATTTGGTCCTAGCTATATGGAATCTGTTGGAGCTTATGTTATTGTCTGTTGAGAAACTGTCTTAGTGCAGGGAATGACATGACTCAACTGTTCTGTACAAGAAAGAGGAGGCAAGCATGGTGAGGGATGCTAAAGGCCCACCTTAATGACCTCTGGGCACATTCCTGGATAGAAGTACGGCAAGAAGCAAGAAAATGTTAGTTTTGGGGGTCAGTTTTACACAATCCAGAGTCACCTGGGAAGAGGGAACATCAATTCAAGAATTTCCTCCATGATACTGCTCTGTGGCCATGTCTTTGGGAATTCATCTTGATTCATGATTGACGTGGGAGGGGACAGCCCATTACGGGCAGCATCATCCCTAGGCAGGTCATTCGGGCTTCTAAGAAAGCAAGATGAGCATGAGCCAGTGAGTGAACCAATAAGCAGCATTCCTGTATGATTTCTGCTTGAGCTCCTGTCTTAATTGCCCTCAATGATGGATGTGACCAGAGAGTTTTAAGATGAAATAAATCCATTCCCAGGGAGTTTTAAGACAAAATAAGCCCTTTTCCCACCTAAAGTTGCTTTGGCCAGAGTGTTTGATTATATCAGGGAAAAAAAACCTTAAGCAGGAAGTGGTACCAGAAGAATGTGTAATGTTTCTGAGTTGGAACCTAACCTTGTTGCTTTGGGGAAGGACCATGGAAGGTTGGGAGTTTGGGGATGGGAAAACCAGTGAGTGCTAGCAGAATAATGGGCTGTCATAGTGGGAGCTAGGAAGATAAGAATGTAGAGAGAAATGCAGACAATAGAAGCCTGGCTAGTGAAGTTTCAGAGGGAATCAAAGACTCTATATGTCAGGGCCATCTTTGTGATGTACTTGAATTAAGAATTGTGCTTGCTGGTCAGCTGGGGCTATAGCATCAGCTGTGGTTAACAATAGTCAGCGTCACTAACACAAAACCTTTTGTGCATCATCTGCGACAATGGACTCTGGCCATCTAGGCCTCATGAATCAGCTGTTATAGGTAAGAGCAGCATCCTTGGGGCGAAAACTTTGTGCTTCACGGTGACAGCAGGGTAGTATTTCCTCATGGCCAATGCACAAAATCTGTGGTTTAAGATGGGCTGTGCCTACACATCAAGCTGGCAGCTGAACTCAGCTAGCAATGTGTAAGAATCGTCCACATAGTGCTGCTTTTGAGAGACAAAAGACTGAGTGAGTCATGGAGAGAAGCTGGGTCTGAGCCCTGTGTGGCAAGAGTAGAAGAGAAGCCAGGAGAGCCTGTTGGTTAAACTATAGCCCAGGGTAGCTGTGGAACACCTACTCACGAGAGAGGTATGAGTGGCGTGGAGCTTCCTGAGCTTCCGAGCCAAGCAGAGCTGGGGAGATGGACGGCCCAAGACCATTGGAGCTCAGAATGAGAGCATCCCTAACGCCATTGTTGAGCTACACTCTTGGCTTTGGTTTACTTGATTGTGATCGCTTTTGTGTCCCAGTTCTTTCCTTTTGGAAAAACAGAGAGCATATATAACCTGCTTATGATTTCATAGGATCTCACAGTTGAGAAACTTTGTCATTTTAAGATACATTGAGCTTTTAAAGTGTTGGAATTTTTAAAGACTGGGATTTTCAGTTGTACCTCAGTTTATTTTTTATATCCATGGTATAAAAGGCTCGGTATTTCAGGGTGTGGTGCTGCATGCCTTTAATCCCAGTGCTAAGGAGGCAGAGACAGGTGGTTCTCTGTAAGTTCAAGGCCATCCTGGTCTACTTATGAATTCCAGGACAGCCTTTGAAACCCTGTCTCAAAACAAGATAACAATGAATTTCATTACAGAGTCATCATGAATCTAAATACAGGTGACGCACAAGACAGGGACTCTTTACTCGACCTTCTAGAAAACTCTAGGGCAAGCTTTGAAGCCTGCACTGTCTCTCTGCTCTTTGTTCTGGCAAGTAGATACAGGTAAATGCTGCACAGGACAAGGCATCCTTGTGATGCGCCTATGAGCCCAGCCAGGGCTCAGTGAATACACCCTTGCTCTCCCCTGGGAGCAGGCATGGGAAGGTTAATTTTAACATGTGTTCATCTGCTTTATCTCCTTCCAGCTATCTGAATATTTTGCTCAATGAGCCTCAGTAGTATTCCTGGATCACATGCCAAAAGAGAGAAAACCCTAGACTCACAACCAAAGACTTAAATGCCTAATTA
Organism: Acomys minous; assembly: GCF_964271855.1. Taxonomy (NCBI): domain Eukaryota; kingdom Metazoa; phylum Chordata; class Mammalia; order Rodentia; family Muridae; genus Acomys; species Acomys minous. The sequence continues at coordinate 81,804,352 of NC_140484.1, forward strand.
AGCTCATTCTTTGAACCAAGCCATATCTAAGTGCATCTGTCAGGCCTCCTTCAACTCAGCCACCCCTGCGGGGTGGTAGGATAGCAATGGTGGAAGGAGAGTGTGCAGGAGGGAGGCAGCTGATCCTGGCAGACAAGCCCTTGCACTTCTCCAGCTACATGTGTCCTCTGGGCTTCCTGGCTCACATATCTACAGATCTTCACTTGCTCAACCTTACAGTCGCCAAACTTATCTGCAGTCCCTTTCTCCTGAAAATGTCTTCCCTACCCCATTTGTAAAAGACCTGATGGTACCTGCTTCCTCAGCCGAAGTATGTGCTGCTGCTGCCAGGCCCCCTGCCTTATTGGGAAGGGCCTTGCAGCTGAGGCCAAGTCTGTCCTTCTAATTCAAGAGCAGATAAAAGCACTGCCACCTATCCTCACTTTCTTCAGTTGTTACACTCTTTATCAGAGAATTAGACTGCACCTCAGTCTTCAGGACCGGTGTCACTCCCAAGAGCATTTACCATCTCTTACTAGTCTGATCCATATTAATGTCTCAAGAGTACTTTGAGTTCATACCAGACTGAGACAGCTGACACCCCTCCCCAGGAGTAGGAAAGGGAATAGAGCTCTGGACAGTAACAAACATCCCATTAGCTCCTTGTGTAGCACTTCTTTGTGCTTTCTCCATGTTCGTGAGTCTAGACTTATTCCACCTCTGGCAACTGTCCAGCCCCTCTTTCATCTTTCCCTGTGTGCTCAGCTCTGAATGTGACAAGCCTCCTACACTCTACAGGCTCTACCACTCCTGTAGTGTGTTTCTTCCTGTCAGCCACTCTCTTCTAGAAATATTTTCTCCCACAGCCTGACTATCCTCACCCCCTTAGGTCAAAGCTTGAATATCAGCCTCCCCTGACACTCATCTGGCCTCCCCCAGTCCCTTGTACATCCTTTCTTACCCCAGAACATGTCACTGGTCCATGAAACTCCTTAGTGATTTGCCTACCACATGGCTAACCTGTGGGCTCTACAGAACATAAATGTCAGCCTCCTTACTGCTGGGTCCCCAGCACCCTCACTTTGGCTCAAGCATTGACTGAGCACTCCAGAGATACACATACAGTGGATGTATGAATGAACAAATTAACATTTGAACCAGCCCCGCCTTCCACACCATGGATCAGGTATCCAGATCCTGTGCTTGGTCCTGTTGCTATGGCTGCCCCCTGGCACTAAGCCCAGGAAAGGTGTTTAGGAATATTTCTGAGAAGGGACCAGCCCCCTTCCTACTGCCCACTACTCCCTTCATTTTGCTTCCCTCTTGCAAACATATTCAAACCTTTAAATTATTCTGTTTGGGGAACAATTAGTCTAACATATGGTCTAATCACATTTTTTGTCTCCCAATGGGGAGAAATGCACAGAAAACTTGGAAATTGATGACTGACAGGACTGTCTTGAGATTCTTTAGATGGTGCTCTTTATGAATGTAAGCTGTCACTAATGGAAAAAGCTCTTGGCAACAACAGACCCAACTCTTACATCTACCTAAGGAGAGAACTGAGGCCCATGGGAAGAAAGAACCAAGCCAAGGTCCTTAGACTTTAAATCCAACCTCTTTCCATTTGCCTCCTGCATGCGTCTCATGTCGGCTTTCTTGGGTCCCCAAGGGACAGCGTGCCAGAACTCTGCTGTCTTTGGATTATAGAACTATGAGACTTTATGTTCTGAGAGCATGGAATGGCTGCATAGTAGAGTAGAAAGTCAGACCCCTCCCAGAGGCCATCTTTACAGACCCACATTCCACTTCGGTGGTGATATGGAAAACCAAGCCTCCATTACACTGCCTAGGAATGCCCACAGCTCACTACCATCCTTCCTTTGCCCTAGGGACCCAGATTCACCCACCAGAGAGTTGATGAAACCCTGTGTAGATTCAGAAGAACTCACCGTTTTGCACCTAGCGATGGCTCCTCCCTGCTTCTATAGCCTTTATTGCCTGGTGCTCACCATCTGTCAGTGTTCTAGCCCAAAGCCCCACCTAAACATAGACTAGCTTGAGTACATGTGTCTGGGATTATTTTCTAGCACATGTTCTCTCCCCGTTGTAATATCAAATCCCACCCACAGACACCTCTAGCACCCTATCTCCAATGGAAATGCAGTGGTGGCACATCACTGATGCTTCATGAAGATGCTATATGAGGCCACTGACCCTGGACAGCCAGGATAGTGCCCTTTACCCTAGACAGCCATTCTGCATATGGAGACATGGTTTATTTCCAGTAAGACCTAAGTATCATCATTCTCGCTTTGCATAAAACAAAAGTAAGATTCAGGAAGGGAAGACAAGGCCAGGAAAGCACACACCTCTGCCCTATGCCCATATTTGTTCTAAAGAAGAGTCAGAGATGGTGTCTGGCTTGGAAGTGATTTAAAGCAATTCTTCTTTCATTCTGTAGGTGTGGGGGTCACTAGAAAATAACGAAATCCATTTCTGTGTCTCACAAAGGACAGGCATATTATCTCAAAATGGCATCAGATCACCATCACCTGTCCAAACTGCCAAAGATCCTGTGAAGAGACCATTGCGGTCATATATGAAGCTTCATTACAAAGTCATATTATGTAGAGAAATAGAAGAGGGCCCCAGTCGAGACCACCCAGTTCTTGCTGTTCAGTTGGAGGACCAGTCAGAGAAAGTAAGTATGTCCCCTTGCAGCTCAGCTCATTCCTCTCAACAGCTAGGCCCCCAGTGGATGTCCCTGTTTGGGAGTGGACAAGTGACCTTTGTGGGCCGCAGAGGCTGGATGGGCATTTATTACGCATAACTGTCTCCCCAGGAGCCCTGCCACAGACAGCCACAACTGAGACTCAAGCCTGACAGCACTGACCAGCTGGGAACCCACAGCTGGTTAGTTTCTAATTACAAGAAACTGTATAGCCTGTACTTGCTACTTGATTCTCAAACCTTGCTCTCTGCCAGCCAGGATGTATTGGCTTGTCACATGTAGATGCTTCCAGGCCACTATTCAGGAGGGACTCCTGGACAGAGGAGCTTCATGCAGCCTCAGTGCTGAATAGGAGAAAAGGTGGTGAGACATGAACTGAGAGCTCTAGAAAGGTCACCAGGCTCTGCAGGAAAATATTCCAGCAGATGGGAGCTGAGAGGTGCTTGTGGACATGTGGGATGTCCAGGTCATTGTCCAGAACTTGTTACTCCTAACTTGGTGAGTACTGACTCTTTGAGGTGTAAATTACAGCTTCTGATCTCAGCAGCACACGGGATGGAGAAATCAGCCATCAGGCCCACTGGAGTCACTGTACAAGGACAACAAAGTACACAGATGGAACAACCTGGGAATTAGAAGGCTTCCTAGAAGAGAGGACACCCGACACTTGGGTCTTGAAGAATGCTTAGGAGTTTGCCTCCAAGGGCAGGATGGGAAGAATGATGCAAAGAGTAAGCATCAGCCAGGGTCACAGAGGTAGGAAGCCTTTAACCTCAGCAGATATCCTCCACATTGTCCTACGGAGTGTATGGAGACTGGATACTACACCAAGACTCAACAAAGAGTCAGGATGATGACATACAATGATGCTGTGGTCCTTTCAGGATGTTTTCAACAACATCACGAGACCCAGTGACTTTAAAAATAGCAGGAAGTTATTCTATATGGTACTGGAGGTTTTAGAAATACAGGGCCAAGGTGCCGGAAGATTTAATGCCAGGTAAAGTTCCCTTCGTTGCAGACAGCTGTCTTCTTAGTACAACCACAGCCTCAGTGGAAGGGAGGAGAGGGATCCTTAAATCTTTCTTATGAGACATTGGTTTATTAGTGAGGCTCCTCTCAAAGCTCATACCTGTGAAAACCATTACTTCAGGGCTAGGAAGTCAATGCATTGTTAGGGTCCTATAGCATAAAAGCTCAGGAGGCAGCAAGTTATCATTTTAATATGATTCTGTGTCAAAAATGTTAAAAGGGGGCTTTAGATGAATCTCAGTGGTCCAGTACCTGCCTAACATGTGCAGAGCCATAAGTTCCATCCCTAGTACCACAAGAATGGGGACGGGATAGGAATGTAACCTAGCTGGACAGCACTTTTCTAGCATATGTGAGGCCCTGGGCTCTGTGCCCAGTACTGCAGAAAGGAAAAGGGAAGAAGTCTGTGAATGTGGGTTTTGGAGTAGTGTACAAGCACTCAAACAGAAGGACAAGGGATTTGGAACTTTCTAGGAAGAAAAGTACCTAAGAAAGGAAGGGTTCCTGACTCTTGATCAACTGCAGGAGGTCCCTGGAATTCTCAGTGTCCTTTGGAGAGTTATGATGTGGATATTCCACCCTCCATGCTGCTGTCTTTGTTTTCTACCTTTTCACACTACTCCTCAATGAGAAAGCAACACAGAGAACAAATGTCGGCTATATAAGGTACATAGATGCTAGATCTGTGTAGACTGTGTCATCTAGCCTTCCTACATCCCCCAAGACACCTTCCACTTGTGCAAATCACTACCTAGTAAGGAAGGTGAGCCCTCTAAACCATACGTACATTGGACTTTACCTTAGGCTTCCTTCTTACTCCACAAGCATTTGACCCCCCTAGACTAAGGGGCACAAAGGAAATACATATAAGGAAGAGTAAGAGAGAACCACATGTCATCTCAAAAGATGGTGTAGTATCATCTGTTCGTAAACATTGATAAGCAGAGTGAGAGGACACATACCATAAAAAGCACAGTACACATAAGGACATCCAGATAGTACCCAATCAGTCACTGTAATCTGTGATCACAGCACTCAGTCAAATGAGCTAATAGGACCACAAGTTCTAGACCTGAGCAATATTTGTAGATTCTCTCACAAATAAACACAACAGGGCCTGTCTTTCCCCTCTCCGGACTGGAGGTTAACTGTCTATGATTGTAACAGTAATGATGGATGTTACTCACAGGAGGTCTGCAAGCAGGAAATCATATGACAAGGGCAGACAGCAAAGGAAATTACCCTAACGATGGCACAGCCAGAAAAGCAAGAGTCTGTTTAGAAATGGGGTGGGAGAAAATGGTTTTTAAGTTCAGTTCAGTTCTAAATATAACTGTTTTTTTGGATTCCAAGCTAAATATGGTTAAAATCCCTCCGAGGGTGTCAGGACTCTGAAGACTCTGAAAGTTACCAGCCTCTGGAGTCTCTGCTTTTCTGCGTTCAATCTCAGGCTTCTCCAGGTGCCAGGTTGTGTGACTATGGGCACAGCAGCTCTAAAGGTAACAAATTATAAGAAGCACTTTTAAAGTTGTGAGAAGTGGGCTCACGGGCATGTACACATACACACACATACATGCACACACACACACATAGATGCCCACACACTCACTGATGCACATCATCTGCTCTCAGTTGAGACAACAAAGAGCCAGCGTGAAACGCAGCCAGCAGATGGGGGCCCCCTGAAATGCCAGCCAGAAGAAATAGCCTCATGGCGCAAAAACAAAATTTGAGTTTAGCAAAAAGTCCCCCCCTCCTCCCCCTTCCTCAGAGAAAATTCCTGCAGAGGCACCTAAAGCCTTGGCAATCTGAGCTGAGCTATTTATTCTGGACCACCACCCCATCTTGCATGTTAAGTACAAAATGGAAAAATGCCTCAAATTGGGAAATGGGGCTACAGTCCCAGATGGTGCCTGAACATGCATAAATTTGGTTGCTGGGTGAACAGATGGAAACTTGAAGGGAAATGCAGGGAAAAAAATCACATTCATCTGCCAGACCACTCCCAGGCTGAAGAAGCAGGGTTGTCACTTAGCTGGCAGGGCCTTGATCTTTCTGTGGGATGGGGTCGAAATCATACAGTATTCAAAGGTGAGGCCATCCTGGGTTTCGATCCTGTTTCAGCCATTTAGCAGCTTGGAGGGGCTGTCCTGACACTTTACCTTTGAGATAGGAGATAATGAGGGCCTTGAAGGAGTGGCATGGGAATTGAATGGCATAGTGTCCATACGGTACCATGTAAAGCAACACAGAGGTCTCATGCATAATGACCTCTGGTAGAGCCTCATGTGCCAGGCAAAACTCAGAGGAGCCTGGATAGGATGCTGAGAAACTTCCAGTCGCTGGTCCCACAAGAAAGAGACTGGAGAGAAAAAGGAAATAGAATTGCCTTACTTCTAACGTCTCCTTTCCAGAAGATTCCTGGAACATGATATAGACCAAATTTTCAAGGGAATGGCTAATATTTTTTGTTGGGTTGATGGATTGAGACATGCCTAGGATGTCAATAAGGCACATTTCTAGGCTTGTCTGTTGAAGCATTTCCAGAGACCATAACTTAGTTACTTTTCTATTGCTATGATAAAACATATGACCTAGGCAACTTATAAAATAAAGTGTTTAATTTTTGTTACAGTTTCAGAAGGTCTGAATCTATGAGGGCAGAACAAAGGGACAGTTCAGAACTTATATCTTGATCAGAAATTAAGAGGCTGAGATTATGAGACACAACAGGAATGGCCCGAGTCTCTTGAAACCTCAAATCCCACCGCCAATGCCACACTTCCTCCAACAACACCACAGCCCCTAACCCCTTCCAAACAGTTCCACCAACCGGAAACCAAGTACCCAAACTACTGGCCTATAAGAGTTTTAGTTGGGGTTACTGTTGCTATGCTGAAACACCATGACCAAAGCAACTTGGGTTTATATCAGCTTACGCTTCCAGGTAACTGACAGGACTCAAACAAGGAAGGAACTTGAAAGCAGAAGCTGATGCAGAGGCTGTGGAGGAATGCTACTCCTGTCTTGCTCCTCCTTTCTCCTCATGGCTTGGTCAGACCTCCTACTTATAGAACTCAGGTCCACTAACCCAGGTTCTTATAGAACCCAGCACCACCCACAATGGTCTGAGCCCTCCCTCACCAATCAACAATTAAGAAAATGTCCTATAGCTGCATTTTATGGAAGTATTTTCTCTCAATTGAGGTTCACACTTTACAGATGACTCTAGCTTGTGCCATGAAACTAGCCAGGATAGAGCCATTCTCATCCAAATCACCACAGAGTGTAAGACCCTCAGCTCCAATTATGGGTGACACCATTTTAGAGACTGGAGGTCCAGATGGAATGAGAAGGGGAAAAGTAAGCTTGAAAGTTCAGGCATTTTCTTTGGTTCCTATATAAATGCCTATTCTTCATCATGCCTTCTCAACTGTGATTGTGAACCCCCTTAAAACTGTGAGCCAAAATAAGTCCTTTGACGCCTAAGTTGTTTTCATCAAGTGCTTTGTCAAGGTGACAAAAGATTTAACACAGAGTCATGCTGCTCACAGCAAGCCACCAGAAAGCCAGGCCTGCAAGACTGCACCATGAAAGGATCTGCAGGCATTTCTCACAGGACAGCTCACAGGGAAGACCCTGCACACAGTACCCAGTGATTTTTATGAGGCTAGAGGTGGGAGGCTCTGTCCATGGTACTGGTGAGTCTCATGGTCACACAGACCAACACTTTTTTTTTAATTTAATTTATTCAAATTACATCTAAATTGTTATCCCATCTCTTGTATCCTCCCATTCCTCCCTCCCTCCTGCTTTTACCCTATTCCCCTCTCCTATGTCTGTGACTGAGGGGGATCTCCTCCCCCACTATATGATCATAGGCTATCAAGTCTCATCTTGGTAGCCTGCTTATCCTTTCTCTGAGTGCCACCAGGACTCCCCACCAAGGGGAAGTACAGACCAGCACTTTCAATGTATAGTAAGAAACCAGAAGAAAATGAAGATGGGGGCAGGGATGAGGAGATGGTTTACTGAGGGAGACACTAACTGTGCAGGTAAGAATACCTGAGTTCCAATCCCCCTTTCCCACATAAAAGCCAGGCATTGCTGCCTGGGCCTGTAATCCCATAGTTGGAGTGAGGAAACAGGTGGATCCCTGAAAATCATTGCCAGCAAGCCTAGACAAAATGACAAGCTTTCAGTGGTGTCTGTGGTACCTTAATACCTATGTAAAAAATAAGATGGAGAATGACAGAAAAGGACATCCAGTGACATTGTCTGGTCTTACTGTGTAGACACAAGTACACACATACCCATCTTCTCCTCTCCCTCCTTCTCCTCCCCACCCCTTTGCTTGGGAGAAACATTAATATCTTATATTTTGGTTCCAATCAACCAAAAGATATCAACTTCAGGCAGGACATGCTGGTAGTGACTCCACGTCTACAGCTCCCATGTCAGTTGCTCAATGCTCTGAAGCCTTATGCTACTGCATGGGAAAGCCTCTCAGCCATTCTGATTCATGCTCTCCCATGAAATTGCAAGACTGTTAACACTACCAGTGAGCACCACATGCTCTTCTCTTTTGCCTCAAGCGATCAGTGTTGACACAAGTACTACATAGGGTGACGGGGTCTTCTAAGAGAAAAGAGACTGGATTCCCATAGCACCTTCCCTCCCATTTTTCACTCTGTTCTGGATACCACCCTGAACTCCTAGAACCCAGTTACCTGTACACATGACACTGTCCAGACTACAAAGACTCAATTTCAAAAAGTGTTAGGGAATACAATTTAGTACTGTAATAGAACTGATTTCCCTGGGATTGACATTATATCACCATCATGGGACAGAGCAACTCTGAGGACCTTCAGAAGAACCTGACCGGTAGTCATGGCTACAAAATAGACAGAACTGTACTATAGCTATCTAGGCCTATTGTGACAACACTATTTCACACCCCTTGTTGGAAGGGAGATGAGTAAGAGCCCCTCACAAGACCCTGTGATTCAATCACCTTTTCACAACTGTATGTGGTTAATGAAAAAAGTATAAGTTGACTGGAATGGGACTCTGTGATGGTGCAGCTGACAACAGGCCACCCATGCATCTACAAGTAGCTTCACCAAGCCCATTTACTCACAAAGCTGGACTTAAGTCTTCCTTGGATCTTTCAGTTCTTTCCAGTTTGAAATAAACAGATGTGTCTTAGACTTCTCCCCTGGGAACATCATAAAACAGGTATACAACATGTGGTAAGCAGCGTGCCTTAATTTTCTTGGCTTATAAAACCTTCTTTGTTCTCCCAAAGTGCTCCTTAGGACCTGTGTTCCTCGAAAGAATATATAATCGCTGCTCTGCTGTCTAGGAAGACAAAAGCCTCAAATGTGCTGGACAGGGATGTCTGGCTAGTCCTGACTTAGGCTTATTTGTACAGTAGACCATGCCAAAACCCTCACTTTACATTTGGGGAAAGAATCATGGAGGCGTACCAGCATTTGACAAGGATGAGGGACTGTGGCTGTCCCCTCAGAAGCACACAGATGTGTGGCCTTAGAGTCAGGGCAAACATTCCTCTTTCTAGGCCCAGACTGCCTGCCTTGCCAAGTGAAAGGGCCCTGTCCACTGCCTGCTATCCTGATCCTCAGAGATCATCAGTCATGCCCTTACACGTTGAGGAAAAGTACCAACATTACTCTCAAAAACTGTCGTAAATGAGAGGCTCCAACTTTTGTTTAAACCTTCTGGTGAGGAGACCTTCTAGAACCATCTTCCACAGAGTCCCCTTCTACTTGGCAGGCTTCACTTGGAGAAACCAATTCGTCAGATGGTCATGAAACCACCCGGGACATCTTTTTAGTGCAATGAGACACTGTGGTGCAGGAGTCAGGCCTGCTGCCGGAATTCAGGAACTCTGAAACTTGGGGTTAGGCTAGGCTCTTTCAGTGGCACACAGAGGAAGGAGCAGGTGGCTTCTGAGAGAGCTATCCTCAGCATCTCTTCTCCTCATCATAGCCTACCTATGTCCCCATTATAGTAGTGCACAAGAAGCAGAGAGCAGTAACTAGAAGTTCCAAGAACCTCCTAGGGAAACTATGAGGTGTCTTCTCCACCATAGTATCTTCCCCAACCAGTGTGGCTGGCTGCCTGACACCTGGCAGGAGGGCAGAATGGTGTTCAGGTGTTCAGGGTATGCTTGTTGGGAAGTTTTCCTATATGCTTCCTCAGAAAGCTGCCACAAATAGACCAGTCAGCCACTCTTGCAGGAAGAGAAACCATAATTTGATAAGCCTACTATGGTGTTAGCTTGAGTACTCATCCCAGTCAGGATGCTAAACAGCAAATATTGAATAGCTTTCCTTCTAATCATACTAAAAAGCAGCTAAAGCCCTGAAAGCTTACATTTGACATTTCAGTTTCTAATCCAACAAATCACTCATTATCCTCTCCTCTCTGTTCCTTCCTCCTCCTGCTCCATCTCACAATCTTTGTCTCTGTCTCTGTCTCTCTGCCTCTGTCTCTCCCTCTGTCTCCGTCTGTCTGTCTCTCTTCTCCTCTCCTCTCCTCTCCTCTCCTCTCCTCTCCTCTTCTCTTCTTCTCTCTTCTCTCTTCTCTCTTCTCTCTTCTCTCTCTCTCTCTCTCTCTCTCTCTCTCTCTCTCTCTCTCTCTCTCTCTCTCTCTCTCTCTCTCTCCTAGATAGGAGACTTCCCCTGCCTCCAATCTCTGGGCCTTGTGGACCCCATATGTGGCAGGACAGAAGGCTGCCTGTGTTCCTGGACCAAGTCTCTCCCAGATATTGGTTTTTGGGGTCTTTTCATACTCCTCTGATCTCCAAGTAGGAAATTCAATGAATGGTTCCCTCTAAACTTCTTTGGGCAGTAAAAGTCCTAAAAAACACATATCAAGAAAGGCAAGCAGGAACAGAAACACTGTGCCAGTGGTGCCCTACAGTGACACTTCCGACTTGTCCTGGCCAGAACTAGAGTGAGTGCTGACCATAACCTGGGGTTTTCAATCAAACCTTGTCTTAGAGTGAGCTCTAAACCACCATGGAAGGAGCACTGAGTAGGGTCCCAATGTCCTTTCTGAACATATTTGCATTTTCTCCTTGCCTGGGCCTCCTCACTTCTGGGATCAAAGCACATCAAAAGCTATATCTGTGTCCTGTCTAGTCACTTCCCTATCAAGAGAAGTCCATTCCTTGAAAAACAAGTCTAGACTCATACCTTCTCATACTCATATATATACATACAAGCTTTCTTGAGAGATGTACACAGAAATGAATACATGTATGTATTGTGATACACTGGCATCACAAGCACACTCACAGACAGGCAGACACACACACACACACACACACACACACACACACACACACACACACATACACACACATACACGTGCACACACGCGCGCAAGTCACTATATTCTCAAGCTCTTAAGTTCCCAGATAAAAGGAAGATGGGTTTAGTCAGACTGAGACCTCAGATGCCAAGTCCTAGCCTTTGGCCCAGCTGTTATGGCCAAATTATAAACCTCTGGTCACAACGCTGATAGTTGAAGTCCCCACACAACCTCAGCCCCAGCACACAGGCATCAGACAGTGGGAGGGGCTGAGGCCAGGCACTGGGGCTCATCTGCCAGCTCATCGCTCACAGGAGCCCAGCATGGGGGACAGTATTCAGAGCACTAATGATTTTCTATCACTGTGGAAAACCCACTACATACTCCTCTAATATCTGTTCTCAGTGTCCTATCAAATTAATGAATTTCCATCCATAATTTATGGATTTCTTTTTCTGCCCACAGGCTCCTGAATTGAGGAAGTATTGGCAGTGTCTGGCTTCCTTGTGGTTGGGGCCTCATGTGGTCCCCAACTTGATTTTCTATAATTTCTCTGATTCTTCCAAGAGCAAAAATGTTAAATTTGCTAGGAGTGTGGTAGCAGAAATCCTCTGTCTCTTTTGTGAGAAAACTTAGGGTTTCCTGTTCCCCAGAAATACTGATGTGAGGCCTGCAAAGGACTGTGGAGCAAAGGAAGCCCTAGCCCAAGTGTGATTGAGAAGCATCTTCTCTGTCTTGGTCTCCAGGTAACCACTTTCCCAGCCCTCTCTGTAGTGGTGCAGGGGGAAAATCTGCCTGACCCTGGGGTCAGAAAGCCTAAGGACAAGTGGACGGCATGGCTGCAGGGTATGGATCTGACATGATCAACTAGATCTTTGCCTCATCATGACAGCTAAGTGTTGCCCTCATGGCTAGTCATTGTCAGGCCTAGAGAGACAAAGAATGTTTCAGCACTTTGGTGGGACTTAGCTGGGAACTACCTGTGGGGAGGGGTCACCGAGCACCAGAGGACTTTGGTGCATGTGGGACTGATGCTTCTAAGAGCTCCTTTGGCCTCAGTTCAGCCTGGGCCACTGTGTTTGTAGAGAATATAGAGGGAAACCAATAAGCCTGGCCAGTTAAGACCAAAGCTGACCACTGCTTGAAGGGTCCCACTGTTCCTAGGCCCCAAGGCACACTCCACCTACACAGCGGCTGGCAGGAAGGAACCTCCCCCTATGGAAACCTTTCAGTGCACTGCCCTGCTACCCTAAAGCCTATCAACAACCTGGCCTTATGGCCCTTCAGAATGGAGTGGGGAGAGAATCGCGGGCCAGCAGCCTAAAGCCAGATCCAGCTGTGAATGCAAGGTCTTCATTTGTTTTTATTTCCAATTATTTAAGTTTTCATCTGTGTAAGGACCACCCCCATCTTCTGTGTGCTGGGGTGGAGGTGGGGGGTGGACTACCATCATTTCACAGACAAGTCTTGCCTTAGGAATGGCTTGCAGACGGAATGAACCCAGTGTGGGCCAGGGCTTCCAGATGTAAAACTCATCGCATCTGCTCCTGAGGTGGAGGTAGAAGTTGGCTTTTGATGAGAAGTCCTATGTCTATGCCTGCTCAGCATGGCTACATCACAGAACCCTGACTGAGGCAGGCAAGGGAAGGAGGAAAGGACAAACACACAGACACACATGTACAGAAAAGCTGGGGGTGCATGGGCTGTGTTCTCTCTGATGGAAGGCACCAATTGGTAACAATCCAGAACTTCAGTACATTGTGTAAGGTGTAGGAGGAGGGGTTAGCTAGCTCAGCAGGAAGTCTCCCTAGGAAGCAATCTCAGGGTGCAGTCCTCAGAGAGGAGCATGCTAGAGTTGTTCTGTCTTGCACACACTGGTCAATCCTTCTCAAACACTTGTGGTTGCACACCTTCTCAACATTTACACTCAAACCATAGGAAGGCTTTCCAACCCTCTGAGGGACTCCCATGTGTCTGAGGCATTGAGGTCCTTAACATAACCATGTTCACGTCACACAATACACATTAAGGAGTTCATCCCTCTTTCCACATTCACTCAAGGCTTCCTCCGCTCTCCATACTCAGAGGGCCTGTTTTGCAAGAACTTCCAATCATAGATTTGCTTATATCCCAGCCAGGTCCCAGGGCACCCATATTCTCCTTTCTGGCTTACCAATCCTCTCTGACACCCCAGTGACACTCGATATCTTCATGTGCTTTGTTGGGTTTCAGCTGGACCACATCTGGCATGACTTTCAGGAAACCCTCCCCAACACACAAAGCCAGGGCACAATTAGCCAGTCACAAGCTTTCAGTGTGCAAAGCAGGTGCTCTTGGGATATTTCATAGCATCCCTTCATCCTCCCTCCTGGACTTCTATGATGCCTCCAGGCCTACCCAGACCTCCTGATGCTGTACTCCCTTCTGCCAGCATGCAAAGCCAGATACTGCTCACAGACCTCTCGCAGCCTTAATAGATCTGCCTCAGGAAAGGAAGCAAACTGATGGCCCTGTGCATCACTTTTATGATACGTATGAGAGAGCAATAATTAATTTCCCAAATGCACACAGGACTCAGGGGATAGCCTGGGTGCTATTCACAGATTGCTTGATGGAGTGGCAGCTTTAGGCAAATAAGGTCTGAGTAGCATTTGCTTTGCTGAGTACTGCCTGGTGCACATTGGTCCTGATGATGGCATCTCTGAAGCAATTTCAGAAGCAGATTAAAGAAGTAGCATTTTAAATCTTTAGTAAAAACCCAAGTTGTGAGGGAAATTATGATGTCAATGTGTATTGTGTGTGTGAGCGCACGTGTGCATGCACATGCACTCTGTTTATGCACTCTGTTTCTTAAAGTTAAAAGAATAAGAAGAAGATGTGGCTGAAAATAAAACAACAGTATGGTTCACTGTGTAAACATCTTCAGTATCTCTCTCCAGTTGACCAGCTGCAAGTGTGGCCCCTGCCTCAAAGAGACAAAAAAGGGAGGGTCAGCTGTTGCCACGTTCCAAGGCATCAGGATCTGAGCTCAGCATCCTATACTCCTGGGACCTTTTCAGGAAGCAGATCTCTCTTAGAATGTGAACAGCCTGGGGGCAGCAGTTATTTTCACACAAAAGACATGAATTGAACTCAGCAGAGAAGTATGAAAACAGAAATTCAGAAACCACACTGGAAATAAGAGAGGGAGCAGATAGGAAAAACAGTACTGCTATGAATAATGACAAACCAGGTGGCACAGGCACAGTAATTGTGTTACAGTTAGCATCTCATCACTTCTCAACTTGACACAAATCTGGAGGCATGTGGGAAGAGGGAAGGTCAGTTGAAGAACTGTCTCAATCAGACTGGCCGATGGCTGTGTGTGTGCCTGTGAGACATCTTAATTTCCACCTAATGTGTGCAGGCTTAGCCCACTGTAGGCAGCACCATCCCTGAGCAGATAGGCCTTGGCTACATACATGTGCAAGGCAGAGGGAGCAAAACAGTAAGCAGCACTCCTGTATGGCTTATATTCCAACTTCCTGCCCTGCTGGAGCTCCTACCCTGCCTTGGCTTCCCATGACAATGGACTATAAGTGGTCAGATGAAATAAACACTTTCCTCTCCCGTTGTTTTTGGTCATGGTGTTTATCACAGCAACAGAAAGCAAATCAGAACAAAGTGCTAGGAGGACAGATATTGAGCCAACAGAGGGCATGGCAGCAAGAGAGGGTTTGGGGAGCCCTGACTAGCCTACCCATCTCCCTCACTGGGCATTTGTGTTCAGCCAAGGCTAGTATCAACATGCCTTTCTAAGGGCAGGGTCTCATCATGGGTGCTTGATATGCTGGTGCAGGGAGCAAAACAGTGAGAGGGAGTCTGTATTTAACATATCAAGGGGAAGCCATCAACTGAAAATGAACTGGAGCAGGTCAATGCCCAGCTTCCTGAACCTCCAGCCATTCAGCTATATGCTAGAGGAACTTCCTCCCAGGGATGCCCCACCAGGATACCCACAGGAGTATCCTGAAATCTTATTAACTTCCTTCCCATCACTGTCTCACCTCTCCTCTTCCTTGTCCCTGCTGACTGACATCAACTCTGAAGCCAGCTCCCTGCATGGAGAGTTTCTTCTCTGGGTCTTCTAACAGAACAGAGCTCTCCCTGGCCTTTCTTGAGGAACATGCTGTTACAGGGGTCAGAGCAGTAAAATACTAATTGTACAGGTCTAGATCACATGCCTACACTCTGGACCCAAACAGAAATACCAGACACAAGCCAGCTGAAGGAAAGGGGGGGCATTACCCAGAGGAATCAGTGCTATTGCCAGGAGAGAAAGAGATGGTGATCAGGTCAAGCTGCACTGGGAGGGTAGGCATGGATTAACAATGCAAGGTACAGGAAACATTGTGGCATGCATGCACGCAAGCACAAAGTATCTTGCATAGAGCTAGATGGCACGGGGTATCTGAAGAAGGCATCAGGGAATAAGGTGATCTGCACAAGTTACATGTGAGCTGAGATACAAGGTCATGGGAAAATTTAGCCCAGAAGATCTCAAAGCACAGCTGGCCCTTCCCCATCAGGCTAAGTGGCTCCCCAATCCCACTAAAATCTTCTTCCTGGCTTAGAGCTCTGAGAGTCAAGGGTCTCAGCCCTATATTCCCTCCCTTCTATCACCTGTCCATGAGACGGGCATGCAGTCTTGCTCTCTGTCGTCACTGTTATTGGTAGCCCAGACACAGGCTCCAAGGCAAAATGAGTAATCAGTAAAGGACTGAGACACCTCAAACTGTTAGCCAAGGTGAACCTTCCCTCTTTCTAAGTCAGTCTCAGATATTTGTGGTAGTAATGGCAAACTGACCAACATGACCCAGGAAACTTCTGGCTCTAGTGCTTCTATATCCTAAGAGTGAGGAACTTGGTGGGGTGTGTACCCCCTGCAAACTAATGGTAGGATCTTTCCTTAGATGCTCCCATGTCATTGAGCATAGGGCTGGATACAGGTCCTCCAAAGTTCAACTGTTTGCACAACTAGGCCCTGCTAAGTGTCAGAAGTCCCAGAGAGCCTTCTTAGAGTAAAAATCTACATACAGTGTTCCGCTCTATGCCGAGGGTGAGCATGAGACAGTGGTATGGTCCTGTTAGCTGTCAAGTGAGACGGGCCTCTTTAGGTGCAAGTGCCCCTATTAGTTCACCTTCGGAGTGCCCTTTCCTTTATGTTTGACTAATACTTTATGATGCCGGTACATGTACAGCTGTACAGACTCACAAGCATTCTACCTGCCACTTTAACCTTTCAATACATGCTCTATGACCTTTAGCAAAGCTTGCCCCAAACTATACAAGCAATCTTCTTAAAATATGACCTTAAACTGAGCATACTCAGAAACATGGCCACCCCTAATGGGGATTTCTCTCATATGACTGGACATAGGTTTCTAGAATCTAGCCTACATACTCTCCTTGTTCCTGAGGTCATGGCTCTGGAAATACCTCCCATGTCCCACTTGCCTGCTATGGATAATACATGTTTCTCCATGCCTTCATGTTTTCTGTGTTCATGTCTGTCTGCTCTTTGCTTTCACCAGGATGTGAACCCCTCTGCATTTGGTTGCAGTCTGCTATCAAGAAAACATAGGAGGGGTGAGGGAGTTGGCTCTGTCTTTAAGAGCACTTTCAGCTCTTCTGGGTGTCACAGGTTTGGTTTCCAGTATCCAAAGCAGGTGTTCTCCATCTGCCTGTAACTCCAATTTCTAAGAGATCTAATTCCCTCCTTTTGGTTTCCACAGGTGCCATGCACAAATAAAAAAAAAAACAGTATCTTAAAAAAAATATGGGATAGAGTGGGTTAAATCAACCTGTGCTGGTTTCTAGTGAAGGCATCTTTGGACCTTCCCTGAAGGATGTTATCTCACACCAGGAAGAAGAACCCCATAGGTTGTTCTCCAAATTTCTACAACCTAGGAACCTCTTTCTTAGAATAAGAATGAACCCCACATTGGAAAATGTTGAATCAAAGCCAGTTCACAGTCCCTGGAACAAGCAGCCTTAGAAATCCTCCCAAACACTCCACAAGAAAGCCCCCTTGGGCAGTTCACCCTTGTGTTTTACCAAGTACCTACTGTGGGGCCAGGGCTACCATGAAACAGAGAGAAGCTGGCCTAGAACAAGAATGAGATTGAGTCATATCCAAACCCTGAAAATCTCATCCTGAGACTGGCAGAAACAGGACTCCCCCCTCCCTGCCCTGTGCCTGCATGTTCTGGCACATGTAGCCTTTTGGCCACACCCCTGCCACCTTTGAGCATGTGAGGTAGCCTGGTAGCCAGGTTACAGGGTAAATATCCCCTCTCTTTATAAGGTCATTTCCAGCAAGCACTTGGATGTTCCCAGCACCTTAGCCCAGACAATGATGTCCACTCACCCTGAAAGCCTCTGCCCACTCCCTTTGTTCCATAGCCTTTGCTCCATGTGCCCATAGTCTTTGTTCCCCCAAATAAACGAGCTGCTCAATGAAGCACGCCTCTCAAAAAGTCTGTTTCTCACTGCACTTACCACCTGAGGTCGTGAAAGCTCCTGGCAGTTCCTTCTTCTTTTTCCTTCTCAGGCCACTAGTCTGATGGCAGGTGATCACGCTGCTAAGGGAGGGGGAGGGGTGGGAATGACAGCCTGCCACCCTAAGTCAACACAACAGGAACACTAAGCTATATCATGTAAGTGAAATGCAGCTTTACAAAGCCACTCCATGAGCAGATACACAGCAGAGACCTGGTGGTGGTGATAGTGGGGGGTGTTGAGTGGGTCCCAAGACTCTCCAAGACAGTGACGAGTCCGTGGCAAACATCTTCTGTCAGTACCTCGACAGGCAATCTCATGACCAAAACTGCAGCATAATCTTAATTGTCTCCTTTTTCTTCCCACTATAATAAATAATTCTTTTAGGAGATATTTTGTTTGTTATAGTTCATTCTTTCCACGTTTTGGTGAGATACACTACTGTCTTATAGCTCATCTCTTCTCTGAGTAGATATTGCCTTGTGTAGTCATTCCTCAAGTGTCAAGCTGGGTTTTCATTGTCTACAGTGGAGGCATTTCTCACAAATTAAGTGCTGGTGATATATGGCTACTTGTCTGGTGTCACAATAAACAACGTGGAATAGTTGCTGGACACTCCTTGGGGACTGCTGAATAGCTGTGTGTCACCATGGCATGGTGCCTTTGTTAGTGTTGGTCTGAGCAGTTATGTGTCTACACACATAGATTCTTCCTCTATGTAGCATTACACGGATCCTCTTGGCAGGGGTTAAATGTCTGCCCCAGGCTCTCATGGCTACAGTTCAGGATTAGACACTACTCTGGCCTCTGTGAACAGGCAAAAGAGCCTGTATTTGGTCCTTTCTGAACTCAAAAGGAGACTCACCAAGGCTTGTAAAGAAGCAGAGACCTCACCATCCCACAGCTCTGTTCGGCAGCTCTCGCTCACATTTCTAAGATGCTTTATGTTGGCAAAAACCCATTCCCACCTATCACTTTAGTTAGACTCATCACAGGGTTGTAGACAAGATAAGACTGTCAGTTTTGAGACGTACACTGGCAACCTAAGCTCAGTGCTGTGTGGGGACTTTGCTCTCGGACACTGAGGTGTTAGCAGTAGAAAGAGAGCAGAACTTTCATTTTCTCTAATACGTTTGTATAATCCAGCAGTTCAGGAGGCTGAGAAAGTTCATAACTTCAAAACTACCCCTGTTTATGAAGTGAGTGCAAGGCCAACCTGAATAACTTTAAAAAATCAAGTCTAAAAGTAAAAAAAAAAAAAAAGGTTGGATAACATGGGATGTAACCTAGTAGTAAGAACATTAACTTAGAATGAACAAAGCCCTAGGTTCCATCTCAGCAGCCCCCCCCCCAAAAAAAGGTCAAGCTGGAATCAGGTCTATGGAAGCTGCTTATTCCAAGGAGGATCTGAGGTTTAAAATCAGCCATACCACACTTAGCTATGCTGGAACGTCTTCTCCCTTTCCCTAGAGAGGAAAGCGACACCTGTGCCATGGTCAGCCAGATGTGTCCTGATAAGGTGCTTGCAAAAGAAACAGAGAGTAGGGCTCAAGTCTTGAAGGTATCTGAGAGTTTGTTGTAGGGCCAGGGCTGTGATGTCTCCTTCTTTCTGGGTCTTAATAAAGGGCGTCAGTGAAGAGCAATACCGAGAGGGAGTTAGGGGCATAGTAGGTCCGAGATCACTTGGAGCTTAGGCCTCTATACACATGAAATGGGGCCTCTGACTGTTCCAATCCATAGCCAGTGAGTTTGATGTTCAACAGACACCATCTACTGTGGGGTCATGTACGCCTGGTATAAACCCAAGGCACAAGTTTTCCTGTGAGCCAGGAGCCAAAAGCCATCTTCAGTGGGGTCTGTAAAACATCATGGCCACATGCTGCATACCCATCCCAATGGCCCCTGCCTTAGCACAGACTCAGGGCATGTGGTACATCAGATACATCATCTTCTGTGCCTACCTTATCCCACATGCCAAGGCCTCTCCACTCTCAACAGCCCATCTTGTCCGTATCTGCCCACCCCTCAAGTCCTTCCTAAGATGTTGAATTTTTAAATAGTGTTGGAATTGTTACAGACAATAGGGATTTTTGAAGTTGGACTGAACGCATCTTGCATTATGAGATGCTTGGTCATGAGTCTTTATGGACAAGGGGTGGAAGGTTATGGCTTAAAAACTAACACAGGAAATGTTTAATGTGGAGATAGATTTTGGATGAAGAACTTGCCTGAGTTATTGGGACAGAGAAGAGGAGACTCTTCAGGAAAGGCCTCTCAGAGGAGATGGCATTTAAGATGAAACTAAAGGAAGACAGGGGGCCCACTGAGTGAAATACAGGGCAGCAGACAGCAAATGGCAGTGGCCAGGAGGGGTAGGAGCTAAGTAGATACTTGCAGACTTTGAAGTATTCTAGAGTGGATGGGCTGACAGAATGGTAACAAGAGTAGTCCTTGACCCCCGGCAGAGGCCTCACGTATAAGAAGTGGCCACACAGCACCACTTTGTGATGATTTTCCTGTTACCTTGATAGTTGCGTTCCTGCCCACACTCTTGTCATGACTTTAAACGAACCTCTCTCCTACAGAGTGCTTGCTTTGGGATGGAACAAGAGCCCTGCTGTGCTCCATCACAGAAGTGGGTAGACACACCTAGATCAAGGGATGGTTTGGGACTGTCTCACTTGCTGCAGGGGTTCCCACTAGGGCCAGACACTCAGGAGTGAACACTGGGTCAAAATACACTTTTGCATTTTGTCTTAATTTCTGTTTTCTGAGGCAAGGTTTCATGTATCCAAGGCTGGCCTTAAAGTTGATATATAACTCATGGCTTCCTATATGCTAAGCTAGCACCCTAGATAGGGTCTCACTATGTTGTCACTGGCCTGGAATTTGCTACAGCATTCCTATATCAGCCCCCATCCCTCCCCCAGCCAATGCTACCACCCCACCTACCTTCATTATATTAATTTGTAAACACACCTAAACTGCTCATGACAACAGTGCCCACTCCCATGGGCAGAAGACCATCTGAACCATTCTGGGGAGGCCATCTGGAGATTAGTGGCTTTTAATGTGCATCCAGGTGCACAATTGTATTATCTCCCTTTCCCATTGCTGCGACAAAAATACCTGACAGAACAATTTAAGGGAGGAAGGATTAGTTTGGATAAAGGGTTCATTCAGTCCATCCTGTCAGGGAAGGCCCGGTGGCAAAAACAAGCAGAGCCCCTCACACAATGGAGACACAGAAAGCCAAGAATCAAGAAGGGCATCTTAATGAGTGTTTAATTACTGTGAAGAGATGCTGTGACCACAACAATTCTTACAAAAGAAAGCATTCCGTTGGGGCTCGCTTACAGGTCCAGAGGTTTAGTCCGTCTTCATCACGGCACGTAGCATGGAGACACGCAGGCAGACACAATGCTGGAGACGTAGCTGAGACTTCTATGTCCTAAACTGCAGGCAGCAGGAAGAGAGAGAGAAGGAGTCACCGGGTCTGTCTTGAGCTTCTGAAAACTCATTGCCAAGCCCCGGTGACAAACCTCCAACAAGGCCACACCTCCTACTCCTTCTCAAAGCACCCTTTTCTGATGACCAACCTTCAAATATATGAATGTGCGGGGCCATTCTTATTCAAACCAGCACACATGGGACTGCAAGTTAAGTTGGGTTATAACCCTTATAAGTCCAGCACTAATGCCCCGTTTCTGCTAGCCCGGCCCACAGCCTCCTCAAGATAGTATCATTAGAAAGGGGCCACAGGCTTAAACACATGAGCCTGTGGGAACCTTCCACCTTCAAACTATAACATGAACTTATAGTCAAGAGGAAATGAGAAGTAACGCTTCCTGAGGTGGGCACAGCACATAGGAACAGAGAGAAATAGAAATAAACAGCCATGTCTGCAAACACAACACAGAGCCTCAGGAACCTGCGAATGGGGAAAGACCTCTGGCCCCACCCATCAGAAAACCAGGCAATCACAAGTGCTTCTCCGGAAATCTCCTTCATTATTCAAGATGATGTAGACTGGTTCTCAAGAGCTCTCAAAGCCATACCAATGTTGGTAAGGTCACCACCCAACATGGAGACAGGAAACGCATAATGAATAAACATTAGTGAAAGGGACTGTGTAATACCATGAATTTTTCAGTGCCAAAAAAACAGCTGAGAAGTTATTTTTAAAAATGCATGACTTTCATATTTGATTATAAGTCAAGAGCAGCCAAAAAGAAAAAGAGAATTGGGTGTGGGGTGGCAGTGGGGCAAAAGGCACCAGCGACAGCCTTGCAGACTGGAATTAATGAGGTCCTCCTAAAGGCAAAGGAGTGACACAGTGATTAGTTAATTACCATTCAGACACCTATAATTAATGCACAACTGGAATTGGTGAACAATGAATTAAGCCACCACAGAACAGTGCTGCACAAATCGAACTGAGCGCCCTGCTCGCTGATTTCGAATGTTGTTAACTAAGGCTTCACCATTGTGATTTCATTAGTGTCTCCCTCAGACAATGTGTTATGTGACCAGTGGGTGAGTTGAGCTGAAGTACCAGCTGCCTAATAAAGCTTGTGATCTCAGTGCTAGTATTTGGGTGTCCCCTACATGGAGTATGCTTCTGCCTGATGTCTGAGTCCATGCATCTGACTCAGAACCTGGCCTCTCAAGCATGTGCAGAAAGCCCAGATGAAGGAGAGGTGAAGAGAGACATGAAGGATGCTAAGAGGAAAAGTAAGATGTTTTTCACTGCTATGAGAGTGCCACTGTCCTCCCAGGCTCCCTACCATCCTGATCCCAATTAACACCACAGGGGAAGATGATCCAGGCCCTAGCAATGCTTTCTCCAAACACCAGGTGGGGTGATTGCTCTGATTGAATATAAAGGGGGCTCAGGTATTTAAAGGCAGGCAAGTCCCAGCTGTGTGGGACTTTCTAGGAACTTTAGGGGTTGGGACCTAACTTGAGAACTAGGTAGATGGGTATGGGTCAGGGAATATTATTCTTGCCCCCTCCGTATCTTGCTCCTTTCTTCTTTATTAGCCATAAAGTGATCAGTTCTCCTACACATGTCCCTACCACCATGATGACCTTCGCCTAAGTGCCTGAGGTGGAATAACCATAGACTAAACCCACAAAAAATTGGAGCCAAATAAAGCCTACCTTTAAGCTGCTTCGCATATGTTTGGTCACAGTACCAAGAAAAGCAGCAAATGTGGGGATCTTTCAAAAAGGTAAGTCAAGCCATTACTTTTAAAAGTTTTTGTTTGGAAACTCTCTCAATAATGTCCAACATAAAGGGGATGAAGATTTACTCCCTACAGCATGGCAACCAGGCCGGGGGTAAGTTAATCTATGTTACCATCAGTTTCATCTATCCATCTATATAGCTCAGACATATTCATCTTTCTGTGCCACAAAATCTTCAGCTCGACTCTGCCCTGGGACCTTCGCATATACTAGTCCTGAAGCCTAGAACATTCTTCCTCAGCATTTGCCTCAGTGACTATATCTCATCTCAAATTTTATCCTCTCAGAAATGTTTATCATGACTTCTCTATCTAAACTAGCTCCATCTCCCATAGTACCACTGTTATTCTCCCTCATGTACCCCAATTATTAACTTCATGATATACAAAATATGGGTTGCATGGTCCTCCAGTTTGGCTGTCCTCCCACTTTTCACCACATCCCAATAATGCCAGCATATTATGACTCCATCAGAGTCCTCAAGATGTACTTTGGAAATATCATCATAGACATATCCAAAGATGTCTGTGTCTGAGTCAAGCTGACAATAAAGATTAACTACCACAGAGAGGAAACTAACTATATGAAAAAATTCTACCCATGAATTCAAGTCAAGAACTCCTGTCCCAGGAGTGGTTTCCAATCATTCTGTATCCAATAGCAAAACCCTGAGGTCCCAGGACTGATCCTCACTAGCCCAGCCTATGTCATATGGCCATCTCTGAACCAATCATAATAGCCAAGAGGATGATACACTATTGACTAGATGTGGGTTTGTCAACCTGGAGATGGGAGAGTAAGGCAGAGTCCAGACTTCTCAAGCCAAAGGAATAAAAATGTTGGGGAGGTAGAGGCACAAAGGAGAAATGGACAGGAAAGCAGATGCCTAATACCAGAACCATGGCCAAGGATACAGAATGCTTGTAGAGACCCAGAAAGGACAGTGTTCAGAATAATATGACCCATCTCAATGTGCCAGAAACTTCTGTGTCACAGATGGGAAACCACAAGTCTTAGGTTTATGAGTTATCTTCTCACACCTAACAGCAACAACCTTAAATATTTTAACTTAAATATTTCTGTTTCAGAAGAAAGAAAAGGGCATCAGGTTCTCTGGAGTTACAGGCAACTGTGAGACACCTAACATGGGTGCTGGGAACCCTGAACACAGGTCCCTTGGAAGATCAGCAATCACTCTTAACTGTTGAACCATTTCTCCAGTACCTAAATGTGAGGGAAGTTCTTGTTCGATAACATGACTATAGCTGGAATTAAGTAAAACCCAAGTGGCTAAGTACACTGGTGAGGAATTTTTTCTTAATTGATTTGAGTCATTTGAGGTGGCAGCCTATATAAAACACATGGGAGAAGGAAGCTCTTGCTCATTGCTTGTTTGTTCTCACTCTCCTGGCAAGTCCATTCCTTCACTGGCATTAGAACCTACTTCTCAGAGATTCTGGCATATTCTAAAGACCAACTGAAACATCAAGCCTTATGGATAGAACACCTATTTGATTCTTGGACTTTCCATCGGAAGACAACCATTGTTGGAATAGTTGGCCCATAACATTTAAGCCACTATAATAATCATATGTATTTATGTATGTATGTATGTATGTATGTATGTATGTATGTGTGTGTATATAAAATTCATGTGTACGCATAATTATAGTTTATATATACTATAATATATAGATATAAAATATATGATATATACACAGTATAGTATATAAATCATATATATAATTTATTTTATCACTTCTGTTTCTCTAGGCAGCTCTGACTAACACACTGAGAAAGCCACTTGTGATAGTTTATCTTGCTTGTCAACATGACTTGATTAGAAGATGTCTAAGACTGATGAGAGGTACCTCTGTGTCTGGGGTTGGCATGTGGGTTTCAGAGATGAGTGGCAGGTAGGAATTGACTTGGGATAGAAAACCCTCTTTGAAAAGACCTTCCAAGGGACATCCCAGAAAGGAAGTCTTTTTTTAAAAGGGCAGCCTGTGTGCCTGAATCCCTTCTGAGTATGTCACTCACTGCAGTCATGCCATAACATTGAATGCCTGCTTCCCAACATCAGCAACCCTCTATGAAGTTTCCAGACTTTCAGCACCAGACTGAGACTTCTAGGGCCTCCAGCTCTTTTGAACTAAGCAGCTGGCCTATTCTCTGACAGTTCTACCCCCAATATTTGGAAAGGACTGTGGTGCCATGATCCTGCAGAAGTTGTCATAGGACCTGCCTTAATGCTACAGCAACCACTAAGCAACTGTGTAGACTTCAAATGAGCTGCTCATTTTTCTGGGTCTTAGTTTCATTGTCTATAAACAGCTAAACTACTCCTATCCTGAATGTCCCCCTACGGGGGAGCAAATAAGCTAGGAAAAAGAAGTGGTCAGTGAATGAAATGCCAGGATAAATCCTGTATCAGGAGGCACCAGATATTCTGCCACTCAAAAGTAAATGGCCCATAGAGATGAAAGTTGGAGAGTGATGCCAAGGATTCTTATTCATCTGGAGGGACAGGAGATGACTCAAAATAGATGGACTATGTCCCAGTAGCCTGGTGTGAAGGACAGGAGGAAAAAATATTTAAAGACTGATTCTCCTCCCTTCTATAAAGTTCAGCCAGGAGCCTGGAGCTCCGCAGATTATGCCAACAGTACCAAGCTAGAAGGAGACTTCCATAGAGTTCACTTTCAGTCTTATGGAGTTCTCGATGCAGTGGTTGGGCTAAAGGTTGTACTTCTAAGAGTTTATGCTATGAGACAGGATGCTAAATCAATAGCCACAAGAAAAGCTGTGGTGAAGAATCAAACAACCTGAGCCAAGAAAGTCTTACAAAGACTGAAGCTTCTACCAAGGACCATGCATGAACTGAACCTTGACTCCTTACACATATGTAGCAGATGGGCAGCTTAGTCTTCATGTGGGTCCTCTAGTAAGGGAAGCATGGGCTGTATCTGACATGGACTCTGTGGCCTACTTTTCAATTATGACCCTCTGACAGGGTTGCTTGGCTTAGCCTCAATGTAAGAGGATGTGTGATTCTGATACAATTTGATATTTTGTGTGTTGGCAGAGCAGGTCCCCTTTTCTGATGAGTAAGAGAAGGGAGATGGGGGAAGAGGGATGGAGAGTGGGACCAGGAGAAGAGGAGGTGGCTATGATCAGATGTAAAGTGCATACATTTTTCAAAAAGAAAGAAAAGCTCTAGTGAGAGGCTTAATCGGGAGAATGAAGGACCAGCTACTAGCATGTCCCTTTGGATTTTACAGGAGAAAGTCAAAGGCCCAAAATGGAGTTAAGGACACATCCAAGGGTCTAATGAGTAAAAGGCCAAGGAATCATGTAGATCTGAGACTTGAATTTTCTGGTTTGCTTGCTTTAGATAGAATACATCCAGTGTATATGTCAAGTGTCCAGCCTAGCAAATTTTAAACTACACATTTATTATGTGGCCATCATTCATAACAAAACAGAATATTTCCAGCACCTAGAAAGCTCTATCCTGGCCCTGCCAAGCCAACATGTTCTCTAATTTATATGACCATTGATGAGCTTCATCTGACTTTGAATTTTCTATAAATGGTTCTGTGTTGTTTAGATGACCTTTACTGGGAAGTTGACTACTATTCTTCAGTACTGATGACAAGCCAAATAATAATAATAGTGGTGGTGGTGGTGGTGATGCTGATGCTGATGATGATTCCATTCACAAACTTTTCAGTGAACCAGTGAGTTTCTTGGAGTTACTTACAATAGTGTAGGAGACACAGACAGTTGCTGAAAAGCCTCCTGCCTTAGGGTTTCTATTAGTGTGATAAAGCACCATGACCAAAGGCAACTTGGGAAAGAAAGGGTTTATTTCATCTTTCATCTTATAGTTCACCTTCCAAGGAAGTAAGGGCAGGATCTTAAGGCAGGAACCTGGAAGCAGGGGATGAAGCAGAGTGCATGGAAGAGTGCTGATTACCAGCTTGTTCCACATGGCTTGCTCAGCCTGCTTTCTTATATACCTCAGGGTCACCTGCCCAGGAATGGCACTGCCCACAGTGGCCTGAGCCGTTCAATATCAATCACTATTTAAGAAAATGCACCACAGGCTTTCTCACAAGCCAATCTGGTGGGGGCCATTTCCTCAGTTAAGGTTCCCTCCTCTTGACTGTAGCTGATGTCAAGTTGACATAAAACTACCCAGCTCACCACACCAGCTTGGTATAAAAGACAACTCACAAAACTGTGCTTGAGTCTCCTACTCTATCACATGATCTCTCCAGCAACCATTGCTTAGGACCAGCCTTCAGAGTTGGTATTGTTTTTTGAGCTTCTTGAATATTTTTGTACCTTTGGGGAGCCTTTGGCACCTCCTCAACTCTAAGTCAGAATGTTTCAGTTTGGAAGAAATATCTACCCAAAATCTTGTTTGCCCAGAATGATGTTTTCAAACTCCTCACCTGTGCTGATAACACACATTTAGTATATTCATACACCTGTTGAAAAACATCCAGATGGGCTTTCAGAGGGGCTGTTATGAATAACTACTATAAACATCCTTGTTTCTGTCTTCAGAACACACAGCCACTCATATTTTTGGGCATAAGGGAGGGTTGAGGTAACTTACACTTAAGAGGGATGCTTATGCTCCCAGAGCTGTGGCATGCCCCAGCCTCCCTCTGAAGGAATGTTGAAACCATTATAAATGCCTACTAGCTAGAAAAGGAACCTCTGTAAGAGCCCCAGGATCCTGTATAATGTATGATCCAGAGCCACCCTCTGGCAGACTCCCAAGCTCATTAGAGTCTGTTTCTCTGCTCTAATAAAGTTGATTGCACTGGGCGTGGTGGTGCATGCCTTTAATCCCAGCACTCGGGAGGCAGAGGCAGGTGGATCACTGTGAGTTCGAGGCCCCCCTGGTCCACAAAGTGAGTCCAGGACAGCCCAGGCTACACAGAGAAACCCTGTCTCAAAAAACCAAAAACAGAAACAGAAACAAAACACGAATTTTGCTTCCGTGTTCTATCCTCATGTTCCCGCTTTCATTTTCCAAGTTGAGGCCTTTTCAGATTGCCCAAGACCTTCTGGTTTTCTCTATCTGTTGCTTTCATTTTTTGTCACATGCCACTGTTGAGCCTTTTGTGTTTCTATCTTACGTCTTTCATTGACATCCAATCCTTTGTTTGATCTACAGAACAAACTATGCAGTTCCCCTAGACAACCACCTCACACCCTAAAGCACCTGTAGTAGGCATATTTCCCATAATGCAACTTATAGATCATAAGGTATACATATGTGCAGTTTTAAAAGATGCCAAAATTATTGAACCATGCTGCATTCCCACTCACAGAATATGAGCACTCTAGTGGCTTCACAGTCCCACCAACACTTAGCAGGTTGTTATGCTGTTAAACCTTAGATGTCCTGGTACCTAGTCCTCTGCTATTATTTTATTTTTAATGATAACTAATGATCTTGAGTGACTTCTTACATACTTACTGGCCATTTGTATATTTTCATTTTTAAAATGCCTCTCTAATCTTCCAATTTTTTTAGTTGCTGATACTTTCTTTAATCTATATAATTTGTGTGTGTGCATGTGCAGTATTTTGAATGAATCAAGGGCATTGTGCATGTTAAGCAAGTCTTCTATCACTGAGTTACTTTAATAACTCTTGGTTTCTAGAGATAAGGGCTCACTATGTACCTCAGGTTTCTGTTGAGTCCTTACATGACTCCAGGGATTGACCTACCTCGAGCTACAAGAGAATAAAGAAAGGACAATACACAGAAAAGGCAAATACATAGAAGAATGGGATCCAATGAATGATCTGGGCTCCATGATACAGAGTTCACAAAACCTTAGAAGTTCAGCATCTTTATTACATATGGGTAGGCAGGTTATTACACACAGGTAAACAAGGGGGTAGAGGTACAGTGTAGTGGAAGTTTTGGTTTCTTTAAAAATTCAGTTATGTTATTTAAACATCTTTTGTTTTAATCTCAAGTGTGGAATATGGGGCTGACTTAGTTTATATAACTGTTAAATATAATTGCTACATGTGAGAGCATGATCTTTGCCATCTGATAACAACCTCATGCAACTTGGAGAGGGGAGTGGTCTTTGCCAGGTGCAGATAGTTTAATTCTGAGGACTCTGAGAGGGTATAAATACCACAGCCCAGAGAGAGAAGAAAGGAATGCTTTGAGGAATGCTTCAAGGAAATAGTCGGAAGAGGAAGAAAGCTGCTGATGCTTTGTCCTGCTGTCACCTTTGCTGGTTTGAGGGCTTGCTGGTTTGCTGTTTGCTGGCTTGCTGGTTTGCTTGTTTACTGGTTTGCTGGTTTGCAAGTTTGTTTGTTTGCTGGTTTGCTGGTTTTTCTGGTTTGCTAGTTTGCTGGTTTGCTGGTTTTGCTGGTTTGCTGGTTTGTAAGTTTGCTTGTTGGCTGGTTTGCTGGTTTGCTGGACATCCTGACTATGAAGATTGGAATTGCCCCCAAGAAACTAAGTCTAAAGAAGTCTGTGTCCTTTGTCCCTTCTAACCTTCTTTCTCTCATACCTAGTGTTGGGGTGTTGGAGGAAAGGAGGTAGAGGAAAGAAACCAAAATAAAATCGTTTAAAAACAAAGCAAGTGCAGGAGAGCCAGGGCTACACTGAGAAACCTGTTTAAAAAAAAAAGAAAAAGAAAAAACAAGGAGAAAGGTTTAACTAATCTATTAGGAACAATCTCTATAGGGGAGCAGTCTTCAGGCCATAAACATGGCAGGGGAGATCAATGGTAGGAATTTTTTGCACACACTGTCAATATTCCCATTCATACCCAAGGAGATTTTCCTATCCTCTCAGCCTCACCTAGGGAAGGTTTTGCCACTCCACTCTCATGAGACTTCAGTATTGGTCTTTGACATGGGTGTGACCAATCAAATAACACACATTCATTCAGTCCGTAACTTCCTCGATGGAGGCTCCTCCTGCCTCTGGATTCACTATGTAGCCCAAACTAGCATGTCCTACCTTAGCATATTCTTACATCAGACCTCCAAGTTTTGATATACTTTGATATAAGCTACACTGCTTATAGCCATTCTTTACATAGCCCAGATACCAATTCCTCTGTCAAACATATTCACAGTATCATGAGTATCTTCTCCCAGATTGTCCTTCCATATTCATTACAGATACAAAATAAAGTCCAAGCTAAACAAGTCTACATACTTGTTGAGGGCTGGCTCAGGGGATTGTGACAGCCTGGTCCTGAAGTATACGTGCTCTGAACTTTCAATGTTCTGAAGTCTTCTATTTGCTCTGTCTCATCCCTTTCTCCCTCTGCTTTGCAGGTGGTAAGGTGCATAACTTCTTGAATCTACACACATAGGACAGAGATCCCTATCTCTTCTCTTGCAAACCTCTATGTACTCCAGTTTCTTTGCCTACAAAATGCAGATAGTGAACACACCTGCTTCTCAGAATGCCAGGAAGAATTAACTGAGATAATGCATGCAAAGTGCTTCTTCCAGCATGTAATAATAGTAGACAGTGATATTTATTAGCTGACTGACATGTAGGGCAAGCTCCCTTGTTGTCTCCTAGCTTTTAATGATTGCCTGGCCCTTTCTATTTGCTGGGAGTCCAGGAGGCCCTTCTGTGTCTTCACCCTTATACCAATGTTTATGATGTCCTGTAGAGCTCAGAGAGCCCACCTCTAGCCCCATCCAATGGGCTTGTGCCCAATCCTGTTCCCTCCACAACTTATCAGCAAAATATTCTATGACTAGACCATGGCTCTGACTTCTCTCACCCTGGAGCTCCCAGCTGCCAAGCCTCTCTGCCTATTCTGTTCAGTCTTCCAGGCAGTGGGTCTGGCTTCATGCATGAAGGTTCTGTTACGCTGTTAGTGCCCGCTGTTGCTGCCCGGCAGCAATTTCAACCATGATGTTTGCCCAATAAAATAAAATGTCATAATTCCAAGAAGGCAACAATTGGGAAAGAGCATGTATGCTGTTCAGAGTTCAGAGAGTTTCCCAGTTACCCTTGCCAACCTACGATGTACATAGCCAAGGACCAGAGAACATATCAGAGAATGGTGCCCTGGCCTGCCTACAACACAGACCCTGAACCGCTGTGTCATCAGTAGCATCTAATCTATGTGTATGGAATGAATAGATTAACTAATGACAGGTTCCCAAGTGATTTGAGTTCAGTCATGCATGCAAGCCTTTGATTTCTGTTCACCAAGCAGAAAGAGCTGCTGTTTTCATTCAGTGTTTGTGGCCAGAGCTATGGGCTCCTTCTGTAAGACAGTTTCCCATTAGTCACTTCTGGAAATGGGCAGGAAGAAGAAATGGCAGATTTTTTTTTAACCTACTTGCATACACTTCTGATCTTCTCAAGAGCCTTACACGAACTTCAGGCTTCTCTGGCTCCACTGAACCCATTTTCTAAATCTGTCTTCTCGGTATCAGAAAATTACAACCTGACGCATGCTGCGGAGTCCATCTATGGTACCAATGCTTCTTTCCCTGTCCCTTGGAAAGAGGATGAGAACCTAGGCTGGGAAGTTGATGGACAGAGAGTCTACCACAGTCCTTACTGCACAGCATCTCAAGGACAAGCTTTCTTAGGAGAATTCTCACAGCTGCACAGATCGCATTTATAGTCATTCATTCATTCATTCATTCATTCATTCATAGTATCGTTCATCTTTCCCAGGACTCACGATGTAAAGCAGCTCTTTCTCCCCAGTCTACCCACTTGGAGTTGACTTTTCAAAATTAGATGAGCACAGATAGGACATACCTGTCGTCTAAAGTTCTCAAGAACAAATGCCAGTGTTGGCGATCTCCTGATACATGGAAGGAATTCTTGTCCAGCTTCAAGCTTAATAGCCCTGCAGCTGACATTCCCTTGTGGACACTGTGCTGTGTGGGGACCTGAGTCTTCAAGCTTCTTGTCTCTCCAACTGCCTAATGATGTATTGCACATATCTACCTGATGGATTAGTCTGGCCACTCTGCAGATGCAGCTGGCCGTTTCTTCCCAGTCTTTTAAAGCCCAGGCCCCTCAAACAGAAGCCTGTCAAAGTGCTGCCAGGAGCCAGGAAGGAAAATGTGGGAGAGGATGCCCCATTGCCTCTTGTCTACAAGCACAGGATACCTCATAGCAGATGCTACAAATGCTGTCACCATTCACAAATGTGCCTGTTACATATCATTGCCTGGGTTCCTCCAGGTCCTGCTTTCCAAGGGACAGGAGAAGAGTCTCTCTAAACAGAGAACCAAAGGAATAGGTCACAGGAATGCACCATTCATGCATATATGATTGTGGCCTCATGAAAGGGTTTCATTCTAGGAAACCAGATGGGACTTCTTGTGTTTCCTTTGGCCTTAGCTACTGAGCACCAGGGCTATTGGCTGAGATATGGCATCTGTATAGAGGCAAGACCTGGATTTACTGACCTAGTACACAGGAGTCTCTTCCCTGGAGGCTCATAGCCAGAGTGTGGCCCAGCTGCTGCTGAATCTCTTGCCCTCCTGCCTTTCTAACTTCAGAAGCCCACTGACTGTTAGATCAGCCCACAGACAAACCCTGTATAAAACTGCCTGACCCAGGAACCTTTATGTTCCATGATGTCTATTCACTATGTGGTCTTTGAAATGCACTGAAGACTTTCATAAGCAGGGCATGGAAACACAGCTGTTTGTTAATCATTGGCCAACATTTTACAGCATAGGCTTTCATTGCACATTGTATAGTGATAACTCATGAGACAAGTGGGCAGGCCTGGCACAAGTCAGCCATCCCAGCTACTAGAAAGGCGCTGAGAGGGAATCACAAGTTAAAGGCCTAGGCTATATCATGAGCTCAAGGTCAACCTGACTAACTTAATGAAACCATGTAACAAAATAAAAACTATACATTAAAAGTTGTAGCTCAGTGGTAGAGCACTTATCTAGAATTTGTGAGAACTACAGATCTATTCTCAGGAGAGAGAGAAGGAGGGGAGGAAGGAAAACATGAGGAGCAGGAGGAAAAGAAAAGATGGTATCCACAAATAATGCCTACAGCCAGCACATGGTGCTTATTCCATAGCTGGGGGAAGGAAATTGACCAAACCTGTGGGGACTCCCCCAGGTCCAGTGTTACAGGCCAGTTTTCCTAGCTGTTCTCAGAAAGAAGGTACCAAGATCCACAGAAAGATGGTGTCACCTCTCAGACAAACAAGGGGCTGTACAATAGTTCCCTGTGATATAACCTCTTATATATATATATATAAGGAAACAATATTAATCACTGGGGTTTATTGGGTGCTTCTTCCAAGTCAGGAAGGATGCTAAAATTTTTTGCATTCATCATCTCAGTTAATCCTTTCATCTATAACCATCAGACATTTGCTATCATGGTATCACTTTACAATTAAGGACATTGAGGCTTATGTAAAAGAATTTACAGAATCACAGAGCTAGGTGACAGGCCAAAGTCCACTTACACTCAGGCCTGTTGGATTTTTAGAATTCATTCGGCCTGATGACCTGTTCCTGTGGTGAGTTCCCTTTACAGGAGACAGAGGTCAGCCTGGACTTACCCAAGCAGGATGGGAAGGAATATGTCCCAGAAGATAAGCACTGGGAGGTTCCCTCTGGTGGTTTGGATGTTGTGTATACGCTTGGTCTCCAGAGGGTGGCACTGTTTGAGGAGGCAAAAAAGGTGCAGTCTTGCTAGAGGACATGTGTCACTGGGGGCCAGTTGTAAGAGTTTAAAACTTTGTGCTATTTTGAGGTTGCTTTGTTTACTGCCTTGAGTTCAAGATGAGAGCTTCCTGATTGCTGTTCCAGCCACCATACCTGCTCTATCTGTTCAGCCTTCATGGACTTTAACCCTCTGGAACTATAAACCCAGATACATACTTTCTTCTATAAGCTACCTTAGTCATGGCATTTTACCACAGCACTAGAAAAGTAACTAATAAGACTCCCAGTCTGGATGGTTCTGGGGTCCACTAAGTTTCTTCTGGCCTTTTTTGAGCCTGGGTATCTGAATATGAATGAAAGTCACCGCTCAGCCACTTAACAGAGTAAAAGTTTCCCTTCTGCTGAATAATCACTTTTACTTTCTCCATCTTATAATAAAGAGCACGGATACAATAATCCCAAAACCCGCTGTGGCCCTCTCTCTATTTCAGAAACCAAAAATGAAGTTGTTTTCAGCTCATCCCCAGCAGTCTCCTCTCATCCTCATTCCCAGCCCAGGTTTGGGGTGCAAGCTTACTAGTTATGACATTAATACTGCCCTGGCCAACTCAAAATATTCCGGTACTCACTGCTTTCCATGAAGACAATCTTTCCTGGCTTATTCTGCAAAAATGAGGATGCTTCCCATCTGCCCTGCCTTCTTGGGCGTTCCCAAGGAGACAAGGTGCTGGACCTGTGCTCACCCAGTAGATAATTACAAAGCATGGCCTCTTCTCTTGTGGGTGAGATGCCTTGCTACCATGCTGTCACTCCATCAGTGGCAGTTATAGATAAACCTTCAGGAGTCTCACTTGAGAAATTAGGTGTATAAATCCCATTATTAGTGATGCAGTACCCCACCATAATTGAGCTCTGACAGCTCTCTGTGGGACCTCAGTCAATATTTGCTGAAAATCAACTACAGACCTTGTTATGATTCCATGCAAACACTGTGTGCCACTCTAACAAGGCGTACTCCAGCCTCAAGCATGCTCCAGGCTCGAGGGAGAGAAGTTAAATTAAGCTGTACAAGTGTCCACGGGATAAAGCATTTCCTGATACTTAAACTGCCAATTGCCAAGACCTGGACTCTACCAAGTGCAGGTACTCACTGTGTCAGCACTCAGGACTAGTGCTCTTGGTTAATACCAGGCACAGAGACCAGCATAAGCTTGGTATTCAAGTGAGAGAGTAAGGTAATGTGTAAACTGAACGTGTGGCTTGGTGGCTCAATAAATGAATGGGGAGTGGGAGTTATAAAACTGGAGTTCTGGCTTTGCTTTTCTGTTCACAGAGCCCTTTTCAAGCTCACCTCCATTTTCTCATTGATAAAATAAAATGGAGAGTTGAGTTCTGACTCCTGTAGCTGAACAACAAATACACAGATCAGAAAGAAAGGGAGACAAATGTGAAAGCTGGCAGCTCTGGCTCCGTTGATGTCTGTAGCCGATGTTGCCACCGGGGCGGAGGCCATGTCGATGTCCAGGATCTGTGTTGCTGCCTGAGGCCGCATTGTTGCCTGTAGGCCCTGCTGCAAATTGGGGCCACATTGATGTGAGTGACCTGCTCTTCCAACTGAGGCTATGAAGATGTCCGCGTCCATGTTGTGGCTGAGGGCCATGTCAGGATCCAAGGACCTGCTGCAGCCCAGCTGGGGTCTATGATGATGTCAGTGGCCTGTGTTACCACTAAAGGTCATGCAGATATGTGCTGCTCCTGGGGTTGTGTCAGTGTCCATGCATTGTGCTGCTGCAGGGGGCCATTCTGATCTGAGTGGCCTGAACTGCCACCTAAGGCTGTGGTGACGTCTGGGGCCATGCTGCCTCAGAGGGCCATGCCTGGGTCCATGGCCCTACTGCAGCCAGGGTCTGTGTTGATGTGTGGGAAGTATGGTGCGGGTGATGAAGTGTGGATCTCCACAGTTGATGGCTTCCCGCAGCATTGCAGGGGTAGGGGAAAGGATGCAGCTCTGCTCGGAGGCAGGCCACTAGGAGTTTGATCATGCTCTGGTGAATGTATGGATGTCACTTTATTTTTTATTTTTTGAGAAGGCTGTCACAAGGGAGAGGGACAGGGGATATAGAAGGGCAGGGAGGTGAGTGTGATTGGGGTGCCTGATGTGGAAGTTCCAGAGAATCAATAGAGATGTTATGTTAAATTTAAAAATAAAAATAACTAAAATGGAGATTATATGCAGTAAAAATTAAAGGAAATAAGTGGCTCCAGGAATGGTTCAACAGGTAAAGTACTTGCTGTGCAAGAATAAGGACTCGAGCTCAGATACACAGCATCCATGTAAAAAGACAGGTGTGGTAGTGTATACCTGTAATACCAGTACTGGGAAGCAGAGATAGGATGAAACCAGGACATTACTGGCTAGACAGTTAGCCAGTCAGTGAGCTGCGGGTTCAATGGGAGACCCTAACTCAAAAACAAAAACAAAAACAACAGAGTGGAGAGTGATAGAAAAGATATTCCAACATTACCTCCAATCTTTGTATACACAACCTCACACTGATGCAAACACAGACACATCTCTCTCTCTCTCTCTCTCTCTCTCTCTCTCTCTCTCTCTCTCTCACACACACACACACACACACACACACACACACACACACACACCACATATACACATACAAAATAATTAAAGAAATAGTCCCTGTAATGTGAATGTGTTTAGTATAGTTCCTGGCCTGTAAATTCTTATTACAATAAATAACCATCCCATAATAATTTCAAAGTGTCCTATAACAAAAGCACAATTAAGAATCCAGTTCTTAAGGCACCAAATGTAGTGACACATGCCTGGGATACCAGCACTTGAAAGGTAGATGCAAAGGAATCAAGAATTCAAGGACATTCTCATGTACACAGTGAATTCCAGGCCAGACTGGACTACATCAAACCCTGTGTCAGAAAGCTGGGGAGGTAGATTAGATATCTGAGAGTCACTATAACCTTAAAAGTATACAAAAAGACTGCTTGTGACCTTACTCAGGATCAGATTATAAATTTCTGTTCAGAGGCTTCCTTGCTTCAGACACATGCCATTATGATGTGTAAGATACAATTTTTAAAATTGTAAAATTGAAGCTGCGATGATTGCTCAGTGGTTAAAGCACTCAGCACTCAATCTTGAAAACTGGAGTTTCTGTCCACAAAAAGCCTTGTAAATGCTGGGTAGGCATGGCAGCAATACATCTGTAATCCCAGCCTCAAAATGCAGAGGCAGGGGATCTCCACAGTAAGATGGCTCACAAAACTAGACACTCCAGCAAGCTCTGGGTTTAATAAAGACCTTGTCTCAGTGAAAAACATTGGAATACCAATCTAGGATGATTCATGACACCAACTTCTGACCTCATTATGCAGACACATATGAACACACACACAGTGGGGGATATTTCTAATAGAAAAATATCCAAAGATATAATGCAAAACATTTTCCATATGTTAAAAAGTGAATGGAGCAGCTATAAAGTAGCACATATATGTTTCATAAAAGTCTAATAGAATGAAATCACAATACAAAGATACCTTCCACCTGATTAACTTACTAAACCTCATTTACTTCATATTTTCTGATCTTTTGTTCTTTTTTTTTTTTTTTACTCTTTGCTTTTTGTAACTTTCTTCTCCACTCCGTTTTTTTCTTTTCATTTGTTTAACTTACTCCTCCTATTCCTTTATGTCATTCATTTGGTGTTTGTTACATTCACCCTACATGATTTTTAACTGTATAGCACATTCTAGATCAGTTTTCTCGTTTGAAGCCACTGGCAACATCTGAAGATTATTAATCAAGTATGTGGAGGGAGGGTATGTGTGCATATGATGTATATCTGTGTGTGTGTGTGTGTGTGTGTGTGTGCGCGCGCGCACGCGCGCACGCTCACGGAAGAATGCACATAGAAATCAAAAGAGGGTGTTGGGTATTCCTCCTCTACCACTCTCTGCAGAGTCTTTCCCTAAGTATGAAGCATGTGTTTTGGTTTTGGTGTTTCGGTTTTTGGATAGTCTGGAAGCCAACAAGCCACAATGACCCTTCTTCCAGCATTAGAGTAAGAGGTACTTGTGAGACAATGTCTGGATGTAATACAAATCCTGGGACCTAGATTCAGAGTGTCATGGCTGGGCAGCAAGCACTCTTAACCACTGATCCATCTCTTTACCTTTTAATCAAATTTAAGTGTGTTTCTATAAGTTGAATAATTTAATATTGCTGCTACCATAACTACTTTCACCTCACTGGAGATTTAGGTGCAGAATAGGCTGTTCAATGAGAAGAAGCTCAAGTAAAAGAGAAGAGATAACATGTTTATTTAAAATGTGTAAGTTGTTTCATAAAACAAAAGAAATGTGGAAAAGAAAAGCTTTTATCTCCCAAAGATTATAACTTTCCAATACTGTGTTGAAAGACACTGTAATAGATAAAGTGTAAGATAAAAATTTCAAACATTTAAAAGTAAAAACAGAGAATGACCTCCAAGAGGAGACAAACAAGGAGACTAATTCAATCCAGACCTGAAGAGGAAAGTCAGCAGCACAGATAAAAAGTCAACAAAATGAATGAGAAAATCAAGGAGAGTCACCAAAAAGGAAGAAAAAAATCTCAGCGGCAAAAGTGAAATTTTGCAAGAAAAGTATATAGAAATGGAAAAAAGAGCTCAGTGAGGATCAAACACACACCCAACAGGAAGCATCACTAGTAGGCTCAAGCAAGCAAAAGAGAAGATATCAGGAATGGAGAAGAAGGCTAAAGAAATATTGAGCTCAAGTAGGAAGAAGGAAGAAAACAAGAAATGAGCATGACCATGACATCTAAGAACTCTGAGACAGTAATATGTGGCCATGTCAAAGAGTCTACAAAATAAAGGAGCTGAGATAAAGACTAATTTTCAGTGAAACTTTACCAAATCCAAATTATTTCTTCAAATCCAGAGAAAGAAATGAGCATTCAATCCCAAGAGGCATTTAAAAGCCCAAATCGGCATGACAAGGGAAAAATCTCTTGACTACTTATTATAGTTATGATGTCAAAATAAAACATACATTAAAAAAATTAAAAGCTATAATCTACCAAAGCAAACACATTAGAATAACACCAGATATTTGTCTGCAACCCTAAAGGTCAGGAAAGCACGGGTGTTTGTCCACCTGCAAAGTAAATAACTGCCAGCCAAGATGGCTAGATACAGCAAAGCTATCTTTTAAGATAGACAATGAAATAGGGACAATTCGAGACAAGCACAAACTGTGGTACTTGGTGATACTCGGTGACACTACAGGATTTTAAAGCACAGAATGCTGTAAGAAGATGGAAAATTATGCTTTCAATCATGACAGAAACAGGAAAAAAAAAGGAAAGGTTTTGGGTCTGGCATTTGGCATACATCTTTAGTTTCAGCCCTCAGAAAGCAGAGGCAGGCAGAGTTCAAAGCCATCCTGGTCTATATAGTAATTCCCAATCAGGATTACATAGTGAGACCTTGTCAAAAACAAAACAAAACAAAACAAAATAAAACGAAAAACCAAACCAAACCAAACAATAACAACAACTGTCCCCCCACCCCAAAATCAATAGAACATTCTGTGCTCCTCCAATGAGCTGGCCTGCCCTGTGAGGCAGTGTAGCTTCTACCCCTCATCAAAAAACAGCTTCTCTTCACAGCAGAGAGAGACCATTACAGAAAACCATAACTATGAAGATGCAGAGTACCAACTGTAGGGCGTCCAGCACAGGATGATATAGCTACAACACAACTCCTGCACCCAAGGCTCAGGGAACATCTCAGAAAAGGGGGTAAAATACTGTAACACCCCGATGACCAGAATGCCTACTGTGAGGTTGCGCCTTCTAGCTATGTTGCACCCAACTCTCAACAACATTGCTACCCAAAGAAGTCCTGAACAATTTCAATACCAACTGACATTCTAACATGGAGTGGATTTCAAGGGTATTTACCCCAGATGAAGAGCTACAAACAGTTAGCAACTACTGAGAGTGAGAGTTAATCTTCCACAGAGGACCCCTCTGATTGGTTATCCAATACCTGGTGGTCAGCCCTGCAAACATACTTATAGGCAATGCTGAATGAACAAAAACAACAAGTTGTAGTTATGTGAATGTACACACGTATACATACACATACATACAAATGTATATATGTATATATATATACATTATATAATATATATTATATGTATATATATACATACATGGGAGAGAAAAGCAAACATGGAAGAGAAGAAAAAGGACATAAGTATATTTCAGTTACATTTTTAAAATTAAAATTAAAATTTTAGTTTAAAATAAAAATAAAATAAATTTAATGAAGGGAATGAGAGGTAAAACAAAATCTGTCAGCCCAGCAGGGTGGCACATGCCTTTAATCTGAGCATTTGCAGATGCATAGGCAAGTGAGTTCGAGGCCAGCCTGGTCTAAAAAGTGAGTCCAGAGAAGTCAAGGCTACACAGAGAAACTCTGTCTCGAAGGAAAAAGAAAAAATAAAGGAGCCTGTCATCAACAAACAATAATTTTAAATGAATAGTTCGTGATTATTTCTTAAAGAAAAATGTAAACCACAAGCATCTAAAAATCTAGGAGTGGTTCATTAATTATGGTCGAGTGGTAGAGTCAAGAAAGCAAACTGAGGAAGGCATGGGGAGTATGTCAGAAAATGCGTTCCTCCACGGCTTCCACTTTAGCTCCTGCCCCCAGTTTCTGCTCTGATTCTCTTTACAATTGTAAGCTGTATGGTGAAATAAAGCCTGCCTGAAGTTGCTTTTGGTCATGATATTTATCACAAGCATAAAAAACAAATAGGGCATTCAGAAATAAGTATTTCTGAATGACAGTTTTTCCCAGGTGTCATGGTCCCTAAGGGCACAAAAGCACAGACCCTCTTCTTGCCACTGCCTTGGTCAATCCCGAGCTCAATCACCTCATTTCCCTGTACTGTTCAAAATAACAATGGCTGGGTCTTTTTCAACCAATAAAGATCTGTTTCACAAAAAAAAAAAAAAAAAAAAAGAATGAAAGAAATCTGTCATGTCCAACCTTATAATCAGCAAATCCCTAATATTAATAATGGAAGGAGGAAAACAAGCAAACAAGCAATAACAAAACCACTTGGGAAAACTTAACTAAAATTACAGGAATCAGTAAATCTCTGTGAATAATAACCTTAAATGTAACTGACCTCATCTCACCTGTAAAGAGACACGGACTAGCCTACTTTGGGATTTTACTCAACAGCAAAGAAAAATAAAATTATGAAAAATGCAAGAAAATGAACAGAACTGGGGAAAACAAGGTCACGCAGACCCAGAAAAACAAAAACCACAGGTTTTCTCTCATGTGTGGATGCTAGCTTCCAATCTTTAGATTTGTATGTCTACCTTAGAATATCCATTGAAGCCAGGAAACTAGAAAGAGACTGTTAGCCACGAAGAAGAAGAAAGTTGTGTTATTTTCAGGAAAATGGCCAGAGTTTACCATGGAAACCATCATGAAAGGCAAATAAGCAGACTTAGAAAAACAGCAGATTCCATGTGTTATTGAGTAGTCAGATCTAGATTGTGTATAGCAATTCCAGATACTATAGAACTTAACACAAAGAGCATTTAGAGATAAAGGATTCTGTGGTCATAAGTAGAAGACACTCTGTGAGCAGATATGTGTGCTGGGAATTTCATGTGCCTCATGTATTTCTGGGACATATGTATGTGCATATGAGGTGGCCAGATGACAAGTTCATGCACTATGTCCCTTAGGGACAGGGGCTCTGACTGGGCTGCAGCTCAGCAATTAGGTTGCACTAGGTAGCCAGGGAGCCCAGGGTTCCTCCTGTCTTCACCTTCCTGGTGCTGGGATTAAAAGTGACTGCTATAATGCTCAGTAGTTCTACATGAGTTCTGGGGATTGAACTTGGGTCCTCATACTTGCAAGGTAAACTCATCATTAACTGATGCATCTTTTCACCCTTTTTACCTTTCTTTGCTGTTCATTTTTGCT
Organism: Acomys minous; assembly: GCF_964271855.1. Lineage (NCBI taxonomy): Eukaryota > Metazoa > Chordata > Mammalia > Rodentia > Muridae > Acomys > Acomys minous. The sequence continues at coordinate 81,845,977 of NC_140484.1, forward strand.
TTATTAAAGAGATTATAATCAGTATATTTCATTTTTATAAAAACAATAGAAAATTTTTCTGAAAGAAATGTCAAAATATTAAGTGATTCATTTCTGGTGGTGAAAATGTTGATGATTTGAGGAATTTTTTACTTAATTTCTTGCAACTTAAACTTCCAAAATACTTAACAATTATAATTGTTTGAAAATAGAAGTAAAATTTTAGTTTCCAATTTGACAGAAAGGAATAAAAAAAGTTTTGATCATCAAGTAGAACTAAAAAGAAGCAGAGAGGGAAAGAAAAACAACAGCAACAACAACCTCTTAAAAAACAAAGTACATGGAAGCATCTCATGTTCATATTGGTAATACATTTGAACTGATTTAAGTTACAAATCAGAAGATAGAATGCAAGAGATTGGATTTTTCAGAGACTAATGATTTGTTTCTCTGTACAGGACACACATGGTAATCCAGCCATCCTGGAAGGCTGACAGTGGAGCTGGAACGGTCCTCACTACTTACACAAGAACAACAGTGGCCCAGATAACAGGAACATGGAAGCAGAAGAGGACAGCAAGTCTAGGAGCAGATCCTATCAAACTTAGTGCAAAATGCATTTACAGAGCTAAAAGACTGTGACTATAAATGAGAGAGAGTCCATGAGCAGATAGGAGAGCTGGGCATTTGATGTGCTTCACTGAAATGGAACCTCAAAAATATAGGAAAGAAAACTGACATAATTCCAAGAAGAAACTGATAGATGTATGATTAGAGTGAGAAAGTCTAACCCATTCTTTCTGAAATTGCTACTGCAGAAAAAATTACTTATGATAAGAGAAATTTGTACGAGATGGTAGCAAACTAGATCCAACAGATATATGAGGAGTTGTTCTGTGGGCAAAGGGAGATATGCGTTCTTTCCAACAAAATAAGGAAGATTTACAAATAGATAGCCTTGTAGGAAGATACTGCAGAAGCCTGACAGGTTTCAATGCTCTTGGCTTCCAGACAGTATGCATAGACCCCAGTGCAACTATACCAGAAACTAACAAACTAGAAAAACATAACACCTTTAAACAACATTTCTAAATTCAATTACTCATACTAAAAAACGCAAATAAAGCTGAGGCTCAGTGATAGAGCTTACCTAGCATGCTCAGGGTTTTATTTTCAGAATCCACAGTAAACAAATGAATATATACATAAAATTAAAGCATTAATAACAAAAAAAGTTAATATTTGGGGCTACATGTGAGTGGTTAGTTATAGTATAAGCTGAATATAGTTCCTGTTACATTTATTAACATAAAGCACCAGAAGAAACTCCAGTAGGGCAGATCGGAACTTCAAGGTCATGTACATTTTGAGTTCAAGGTCAGCCTAGACTAGAAGAGACCCTGTCTGAAAGACATATGGCATATAGAAATGATAACATTAAATGTTATACTACTCAAGAAAATTAGACTCAAAAGTCTCAAAGGGAGAAATGCTGTCGGCAAGGATTAGAATATAAGTGTTTTATCAGGAAGGGAGAAGAGCAGTGAGAGCAGAAGGACTCTCACCTAGCCTGTTACTGACTCAGGCCTCCTGGTGTACTGTAGGAAGGATGTTAACACCAGGCACTTCTAGCTTTCTATTTCAGCAGTGGCTTCAAGGTCCAAGTTCTCTGAGGATTTTACATACAAATTGTTAATTGCAAGAAGCTGGGAGGTATGCTGCTCATGACACAAATGGAATGCAAGGTATTTTGGAGTGGCCACCTGAGATGATCAATCTTGATGGACAACTTCACTGACCTGAGAGACACCCAGATTAGTGTCTTTTACTTATACTGGGATTCTTCTTCTTGTTTGTTGGTTGGTTTTTTTGAGACAGGGTTTCTCTGTGTAACAGTCTTTGCTATCCTGAACTCATTCTGTAGACCAGGCTACCCTTGAAATCACAGAGGTCCACCTGTTTCTGGCCCCTGAGTGTTCTGCTTCCTCACCCTGGGCAGCTTCCTCCTCCTCCTCCTCCTCCTCCTCCTCATCTTCCTCCTCCTTGCCCTCTTCCTTGTCCTCCTCTTTCTCTTCCTCTTCCTCCTCCTCTTCTTCTTCATGCACCAGATTTTTTTTTAAACAGGATGTTGCTACACCTCGTCCATGCACATGGTCTTTATATACGTCTATATACATCTTTTTGGTGTAAGTTTGAGCACCAAAGATTTATGGTAACTGTTAAGTGGAGTGGTCTACGGACATGCTTCTGTGAAACTTTTTAAGGACGCTTCTATTTTTATTTTAATAAATGTATCAAGAACACTATTCCACAAAAACAAAAACATCCAGATATGGTGGCACATGCCTTTAATATCACTACTTGGGAGGGAAAAGCAGGTGTATCTCTGTGAGTTTGAGGCCAGCATGGTCTACAAAGTGAGTTCCAGGGCAGCCAATGCTGTGTTACACAGCTAAACCCTGTGTCCCAAAACAAAACAAGGAAACACCTGGATTCCAGAGATATTTAGATCACAAACAGTTTGTCCTAATGAATACTTTAATTCATTGATATACACAGAAGCTGAAATCTCCTAGAAAGTGATTGAGTTGTAAAAGATGAGTCCTCATTGGAAGAAATAGATTGGTTGCATGTCCCTGGGGCTCCACTCTTCTTCCTGTCTGCCATGGTTGTCAAGGCTTCTGACCACCACCCTTCCCAAAGCCTTGGCAAAAATCAATTAAAACAACCCCCACTCTTTTTTATTTGTTCTTGGGAGCATTCTGCTATACAAAAATCTAACAGAAGCACCAGGAGAGCTTACTGTAAAGCATTTCACGCAGAAGGAAAACAAACACCACTATCAAGAGAAATATTTAATACATTCAAGAGTCACTTGTTTCAAAAGAATAACAAAGTAGATATATCTGAAGCAGAATTATATAACAACCTTCCTTGTTTGTTTTTTGATGCTCTGATGAACACAGTGTCCAAAAATAACTCAGGGAAGAATGGAGTTTATTTCGGCTCATACTTCCAGGTCACAGTGTATCATTGAGGGAGGTCAGAGGAGAACTCAGTGTAGGAACTGAATCAGAAACCATGGAAGGACTGTGCTTACTACTTTGTTCATTAGCTCATGCTCAGCTAGGCTTGTTATACAGTCCTGACCCACCTTCCAGAGGATGGTGCTACCCACAGTGAGCCAAGCCCTCCTAAACAGTTTTCAATCAAGAAAATGTCCCACAGACACAGACACAAGCTAATCTTACTAGTGCAATTCTTCAGTTGAAATTCTCTCTTTCCAGGTGATTCTATGTTGTATCAAGTTGAAAAACAAAACAAAACAAAACCAAAACCAAAACAACAAGAACAACGAAACTAGCTATCTTGGAAAGGCAGTATCTGGGTACTCAAAACTAAGACCAGTATAGTGTTACCATAAGCCACTACAAACTAAAAAATATGGACAGACTGTCTTAGTTAGGATTTTATTGCTGTGAGAAGACAACATGACCAAGGTAACTTTTTTTTTAAAGACACCTGTCTACTCCATCACCACTTTTACGGTTTTAGCTGAAAAGTTGGCAATTGTTTTAAGTGGGTGACCTTTGTATGTGATTTGGTCCTTCTTTCTCAGCTTTAAAAATTCATTTTTTTAATTGAAAAATAAAATCATTCATATTACATCTCAATTGCTATCCCATCCCACGCATCTTCCCATTCCTCCCTCCCTCCTGCTTTCACTCCATTCCCCTTCCCTACGACTGTGACTGAGGGGGACCTCCTCCCCCTGAATATGATGCTAGAGTATCAAGTCTCTTCTTCGTAATCTGCTATCCTTCCTCTGAGTGCCATCGGGCCACCCCATCAAAGAGACATGGCCAAATTTGGGGCACCAGGGTTCACGTGAAAGCCAGTCCCCACTCTCCACTCAACCGTGTAGAATGTCCTGTCAACCAAGATAACTCTTATAAAGTAAAATGTTTAATTGAGTCTGGCTTACAGTTTTGGAGGTTCAGTCCATTATCGTCATGGTGGGAAGCATGGCAGCGTGCATGCAGACACGGTGCTGGAGGAGTTGAGAGTTCTAAATCTTGATCCAGAGGCAGCAAGAGACTGTGTGCAACACTGAGCATAGCTTGAGCACATATAAGACCTCAAAGCCCGCCCCCTCAGTGACATACTTCCTCTGCAAGACCACACATACTCCTATACCATCACGTGTCCTAATAGTGCTACTCCCTATGGGCCAAGCATTCAAACACACGAGTCTATGAGGGCCATATCTATTTAAACCACCACACAGACTATCAAAAGCAATAGCCTAAGGGAAGTAACAACTCCAGAGAGATTTCTACAGAGAAGAGGCACTAGCCTTGTACCACAAACCTGTGTTCCCAGCTACTTGGGGAATGAAGGCAAAGTGATTACTAGCTAAAAATCTTCCTGGGCAGAAGACAGAGTGAGTACAAACTTCAAGGTAGAGGTTCTTCAGGTCCAGAATCCTTTCTGCTTCTTGTATATACAACAACAACAAACATATAATCTCCAATAGAAAAGGCAAGCTGAGCATCAAAATAAAAAATACAGACAACAGACAAGGATGGACACACACTCTTTACTCTGTCAGGAGTGACCTGAAGGCTTCAACTGACCCACGGGATTCCTGCAGTAAGAGGAGAAAATAGGAGGGGAAAGAGAGAGGAGAAAAGATAAAGGGAAAGAAAAAGATAGATTACTAATAAAAGTATGGGTTAGGGCTGGATTTTACCTGTATTATTTCTGTTTGGATTACTTCATAACAAAAAAAAATTAAAAAAGAATGAGTGAGAGAAGGAGGGAGGTAAAGTCTACATAGAAGTTTGCTAAGTTTAGAGCATCTGCCTCTGAGGGGCTTTGTGGAAGTTTTTTTATTCTTTTATATACTTTTTCCACATATTTTCTATATTATCGTGGTAAACATGTATGGCATTTATAAGCTGAACAAAAGCAGTACATATTTTTAAAGCACTGTGCTAAGCAGTATGATTTAGACATCTGGGCTGTGGAAAACATACTGCTATTTGGACTCCCAGGCTGGCTGGGAGTAAGCACGGCATCCAAGACAGGTTTCTGGGGAAGCTGATAAGGGTGGGAGAGGATTTTAATTTCATTGTCAGTGCCACCACCCCAGGCCCAGGGAGGAGAAGACTTCAGGAACCTCAGTCCCTCTGCCACTTCCCTGGGGACAAGGCTGCAGCCACAGATAAAGGCCAACACTGTTCTCAGGAAAGGTCCCAGACACACATATGGGAAGGCCCCCTGGGTGCCCGTGCAGATAAAAAAAAAAGTTATCCTCTGCAGTGCCCAAGATAAGGGCAGAGTCCAACTGAAGCAGGAGAGGAAGGCATGGGGACATGGGAGGAGAGAAGAGCCACCTGACCCTGACACATGCTGGCTGAGAGCCAGGAATGTCAACACAACTGACAAGGTCAGAATCACACCTGCACAGGTGAAGATCACCTGTGTAGACACTGCCCCATTTTCTTACGGAGATCTCAAACACCGCCAAAACATTATCTCCTAATCAGTATTCCTCTCTCACCCCCAACCCTGAACCATGTACCTTCCAAGCCACCTCACAGTTGTGTTTACAAAAGGAAATGCTAAGGCAAGAAAAATAGGCGAACTAACTCGTATTTTGAAAACCTTGAACATGATTGTAAATTACAGCCTTGGAGCCATGTGACTTTAAAAGCTGAAAAATTATTGTTGTGTGATGCTATTCCTGGTGAGATACAAACAAAAGTCTATCACCCCAGATAGGGAGACAGGACAGATACCACCAAAGTCCAACTTGGTGAACCAATGAGTATTATGGAACAGAAAATATTTGAGGACTAATAAATCAACAAAAGCCCACCCCAGCATCAGTGACAGCTCACAAAAGCTAGAAACCTGAAGCATACTCCACAGCCTACAGAACTCAGCAGTGAGGGACTGGGAGTGTGGCTCAGTGGTTAAGCACTTGCCTTGGCTACACCAGTGAGAGATATGACAGGTAAATGAAAAGAATCTGTGTCTGCAAAGACTGATTGTACTATGGAGAGACTGGAATGTTGCAGATCTAAAATACTAGTAACCTTCTCTGGGGCTAACTCTTGCCTCCCCAGAACAGTCATACGTTGCCCACCTCTGTGTCTGAACTAACATTTCATGAGTAACGGTTAAAAATGTTTTAGAATCTACTAATTAAGCAGACCGCTAGCTCACACTAACCCAAAAGCTAGATAGTATCTTGAGCTATAAAAAAGCTTCCTGATCTCAATGTACCTGCCTCTGATCTACCAAGCAAGGTATTATAAACTCACCTTGATTTTTTTTTTTTCAAAACTACAAAACTTCATGAGACTGCTTCCACACTGGGCCATGGTCACTCAGAAAGGCTCCAGATTAAACTCTCCTATTTCCGTTAAGATGAGACAGTGATTTTTACACCAACAAGGGGCTGAGGGCATGGCTCAGGAATAGAGCATTTGTCTAGACTATCCCAGTGAGGGGCTGGGGTGTGGCTCAGTGCAGAACGCTTGTCTAGGAAATTTAAGTTCCTAGTTCCATTCCCACCACAGCCAAAGAAGGGAAAATTTTAACCCTGACAATTGCTGTCCTAGAAGGCCTGGAAGTTTTAAGTCTTGTGTCCTCACAATGGAGGAGCTGGGGCCTCAGAGGAGTTGATTAGCCTGTAACATCTAGACACCTAGCCGTTCTAGGGGCAGAGTCACCACACTGAGAGACCACCTCAGGCAGTCTATAGAGAGAGTGTGTGTTGGAATGGAGTACACCGTCTGAAAGCTCAAGCCCAAAGAGAGATTCAAGCAACCCCAAATATTGATGGCTGACTGGGCCTCTCAGGAGACCAGATGCACCCTGACTCTAGAGAGGGTCCTCCAAACCCACTGGACAGATGGGGGGAGGGGGGAGGGCGAATAGTCCTTGTAAGAAAAGCTCAGGAATCTTTATGTGGCTCCATCCACCCACCTCCCATGTCTAGGGCTTAATTATGGTTACACTTAAGGTTTCCGCACAAGTTTAAGAACCTTTGAAAGACCAAAATGAACCAGCAGAGAAAGGCTCTGTGTTTTCTTCCATCAATCTTCCTGATTGCTCTTAACTCTGTTTCCAGAGTAGGATGTGTAGCAGCCAGCTCCACAGCAGTTATCTTTTGTACCATCAGGAGAGGCACACAGCCCTCTGAACAGCAGGGGGCCTCTTAAGATCTAGGCAGGAGGCAACCCCAGGGCAGCTATTCCAGCAAGTGAGAAAGGCTCCAGGAAATCCAGCAAATCTCTGAACACAAACAAAACTGAGCTGCTACCAAAAAGAAGGTGGAAAGTTTCTGGCCAGCATCCAACTTTGTCCTAAGCACCCCTAGACTGACCAATTTCATACCTTTGGGTCTTTTAATACACATTCACATACCTACACACACACACACACACACACACACACACACACACACACGCATATACGACATACACTCACGCACACGTGCTCACATATAAATCCTTTCAGAGCTGCAACTATTTAAGGTTTAAATACTCCCTGGATGAAAGTTAACATGTTTGCAGGTGGCACTTAGCCTCAGGGATGTCTTTTAGTCTCTGAGATGCATGGGAGTCCGGTGCCGAAATCAAACAATCACAGCCATAGCAACAAAAGAGTTTGACTCGTTTGTCATATACTTTCTTCATGGCCGACACTTGTCATGAAGCCAAAGTCATTGGCTTGCAGCTCCTTGAGGCCAGGCACATTCTAAGCCTCTTGGCTTAGCCTGAGGGTCAGCAGCCACTGTGGGGTGAGTGAAATGTTTCAGGAGGGGAGCTCTAGAAGGACAAAGAGGAGGATTACTGGGGAGTAAGAAGCTCATTAGAATACTTGATACCAGAGTCAGATAGCACAGTGACTTCTCTGAAGAGAAGAGTCAGAGCCTGGGAGGCAGAAGTTGGGTCTATTTTTATACCTTTGTAGGGAATCAGAGATCCTAACTTCAGGCTTGTGCTGTGAAATCAGATTCCCAGGCAGGAGGCAGAAAAGCAGGTGAGGAACACACTGCACGGCCACCAACACCCCTTTGATGCAAAGTCAATTCTCTGATAAGAGTTCCTAGAACCTGGGAGTCTGCTGGCTAAGAAACTCACAGATAACGTCTCAGAGGGTGCCTGTTCAGATCTGTGAGAAGAGACTACTGCAAATGTTATGGCCTGAGCAGAGGCTGGGTTCTAAAGCTATATTCTTACAATGGGACTGTCTTCATAGCTGCAGACAGCAGCTCACCCCAAGGGCTGCCCAGGCTTGCTCTGCAAGTTACAGGGTGTTCTTGTAAGGATAGAAAATGAAGCTTCAAAAGCTGGAGCTAGACCAAGGTGTGTGTGTGTGTGTGTGTGTGTGTGTGTGTGTGTGTGTGTGTGTGTGTCAGAAGGGTAGTGGGGGGCCACATCTAGAATCAAGAAACAGGGCAGGGAACAAAGCTTCTCTATGAAGAAAACCCCCCTCTCATGACCTTTGGAAAAACATTTCTGAGGAGAACTCAGCATGCTACCTCAAAGGGTCCCTACAAGACTGAGATCACAGCTCAGCAGTGCTTTTGTCATGGTTTGCAGTGCTGAGGCCAGAACATTTCCCATGTTAGGTAGGTGCTGGACCACTGAGCAATACACCCAGGCCCTCACTGCGAGATTCTAAGCAGGGAGTTTCTAGTTGGGGAATTTTTCAAGTGCTTATAGGAAGGTCAGTGTATACAGCCTGGGAATTATGCAGGTAAGGCTGGAAAGGCGTTGCTGAAGACACACTGGCCTTCACTGCAGGGCTTAACTCTCTCGGCTGGCCTCGCTTTTGTCTGCCTCTTGTTGAAAGGGACAATCCCAAGGAAAACAGCAGTTGCCTCCATGTGAGTGGGAGATAGCCTGATTTATTTCTAAGGCTAGAGAGGTCTGAGAGGTGCAGTAAGGACTTCCCAGAGGAGATCTGAGGGAGCGATTAACTATCAGGGTGTTTCACAGACCGAGCTCCTACAGCCGGATTTACTGCTCTGGCAAGGACCTGAACCAGGCCTGTGATAAACCAACGGCTGCAGGTGACTGTGAAAAAGAATGGAGAGCTTGCATCAGCAGAGATTTGTGGAAATGCCTCAAAAAGAAAAAAAAAACCACTAGTTAAAAATACACTAAAATCATTCCCAGTAGCCCATTGCTTCCCCTACAGTACTCTCCAGAACAAGACCACTGAGCATCACAAACTACAGGAAAAGATAGTCTGGGGGTTCCTATTCACTGCTCAGGAATTGACACCTGACATCGCAGCAGAATCCTGTATACACCTGCCACTATACCCGGCACTCCCTGTTCCATCACCCACAGCCCACATATCCCCTCCAAAAGATGATCCAGTTCCCAAGTGAAGAGCTTGAGTCTGGCAGAGGTAAAGGGCGTGTAGGGGAGATAAGCCTGTTTTTGTTTTGATCCTACGTGTGGGATGGGGAAGAGAGCAGGATGTTTACCACTTAGATGTGAGAGAGCAGGATTAGAAGTCAAACTACTTCATGGGGGAGCTTGGTGACCGACATCCTTGAACAGACTGAGAGGATTATATATATGAGCCCAAAACAGGAGGCTTGGAGCTTTTGGTTGGGACTTGGTTTTTGGCTGTTCATCACTCCACTTCAAGACGCCCACTCCTAAAGAGAACTGCTCCAGAGAAGGCTTCAAGGCTTTGGGCTCAGGCTGAGGCTCCTGGTTCCGGTTGCTCCAGGTTCCAGCAGCAACTTTGGCGGTATTGCTGGTCTGCTGAAATCCTGCTGCCTAAAGCCAGGAGAATCTTTCCTAGGAACTGATTCCCAGGTTTCATTCTTGTTTTCCTTAATCTCCTTTCCCTCCTATTTAGGCTAGTCGGGCTGTAAGGGAGGGAAGCTCATTTAATAATTTCATAATAAAGTATAATTTTTAAGAAAATTGAGCCTACAGAAGAGTCTCTGGAGGTCAGAGGTCCCGGTCTATCTGACACGACACACGGATCCTTTGAAATTCTGTTTGGCTGCTCTCGGCAGCCCGAGGTGGTTCTGATGGGGCCATGCTGAGACAACTGGAGCCACAAAGTCATCTATCTGGTCAGGTCCATGAAGTCCTAAGGTGCGTTCTCTGCCATTGCTCTGTTCGTATGGCTTTCCAATATCGGCTCGTAGCCACCATCACACTTGATGCTGAGGAAGAAGAGAAGATCATTTATCTGCGAATGGGCTCTGGCCCATTTCACAGAGAGCAAAGCTGAGGTGAGAGGAGACCACCTGACGAAAGCCTCACATCAGAACTGACACCACACCAGGGCCCCCAAATCTGCCCACAGCAGAGAGTTGTTGGCAAGACTCCCATACGGCCTGGAATGGGAGAGACTGCATGAGGTCTGCATCCAAATGCATGGCTGCTTCCCTCTAAAAGCAGATGTTGGGGGAAGTCAAGAACCTTGATGTCATTATGAAGCAAGAATAAAATGAAACAGCTCAATACTTCTGAAAAGTAGATGAATGATAGGAAAATAGGAGATTGGAACAGGCTTCACTGAACAGCCACATGTCTTATTTTTGTTTAGGGTATTTGTTTGTTTGTTTCTGTTTCTTGAGATAGGGTCTCTCTAAGTAGCTCAGGTGGGCCTGATACTCCTTAGGTAGCTTGGGCTGACCTGGGGATTCAAAATCCCTCTGCCTCTGCTTTGTGAGTACTGCGTGTAGCAGTCTATGCCACCACACAAGGCCAGTGTCTTAATCTTTAAGGACAAATTTCTAAGATCTCACTTCATTTACATGTGGACAGTTTGCAAAGAAAAACTAACATACCTTGCTTAGAGCCTTTTCCACAAAGTGTTACAATCTATTAGCTTTTAGAAACTTACTAAAATGTACATTGTAGAGAATTGTCTCAGATTTTTTTTTAAAGAGTCTTTTTTTTTTTTTTTAATTTTTAAAAGACAGAATCTTAGTAAGTAGTCCTGGCTATCTTAAGGCTTGCTATGTAGACCAGGCTAGACTAGAACTCACAAAGCTCCACATACCTCAGCCTCTAGAATGCATGTGTCACTATAACTGACAAATAGTCTTATTCCTTCTTTTGTTTTTTATAACCCACTGAATCCAATTAGTGATGTTCTAATGCTCAAAGGGGTAGGGCCATTCACTGGAGCATGGACAAACTATCAGTGGCCACAATCCCACAGGAAAATGAAAACATGTGTTTTCTTTGTAAAACATTAAATGGATATAGTCTCATCAGCAGCGTGAGAGGATTCTGAATATCCCTGACCTTCCTTCAGAGAGTGCCTCACCAACAGGAAACCAAGACAAGCAGAAAGACCCTCCTATATGCAAATATATATCATATACATTGATATCTCCTCCTCACCCCTTCCCCATTTTTAACTCAGCTAACAGATTAAAAAGCTAACACCCAATGGCTTGTTATGACTCAAATCACTTATCTGACGACATGAAGCAATTACAACACGGAGATGGATTCACAGTAGTAACACTTGATAGTGGACTTTAGGTGCCACCCTGACTAGATTCATGAAATTCATGAAGCACAATTTGGACAGTTTGAGAGCCATATCTGAGTGGCTGCGTTGCCATGAGGAGATGGGCCTACAGGGTGGACAGGCACCGTCCATTGGTGGAGAACCTGAATTAAAAACAGAAGAAGATGAACTGGGGTCTCTCCTTAAGCGGGAACACACTTTTTTCCTGTCACTGAGCTTCTGAACTGCAAACTTTGATCCCATTATAGATGGTTGTGAGCCACCATGTGGTTGCTGGGAATTGAACTCAGGACCTCCGGAAGAGCAGTCAGTGCTCTTAACCACTGAGCCATCTTTCCAGCCCATCCTTTGGACTTTTTAATATATACCCCCTGAGGTTCTCAAACTTTAGCCTCAGAATGAGAGTTAGACTCCTGGCTTTGGTCTCAGAACTGAACCATGAGACCTACACCACAGGGTGTCAAGCTTTCAGACAGTCTGTTGGGGACTTAGCATGCAGGATTATATCAGCCAATTCCTCTTTCATATGTCCACATTTTATTCTATTAGTTCTACCTCTCTGGGAAGCCTAATACATAATTAATAATTAAATATTAATTTTATTTTACAAAAGCACCAATAAGCAGAAGATGGTGATTAAGACAGATTAATCTGAATCAGAAAGCTCAGATCAGTGACCTTAGGGACACAGTGCAGTAAGCCTTCAGGCTCAGCTGTTCCTATTCCTGTGGGTCCCAGCTAAGAACAGACCTGATGCTTGGTAGTCTTGCTGTTGGGAACTTGGAACTCAGGATAAGCTTCTCTCTCACACCCATGACTGTGGGCTGCATCATAGAAGAAGATATTCACCTCTCAGGATTTTAGAGGACACCATGACCTCTCAGTGCTCAGATGCCAGAAAGTGGGGCTCACAGGACACTCCAGGAAGCCTGATGTTACGTGATGCTTCTCATGCAGCCTACCAAATAACGATCTCTAGGAACTATAGCTGGGAAACGGCTAGAAAGATTCCCCACACATCAAGAAGCAAGTGCAAATTAGTAACAGATGCCGAGGAAGTAGGAGAGGAAGAAAAGGAAGAAGATGAAAGATGAAGTGCGAAGGAGGAAGGGAGGAAATACATGAAGAAAGCAAAAGTAACAGCTTAACGCATCATATAAAATCCTCACCACCTTTTAAATTTGACATACATTAATTAGCAATGAAGCCTCAGATTCACGGACCATCAACCTCAAGGCCCTCAGAGTCACTGTCATTTCACATGCTCTCCTTTGACCCACAGTGACTACCTACCTGTAGGACACCTCCATTTCTCTTTGATTATAATTAGCTTAGTAACTCTTTTGTTTTTAAACAGCTTTACTGACTGTGGTGTAACTTACATAACACAAAATTTACTCACAATTGCAGAATGAGCAATTTATTGTTAAGTCAAGGATTTAGGAGCAAAGGACTCTGTGGTGTTTGAAAACTGTTCTTGAGGGGTGGCTCTGGGGATTTGACTCTTGGATCTCTTCCTAAGAAAGAACGAAGGCCTTGCCTCTGATTCCAGGAGGCAGAGCTGACTGTGTGCCCAGGTTTTAGACACTGCGGCAGCTGGAGAAGCCCCATTTCATTGCACAAATTATTTCTCTGAATGTGGCTGAAAGGGATTGTGGGCTATAATTAGAATAATGCCCTGCAGGATTGCATTCACAAATGTAATTACATAATCGTTTAGAACTAAATGGCACTGGGTAAAACATTGGTTCCTGAGGAGTGGGTGAGGGGAGGTACCAGGCCCTCTTGTGGAGCCAAGAATGCAGAGACCGCTTCCTGATGCCAGATTAACCCAGAAACAGTGAAAGACAAATGTGAAGACCCTTAATTCCTCAGTAGGTTTGTTCCAGGCCTCAAAGGACCACACATATGATGGACAACCTGGAAGATGAGAAAGATGAGCTGTGCTGGAATGCCAACCAGTGCTCACGAACCCTCTAGAAGGAAGATGGTGGATTTGTGGTGCAGAGGCTGTTCATGCTTGTTGCATGGAAATCTTGCTGGTGGCACAAACATGGTGGCAATCTCTGTGAGCCACTCACACTGGAAACATGCAAATAGCTTGCTGTCTTATTTTTTCAAAGCCTGGAGGAACACTCAAATTTGGGGAGATTTCCAAGTACCATCTACTGAAGGCGTCAAAGTGCCTGAATTTTGCTGAAGTACAATATTTTACATGCTAAATCGACATAGCAACAATCCTCTACTTAGAGCTATCACTCCTAAAGGAAGCATTGGGTGTGCCTTCCAGAACACTTTACAAAGTGTTCTGTATGCTTACAGGCACAACTATACTTCAAGTGTCCTAAATTTGGGCCCTGAAAATAAAATAAAATAAAAGTGGATGAATAAGTAGAGTACAGCTTATGAAAGCCATGACGATAAATCACATTAATTTGGACCCCATTAATCTGAATCTGCTGCTAATCGCTCAGGCCTAGGAGAAAGCTTAGCTTTGAAGAAAGAGTTTGCTTCCTAAACGAAGGAGGGTGCTGTGACAAGCCATAGGAAGCCTAACATCCTCAGAAGCAGAGGTAATGCTTAAAGAAAACCTGCTTGATAAGATATGCCTGCCAAGAGTCCTAATCCTCAGCTCACCCTGTGCGTCCAGCCTTCAACCAACCTGCTAACTTACAACAAAATGTGCATCTTGAGGCCCTCCCTCAGTGCAGCAACTAATCCAGTGGGACTGTAGCCTGAGGCCTGGAGAAAAGAGGAGTCAGCAGCCCAGCCTCCTGATTCTGTCACCTATTTACCACCCAGCCTCCATTCCTATGAATCTCAGGTCTGCCTCTTACAAGATAAGAAAGTTCCTTGATAAGGGAGAGGAAGTCTAGGGTCTCTCACTCACTGGCTTGAAGAAGTCCCACTCTGTTCTCTAGGTAGTCCAGCAGTCCTCCCAGACCCTGACTAATTTTGTGAGCATCCTCCCACCTCACTGCTTGGGGATTAGATGAGACACCAGCCCTTCTCAACTTGAACACTTACCTCTGGGAGGCTTTGCTGAAAGTCAGCTTCTCAGGAATTTAGCCAGTCTTCATTGGCAGCCTGGAGACACTCACCTGAGAACTCTTTCAGGTATGTCCTGGCTCTTCACTAAAGACACACAAAGAATTTTAAGATGAATCATTATGAAGCAACATTGGAATTAATTTATTAAGAAAAGTTGGACTGGGCCTGGTAGTTGTGGCCTGTAATGACAGATATTCAAGAGGGTGAGGCAGGAGGATCACAAGTTCAAATGCAGCTCTGTGTGTGTGTGTGTGTGTGTGTGTGTGTGTGTGTTTATGTGTCTTGACACATAGCTCAGAAGCAGATCACTTGGTGGCTTGCATAAGACTCTAAATTCAATGCCAAATAGTTTAGAAAAGAAGTAGGCTTAAGGCTTAACAGAAGGACAATTGTACACTTGGAAGGGCAGGTAAAGCTTCTATAGAGAATCTCAGTTAACTGTGACTATCATAGGAGAACTATATAGTTTTGGTTGCTTTTGAAATTATTGTGTTCAAAAGTAATAAAAGATTACAAAAATATTTTGATGTACTTTTATCTAAGAGACTTTTCCTTAGTAAATGAGATTATAGAAGGCTTATAAGGTACATTGTATAGTTTTTTAAAATTTATTAATATGTTTTCATATATGTTTGTATTATTATACATATATAAAATAAACTACCTAGAGCAAGAAGAACCATGAAACAATCAGGAATTACATTAATGTTACATTCATAGTGTTTTGGCTATTTGTATTTGGCAACTTTGAAGAAAACATTTTCCTAACTTGGTGAGTTTAAATTCTGAGTGTAAATCAATATCTATCATATCTCATCTCTATCAACTTAAAGCATCTATCTAGACCTAAAAACATCTTAACCCTTAAGCAACTAAGCTTAGTTGTGAAACTAACCAATTTGTTCTTCAATCCCATCAGAGACGTTAGAAGGAATAAAATTAATTACCAGAGTAAACAGGAAGTTTTTATTGTTTTAAGGATTCTTTGACAATAAGACAGGTTAACTCCTGGCAACACCCAGGAGTACCTCAAAGAAGATGTTGAGCATCAGAGAACCTCTTTAGGGAGATGGCTTCAAATGTGGCAAACAATCCACTGGGCAAAATATCATCATTTCAACCACTGGCAGAATTCTGCCTAAAAATTGACAAGCTTGGATGTAGGTAGAGTTGAAGGTAAAACTCTGCCAAGACAAGGAAAGCAAGTCCTAAACAGTTCCTGCTTCACAAATATGTTTGTCAGATATATTGGGCCAGAAGGTTGAAGATGATGTTCTAACATTATAGCAAGTTAGGAGTGACTGTTCAGGCAGCAAAGTATCTTTGTCATTTTTTCAATTTGGAAGTTGGTAACTGACATTGTAAAGTTTTACAAGCTAACAAGATAAGAAACATAGATAAAGGCTGAAGAGAGGACTCAAAGGTTAAGAGAACTTGTGGCTCTTCCATAGGACCTAAGTTTGGTCCCCAGTGCCCTTGCCAGGTGCTCACAACCTCTTGTAACTCCAGCCCCAGGGTATTTGATGTCCTCTTCTGACCTCTGTGTACCTGCATATACATGGCATTATACTCACATGCACATAAATAAAAAGTAAAAAGTAAATATTAAAAAAACCCAAGGGTCAAAAGAATTATTACTATCCATAGGTCAAAGAGGTCAAGGCATGTTTTGACTATAATTTTGGTTCATAATCTTGTTTATTAGCCTCTCAGAAAGGCCAAAAAATGAGCAATGTCAAACTCAAACGTCGTCATGTTTTGACCACCAACATGGTTCATTACTATTTTAACATTTTCCCCCTTGAAAGAGCTCCCAATTTTTACCAAAATCTCCACAGTTTTTGTGTTTGTTTATTTGTTTTGTCTTTGTTTTTGTTAGTTGTGCAGAAATTCAGTTTTGTTTTGTGTTTTCTGTCCTAGGGCTTGAACCTAGGGCTTAGTACAAGCCACACAAAGGCACTACCACTAAGATGTGTCCCCCGGTCTCTTCGTCATTTTTTTTTCCAATTTGGTCTGGTTAAACGGACTTGACTTTATGATCCTCTTGCATCAGCCTCCATATTACATGCTTGTGGCACAAGGGAAGGCTGGAAGACACACCACAGGGAAGGAATGTTCCCAAGTGTCCCTGGAAAATTCAGCCCCATTTTCAGCACCCTGCAACCTTGTTTTCCAGTGTATCCTTGGCCAGCACCTTACAGTGCTGTCATCCTCCTTGGCCTGATCTTGACTCCATGGCTTTTCTCTCTTTACACTCTCTGCCCCTTATCTTACTCCTCCCTCTTCTCTGGAGCAGCTGCAACTACAGAAGGTCATTCCCCTCTGGAGAACCTCTCCCTTCCTCCATTCTTTCATTGCCCTGGGTGCCCACCCCTCCCTCCTATACATGTGACTACAGCCTGAAGAAAAATGACTCTACACACTCCTAGAGGAAAGCAGGGAGAACAGATGCTTCTTTTTTCAATTTGCTTCAGTTCAAGGGATGACTGAGCCAATGAGGGCATTGAAAATGGAGAGCTGAAATTTGGAACCACCCACTTCCACATTTGCGTAGTACAACAGGCAGACAGTCTTAGACTGTGGATGAACTCAGGGACCAGATAAACACTCAAGCCTAGTGTGTTTTTAAAGGCAATCTGACTGCCAGTATACTCCAGAAGTATAGAAAAATGGAAAAAGAAGCTTACCAGGAAAATGGGACAGAGGGGAGGACAACCTATTGGGACTCTAGGTGAGAGAAGCATGGGAGAATGGCAAATTAGAAGGATCCAGAGGGTCCTAGAAACCTACAAGAAGAACATTATGATGGGCAGATCAGGGCCCAGGGGTCCTGCTCAAACTATGGCACCAGCCAAGGATAATACGTGCAGTAAACTTCAAACCCCTACCCAGATCTAGCCAATGGACAGGACATTCTCTACAGTTGAATGGAGAGTCAGGTCTGACTTTCACACGAACTCTGGTGCCCCATATTTGACCATGTCCCCTGGATGGAGAGACCTGGTGGCACTCAGAGGAAGGATAGCAGGTTACCAAGAAGAGACTTGACACCCTATGAGCATACACAGGGGGAGGAGGTCCCCCTCAGTCACAGTCCTAGGGGAGGGGAATAATGGGAAAATGGGAGGGAAGGAGGAATGGGAGGATAAAAGGGATGGGATAACCATTGAGATGTAATATGAATAACAATAAAATATAAAAAAAGAAGCTGAGAGAAGAGGGGGAAGGGTAGAGAGAGAGAGAGAGAGAGGGACAGAGGAGAGGTCAGGCACATGGTGAAGGGAAGATGCAGGGTGGAGATAAGGAAGGAGGAAGAAGGAAGGGGAAGTGATGAAACAGAGGAGGGGAAAGAGCAAAAGGAGAATGTAGAGGCCAGAGTAGGGTGGGGCAATGGCAGGGGATGGGAAGGAAAGAGAATGAGAAAGGGGGAGATGGGGAGAGAATGACAAAAAGGGGGGAAGGAAGGGGAAAGAGGGAAGTCAGAAGGACCAAATAAGGCTTCATGATAAAGCCTGTGGAAAACAGCTCAAATAGAAAGCTACATATGGTTCAAATATTCTTTAAAGTAGAAAAATTGAGAAACTAGCATTCTTCATTACAAAAAAATTCAAGCAATGTAGTAGCCCTGATTCTTTAGAGAGGAAAAAAAAAACCTAGCTTGAAAAGGAAAAGCTTTTGGCAGGGGAAAAGGTAAGCTTTAAATGTAACAAAATACACAATTAAAGAGGCCTTGTAGAAGAGAGTCCACGCATCCTGAATGAGTAACACAAAGGAGGAGGATACCTGCTTCCCTCCCAGTGTCCCCCACATGCAGAAACTTCACCCTAGAAATGGGTTGAAGTCAAATAGTTCCCAGTACATGATGGATTTCAACTTCTTTTCATGCTTTTCTCTTAATCTAAAGCCTCTTTTAAGAAGAATGAGAACTCGGGACTGGTGAGAGTCTCGCTGTGTAACATACGTGCTTGCTGTACACCTGTGGGGACCAGAGTTTGCATTCCCAGCACCCACAAAAATGCCTAAGGGTTCCATAACCTCTCCTGTAAATAGCACCACCAACTGGAGACTAAGTGTTCAGATACATGAGCCTCTGGGAAGACATTTCTCATACAAACCACCACATTACCAGAGGTACAGGCACAGAAACATGACTTGATTTGACTGATGGCATGCACACCTGAGATGTTTTTTGACAAATGCTGTTGACTTTCCACCTGATATGATTGAATAATATCCTGTAGACAAAGAAGGCATCTACACAGTAGAGCATACAGGGGGAGTAAACCCAGAGGAATGGCACACAGAAAGCTCCCCAGGGGCGGAACTCCGGCACCATGTCATGCTTGATTTAAGTGTACTTTCTCTACCAACTGCACCATCTAAGACAAAAGCAGCCTCCATGGCCTTCCAGTTGGTGGTTTTTGGACACTTTCATCCTAGAGATTTTTTTAAAGCTAAGTTCACATCCCCATCCTTACAGATGACAGTTGGGTACAGCAGTTAGTAGGAAGGGGAGGGTCCTATGCTGGCATATGGGACAGAACTGTGACAGGGAGGGCCAGTACTCATGTACCCATCTTCAGCCTCGTCTTTTGGAGAAGCTACCCCTGCCTTAGAGACCAAGGCTGTCCTTATCCTAAGACAATTTCTGGGACATCAGAAGAGAAAACTTTGGCTTGGCTCTAATTTTCTGTTAGGACACTTTTTAGTGGAAAACAGGAGGGTTTTGGTTCAAGCATCAGCTAACAGAACTGCTTCTATGTGTGTGTCCGGGGGGCGGGGGGGCACTGTGAGTTTAGTCCAAAGGCTGAAGATGTGTGCCAAACTAGAAGGTGCTAGAGGTTCTTAAAGGCCCCAGAAAGTACCAAAAATCAGTTGTCTGAGTGAGATGGATGGAGCCCCTGTTGTGTGCCTTGCATGGCTCTTGGCACTGGGGCTCCCGGAGGTTTAGAACAGGTGGGACTCACACTCTGCTGGTGGTCATTATTCCAAACCAACATTTAATTGAGAGAAAGGAGATGGCACCCTAGTAGGGGCTGTGCAGTCAGCAACAGCCTGCATCCAAGGCAAGCCTGCCAGCTAGAACTGCATGACCTTCTAAGCAGGACTAAGTGTCTGCTGTCTGTCCTCATTTCCTCCAGTGTCTGCCTGGCATTGCATTTGCAGATTTCCCTGAGCAGAACTGACAGAAGGAACAGCGTGAGGCCACCCAGTTGAGGAGCCCTGGAGGGGGAGCACCCCTCTCCTGAGTCATGCAGTGACTGGATTCAGCCTGGTCCCCAGCTGTGCTTCTTTGCAGTGAGCATTCTCAGTTGTCCTTGTGCAGTTTAGTGTCATGAATCATTCCACAGGGACCTAGCCCCTGTTGTCTCAGGGCCTTTGGAGGGAGTAGGGGTGTCTTATGCAAATAAGTTCCTTCCTACCCCGCCATCAACTCTGAGACAATGTGTTTCAGACCAGGATGTATTGAAGGGCTTTCTAGCAGCCATGGATCACATTGATTTCTGCACCTTGACTATTCAGGTCCTCAAGGACACATGGCTCCAAGAAACTGCCTATTCTGGGTGACTTCAGAGAAGTTACAGGAGCTGGCTGTGGTACTCAGGTGACTACACAGGAGGACCAGCCTTGACTATAATAATTTTATTATAGGGAGACTGAACCAGAGATATAGCTCAGCAGCAGAGCATCTGCTTCACAACACTGGAAAAAAGGTCAAGAGGAGTTGGTAGGGGCAGGGGTGTGATGCAGCCATAGAGTACATGTTTGTATATACGAGACTCAGTGTTTACCACTACCAAAAGATTCATGTGCACCTGAGTGACAGCTACCCTCTCATGGATCACGAGAAAGAATGAGGAGCAATCGTCGTCTGTTTTACCAATGGACAAACTGATGCTCAAAGAGGAGCAGTGACTTGCCCAAGTACAGGGACCTGTAGCAATCATCCTGTGAATAACTCTTTTCACAGTATTCTTTTCATATCACACATACCAAGACGTGACAGCCACTCACTATCTCCACCTTGTCCTGAAGCTACTAAAGCAAATGTCAGAAATACGAGGAACAAGAGACAGATCACATGCAGAAAGGAGCAGAGATGGGCCCTGTAAAGTCCTGTTTCTCTTTACTTCTCCTGCAGAGGATACATCTTTTATACTGGGATAGAATCCAGGGCTGTGTGTTCCAGGCAAGACACTACCCACACACACACACACACACATTTTCCCCCTATTATTTTGGCACAAGTTCTCACTACATTACCCAGGGTGTTCTTAAACTCACTCTGTAGCCCAGGCAGGCCTAAAACTTACGATCTCCTGCTGCAGCTTCCATTGTAGCTGGGATTACGGGCCTGGCCAACTAGGTCCAGCACAAAATATATATTTTTTAAGTGACAGATCAAATCGTTTCTGATGTCTTCTGGAGTTTCATGTCAGAAGCTGATGTTAATACATTGTGAGAGGCAGGCACAGTGGAACAAATGTGAAATCAATGCCATCTGTCTCCAGAAAATGACTCTGGATTCCAAACACACACCGAGCCCTGATGCAAGCAGATTTGGGAGTGACAGCCCCCACAGATGCAGAGAAACGGGGAATGTAAAGAATCCATTTCTGGTCTAAAGAAATCCATTTTTGATTGCCAAAAACCAAATCGGTGACTGGGTCATTTCTGAATGCTTATTCCATTTTTCTAACCTCAGCCCAACATAACTTTATAATTCTGTCGTCTATACTTGAGAGCAAGGTTTTCTGTGGTGGGATCGCATTAGGAACTTCCACTGTAAGATATTTGGGACTCAGGAGGAATCTGGGCCTGGTTTACATGAATGTCCCTTAGGATCTTGTATCTGTCCCACCATAAGGCTGGATAATAAGACAGTCCCCAAAGTCTCTCAGAGGCCAGGGGGTCTTAGCAGATGGACATAGCCAGTTTTCTCACTAGAAGCCAGTTCTGAGGACCTAAGTAGAGAGAATTCCTTTTGAGAAGCTGTGACCAAATTAGCTGACAGAAGCACCTAATAAGAGAAAGGGCTGATCCTGGCACCCCTCAGGGGTCTTTGAGCCCATCAGGGAAGAAAAGACATAGTAGGAGTCGAGGCAGCATGTACAGGGGACTCTTCACTTCTCAGCAGACAGCACAGCTAGGAAGAGCCAAGGAGGAAAATATCTTTCATAAACTGCTCTTGGAGCCTCCTGTCTGCTGTCCAGGCTCCACTTCCTAAAGACTTCACTACATACTACAGTCTGGGAATCCAGCATTCACAGCATGAGATTTGAACCCTAAGAGATGTCAAGTCTCACTGAATCACCAGGCAGGGAACACACCAGGCTGAGTCAACTGGTCAAGTCAGCTCTGGAAGTCTATGTTTTAGAGAGTCCACCCACAGAGGACTCCAGGAAGTACACAGTAGAGCCCAGCATATGATTCCAACTGCCAAGGCCATGACACTTTTCTCTGTGTCATCCTGGAAGACACATGAGGCCCTGAAGGGAAGCACCCACCCTTTCTCCACTTGGTATCAGGCCATTTACGTGTTTCTTTCTCCTTGGTGACATCCTCCCCCAAACACTGCTAGGAGTGAATTTCTGATCAGGTGTGTGGTGTGTGGTGTGTGGTGCGTGGTGTGTGTGTGTGTGTGTATGTGTGTAAGGGACAGGCTTAAACCTGGAGAACTAGGACCATTGGTATGGTTTTTGCCATTAATGTAGACTATCCTCGTGATCTGGTACACAGGGTGCCAGATTCCTCCTTACCAACATACAGAATGGATGACATTCGTACAGCTCCTCAGTTGGGACTGCATAGCCATTACACTGAGGGAGATCCACAGAAGACTGTGCTTCTCTGCTGCTGACATCAATAGGATTACAAAAGCAAGGGCCTTTGTGGCTGCACAAATATGTCTTAATGTGGATATGACAGTCAGGACCCTTGGTGACAAGTGACAGAAATGGACAAATGTAATCTATTTAGAAAAGAGGCAGGATTGGTTGAATCAGAAGGCAAAACCACAGGAGAAACAGTGGTCCTGAGCAGAGAATGGAGGGTCAGCAGGGATCTTGTCCTTTCTGTCCACTCTTCCCAACAGCCAGCGTGACTCTCAAGGCAGCTCCTCGGGGGACTGGACTGGAGCTACTGCAGCTCCAGTTTCACAAGTCCCTACTTCCCCTCTAATGGTAGTGGCAATGGGGAATAGAGTCTCCTTTGAACCTAATTTTGAAATTCCTATATTGCATATGTGTCCCATGCCCCATTATAGATTGAATGTACAGTGTTCCTTACACTGTTCCTTTTGTTGAATGCCTGGCCCCCAGCTGGGGGTGCTGCCTGGGAGGCCATGGAATGTTTAGGACATGGTCACAGACTTAAGTTACTAGGGCCAAACCTTTGCGTGTCACAGCCTAGACCCCACTTCTCATTTTGTTCTCTGCTTCCTGTCTTTCATAGAGTATGTGAGGAGTCCCAGTCTCCTGCTTCTGCCTGCATCAACTGCTCCCTGCCTTCATCACCATGATAACTCCTAGAAGTATGGCAGATATTTGGTCACAGCAATGACAAGAACTACTAATACAGAAATACTCCATAATATCAGCTCAGCTTCATCTAAGGAACTTCAGTAGCAAGCAAGGAGACAATTGATGAAAAGAACACACAGAAACTACGGTCAAGGCAAAGGAAGGTTGCTCAAGACAGCACCTTGGCTTCTGCAGCTTCCACAGCACACTGGGATTTCCATTTTCTCTGTAGCTTCTTGGTCCAAGTTTTTAACACGTGCCTTCTTGGCCATCTCCTATACTGCAGAGAGGCTGATGAGCAATAAAGAGGGATAGTTGCTGAGTACCCACTCCAGAGACATGTGTCTGGAGTGGAGTCCCTAGAACAATATGGGATGATGCTGGACACTGCAGTGGGGACCACAGAAACCTGTAGGTGATGTGTCTATTAATCCTGTATGTCTTCAGCTATGACCCAACCCTGTCAACATCAACATTTCTTCACTCAGTTGCCAAAAGGTCCCCTGTCCCCTCTCTGCAGGACACTTGCATTTGGGTCAGCCCACCCCCACCCCCAGGTAGACACATTTCCTGTGGTCTAAGATGACCATAGTCCACTATGGTGATATGATTGCTTATGGAGGATCCTGGCCTGAAGTCATGCAATGAAAAGCAGACCCAGACTGTGATAGTCCTGTCTATGGCAATGGACACAGGCTGTTGACATGTCATCCTAGAGTTGGGGGAAACAGTCACCTGGGATTCCATCAACCACTACTGCTCTGACTCCTGGGAAGCACTGGTACATAGGATGTGAATGCGATTAAGGGAGGGTTTCAAGGATGTAGTTTTCATGAGTCCTCACCCATGTTAGTGTGGGACTTCACAATGATGTAGCTGCCATAAGTGAAGAATGTTCATAACAAATTCTCTGTTTCACCATGCTACACTTGGGTGAATCTTTACTTTGGTTTGTCATTGATGGGCAGATATTTATTCATATAAGAGCAAAGCAGGCTTGCTTTGTTAACACTCTCTGATCTCTCTCTCTCTCTGTGTGTCTCTCTGCGTCTCTCTGCCTCTGTCTCTCTGTCTCTGTCGCTCTTTCTCTGTCTCTCTCTCTCTCTCTCTCTCTCTCTCTCTGTCTCTCTCTCTCTGTCTCTCTCTCTCTCTCTCTCTCTCTCTCTCTGTCTCTCTCTCTCTGTCTCTCTCTCTCTCTCTGTCTCTCTCTCTCTCTGTCTCTCTCTCTCTCTCTCTCTCTCTCTCTCTCTCTCTCTCTCTCTCTCTCTATCTCCCTGTCTCCCTGTCTCTCTGTATCTGCCTCTCTGTGTCTTTCTGTATCTGTCTCTCTGTGTCTTTCTGTATCTGCCTTCCCTTCCTTCTTCTGGTTGTTGTAGGTTCTTTGATTTCTTTTGAAACATGGTCTTGCTCTGTACCCCAGGCTAACCTAGAGCTGACAATCCTGCCACTGTCTTCTAAGCACCGAGACTATGCCACCACACCTGATCTCAAGTAATTTTTCTAGGTTATGGGAAATGAGATAGGGAAAGGACAACATAGAATGTGGTCCTGAGAAAGTGCCAGATAGACTTCTAAAGTTGTTGCACAAGTTTGCATTCCCACCAGCAATGGAGGAGTGTTCCCCTTTTTCCACAACCTCACCAGCATGTATGTCACTTGAGTTTTTGATCTTAGCCATTCTGATAGGTATAAGATGGAATCTCAGAGTTGTTTTGATTTGAATTTCCCTGATAACTAAGGATCTTGAGCATTTCTTTAAGTATTTCTCTGCCATTAGATTCCTCTGTTGAGAATTCTCTGTTTAGCTCTGTACCCTGTTTTTTGATTGGGTTATTTAGCTTGGTGGTGTTTAATTCCTTGAGCTCTTTATATATTTTGAATATTAGCCTTTTGTTGGATGTAGGGTTGGTAAAGATATTTTCCCAGTCTGTAGGATGTCATTTTGTTCTGTTGACAGTGTCCTTTGCCTTACAGAGCTTTTTGGTTTCATGAGGTCCCATTTATTAATTGGTGATCTTAAAGCCTGAGCTATTGCTATTCTGTTCAGGAAGTTGCTCCTATACCAATGAGTTCAAGGTTCTTTCTTCTTTTTCTTCTAACAGATTTAGTGTGTCTGGTTTTATGTTGAGGTCTTTAAGCCACTTGGAATTTAGTTTTTTGCAGGGTGATACATATGGATCTAGTTGCATTTTTCTACATGTAGACATTCAGTTAGACCAGCACCATTTGTTGAAGATGCTATCTTTTTTCCATTGTAGTTTTTGTCTTCTTTGTCAAAAATTAAGTGTCCATAGGTGTGTGGGTTTATTTCTGGGTCTTGAATTCGATTCCACTGGTCAACCTGCCTATATCTATGCCAGTACCATGCTGTGTTTGTTACAGTTGCTCTGTATCATAGCTTGAGATCAGGAATGGAGAATCCTCTGGAAGATCTTTTATTGTACAGGATTGTT
The DNA here is from genome assembly GCF_964271855.1 of Acomys minous. Lineage (NCBI taxonomy): Eukaryota > Metazoa > Chordata > Mammalia > Rodentia > Muridae > Acomys > Acomys minous. The sequence goes on from NC_140484.1 coordinate 81,871,523, forward strand.
TTAGCTATTATGAGTTTTGTGCTTTTCCACATAAAGGCAAGAATTGCTCTTTCAAGGTCTGTAAAGAATTGTGTAGGTATTTTGATAGGGATTGCATTGAATCTGTAAATGGCTTTTAGTAAGATGGCCATTTTTACTATATTGATTCTCCCAATCCAAATGTATGGGAGATATTTCCACCTTCTCATATCCTCTTTAATTTGTTTCTTCAGAGATGTGAAGTTTTTTCTATACAAGTCTTTCACTTGATTGGTTAGAGTTACACCAAGATACTGTATATTATTTGTGGCTATTGTGAAGGGTATAGTTTCCCTAATTTCTTTCTCAGCCCATTTGTCATTTGTATACAGGAGGGCTACTGATTATATTTTGAGTTGATTTTATATCCTGATACTTTGCTGAAGGTGCTTATCAGTTGTAGAACTTCCTTGGTAGAATTTTTGGGGTCATTTGTGTAGACTATCATATCATCTGTAAATAGTAATATTTTGACTTTTTCCTTTCTGATTTATATTCCCTTGATATCTTTTAATTGTCTTATTGCTCTAGCTAGGATTTGGAACTTGCAGCTAGACTCTGGGCCACTGGGAGTTGTATGGAAGAGTTGGAGGATGGAAGGACCCTGAAGGGTCAGGAGCTCCACAAGGAGACCATTAAACCTGGCCATTCTGGACCCAGGGGGTGGGGGTTGGTGGTACCCGAACTGATGCACCAACCTAGGGCATTAAGAGCAGAGAACTTAGACCTCCTGTTCAGATATAGCCGATGAATAGCTCATTCTCCATGTGGTGGTGATGGTGGTAGTCCAGGAGAGCAGGAACTACCTCTGACATGAACTCTGGTGCCTGAGATTTGATCACTGTCCCTTTGAGGGGTGGGCTTTTGGGCACACAGAGGAAAGGCACTCAGGCTGTCCTGATGAGATCTGATAGGCTGAGGTCAGAAGGTCAGGGAAAAGCCTCCCCCCCCCCCAACTGTCAGGGTAGAGGAATAAGGTGGAAGAGGGAGTGAGAGTGGTCTTGAGGCATTGTTGTTGGGACAAATAGGGTGCCAGCCCATGGGCACCTCTGAGCCACTATGCAAAATAGGCCTTGGAACTGCCTGACCAAGAGGGAAGGAAACTGGGTATTTAGCTTCAATTCAACTAGCCTAGCTCTGGGCTGCTCCTCAGCAGAAGGACTCACACAAATCTCTAGGCCAATGCTCCATTATCTAGGGAGCTAGAAAAACGGGGTGCAGACACTGTGATCTGGGTAAGGTAACTTGTGAATGATGAGTTTCTTCAGGCTTTAGGCTCCAAATAGGATTTACGTGTGTGGACATAAGCTCCCAGTTGACAGGGCAAAATTTTTAGTCCCAATAGAAAATCTAAGACGCAACTCCAAAATGACCAAAGTCACCAGGAAGCTTCTGCCAGGCTCCTGCCAACCTGTTGTTAAGTGTGAGAAGCTACAGGTCCAAGTAGTTCTCTTCTAAGTAACTGGCCCAAAATAGAACTCTCCCCTACCAGGTTCCCACAGGCAATAGTATGTGTGTGTGTGTGTGTGTGTGTGTGTGTGTGTGGCAGCGGAGGGGGGTATACCAGCACAATCCACCGTGTTAAATCAAGTCAGATAATTATCTTGTCTGCATTGTAAATTACTTTCTTCCAAGGAACACACTAACGCAAAATATTGGGGGGCACTTAAAAAAGAAAAACCATTTTCCTTGCTAGTATTTTTGATGAGCTAAATGGTTTTAGTTCTTAAATTGAAATGAAGGGAGAAAGCAAGCACAAGCTACAGACAATTCTAATTTTCAACAACTGTGGGGTGAGTAATGCTGCTGATGCTGTGAAGAGCTTCTGTGGTGGTTTATATTCATTGGCCTAAAAGCTCAACTCCAGACTTCAGTGTTGAAAAATTAAAAGATGAGTTGGACCTGTTAGTATGCACCTGTATGTCCCTTGGGCTTCTCAGAAACATGACCCTGGCTGCAGCCATTGTCAGAGTCATGGGGTGTCCCATGGCTCCCACAGGAAACAGCTATTGGAAGAACAATGTTCCTTTGGTGAGCTTGATCATAGCCTGCCAAAACCCAAGGAGAGCCTTGCCACTCCTACAAACGAGTCCATGGCCAGCCAGAATCAGGACCTCTCCCCACAGGACATACAACGGGGCAGTGTAGCCATCAGGATATGAGCACCTTAAACTCAAAGTCCATTGTTTCCCCATGCTCGGTAACAGCTTAAAAAGGATATGTGGTTCTCAAATCAAGAAAGCTTCTCTGTGCCTCCCCCAGAGCCAGGATGAAATCAGTCAAGTCACAAGAGACATTTCTACCCCAAGGTCAGAGCCCACTCTATGGTACATCCCTATCCCAAAAGGATCAGGCCAAAGGAAGTGTGCATCCTTCCTCAAGACAAATCTCTTTCTACATTACAGAGACCAGAGTCTGGCTGAGCCTACTGTGGTCCATCCATCCCCAGCTCTGGTCCAATTACAGCTCCCTTACACCCTGCTTGGCTTCAATATGAGCCATTCCCACAGGCTCCTATACTGAGTGTTTGGTCCCCAACTGGTAGTGCTATGCCCTAATTAGTTTTCTGTTGCTGTGATAAACACTGACCAAGACATACTTGGAGGAAGAAAGAGTTTATTTCATCTTACAACTCATAGGTCACAGTCAGTAACAGGGACATCAAGACAAGACAGGATAGGAACATGGAGACAGGGACTGACACAGGGATCATAGAAGAAAATTGATTACTGGCTTGCTCAGCTTGCTTTTTCATACAACTCAGGATTACCTGCTCAGGGGTGCTATCATCCACAGTAGACAGGGCCCTCCCACATCAGTCATTAATCAATACTATGTTCCACAGACTTGCCTATAGGCATTATGATGGAGACAATCCCTCAGTTCAGATTCCCTATACCCAGATAATTCTAACTTGTGTCAAGTTGACAAAAGAAAGAAAAAAAGAAAGAAAGAAAGATAACAAAACCAACCAACAAATAAACTTCATAGGCTTGTTTTGATAGGTAGAAATTCGAGAAAAGAGAACCCAGAAGGAGGAAGTAAGTGATTATGTGTGTCCTTAGGAATGTCTTCCCTGACTCCTTTCCCCCTCCCCCTCTCTCCCTTACTCTCTCTCTCTCTCTCTCTCTCCCTCTACCTTCCCTTTTCTCCCCATCTCTCTACCACAACCTCCCACCTCCAAGATGTATTGCCCCACCAAACTAGCATGGACTGAAACTAACATCTCTGTTCTTTTTGAAGTATTTAGTCATTGGGTCTTGAAAGCCTTCAACTGCGATTTCTACTGCTCCGGGTAACTGTGCATCCTGAGAATCTGACTACTCAGCCTTTCCAGCATTCCTCCCACAGCAGCCCCCATTACCTTCTGGGCCACATGCAGGCCAAGTGAGAACCCTCCACCTACTTTCTGACCTCCACAGCTCCTCTCCAAGCCTTGGCATCTGAAGAGCAGGGGGCTGTGGTGGAAGCTGAAGCTACATTAAGCTACATCAGCAGGAATCCTGCACAATCATGTGCTCTATACCTCACAATTCTGCAACTACTCCTGAAGTTCCAAGACCCATACATAGCTCATCATTCTCTGAATGTTGCAACCCAGGTCCTTTGCATGACCCTCCCCTCTGCCTGGGATGCTTTTTCTCTGCTGTCTATACATCTGTACCTCCACCTTGTCATCCAGATGCAAGGTCCTCAGGATGGCATTCCCTGGTATCGATGCTAAAGTACCCCCAGGCCCCACACTCCCTTTTCAACTTTCTATATAGACTTTAGTGCTGGTTTCCTTTCTACCTGCTTGTTTATGAACTATTTTCCCTTTAATAGTGTAAAACCAAGACTAACACAGGTTAGGAACCCAATAACTGCATGTCATCTTAAGAAAGAAAATATTTTTTCAGGCAGAGGAAATGGCAAAAGCAAAGCTGCCCAGAAAAGCAATGGAGCCTTCTGGCTTTGAGGACAGGCCTTGGAGCAACAGATGCAGATGGGCAGCTGTGCAGCCTTGGGCCAGTTACTTGACAACCCTGAGGCTCAGATACATAGCTGGGCACAATCAGAGGGTTAAGGGCAAACTTTAACCTTCCTTGAGGGAAACAGGGCTGACGAATGAGGAGATGAGGCTGGGAGGTGGGAGGGGTCAGGTGCCTTTGACTAGTAGAGGCCTCTGCGCCTGGCCTGGTGATAGCACAGTGGGAAGAGTCCCACACCTGGGGCGACAAGAGATAAAGAGCTGAAGATAAACACATTTGTCTGGCTTGGTAGTCTCCCCTGCCTCCTCTGCACCCAGAGGAAGATCCTCCACCCCATTGGAGGACTCAGCTTGCTGGACAGGGCAGCTGTGTTTTCTTTTCATTTTTAAGTTAATTTGGGTGTGAGACAGGGTCTTACTATGCAGCTCAGTAATGTTTATGTCTCAGCTTCTGGAGTTCTGAGACTACAGCCTATGCAACCGTGCCCTCTTGTGTGTATCCTCTGGCCTCTCATAATCTGGAAGCCAGTGAGAAAGAAGCCAGGCCTGGAACTCTGGACCCACTGACAGCCTTCCATTCTCACACCCTCTGGTAACTGTGAGAGAAATTTAGAAGCTCTGGAGGATAGGCACCCCGCAGGCCCAAGCTTCAAAGCCTACCACCCCCTGCAGTTCCTGGGTCCCAGCCAAGGCACTTCCGTCAGCCTCTGGGCATTTAGGACATAGCAGGGATTGTCTGGGCCACAGAGCCACAGCTGAGCGGACAAGGCCCGGCTGTTCCTGGAGACAAGTGCTCAGCTTTCTTCCCACATGAAAAGGGAACCTGTGTGGCCTAGAAGGGTGGGAGGAAGGCCAGGGGAGCTGCGTGCAGGGCTGTAAGCATCCCTCCCAGTCACCGGCCTCAAAACACAATGCCTGTGGTGGAGACAGGTGGGGCAGAGGCCAGCAGGCAGCTCTGGTTACTAGGCAAAACACCCAGCCTCAGCGGGACGCCAGCCACACCTAGGACTCAGCTCCAAGGAATTCTGAAACCAGAACTTGGCCCCTGACCCCTGAGTGACCTTGAGCTAGCCCACCCCTGATGTGGCTACATGCTTGTCCCCTGCAAAAGTGATATATGAGAATTTTCCTTTTCTCCTCACAGAGAGTCAGTTTCAAGGAAAGAGACTGTCCATTTCCTAGGAAGGTCAGGTTCTTACTAACACACGGAAGCAGGGCACAGTAGGCCCAGCCACTGGTCCTTGTAGGCAGCACTCTGCCTGCCCTGTCTGACGAAGGGAGACTGTCACCCCTACCCTGGAGAGCCTCGATGCCTTAGCACAGGGGGGGGTGGGGGGGTGGTTAAAAGGGCTTCCTTATTTATGTCTCCTCTTCATCACATCTGCTTATTCACCTTTGCCTATGGAGCTCTTCAGCAGTGTGTGTGTGTGTGTGTGTGTGTGTGTGTGTGTTTGTGTGTGAGAGAGAGAGAGAGAGAGAGAGAGAGAGAGAGAGAGAGAGAGAGAATGTAGCCCTCTCTCTGCTGACTTCACCTTAGGCTCTGCAACTAGATAAATCAAGAAGACCCTCTTGAACACCAGGCCCCTGGGAACTCAGTTTCAGAGCACAAAGGACCTGCTTCCTAAGATGGCTATAGAAGGACAGACCACAGCCCAGGGTAAAAGCTGTCTGTAGGGGAGCTTCTAGAATGGGGGAGGGCCCATTTAAGCTCCAGATTGGGCTGAGGTGTTGCTAAGTCAGAGAGTGCTTGCCTAGCATATACAAGGCCCTGGGTTTCCTCTAGTGTCCATTGTTTTTTAATTTAATTTTATTAATTTATTCATATTACATCTCAATTGTTATCCCATCCCTTGTATCCTTCCATTCCTCCCTCCCTCCCATTTTCCCCTTACTCCCCTCCCCAATGACTGACTGAGGGGGACTTCCTCCCCCTGTGTATGCTCATAGGTTATTAAGTCTTTTGTGCTTAATTGACCTGGATATGGTAGCATGGCCAGCAGGAGGATCATGAGTTTAACACTTATGTAAATTACCCAGCAAATTCAAGACCAGCCTGGGTTATTTTAATGAGACCCTTGTCTCAAAACAAAACAAAACAAACAAACAAACAAAAACCCAAACTATATGTACATGTGATTATTATTTAATGAGCATTTTAAAATAAAACCTTAAAACTGATGAGAAATCACAACACAGCTGGGGTGTAGTAGCAGAAAGGATGGCTTGACATCATAAAGTGAAGATGGCTCCAGTCATCGGGACACCTGCTTTGGACTCCTGTTTCAAGGACTGCCTTTCTGGTAACATAGGCCTGACCCTTCAATGCCCTGCTTGCATTGTGGCCAGACATGATAGGTCCTAGTTGGTAAAGAGAATGTGATATTTCTGTGTCAGAGACTGGGGCATTTTCCAAGTAAGAACAAGGTGGAAACTAGGTTTATTATAACCATATAGCACCTTGTAAGCCCTGTGACTCAGCCAGTGAGCTGACCCCTGCTTCCCAGGAGAATGACAGCCAAGAATTTTATATCCACCCTTCTTTCCTCAAGGACTGCTATTGCCTTTGATTGAGATATTTCTGAGAGGCCCATTCATGTGACTGCAGAGCCACCTTTAGGACAGGTGAGTCTGTGCCTACACAGAGCGCTGCCTTCTCTCTCTCTCTCTCTCTCTCTCCCTCCCCCGCCCCCCCCCTCTCTTTCTCTCTCTCTCTCAGATGTGGATGCACAGAAGCTCCCAGAGACATGAGTCGGGACCTTTGCAAAGCCCGGTGAGGAGAACCCAGGCCATGTTTTACCAGGGAAATGGAAGTCGTTAGCTCCCATTTTAATTTAACAAGCCCAATTTTATAAATAAGAGTGAATTTTCCCAGGCTATTATTTCTAATTATGCATTTACATCAATTCACATTATGTGGTTGATGAAATGTTAATACCAGAGGCAATTTTCTGCTGACGGGTGGCCTGGAGAAGAGCTTTCTTCACATTACAAGTCAATATTTTTGGAAATAATTACCCAGTTGCTCACCAGAGATGGCACTGACTAACCCAGTGGCTGTGTCTACATAGTCGTCAACTGGAGATGCTGAGACAGAAAATGCTTCATTTGGAAGAAACCAAAGAAGTGACAGCAAGCACACCAAGGCAGGGCTTGGGCAGCCTCTGCTGCTCAGAGGGACAGGCATAGTGTTTTCTGTGTATCATTCCTGTGTCCTCCAAAGACCTCATTATATGGCTTTGGAGCTCCTATGTTCCGTCTGTGATTCTCTCACAGGCAAGAAACATGATTTAAAAAGAAAATACGCCCTAGAGGGTTCAAGTGTTTGAACACATGGTCCTTTCCCTATAGGACAGTTTGGACAGGATGTGAAACCGTTGGGACTGTGGCCCAACTAGATAAGATGTGTCACTGACAGGCCTTCCTGGAGTAAGATCCCTCCTCCCTCATGCTGTTTCTGGTAGCAGTTCTGTCCCAGTAATGAGAAAAGCAAGTGGTACACAAGTGAATACCCACATGTCTGCACTTTTTATTAATTCAAGAAATGTTCGTTGTGATCTAACTATATCAGGAACACTATAGACATCCCATGACTGATTATTATGAGAGACAAGAAAGAGAAAATGCAACAGAATTTCTAATGCATCAGGTCAGCAAGTCACTTGGCCCCAAGTGACAAAGTTTCTAGGAACTGAATGGCACCAGCAACAACAAAGAGAAATCAGAGATGTCCATCTGTAGTCACAGCCCAATCCCAGAGGGAACATGCTACAAAGATCCAGGCTTTAGTGCAGCTCTTATTACTCCAACTGACCACCGGAGCTGTTTTCAAATGGGAGGTACAGCATCCAGTGCCCCGTCAGTGGGATGCCTGGGTATCATCCTTCAGATAACAGAGGCTGGCAGTAGGGTAGTGACTGAGCAGTAAACAAGAAAGGGCAGAGCTGTGGTCATACCAAAGGTTAAGCACAGCTTGTGGCAATGGGTCCAGGAGAGGAACAGAAAGGGGACTTGCATTCTTCTTGTTGGACTCATGGGGCATAGAAATGATCAGGTTGGCAGTGGACAAGGTTTGGAAGGAGTCAGGTTTGTCAGGTGTGGTGGCACATGCCTGAAATCTCAGTATTTAGGATTCATGAGATGGAGTTCAAACTGGATTATAGAGCAAGAGCTTGTCTCAAAAATAAATAATACCAATATACCCTCCCTCTGATGCACCCCGCCACCTCCAAAAATACTGGTTGAAAGACAACTCCTGGTTTGGAAGGGTAGATTATTCTGGTACTTTACCTCAGAGCCCAGGGGTTATCTGCAGACAAATGCCTCAGTTTTCTTTGTATTCCCAGTATTTCTGCAATGAGCCTCACCCTTTTACACATCTATCTGATCTTTGTTGGTCTTGGAATCTACAGTGTGCCCTATTCATCTAGGATATCTCAGACAACCTTCTAGGCATCTGGAGGGGTCCTGAGCCCCAAATGGCATGGGGGAGGGTGAATCCTCTTCTGTGGCTAGGGAAGGGTTACCATCCTATCTTCCCCAACAGCAGTCCAGCATGGCTCCGAGGAATGGAGGCTGAGAAGGACTCAGGCCCAGATCTGTGGTCTCAGGAGGGAACTTGTACCAGGGGAAAGAGGAGGAAGTGGAGGGGTGCAGAGACAGGAAAGGAAGGAAGGAAGAGAAGGAGGAGTAAAATGAGGAGAAGAGGACGTGAGAAGAGGAAGAGGAAGAGGAAGAAGAAGAAGAAGAAGAAGAAGAAGAAGAAGAAGAAGAAGAAGAAGAAGAAGAAGAAGAAGAAGAAGAAGAAGAAGAAGAGAACAACAGAGCGCTTTCTCAGAACAGGCTTCTACTTCATGTTCTGCTTCAGCCCCTGCAGAGGCTCAGGGGAGCCAGCTACCTGGCTAGGAACTGCTTCCCTATTTCTATGTGTGTACACATCCCATCCCCATATACATACACCCTAGCCCCACACAGCACATGCACGTAAAGAGTTCTGTGTCTGAAAACATTCTTCCCACATTCAATAGAAATGCCATCTGTCTGCACATGTGCTCTGCTGATGTACCCACTTCATATATCCCAAGACTGAACCTCTAGAACCATGGTCCTCAAACGATGAGCTAATGGTATAAGGCAGAGGATCCATTTACAGAGCCCCCTTGTATCTGATTGCCATTGAGAGGAGAGTCTACAGGAAAGAGGATGCAGTGTGAAAGGTAGGTGATGCTGGCGACTGGAACCCAAGGACAGCCACTGTTCAGGCCTACCCAGGACGCTGGTGCAGCACAATGTGTGATCCCTGGTAAACCTCTAGTTTGCACTTGGATCACTCATAGTCTATCTCGGTCCTTCACCCTATCAGAGGCGAACAAACAGAGATGCAGCTCCACTGTTGTTAATTTCAGCAGCCTGAGGAAGTTCCTCTAATCTTTTTGGGACTTCTATTCAGACCAGTGCAGGATTTGTAGCTTTGCCACAGAAAAGATTTTTAGGACAAGGCAGTATGAAGCAGAGATGACTATTTTACTAAAGATATTTTAGTGCAGACTTTAATCCTGAGGGTTAACATAAAAAGAGGTGCTTAGAAAGCAAAAGTAAGACAAACCCAAGTGCAAAGAGAGAGTTGAAATTAACTGTTTTAGCAATTGAGGTATTTAACACATTGTAGGCTCTCAAGTTACATCTGAAAGGTTGATAAGAAGCCCCACCCACCCCTTTCTTTCTCTTTTGATATGTAAAACCACATGCTAGCTCGGTAGGTGCCCTGGGCACAAGTATAATCTGATGAGTCCAGGGAACAGGGAAATTGCACAAAGGGTTTAGTACATGTTTCTTCTCAGAAAGCAGGGCTTCTGTTGAGAGTCCTACTAAACTGTAGATTTGTATTCGGAAAAGGAGAAAGGCCTTAAGAAGCTAGCTGTTAATTAAGCTGGAATTCTTCCTACACTGCTAGTGAGAAAAGCCAGAGTCTTGGGCATAGGGCCCCCTCTCCATTCTTGTGTCATCATATGGTTCCTTGCCTTTCTCTCCTGCCTCAGTCCCCATCCTTTCCCCTGTCTGATCATAACCAGCCCAGGAATATACTGAAAGTCCTGCCACACACATGACCCTTAAGCACTTGGCAGGCCAGTGGAAGCTGCTGCAATCATGTGGTCCAACTTCTCTCTAGCAAGGAGAGGTGAATTCTGAACCCACTGACCATTTGGTCATTATCTATAACTCATTCTTCCCACCCCAGTGATGAGCCAAAGAGAGAGCAGAGGCACAAGTCAGCATGGCCTGGGGCTAGGCTTTCCCCACAAAGAGAATCTCAGTGGGAACCTTGTTTTTTTTCCCCCAGAAAGAGGAAAATTATATTTTAAAACATTGTTGAGAAAAATTAAGTCACTTCTGAAATATCAAGATATTCTGTAGATGAAGCCAGCGTCTTTAGTTGCTGGGAACTACAGATCTTAAACCTCCAGGTACTCGCCCTGACAATAGCTTTCCATGATCAAACACTGCATCCCCGCCTGACTGTGCTGCAGGGATGAGCCTAGAGGAAGATCAAAGACAGGAGCATTGGGTCAAAGCAGTTCCTCTCACCAGGCAGGTGACCTTTTGTCAACTTCAGATGGGAACACAAATCTACCATCATCGAGATCAGCCTTGATTGGATCAAATCCCATTGGAAAATGGGGGAGGGGGAGGCAATAAACCCTCCAGAACTGATATTAAACCACTGACATTTCACAAACCGCACAACATTGGCAGCTGCCAGTCTACCAGCAGGACAGAGTCTGAGGGGGTGATTCAGGCATGAAGGTCACAGCAGTACTTCAGAGCTCCTCCAAGAGCTGGGCATAAGGACCATTACAGCAGCCAAGATGGCCAGAGTCTGGCCACTCAGACCAGGGCAGTTGCCCTTATGTAATTCTCCTGTACCTCCTGGACTCTGTCTGTGCCTTTGCCTGTGACTATTCCAGTATAGAAGTAACCTGACACAGGCGTGTCTAGAAAGGCCCTGAAGCTAGAGATTGTGTCAGATAAGATCTTGAGACAATTTCCTACTCCCCATTCCACAGTCTTGCAGTATAGATAGGCCAGCTCCCAAGGTGAGACCATGAAGGCCTAAGTTCCTTTGAAAAGCCTGGGAACTCAGCAGGGGCCACACAATGGCTTTGGCTTCCTGCCACTCATCACCCATTGAATACCTGCCACATGGTGAGCAATGTGTCTGGTCTGGTGTAAGGATGAACTGGGCAGAGCTCCCACCCTGAAAAGGTTCAGGCCAGCCACAGGTCTTTCAATAACAGCTGTTCCCTACCAGATAGCTGGGTGGTAAGTTTCCTCAGGTCTGCCAGCTCCAGGCACAGACCCATACAGGCAAGTGGAGCTATCCCTATGCTGGTCTTGAGGAAAGTGTGAAAAGAAAGATGCTCTGTGAATTAGTGAGAATGGTCCAGGAATCCTCCCCAGATGTTGGAAATCCTGCCCTGTCACCTCCTATGCTAACTAACAGTAGACCACTAGTAACCACACCTCCATGCTCAACCCAGATGCAGCTTCAGAGTACTCAAGGCAGAGCCCTAGAAATCACCAGCCCCTTGAGACAGATGGACTGAACTACAGAGGAGGATCCCTCTGGGTATGTGAACAAATAAGAACAGACAGACATGAATGGAGAAGAAATCACCATGAAGGCTTTCTGGCAAAAGATTCCAGTTAGTTCTGCAGACTTGGAGCAGCAGGGCTGTCTAGGACTGGAGCAGGCTGGCCATATGAGTGATTACAGGTGGCTTCCAGGGCCCAGCCTTGGAGTTCTTAGACAAGGCCAGAACTCTGTCTTCTGCTAGAACTGCAGGGGCCACACAGCCAAGGACAGTATTAATGGGATAAAGGGCCTTTCTCCATTATTGCACTATTCAGAGCTACCACTGGGGCATGGGAGGTAAGACACTGACTGTTCCTGACACTCCTGTATAGACTTTAAATATGAGGGTCAGGAGAACAAGAGATGCTTGGACATACCCAAGTGTAGGCATGGGCTCTTCAAGAGATGCTTGGACATACCCAAGTGTAGGCATGCTCTTCAAGAGATGCTTGGACATACCCAAGTGTAGGCATGGGCTCTTCAAGAGAAAACTGCCACGGACTGGACTGTCTAGGACAGACAGGATTGACCAGCCCCTACTGGCCCAGGACCCTATGGAGATGCTCTGGCCAGAGACTTCTAAGTGGAGATCCAGACAGTTCTAGAAGGATGCTACAAACTTGAGGTCCTAGATCAAGGGCTGTACTTTAGTAGAGATGGCACATTGAGAGCTGCTCCAAAGGTCCACATGCTGGGGACACAATACTGTAGTCTTGCGTGCATCCACCCTGGCCACTCACATAACTACTGTGCAGATGTTAATTCATCCATTCCACAGCAGCTGAGGCAAGACTGCAGAATCTCCTAAGGAGAGGAGGTCCACACTCAGGCACTGTCCCTGAGGAATGACTTCCTGGCTGTTCTGCTTTCCTTTGGACTTGCCCATCTGGACCCCCCAGTTCTATGTCTTAAGTCCTGTACTCACACTGGTTCTCTGATATGAGGTCAACTCTATAGAAGGATACTCATTCACATGGAGACCACAGCTGCCAGGAAGGGACATCTGGGGCTGCTATAGGTGACTATACACTCCAAAGAATCTCCACTGCCATGATCCAACAATGTCTTGCCAAGGAAGTAACCTCCAGATGGCTGAAAAAGACATGGGAATGAGAGCCCCAACCTTCTTGCCTAGTCATGATCAGACAGTGTTGTGTTTTCTAATCACTGTCTTCATCATTAAGGTGAAGAAATTGCGTGTGGAAATAATAGAGTTTATCTCAAGCAGATCGATCAGCTCCATCTATCTGGCCTGAGCCTCTTAATTCTCCATAATGTCAAAGCAATTTTTGGTTAAGTGCACAGTCTGTCCCCTACTAAATTAAACTAATAGATCTAGTGGGAAATAAAATTCCAAGTGCATTGAGAACGTTAAAAATAAAAAAATTAACTCTCCATAGATCTAAAGATTTATTTTGTCAAATGCTTAAATAACACACACACACACACACACACACACACACACACAGAGGTGGGGTGGCTAAACTCCATTAGGAGGTACTCTCCTGGTAACTTCTTGTTCTAATTCTGCCTCTCCCTAGCACCCAGGTTGAAGATCCACTAGACAATGACTGTAATGACTCAACTTACATCCCCACAGCATCAAAAGCCAGCAGGTATGGCTTCACAATGTGGACTGTGCTATCACTTCTACCCCGCAAGTGAGTCTTCAGCTCTCATAGTCCCCGCCCTCCCCTCCACCCCATCCCCCACCCCACACCCCACTCCCTGACTTGGGCATTTATACCTGAGTATGTTCTTCTAGGGCCTGTACTCAAAGGTAAATGTGGGGAGCTGAAAAAGGTGATAAGCTTGTCTCCTGAGAGACCAGTCCATGAAGAGCTGTCTATAGCAATGACTTTGCCTTTGCCCCAACTGTGAATAGATGTGCGTATATCTCTGCTCCTGCCTCACCCTACAGTATAAGCCACCAGGGTCCTGCTACTTCCCTGTCACAAGTCCAAAACCTGACCTGTCTCTCAACTCTGCCCAATATCTTCCTATTCTGGACTCCTTTCTGTCTCAGGTCCCATCTCTATCTCCAGGTCTCTTGGGCCAGCCTTGTTCAGCTATTCACTGAAGATGGTAACATACTCTTACCTGGCCCACAGCAGCCAGCTTCATTCACGCTCTGCACACAGGCTCACCTCTGTCAGGAAGCCCTCCCTCCCAAGGGGCCTCCAACTCTCACCCCAGCCACGAGGGTCAACCCTGTGCAGCTCTCAGCCTCTCTGTTCTAGGCATAAAAGTCCTCACCCGGACTGGGGGTTTAAAGCCCAGAACTCAGGAAAGCTCAGGCAAAATGATGGCAAATTCAAGGCCAGCCTTAGCTATGAGACTCTGACTTTAAAAACTGGGCAAACTGCCTCTCCCCTTTTCCACACCACCACCCCTCACTTAAGTGCAGAGGCCTTGTGCAGGGCACCCTTCATGTCTTCACCTCTGAAGTGTCTCCTATGCTGGAAGGTGGTGAAGCAGATTCTGCCCTGGGCTTTTCCTTCTCCATCCCCTTTTTCTAAGCAGTGGCGTAACCCAGTAAACTGTGGCTCTGATAGCCTCACAAACAGCCCCAGGTCTATAGCCCCAGTGAAGGCCAGTACTACTGCAGGGATCAGTGGCAGGCCAGACCCTGGGGCCTGACAGCTGTGGATCCCTTCTGTAAACCAGCTGATCCCAGACTGAAAAGCTTTGCCACCTTTGCAGAAGGTACAAGGACAGAGCCAGGGAGCCTCTGTCACAGCCTAAAGTCTGATGAGCATACAAGAGCCTCTCTTGCCCTCGTGCAATGCAGGGGCTGTCCTCCTGGAATCTGACACTCAAAGTTGGTCATGAGGCTGGACAGAAGAGGGCAAAAGGAACACAAAGTGAAAGCTTTTTCACTTGCCCTCCTGGCTCAGAAGCAATCCCCCTAACTCTCTCTCTCTAGCAATCTTTATAGATCCTGACCTGATGTTGTCCTTGCAGTGGTGTCCCCTTGGGGCCAGACTCCAAGCCTTTATCCCCTGACACTGATGGCAAACGAATGACTACAATGTCCAAAAATAAAAGTCCCCATAAATCTTATAGTTTGCTTTAAGCTGTCTGGTACCCAGAGTGTGCTGGAGTTATTGATAGAAAAGTTTATGGATGGGCTACATCTTAAAATCAAAACACATTACCCAGAATCAATGTTGCTGCACGTGGCAAGGAAAGGACAGGAAAGGTCAGCTGGGACAAGACTATGGAAACCTCAACTCCAAGATGGAACATTAAAATAAATAAACTTTGCAAGTGACTCCAGGAGGCACATTCAGTAAAGCTGTGTTAAAGATATTTTCACAGTATCTTTATTGTGGCTCTCACTGGATGGAACAGATACCATCCCCAGAATGGCACATGCAAAGGCTTTGTGCCCAAACCATGGCAACAGCTGATGTGAAAGGACACTCAAGGCACGCCAGCCAGGTCTGACAGGAACACACCAAGGACACAGACAGTTCAAAGGCTACCAAGAACATTATGGGAGGCCCCTGGGCACTGTGGCCCCACAGGCATTTCAGATATATGATTATAGAGGGAGAGGGGGAGGGGAATCCTACAGTTCTCCACCTCACCAATGAGCAACTATGGTGAGGAAATAGCATTCATGAAATGCTCTCACAGATCCATCACAGAAAACTATTTCCCTCATACAAACAGGATGTATGCCAGCAAGGAATCTCTGCAGGTGTTGGGGAGATATTTAGGGATGAGTGGCTGTGTCCCCAGAGAGAACAACCCTTAGGGAAGATACATATCCACACTCTACTGCAGGTGCCTGCTTTAGTACTCTGGCCCACAAGGACAGGTGAAGAAGAATCTGGCTCCCTTTTCAGAGGTGGGGTCTAGGCCCGAACAAGGTCAGCATCCTACCCTGTCACTAGGAAACCCCAACAAAGGGGACAGGAGCCATCTTTAGTGCTCCTGAAGGTGCTCCTTGTTCATCATGGGCACTAGCACACCTGGGTGCTAAAGGCAGTGGGGAAGGTCCTGTTCTACCCTTCTCTTTTACAGGAGCAGGCCAGCAGCTCCTATCAACCCAGAGCTGAGGAGGTGGCTCTGCTCCTTCTCAGGAGCTCCAGACTTCCTTGACTCGGGAGATGGGTGAACAGATTAATAAGAAATGAAAAAGGAAAAAGAATTCGAAGTAGGACAGACCCGGGCTGAAGCCTTACTGGCTACCGACTACTGCGACCTTAGGGAAGTTCCACAAGATCACTGAGCCTCAACTACCTCACCCATAACATGAGCTGAAACCACATTGTCTCCCTAGACCCCTGTGCTAAAAGCCAGAGATGCCCCAGTGACTAAAGCAGACAAACGCTTTACACACTAAGCAGGGATGACAGTAAGTAAAGACATTGAATTGTATGGTAGAAGGTAGATATTTCGAAGGAAAAGAACAAAAGGGTAAACAAGGAGTGCTGGGGGAGGGAGCTCCAGACGGCAGAGTTAAACACTAGTTAAAAGTGGGTGGTCGTAACTAACAAAGTGACTTCCTAACGAAAATCAAAAGGTACATCCCAGCCGAGTAGGGCAGCTGTGTGAAGGGCCTAAGGTGGGCCTAGTGCGTTGCACTGCAAGAGGAAGAACCTTCTGGGGGGGGGGGGACTAAGAGGGAGGACGGAAAGGAGGAGAAGGCAGACAGACAGAGGAGAAGGTAAACCTGAGAAGGCACTCTTTTGACCTTGGGAGGCCACTGGCGTTTGTGCTGAGGAGAGTGGGAGCCACTGTAGGCTTCTGAGAAGGGAATGAGTGATCTGATTTTGGTTTGAGAAGGAATTCTCAGTCATGCTGAGAACTGATCTATAGAAAGTATGCAGCCAGTGTCTGCTGTGTGATAATTACACGGTGGCAAACAACTATTACTATTTTTCTATTATTATAGCAATAACAACTTGGGTCACGGGCACCCCCTAAAAAATCCTGCCAGGGATAATGGGTAGAAAGAATCCACAAACCTTCAGATTAACCAAAGTGGTACCTCCTTCTAGCTGCAGAAATCCCCTCCAGCAAGCCTGGTCTCTTGCCATCTGTCCTTGAATGGATCTGGTACTGGGAAAGAAGCTCACTGCCTCTCTAAATAAGCCAATGTACAGTGGGCTAGCTCATGCTAGCTTGGAATTAATGCTTGGAATCAACTCTGCAACTGCTCCCTTAGAATTCTGCTATGGTTGTGCACATGTGTACCATGATACTAGTCTGCCCCCTCCCTTCAAAAGCTGAGGACAGCAAGGGTCCTGCAAGGTCTTGCATTCACAGACCTATAGTAGTTTCTAAGGACTGGTGGAGTGTCCAGGGGAGGCAGGTCAATGGTGATAAGTAGAAAGAGCAGGCAATGGGAACCTTGGAGGAAAAGGTTATAAGGTCTTCTGTTCACAGAGTGTCAGTGAGTGAACAGAGGGTGAAAATGATCCATTGGTCACATAAGGAAGAGGAGGAGCAGAAGGATGCAGTGCTTGTGGCCCTAATTGGTGAGGGCAAAGCTTAGAAAAGGTTAGCAGCATTTTCTCTGGTACTGTGTCCCTCTTGCCTTAGACAAGGATGGCCACTGGAAAAGTATTTCCTTTCTCTGATTCTCTCTTAACTAGCTGTTAGTTCACTGGCAGAGACACTAGAGACTGGCCCCAGCTTGCAGGGAAAGTTCACTGGGATGTGCCACCATAACTTTGGATAAAGCTAAGAGACCAGACCAGACCACTAGCTGGAGAATCCCTTGAGGAAAAGAAAGAGAAGAAAGAAGAACTCCAGGGCTCTCCCAAGCCCTTGTGCTTGGACTGAACTACTTCATGCACCTATATCCCCTTTACCAAGGCGTACTGCACTCTCTGGGTGGCAAAAGAGATGGCCAGGGAACGTTGGGGGACACAAAAGATGCAAGAGTGGGGGATGGGATCTGGAACCCAGCTGTGTACTCCACCTCTGCCTCCTTCGACTTGCGTGGACCCCTTTGTAATGGATACAGGGGAAATGGCCAGGAAGGGCTTGCTTGCTAGGACACAGGACACTAGCTGGCTTTCTCTGAGCAGGAAGACCTTCCCCACCCAGAAACCTCCAGAGCCCGGAGTCGTGCCCAGTGCTCCCCACCCACCCCACCCGCATTGCCTCTGCCGTCACTCACGGCCACTGCCTGCTGGTTCTCTGGTGCGCTCCGTGCCACAGGCACCTGCTCGCCAGGCGCCTGGGCTCTCAGTTCTTGCTCTCACACTGCGGACTCCTGTCTTCACTGTCACCTGGCCTAGCTTCTGGCCCGACACAGTGCTCCTCCATTCTCGCAGTCCCCTGGCGCCCAGGTCTGGGCCAAAAAGTGGTGTGGCTCGTGGTCCAAAGCTGGGTAAGGAGTTGAGGCCCTGGGGGCTGCGGAAAGGATGGGGGACACACAGAAAGCAGGGTGGAGCAGCTGTTTCTAGGGCTGGACACTGGGAAGAAATCAGGAGTTTGGGTGGGAGGACCCCCTAAGCAATGCAGACGCCGGGTGGGGCTGCTATGCAGCCAGGGAGACTGTGGTCGTTCCGAGTGACCGAGCAGAGGAAGGGATGAGGGGTGATGAGGCGGGGGCGGGACAGGATCAGAAGGGAGGGCCGGGTGAAGCTGGGGAGGTGGCTGCTGGCTGCCCAGCCACTGACCGCCCCCTCCGTTCCTCCCCTCCCCCTCTCGCCGCCTATCTCTGGCTGCGGGTCCGCCACGCTGGACCGGCTCTCCCCGCGCTGCGCTGGGTCGGATGCTAGGTCTGCGCGCCGCGGTTGAGCGCCCACTCGCCTTGCGGAGAGAGCCGCGGAGAAACCGGCGGGGGCGGCGGCAAGAGAGCTCGGCAGGAGTCGGAGGAGGTGGCAGTCGGGAGCCTAGCCAGAAGGAGACCAGGGAGGCAGACGCTGGTGGCTCCTTGGCGCTCACTCCCTTCCCCAAACATGGGTCCTGACGCAGCCCAGCCATTGCCCGGCCCGCCGGGCAGAGACTGAACTGCGGGTCCCTAGTATCCTGTGAACCACGGGACTGAAGGAGGTACCCATCGAAGGAGCCTCCTGTAGGGACCTCGCCTCCTGCGACCCTCGCAGCGGCCCCCCGCCCCCCGCGCGCCGGAGCCGCGCCGGGCCAGCCGGCACGGGAGCCGGGCTGATTGGCGGCCGGCAGCGGCCAGGGGAGGGGGCGCCGTGCGAGGCCATGGCAGGCTCGGAGGAGTCCTAGCCC
This sequence comes from Acomys minous, assembly GCF_964271855.1. Taxonomy (NCBI): domain Eukaryota; kingdom Metazoa; phylum Chordata; class Mammalia; order Rodentia; family Muridae; genus Acomys; species Acomys minous. Next base: position 81,890,347 of record NC_140484.1, read on the forward strand.
GAGCTGGAGCCGGATCCGAGCCCACGTTGCTGCCGCCGTCGCCTCTCCGCGCCGGGCCCCCGCAGCCGCCGCAACCCTGCGGGAGATGGAACAGCGGAACCGGCTCGGCGCCCTCGGATACCTGCCGCCTCTGCTGCTGCACGGCCTGCTGCTCGTCGTCGCCGACGGTGAGCGCGGGAAATTAGCGGCCACGATAGGCTCAGGGGACCCTTTACTAAGGCCACGGAAGTCTGCCAGCTTGGCCACCGCGGAGGAGGAAAGGAAGTGGTAGGCTTCGCAGTCTCCAGCGATCCCGGTGTTCAACCCAGGGTAGGAGTTGGTAGCGAGCGCAGATGAGGGTCGCCTTGGCTGTGGCGTCTTAGACAGTCATTCCTCAGGGGCCACTGGTAAGCATAGGAGGCCTGCAGCAAGCAGAGTTGGCGCACCCCTGCCCGGCACCAGTGCTGCGGCTCTACCTCCCCTGCACCCTGCGAGACCAGGAGGGAAGCAGCCTGCAGCAAGTGGCGAGTCCCCGCTGCCCCCTTGCAGCTGCTCCCTGAACTTTGCTGGAGCCTCCCACCCTGGGCCGCGGAGTAGCCGGGGACAGGGCGGGGGGGGGGGGCGGGGGACCCAAGGCCGGAGAGCAGGAGACTGATCGCCTTAGCCTCGGGTTGCCCCTAGCCCCTTCGCCTTTCAAGTGGTCACGCCTCTCTCTCCCGCCCCCAGCTACATTCACCGAAGTCCCTAAAGATGTAACGGTGCGGGAGGGAGACGATATCGAAATGCCCTGCGCATTCCGGGCCAGCGGAGCCACCTCGTACTCTCTGGAGATTCAGTGGTGGTACCTCAAGGAACCTCCCCGGGAGCTGTTACACGAGCTGGCGCTCAGTGTGCCCGGTGCCCGGAGCAAGGTAATCCGCTGCCCAAGCGCTATCCACTTTTAGCTTGCTCGCTCCAGGGGATGTGAGGGTTACCCCTACAGGGCGCCGCCCTGTCGCTCAGCCACCTCCCATCCTCTGCATCTCCATAGCATTGTCGAAGTAAGCTGCCGTCCCTAGATGCTGTCAGTTCTTTACATTGTTTCCCTTCTCTGCAACCTCAGGGAACTTCCTTCAGCACTTGAAAACCCACACCTGGTCCAGTTTGCTTGCTAGCTATGGGACTACACTCTGATGGGTGTTGGCTTGAGACAGACAATCACTACCAGAATCCCCTCAGGGCTCAAGGCCAAGGAATTTAGCTCCTTCAAATTGCATTTACGGATTAGAAAACTGTACGTGGTAGTCAGCAGGTCACCTCCAGCTTCCACCGCATCTGAGGGGCTGCCCCACCCTAATTGGCTGGAAAACCTTGCTATCTGCCCCATAACCCACACTAGCACTCACACCCTCACCCAACTACGACTGTCCCCAGGATCCTACTCAGAGTTCCTGTTCTCATCTTCCACACATGCCAGGTTGTCAGGGCCTCCATGACATTGGACCATCCATCCAGTTTTTCCACAGTTCCTAATTAAGTGGAGAATTTAGAGAAAGTGAGTAGGAGATGAGGTTCCCTCTGCATCCTAACAGCCCCAAACCCCCACTCTCCCAGGCAGACAGGTGTATGTCAGGGTAACTACTCCTTACCTGACTGAACTGGTTTTAGCCCTAAAACTGCTTCTCTCTCTCTGGACACTGAGGGAATCCTAATGTATTTGGTTCTCTCCACCATGCCACACTCCAGGCGGTTCAGCTCCCAGCCTGTGTCAGATAGGTCAGAGTTTACTATGTACAAAAATGCCAACGGTTTAATCTCTCTCTCTCTCTCTCTCTCTCTCTCTCTCTCTCTCTCTCTCTCTCTCTCTCTCTCTCTCTCTCTCTCTCTCTCCTTCTTTCCCTTCCCCCCCCCTCCTGCATTTTAGGTAACAAATAAGGATGCAACTAAAATCAGCGTAAGTGTGGAGCGTGGGCCGCGGGAGACCCCTTCTGGCCGCTTAGGGGCCCGCAGCTCCCTCCCCTTTAGAAAGCCTCAGCTGCCAGGCCATGAGGAGCCCTATCTACTACCTCAGGGATGAATTGTGGGCGACTTGGAGTCTCTGGGCTCCATGTGTTGCCAGTAGAGGGATTAGGCTGTCTTTTGTATAACTCAAGGGTCTGGAGTTCCACAACCCTGCTGGGTGCTCACCAGTAAAACTCCCCTTCCTCTGTAGCATGTGTTCAGGGCCCTGGAGCACACTTGCCCTCTCCTTCCTCTGCTGTCTTTTCCTCCAAGATCTCAAATGTGGGTTCTAGCTCAGGCTCAGTGGGGCTCCAGCTTCCCACCCACTTTTCCCCAACCCTGCCAGAAGCACCCTCTACTCAGCCATCTCCTCCTCCTCTGATGGCATTTTATCTTATGCACTCAAGGGGTATGGGATTTGTAAAGTTGGAGCATGGGAATAGCAGGGTCTGGAAACAACTGAAGCCTTTTTGAGGTCCTGTTCTGAGGTGAGGGCCTATCTCCATGTTTTTAGAGTCTTAAGATTTTCCACCAAGCTTTAGAGAAAAAGGGCTTTGTCAAGGATATTAACAAGTGGTCAGTCCTAAGCAAGGCAGGGTCTAGCTGTAAATGATAGGGCAGGGCAGGTGTAGTTGTGCATGCTACAGGCAAGATAGCCATACCCCATGTGCTCTGGATTATAAATAAAGTAAGCATGATTTAGGATACATATTGGATATCCCAGAACAGTTAGCTTGGGTGTTGAGGCACAGAAAGGATGTAGATGGCTAGTGTCACCGGAGATGCAGCCTGAAATTACTTGCAAATTGGTGAAGTTACATTGGGAAGGGGAAATATGGGAAACCCTAAAGCCAGTGTAAATGTGAGTTAAGATGGCTGGGAAATGGAGATGCAACAGTGCACACAACAACATGATGTCCAGGCAGAACTGAGAGCCTTGTGCCACTGGTGAGGTGTATTGAGGTGTTAGGAAATACTAGAACGTTATAGAAACTTGGCACAGTGACAGGGAGGCAAGACCCACAATCACTGAAGCAGGTGTGGAGCCCACTAGTCAGACCTCTTAACAGGGCTGTCTTGCAGACCGTGCGAGTCCAGGGCAATGACATCTCACACCGGCTTCGGCTGTCTGCTGTACGCTTGCAAGATGAAGGTGTGTATGAGTGTCGCGTTTCGGACTACAGCGATGATGACACTCAGGAGCACAAGGCCCAGGCGTTGCTGCGGGTATTGTCGCGCTTCGCACCACCCAACATGCAGGCTGCAGAGGCGGTGTCCCACATCCAGAGCAGCGGCCCGCGTCGCCACGGAGCCCCCAGCGCTGTCAGCTCCAACAACGCAGGCACCGCGGTCCGCACCACCTTGGAACCCAGCCTTGGAGACAAGAACCCACCTCTTGGGAGTCCTCCCACTGGATCAGGCGTCCCTGAGGCTGCTCCCGCTGCAGCAGCCGCTGCCTCCGCGACCCACATAGCCACCACAACTGTCCCAGCAGCTGTTGCTGCTTCTTCTTCAGCATCACCTCCATCCGGCCAGGCTGTCCTTCTGCGCCAGAGGCAGGGCTCCGGTAAGGCAAGTCCCAGTGGGGTCTTGTATGCGCGGGAGAGAAAGGGGGAGCAGCCAGGGTATCCACAGCGATGGCAGATAGTCTTATCACAGCTGTAGTTGTGTGCACCAAGAGCACCTTTCCCGCTCTTTTCTTGTGTTTCCCAGTCTTGACTCTTAGCTGGTTGGACCATCCTACCAAGAAGATTCATAATTGTGCAGACTGCACTGTTTGGCACTGAGGCTGGATTGTGAGGTGTCCTCTCTTGGACAGCATTGAGAGCTGTACTGCCAGACTCTCCTTTGGACAGATGTTCTCCAGGTGGGGACTAGCCCCTTTTGTGAGACTAAGAAAGCAGTGAAAGCAGGCTGTTGTTCATCTTTGCTGACTGATGGCCTTGAACCATCCTATAAGGTTCAGGAAGTCTGACTGTCTAGCCTTTGCTAAGTGGCTTGTAGGTGTGGCTTTACACTAGCTGTAAATTCTGTATGTAGACCAGAGTTCTAGCTCTCCTTGGTTCTAGAAGGAAGAGAGCTGGGGATGCATCCCCGTGCTACAGTTATGAAGGTTCATGGAGGATGACCTGTTTTCTTAAGGATTTAACGTATGGGAGGCAAGGAGCTGAGGTTTGGGATTGTTAGAACAGAAGACCAGAAAAATGAACTGCGCTGGTGCAAGACCCAGGACCAGTTTGCCTAGCAGTAGCTAGGGTTTTAGGATGTCTAGAAAAGCTGAAAATTCTGTGCTAAGTACCTCTTCTTCAAAGATGCTCCTCTCTTCAACCCAACTCAGAGACTAGCTCCATTGCTCACTCCTAGAATCTGGTTTTATATAATTCATGCCCTGACTGGACCCTCTGCTCTGTCTTACACGATGTATATTTTCCATGATGGAGATTTCTTCTGGTACTACAGTTTGGAAGTCTAGGTGACTCACAAGGCACTGAAGGGATATGGCATACCTTCATGGCCCCAGCTTGGCTGTTCTCAAAGTCTGTCCATTGCTGTTAGCTAAGAATGCAGGCACAAGGACTGAACTCACTGAATCCAAGGTGACAGGCCTCACATCACCACATAAACTACCCACTTGCCTTTGACATTTTGAAGTGGCTGGTTCGTTCTGAGATTCAGCTCAGCCTTGGTTCTCCTTTAGTTACTCCCATTGCATTGTATCTCCCTATGGGAATATATTTTCCCCTCCCCCTTCTCTCTCTCTCTCTCTCTCTCTCTCTCTCTCTCTCTCTCTCTCTCACACACACACACACACACACACACACACACACACACCCTGCAACAGTAGCTTGCTCTTTGTCTCCTGTGGGAGCCAGCTCTGTGTCATCCCTGTGGGAAACTACTGTGTGTCTCTCCCCTGGGAGACTTAACTGTGTCTCCATCCTCTGTGGTTTGGGAGGTTTTTTGCTCCTCTTAGCTCCAGAGACCTACGTTATACCATCCACCCAACTCCGGCCAAGCCAGGAGAAAAATGGGTCAGCTCCAAAGAGATCCCACTCTCCTGCCTAACTTGGGACTCTGTGCCATCCATATTAATCTAAGATAATGTTAGGTGCTATGACAATAAGCCAAAATGTCAGTATCCAAATTTATGGTTTTGTTTGCATCACATCTTGTCCTAGGGTGGGAATAGCATAGTGCTGTTCATACAGTCATTCAGAGACCTTGGTTGACAGACCGAATTAGCTCAAGAGAGTGGCTCTAAAAGTATCTCTGTGAGGCATCAAATAGCAGCATATAAGGAAAGAGAAACAGAAATGTCCTTTTGAGGCAGTTCTAAGGCTATAAGGCCTGCATGGTGCACAGTGAATTCACTTATTTCCTATGCATTTAGAATGGCTCTATCTGCAACATTAGGGAGAAACTGGGGAAGGTGTCAACTCAAAGCATTCTGGAGTCCTTCATTTTCTCTGAGAAAAGTCATTCATGAATGGGTTTCTAAGGACCAGGCCTAGAGGTGGCAGGCATCACATCCCCCCTCAACAACTCACCACCACGTGATCCAACATAGATGTAAGTTTTCAGAGGAAATGGGTCAGTTGTCTTGACAATTTGCTGTCCAGCTTGCTCTCTCTGCAATGGAGGAGGGCACACAGTTTGTAGGAACTAACTGTCTCTATTGTAGCACAGAGTGGATATATTAAGAAAGTGTTTACTGACTCATGCTATCATTGGCTTAATTGCTGCTGATTAGTGAAAAGAAAAGACCCTTCTGCTCTTTCCTGTTGGAAAGTAGGGAATAGGTATGCGTGACAGACTGGAGCAGACCTCTGGAATATTCCCCAGAGCAGTAGCACAATAGGTAATCTGAAAGCCAAGATAAGAGTTATGTCATTGTCATCTAAGAATCTGTGTGTGACTTTGGTTAAGTGGTTTAGCATCTCTGTAAAATGGACAGTGTGCTGGTCTGACTTTTTAATTGCTATAGCGAATGGAATGATTTAAGAAATGACTTGGCTCGTGGTTTCAGACATTATAGTTCAGATGCTCCATTGTTTCTGGACCACGGCGAGGGAGACCAACATGGCTGAACATATACAGAAGGAGCTCAGTGTGGAAAGTTCTGCACATTACAAGTACATGACATCACTGTGGCCTTAACTCCTCGAGATGGGGAGGAAAAGAGGAGAAAATAAACAAGCTGACAGCTGGATAGAAAGCTGTGGAGGGGCTTTGAGAGACAGATGAATGGCACTAATGGGATTTATTAGAGGCTTTGACTCAAGAAATCCATGTGCTAGAGATTCCTAAGACTGAGCTTGCCTCGACCTATGGACTTACAATGAGATCTAGGACATTTACTCATCCCTGTTTGAAATTCCTCTTCTTTTGACTAGTGCCTGGGTCCTTGAGAACCAAGCATGGTCAGTCAGCTCTCGAGTCTCTGTGCTAGCTATATGAGCAAGTGAAGATGCTCCAGGGCCTTCTTTCCACAACGGAGAATTCATCCCTGGAGTGGAATGATATACTGTATCCTAAAAGATGTAGGGTCCTTGCATCAGAACTCTGACAGCACAGTTGTTAGAGCTGTCACAGCAGGTGGGGTCTTGAGTGTCTGCCAGTCCCAGGGTCTGACATTAATACCACGGAGGTCAGAATGGCAGCAGGTTGGTATTTCTGTTAGTCTTTTTTGTGGGGGACAGTAGTATTCACTGCCATTCAGAAAGCACAGGTATCTGGGCTCCTCGCAAGGCACACAGTGCTGTACCACTGCATGGGACATGGTGGCTCTTGATATTTATATCGTCCAGTTACTTTTGCCAGCTCCTACACAGGCCAAGAAGAGGGATATCTCAGACCAAGCTCTCATTTCTCTCCAGCTTCCTCTTGAAGATGAAAGGTGGTTAGATGAAGTCAGCAAGACTATGCACTGCCCTCATACCCGCCCCCTCCCTCCCCCCGCCCGCCCCCCCGCCCGCCCAGGGAAAGTCTTGAGAGAGCTGCTTAGTAGTGTATCCCACTCTGAGTCTGGGACACATGACCTCTACTTTATAAACATACCTAACAGCTTTGATTTCTAGGAGGGAAGGTTGAAGCCTTCAGACTGTTTGCAGCATGGGTACTAACCTTTCTGCAAGACTTCCATGAGCTCACAACCAGCTCTGGGTCTTATGAATTCCCCAGGGAGGCAGCAGGCTCAAGAATATCTCAGAACTTCCACCAGCAAAAAAGAGACTAGAGCATGTTCCGTGCCTGCTTCCTCAGCCTCTCCCCAGTGCACAGTTATAAGCCAAAGAGGCCCATTGCTCTTGGTTAATGGGCAAGCATGTTTGTAGTGTTTCTCAGTAAGGATACTGGTGGAGAAGAGGCACAGCTAATCGAAGTCATTGAGGGGCATTGGGACACAGTATTTATGGAGATAGAGACAGGGTTAGGCCAGCCAGAAAAGTAAGGTTGCAAGTCTCCAGGGCCAGCAGCAACAGGACCTGTTAGTGTTTATGGGATGCAGGACAAGGGATGGGGGACAAAATTGGCAGAAGTCAGAGTAGCTGGAGGACAAGGTTCCAAGATCAAACCTGTGGTCTGCAAGTCTCAATAGAGTGACTTGGTTGAGTTGCCATGATCTAGCAAGGACTTGATGCCTTTATTGGATATAGCTAGTGTGGCTTCCTTTTAGCCAAACCTTTTCAAAGCCAAAGACAAGGGCACCTGGGCAATCTGCCCATAGAGGACATCCCCAGGCCTCACAGAACAGTGACAAAAAGAAAATGAAGGGCCCAGAGTAATGAAAGGGTTACCCCAGCCTTTTCAGATTAGCAACTTCAAGAATGGCCCCAGCCACCTCTACATGTTTTATTACTGATCATGGATTAGGTTTGTATCCCTTTATCATGTGAGCCAAACTTTCTCTCTTGGTATTCGAGATCCCCAAGAAAGACAAGCTGTTCTTGCAGTGTAATTATTATTCATGGTTCTATCTGCCTTTTACTGAGCATGTATACTTGCCACTGTCACCTCTACTGTTAGCAGCAGTATTCATGTGGATGCTGATCCACTGTCATGAACACAATGTTGCTAGTTGTCATTGAAGTTTGGGGAAGACAGAGTATCTTCCAAGCTCTTCTAATGAATGAAAGGCACCAGGGAAACCATCCCAGCCTCAAAAAAAGAATATAGTTTAGAGCAAAAAGATTCATGTTTGCAAGAGTTTCCCTTCTGCAGGGACCTTGGGTCTGATGGTGATGAGTGGATCTCTAATTAGCCTCAGGGCTCCAGTTCCAAGGTGAAGCATCACAACCCCTGCTGGGTGTGTCTGGCTACAGAGAACTAGCTGCTCTCAGTACCAATTAATGGTGAGACAACAGCCAAGGCCATGGTGTGATTGTAGCGTTCCTTGTGGTGTTGAAGAGGCTATTTCTGCTGGGAGCCATGGGGGGAGGGGCATCCTTGAGTGTTGCCATGACAACCACAAACCATGACCAAAAGGGGCTTTGGATGAAGTAAGAAACTCTGCTTCAGCCTGTGTCCTGGGTAGGTGACAAAGCTGGCACAGTGGTATCAGAGTGATGATGGAGAATCAAAATGCTGCAAAATCCCCAATCACAACAGCAAAGTCAGAAACCCTGGGTTCAGGAGGACCTGTAGACCATTGCTGTAAATAATATGCTCCTCTCTATTCCTCTGATATGATATAAGGGCGTCACTTCAGAAAGGAGGAAATAAGCATGGCAAAGAGTGTCCTCAGAAGAGGGAGGGACTCACTGAGCATCCTGAGGGAGAAAAAAAAATGAAAAGACTTCATGAAAGAAGTGTTGGAGGCTCACAGCTGGCTAAAAACATCTGCATCTTCTCCAGTATTTGCAAAATAATGACTTCTCAGTGATAGGAGATTCTCTTTCTCTCAGCCAGCCACTGGGATTCTGCCAGCCCAGCCTCATGCTTCCCATGAGTGGGGACTAGAAAAGGCAGCTATGGACTATTGATGCAATCAAGGGAGGCTTCCTGTAGGCAGACTGTTTACATGCTTGAAAGAGTCAGTTAGGGATGATGACCTCTCATCTTAAGTGATACCCTGATGTCCTAGATTCTTCCATAGCTCCCCTCACAGCTCCCTGTGATGGATTATGAAGATTGCATGAAATGTAATGGCTTTATCCCTCACACATACCCGTAAATGGCCAGTCAGCTCACAGCCCAGCCTTTCTCTCTTGGTATTAGAGATCCCCAAGAAAGAGGAGCTGTTCCTGCAGGGTAATGATTAAAAATGGTTATATCTGCATTCTACTGTGCATGTATGCCTGCCACTGTCACCTCTACTGTTAGCAGCAGTTCTTCCTAACTCTTTCTCTCCCTTCTTCCCCAAGAACACAGCCCCTTTTCCAGTGTTTTGCTCGAGCAAATCCTTTCATCCACAGGACTGGCAGCCCCCTAGAGAAAAGCCAAGTGCCAGATTCTCTAAATGTCACCAGGAGCCAAACCACTAAGGAGCTTCTCATTAAACACACCGGGAACACATATTTAAAAGCTCTGAATGTTAAGGATTCCCCAAGCATCCGCAGGGATAAACGAGGTCAAGTGCTTCTGTAATATGATATTGATTAGTTCTGCTCCATTCGGACAGTGGCAAGGGCTTTGCCTGTGGTCTAAACCCTGGAGCTTTTACAGGACTGCTGGCAAGGCTTTAAGATATTTTCTGCAGCATAAGGGGTGGAGGTGGTATTATCTGTTTATTCCCCAGTGCTCTGATGATGTTTCCCAGGCACTTCTTGCAAACTCCTCTAGAGAAATGAGAAGTCTCACTTTGCCTTATGTAAAGGCTACAGGGAAGTTGAGGATGAGCCAGTACTGTACGTTTTTCCTATTCCTACTTCCTCTTTGGGAAGGACCTTTCTCAGAGAGGTACTTCCTGGGAAATGAGTCTGATAACTTTGCTGGCTTAAGGGAAGAGACTCATGTAAATATCCTATTTAAATGGATCCATCCCATTGGCTGCTCCAAGGTTAGTGTTTGGCTGAAGTGGAACACTGAGTGATAGAGCAGACTGGGGGGAGGCAGTTGGCTATTAATGAGGGCAGAGGAAGGACTTGGTCAGTCAGTTCTCTTTTATGTCACTCATGCTGCCCATCCTTGTGAAAGACTCAAAGCACAAACATAGTAAATGCTGGGTCAGCTCAAGAGGGAGTGCAACCACTGTCCCCCTGAAGATCAACCCACACTTGACCTTCTTAGCTGCCACAGGTCTTCCTTTAACATGGCCCTATAACAGAGAATTTTTGCTTTGGGTGTATAGGTCTGCATTGGTTTTCCAGACATTTTAATCATTCCCGCTGTTTAGCTGCCTTCTCTGCAGGCAAACCCAGGTTTGTGCCAACAAATTCTCTCTATTTCTGGACCTTGGAGCTCCAACCACCTGGGGTCACAGTATACAACTTGCCTTTCATAAGCACATTTTTCCTGATATGTCCACTTCTGTGGGTTGTTATCCTGGCTCCATTTGAGGTGGAGATGTGGTTCCTGATCTGGGCCATGACTCAGGACAGGCACTGGACAGAGCCAAGGAGGAGACATGCACCTAGGGAAAGCTATGGTCTAGTGTTCAGATCACTGGGTCATAACTGTGCCTGTGAAAGGTGGATCAGGAGAGCTAGTAGTTGGGAGAAAGGCTTCCAAGACCTAGTAACCAAAGTGCTTACCCGAAGACTGAACAACTTCAAGTTACATGGCACAGCACTTCCTTCCTGTGTTCTGGAGTGTGATCCTAGCTGAGGACTTACCCTGGCCAGAGCAATGGAAGATACTGCTTCTATGTGCCCATATTCGTTATGGCTGGAGCTAGCCCACTCATTCATTCATCCAACCGTTGTCCACCAGACACCTTTTATATGTAGGGTCAGCTCTTTACCCTCTGAGCACAGTTTGAATGTCGCTGATGAGGTCTGAAAGTCTTGCGGGAAGACAGATCCATACACCCAAAGCAAAAATTCCCTGTTACAGGGCCGTGTTAAAGGAAGACCTTTGGCAGCTAAGAAGGTCATGTTTGGCTTGATCTTCAGAGGGACAGTTAAAGGTACAGGCCCTCAGAGATGCAGAGGTAAGTGGTCTCAGCCCTAGAAGGGGCTTTAGGAGTGCAGTGAGCTGACTGCTGCAAGCTACCTACTCTTTTTCATCTGCAGCGTGGGGATAGTGGTTCCTGCTTGACTGACCACTGTAGACACCCAAGGAGGAGTAACAGGATAGACTTCACAAGCCAGGCCAGAAGGAAGTTCAACTTCTTTTCTCCCTAGGCATTCTGCTTTCAAATACACAGCAGTGGCTGTTGTCTTTGAAGGTGATACTTGACTTTCTTTGGGAATTCAGAGATGGTTTGGAGGGGGTACTTGACCAAGCCCCAGGAAGTGTAAGAAAGCCACAAAGGTAGAAAGGGGAAGTAGAGCACCAGAGTTAGAGGACAGTCTGGTATAGCTCCTATACATCAGCAACTCGCTAGAGGAACACCAGACCTCAGAAGAAGAAGAAGAAGAAGAAGAAGAAGAAGAAGAAGAAGAAGAAGAAGAAGAAGAAGAAGAAGAAGAAGAAGGAAATGACAAGTGGGAGGGTACCATCAGAACCCTGACTCCATTGCTCCTTGTGCTCATCCTATCCCGTTCCACTCCACTATCCTCTTAAGTCTTCTCTGCCTCTTTTTCAGCCTGGGTGTTTACTTAGCCACCCAAAACTTCAGCCTTACCCAAGAAGACCAAACCATTATGACATGAGCCAGCAGCTACTAAGCTATTGAGAGACTGGAGTAGGAGTGGAGTGTGCAGCCTGGACATGGACAGGAAGGGAAAGAACCTCCTCCTTCCCCCTGCATCATTGTGCTTTGATGTCATGGAACTCAGAGTTCCAAGAGAGTGAGGCCTCTCAGTGGACACAGGACTGGCCTAGAAGGTAAATTACACAGAAGGATAACCTGGGCCTTGTCACTATTATTGTGTGGCCTGGCCAGCCCTTTTATCCTTTGGCCTCTACCTTCACACCTGTAAGTCAAAGGGAGTGTAGAGCAGTAGGATTCTGTTTCTTGTTTAGGGGATGTGATATTGCTTGAGCCAGGATCTCACTGTGAGTATGAACAGGCCTTGAACTCATTTCCTTCTGCCTCATTCTACTTGGTGCTGAAGATGTTCATGTGAGCCATCGTGTCTGGCTTTGACTAGTAGTTTTTTGGACTGAGGAGTATTTACAAGGCATAGTGGGGGTACATGCCTATAATCCAACCTCTGGGGAGGCTGAGGCAGGAGGCTTAAGGATTCAAAGCCAGATGATGCCACACAGTGAAACTCAGTAAAGGAAAGAAGGAGAAAGGGAACAATCGATTCTGAGACTAAAGAATCCCTATAAGGAACGTATGGAGTGCCTCTGAGACCTTACAGGAGGATTGAGAAGGAACAGGAAGACACAACCTAGAGCATTGTAGTACCTTATCTTTCTCCAGTCAAAACAACTCTGCTTTTCTGTTTTCAATTTTGGAGCTTACATATTTGAAAATTACCAAACCTATCAGCATTCTAGGCTTGTATTATTTATGACATCAGTTACAAATAGAAATCTTAGAGGTGTACTGTGTGCATGCCACAGAGCCTGTGACAACTGTCTCAATATTTGTTTGTGGTCAGTTGGATGTAGAAGAGCTTGGCATGGGGCTAAGAGATCTACACAAGGCCACTATGAACTGTGGTGAGGTAGTATTGGTAGGAGACTAAGGGCCCCATCTGGCATGTTGCCATTGCTAGATAAAGGGTGCCACTGATGGTGAAGAGGAGCTATTTTATGGCTTAGGATTGCAGATTAGCAGTGGATGGTGTGTGCTGGGAGTGTTGTAAAGTCTAACTGGATTCCATGCCATGATATGCATTGGTAATTACTGCAAATGAGTCAAGAAGCATAACACACCAAACTCTAGGGACAAAAGAGACACCAAATCCATGGGATGAATCTCTGAGATTTTTTCCAACCAAGAAAAGAAATTGTTCTTAAGTAGACAATGTAAAGAGATTGTAAGGTAACCTTAAGAGATTGAAAGTAAGGTGATAAGGGTATTGACTTCCAGGAAGGGGATACGATGTGCAAATGTCCTTTTGTGGCATACAGCCCAGTAAATTTAAAGGCTTGACAAAGGGTTAGTTTTGCTCTTCAAAGACACGAAGTAAAAAAAAAGGTCATTGGTTAAATAAGACCAATCTGTAAGACTTTGGGGTTTTTTTCTTTCCTCTGAAGGCCATGTGGTCAACAAAAACAGGGTAGAGCAAGGAAGGATCCTTTGGAGATGGTGGTTCCAGCCAGTGTGGACACAGAGATAGGCAGTGTAGCTCAGGGAAAACAGTGCCAATAGAAGACATTGTGTGGGCTAGTTAGACCAACAGATGGATGGATGCCTGCATAAGAGGTAGAGTAGGTGGATGGAAAGGGAAACCGATGGCAGGTGAGTTGAGAGAAGGGCATGTGACTGTATGGACATGAGATAAGATGGGATAAAGGATGGAATGAGTGGGAAAGGACTATGAGGTGGGTGAGTGAGAACACTGTGTGTGTGTGTGTGTGTGTGTGTGTGTGTGTGTGTGTAGGCAGATGGGTGGGTGGGTTGGTGCATGGATGAATACATGGATAGATGAATGAGTAGGTATATCAGGACTGGAAAGAAAAATTAATAGGTAGTAAAACATGGAAGAGAGATTTATAAATGAGTAGAGGAAAGATTTATATTTTCCCTCACTACAACAAAAATACCCAACACAAGAAATTTAAATAAAGAAAAGTTCATTTGGGCTCATGGTTTCAAAAGTTACTTGTGGGTTCAAAGTGAGAGAGAACATTGTGGTGGGAGCACATGTTAGAGCACAGCTGCTCACCTTGTGTCAGCCAGGAAGCAAAGAGGAAACAAAGAAGTAGGCCCGCACAATATCCAAAACAACCCTCCAGTGGCCCAATTCCAACCAGACCCCACTGTTACAGTAAATTTCATCCCTTCAGCCTACAAAGCAAATAACTGACACAGGGAGACTGAAACATACTTTAAAGCTGCCAGCACTTTGCCGGGCAGAGTCTGAACTGATTCTAATCTACCCATAAACTAAACAAATTACTCTAAACCTTATAACATACACATATTCCAAGCACTTGCCATTATGACCCCTGGGCCCGTCCTCGTCAAGTCCCCACCATCCTCCTCCAACCATCCAAAACCTCACTCAACCCCCCTTTAAGGGAAATGGGACAGCGTTCTCTTGTTAAATCTTCTTCAGGCTGCTGTGGGACAAATAATACCTATACAGGGGGCCAAATAAAACTAGGAAAATGGTTAAACAAGCTAGAGATAGAATTTGTGGTCCAGTCTCTAATTGTTGAAAAATTCAAGCTTAATAAAAGTCCTGTGTGGGACGGTCTGATATGCTGGACCAACTGAGATCAGAAGCTTTCTCCAAAGCTGTCTTGGGAGATGTTCTGAAGACAACAGCAACCGAGGCAGTTGTGGATGGACCATGAAGAACGCAGCATGTCAGCATATCAGCATGCTGAAGGATGAATCCTGTCGGGTCTGATCCAGCATCAGTGTCTGGTACTTTAATTTAGTGGCACGTGCTTGGAATATGTGTATGTTATAAGGTTTAGAGTAATTTGTTTAGTTTATGGGTAGATTAGAATCAGTTCAGTCTCTGCCTGGCAAAGTGCTGGCAGCTTTAAGGTACGTTTCAGTCTCCCTGTTTCAGTTATTTGCTTTGTAGGCCGAAGGGATACAATTTACTATAACAATCCAACTCTAAAGATATGCATCCCCTACTAAAAATAACACCAACTTATGAATCCATCAGTGAGGTAACCCACTGATTAGATAAGAGCCCTTATGATGCAGTTACCTCTACATGAATGGATGCATCATTTGAGGACCAAGCCTTCAACATGTGATCTTTTGAGGCAGAAGCATTTCAAATCCAAGCTGTAGCAATAGGTAATGGGCTTAGAGGAAGGCAAAGGGGATGTGTGGCTACACAATGATAGATATATGGGTTGAAAGTGGATGGAAAAAGTAACTGCTGGATAGGTGGGAAAAGGGAAGTGGGAACAAGTATGTAGCTGGATGAAAGGGGATAGACAAGTGGATCTGTGGATAAAAGATGGATGGGAAGATGAGTGGGTTGGGGGCCAGGTGAACCTTGCAGGATGAATGGGTCAGGGCTGCCAACATGCCTAAGTGTGGAATTTCTGGAACACATAGCAGGGAAGATACCATAGGAAGAAATGTCCCAGGCAGTGGTGTGATCAGAATGCCATGCCAGTCCATGTTCTGTGTTTACCTCTGAGCCACTGAAGAGGACAGTACAATGGGCAGAGCTGGGGCACAGCCAGTCCACAGATTGCCTCCAGCTTTCTGAGACAGGTGTGGTATACACTCCAATGCATGGATGCTAAGTTATCTGGGGAAGAGAACCTGGCCCCAGACTCTTGACGATTATCAAAAATATATTACAGGTTTGTCTCCTCAGACAGTAAAATATATCCAGATTATAGGTGAGTGGATGAATAACTAACAGTACTTACTTTAAAGATTAATGTAACAAGAGAACATAAAGGGCCATATTTCATGATATGTTGTATTCCAGAGTCATATTTTAATGCATGACATATCATGGGCAGTTCCTTGGCACTAACTTTATTTAATGAGACAAGTTATAGCACTATCCCTGGGTAATTAAAATGCATTCACCATTTTGGCTAAATTATATTTCTGGAGGAACGTCTTCTGTGAAAAGCAGCATGCAGGTATCTGTGAAGCAGAAGACAGACAGGGGTTGCAAATGGGAAGGCAGGCCTGGTAAAGCTGATTTTTCTGGTCATAGGGCTCTTCTCTGCCCTGGGACCAATACCACATGATGAGTGCTTGTCAGAACTAGTTCTTAGGAGAAGTCTAGGGAGGTTGGAGCAAGAACCGCTGCTGTTTGTTGATCAGCCTGCCATGAGAAACCATTGAGAGCCCAGTCATTTTGTGCCTGATCCAGGGAAACCTTGGACGGTCTGACTCAAGGACCATGAAAACAGAACAGGAGAAAAGAACACCAGGCAACTTCAATGGAAATAGGCTGGGTAGGAGACTTCAGGGAAGGTTAGGCACCCTTATTCACTACCGTAGCTCTAGTCTGCAGTCGGTTTAATGGGCTCACAAGCCCCCCAGAATCCACAAATCCACATTTTACAAAGGGAAGTAGACTCAGGTAACCTAGAGCAAGTATTCCAACTTGTGTTCCTTGAAACCCTGTAAACTGCTATGCACTGCCAGCATCAGTTGGTTTTATTTCTAATAATTGCATTTGTCTTTGCAAGTTTATTTCTTGTATTGCTGAGAGTCAAGTGCCCTGCACATTCTGAACAAGCATTGTCCCCCTAAGCTATGTCCATAGCCCCTCACCAGAGGATTCTAGGCAGGTGTTCTACCATTGAGATGCATCAGGTCCTTGCCAAACTTCTAGTGGTTGTGTTTTGATTTCTGTAGCAATTACTTAGAAAAAAAACAGTTATACTATTTAAATATGTTTAAATACAACAGATATGGTCCAAATTACATGTTAAAGTATGTGTACAAGCTGGACATGGTGGCACCTGCCTGTAATCCTAGCACTTGAGGAGGCAGAGGATGGGGGATTTCTGAGTTTGAGGCCAGTCTGGTCTACAAAACAAGTCCAGGACAGCCAAGGCTAACCAGAGAAACTATGTCTATAAAAACAAACAAACCCCCAAAAGCACAAACTATAAATATAATTATATATAATGTATTATAGATATTATGTAATAGACAAAGCCCACAAAAATATGTACACAAATATAGTGCACTAATGTGCACTATATGGAACTTGGAACAGCTTGTTAAGAATGCATGTTGCAAGAAAGAAAACATTAGGGAAGAAATGAGTGAAATAAAAAGTTGAAATGTGTCTGAGGAAATGTGCATGAGAGATGTGTCTGAGTTATAGTTAGCTAGAAGGTCCAGTTACTGAGCCTGGCTCCCTGAGGATCTCAGACAGGTCCTTAGCCAAGGCGGAGGCTCTATATGGAGCATCTGGACACTTCTGCACAGTAGGCAGCCGGGGAGTATGAGAGTGTTCAAAGATATGCCCTGCAAACACTGCATCTCACAGCACAGGCTGCAAAGAGAAAGGGAGGCTCAGTTGTGTCAGTCTCCCCACTCTCTGGCTCACCTTCTGGCAGAAGACATGAGTGTCAGGAAGCAAACACATTCACAGCTGTCCATACACAGCTTAGAGGAAATTGAATTTGCTCTAGCGTCCTTGGGACAAGGGGACTCTCTGACTCGATGCCTGAAGGGAACTCCTGGGAAGGGGAAGACAGATGGGTGAGGGGCACGGAGGATGAAAGTAGAATGAGGCTGGGTCCAGATGAGAGTTGATATAGTGACAAGCTGTGCAAAGGAGGTAGCACAGGGAAATAGCCAGCAGAGGCAGAGATTTCCTAGGGTCTTCTTGTAGAATCTCTCAGCTCAACAGGGGAAGGTTGGTATACCCCAGATCCCTGGAGGATAAAGGGTGATCTGACAATAAAGATGGCGTTCCTGAAGGCATGGAGCAAGAGAAGTGAGTGCACACAAGTAGTCTCCAAGTTGCCTGGAACTTGATGCGCTCAAAGGAAGGAGGAAGCAGGTAAAAAAAAAAAAAAAAAAAAAAAAAAAGCAAAACAAAACAAAAACAGAAACAAAAAACAAAAAACAAAAAACTGCCTCCTACAGAGGGTTCAGGAGAGGTTCCAGACAGCTAGAAAGCCTAGAAGAATTCACAGATATCAGGAAGCCACTGGCCAGAATTCTCTACAGGTTCCCAGCAACTGTGCAATGAAGCCAAGTCATTAATTCTAGGACTTACCATGAAAGAGAAAATTGGGTTGCACTTCCCAAGGTCAGTCACTGTGAGTGGGCAAAGGAGAAAATTCTCACAAAAGGCAGAGACTATTTCCAAGCACTAAGAATATTTTGGGTTCCTATTAGTAACCTGTGGCCCCAAAGATTATCAAACCAAAGGGGATTAGGTATAGGATCTCCTCAGATGAGGACTGGCCCCCATACAGAAAGGCAGTCGGAGCGTGGTCAGATGCTGATCACTCATTCCTACTGTAGCTAAGGGCTTCTGGTAGACCACTGCCCACAGCTACCTGACTGTGAAAAAAGCCTGACCACTCACCACTGTCATTAAGTGATTTCATGAAAGGATCCTGTGGAGCAAGATTCCATTTTGAAATAAATAGGCTGGCAAGGACCCACCAACTGAGTTGGCCATTCAAGAAATTATATTTTGTGCATGTGTGAAAATGCCACAATGAAGCCAGAGAGCATGGCTCAGTGATAGACCCCACCAATGAGAGAGAGGCTGAGGATGTGGTTCAGTGGTAGAACACCTGCTTAGAATCCTGTGAGGTTCTGGGGGTATAGTTATGTGGGTAGAGCACCTACCCATAATCCCCTGTGAACAGTTAAGGGTATGGCTCAATGGGGAGAGCACCTGCCTAGAATCCCCAGAAAGGGGCTGAGGGTGTGGCTCAGTGATAGAGCACTTGCCTAGAATCCCCACTGAGGCACTGGGGGTATGGTTCAGTGGTAAAGCACTTGCCTATACAAACTCTTGGGATCCAACCCCAGCAATCTAGAAAATGTCGATGAAACCCATTATACTATATACAATTAGCATGAACCAACAAGAAAACAGTGAAAATAAGCTGCTGTGAATATTAAAATTCAGGAGAAAACTCCTCTCCTGCCGGGGAAGCCGCCCAGGGCTGGGTTCTAACTGTGATCAGTGGGAAAATGACTTTTGGGGTTTTGGTCTTAGGAAAGGCATAGGTGGTGTGTGTAATACACTGTGTGGACATAAGCCAGGCTGCCTGGGTTTAAGTCAGTACAGCTGACATTAGTGTGGCCTTTATCTATATCAAATAAAAACAGAGGACTTTCCATTAAACACGGGTTTCCAATAGTTAGTGGTATCTTGATCTAAGCATAACCCATGAGCTGTTTAGAATAGGCTGACACTAATGACTGTCCACTGTTTACTGAAACTCCAAGTTAACTGTGTGGCCTATAGTTTATCTGGAAACCTTGGACCTTAGGCAAGTTACCTCTCCTCAATGGATCTCAACTTTTCTATTTTAAAATGAAGTTTTGGTGTGTGTGTGTGTGTGTGTGTGTGTGTGTGTGTGTGTGTGTGTGTGTGTAAGTAAAACATTTGGTGGAGTGAGATGGTATACAGAGAGGATTACTAGACTAATTTGTGCCACCGAACAAGCTCCAAGTCATGTGGATGGCAGAGATATTAGTGCTTAGCTTTCTGTGCCTTAGTGATTGAGGCAGGCTCCCTGGTGGAGACAATACACAGTCAAGACATAAAAGGAGGGATCCGGAAGCAACAGGCAGTCAAGACATAAAGGATGGATTAGGCCAAGAGGCATTTGTTAGTCATCCTATACAGGCTCACTTCGAGTTCTGGAAAGGACCACGGACCAGCATACATGGATGGAAGTGTGGAACTATTGGGATGATCAAGAGAGGTCCCCATGGTGGCACTGAGGTGGTGACTTTTTCTTCTGCAGTGGAGATCCGTCCAAGGCTCTGCACCTTAGGATGTCTTCTCCAAGTACATGCAAGAACAATTGAGCATTGGTGGCAATGAAGCCAGAAAAATGTTTCAGAAGCCCAAGGCCACCATTAAGCTGTGGCAGAGGAATGACTCAATCCCATGCTTGTAAAGCCTATGTTTCACTCACCTGTTTATGGGTTTCGAAATGATATAAAAAGGTTTAGTCCCCAGAGAGTGTCACGGTTGAGAGGCGACTGCACCACACACAGGGCTGCCAACTCCACTGCTGGATTAATCCTTTGCCGTAATTGTTCCTAGCTGAATGATTAGCTAGGAAGAAGAAGAGCAAAGATGGAGGAAGTCAGCTACTGAGGGTACAGCTTTGAAAAGTATATCTCACCCGGCCCTCCCCCCCTTCTTCCTCATCCCATTGTGTCCTTCTGCCATGACGTTCTACCTCACCACAGCCTCAAAGCAATGAGCCAGCGGACCACAGCCGGACATTTCTGAAAGCCATGAGCAAAGGAATTCCTTTCTCCTGTGAGTTGATTTATTCAGGTATTTTGTCATGGTAATGAAAAGTGACTCAAATACTCCAGAAGCAGTTAGGCTCCTCCCAGTGTCTGAGCAGGGTGGGGAGCTAGGGGAATTGGCTGAAGCAACAAGCCTCATGGGCCTGGGTAGGATGAGTGGTCAGGAAGCCACCAGAAAAGGCACAGACCCACATCTCGGATGAAGTCTGTCTCCATGCCCCATGACAGCCTTTTCTCCAAGAGATATATATTTCCTTTAAAACACAACAGCATTAGTTAGTTGCTTGTAGTTTTTGTCCCACTTACCAGTACATATTAATTTTATGGCAGAAATGAATTCCACCCAAACAAACTCCCTTAGTGCTCAATTATTCCTCACTGGCTCCCTTTGGATAAATATCCATGAAGAGGCTTTAATTAAAATGTCAACAGGGGAGGCAGCCTTGCATGATGCCATCTTCCCACCCAGCAGCAAGCTGGATCTGTGCGGAGTCCAGCAGGGGACCTGAGAACTGGGCTTGCCAGAAGGGTCAGCCCCATGTCAGGGAAAGGGGCCTGCCCTTGCCCGCCTCCCAGCTGAGCACAGACCTAGTGGGATCCATGCCAGATTCCTCTTGGGTTCTGAGCCAGAGCTGGCTCAGACTCTGCGAACTTGGACATCGACAAATGGCAGGGTGTGGGCCGGGTGAATGAGAAAGGCTGTACAGGAATCCACTTCACAGAGGTGAGGGTGGTGACTAGGAGCTCACCTGAGCCCAGGTTGGGGGCAGGAGGGCAAGGACTGGGAGATTCCTGATGAGAAGAGTAGCAAGCTTCAATGGAAAAGTAGGAGCAGGGGTGCTGGTGGCTGGGCATTTCCAAAATCTATGTACTTTATATTAGGAGTTTCCTAATTTTCATATGTCAGATTAGAATTTCCTTTAAAAAAAAACTCTAAAGTCATTGCTTTCCATTCTTCTACAAGCTGAATTCCACCCTCATGTGTCCATTTTGTGCCTTTCTCACCTTGTTGATAGGTTCTGCATAAGATAGGGTTTATGATCAGAGAGGCAGGAAGTAGGGAGTAAGTGTGATGAAGAGTGAAGGCCAGGTCCCTGAAGTGGCAGACTGCCTTAGCCCCACCTGAGGCTTCTGGATGACATGTGGAGAAGGGATCATGCATGACTTTGACCTTGGCCCAGGTGCTGCCCTCTTTGTTCTCCTTTGGCTTGGGGTGAGGGTAGGGTCGGGGATAGCCTGCTGTTCTCAGAGAGAACACAGGTGCAGCTGGAATGGCAGGATCCTCAGAGCAGGTCCTGGAAAAGGAGAGCTCTGTCTAGCCTGGAATGGAGGATTGAGTTCACACTTGCCCCTGAGTCAGCCCCTTTGTCTCATCCACAGAGGTTGTAAAAGAAGAAAGCAATACAATTGAATATGAGTGCACAGAGGACCCCCATTCAGGGTCCCGAACTTGGCTTGGGTTCCTAACTTTTCTAGCCAAGAAACCTTTGCTCAAAGACAGGTTTAGCACCTCACAAAGTGCACAGCAGCTTTTATTGTGTTCAATAGAAGGGTAGGGGTGGGGAGAAAGGTGCAGATACACTCTCCAGGGGTCCTTTGACATCACAGCCAGGCTCAGGGGTGGAATGGTTTTGCCCATGAGAGACGGAGCAGTACTAGCTTTTGGACCAGCTCTCCCTCTGCCTGCACTATATGTGTGCACGTTCTGCAGAGCTCTGCAGAGGGAGGCACGAATAGGCAAAGTGCCAGCCTGCAAAATGAGCTCGAGCCCACTCAGGCCATCGGAGCCAGAACTAGCTTGCTGACCTAAAAATATCGTAACTGTACTTATACTCCTCAAGCCTTAAAAAAAAAAAAAAAGGAAACCTCAGTTGGCAAGCAACTCTGAAACTCTGGCTTAGTGTTGTGTGTGTACAAGTTGCCACAGCCTGCAAAACCATGAGATAGGTGGATGGGTCAGAGGTTCCTCAGCCTTCACACAGATCAGATGCCCCAGTTCCACATGTGGGTTTCACCAGTGCCACACTCATAGAGTTCCCTGGTAGCCAACATGGACAATTTAAAAGGAGGAATCTCTGTCCATGGCTCTGTTACTTGGGGCCTGTAGTGAGGCACATCATCATGGTAGGAGTGTATGCTATTATGAATTTCGCTCATGATAGGCAGGAAGGACCAGAGCTTAAGACACACTACAAGTGGCTTAACTCCCTCCTTTAGGTCCTCCCTAAAGTTTCTAAGGCCTCACAAAATGACACTGCTAACTGGGCACAGAACTCTCATTCTGTGATGGGGAGAGCTCACATCCCACTGTAAACTATGCTGGGATCTCCATTCCCAGGACTGGAATCTGCTCAGGGACAGCCTCTTCCTTTTCTTTATCAAAACCTTAAATGGCTTCAACAATTCTAACTTCAAAAATCCTAACTTTTCTGTTAGGGCTTCAGAATTCTTTTGTTGCTGGATAAACAGAAATGAGGAATTTTCCTGGCAAAAGCTGCTTGGAGTGAGAGAGAGTGTGTGTGTGTGTGTGTGTGTGTGTGTGTGTGTGTGTGTGTGTGTGTGTGTGTGTGTGTGTGTGCGCGCGCGCGTGCCCATGCATACACTTATGTCCATTGGTCTCTTTCTGGTTCCCTTGGTTATTTCATTTTATTTATTATTCGCTCCTGCCAACTGTCCTCCATTTCCCTACTTCTTTCCCTCCCCATCTCCCTTCTCATTTCCCCATCACTCCCCTCGCCTTCCCCAAACATGGTGTCAGCTCTGAGTATTTATCCCAAGTTGACCTGGAACTTGTAATTCTTCTGCCTAAGTGCTGGGATTATGTGCCACCAGACTTGACTCCAAGTATATTTTAAATAACTCTAGAATATCTCTCATCTTGCTTGCTGCCTAAATGATAAAAATTAATTTCTCAGGTGATACCTTCATTTTGATCCAGAGATACTTCAGTTTCATTAAGAACTGTGAGCACGGCAGCAGTGCTGTTTGAGATGAAGATGAACCAGTCAGTCTGCTTCCCAGGGCTTCCCTCATCTCCTGGGCTGCCCGACTCTCCAGCTTTATCATACTAATAAACGTGTGTGCACTCCAGCACCATTCCTGGCTCTGCTCCGAAAGAGAGGAAATAGCTGAAAAGGCTGTTAGCACCCCATCAGTTCAGCATGCCAGTCTGTCTGTTCAGCCTCATGCCCTAGAAATGTCAGAAAACAGGCCACAAGGTAGGCCAGTAAGCCTACGTGAGCTGAGCCAAACACACCCAGCCAGCACTGTCCACCCGTTTTCCTACAGGGTTAACCTGAGTTACACTTGTTAGTCCAGGGAGTAGTGCTGGCTGCATCTGGGAGACAGCAAAGCAGGGACTCAGGCCCCAGATGCAGAGGAGACCTGTAGCCCAGTACAGGACATCACAAAAGGAGACTTCCCTCAAAGAATGGGATCCAGGGGTGTTGTAAAAATAAGTAGATGAGAAGACAGTTTTCCCATGCTGGAAAAATTCCCTATTGGGAGGTTATTCCCAGAATTAGTTCTTCAAACCTGTTCATCTAGGACTGTTTTTGGAAAATGTTGTTCTTGGAGTTGGTTCTCTTCTTCCATCTTTACACGGTTCTTGGAACTGAACTCAGGCTACCAGGCTTTCAAGCATGCTGAGCTATCTTGCCATCCCAAAAACGTTATGCATATTTATTTACATATATAAATGTAAATGTTATTCTGGGGATATTGTGCATCCCGCAAAGGGCCTTGTGCATTTTGATAAATGCTGTCACTCTGAGATATCTTCCTGGATCCTGTTTATTTGTTTGTTTCTTTTGAGAGAAGGTCTCACTTTGTAGGCCAGGCGGATTCTTGCCTCAGCCTCCTGAGTACTGGCTTTGCAAGGTGTGTCTAACACACTTGGCTTACACTGAACTTTCTGAAACTTCTGCTTGTATGGTATTAACTATTTGGGTCTCTTTTATTTATATGTCGTATGGGGTACCTTTTGCCGTGTGACAAGTCACTGTAAAAACTTAGTGACTTTGGTGTGAAATCATGGAAGTTTTCTCAGCTCTGATTTGTCTGGGCTCCTCTGGGTAGTTTAGCATTTGTTCTCTGCTGGACTCGTCTAGGCAGTTGGTACCAATTCATTTGGGGGTTGATTGGTATAGAGGGACCTTAGCTAGGACATTTCATGACCCTCGTCCTGAGTCAGGCTTAGACAGTTCATTCCAAAATGCACTGTCCTCTGTAAACTTTTGTTATCTCACCCCAGTGATACTCCACAGTCTACAATAGGTCATGTGGGAGGACACTACCACAGGATGTGGACTCTGGAGACAGGGGTAGCTCTTCTGGGTTTGGGGGGGGGGTCGTTTTCAAGATAGGGTTTCCTCTGTGTAGCCGTGGCTGTCCTGGACTTCTTTGTAGTCCAGGCTGGCCTCGAACTCACAATGATCCACCTGCCTCTGCCTCCGAGTGCTGGGATTAAAGGTGTGCACCACTACACCCAGGTAGGGATGGCTTTTTTGTGGCCATTTCTGAAGCCTGCCTCTATGATATTGCTCAATCTAGAGCCCAGTCTAATGACATCAGCCACACACATGTTAATTGTATGGCATATGCTACAAACTCCTGGCCTGCCTAGGGTCGCACAGTCAGTTAGCAACAAGCTAAGCTTAGGAATTCAACTGCTGCCACAAAGCAGATATACAAGATTGGAGACCCTACAGACCTTGATTTCTGCCTTCCATAGGCAACCTTTAGGCAGCTACCATGTGATCCTCCTGTCCCTGGTGCTTCTACCTCTGGTCTAGCACAGAGTAAAAAGCTGCTTTTGCATAATGGGGATTGAACCCAGGCCTTTGTGTGCACTATGGATAACTGAGCTATGTTCTCAGTCTGTAAACTTTTAATCTTGAGCGCGACTGTAATAGTCCCAGTCAAGGGGGTACTTGGAATCAAGTTTAAGTCTCTCTTTACCTCTCGTATGTCCATAGTTCCCCCTGAGAGTCTCTGTGAATTCAATTCAGACCTCTAGCTATCCATCAGCTCGCCCACCATCGCATCTGTCATCTGAGCAGTATGCGACAATGAGGACATGCAGGGGAGTAGTGTAGTCTTTGGAGCAATCAATGCATTGTGATTCTCTCTTCTGGTGATGGCCTGAGGCAATGTGGATGGACTACAGGAGGGCAGGAGAAAAGACTTTTTAGGAAATTAAGATCGGAAGGCCAGTGTGTCTGGATTGGGTCCTTGCACTTCTCAGCCAGGGTCAGGGCTGGGCACAGAAATAGCAACTCTGGAATGGCTGGACTCAGGAAGAGCCTGCCTTCTCCTTACTCCATGGTGTGATGGGGTGAAACAGTACCAGTCCACATGTGGGCAGCCGGAGTCAGGGAGCTTCTGGCTGGATCATCTCTTCAGCTCCTCTTTTATAAAGAGAAAGGAGTCATGGGCATGAGTTTATGACATGTACAAATTCCAGCAGGGCAAGACGAATTAGGGAGTAGGAAAAGTGCTTTGGACAGAAGAATAATGGCTGGATCCAGTTACATCATGCCTAGGTATGAACCTGGAGGCCAGTTCACCATACCCACACATCTATGCTTACAGTAGTAAGCACTACAGTACTGTGGCACTAGCCACAACTACCACAGTACAGATTCAGCCTAAGTACTCAGATGACTGGATAAAGAAAAAAGCACATTAGAATTTTTTTCAGATGTTTAGAGTGGTATGCCCATTATTCTTTTTATTAATTCATTCATATTACATCTCAATTTTTATCCCATCCCTTGTATCCTCCCATTCTTCCCTCTCTCCTACTTATGCCCTACTCCCCTCCCCTATGACTGTGACTGAGGGGGACCTCCTCCCCCTGTATATGTTCATAGGGCATCAAGTCTCTTCTTGGTAGCCTGCTATCCTTCCTCTGAGGGCCACCAGGTCTCTCCATCAAGGGGAAGTGGTCAAATATGGAGCACCAGAGTTTGTGTGAAAGTCAATACCCACTCTCCACTCAACTGTGGAGAATGTCCTGTCCATTGGCTAGATCTGGTTCGGGGTTCAAAGTTTAATGCACGTATTGTCCTTGGCTGGTTTGAGCCAAGGTTTGAGCAGTTTGAGCAGAACCCCTGGGCCCAAATCCACCTGTCATAATGTTCTTCTTGTAGGTTTCTAGGACCCTCTGGATCCTTCTATTTCCCCATTCTCCCATGCTTCTCTCACCAAGAGTCCCAATAGGATGTCCTCCCCTCTATCCCACTTTCATGATAAGTGAAGACTTTCATGGGATATGCCCCTTGGGCTAGTGTCCAGATATAAATGAGTATATGCCATTTGACTCTTTCTGCTTCTGGGTTAACTCACTCATTATGATCTTTTTTAGTTCAATCCATTTGTCTACAGATTTCTGGAATTCCTTGTTTTTAATAGCTGAGTAGTATTTCACAGTGTAATTTTATTCAGATGAAATTATGATATTTTCAGGAAAGTGGATGGAACTGGTAGCCATTGTGTTACACAAAATAATCCACCCAACCTCCCTCCTTCTCTCCTTCCCTCTTCCTCTCCCTCCCCCACGTGTGTGTGTGTGTGTGTGTGTGTGTGTGTGTGTGTGTGTGTGTGTCCATATACAATTAAAATAAAAGGCGAACTATTTAGAAAGGAGACCAGCAGTACTGGAGACAACCATGGGATGGGATAATGGGGCTGTATCTAAGCAAAATTTGATGAAGAACATGTATGGAGTAGGCATGATGACAACTATTTTGGATATGTTAAAAAGAAAAAAGTCTTAATTCCAATCCAAGGCTCAGAGCACATCACCAAAAAGAGGGCAGAGAGATTGTAGGAGCCAGAGGACTAAGACATCTACTGTGAGATTTGTGTCTTCTATAAATGACAAGGAATTGTACCCATGGAATTATCAACAATATGGCTGCCTAAACAAGACCTTTACAATGGCAACACCAGTTGTCATGCTAACAGGGACAGGGGAAAAGCTCACAAGGTCTCACTCCTAGATGAAGAGCTATAGGCAATTAATGGCTGCTAGGAGAAGGAGAATCACCATTCTGAAGGATGAGCTCTCTAAGAGCTATCTAATCCCAAGTGGTCAGCCCTAAACATACACGCATGAGCACACACACACACACACACACACACACACTCACTCACATATACACACATACACACCCACATATACACACTCACATACACTCACACACACACTCATACACACACACACACAATTATTAGAGAAGGAATGTGTTTGAGGCAGCTGGTGAACTGTTGGAGGTGTTGGAGGCAGAGAGGGACGGGTAGAAATGGTATAAATGCAATTGTCAAAAAAGGACTAACAAAAAACTAAAACAAAAGAAAAGATTAATAGTACTTTTACATATTAAGACTGACATTGCTACTGCACACTCAGGCCCAGCCTTTTTGGGAAAGCCCCTTATCTGACCTGATGGAGACAAGCAGGCCCAAACTGCCGCAGAAGCAGCTAGAGCAGTCAGCTTTGCATAGCTTCTATATATACCTTCTGTATATCTGCTGTTGACCAGTGGAAGAGCCTCCCACAATTCTCCTAGGTGTGGGGTTGCAGCCCAGCCTACTGGGAGTCCATGCAGGAATTTATGGGACAGCAATCAGCAGTGGAATCTCCCAGCCCAAGGCAGAAGTGCAGAGAAGCCCAGGAAAAGCAACACACTTGGCAGCTCAGAAGCGAGGGCCTCTTGGATGGACTTTCCCTGGCTACACAGAGAGACATTTGCAACATCTGGACACTTTGAGAACAGCCCCGAGCAGTGGCCCAGAGGAGACAGGATGAAGTTGTGCATGGAGGTAGGGCCCAGAAGAAGACCAGGCACCTAGGTATTGAAGAAAGAGATGGGCATGGGGCCATATCTATAGACTCTTAGGTATTCATACACACTGGGACATGATTCCTGAGCTCAAGGTGTGTCTTGAAAGCGTGGCTATAAAAGGAAGGCTTACACACAAAAACAACAAACCACTCAAGACAGGACCTGTGCCATTTAGGCAGGAGGTTGGAGAGGTCACACAGAAGACAGAGCTGTGTGCAGATGTGGGATCTTCGTGGAGAGGGTGGCGGGGCTGAGCCTTGGTGTCAAGGAAACTTTAAAGAATCGTTCTAGGGAGAAAAGAAGCAGGTTCTCTTTAGTAAAATAAAGCAATGGCTTGGAAGTTTGAACTATAGTTTGGCATATGCACCTCAGGGGAAGGGCATCTGTGTCTGACAACAGTTGGTTCCATCCTTAAACTGAAGCAACCATGGTAGCCTTTACTTGGCTGCTGTGCTTTCAGAAGCCTGGGAAAGCCTCCCACTGCTCTGGTCTGCCTCAGAGCTCTCTCTAGTTTCTCAGGGGTTTGGCTGACTGTCTGTTTTCTCTTCACCTGCAGGTACTGGCCCTGGCTACAGCACAGACCCTCTGCTGTCTCTGCTCTTGTTAGTGCTACATAAGTTACTGCACCCACTTCTAGGGCACTGACAGACGTAAAACCTCAGAGGCACCCCAGGAGGACACTTTGCCATATGGACACAGAGACCGAGGGAAGCATGAAGAAGTCCATGCAAAAATAAATAAATCATATTTTTGGGGAAGTAACACAAATCTAGAAGACTTAAAATAATGCATCATGTTTCCAAATAGGATGGAGTGCAGGCCGTGCGGTGTGCATGGGGCGCCGAGTTCTTCACGGCAATGTATTTTTCTTTACTTCACATTCCCTCTGAATCTTCATTTTGCACGAACTGTTGAGCAGGTACCTTGAGGATAATATGTAAAAATGTTGGGTCAAATCCTTTCTGACAAAGTAAAATATTTTTAGGAGATTATTGTGTTTAGAATTTTTTTTGAATTTACATTTTCTTTGAGGGCTTTCCCTTTTTTATTAAATTATTTCTTTGGAGACATTTTGATTAAAAAGAAACATCATAATTAAAACTCAATGTCAATAATATTTATTTTTAAATAAAGATTGGAAACAAGGATATACAGTTGTTTCTAAACTGTACTGTATACTGCTCAATAATAGTTTAATTTTTTAAAAGCCTTTAAGTAGACTTTGTACAACCATATATGACTGTCAAGCTTCAGTGCCAGCTGCAGCCAGACGCTGTAATGTCCTCTTCTCAGATACCAGCTGAATGTCCCCTGGCATGGAAGGCAATCCCAGGACACCAGGCTGGGCCACAGTGAGCAGACAGGAATACCTGCCCAGTCTGCTAAGGGACATTGGACTTCATAGAGGCAAGGATGAATGCTGAAAGAATGAGAGAGCTACTGTATAAGCCAAGGGCCAGCTATCCCCTCTGGCCTTCAGTAAACCTCATCTGTGTAAGCTTACAGACCAGCCTGTACTGGTCCTAGCTTTACTGATGCTCAAAAAGGAAGTCAGGAGAGACAGTTAATCTCCTATATGATGTACCTCCAGATGGCTTCTAGCCTCTGAAATCTGTGAGTTTGGGGATAATTTGCATGTCTCAGAGACACTAATATGCTCTGGTAGCTAGTTATTCATTTCATGACAAGACTCCATTAAATACCCAGACCTGTGGGTTGTTTAAAAGATAGCCAGACATTTATAACTGTTGTTTATTTAGGGTGTTTGTTTTAGTTTTGGATTGGTCTAACCTAAGCTAGCCTGAAATTCTCATATAGCCCAAGCTGTCCTTGAACCTCCTCCTCTGCCTTCTCAGCCTCTTCCTAAATGCTGGGAGTATAGGTGTCAGACACTGTATCTGGATTAGCCTATGTTTCAAACACATACTTGCCAGCACTGCTCACCAAATGCTCCTTTTCTCTTCTGACTCAGTATGACTACATTTTCTAGCATCCAATGGCAGGTGGGGCCACAGCACCCACAGAAGAACAGATTAATTCAAGATATTTGGTGGCCTCTCTGAAGCACTCTCCTCTGGTAAGACAACAGGAACGTTCAAAATAGCAAGAGCCTTGCTCCCTCTGGCTACAGGACAGTAATGATTGACAAGCAACACTGATTGACAATGCTTAATGAGGAATGGCCCTTATTTATTTAAAACCAGTGATTTGAGGGGGGCTGCTTCATACTGTGTCACAACCCTGCTAATTATGACTAGTCCAGTATTTAGATGATCAATTGCTTAGTTAAGAAAAAAGATATATTTTATGTTTGGAAAATCCCACATGTGCAGAGACCCTAGCATGAAGCTTGTGCCTGAGATGTTGTGTGGAGAAAGCCTCAGGACAACTCTTTCTGATGGATGCACATTTCTTTTCTGTTGATCAGTAACAGTTGAGCTGTGAATTTAATTATCTTGCCTGGTGGATAGTGAATCTGTCCAGAAACATCTGTTTTATAGTGAACTTGACACTGCACTAGGCCAACATTTTAGTACACCTTAGTCCTTTGTGTTTGAAATAAGCAAAAGCACTTTCCAGATGCCAGGTTGAAAGGAAATATGTGTTGGAGACAGGTTGAAGTGCTAGGTGACCAGTGCAGGGGTTGAGATACAGACAATTTGTCCCATCAACAATCCAGATCCTGCTGCACAGGAGAAGGAATCTGGGTGCCTGCGAAGGTCCCCACTTTGGCGTCATAGGCATGAAAAAGAAAGGTAGGTGATCTGTGGAGACACTGCTTTCTTGGCACCTCAGAGATGGGTGTGATACATGCTTTTAATCCCACTATTCAAGGGGTAAAAAAGGAGGATCTCTGTGAGCTCAACACCTGCTTAATCTACATAGCATCAGGCCAGCCAGAATCACTTGGTGAAACCCTGTCTCAAAGCAATAACAGCAACAAGCAACAACCAACCAACCAAAGAAACAAACCCAGTAAACAAAATTAGCACCGGGGAACACAGGTATATATATTTCACCTTCTACCATGGTGGATAGCCTAGACACCTAGCCAAGGTTAGAGTGAGCATCTGGGAGCAATTGTCGGATGCTCTAGGGACTAAATGACAAGAATATCAAGGAGGTGAAGGTTTAACCCCTTCACACCTACTCCAACAACAGGACAAATGGAGCTCACACAGAAGCTCTTTCAAGCAAGAAGCAAGAGTGAATACCCCTGGCCCTGTGGTCTGTGCACTCGTTACTAATATCCCTCCTGGTACGACCACAAAGGGGGAAGTGTGCACCTGCAGCTTCACAATGCAGACTGTGGGCTGGGCCACCCCTACAGCTCTCAAGGAAGACAGAAGCATAGCCTGCACAGAAATAGATATTCTGTACACAAACATAGAAGGTCAAGCATCTACCCAAATTGGAAAACTGTAACACTCACTGCCCAAACTCCCTTTCCTTTTCATACTTGACTTTAGACAAAGACAGGCATGAATAGGATTCAAGGACAAGATGACTTATTTCTATGTAACAAGCACACACTGGGCTGTAGAGTACTCTGACCCCAGTCTGTGAGCAGCACTCAATCATCTTAAGGGGCTGGAACTGTGTAGATCAGTCTGTCAATTACTTCACACTAAAAGCTGGAGGAAGACTGAGAACCGCAGGCTGATCCAGGTAGTGAAAGCAAACAGGATAGGGAGGCCTGCATGCACCAGGCCTAGTGGAAGCCCTGAATTCTGCAGTCCTGATACAGATTGCATGTTGGTTGATAGTACATCCCAACGGCCGATTGACTCATAGTCTTAAGCAGTCATCAGTTTAAAAGCTTGTCCTTGGAGGAAACAGACAGAAATTCTTGGGAGTTTCACAGGATGTAATATGACCAAACAGCAGTATTCTGAATTCTACTCTCACCCTAAGTCCATGCTCTTAGTGGCAGAGGATACAATGTTTGCCTGGCCCATCCAGAGTGGGCCTTGGTTCAAGTACAATAAGCAGGGCCACTTGGGGCTTTGCTCAAAGTTAAAGGCTTACGATGCTTCTGGATGAGGCCTGTCCTCCATGGCTTTGCTACGAAGCCTCACCACATCATGGTTTTTTGTTTGTTTGTTTGTTTTTGTGTTTTGACAATGAGTGTTCCCATTCTACCAGCATTTCTGAGGTTACAGCTTTTCCTGGACCAGGCATGGCAAGAGGCTCAGCACATTTACATAGTCCATGCACGTATCTGCATTGGACTCAATGTACACATTTGTACAGGGAAACTCCAGCCAGCCTGGATGTCCAGACTTGGCACAGTCACATGGATGCCCTTCAGAGATACCTGCTATCGTCAGCCAAGAAGCAGGACAATCCACCACACACAAGTGAATGCCCTTTCTCATATTGCTAAGACATTTATGAGAGAACTGCCCCAATTTTTCTGCTGCAGAAGCAACATGAGGCAAAGTATTGAACATTGGGAATAGTGAGCTTTTGAATGACGGAGACCCATTGACACCAAAAACATATTTCAAGTAAAGGAAAACATGACTTCACACTGAGTCTCATCTGTAATCAACCATCAAAAAAGCAAACAAACAAAACCCAAATCATTCAATGCTGCCTGTGCCCAGTGTTTTCAAAGGACTGAGAAGAGAAAGCTCTTAGAAAACACAGATGACATTCAGGAGGCAGAAGCAGGGGGATCTAAATTTTGAGGCCAGCCTAAGCTACATAGTAAGACCCTGTATCAGGCATATAAAAAAGAAAGAACTCTGGAGTTAGGGAGGATTGAATGTCTAAGTGAATAGTTTTTTTATTCGTTTGTTGTTTTGAGACAGGCCCAGGCTGGCCTCACACTTGAAATGATCCTCCTGCCTCTGCCTCCTGAGTACTGGGATTATAGCAATGCGATATGTCTAAGAGTGTTCCCTTATCCAAAGAAGTTAAAAGTCGCAGGGAGCTGTGGAGTATGCTTGTAATCCTATCACTCCAGAGGCAGAGACAAAATGATCAACATCAATTTGTGACCATTTTCGTCTACCCACAGAGCTCTAAGCTAGCTGAGGCTACTGTGATGTACTTTCTCAAAATACCACATGCTTGACAACTCAAAAGAGATTTGCAAGTACCTCCATCAGAAAACTGGGGTTAAGGACGTATAAAGAATTCCTAGAAATTATAGAGAAAACAAAAACAAAAACAAAAACAACAAAAAAAGAGGGACAGGACATTGAAGTGGCTGAACAAGTGTGTGTACTTGCCATCAAACCCAACAACCTAAGTTCAATCTCAGGACCCACGTGGTAAAAGGAGAAAACAGACTCCTGCAAGTTGTCCTGTTCTACTGTATTTTAACACACACACAAACACACACACAGAGACAGAGAGAGAGAGAGAGAGAGAGAGAGAGAGAGAGAGAGAGAGAGAGAGAGAGAGAGAGAGGAGAGAGAGGGGGAGAGAGAGAAAGAGAGAAAACAATAGGAAAATAGATAAATCACATGAACCACCATGTCATAGAAGTAAAAACATGGCCAGTAAACATAAATGGTATTTAGTCTGACTCATAATTTGTTTAAAAAAGCCAGAACCATAATGACGATGTTCATTTAATTAATTAAATGTTAAAATTGTGACAGCTAAGTATTAGAAAGAACATGGGTTCACAGATCATTTGAGGATCAATTGTGGCATGCCTTGGTAAAATCATAACAGGGAGAACTTGGACAATGACTATTAAAATTGAGCATTCAGATATACTCTTACCCAATTAGTCCACGCCTGAGTGTCGAACGTTGCATATGTATACCATAATCTTGTAGAACTTTCTTCATATAACCTGGAAACAAGTGCCTGTAAACCAGTCAGAGGACACTGCTGTAGCTTATTCTTATATTCTCATGGACCAGGGTGAATGGGCCACAAACATCAAGAGTCCAAATGGTGAACATCAGCATCTGTTAATATGAAAAAAGGAAAGTCCATACAATGCAATGCCTTTAGATAATAAATCAAAACTGCGTCAAAGCCAATAGACATCTGATAAGTAATGAGTGGAAGAAAGGATAAGATTGGTAGATACAGATCATTCATATATACATTCATAATACATACATACATACATACACACATACATACATACATGCATACATACATACATACATGCACACATACATACATACATGCATACATACATACATGCATGCACACATACATACATACACGCACACATACATACATGCATGCACACATACATACACGCACACATACATACATACAAATGCTAGATACATGATTGTTAGTAGATAGATAGGAGGGAGATGTATATTGATAGATGAGGAGGAAGACAGATAAAAAGACATATAGATGTATAAATAATAGAAAAATAGACAATCAAGTTTGGGTAGATAGATACATGATTGATAGAGATGATGATGGATGATAGAGAAAGACAGAGATAAAGAGAAGGGTAGATAGAAACTATGTGTTCATTAAAAAAAAGAGGACTAGATAAACTACTATAATGGCTCAGTGGATAAAGGTAGTTGCCACCAGGCCTGATGACCAGAGTTCTGCAGTCCTCTGGAAAAAAACACCTCCCAAAAGTTGTCTTCTGATTTCCAAATGTGTGCCATGAAAACACACACACACACACACACACACACACACACACACACACACCACACAGAGTACATAAACAAATATAATAAAAATGCTTTGCAAGACGATTGGACACAGATGAGAATCATGACATTAGTTAAGTTTAGAGGTGGGTACTTACTGCATTATCAAAAATTACCAAGTGAATAAATAAGGGCACAGGCAGAGCAACAACAACAGCATATCATACACACCCCAGCCAGTGGTCATATCTCTACAGGTGAACATAAAACAAAGAGAGAAGAAAAAGCCTTCTCTGCGGCCTTGTGAGTTACATACAGTAACAACTCTGCATGCCCAAGACAGATTCAACTCCAAGTCCGTCTCTCACCTGTACCTGCAAGCTGGACATTCTCCTTCTGCATCGGATTCATAACACATTTTGTTTTGCCTAAAACAGGGGGTTTTATAACTGTCTTACCACACCAGGCACTGTCATGTAAAAACTCAACTTTCTGGCTCGTAATACATAGGCACAAAGGATCTATATATTCATACTTCATGACAAAACCATCTCCTTGCCTCCTGGAGAGTCTGCCACCCGGATTCCCATCCACTTGCCTCACAAAGGCACATGACCTCAGCACCTGTGGGCACTAGAGCTTGCACTTTGACTTTGTCTCCATCCCATCTCTCACCTCCACAGCTCTGGAGGCCTGTGAGCATTCTAGTGGCTTTCCAGGCCCAGGAGACAGGCAAGCCTCTCAGAGTGTTACTCCAATGGGGAGCCAGTTGTCTAAGTTAACTTCCAGAGTGAACCAGGTAATTGATGCTTTCCAAATAACCCGTGTCCTGTTTTCCCTCCAAGAAGATATCAACAAAATTACACTGGGTTTCCCTTTTCCTCGGAAATGTTGAGTTCCATGCATAATTCCTTGGGTAAATTACAGTGTATAAAATTTTCTGTTTGACTTTGTAAAAAAAAAAAAAAGTCTGCAGTGAGCATGCCTACAACACATGATGCTGATGTACCAGGCTGCTGGACTTCCCATGTACAGTTCAATAGATTTCTGTTCTCTAAATTCCAAAAGAGACCAAAAGACGGTGGCTTCCTGAGCTACCCTGGCTTCCTGAGCCCTCAGTCATTCCACATCTTGCAGCTTATCTAAACCCCAAGCTAATGAATGGTGATTTTACCTATAGAAGGCCCAGGCATGTTTCAGAATGCTAATTCCTATCAAATAATATATAAGTTTTACCAGCAAATCTCTCCTTTATCAGCAAAATCTGATTCCACTGGACTGACTGGTTGTGCTTAGAGCTGTCAACACCTTCAGACTAGGGGTAGTGGGTGACGACTTGGTGGCACTGCAGTGTTGCACCGTGTGGCACTCCTATCAGACTAGGGGTAGTGGGTGGCGACTTGGTGGCACTGCAATGTTGCACCGTGTGGCACTCCTAGGCTGGGGAAGTTACTAGAGTACAAATGCTGGTATAATTAAATCAAATCAATACAGCCAGGGTTTCAGGCTGAGAGGTATTCAATTATGCTGTTCAAAGAGAAGATGCCTGATCCTCTCTGCTCTGCTCCGTGCTGCAAATAATAGAGCATTTTTAATTTGTGCAGCAGGGATGTTAATCTTTTACTGTGTAATCCAGTCCTTGGGGAATGCCATAAATATGTAGCACTGCATGTGTACGACTCCCTGAGGAAGCTCTCAATCAGTCAGCCTGCCTTTTCTCATGGGCTTTTTGTGTTAATCTCTCACTATACAATTAGGAAATACATGATTGGCTAATAAATGATAATGGACAGATGAATGCATGGATGTTTTGGTAGATTGATATAAATCAATTGATTGATGGCCGGAAGGCATAGCTAGATGGATGCATACGTGCATCAATGCATGGTGGGTGGAGAGATGGATGGATGGATAGGTAGCTAGGAGGGGTGAGAAGGTGGATTAAAGAGTGAGGGTAGGTGAGTAGGGACAGATGGGAATAAGTAGATGGGTAGGTGGGTGAGGAGAAGAAGAGACAGAGATAGAGGTAAAATTTTCAAACTGCGAGACACCCTCAACCCTTATTTCAAACAGTTAATGATCTCTAGGCCTTACTTGAACCAACAGCACAAATAAATCTAGGGAGTGATTGACTCCCCTTTTGATGGATTCACTCTACAGGTTCTCTTAATAGCAATCTTCAATAACAGGCTTTAAATAGGATCTGGATTCCAAAAAGGAAGTGTGTACATAGACACACACAGATAAATATTTGCAAGACTATATGCCAAGGTGCTAAAAGTTTTTGTCTTGGGCTGTGTTTGCTAATGGTAGAACACCTGCCTAGGATATATAAGTCCTTGGCTCCCAATCCCAACACTGCAAAGAAAAATAAAAAGTTATATTTTGTAGGCAGATGGGATTATATGTCTGGTTGAAGTCTATCTATTTTGTAAAAAAGCATTTGTTATTTCTGTAGTATGATGAAAATAATAAAATTAATTTTAAAAAGCTATTTTATCTGGGTGTGATGGTACATGCTTTTCATCCCAGCATTCAGGTAGACACAGACAGGCAGATCACTGTGAGTTCAATGTCTACAAAGTGAGTCTAGTATAGCCAAGGCTACACAGAGAAACCCTGTATCAAACAAACAAACACACAATGACATTCCTACACACCTCCAAATATAAGATATTCTGTAAAGATGCCCCTCTCTATTTGCTGTCAGAAGCATTGTTACTCCCTTGAAGACACTTGTCTAGGATCAGCACTTTCAATCCCAACTCCTGGGTGCCTCGGTGTGGCACCAAGCCGATCTTTTAAGCGGAAAGGGTGATGGGTGATCACCTACCACACCATCTACCAAAATGTGGCCCAAGAACTAGAGGGGTGGCAGCCATGATGGAATGGGCACAGAAGGCCATGGAGACCTGGAGCAGAGCTACATATATCCATCTATCACACAGATTATGACTTCCTGAACAGGAAGCTGGCTGTGAGCTAAGCCTCCCTCCCCACTATGAAGAGGAGGAATAAACATAGTTACCTAGAACTCAAGTTGAACTGCAGCAAACACAGTAACAAGTTTAGAGTGGAATTCAGGAGAACTAATTCACTGTGATGGGGTCCCTGGGAAGGAAGGATGGCAATGTTCACCCAGAGGTAGAACTAAAGTGTCCTTGGAGATGATGAGCCAGCACAAGGCAGTTTCTTCTCCCCTTTTAGAGAGTTCTGTTAGACACACAGGCAGCCAGCTTTCCCTACCAGCAAAGCTGCTGTCACTTGGGTAAAATCCAATGCTTTTTCACAAGTAGTTGTCACCAGAAGTGGCAGCCTTATGGATTGCTTTTTGAGGTGTCTTGAAATGTGAAGACAAAGCCCAGAAAATCTTGGGTTGTCTGAGCCAACGGCAGCCTGTGTAGGAGTCTCGGAACCAGATCAAGAGCATGAATAAACTGGCGGACAAGGGCTGTGACATGCAGCATATGTCCAACTGAATGAGCCAAGGATGCACTGAGTGGTTCTAGCATTGTGGAAGAGACAGTGCCACGTGAACCACAGGAAACCTGTCCTGATAGACAGATGTCTAGGTAAGGAGGGCACGCCATTGGTCAGAAACAAGAAAAACTCTGAAACAAATACCAGCTCTTCTCCTTGCCAGAGCCAGGCTGTTCTGTGCACAGATTCCCACAGGAGGAAAAGAAGAAGACTGTCACATGGAGATGTCACAAAGAACCAGAACAATCCAGGTATTCAGAATGCCTTTGCTGGTTGTGAGGAAAACCAGAATTTGTCAAGTAAATGAGATATCTGCAATTTCTTCTCTGAAGTCCTTGAGATGTGCTGCAACAGTATCAGATGCTTCTTGTACTATGCATGCCATTCTCTTAGGCATCTATAACTCAGTCTTGTTGGAATGGAAGTTTCCAGAGCACTGAGCAAAGCTCGTACACAAAAGAATAATTACTCAGGCACACTTTCTGTCTCCCTCCTTTTCTTTCCAGAGTCTCCTCTAAGCCATAAACCTCATCAGGCAAAGAGAGAGCTGCGGTGGTACCCTGGGGCTTCCCTGTATTTTTGCTTGCAGCGTGAAACCCATCTCAGCATCTCAAAACAGCAACCTAAAGAACACATCTGTTACCAGCTCTTTCTTCCAGATAATGCTCTCTGCTCTTTTGGAATCATCCTCAAATAAAACCGTTGTTCTAGGACACAGATCTTTGCAGGGTTTAGTGTAGTGCCTCCATTTTTCTTTCACTAACTATCAACATGAGGTTAGTGTTTTCTTGAGTAATTACCATGATTTTGTTTTCTGCAGCTAAGTCAGAAATGGGTTCACAATGAGGGAGCTAGTATAACCACACTCCTGCTTTCCTCCATCTCAGGGACAAGTACCCATAAAAGCCCAAGTTACCAGGTGCTGCTAGAGTTTGAAAGTATGAGAGGAACACGTAAACACTCCACGGTAAAGAGCCAGATGGTCCTTCTATATAGGCCTGACTGTGGCTTCTTCAACTTGACTCACTCAGGTCCATTAGTGATCCCCATGAACTTCCAAGTCTAACTTCCATTAGCAGATATTCTCCCCAGCTTAGGCTAACCAGAGTCAGGCTCTGTATAGGGACCATGTATCCCAGCTAACAACTGAAGTTTTCTTCATCTTTATCAGGACTGTGGCAGCCTCATGGCAGACAAGGGTGAACTTTCATCTGTCATAGGATGGGGTGGGAGCCAGAGAAAAATTCTGGCTGCCTACGAGGATCTGGGTGTTTGGCATCCTTCCAAAATTCAGATGTGAAATCCTAGGCCTTCAAATAATGGTTTTAGATGAGGTTCCTGTGGGGGTGAATAGAGCATACGGTCTTTAAAAAAATATTTTTACCCTTATAGAAGTGATGTCAGAAAGATCTGCACTCCTTGTTCCATGTGAGGGCACTACCATTGAGCCACTAAGAAGTCCACCAGACACTAAATCTTCCACTGCCTTTTTCTTGGGCCTTCCAGCCTCTAGAAGGTGATCAATCAGTTATCAATCAGTTACTTTTTGTAAGCTGGAAACTTGAGAGATGTTCTCCAGATCTGTCACTTACTGTAACTGCTCAGATAGACTAAAACATCATGGCTGCATTTTCTAAGATGTTTTGGGAGGGGGGAGGCTAGAGGGATGGCTCTAAAGTTATGAATACTTATTGATCCTGGGACAACTTACAATCACCCATAACTACAAATTTAGGGGATCTGACACCTCTGGCTTCCTTAGGCACCTACGCGCATGGGCACATATCCACACAGATGCATGCACATGATTAAAAATTAAAATAATTCATTAAAAATACTTTTTAAAACATTTAAAAGAAATTTTATTATATTCATTTGCTGGGAGTTACACACCACAAGTATCTGGAGGTCAGAGAACAACTTGCAGGTGTGGGTTTTCCTTCTCTACTAAGTGAGCCCCAGGGACAGTTCCTTAGGCCCGATGGTAGGCGATTTAACCCACTGAACCTTCTTGCTGGCCCATTGCTACTATTCTAAACCACATCCACACAAATCCTCTATCTCTGACAATTGGTTCTGTTTGCTCAGGGTCTTGAAGACCTGGTATTGTTCCCATACACCCAGCCTAAAGAAAACATGCTTTTGTACCTCTTTTCCTCACTCTTTGTCTCTCTTTCCTCCTTCCCCTCTCCATTTCTCTCTTTCTAATCTACTTTACCATAACAAAGGCAACAGCCTCACCTACTGATCCTCATGCAGGAACCCAGTGGTGCCCATTGTCCTGGAAGATGCTGGAATACATACCCATCCTGGTGGTCCTTATGAAGCATCTGAACACATATACTTCTTAGGAAGATTGTATTGAGGTACACTTTTCAGGGTCAGCCTGGTAACCTGCATCTCTGACAGGCTCCCAGGAGCTAATGTAGCTATGCAGGTTGCAAAGTTTTATGAGATAAACTAATAAGAACATACTTAGCCCCTCTTCAGCCTTCCTTGAATAACCTACCTACTCTTCCCCGTGCCCAGGAAGAGAACCTATTTGCTTAGCAGCAAAGATTAAAAGGAAGATTTTGTTCTGAGGAGATGTGATAAGAAGTGAGTTGTCAATGACATTTTGATGAGACTTTTTTTTTTTTAAACACAGGGACATTTAACACAGCCCACAAACCGAGCCATTAAAGTTGCAGCCAAGTAATTACTTTCAGCAAGTAATGATCAGATCAGATCAGATCAAATCAGATCTCAGCCCTGAGACTCACCCCATCATCTGCTAGAGAGCATGATGGGAACATCACTGTTTAATTAAAGGACGCCTTTCTACATCTCAACACGGCATTTCTGGCTCAGCCACTTCAGTTGGTCATGCCAGAGTGGGTTGTCTCTGATGTCCCCTCCTCACCTAGTCCTCAGATAGCTATCATGTGTTCCCAGCCTCCTATATATCTCACTCCTGCTCAGCCATTGTGCTGTGATGGGTTCTGGTCCATAGCTCCACCTGTGCCATGCATATTGTATACACCCTTCAACACTCGTAACCTACTCTGTCCTACCCTCTACTACCCACAGCCTTATCTGCCATCTGCTCCAGACTCTCCTATTTCACTGGTTCTTATGAAAGTGGTCAGTCATGCCATTCTCTTCTTACTAGCCAAGGGACCTGTTCAGCCCACTGTCCAGCATGAGCAGTACCCATCTGGAGAAGCAGTGCAATTTGATTGTAGTGAGAAAAAAATATTTGACCCATTCCTTCAACCTTCACAAGCAAACATGGGGCTTAGGGAAGGCCACACAGCACTGTGTTTTAGAGGAGGGATGTCACATCAGAACAGAATAGCCTGACACTAATTATCATGCATACCACTGGACCCGACCTTTCTTTCTACCTTCTGTACATGTCTCTTCGGGAAAGCAAGCTTACGACACCACCAAGACTCAGAACTGAGATCCAAGCAGGCACTATGATCTCCTTGAGTTTAATTTTCACATAAGCTTGACTCCCCAAAGTATGGCATCCTTCTCAGTATCTGTACTTCTCAGCACCTACATTTCTCAGTAGCCTCACTGTAAACCCCAGTAGGAGTGCGGCTCCTGCAAAGGGACCCCTGTGCTCCTGAAGAGCCTCCCTTGAACTCAGCACCTCTCCAGGACCAGATCAACCATATATACCAGGGATACAATTCTCATGGCTGAGATGTTCAGGCATGGCTGGATTTGGACAGAAATCAATTTTACCAATACTGATTCTTCTTTCATCCCCACCCTTGCTTTCCTTGAAATTATTGGTTTGTAGGCACACTCCTTTATGTTTGGCTCCAGAATCATCTCCCATTGGTTCAGCAGCAGGTAGAAAGAGTCCACCTCTCCCCTGAAGCTCTGGGGTTGACACAATGTCATATGTTTGGTTTGGATTTGAAATGACTCCTACAGGCTCATGTTCTGAATGTTTGTCCCCCAGATGATAGTGCTATTTGAAGAGGCTATGAAATACTCAGTAGATGAAGCCTGGCTAGCTATTTGAAGTTTACCTAACTGGTAACTCCATTCTCACTCGGAGCCCTGATCTGCTGTGAAACCAGGAGCATCTGCTACAGGCTCTTGCTGTCTTCAAGCCTTTCCTAGGTCTTAGTTACTTTTCTATTGCTGGGATAAAACACTATAACTAAGATACTAAGGTAATTTATAAAAGAAAATGTTTAAAAATAAAGTTTGACTTATGGGTTTAGAGGGCTAGAATCTGTCATGGCAAAGAAACATCCAACAGTTCAAATCTTGATCCACAACCATGAGGCACACAGAAGCACTGGGAAGGACAAGAGTCCTCTGAAACCTCAAATCCCTTCCCTGGTGGCACACTTTTTCCAACAAGGCTACATCACCTAAAGCTTCTCAGACAGTTCCATCAACTGGGAAATAAACATTCAAAAATGAGCCCGGGAAGTGGGGGGGGGGGGGGGACAACTCCCATCTAAACCACAGTGACCATGAAACTGTGGCACTCTTATTCATAGGTATGGTCGACAGGCTATCAGTAGAGCCAGAGCCTCAGGGTGAGAGGGGAATGTTCCCAACGGAGAGCTAAGGAGCTGCTGACAGAGGTCTTTTTGAGAAGTGAGAGGCTCTTGTGAAAGTTAGTATGTCATGCTTAGTCTTCAAGGCCAAGCTGATAGGCCTTGGAATCACCTAGGGGACCTAGAGCATGCCTCTAGGCCTCTCAGGGAGAGCATATCCACAGCATAAGCTGAACTGAGGATTGCCATTGTAGATGTGGATGGCACCATCCTGTGGATTGGGAGCCTGGAAAAGAGGAGAAAGGGAGCTGAGCACAGTATTTCCCTGTCTCTGCTTTCCAGCTGCCATAGTGTGCTGTGTTCCATTTTGTCACGCCTTGCCCAGCAGGATGAATGGGAACCTTAGAATCATGAGCTCAAACATATCTTTCCTCTCTTAAGTTGTCTATATAAAGTATGTTAGTTTCAGCCACAAAATAGCAAGGTGTAGCATGTATACAATATTGGGCCAGGCAGGTATGCAGCATGCTCAAGGAAGAATATGCACTGTGTAACCCCACTATATCAAGCCCCTTTAGGAAAATACCATTAGCAGAAGTTCAGTGTGATGCTGAGTCAAGCCACTTTACAGGTTTTAAAAGTTAGAGATGGTGTGGGGCTGTTTCATCCATCAACAGCATTTGCTGCTCTTCTAAAGGACTCGAGTTTAGTTCTCAGCCCCCACATGGTGATTCATACCTACCTGTAACTCCAGTTTCAAGGCATTAGATACCCATCTGACTTCTATGAGCATACCAGGCACACACATGGTACACAGACAATATGTCCAGGCAAAACAGTCACACACAGAAAATGAAAATAAAAATCTTCTTGGCTTTAGTTAGAAATAGGGCTGACATTAATGCTCAATGAATAACATGATTGATTAACAACCATGAGGACCTGCAATATCCCAGAGCCTATGTAAAAAAAATTACATGTGATGGTACATAATTGTAATCCCAGTTCTAGGCAAAACAAGAGGCATGAAAACATGCTGGATATAGATGCATATGCCTGTTACGCAGCACTGGCAGAGACAAGAGGATGTTAAGAGTCAATAGCTGGCCAGTTTAGCCAAAATGAAGAGTTTACAGGTCAGTAAGAGAATCTGTCCAAGTAACAAGGGAGGGAACAATAAAGAAAGACATTTGACAGTCTGCTTTGGCCTCTTCATGGGTGTACACAAGCCTACACATCCGCATGCTCATATGTTTGCACTGCACAAACACAATAATTTAACACAAGGTTAAAAATTTAAAAAACAAGGTGACTCCTTCTCTCAATCTCTCTCTCTGTCTCTGTCTCTTTCTCTGTCTCTCTGTGTCTCTCTGTGTCTCTCTGTGTCTCTGTCTCTGTCTCTGTCTCTGTCTCTGTCTCTCTCTCTCTCACACACACACACACACACACATACACACACACAGCTACAACAGTAATATACCCCCCCAATATCAAAGAAATAAAAAGTCAGAAATGCTAGCCTGGAGAGTGTTCCTTTATTTGTCTTTGGTATGATTCTCACAGAGATTCTTAAAACATTTTACTAAATAGCATGGTCTCTAAGCACCCTGAGAAGTGAAAGCTGAATTGCAAAATTTTGAGTTTTTGTTTGTTTGTTTTTTGAGTGAAGTCCTTTTCTTTTTTAAAAATTAAATTTGTTTATTTTTAATTTATTCACTTTATAGGCAGACTGTAGGCCCCTCCCTTGTCTCCTCCTAATCCTACCATCTCTCCCTCTTCCCCCTCCTCCTTCCCCTAGTCCTCAGAAAGGGGGACTCCCCTACTATCTGACCCCAGTCTATCATGTCTCATCAGGACTGCCTGCATACTATACTTCTGTTGGAGCTGGCATGGCTGCCCTGCCAGGGGAAGTGGTCAATGAGTGGGCAACAAGTCCATGGCAGAGGCAGCCCCTGTTCTCCATATTATGGGGCTCATACGGAGATTGTGCTGCCCATTGACTAACCACAGCTAAGCAGGTCGTCTACGTCTTCCAGGTGAATGTTCATTCGTAAGGGCAACTAGAAGAGACACCGGAAGTGCTTGAAAAGGGGGAACAAGAAGTGAGCCTACCATAGACGTCCTCTAAAAGACTCTACTCAGCAGGGGATTGTAGCAGAGAC
This sequence comes from Acomys minous, assembly GCF_964271855.1. Classification (NCBI taxonomy): domain Eukaryota; kingdom Metazoa; phylum Chordata; class Mammalia; order Rodentia; family Muridae; genus Acomys; species Acomys minous. The sequence goes on from NC_140484.1 coordinate 81,935,047, forward strand.
TCACAGCTAAGCTTTGGGGAAGAGTGCAGGGTGACTTAGAGAAGAAATGGGGATAGAAGGGCTTGAAGGGGACAGGAGCTCCACAAGGAGAACTATAGTGGCAACAGATCTGGGCCAAGGAAGACCTACATAGACTGATGCACCAACCAAGGACCATGCATGGAGAAGTTCTTTTCTTGAAAATTTTAAACTGTTTACATAACCTTGTAGATACAGAGTCACTAACAGATTGATTTTGACTTTTCTACTCTTCATTTAATTGCTCTAGTTTTCAGCCAGATGTACATGTCACCACAGCACACGTGATATTGGGATATCTCAGTTGGCCTTTATAAATTGTTCCCAAGAATGTGTATCCCAAAGGGTGCAAAACTGGTGGTTAAAGAAGGAATACTTCCTCCTAGAAGATCAAAGCCAAAGACTGGGTCACTGTGCACAAGAGTTGGTTGAAAGCTATTATTGGTTTTATTTAGACAGAAAACAAGGTTGTACTCAGGGATGTCTCTCCTTTCTTTTATCTTTCACTCTTACATTTAGAGATAGGGGTTAAAAACAAAAAAAGGGGAATATAGAAATATATAGGGATGATAGGACAAAAAGTATATTAGTGAATCTACTCCTCAACTTAATGCCTTAATTGTTACTCACAAGGTTATTTTTCATTCACTGGTTAGAATTTTGTATATAAATGCAAAATAAGTTTAATTTTAGATACAGTGGTATAAAATTCAAATTTAAGATTATTCTTCACACACATCATAATATTTCTATTCTAATATGCAGTATTATACCCATACAATTCAATTATAATACAAAGTATACTTCCAATATTTTGAAAGTGTTATTGCAGGTTGTTTAGGATACATAAGTTATATAAGTTAATTGTTAGTTGATGAAAATCATGGTGATATCAATTACTAGTCTATTTTTGTCACAAAAATATACATCCTAGAATATACATATAGAATAGATATGATTCTATAGAAAGATAAGGTAAAATAGTTAGATAAGGTCTTTTTAAAAACCTCAGAAACATACAGAATTTGGCATTTACAGATGTTTTTTATTATTTCAAAGATACATTTACAGTTAGACTGTTTAGCTCCTAGCAACACCCAGCTTACCTCAAAGAAGATGATGAACATCAAAGAACCTCCTTATGGAGAAGGCTTCAAATGTGCCAAACAAGCCACTGGGCAAAATGTCCTCATTTCTACCACAGACAGAATTCTGCCTAAAAATGGGCAAGCTTGCATGCAGACAAAGTCAATGGCCAAACACTGCCAAGACATGGTAAGTAAGTCCTCAATAGTTGGTGCTTCACAAATATATGTCTGTTACATGTATTGGGCCAGAAGGCCGAAGATGATGCTCCAATGTTATAGAGAATTTGGGGCAACTATTCAGGTGGCAAACTGTCTCTGTCATCTTCTCTTTTGGGAAGCTGTTAACCTGCACCCCCTGTATACTCAGATAATTAATTTTATTTCTTCTCAAGCGTTTGATGGGGTTGAAGACCAGATAGTTTAGTTTTACAATTAAATTTAGTTGTTTAGGTGTTAAGAAGTTTTTAGGTCTAGATAGATGTTTTAAGTTGATAGAGATAGGATATGATAGATATTGGTTTACATTCAGAATTTTAGACTCACCAAGATAGGAAAGATGTTTTCTCGAGGCTGTCATATACAAATAGCCAAAACACTATGACTGTAACATATATATATAAATCCTGAATGTTTCATCATTCTTCTTGCTGTGGGTAGTTTATTATATATAAATATAAATGTATATGTAAAACTATTTAATAAAATTGCTAAAAATAATTAAATATTAGCAATTTCATGTGCTTGACCTAATACAAAACACTATAACAGCTAATTCCCATAATAACACTAAAGATATGGCTCCATCACTGCAGCCATTTCAATAGGAAAGACATAGTAACCATTCAGGTTAAAAGCCATCATCTCAGAAAGCAGGATGTCACAATTTACAAAGTGCTCACTGGCCATGCTCATTGGGCCAGCTTTGTGCAGTTAGGTAGACATGTTACTCTGATTTTCCCTAGCATGTCAAAGAAATGTCAGGAAAGCCCATCCTAGGGCAACAATCATGGAAACCCTGAGCTCTGGGAACAGGGCTCCTATAAGAATACCACCTTGACGCAGAAGCCCATTGTCCTGAGAGGGACAAGAGAGGGAAGATGGTAGTTGTTACAAGGCCGTTGTCATTTGGTTCTCAATAAGACATGAAAAAGTGATGGAAGATGCAATCTGCCTGTAGAATCATCCCCATTGCACAGTGATGAGCAGAGTTGGTACCACAAGAGTGAGAGGATCTTGAATATAGCTCATATCAGAAAAGTGCAGGCTGCACAGAAGTGATGACTCATAGCCCACAACTGTTCTAAGACAATTCCTTACAACATTATGAAATAGAAACATGTATGTTTAGTCTTTCTTGACACTGAGCTCAATAGTTAAACAAAGCATTTTAAAGAAGATGCCCCACAGAGCCTCATCTTTTGCACATCATTTCTAATTACATTATTGCTTAATTGCAGAGCAATAGAGTGTGTAATTCTAAAACTGTAATGCTTGCAGGCGGTAGGGAGATTCTGGAAATGGTTTAACTTTCCATGCAAAGCTAACAGTTGGAAAAACTGGCCTGAAGTAAAAAACAAGGATACAGCCTCCCTGTCTTAAGGTAGTTCGTTCTTTTCTACTTTAGATGGGCAACAAAGAACAAAGGCCTTTTGGATTGCATCCCATGTTTCAGCAGTTGAAAAGTGTTATGGAGAGGTTCAGGTTAAATGTGTCAGCAACTGTATAACTGACACTGAGCTTCATGAACACCATGGTGCAAAGATGAACATGTCTTAAATCCCAGATGCAGAACAGCCAGTGTCTAGTGAGCATATCCAAAAAGCCACATGTTTAACATGAAGAAAGATAATTGATACTATATGTATCCAAAGCACTGAGTTGGACAAAGAAGAGTAGGTACCACCTGATCATAAAGGAGACTACACTGGCAGGATCGTCCATGGTTGGAAGAACTGGGTGATCCAAACTGGCTTAAGCCAAAAGAGAACTTACAAAGTTGGATGCTACGAAAGCTAGTTTACAGCAATGGAGCGGGGTACTCCTGGCTCTTCCTCTATCTCTTGGGCATGAAACACCACTAGTAGGTTGGTGCCAAGTTCACCACCTCATCAAAAGTTCCTGAGTTGAATCATCATGTTTCTGGTTGACCCATGCTGGACCTGTGCTCATGCTGAGCCAATCAGAAGACCAAGAGAGAGGAGATGTGCTCATTAGGTGATGCAGAGGCTAAGAGGAGCAGGAGGGATGCATAGAGGAAAATCAGAGGGGAAGATCCTTAACAAACAGTTCTCATCAGCTTTTCCTCAACCTTTGAGCTTGCTGTTCCTCCCAGTTTGTTTCAGATGGACCCGTAATTCCATCTCAAGAATCCAACTGGAGCTAATTTCTTCATTAAATAAACTTCATTTAGGGACTCACTGCCTAAGGCACTGGAAGAATGCACTGTTGCTTTAGCTGTGCCCAATCTAGGGCAGCTTAATAGAATGTTCTATACTTTTTAAAGATAGTTGAAGCACCACATCAATGAAGAACAAGTAACGTTTCCTCCCTGAAGTTGCAAAGTGAAGAAGTCACATGAATAGGCTTTGTGAGGCTTTATGCTGATTCCCTCACCACTTTCCAGAATAGCTTTTGTCATAGGATAATCTTCATTTGCAACCAGCAATACCCACAGAAGAATCTGATCTCCTGACAGCCTAAACCTGACCTGGAGAGGGCAAAGTAGCACCTACCAGAGCAGCTGGCTTGATAAGGAAAAAGGAAATAAACAGAGCAGTTTGGAGGATGATTCCCACAAATGTGCCTACCTCTACAATAACCAGCTTCCAAAATAGTCCCTATGGTCCCTACTCCTGTCATTATCACCTTCCAGGATGAGTAAAACTGGGATGTGTCACCAACAAAATATTTCAGGAATTATGTTGTCCTTGGAGGGTAGGTCCTAATGATACTCTGGTTTCTCCCTTCTACTTTCTTATACTGACTATGGAAGAAGCCAGCTGTTGGGGACATGAGCCTGGCACCCTGTGGAATTCCTGAACCTGGGAGACAGTTGTGGGGACCTGTGACTGTGTACCCACAGCTCCTGGGATGTCTCCTGCTGTTCAGGAAAGAACTAAACTGAAGGCTGGATATACAAGTTTCTGGCGTCCGGAGTGGTGTCAGGGAGAAGTTCTGAGGAACATGAAAGTGTGCAGGTGTTTTGGATGCAATCATGCTGTGGATTGCTGATCAAGCAGATGCTGAGCTCCCAGAACACTCAGATTCTGCTGGATTCCACCATCTTGGGATGAGGATCCTCTATGATTCTTTTTTTCAGCCTGTCTCCACTGGCAAACAGCAGAGCCATCTTTAGAGGTAGCGATCCTGTCCTCCTGCTCTGCCATCTCCCCCGAGATGTGGCCCTCAGATAAGAAGTACGTGGTCCGGTAGGGGGATTGGAGAGTACTTGGATCTGTGTTCGAAAAAACCAACAGTGCAAGGGGCTGCAAGCCTTGAGGTATTTCTGAGCCTGGGAGACAGCCACAGGGTGCCTGGATCTGTGTGTCCCCTGTTCCCAGGATGTGCCCTCCTGTCCAGGAAACTCCAAGTTTGGTGTTTTGGAGTCAAGGCCATTTTACTCACTGGACTTGGAATCTCTGATCTTCCTCCACTACTCGGATAGAATAGATACTCACTGCTGCCATCTTGTGGACCACCGCCACTTCTTCAAGCTGTCCTTTTTTAAATGCTTGCCTGGCAGGAGTGCTCAATTGGTTCTGGATACCTAAACCAGGCTTCGGAGTGCAGCTGAGCAATGCCATTAACTGAAGAAAGTTTGAAAAGTCATGTAAGTTCTAGGAAATTGTGACCTAGACCACCTGCCTGCTAGCAAAGTTCCAATGATGAGAGAGAGAGAGGCACTGTATCAGAGCTCAAGGGGAAGGCAAGGATGGAGCTCACATCATGCTCCCATGCACCATATCAACACAAAGGAACACAAAAACATCTCAGAAAACATGACATGGCATGGTCAGCAGAAACAGCAAAGCAGTCAGCACCTGTTTGTGAACAGAGCTCAGGCAGAGCTCGGAGGCATGGGTGACCCACTGCTGTAAGGGCCTGAGTGCTATGGGGCTATGAGAAAAGGGGAGCATCTCACTTACCAGATACTGACTTCTTCCCTGATCATTTTTAAGTGGTAGAAATGGAGACGTCCTTGGACTGTCAACTTCAGGCTAGACACTCTGTTTGATGCAGATTCCAGAACTGTGCAACACCTGCACCCAGGTTTCCCAAATGAAGACAGCACCTGTTCATGGGGACAGGTCCTTATCAGCCCCCATCCATAGCCCTTCAGATTTCCTGGCCTTGCCTCCAGCTCCAAGCCTAGAAAAAAAACAGAATAAAAACTTGGATGACATGAAAGCTGAGCTTTCAACACCTCTGGATGCCTATGAGAACACAAAAGAAAACTAAGATACACCACTCCTTCCTTTCGCACACCCTGACATGCAGCAGCCTCTGCACTGTGCTGATGTGGGGAGCCTCCAACAGAAGCCTGCTTTGACAATGCCAGCTTGATAGCTCTCAACATGTGTCTGAGAGGGTCAGGGGTGCTGGAGAATGAGATGGGATCCAGCACTGACTTTAAAGACATCACTACTATTCCCCTTCCCCAAATCTTCAACTCCCTCACAGACAAAGACCAATTCTAAGATCCCACAGCAACCAAGTCCAAAGACTACACAGTTATCCATAGGGATCAGGCCCAGGAAAACTGCAGAGTCAACAGTAGACCACCCGACCTGCTAGGGAAGGAAAACCATAAAGACTTTAGCTGCGTGGCTGTGGGCAGTAATGGGGACAGTGAAAGGGTTATTGACAACATGGTCAAGCAGTTACAGGGCAAAGCTCCTGAAGTGGCACCTAGGCCCAGCTGAGCTAAAGGACATGGGCAAAACAAAGCCACGTGGTCCAGAGAAAAAAACTACAAGAAAACAGAGAAGCTACAGCAGTCAAGGAACAGAGTCAAGTCAGAAGAGCATCACACCATTCTCAAGACCAAGAGGAAGAGGAATCCTCCTGAGCTCAGCCACAACAGCTTTAAGAAGCTTTAAACCCACCTCGGCATGCACAGGCCAGAGTCTATGCTGATCTCGTATGCACTGCGTAAGAAGAGTGAGATGAAAACTAGCACATGCTACTCCCAGGCTCTGCAAAATTTCAGCAGTAACAAAGATCCAAGAGCAGGCCCAGCCAGAGTAGCACTGCCAGATATGCCACATGAGGGCCAAGGCCCTGACAAAACCCTAGCAGGGCACAGAGAACAGAGAACAGAAAGCAATGCTCACAAGGAGTGTCCAACCTCATCCCAGTATGAGCTGCCCATACATGTGAAGGTCAAGTTAGTACCTCTGCCTTTCCCACCCCTGGACAAGTGTCTAGACAGACCTGTTTCTAGAAAGCCTCTCTCCCTCGCTTCATTCAGGCCACTGAAGCTTACCCTGCAAGGCCTCATTCCCATTCATTTCAGCCTATCCCACTCAGGCCATCCCTGAAGCCTCTGTCAGCACATCTTTGATGGCCTTTGCCAAGCCAGCTCTGCCAATTTCCACCAGTGCCTCACGACCTAATGTACCCAACTCCATCCAGTCTATCACTGTGCCTCAGTCAGCTGCATCAAGGCCTGCAGCCTACAGAGCATCCTCTCACACTTCACTCCAGAGGGAGCTTGTTTCTGCTTCCAGGAACAAGGTATCATCCTCTCCCAAACCTCAAACCAATTATGTGCTGCAAGCCTTCAGCCACCAACTACTTCTGTGAAGGAAAATTGAAATTCCCGAGCCAGTTATCTCACAGCCCATCACAGAAGAGCAGAGGCCAGTGAGTGAGGCCATGAAGAGGAGAGCTCAGCAGGAGCAGGAGAACGCTGTCAAGAACCACTCTCTTAGAAAGATGCAGCTTTTTCCTTCACAGCGAGAGGATATTATTGCCATGTAATGTAAGAGCTGGCCAGATGTTGTAACAAAGTGCTCTTCGACATCAACAAGGGGAGCTATGGACACTGCTACAGATTATTCAAGGAGATTATTGAGATATATATATATATATATATATATATATATATATATATATATATATATACATACACATATATATATGAAAAATCATATGGTACATATGTGTATTAAAATGCATGTATGTTTTGGGGGAAATTTTATGATTGTTAAAATTTGAAGACTTGAAATGTAAGTTACTTATTTATATTTATAAATAGCATAAATGCTTAATATATTTCTCTCAACATAATAATTTATAAGTTTTCAAAATTAAATATCATATCATATTTCATATGAAATAAAACTGAAAAATATTTTAAATTACAGCAAGTAATAAAATTCTATAGGTGTATTAAAATTCTTCTTAAATTTTATTTTCCTTGTCCTATATCGTATATTATTCATAGCCCCTCTCTTACCACCATCTTGCCCATTCTCACTCTTATCACAGCCCTTAGCTGTGATTGCTATGTAGCTTTGTCTTTATTTTCATGAAATATATACACACAGGCTTTCATGTCTAAACATTTTAGGATTAACATAGGAAATAAAATTGTCCTTTCCATTTCTGCAAAGCACTGGGCTGGAAGTCTGATGGGGACTGCATTGCATCTGCAGGCTGCTTTTGGATTTGATGGTCATTTTCACTATAGTAATCCTACCAGTTCATGAGCATGGAAAATTTTCCCGTCTTCTTATGTCTTATTCAGCTCCTTTCTTCAGTGTCTTAAAGTTTTGACTATATCAGTTTTTCATTAGCTTCGTTAGAGGAATCCTGAGATATATCTTTCGAGCCTGTTGTGAACGGTACTGTTTCCCTGGTTCCTTTGTCGGTTCTTTTACCATTTGTACACGGGAAGGCTAGTGATTTTTGTGAGTTAATTTTGTGTACTATTGCTTTATTGAAAGTGTTTGTCAACAGTAAGTTTCCTTCCAGATGTTTTAGTGCCCTTTATGTATACAATAATATCACCTGCACATGTCTTTTCTTCCTGCGTATCGCCTTTTCTTTAGTTGTCTTATTGATTTAGCCAAGACTACAGGAACTATATTGATTGAATAGGTATGGAGAGTGGACAGCCTTCTCTTGTTCTTGATTTTAGTGGAATTGCTCTGAGTTTCTCTCCATCTAAGTTGATATTGGCTATAGGCTTGCTGTAAATTTCCTTTGTTATGTTGTGGTGCATCCTTTGCATCCATAATTGTTTCAGGACTTTTATTATAAAGGGGTGTTGGATGTTGTCAAAGACCTTTTATGCATCTAATCAGATGATCATGTGGTTTTTATCTTTCAGTTTGCTTACATGGTAGATTACATTTACCAATTTCTGTATATTAAACTATCCATGCATCTTTGAGATGATGCCTACTTGATCATGATGGATGATCTAGTTAAAATATTTTTTCATTTAGTCTTCAAAATTGTATGGAGTAGTTTTGCATCAATGTTCATAAAGGAAATTGGTCTGTAATTCTTTCTTTGTTGAGTCTTTATATAGTTTGGGTATCAGGGTAACTGTGGACTCATAAAATGAATTTGGCAATACTCAGTCTGTTTCTATTTTGTAAAACAATTTGAAGATTATTGGCATTTACTCTTGCTTGGAAGTGGTAGAATCTTGTCCTAAAACTATCTGACTCTGCACTATTTTTGTTTTGGAGATCTTTTAATTATTATGTCTATTTCACTAGGGGTTATAGGTCTGTTTAACTTGCTTGGCTAATCTTAATTTTGGCAGGCAATATATATCAAGGAGTTTATCAATTTCCTTTAGGTTTTCCAATTTTATTGCATACAGAATTTTAAAGTATGTTCTTATGACCCTTCAGATTTCTTCAGTGTCAATTCTTTGTCTCCAACTTTACTCACTTAGATCTATCTCCATCTTTTATTTAATTTGGCTATGGGTTTGTCAACCTTACTGATTTTCTGAAAGAACCAACTCTTCATTTCATTGATTCTTTCCAATGTAAAAGAGGCTTGTAATGTGCATGTGAAAATGAAAGGAAACCTTGTGAGGTCAGTTGATTTTCTTTTTCCGTCATGTGACTTTTCTCTGGAGACTGAACACATAGCAACAAGTGCTGTCAAAACATCACGCTTGCTTAAGGATATCCTACCCCTTCAAAAACTGTGTGTGTGTGTGTGTGTGTGTGTGTGTGTGTGTGTGTGTGTGTGTGTGTGTATGTTTGATACTCATATAGGTCCCTGTGTGAGTTCTGGAGTATACTTGCCTGTCCCCTTACAGAAACTCTAAGATGATTTTCCATGTTCTTTTTGAGGCAAGGTCTCTCCCTAAACATGAAGCTGAGTTTCTAGGTTAGCAGCCAGCAAGCTTATGTCATCCTTGGGCCTCCATCTTCCAGTGTGCTAGACACTGGGTTTATTACCAGGATTCTGGGAACTAAACTCTAGTCACATAATCCCACAACCTTCATCTTACCTCCTTCATTTTTATATGTGTTATGACTGTCTACTTGTGGGATGGTACTGACACAGCAGCTAAGGCTAGAAAGGAGGGAATTTAATGTCCTGCTTTGCCATTCTTGATCTTGTTTCCTCCAGACAGGGTCTGCAACTAAACCTAGAGATGCAATACTAGGCCACAGTGATCCTGTCTCCATCCCACTCCATGGTACTAGAGTTACAGGTCCCTGGGTCAGATTTGGATTTTTATATGGTGCTGGGGATTCACACTAAGATACTAATGCTTGCATAGCAAGCTCTCTTGCCACTGAACCTTTTCCCTCCCTCTCCCTATATAAATTAATTTTGTGAGTTCATGTGTGTATGTACGTGATCACCTGCCAGGAGCAGTTGATTCTTCTACCACACAGGCCATCATTAGAACTCAAGCTGACAAGACTGACAGCAAGTACCTTTAACCCTTGAGCCATCTTTGGGTAGTCTCCTTTTTACTTTTCTGGAACACTGTCCCTTCTTGCCCCAGTCTGGACTAGAATCCTGGTCACCACACAAAATCCCCTCTCACTCCCAGTCCCACTCCCATCAGCCATGGTGACATACCTATTGACTCATCCCAGATCGAGCCAGTGTGGTGGTGAGATGTGATGGAGGAGGGGATGGTAGGAGGGAGTGGGAGGGTGGAGCCATGGGAGAGGGTGGTGGTGGGAAGTTGGGGTGCTTGGCAGGTTAGGGGTGATGGTAAGGGTAGGGAGATGAGGGCAAATTGGGAGCAAGTGGGAGAAGGGCAAGCGGCCCAAGGAGGTAGAGGCCACAGTGGCTTTGCCCAGGGCCTGGCATGTGGAGCAAAGGTAGAGATGGGAAATCATTAGAGGGCCAGGAATACAAGACCAGCTCTGGGACTTGATGCTGGTCAGAGGCTATGAAAAGGAGGCCACTTGGCAGGAAAGACCATCCTCATACACGCTGAGATTGCTAGAGATGAGAGTAGGGGAGGGAGGCAGGAAGTGGGACTGAGAGACTGACAAAGAAGATAAGCTTGCTGGCTGGTGCCCTCTTTAAATCTTACAGCCTTGTCCACAGCCTAATCAAGACAAGTCTCACTCCTGGATGCCAAAGGGCTCCCACCTCGCTCAGACCAGACTGGGACTTGTTTCTTGGATTCTTACATGTCACTCAAAGCCTGGCTTATAACACCCATTTCTCCAGGATATTTCCACACCCATTCAAGGTGAGACCAGCTTCCATAGAAGTGGATGTCCTCCTTGGCCCTTTATCCCTACTCTTTGTGGTTCAATCTCACACTCTTATGTTGGAAGTATGTTTAGGGTTGGAGGAGTTCACAGAAAGAACAACTAAGTCCTTTGCTATAGATGCAAGGCAGGGGTGAGCCAGGCCTGTGTCACCTCCTACCCCCTTAGCAGCTTCTCTTTGGCACCCTCTGGTCCCTCCTCCATCTTCAGTTCAGGTCTTCCTGGGCCCACGCACGCCCCTCCTCTTCAGCTTCTGCAGGGAAAGCAGATGACAGGGTGTGCCCTCCAATCTTACCCCAGTCTTGAAACATAGTTCTATGGTACCTGGATGAGAAGCCTTTCCTCCACCTGTCTACTGAGTAGGACCCAAGATGAGCAAGGCCTGCTCCTGCTGGACAGCAGGCACTAAACTATACGGAGTTCCTTGAGGTGTGAGTTCTCACATTGTTAGATTGCAGAGGCACAGAGGCCAGGAACCTAATTGGGCCACACAGGTGGGATGATCCTGGGGCCTGCAGGTGGTTTCCAGTAGCTGTATGATAGCCCTGTTGATGCAGTTCTCATGAGCCTTGCTGTACTCTGTATATTTGCTGTTGAGGATGGTCAGCGCACTGTTGCAACCTCTCAGTGCGCTCAGCTCTTAAACCTTCTTCATCTGCCTGAACTTGAGCTTGGTGAATGTTACCTATGCCACAGCAGCTGAGATGGGGGAGGGGAGATTTGAGACTGGGAGTTAAAGGAAGGTGTTCCTAAGGGTCAGTAAGCAACTTCTCTCTAACTTCCCTGCTTCTGTTTCTGTCTCCACGTGCGAAACTCCTCTACATGTTTGCAATTTCTCCCAAATGTCCACTTGCCTTCTGAGAAGAGGACTGGGGCCCAGAAGCAGAAACCATGCTTTCTGTCTCAGACTCCGCAAAGTAGCTTCAAGACTCAGAGTTTTCTGTAGAGCCATTTGGCCTTGGCCAGGCTGTGCCCCTTCCTGGAATGCCATTTCCCCCAATGTTGATGCCACCTGAGAACTCACCTTCTTCTTACTTTGGTCTAGAATGCATGAGATCTAGATGATTTCCCCTCCCCACTATGCCTGACTGTGCAGAGCCAGGGAGTGAATGGACGAAGGCCAACATTACCCAGCCTCTGTCCTGCCCACTTCAAGCCCCTGCACAGCAAACAAGAGCACGGTGACAGGGAGAAGAGAGGAAGGCTACTTAATACAGGCAGTCCCTGCTGAGCACCAGCCAGGTGTACCACATGCTCAATAAATGCAATGCAATGTGGCGGTCCATGCACCTCTGCATTCCTGCACCTAGGAGGCTGAGGCAGGAAGATTCTTCATCTGCACAGGGGAGATAAGAGGACATCCCAGAGTACACCAGAAATTTACTCAAATGGAAAGGACCATTAATCCCAACCCACTGCTCTTGGAAGTGGACAGAGATATGGAGCCTGAGTGGAGGCAGGGACAACCTTCAGGTTCTCTCCATGTACCACAGGGTCCTCCGGATGGAACTGAGGACCTCAGGATGATTCTTTTGGAGGCTTAGCAGTAGGAACAGCAAAATCAACTCTAGAACTCACGGAATGTGGCCACAATGAATGGGTCTTGGTGAGGCAGAATCTGGAGAACTATGAGTCCTGAGAAGTTCAAGCTGTTATGGAGGACAGCTCTGCCTGTTACCCTTGTGGTCCTCATAATCCTCCTGATACAGGAATTGTCTGGGTACTGTAAGGGGAGATGCTTCCAGCCACACACTGGGCAGTATCATTGACACCACAATAGCAATGCTTGATCTCTTTCAGGTATTGCTGCTGGAGCAGACTAATGATACAACCACCACCCTTGAAAAGAGCCTATAGATGTAGATATCAATGACCACCAAGCCTAGAAACAACTGGCAAAAACAGATAGTTTAGCAAGGTTCAGTAAAGATGTTTTCTCTAGTGGCTCTGACCTAGAATATTTTAGGTAAAAAATAGATTATTTAACAGTATTAGGTATTTGTTACTGGTTCTGATGCAGAAAAGTTTAGAGAACAATTTGAAGTTATGAAAGTGTACACCCTTAATAGTAAAGCTAGGGAGTTTTTGAGGTTGTTGAAGCAAGAACAATGGCCCATATTACCACTAGCTTCCATGACACTTTCACTGAAGCTGGATTTCAAGGTGACTAGTTTCTTGTACTTAGTTTTCCCCCAGCTTGCTGATATGCTTTAATAAAAATATTAATGAGTAGATGAGCACCTTTATGATTTAAAGTAGAAATGGCTGGCTTTTTAATGTAGAAATTTAGATTTGTGATTCTTTTAAGATTTTTTATGAGTATTTTTTAGGAGAATTGATTCTTTTTAAAAATCATATGTTGCAGCTTGCCAGTAAAGAAAGCTGGATGAGAAGTCACCTTGCTTGTTTTTATTCTATTAGCATAGAACAAGTTGGTTAGTTACAAATGTATGTGGGTTCTTGGAAATAACTTTTATTTTCATGTAGGTTTTTCACCCATAGTACATAAAACATTTGATCTTGTGAAGGCATTTTCTTACATACACTCATTGTCATTATTCATGTAAAGAAAAACAGGATGTAACCACATTGTGAGCCCCTGCCAGGAAGCTATCATCCTTCTCCTGCTGCCAGCAATTTAATTCTGTCCCCCTCAGTTCTCCACTGTCAGTGGGAGCCACTGATGACAACAGTCAGTCTGGCTTAGAAAGTTGCCCTCAAAGTCTGAAGGGTCACAGCCAGCCACTGGATCTATGCCCCACCTCAGCTTCCCCTGTGCTGTGAAGCTGGTCTTTGATACATGTCATTCCATTCACTTTTTAAAATATTTTTGTTGTTGTTGTTGTTGTTGTTGTTGTTGTTGAGACATTATCTATGTAGCACTGGCTTTCCTGGAACTTGCTGTCAAGCTGCCCCCAAATGTCAAGCTCTGTCTCCAGATAACTGTGGCCCCACCACACCCCACTCTGATCTTTCTTTAAGTTAGTGAATTTTGAATAAAATTCAGTATATTTAAAGAGCACAGGGAAATGACATTTAGCATGCTTTTGTTATACTGCGTAATCATTATTGTGGTCTAATTTCAGAACATCCCATAGTCCTAAAGGCAGCAGTTGTTTCTGCTCCTTTGCCAGTTTTGCTTCCTGAATCTGTAGAGCTTCCTGCTCCGGACACTTCCACACATGAGGTCACATTGTGTGGTCCTGGGGGCTCCCCACATTTTTATTATTGGACCTGGTGGGGAGGGCATTGTGAGACAGAGTTTTGCTCAACAGTCCAGTCTGGCCCAGAACTCAAAATTCCCATCTCAGCCTCCAGGGTACCAGCAGAACAGGTGAGGAGATGCCCCTGGCCTCCCTGGTGGAGACTTTGGGAAACCTTGGTAATTTTCAGTTTTGTTTTTGTTTTTGTTTTTGTTTTAAAGTATGTAATGTTACCCGGGTGTAGTGGCACAGGCCTGTAATCCCAGCACTTGGGAGGCAGAGACAGGTAGATCTCTGTGACTTCGAGGCCAGCTTAGTCTGGAAAGCGAATCCATGACAACCATGGCTACACAGAGAAACCCTATCTTAAAAAAAAAAAAAGGATGGAAAGTCAAGTTACAGAGTGACCAAAAATTCTGCAAAAACCATCTCAGACAATGAATTTGTATTGCTGAAGAGGTAGCTCAGAGGTTAAGAGCACTGTCTGCTCTTCCAGAGTTTCCGAGTTCAATTACCAGCAACCATATGGTGGCTCACAGCCATCTATAATGAAATCGGTGCCCTCTTCTGGTGCACAGCCATACATGCAGACAAAAACACTATGTATGCAATAAATAAATCTTAAAAAAAAAAAAGATTTTAAAGTGTGTAATGTGCTTAAGGACGACATCTCATGTTGACATAAAGAAAAGCTGAGACCCCACACCCACACAGCTTCCCTACACTCTTCCTTTTAGATGTCCCCAAGAACACCCTGCACAAAATACAGGAGAGAATGCAAATCTCTACTCACTCTCTAGATCAGTGTGGGCAAGAAGGAGTGCTGAGGTATCCACTGGGGCCGGGAAGACCTACTTACATTTCTATGCAAATTACCAAGATGAATATGAACCCTCGAACGTTTTCTCCAGATGTCAGGGTGGTTGGAATATGTGGAGGAGATTAGCTTAGGGTACATGAAACCCTGTCTCAAAAATAAGTCAGTCATTAATTAAAGGGAAATTGACATGCCTCCATTTGATAATGGCTGCTATGTGAACTGTGTCCATTCAGGCCAGAATGATGTGACAGGGAGAGGTAGAAGGGAGTTCTGGAGGAAGCACAGCACATAGGTAGGAGGGTCTGCAGTAGTGCAGAGGACAGATGGAGGGCACCAGGGGCTAGTGTGTAAGTGAACCACATACCCTAGGTAAGCCTCCTTAAGACAGAGTTTCTTTCTAGTCTCTTGCATAGGCCATGATCTGTGGATGGATATTGTTTAAATTTGATATTTATTACAAAATATCTTGTTTTCTCTATCTATGGTGATTGTAAGTTTTGCTGGGAATAGTAGTCTGGGCTGGCTTTTGTGTGTGGTCTCTTAGAGTCGAAATACATCTGTTCTGGCCTTTCTGGCTTTTAGAGTCTCTATTGAGAAGTCAGCTGTAATTCTAATAAGTCTGCCTTTATGTTACTTGGCCTTTTTCCTTTGCAGCCTTTAGTAATTTTTTCTATCTTTTGTGTTTAGTGTTTTAATTATTATGCGGGGCTGGGACTTTCAGTTTTGTTCCAATCTATTTGGTGTTCTGTATGCTTCTTGTACTTTTACAAGCATGTTCTGTAGATTAGGAAACTTTTGAGTATTTTGTTAAAAATGCTTTTGGGCATTTGAGCTGGTATTCTTCTCCTTCTTCTATTCCTATTATTCGTAGGTTCAGCCTTTCCATAGTGTCCCACATTTCCTGGATGTTTCATGTTAGGAACTTTTTAGATTTTACATTGTCTTTGACCAAAGCATCTACTTCTCTTATTGGATCTTCAATGCCTGAGAGTCTACATCCATCTCTTTTATTCTGTTGGTGGTGCTTGTGTCTGTAGTTCCTTGTAGGCTTCACCTTTTCCAAACCTACTTTATTTGGGGTTGGTTAAATGCTTATACCTCTCTTGCAACCCACCCACCCTAGATAGGAGTGAAAGGAGATTTAGGGGAACAGGATTAGTAGACCTTGTTGGATTCAGTTCCTGAGACTTATTCTCCTGGCATAGTCTATAGAATTTCAGCATATTAGCAAAACTACCACAGTTGCTGCTGGAACCTGGAGCAACTGGAAATGGAGCCTCAGCTTGAGCCCAAAAACCTTGAAGTCTTCACTGGAACAGTTCTCTCTTAGAACATATTGAAGTGGAGTGATGAACAGCCAAACAATACTAAGACCCCCAAAGCCCCAGCCTCCTGTACACACACACACACACACACACACACACACACACACACACACACACACACACACACATCTTCTCAGAGTCTGTACTATGATGTTTTTCAGCAGACAAAATCAAGTTCCCCCCAGAAAGTGGTTTGACTTCCAAGTGGATAAACACTGCTGCTATCTCGCAAGTCTGTTCCCCATCCCATACTAGGGATCAAAACAAAAACATGTTTATCTCCACTAGAGGTCCTGTTTGGTTACCTAGGTTTTCTATTTCCAGTATTCTCTCAGTTTGTGTTCTCTATTACTTCTATTTGTATGTTCAGGTCTTGAACTGTTTTATTCATATCCTTCAACTGTTTGTTTTGCTTTGCTTTCTTTAAGAGGTTCATTATTTTCCTCCAGTTGTTTGTGCTTTCCCATATTCTTTAAGTGATTTGTTCATTTCCTCTTTAAAAACCTGTATTTTCTTCATAAAGTTGTTTTCAAGGTCATTTTCTTATGCTTCATCAGTGTTGGAATACTCAGCGCTTGCTGTATTAGGATAGCTGGACAACAGTAGTGACATATTCCCCTGGTTACTATTGATTTTTATACTGGCATTTGATCACCTGGGTTTGGGGTGGTTATAGATCTAAATGTCAATTTTTTCTAAGTTTGTCTTTGTTAGATGGGGGTTTTGTTCTATGGCTTCTGTTTCCTCTCTGGCCTTCAGGCTGGATTGGTGTGTGGTTGAGCAGAGGGTCTCACGTCAAGTTGGTGGCTGGACTTCCAATGGCTGAACGGCCTGTGGTTAAGGAAGAGTTTTCTAACCAAGTTGGGTGCTGGAGATCTGGCTGCTGGTGTGGCCTCTGGTCTAAGTGGGGGTTCTCTGCAAGTGTTGCAAGGATGGGACATAGTGACATGAAGGGAAGGGATTGTTGACGTTAGTTTGGGAAGCCTTTGAGTGACTGAGGGCAGGGCAACAGAAAGTAGCCTACCTGGGGTTCTGAGTGCCATAGTGGCCTTTGGTGGAGCAATGGGCTTCTACTGGAGGTGTGAGCTGGGACTCAGTGATAAGTAGAGGTGAGGCAGTTGGGTGTAAGCTAAACAGGTACTGTGGCAATGTTAGTGGTCCCTGGGATTCTTTGAGCCATGGGGGTATGGTGGACTAGGGTACTCTCTCCCTCTCTTTCATTCAGTAATGTGATGGGCAAGGTTCTACTATGGTCTCCTTTAGTATTCTAAATGTCATCTGTACACAATCAGGCATCTCATTCTTCAAACTTGGGGAAACACTTGTTAGTATTTCATGTTAAATATGTTCTGTCACTACAATGTAAAAGTATTCTTCTTTTCCCAGAGACACGATTCATAGATTTGTGTTTTAATTGTTTCATACCTCTAGAATGTTTCATCACCCTGTCTTACTAATTTCCATACTCGACTTGATTTCAAGCTCTGATAATAGTGTTCTAGCTATATGCATGCTATTGCTTTGGCTTTCCTCATACATTTTAACTTTACTACTGAATCTTTCCCCTCATGAATTTAAGGAATGTTTCCCCCAGTATTTCTAACTCTAGGGAGATGAGTTTCCACATTCAGTACTGTTTTCCATAAAATGTCAGTGGAAGACATTATTGGGGGCTGAAGAGATGACTCAGTGGTTAAGAGCACTGGCTGCTCTACCAGAGGTCCTGAGTTCAAGTCCCAGCACCCACATAGTGGCTCACAACCATCTGTATTATGATCCAATGCCCTCTTTTGGTGTACACTAAGACAGCATACTTATATACATAATAAAGAAATAGATACCTTTTTTTAAAAAAAGAAATAGATATCCTTAAAAAAAGAAGATATTATTGTGCAGGGACAAGATGGAAGTGCAGAGGAAGGACCATGTCTAGAGGGCAGAGCAGCAGAGGCTAGGAAATGAACTAAAGGTAATGAACCAAGAACACCAAGGTCTCCCCTGGACAACTCTCGGTTTGGGAGGCACAAACTTCAAACACCTCATGCTCCTCCAAATACAGGAGAGAGCATGGAATCCCTGGGGAGCAGAAGAACAACTGTGGGGGGCTGCTACGTGGTGAGTGGCTTGTGTTGTGCATAAAACAGTTGAGCAAATGGGCTTCTATTCAAAACACAGTCTTGGGGACTTCTCAGACTAAACAAGTGGGGAGGATAAAAAGAAGCCCCCATCCTCACTCCACCAAGGCTGATCTTTCCCCAGGGTTGGGAACCACAAGCTCCAAGCACCCTGCACCCTTTAGAGTACTGGAGAAGGGTAGGCCTGCAGATGAACAAAGGATAAATACAATGGAAGCAACACAGAATTCTGGCATCCAAGCCACTGTTCTTATTTGAGGCTGATTTCTCTGAGGAGAACAAGTAGCCAAAGGAACCCTACAAAATCACTGATCCTAGGTGGCAGAGCTGGGACGAATCTAGACCCAGGTGGACAGTGACTACCAATCCAGTATATGAAGCAGCTGTTTTCCAAAGGTACTCACTCCCATGACTGCCAGCTTAGAAATCCCACAACCTCTCAGCAGATGCCTAAAAGAAAGGGTAAGAAGACAAACAACAAAAACCAGAACAGCACAGCTTCACCAGAAAGCCCAGACATCAGCAGATACTCTAATACAGCTGACTCTCAGGAAATTGACATTAAAACTATGCATATATAGTTATTTGAGAATTATAAAGAGGAAATAAATGGATCCTTCCAAGAAATTCAGGATAATACAAAGGAACAAAAAGAGACTACTTACGAGAAACAAGAAACCACAATCAAACAGGTGAAGGAAATGAGTAAAGCAGTTCAACACATGAAAACAGAACCAGCCACCATTAAAAACTCAAATTGAGAAAACCCTTGACATGGAAAAATTAGAGAAGAAAGCAGGAATCGAACAGACAAGTATAACCAACGGAATCCAACATATGGAGGAGAGAATCTCAAGGTCCAAATATACAGTGGAAGGAATTGGTGCATCTCTCAAAGAAAATAGTAAAACAGAAAATTTTGTGACAAAAACATCCAAGAAATCAAGGACACCATAAGAAGGCATAACCTCAGGATTATAGGAGTAGATGAAAAAGTGGATGCAAAATTGCAAGGACCAGAAAATGTTTTCAAGAAAAGCAAAGAAGAAAAGTTCCCCATAGTAAGGAAAGAGATACCCTTGAACATATAAGAGGCCTACAGAAGACCAAATAGGCTAGACCAGAAAAGAAATTCCTGCTGCCACTTAATGATCAAAACACTAAATCTGCAGAAGAAAGAAAATATATTAAAAGCAGCAAGGGAAAAGGGCCATGTAACATATAAAGGCAGACCATCCGAATTACACCTGACTTCTCACAAGAGAACACGAAAGGCACAAGGGCATAGGCTGAGGTCATCCACATACTAGGAGACCACAGATGCCAACCCAGACTACTATATCCATCAAAATTTAGACTCACCATAGATGTAGAAAACAAGATATTTCATGACAAAACCTGTGAACGGAAGATGACTTGACCCAAGGTGAAAGTCAGTTTGTGAGCTTTGCCCCTAAAAGGAATGTGACTTGGTCCCTCAGGAAAGCAGTGTTGGTGGGCTTTTTTGGAGACACCATAGATACCCCAGTGAGATAAACATTGTGATGGACTGAAAGGAGCCATCCTGAGTTTGGAACTGAGAAAAAGACCAGAGACTCCAACCGGGCTATTGTATTGGAAATTGACCATTGATGGGAGGAGAGAACTGGAGAGGAGACTAGGAGTGGTGGACTGACAGAAGAAGGAGACAGAAAGATGAGAGAGAGAGAGAGAGAGAGAGAGGACAGAGAGAGAGAGAGGACAGAGAGAGAGAGAGAAAAGAAGAAGGAGGAGGAGGAAGAAGAGGAGGAGGAGGAGGAGGAGGAGGAGGAGGAGGAGGAGGAGGAGGAGGGCCATTAGGGAGAGGATCTGCATACAGGCCCGGAGACACCTAGGCACTCTTCCTGTGGAACTGAGACCTGGTAGGTTTATTCTTGTTCTTTTTTACCTCCTTTCCCTCTTGCTTAGAATAGTCAGGTGGTAAGGAAGATACTTGTATTTAATAAATTCACAATAAAACCTAATTGTTAAGGAGCAAAGCCAACAAAAATAAAATTTAAACAATATATATAAATACCAACCTACTCTTGCAGAAGACAGTAGAAGGAAAACTCCATCATAATGAGGTCAACCACACCCAAGAAAACACTATATAGATAATCTCACAACAACAAAACTAAAACAGGCACAGCCACACAAAAGCAACATCAACTCTACAATAAAATTATCCAACAACCATTGGTCACTAATATCTCTCAACACCAATGGCCTTAGCTCCCCAGTAAAAAGAGACAGGCTAACAATATAATACAAATGCAAAAATAAGATCCATCATTATGCTGCTTTCAAGAAATACATCTCAGCAACAAAGATAGACATTACCAGAGAGTAAAGAGCTGGAAAAAGATTTTCAAGCAAATTGATCCACGAAGCAAGCAGGAGTAGTCATTCTAATATCTGATAAAGTAGACTGCCAATTAAAATTGTTCAAGAAAGATGGAGAAGGACACTTCACTCTCATCAAAGGAAAAATTCACTAGGAGGACATTACTATTCTGAACATCTATGCCCCAAATACTAGGGCACCCACATTAGAAAAAGAAATACTTTTGAAGTTTAAATCACACATTGATCCCAACACAATAATAGTGGGTGACCTCAGAACCCCACTCTCACCAATGGACAGATCTTCAACACAGAAACTAAGTAGAGAAATAATCAAGATAACAGAGGTCATGAATCAAATGGACCTAACACACATCTACAGAACTTTTCACCCAAACAGAAAAGAATATACATTGTTCTCCACACCACACTGTACATTCTCCAAAATTGACCATATAATCGGTCACAAAACAAGCCTTGAGAGATACAAAATAACAATAGAGTGAACAAAATGCCTATAAACACATGAAAACTGAACAATGTTTACTCAATGACAACTGAGTCAGGAATGAAATAAAGAAAGAAATTAAAGACACCCTAGAAATAAATGAAAAGAAAGGCACAACATAACCATCCTTTGGGAGACAATGAAAGCAGGCTATGAGGAAAGTTCATAGCATAAGTGCCTTCATAAAGAAATAGGAGACATGGCATAAAAGCAACTTAATGGAACATCTGGAAGCTCTAGAAAAAAAGCAGGCATACCCAAAGGGATTAGATGGCGGAAAATATTAAAACTCAGGCAGAAATCAATAAATTAGAAACAAAGAAAACAATTCAAAGAATCAACAAAACCAAGAGTTGTTCTTTGAGAAAATCAACAAGCTATATAAACCCTTAGGAAAGCTAACTAAAAGGTAAAGGAGAGTACCCAAATTAACAAAGTCAGAAATGAAAAGGGAGATATAACAACAGATAATGAGGAAATACAAATAATCATTATGGCTTACTTCAAAAGCCTATATGACATAAAATTTGAAAATCTAAATGTTGTGGACAGGTTCCTTGATAAATTCCACTTGCCAAATTTGTATCAAGATCAGGCAAACAAATTAAACAGTCCTACATCCCCTAAGAAAATAGTAGCAGTCAGCAAAAGTCTTCCAACCAAAAAACCTCTAGTCCAGGTGGATTCAGCACAGAACAGTACCAGACCTTCAATGAAGAACTAATACCAACACTCCTCAAACTATCACACAAAATAGAAACAGAAGGATCATACCAAACTCATTCTACAAAGCCATAGTCACCTTAATACCTATGCCACATAAAGATGCAACAAAGAAAGAGAATTTCAGACCAATTTCCCTTGTGAACATAGATACAAAAAACCTCAATATAATTCTGACAAACTGAATCCAACATCACATTAAAAAGACTCATACATCATGACCAAATTTGCTTTATAACAGGAATGTAGGTGTACTTCAATATACAGAAAGCCACCAATGAAATCAACCATATAAACAAACTGAAGGGAAAAAAACCCAACATGATCATCTCTTTAGATGTGGAAAAAGCATTTGAAAAAGTCTAACACGTTTTCATGTTGAAAGTTTTAGAGAGAGCAGAGATTCAAGGCACATACCTAAACATAGTAAAGGCAATATACAACAAGCCTATGGCCAACATCAAACGAAATGGAGAGAAACTTAAGTCAATCCCACTGAAATCAGGGACACAACATGACTGTCCACTCTCTCCATTTATCTTTAGTATAGTACTTGAAGTAATAGAGCAATAAGATAGCTAAAGGACATCAAGAGGATACAAATAGGAAAGGAAGAAGTTAAAGTTTCACTGTACACAGACATTATGATAACATACACCAGTGACCCCCAAAAATATACCAACGAACTCCTACAGCTGATAAACAACTTCAACAAAGTGGCAGGATACAGCATTAACATGAAAAAGTCAGTAACCTTTCTGTATACTAATGACAAACAAACAAACAAAAAATCAGGCTGTGAAAAAAATTAGGGAAATCCCACCCCTCACAACAGCCATAAATCATATAAAGTATCTTGATGTCACTCTAACAAAGCAAGTGCAACACTCATATGAAAGAAACTTCAAGTTTCTGCAGAAGGAAATTGAAGAAGACATCAGAAAATGGAAAGACCTCCCATGCTCATGGATTGGGAGAATCAACATAGTAAAAACGACCATCCTACCAAAAACAATCTACAGATTCAATGCAATACTCACCAAAATACCAACACAATATTTTACAAAACTGGAAGGATTTGTTTTCAATTTCATATGGAAAAACAAAAAACCCAGGACAGCTAAAACAATCTCCTGTACAATAAAAGATCTTCCCCAGGAATCTCCATCCCTGATCTCAACTTGTACTATAGAGCAATAGTAATAAAAATGGCATGGTACTGGCATAGAAATAGGGTGGTTGACCAAGGGAATCAAATTGAAGACACAGAAATAGGTTCACACACCTATGTTCACTTGATTTATGACAAAGAAGCCAAAACCAAAGAATGGAAAAAAGACAGCATCTTTAACAAATAGTACTGGTCTAACTGGGGGTCTACACGTTTAAAAAGTACAAATAGATCCTTATTTATCACCCTGCACAAAACTAAAGTCCAAATGGATTAAAAACCTCAACATAAAACCAGACATGCTAAATCTGCTAGAAGAAAAAGTCGAAAGAGCCTAGAACTCATTGGCACAGGAGACAACTTCCTGAACTGAACACCAACAGCTCAGGCTGTAAGATCAACAATTAATAAATGGGACCTCTTGGAACTGAAAAGCTACCGTAAGGCCAAAGACACTGTCAACAGAACAAAGCGACAGCATACAGATTGGGAAAAGATCTTTACCAACCCTACATCTAACAAAGGGCTAATATATAAAATATATAAGGAACTCAAGAAATATAAACCAGCAAACCATATAATCCAATCAAAAAATGGGGAACAGAGCTAAACAGAGGATTCTCAACAAAGGAATATTGATTGGCTGAGAAACACTAAAATAAATGCTCAACATCTCTAGTGATCAGTGAAATGCAAATCAAAACGACTTTGAGATTCCATCTCACACCTTTCCAAATGCTGAAGATCAATAAGTCAAGTGACAACACATGCTGGCGAGGATATAGAGAATGGGGAACACCCCTCCACTGCTGGGGTGCAAACTTGTACAACCACTTTGAAAAGCAATCTGATGTTTTCTCAGAAAATTTGGAATATTTCTACCCCAAGATCCAGCTATATCACTCCAAGGCATATATGTAAAAGATGCTCCACCATACAACAAAGACATTGGCTCACCTATGTTCATAGCAGCTTTATTCATAATAGCCAGCATATGGAAACAACATAGATGTCCATCAACAGAAGAATGGATAAAGCAATTGTGGCACATCTACACAATGGAATACTACTCAGCTATTAAAAACAAGGAAATCTTGAGATTTGCAAGGAAATGGATGGAACTAGAAATGATCATCCAAAAGGAGAGAACCCAGACTCAAAAAGACATGCATGGTATACACTCACTCATAAGTGGATTTTAGCCCAGTGTAGAACACACATGTAAGCAAGTACATCACAGTAAGAGTGACATCTTTAACTTATATAGTAACCTCAGGGAAAACATAGATAATCCATTTAATCACATAAAAGACACCTACAGCTAACCTAGATTTGTATGACAGCACAGAAACCATCCATATTTGAAGGAAGAAAGAGAACTTTCCTTGATGATACAAACCATAGAAATCAATACCTACTAATAACAGTACTTAACCAGAAGATGACTTGACATAAAGATGATCTATACACAGAAGGGAGAGATGAATACCCCTATGAGACCACAAGAAAGAAAAAACTGCAAGAGTAAAGAAGCAAATAAATGTTAGGGGACTGACAAACACTACAAAACTGACAGGAATTAACACTCATTCATCAATATGAATCCTGGATGATAATAGTCTTAGCTGACTGTGAAAAGCCACAGAAATAATAATGATATGAAAAAACAGGATTTCTTGCTCTCTCTTCCCTCTTTCTCTCCCTCCTGCTTCTCCTCCACACAAATGTATGTGTGCGCACACACACACACGTGTGTGTGTGCTTAGCTTCTTCTTCGCACAGTTCTGATGACCTTATACTCCACTTGAATCTATTCTTCAGGACAATGTGTTTATGAAACTACTAAAACTAAAGCCTAAATGAACTTTCCTCATTCATGGTCTCAGGAAGTGCATCACAGCATAGAAATGGGAAGAATATAGCAGATGTCATAAATGAATGATGTTCAGCCCTGAAATAATCTGGTGGCCTGAAGAACAAAGGCATTCCAGGTGCCCTTTGATTACTGATATTGCTACAGCAGGGGTTTGTCCACCACTACTCAACATTGAACTATTTGCACGGAAAAGCATTTCTCCTGTGGTTGACATGCAAACTGCATGTGTGAGAAGTTATGTAGTGTGCAGAAAGTCCAAATTAAATTTGTAGAATCTTAAATGACAGAGAATAAGACCCCTTGCTCAATTGTCATTGTAAAGTAAGGACTAATAAGTACTGTCATCAACAATAGTACTTTGTAAGACATATAGATTAAGAAACAAATATAAATGCATAGAGAAACCAGGCTATGATCTGTAGTCTGTGAACCCACTAATGAGTGATGAAAGGTGAGATATAATACACACACACACAAAAATCAGGAATGCCACAAGATGCCTTATATTTATTCAAAAAATCACCAAGCACTTTCCAGTCAGTGAAAATATTCTGAGATGTAGAATTGGCGATTTTAATTTCCTGTTCTAATTTAGTAGAAAATAGTTTCACTGTGAGTAGCATCACATTTTCCTTATCTATTCCTTTGTTGTTGGACACCAAGGTCTGGCCTTTAGATATTGATGACAGTATTGCAATCTACAGTGATGTGAAAATCACTAATACATTAAATGTCATGAAACAGTATGGGTAGAACATGCAGTAGACCTGGTTTTGGTATTTAAGGGCATTTCATACTGAAATACAGAGAGGGTAGAATACTTCATATACCCAGCAACATCTTATAAGGTGTCACTTAGTAAGCTTTGCTTGAAAAAGTATCATGCTTTCAGTTGATGCTCCATTTATTTTCTTTTAATTAATTAATTAATTTTATGTCCCAGTTGTAACTTACCCTCTCTCCTCCCCTCCCCTTCCCTCTGTGCACCTCCCCTTTCTTCTCAGAGAAAGGGAGACCTTCCATGGGTAACAACCATGTTAGGGCTGGGTACATCACTTTCTATTGAAGCTAGACAAGATAGTTCAATTAGGGGAAAGGTATTCAAAGGCAAGTAACAGTTAGAGACAGCCCTTTCTCCTGCTATCAGAGGTTCCATATGAGGACCAAATTGTATACCTGCTCCATATGTGTGTATGTGTGTTGGTGGGTGGATCTGTCCCATAGGTGCTCTCTGGTTGGTGGGTCAGTCTCTGTGAGCCCAAGGCCCAGGGCAGTTGATTTTGTGTGTTTTCTTGCGGTGTTGTTAACTTCTCTCATTCTTTCAATCCTTCCTTTTCCTCTTCCATAAGATTCCCTGCGCTCTGCCTAATGTTTGGACATGGATTTGTCCATTTGTTTTCTGTAGCTGCAGGATGAAGGCATTCAGATGACTGTTACACTAGCCTCCTGTCTGGATGTATAGCCGAATATTAATAATAGTGTCAGTGGTGAGTTCTTTCTCATAGCATGCAACTCAAGTTGGGCCAGTCACTGGTTGGCCGGTGAGTCTTGTGTATGGGTTGGTCTCCTGCACCCTCCACTAGATGTTCCACCTGGCTACAGGAAGTAGCCACTTCAGGCTCTATATGTCCTGTGCTATGAAACAGCTAGTGTCACCATTACAGACTCCCAGGGGCCTTTCTCTGGCCCAGAGATACTCTCTCTTCAATTTCTGTTCTCCCTTTCTGACCTCCCCACCTGACACGTGATCTTCACCTCTCTTCTCCTCCCCATCTTCTTTTACCCAGTTTACTCCTCCATCCATTTCAGATGTCTCATGTCTCATCCTTCAAATTCTTTTACTTTAACGCTCTGTGGACATGCTGTCCCAAATCTATAAGGCACTTGGAGGATACAATGATACCATCCAGGAAACAAAACATTTTCTACAAAGGGTGACAGGGGCTGTGAATGCCTACCACAGCCCCTTCATTCAGGGGGCGTGTTTCCTGCAGAGTCACACACTAAGCCTGGAAAAGGCTGACAAGATCCAGTATAGCATGAAAAAGTCCCATCACTTGTACCTACTGATTCCTCAAAAAAAAAAAAAAATAGGATTCAAGGAACAAGGGTATGCATAGGAAATGGTACCTTAAGAATTAAGAAGGTCTTTGTACTCCAGAACAAATGCCATGTGTCTTTTTTTAACTCCTCATTGTCAGACTCTAATGGGTCTATTGTGTGTCTTAGAACCCCTACTGGGTCTGGCAAAATCACCCCAATCTCATCACAGTGACGCAAAGACAAGAACATGGTCAGTGTCTGGATGTCCACCTCAATCTAGGCATATCTCTCACAAGTTCCAGAACAACACTGTAGATACAGACGTCCCATTTTCCTTTCTTTCCCATATCTGGTCACTGAGCGGGCACATGATAGGTGAGCAATCTCCAACACAGCATACTTTTGCAAATAAACCAATGTATATAGCTTATTCAGAGGGTATTGTGGAACACAAGATAGCAGAAGGTTATTTTTCTCTCATTTATCCACTGGTTTCATCTATGCCATCTATGAATGCTTGATTAAAAAACTTGCAAAACTCACTAGTATAGCATGTGGTGGATGTCAGTCAATTTCCATAAACTGTAGCTAGCACATGCATTGTCTTTTGTGTTTGTATCTACCCATGGCTCCTTGTCTTCTTGCTACCCTGGGTTCCTTGTGGGTCATGTGAAAATGACATTCTTACTGCAGAGTTTTGTCCATAACTACACAACATTAAATGATATGCATGAAGGGACAGTTCTACTGAGCCAGACATGCAACTGCCTGCTACAGCACTAGGTCAGTATGAAACCACCTGAGTGAAATCTCTAATACACATGTGATTGCTGTAAGACAGCATAAGTGACTCTATTGTCATTTGAAATAAAGGGTAATAGTCACTGTCATATTAGCTACTGCTTTGGGCACAGATAGAATAAGAAATGTTTATGAATGCATACTAGACCCATGTCAAAATCCATAGTCTATGAAACTACCAGTGAGGGACAGAAAAAGGAGATGCAACTCAGATCAAAATGACAAAAGGCACACAATTCCCTGTATTTCTACAAAATGCTAAATATATTCCTGTCTGTGAGGACATACTTAGAGATGGGCTCCTCTTTTTCTCACATAGGAACCAAAACACCAACGTCTTTGTTCATGTAACCCAGCATCTGTACCTACAAACGCCTTCTTCCTTTCTCCAGGTATTCTGCTTTCTACTTATCCTAGTCTTCTACCCAAGCATGGCAGAGAATGCTGGAAACCCAAAGTTCTACAGAGGCTGTTGCAGGAAGAAAGATGCTACCGTAACTGCCACACTTCACTCGGTTGTGAACAAAAGTGAAGGCAGTCAGACTCAGTGTCTCACAACCACGATTCTACACAAAGGGACACAGAGTCAGAGTGCCCAAGTGTCTGAATACAGAGGGAAATCCACAGTGAGATCCAGAACAACACGTGCTACAGGACAAACCCAGCTCAGGAACACAGAAGGAGAGAAACCAGAAAGGATTCACAGAGTACGGGCAGGAGAACAGTAATAAATGAATGAAGGAGGGAATGCTTACAGCCTCAACTTCTGCTCCTCTGCTGTTTGTTCTAAATACAGAATCCACTTTGACATGCATTTGCATGATGAACAGAAGACCACTTAGGGAAGTTCACAGTGATATCACCCATGAGTGTAAGGATGCAGGGTCAAACTGGTCCGAGAACCAAAGCATACAAAGAAGGATGAAAACAGAGGAGAAAAAATGTGAGTCCAGCCTGGTAGCTCAGATTTAAAAAAAGGAATCTTGGACAAGAAACCCAAAGAGAAGAGTCTTGGAGTTCATGATCTGCTACAAAGTGCATTCCATACACTCAGCCCTGCCCTTCAACACAGTCACAAATGAGAATTTTAATTTCATCCTTTTGTCATGGACAGATGCTGACAGCTCACAACTCAGATAAATTGAAATGATTTCTCAACTGAGTTGCCCCAACCTAGATGTCTGTCTCCTTGTCTGTATGTACAAGTCTCCTTCTTGTCTGTATGTACAGTGTGTGCTGATGGGATATATTTTTGTTGGAATGTGACACATCATATGCATAAAAACACAGCTTCATTGAGGAGCACTACTATGATCTCCTAGGCTAGAAGTCAAGGAAAGAAGGAATGCCATGCAGATTACCAACCTTCACCATCCCCACACTTCAGCCTTCATGGCTGCTGTTTATCTTCTGGCATCTTCTCCATCCAATCCTGTCTTTTAGCTCAGAATCTGACCTTCCCATTGGCTACTGCCTGATTTATGACATCATTCTTGCTCTCACCCTATCAGTGTCTGGTAGAATCTTAGGGTTTCCATGGAGCTGCCTGTAAACAAATTGGATCACAGGTCACCTGTGACCAGTGACCAGTGAGCTCTCTCTGACGCTGGACACAGCCTAGTTTGGTCAGCAGATTGCTCAAGGACTACCATTTACCCTGCTCCATTATAATTTGGATCACTGTTTTTCCTACTCACTCCTACCCTGACCATGTCAGGTAAGGAAAGAAACTTTAAAATGTTTGTTTTCATCATATCTTTCCTTATATTAAGTATACATTTAAATAGAATACTAAGGATACTATTGATATAGAAACATCAAGTTCAATGTCACATTTAGCTTTGGTTCTTACTAAGAATGTGATTTTGGAAGTTTACTCTCAACTGTTTTTTCATCCTCCTCACCGAGATTACAAGTCCACTATGCTCTGAATTCTGGACTCCTGAATCTTAAGAGGCAAGTGAACAAGGAATAAAATCTGATCCTTGTTTAGAGTGTTAAATACAACAGAAACAGAAAGGCAAACAAGGTGTACAGGGATCTAGCACTTCATATAATGACTGTAATGGTCTTCCTCCACTACTTCTTCCCTGTTACTGTTCAGTACCATTGTAAATATGTCAGTTACACTAGGTATGGTGGAGCACTTATCACCACATCACATGTGCACATCACCCACAGCTTCATCAGTGAACACAACATGTAAGGGCTGAATTAATGAAGATCAGATCAAGTCAACTCTATGCTCCAGTGGCCTTGTCTTGACACAAACAAAATAAAAAATATAGAAAGAGAGAAAGAGAGTGACTGATGGGTCTTAGAATACTTGGTGTGTCTTATATAAAAAGGTGGGAGAAACTAAGAGGGGAATGGAGTCTGAGAGGGCAGTTATTGAGGGGAAAATATTGAGGCTATTACATGAAAGACAAACCAACAGGGACTAGAAGGCATATCAAAGTATAAAGATATGGGGTCAGAAAATATGGAAATAAGTCAGAATTGCAGAAATGATTCTTAAGGAAAACTGATAATTTGGAACCCTGTGTCACAGAGAGCTTCAGATTTCAAATCAAAAGGCTTTAAGCATTGTCATTTTCTAAGCGTTATTTAGGTATTCACACTGTTGAGAGCTGTCTGGGTGCAGTTCCTCTGTCATATACAGAAGGCACTCTCCCACTCTGGTTCCTGGCTCTTAGAATTTATCCCTTCCCTCTTGTACAGAGTTCCCCGAGTCTTCAGTGCCTGGTTATGCTGGGTATTATCACTGTGGCTGGGCACCCCACAGTCAATTCTTCTCTTCTCAGCACACACTGAAAAAGGTGGGAGAATCCTCAGAAGGCTACCCTCTATAAGAGTTATGGGCAATTAACAGTACCATAGAGAGAATCAAATTATTCTAGGATGAACCCTATAATAGGTTAGCAGATCCCAAGAGGTCAGCCTTAAATACATGAAAACCTCACGAAATGTTATCAGCAGGTTATATATATATTTGTGTGTGTGTGTGTGTGTGTGTGTGTGTGTGTGTGTATGTGTGTGTGTGTGTGTTTAATAGTTATACTTAAATGAAAAGAGGTCACGAAGTATGGAAGAATGGAGGGGTGAATAAGGAGATAGAATGGGCAAGTATTCATATACAAAATCACTGATATATCACTTTTATTAACAAACATGCTCATAGGAAAGAACAGCTTTAAGATTCTGGCAGACACCTAAGATAACAGCATTCCGGAGGCAGAAGGAGGCCAGTCTCTGTTGCTCTAAGGCCAGTCTGTACTAAGTTGAGAGGCCTGTCTCTTTTTTTAATTTTTATTTTTTAATTAATTTATTCAGATTACATCTCAGTTGTTATCCCCTCACTGGTATCAACCTGTTCCTCTCTCCCTCCTGCTTTTACCTTATTCGCCCCCACCTGCAAGGTCTGTGACTGAGGGGGAGACTGAGGGGCTCTCCTCCCCCTCTATATGGTCATAGGCTATCTATCAGTTGCATCTTGGTAGCCTGTTTGTCCTTTCTCTGTGTGCCACCAGGACTCCCACCACACGCATGTTGTCAAATATGGGGCACCAGAGTTCATGTCACAGTCAGTCCACACTCTCCATATAACTGTGGAGGATGTTCTGTCCATTGGCTAGATCTGAGTAGGGTTCAATGTTTACTGCATGTATTGTCCTTCGTTGATGCAGTAGTTTGGGCAGTGGCCCTTGGGTCCAGATCCGCCCACCATGATGTTCTTGTTGTAGGTCTCTATGATACTCTGGGTCCTTCTATTATGCTATTCTCCCATAGTTCTCTCACCTAGGGTCCCAAAAGGATGTCCTCACATCTATCCAATCTCAGGGTAAGTGAAGATTTTCATGGGACATCCCTTTTGGAGCTAGTGTCCAATTACAAGTGAGTATATATCATATAAGCAACTTAATGACACATTTGAAAGCCATAGAAAAAAGAAATAGAAACACTCAAGAAAAGTAGACATGTGGAAATAATCAAACTCTTGGGTGAAATCAATAAATTATTAAAAAGAGAACAATTCAAAAAAACAACAAAACCAGGAGTTGGTTCATTGAGAAAATCAACAAGATAGACAAACCATTAGCCAAACTAAGAAAAATGCAGACACTACAAATTAATAAAATCCTAAATAAAAAGGGACACATAACACTAGTCACTGAAGAAATACAAAGATTCATAAGATCCTACTTCAAAGGCATTTATGCCCCAAAATTTGAATATCTAAGGGATATGGACAGTTTTTGAGACCTGTTTCTTATATACACTAAGATCTGCATAGGACTGAAGCAAAGGCATGGGAAGCTAAGCTCTCACACCTCCAAATACTTCTTTTCCAGTACACAGTTATGATGAAGTGTCACAACAGATTTAAGAGAAGGACAAGGCAGGGCAAAGTAGGACACTGTCTACATTGTAGCAAAGGCTGAACTAAATCAACTAGAGATTCCATGCCCACTCAGGAAGAAGAGGCAGGTGAGGGAACATCAGTCTCAGACTCTCCCAAAGAGTACAAACTGGAGATAGCACTACTCTCCACAGGAAGATAGGAAGTGTCAGTCTCATCATTTTCCCACTGTCTTCTTGCTTCCTACAGAAAATTTCCAAAGCTCAGCTTTCTTTGGGACTGAAAGTTCTCTGCAGCCTTCTCTACCTGTACTGAGCAACTCCACACCCTCAGCAGGAAGGGTGTGCAACTTCTCCAGGGTCTCCACCTCAGCTGGGAGTTCAGCCTGGCTCCTGCCATCAGCCTCCAGCACTTCTCTGCAGCCTCTTATGGGCAGTACCTACCTTTACCAACATGCTGGCACGGCTATGCTGACAGTGCTGACTGACCAGGGCCAGATCTCCACCTCCACGCTTTCCTATCCAGGTTCTCTCAAGTGGGATCTAACAGGAAGCACTGGTGGGAGGGCCACTTCACTCCAGGACTTCACTGTGACTGTCAGTGACCCGGACACCACACTCTCCTCACTGTCTGTGACAGCCGAGCGTGATAAAATTTTAGATCCCAATGTGATAGTCCCTTTGTATCCAACACTGTC
This sequence comes from Acomys minous, assembly GCF_964271855.1. Classification (NCBI taxonomy): domain Eukaryota; kingdom Metazoa; phylum Chordata; class Mammalia; order Rodentia; family Muridae; genus Acomys; species Acomys minous. The sequence continues at coordinate 81,967,898 of NC_140484.1, forward strand.
TAACAACTTTGACCATGCCATACCACTGCAGATGCCAAATCAAGGATACAGCCTGGCCCCTTCTTACCAGGAAGGCAGCCAGGTCTATTACTATGACCACAATGGCCTTTGTCCTTTGATTCCTGGAAAACGGGGACAGGGCCTGCACACCTACAGCTCTGTGTGCTACCCTGAGAGTCAGACGTCAGCCCAGCAACCAGAAATGGTGATGGTGCTAAAAGAGATTCAGCCAAAGAAAGTGCCAACACCACTTTCCACCTCTGCCTTCTACTCTGCACCGGCTCAAGCGATGACAGATACCAGTCTTCAAGGTGAGTAAAAAGCCAGGAGAGGAAGGAATGGTATTAGCACTCTAAGGAGACTCAGCGCTAGCATTCAGTAGTGGGGACTCATCACAGAAGGAGAATGTGAGTCTTGACAGGTTATTCCAGCTCTAGTTTGCATCACCATCATCAGACTCTATAATGAGAGACAATGTAGAGTTATAGTTTGTAGCATGCATCCTGTATAAGTAATGCTCACAGAGCTCACCACACCCACACATGTCACTTCCAAAGATAATCTGTCCCTAGCCCTAACTACCTACAATCTCCTCCTCATCTATTGCTCTGGGCTTTAAAAAACACTGGAGACTTTTTGTACTGGTAAAACTAAATTTTCCACAAATGCAAACCCTTCTTCAGAGTAGTGCAGCTCAAAATTGTCATGGAGAAAGTACTCCTCCAAGATTCCAAGCACTTTTAAAAGCATTATCTTATACCTGAAACTGTAGAGACAAACTTAGGGGCAGCCCATTTACCAAGGCTAAGTTGTCCAAAGCTGCTGCTTCTTTTCTCTTCTGCTGTGGGACTTCAGGGCCAATCCATAGCCAAGACTGTATGATAATGAGAGCATGTTCTCTACATTGTGGCATATGCAAAACCAAAGATTTTAATTTCTTAAATCAATTGTCATGTACTTTTAAGAAGTTTGAGAAACCTGGGTCTAGAGGACGCTTTGGCTGTTGAAATGATGTGTTACAGCAGTATCCAAATGGAGTTGGATACCTAAACCCACATAATAACCAGCCTTTGGGGGTCATCTGTGTAATTTCCTAAAATGAAACAAGTTGTACTGTCATGTAAGTTCTAGAACATTATGGACCAGACAACCTGGTAAACAGCTAACTCCCAAGGTAATGAGACTCACTGTATGAAAGACAAAGGGGAAGGTAAATGAGTAGCACATATCAAGAGAATTCTGTACAAAAACATGAGAGAAAACATGGCATGACATGGTCACCAGAAACTGAACAGTCACCATCTGTCTGTGAACAGAGGTGCTGCCATTGCTGTTCAAGCAGAACTCATAGGGATGCCTTCTACACAGCTAAAAGGGCTTGAGTGCTGTGATACTTCAAAAAAAAAAAAAAGAGGGCCAGAAAGCATCTCACTTACCAGGTACTGACTTCTTCCTTGACTTTGTTTTTCAGTGGTGGAAATGGAAGCATCCCTGGGATTGCCATCTTCTGGCCAGACACTCAGTCTGATGCAGAGTCCAGAACTGTGCAACACCCACACCCAGGTTTCCGAAATGAAGACAACACCCGTGGATGAGGACAGGTCCTTAACAGCCTCCATCCACAGCCCTTCAGATTTCCTGGCCTTGCCTCTAACCCAAAGCCTGGAACAAACAGAGAATAAAAACTTGGATGAGACTAAACCTGAGCTTCCAATGCCTCTGGATACCCATAAAAGCACAAAAGAAAACCAAGACACATCACTCCTCTCTTTAGCAAACCTTGACATGCAGCAGCTTCTAGACTGCACTGATTCTGTGAGCTTAAGGCAGAAGCCTGTTTCTGACAATGCCGGTATGGAGGGTAGCATCATTGGACCAGAAGAGCAAGGGTCATTGGACAATGTGATGATGTCCACTATCGACTTTGCAGACATCAAAACACTGGTGGCAGATATTCACCTTCCACAATTATTCAACACCCTCACAGACCTAGAACAATTCCAAGATCCCACAGCAACCAAATCCAAAGTCTCCACAGGTCCCTGCAGGGATCAGGCCCAGAACATCTCTATAGTTATTAGTGGACCATCAGAGCAGGTGAGGAAGAAAGACCATGAAGCCTCTGAGCTGCTTGATGGAGCTCTTCAGGCCAAAATCCATCCCAGGGACCTGATGGAGGGAGAGGAGTTTGTGACCAGTGCTGGAGTCATTGACAGGGCTACTGACAACAGGACCAATGACGTGGAATGCAAAGCTCAGAGAGTGGCACCCAAACCCAGCAAAGCTAGAGCACAGGAGCAAGATAAGATGAAGTGGACCCAAGAAAATAACTCCAAGAAAACAGAAGAACTTAAGCAGTCAAAGAACAGAGTCAAGACAGAAGAGCAACCCACCATCCACAAGAGCAAAAGGAAGAGGAATCCTCCTGAGCTCAGCCACAACAGCTTTAAAAAGCCTCGAACCCACCTCGGCATGCACATGCTGGAGTCTGTGCAAGTCTTTCACCCTCTGGGCAAGAAGAGTGAGAAGAAAACTAGCACGTGCTCCTCCCGGGCCCTGGGAATCTCCAGCAGCAACAAAGATCCCAGGTCAGGCCCAGCCACAACAGCATTGTTGGATTTGCCATATAAGGGTCAAGTCCTTGAGAAGAGCCTAGGCAATGCCCAGAGAACAGAAATAGGTGCTCATAGGGAGTGTCTGACCTCATCCCAGTATGAGCTGCCCCCACCTGGGAAGGTCAAGTTAGTACCTCTGCCTTTTCCCACCCTGGACAAGCCTCAAGCCAGACCTGTATCTAGAAAGCTCCTTTCCCTGACATCACACAGGCCCACTGCAGCTCACCCTGTAAAGCCTCCATCCCATTTGGCTCAGCCAACTCCAGTCATGCCAGCCCAACCATCTCTTGCCAGCACATCTTCAATGGCCTCTGCCAATCCAACTCTGCCCATTTCCTCCCGTGCCTCACAACCTAATGTACCCAAAGCCATCCAGTCTAGCACTGTGACTCAGTCTGCTGCATCAAGGCTTCCACCCGACAGAGCATCGTCTCACACTTCACTCCAAACAGAGCTTGTTTCTGCTGCCAGGAAGAAGGCACCATCACCGGGCAAACCGCAAACCCAGTATCTGCTGCAAGACTTCAGCCGGCAACCAATTCCATGGAGGAAAGTTGACATCCCAGGCCCAGTTATCTCACAGCCCATCACAAAAGAGCAGAGGCCAGAGAGGGAGGCCATGAAGAGGAGAGCTCAGCAGGAGCGAGAGAATGCTGTCAAGTACCCCTCCTCTGGGAAACTGCAGCTTTTCCTTCAGAGGGAGAAGGACATGGAAATTTCTCAATATTATGGCTATGCAATGTAAGAGGAGGCCAAATGTTTGTAACAAGTTGTTTACCAGTATGGATAAGGATAAATATAGACACCAATAGCAATGGATAAATTGAATATATAGAGAGATAGGTATATATGTAGGTATGTAGATGAATATTGACTTTTGTGTTTACATAAATAAACAGACCTTTTTTCTATAATACCTGTAAATATTTGACCAAAAAAATTTAAGTCAGTTCTTTAATCCATAGTATATATAAAGGCCCTTTTCATTTCTCATAACTTAGATATTTTATTGTTAATTTAGTTTTACAAGGTAATATATGTAAATAAACACAGCTATTAATATTCAAGCAATTCATCAAAATCTATAGTGTTGAGGAAATTATTCTCTTTCACCCTCATTTTCATTGTACTAGTCACTGAACATAGTATATTTACTACCATTATACTGTAAACTGAACACATTTAGGTTGGGGCCACAGTACATTCCAATTGAAACTTCTCACATCAGCCCATTATTTTGGGACAGAGCTCTTCCTACTATTTCATGAGATGAAATATAGCCTTTCATGTATATACAATATAGTACCAACATAAAAGAAAAAACATATTAGGATGACTTTCTCTCAAATGGGTTTAATTGGATTAATATGTTTGTCTTAACTTGCACCCATTTTATAATAAAGCCACTTAATAATTTATTTACTGTGTTGTCTCCTCTGTATATGTTCCTTGGCAGCACATGTGTGCAGTGGACACACAGGGCAATGGGGCATCTGAACTTTGGTTTTGGAATGAAGAAAGATTGAAATCCACCATGAGGGTGTTAGGAACTCAGCCTGGGACTATGAAAGAACAAGTGTTCTTATCCTGCTGAGTCAGTTCACCAGGCCTGAGCGGAATCCAGATTTCTATACATAACTTTATTACTTTATGGTGGAAAATATTTCGTACTATATGTACATCACATTTTCCTCATCCGTGACAATACTGTTGGACACTAAGCTTGGTTACCTAATGTACTACAGCCGGAGATGCAATCAACACTGATGGCCAAGTACTTCTCCTACATGTTGAAGTTTTCAAATGGTAAAATTGCACCATATGCTAACCAGGTTTCAGCTTTTGGTGGACCATAGATGCTGATATCTAAACAGGCTGGAATACTTCATCACACCAGAAATTATAACATTTTTTTCATATGTGTGCCCTAATCAGTGTTTGTCATTTCTTTTCTGATTGACCAAGAATGGCATCTCCTGGAGTTTCACTGTGCGTTTCACTGATTGTTCCTGAATCTGATGATCTTTATGTGCTCAAACTTTTTTGTATTAAATCGTTAAGGACTTCTTTTTTTACCTTCAACAAACTGAGTTGCGTTGTTTCCTAGGATTTAGATATTTTATCTAATTGTAAATGGTGTAGATATTAATCCTCTGTCGGCATATATAATAGCAAAGATTTGCTCCCATTCTCTTGGCCATTCCCTGAAGTAACTGCTTTGTTTGCTGGCAATTATCTCCTTAGTTCCCTTGGAAACCATTCATCAATTATGGGCAGGACTACTTGAGTGCTTGGAGTCCTGCTCCATCCTGGCCTATACTTGTACTTTCAACTCTATATGGTATCTGTTTTCTAACAGTTTCAAGTTTGTTGCACTCAGGGCTCTGATGCATATTGACATTTTACCAAATGACCCTTAGGAAATAATGCATGTATTTTTAATTTTAGTTTCTTGAAACAGGTTCTCTTTGCAAAGCATTTTCTGTCCTTGAAGTAACTATGTAGACCTGGATAGCCTTGAACTCAGAGATATGCTTCCCATAGCCTTTGCTTGTGCCTCTGCCTCTGCCCCTGTTGCCAGAAGGCTAAGACTAAAGGAATGCTGCACAGTTCCAGGTAGAATCAAGTTTCTTTCTATATATACATGGATATACAAGTTTCCAAGAATTATTTGATGAAGAGGCCATGTTTTAACCAAGGAATATTTTTGCTATCTATCTAAAACCACAGTCGATTTAACTAATGTATTTACATCCGGAACTCAACTCAAATTCACTTATCCAAAAGTCTCCTTATGCTTTTACTAAGCTACTACTAAGTTATTACTAGCTACCATGGCTGTGAATCACTGACCTCATCTGAGATGTGAGTTTACCATACAGGGCATTTTGTAATTCCTTGGTATTGTTAAGATTTCTTTTCTCGCAGAATCCTACATTGTCATAGGCTTCCAGTTTGTCACAGTGATGCTCCCACCACAGTGTCTCTTGTTTCTGCAAGCACTCTGCTCTCCCACCCCAGCTCTTCCCAAGTCTGTTCTCCATCTTCATTTCTGTCCATGCCCCCTTCCCTACTTTGTTCCCTTTCTTCAACCACTTCCACTGCCTATTCTATGTCCCCTTCTGTGTGAGATTTAAGCATCCTTCCATGGGTTCTCCTTGTTTCCTATATTCCTTGGGTATGTGAATTGTAGTACAGTTATTCCTTTCTCTATGGCTAAAATCTGCTTGTGAGGATGTACCATGAATGTCTTTTTGCATTTGTGTTACCTCACTCAGGATGATCTTTTCTAGTCCCAACCATTTGTTGGCAATTTCAAGATCTCTTTGTGTCCAAAAGCTAAGTACTATTCCATTGTGTAAATATACCACAGTTTCTCTATCCATTCTTGGGTTGAGGGACATTTGGGTTGGGAGGATATCGGGTTAACTCTATCTGAGAATCCTTGTAGCAGGGATCATGAAGACTGAAGAGGCCACCATCTAACTATTTAGGACTCCTAATGGAGGAAAAGGAACACCAACCCTCCCACAAAAACTTCAATCTGAAATTTACCCTGCCTACAAGATGTGCAGGGATAAATATAGATCAGAAATTGAGGGAATGTTCAGCCAATGCCTGGCTCAACCTGAGGCCCACATCATGGGAGAGAGGCATCCCCTAATACTATTAATGATACTCGGCTACTCTTCCAGACAGGAACATAACATAGCTATCCCATTAGATGCTTCACCCAGTAGTGGATTGACCTAGATGCTGAGACTCAGTCAAACATTGGGTAGAGAGCAGGGAGTCTTCTGAAACAGTAGTGGAAAGACATAGATGACAGGAATTGTACAAGAGGACAAACAGAGGCAACTCACCAGGTCCTGTGGGGGCTTATGGAGACTGAAGCACCAATCAAGGACCATGCATAGACTGGATCTAGGCCATCTATGTAGATGTGACCAGTGGGCAGCTTGGTCTTCAACGGGGCCCCTAGTAAGAGGAATGGGGACTGTCTCAGGCTTGGGTTCTGTTGCCTTTTTGATCACTTTCCCTTGGTGGGATTGCCTTGCCTTGCCAAGCCTCAAGGTGGAAGTTGCACTCAGTCCTGATGGGATTTTATGTACTTGGGTGGCTTGATAGTGGAGGGGTTTCCCTTTTCTGAGGTGTTGGGGAAGAACAATTGGATAAGTAGGACACAGAGTGGGATAAGCAGGAGAGGAGAGAGGGGGCTACAATCTGGATATAAAGTGAATAAAAAAGATTGCTTTTCTACTTCTGGGAGGAATGACATCTGAGTTTATTGGGTTATTTTATCCAACCTGCAAATTCTCATGGTGTAGCTATTTTGACACTATCAAATATTAAACATATGTGAAGGCTTAATCCTGTCCATTCTAACAAAGGCTACTTGCTGTCCAGAGTCACCAATGTAGACACCATTAAGAAGGCCAGGATTAAAAGATCCTACTACCTATATGAAATTATGCTCAAAGGACAAATTGTTAGAGAACGAAGTGATACAAAGCAAAAGACTGCTGAGGTGTTTAGGCATATAATTCACCATGTGCTACTTTAATTCCAGATAAGGCACTGGCATAGGACTATTGCACACCAGTTTATACTATAGAAGCCATTTGGATGTATATCTTTTAACTCTGATATTATTTTAATTTTTATGTTTTTAAATAAAACACCTTGTATAAATGCTTTATATAAAAGAAAGCACAAGAAACATTACATTTGTATTAAAGCAATTAAATATTATACTTATACCAAAGTTTTCTCATTGAGTTAGTTCCGATTGTACTATTCACTGAACATGTTTTATTTTTATTGAAGTGTATTTTGTTTACTGAGCACTGTAACTCTGTTACTAAGATCTGCAGATTGCTTACCTCTCACAACAACCCGTAGGCATCTATGTTCTTCCTCACGGCTTTGTCTCCAGTTTCATGAATGTATATTATGTCTTTATACTCTATGATCCACATATGCAAGAAGGCAGAAGTGGACATTGGTCTGGGCCTGAATGAATTTGGTGCAATAAAATGAGCTCCAGCTACATACATTATCTTGCAAACAATGTGACCACATTTTCTTTTTTGGTGAAAATAATTTCTCTGTGTGTAGACACCACATCTTCCTTAACCACTCCTATGTTTTTGGATATCAAGGTCTAGTCCTAATACAGATATTGCTGACATCTACAGTCACACGTAAATCATTAATATTTTCAATCCAATTGAATGGTATGCTTTGGGCATTAATTACACATAGTTTTGATATTTAAGGAAACTCCATACTGAAGTACAATAAAGGGTAGAATACTTTACATTCCCAACCCCACATTCTATGAGTAGTCTCTCATGGAAGCTTTATTCAAAGTGCTCCACTTTCAGTTAATGCTTTACTAATATTTTTAGCATCTAGAAAGATCATTTACTACTAAAGCCTGTATCTCAAAAGGAATTATGTGGTAGGATGTCAAATCAAGATACCAGGACTCTCCTTGGATCCTTCCATTCTAGACTGTTAAGATCTACTTCCAAGACCTAGTTATCTGATCTATGTTGATCTATTCAGACTACATGCACTCAAGGTAACCACTGATAAAAATATCACAATAGGATGTTCCTTTTTATGGAGTAAAAAGCCATACTACACTATTCTACTCCATTTTTTCACATTCTTTTCTTTTCTTTTCTTTTTTGACAGGATTTCACTGTGTAGCCTTGGCTGCACTGAGATGACTTCATAGGCCAGGCCAGCCTTGAACTCCCAGAGATCTGCATGTCTATATCTCTCCAACTGCTGAGATTAGAGGCGAGCAACACTGTGTCCTGCAGCTCATACTATCTTTTGCACTCATGTTTCATGACAATCCCTGATCCTTTGAAGCACTAATTTGTGCATGATCCATTTCTGCTGTTATCCATATTAGGTTGTTATCTCACCACGAAACAACCACTGAGCCCCAGCAGCTTACACAATTATAACTCCATCGGCAAAGAGGATTTCCTAGCAAGGAGGCAGACTATAGCAGTTACTGCAGCACAGACAGCTACACTAATCTATGGGCACAAACAAACATATTTAAAAGGGAAATGATGCCCAAACCTTCCATTCTATAAAACCATAGCAGCTCTCTCACCACTGGTATCTTAGATCTTCTCAGTTACTGGGGATGTTTTCCTGGATCATAGAGCAAGATATGACCTTCATGCTGTGCCTCTGTTCCTCAAATTGAGTTGTAAAATGGTTGATTATATACCTAACCACTGTGCTTTCTTTGTGTGAGTGTGTAGATCCTGACTTTTCAATATTGTATGAAAGGTAGCCCACAAATTAGGTAGACAGTGTGTGAGCATTCTCCAAAAACCCGATGGAAAGACCTGCTCCATCAATGGAAGCTAGTCAGCAGGCAGTGAGACTCCAGCTTGACCCCATCTGATTTCTTGATATTATGCAACTAAAGAAATGGGACTATTATCTACTTCAGCATTGCTAACAACAAGATCACACAGTCTTTAGAATTTGAGATGTCTATAAGACCTTGCTGGCCAACAACTCTGAGACACAAGCCAAACTCAGTCACTTAGCATTTAGAAGGCATATGTCTTTTTTGAATTCCTTATTTGGGATACCATATTTCAAATTATCTTACTTTAGACTCTTCATGGAGATTCTGCCTCAAATCTATACGTCACTCGATGATTATAATGATACAATCTAGGAGAAGAAACATTTTCTACATAGGATAAGCAGAATCTTGGAAGACCTACCACTCTCCCTTCTATCAGGGAACGTGTTTCCGGCAGAGTGACACATTAAGCAAAATATCTGGGCAAAGTTGGCACTATCTAGTAGAGCAGGGAAATATTCAATCACTTGTACCTGCAGATTCCTCACTAGAAAAAGATTCAAAACAGGGGTATGCATAGGAAACACTACCTTAAGAATTGAGAAGATCTTTGTACTCCAGATAAAATGTCAAGTGTCGACTGAAGAATGTTAGCTGAGCAAGGTGAGGAAACTTTGCCACTAGTCAATTGTCTTGTTTTCTCTTCTTCAGTTATTGCCTCAAAGGCTTATATTCAAGGTAAAGATAGAGTGATTGAACCATGTCGTATTGCAACCTTGAGAGCTTGGAAGCTCATAGAGGAACCTGGGAAAATAACTATTCCATTTACTAAAGTATTTCAAGGACCTGGGGAACCCTTCACAAAATTTTTACAGAGATTAGGATCCACTATGGACAGAGTGTTGCCAGATTCTGTAACCAAACAGACATCAAATCTTATAATGACTTATGAAAATACAAATATTAAATGTAAGAGGGTACTTAGACCATTAAAGGAAAGAAGAGCTCCATTAGATGATTGATTGGGTAAAGGAGACAGCTAATATTAACTCCCAGGAGTATCAAAATAATATTGCGAGACAAGCTATAGCCAGAGAGCCCAGATATTCTAATATCTAGTGCTTTAACTGTGTTGAATTGGTCATTTGCAATAAAACTGTAGAGATAAAAATCCCAGACCTCAAAATAATGAACACAATACCACACCCCCCCCCAAAAAGCACACCATAACTCATAAGAAAGAACAAGGAGGTTCTACCCATAATAGTAATAAGATGTCAACACTTCCAGGGTACTGTAGTCACTTTGAGAAAGGAAAACATTGGTCTAGGGATTGTCAAACTAAAAGAAATGTACAAGGCAATATCTTCCCAACAGGAAACAACAAGAGGGGCCCATCGACTCGGGGCCCTATAACAATGCCAGCCAAATTCCCTTTGCTAGTCCAAAAGTGACAGACCCACAGGAAAATGAGAACTAAGTATTAGTGATCTTATGCATACTACTGAAGACAGTGCAGCCTTAGATCTGGCTTCAATTGCCTCTTACCCTATATCTACAGGTTGAATGTTACAAATTAAATATTGGTGCTTTTGGTCCTTTGCCTTCAGGCAGAGTAGGATTGGTTCTGAGAAACAATTTTCTGACTTCTCATGGTTTTATTGTGCATCCTGGTAGTATAGATAGAGATTATAAATGTAAAAATGAAAATCATAACATGTGTAAAGAAAAAGATGAAAATTAATGCCAGGGACAGAATGGCTCAACTGTTTCCTTACAGTAAGGACAAAGGCTCTCCAGTAAAAAGGACTGGTGCAGATGAAAGCACAAGGACACCTGTGTTCTGACAAACAATAGTTAATGATCAGAGACCTAAATTATACAAATAAATGGTGTTAAAATAAAAGACTTAATGGACATAGGAGCTGATGAGTTAATCGTGTCTCAAAAGTCTTAGAACCCAAATTGGACACTTCAAAAGGTTTGTACCAAAATTATAAAAATTGGTAAATTATCTCAAATAAAACAAAATGTGCAGTGGCTGAAGTGTGTGACACCAGAAGGACAGACTGAAAAGCTAAGACCCTATGTGGCTGACATACCCAAAAATCTATGGGAAAATATATCTCTTACAATAATGATGTACTCAGATTAATATTCCTACAATTACAAAGAGAAACAATGTTAAAACTAGGGGTACAATGATATATACTTCTGGTGAAGATATTAATACAAGTAATCAAAAATGATCACAAGCAATGACCACTGTCCAACCTTAAAACTCCTCAAGTTTAGAGTGTCCAAATTTATAAGAGGGGCACTGCTGAAATACCAACAGCTCTGCCCTTAAAATAGATTTCAAACAGACCTATATGGCAGGGGCAGTGGCCCCTAACAAAAAAAAAAGTGTTACAGGCACTCTACTCTTTAGTAAAAAAACAACTAGAGGCTCAACATTTCAACAAATCTTCCAATCCCTAGAATTCCCCTGTTTTTGGTAAGAAAAAAAAATCAGGCTGGAGGAGAATGAGAATGGATTTGAGGGCCATAAACAAAGTAATTCAACCCATAGGTTCAGTCCAACCTAGAATTCCTTTGCCTCCATTGTTACCTAAGTCTTGGTATAAAATTACAATTGATTTAAAAGATTGTTTTTTCACAAAACCTCTACATAAAAAGAACAGAAAAAAGTTTGCATTCCCAGTACCTACTCTGAAGAGTAATTCTCCAATAAAGAGATATCAATGGGGATACTTCCACAAAAAAAATGTTAAATACCCCAACCTTATGCCAATATTTTGTATAACAACCATTAGAAATAAGGAAGGATAGCAGGCTACCAAGAAGAGACTTGATACCCTATGAGCATATACAGGGGGAGGAGGTCCCCCTCAGTCACAGTCATAGGGGAGGGGACTAAAAGGAAAATGGGAGGGAGGGAGGAATGGGAGGATACAAGGGATGGGATAACCATTGAGATGTAAAGAATAAATTAATAAAATATATTTAAAAAGAAATAATTTGTATAGTTTCCTCAATCTATCATTTACCATTACATAGATGATATTCTGCTAGCCACTTTTGATCCTAATGTTTTAAAAAATGTTTAAATAAACACAAAAAAATTCTACCATACTGGGGATTACAGATTGCTATAAAAAAATACAAAAAAGAGATTCAATTACCTATTTAGGCTATAAAATAACTAAACAAAAAAATGTGACCACAAAAGGTCCATTCTCTGTTGTCCATAGAGAATTTCTTAATGACTTTCAAAAATTAATAAAAGGTATTAACTGGTTAAGGCCTACAATTGGGTTAACTACCTATGAGTTAAGTAAATTGTTTCAAACATTACAAGGGATTCAGATTTAAACAGTCCAAGGTGTCTAACCACTAAAACAAAACAAAACAAAACAAAACAAAACAAAACACAAAAAGGTTAATTCTAATAGAACAAAAACTGCAAAAGACATATGTAGATAAAATTGATCCTAAACTTGGTTACATTCTGGTTATTATGCCTTCAAAACATTCTCCTACTGGGCTTCTTATTCAAAGAAAAGACAAAAATCATAAAATGGATATCATGGACAAATTAACAAAATAAAAAATTAAAACATCCATAAATTTTTTTCTAAATTGATTACAAAGAAAAAAATAAGGTCGCACCAACTGTCAAAAATGGACCCAGCAAAAATGGTAGTACTTCTTATTGATTCTGAGATTATGTCATTATGGCTAATAAAGATTGACAAAGAACTTGTAGTAACTATTTAAGAGACATTAATAATAGATACCCCCAAACAAACATAAACAGTTTATTTTTAAAAACTAATTAAATTCTTCCAAATATTGTAAAGAGGTTGCCAATTCCAGGGAAACCCACCTTATTCACTGATACAAATAAACTGTGTATGACTCATTATATATCTGATAAAATGACTAAAGTGATTAAAAGCCCATTTACATCAGTTCCAAAATGAAAATTGCATACTATCCTTATGGCATTGTTAGATTTTCCTAAATCTCTTAAAATAATTACTGACTCTAAATATACTAAAAATGTTGCTTTACTTATACAACTGATAAATTTACTCAAAATTAACTACATTATTTATAAAACTACAACAAGTGCATTACTCATATTCAATCCCAGACAGGTTTATAAGGTCTTTTGACACAAAGAAATAAAAAAAATCAACAAATTATTAATAGGTAATTTATTCAAAGCCTCAAATTTTCATAAAAACATCATGTTAATGATAAGGGGTTTAAAAATTCCCTATCACTTAAAAACAAGACAAAAAATAATTAAGAAGCGTCCTATATCTTCCTTGTATAATCAAATCCCATTACCTGCTGGAGTTCATCCTAAAGGTACAAAAAAATAATAAATAAATAAAATTTGACAGAAGGATGTGTTTCATTTTACAAAATTTAAAAAGATGAAGCAAGTCCATCATACCATAGACACATATTCAAGTCTTCAATGGGCAACTGCTTTAAGTTCTAAAAGGGCTGACTGTGTAATTTCTCATTTACTGAAAATAATGACAATTACGGGAGTACGTGCAGAAATTAAGACTGGCAATGGTCTTGCATATGTGTCCCTTAAGGTGAAAAATTCCTTATATATTATAATATAAAACATGTTCATAGTTTACCTCACAACCCCGCAGGGCAAGCTGTTCTGGAAATATCTAATCGTACCTTAAAAGAGATGCTTATTTTAAAAAAGGGAAGGGTAAAGACCCCAGGGGCTGATTAAATAATGCTTTGCTGACTCTAAATTTTCTTAATGTTAATGTGAAGGGACACTGGGTGGTAGAAACAACTGAGGAGCTGAGACAACCAATATTCTACAAAGATTTGTCAAATATAAAATAGAAACCTACAATAGTTTTGAGAATGGGTCATGGGTATGCATATGTTTCCGCAAGGAGTGAAAAAAATATGGTTACTAACAGAACTTACAAAGATTAGATCTGACCATTTCTTAGAACTTGACATTCTTTCATACAGCTTGGAAAACTAATGCCCTCTTCTGGCCTGTTGTTGTACATGCAGGCAGAGCCCTATATAATTTACAGAAAGCAGAACAATGATAAAGACAAAGCAGACAGCCTGGGTGATTTAACCTCAAAAGAATGCCTCTGGCACTGTGAGCAAGGTGCCCTAAGTGTTGTTTCCTTGAAAAATTATATATGTACAAATATACCTATACTAATGATTTCAAAAGTTTGCTTATTTTCAGAGCCAAAAAACAAGACAATGATAAAGAAAAAACAGGCAGCCTGGGTGATTTAACCTAAGGGGAAAAAATGCCTCTAGCACTGAGAACAAAAACAATGATAAAGACCAAACATCCACCTCTGGCGCTACTATTTTCTCAAAAAATTGCATACATATTAACAATAAAAGGGCTAGCCAAAAGGATCAATTGAATAAAAACTAAACAAAAACAGATACAGCTAACTTTTCCAGCGCTTGGCCAATATATTATTTTTCTAGGGTACCCAAAAGCTATTTTTCCCCTAAACAACATAAAGTAATTTTGAGAACTTGACAAACCTATTCCCAGTAGGTGGGTGTGGGTGTTTTCGGTGGGTTTCCAATGCTCATTTTTGCCTAAGAGGGTTAGCTAAATGTTAATAAAAGCTTCATTTTGGGATTTCTTTCTTCTATCTTTCTTTTTGTCTTATCTTTCTCTCCTACATAATATTAGGGGAAAAGGGTGAAAGGAGGGGAGGATATAGGTTTATAGAATAAAAGGTAGATTATTGATTGGTTTTGTTGTTGTTGTTGTTCTTGTTGTTGTTGTTGTTTTGTTTTGTTTTTTGAGACAGGGTTTCCCTGTGTAGCCTTGGCTTTCCTAGACTTGCTTTGTAGACCAGGCTGGCCTCCAACTCACAGTGATCGGCCTGCCTCTGACTCCTGAGTGCTGGGATTAAAGGTGTGCGCCGCCACCGCCCCGGGAAAGGTAGATTATTGAATCTACTAGCTTCAAATATCTTAGATTGGTATTGTAGATTGGTAAAAACTTAATACTATTTTGACTGATGGAAATTTGAGACTATTTTATTCAACTTTTGCTTCACATTGATAAAAACTTAAATTATATATTGTTATTCAATTTTTGCCTTATGAATTGTATGTTATATGTTAATAAAATCTTATTATATACTATATGTTAGTAGAAACTTAAGATTTTTGTTCAAAGTTTATTTAATGTATTTCTCGTGTGCCACTCATTTGAAAAGGTAATGCCTTATAAAAACTATTAATAACCTGTTCAGGAAGGTAGGAGATAAAAGTTAGTATTATTTACCTATACATCTTACTAGATACTAATTTACTTGATCATAGAACAAGTTTGTTTAGTTTCTTGTATATGTCTTGAAAGGAATAAATTGATAACTTTGAATATAGATAGAGAGATGATCTTCAAACTCTTCAGAGATCCACAGAATATGACATTTAATGATGGAGGGCTTTCCTGACAGAGACATCCACTCCTGGTTGCATTTCCATATACATCATTGAAGATGAGGGCAGCAAGAGATGAGGGTGACAGAATAGTCACTAGACTGAAGAACTGCTCTTATCTCTACTGCTGATGACAGACTGACTGTTCAATATGATCAGCAGTGATGCTGAGAAGTTGACAGTCCAGCTTTGCAGACACTACATGGAGCAGATTATCAAAATTCTAGCTTCACAAAGCAATTTGTTGGTTGTTTTGGGCCGATACGGCTAAAGACTGATTGCCTCAGTGATGGAGAGAATCCGGTGACTGTCCAAGTGATCAGCTCTCTCTGTCCTATCCACACATGGAAGTTGCCCAACATCACTTCATTTACATTAGAACGAATGCCCTTATTGGGTCTCTGATGGGATTGAGGACTAGATAGCCACAGTGTTAATATAAGCTTTACTTTAAGAATTAAAAACACGTGTATAGACTGATAACTGCAATTTAGAATGAAGATATTTTGTAAAAAAAAAAACTTTAGACAATAAAAACGGACACTCTTGGATAGGATAGTAGAACATTTTCTCCAAGGATCATAAATATAAAAGTACTGGGTTATGTATTTGATACCTGATGATTCTGTATATATGTATATTTGTGTATACAGTTTTTAATTATTATTATTTTAAATAAAAGGGGGATGAGTGGAAAGACTGCAGGCTTTGTCTTGTAAAGGCAGTCATGGCAGGCTTTGCCCCTTGGAAACACCATGGACACCCCACTGAGATTGATATTATGATAGACTGAGTGGAGCCATCCTGGCTCTGGAGTTCAGGAAATAACTGGAGATTCTGGCCAGAATATTGTGTTTATAACCAAACATCTATGGTAGGAGGGATCTAGAGGTGAGACCAGCCATTGAACCCTAGAGAGAGACACAAGCAGAGAGGAGAGGAGAAGGCTACTGGTTCGAAACTGGAGCGCAAGTGGATAGGGAAGAGGACGAGCATACAGGCCAGACCAGTGTACAGGCCAATGACACCTAGGGATCCGTCCCATGGAACAGATACCAGAAGCTTTGTTCTTGTTTCCCTTTAACCTTTTTTCCCTCTTATATATGATAGTGGGTTGTATAATAAAGTTTAATTGTTAAGAAACAAAGCCAACAGATATCTCCATAGATGAAGGAAGATTAAAAACTTCCTTCTTCTACCATGTTCCTTTGCTTCAACCATTTCCATTGTCTATTTCTTTTTTTAAGAGAGATTTAAGTATCCTCACTTGGGCCATCTTTGTTATTTATTTTATTTAAACAAGTGAATTATAGTATGGTTTTCCTGTACTATATGTCTAAAATCAGCTTAACAGGGTGTATATACCATATGTGTTTTTCTGGGTATGGGTTATCTCACTCAGGATAATCTTTTCCATTTGCCTGCAAATTTCAAGATTTCCTTGTTTTTAATAGCTGAGTAGTCTTCCATTGTGGAAATGAAGCACAGTTTCTTTTTCCCTCCTCCTCCTCCTCCTCCTCCTCCTCCTCCTCCTCCTCCTCCTCCTCCTCCTTCTTGGACACAGGGTTTCTCTGTGCCACATTGGTTGTCCTGGACTCACTTTGTAGACCAGGCTGGCTTCAAACTCACATTGAACCACCTGTTTCTGCCTCCCGAGTGCTGGGATAAAAGGCTTGTGCCACCATACCCTGCTCTTGATCCATTCTTAAGCTGAGGGAATCTAGCCTTCAGTCGAAGTTTCTTGTTTCTTTAAAGACTCACTTGTACCATGGGATGTCTCATGAGCGAGCATGTGATGTTGAATAGGGAGCAGACATGTGAATGGGCTAGTGATGGTTGGAAGGAGCAAATAGAACCCAATGGGCAGTAGGATAATGCTTTTGCACTGTTATTCCTTTGCTGGTCTTTGGTGGTGTAGGATGGTAGGAAATAATCAAACTTAGTGATAAAATTAATAAATTAGAAACAGAACAATTCAGAAAATCAACAAGACCAAGAGCTAGTTGAGAAAGTCAACAAGATAGATAAATCCTTAGCCAAACTAAGAGGGAAAGAGACAGTATCCAAATCAACAAAATCTGAAATGAAAAGAGAGTATAACAACAGACACTGAGGAAATATAAAGAATCATTAGGCCTTACATAGAAAGTCTGTATTCGGGCATAATCCATTCCCATTCCAGAGCTCCAATCCCTAGAGGAACATGGCAATCACTGTCTACATGCCAGACTTGTATCTGTACCAGGAATCTGGAGAAACACAGCAGTGATGAGCTACACTCCTCTCTCTCTCCCCTCCATCCACTGTTCTTTCCCCAGAAGCTGTCAGTCCCCAGGGATCATCAGGTGAGAACCCTCTGACCACAGTTTCCAGTCTGCCCTGTCATCCCACAAACCTAGCAGCAGAGAGCCCCACCCCATCACTATACACTCCAGTCAGGGTCCAGAGTGCAGCACTCATTTCCTGAGGCCCGTAGCAACCACTCAGGTCAGACCTGTGAGACTTTTACCTGCCTGCCTGCTTCCTGACTCAGGCAACTGGGCAAACACAGCAGCAGTGAGCTATGCCCTTCCCCTTGCATACTCTGTCTACTAGACTCACCCCTTTGTGCATTCCCAGAGACTAGGAGTCTCCAATTCTATGAGGTGAGACACATCTGAATATAATTCCCAGCCTACTTTGTCCTTCTAGGAAAACCTGGTAGAGGAAAGCCCTGCCTCATCTCCTGTGAAATCTATTCCTGTTACAGAGCAGTCTCCATTCCTGGAGGCCCACAGCAGCCAGGTCACTTCACAAGAACATCCATGATGTGCTAGGCTCCCCTGCCTGTTCTATCTCCCAGATCATGACCATTCCTGCATTACCAGAGACCTAGACCAGCAATGACCACCAGGGAAGACTACAATCCCCTCACTCCCAGCTACATAGTCCCTCTAAAACACTCCCAACAGAGGTCAATTTCACTTTCTCCCTAATGCTCCATTTTCTGACCCACAACTTGCACTGCATTAACTGAGGCCTGTCAATACCAGAGACAACCAGATGGCTAAAGGACAGTGTAAGATAACAGCTAACAAGAGCCGGAGCAATATGACAACACCAGAACATCTGGCTCAATATATCTGAACACAGGTGAAGAACCAAAAAATGACTTTAAATCTAGTTTCATGAACAAGATAAAAGCCTTTAAAGAACAAATGAATAAATTCTTTGAAGAATTACAGGGAAACACAATTAAACAGGTGAAGGAAATGCATTAAATTGTCTAAGATCTGACAATGGAAGTAGAAGCAATAAAGAAAGCAGAATATTAGGGAATCTTGGAGATAAAAATGTAAGAAAGAGAACAGGAAAAACAGACACAAACATCACTAACAGAATCCACAAGATGGAAGCGAGAATCTCAGGCATAGAACATATGACGAGGCTGGAAAATATGATAGAAGAAATTGATACTTCAAAGAAAGTGTTAAATCTAAAAGAATCTTGACAAAATATGTCTAGGAAATCTGCGATACTATGAAAATACCTAACCAACAAATAATAATAGGAATAGAAGAAAGTGAGGAGTCCCAGCTCCAAGGACCAGGAATTATTTTCAACAAAATTGGAGAAGAAAAATTCCCCAATCTAAAGAAAGAGATACCTATAAACATAAAGGAAGCATACAGGACACAAATTAGACTAGACAAGAAAAGAAAATTCACCCTTCCACATAATTAAAACAAAAGTTCTCCAGAAAAAGAAAGGATATTAACAGTGGCAAGAGAAAAAGGCCAACTAATGTATACACTCAGACCTATCATGATTTTTCAACAGAAATTCTAACACCCAGAAAGGACTGGGCAGATGTCTTGCAAACCCTAAGAGACCACTCCTGTCACCCCAGACCACCATACTCAGCAGAACTCTCAATCACCATAGATGGAGAAAAAACCATATTCCAAGACAAAACCATATTTAAACAAATCTATCCACAAATACAGCTTTAAAGGAAGTACTAGAATAAAAACTTCATTCCACGGAGGGTAACTATAGCAAGAAAATACAGGAAATTACCAACTACATACCAGCAAAACTAAAAGAAAACACACACACACACACTCACACACACACACACACACACCCTAATACCATCAACATAAAAATAACAGGAATTAACAATCTTTGGTCATTTTAAATCTCTCAACATCAATGGTCTTAACTCCATAATTAAAAGGTACAGGCTAACAGAAAGCTTGTGAAAATGTAATCCATCATTTTGATGCATATGAGAAACATACATCAGCAACAAAGATTCGCATCACCTAAATGAGAAGGGTTCAGAAAAACATTTTCCAAGCAAATGGACTCAAGAAGCAAGCTGGAATAGCCATTCGAGTACCTAGAAAATAGAAGTTCCACCAAAATTAATGAAAAGAGATGGGAAGGACACTACATACTCATCACAGGAAAATTTCACCTAGATAAAATCTCAATTCTGAACATCTACACTCCAAATGCAATGGTACTTTCATTCATAGGTACCATTTTAGGCTATGTGGGATATTTTGTCAGCCCATATAAATGTTCAGAGTATTTTTTTTATACCTGGGAGAATAGCATTTGAGTTTTCATGGAGGTTACTGTTCAATTTGAAACTGACTTGGTAGCCATTTTCACACTACTAACTCTTGCCATCATAAACATGGCATAGTTTTTAGTCTTCTAGTATCTTCTATAGTTTAGTGGCCATGATTGGCTTTCGTCAGTTTCTATCATGGGAAATTGTATTTTCTACTTCAGTTATGGCAAAATTCATGCTATCTACCATTCAATAGATTGCAAGTTGCCTTTCAGAGCATGAAATATATTATTCCAAGTTCTCCTGCTTTTTCACTTTTATGTTGTTCTACTGGATCTCCCTTTATATACCATGTGGCATTTATCTCTTGCAACATTCAATGTCACATTTGTTTCTTGTAGTTAGTGAATATACGGTTACATGGGTGGGACAGGTTTCATTGAATCTCTCTTCTTGATCTTAAAAATAATAAATACATCCTGTACATAAACAGGAATCTCTTCTGCAAAGTTTGAAACAATTTATTATGAGTTTATCGACAATGTCTTTAGCATGGAATTCTTTCCCTATTCTATGCTATAATTTACAGAGTTGTGTCTACGTTTGGTTTCTATTGCTCTGATAAGGACCATGAGTGCACTGGCTAGTTTTATGTCAACTTGATACAACCTAAAGTCATCTGAAAGGAGGGAAACTCAATAAAGAAAATGTCTTCATAAGATCAGGTTGTAGGTTAACTGTAAGGCATTTTCTTAATGATTGATGTGGGAGTTCCCAGCCTATTGTGCGTATGGTCATGCCTGGGCTGCTGGTCCTTGGTTTTATTAAAAAGCAGGTTGGGGAATCTATGATGAATAAACCAGCAAGTGGTACTCCTCCAAGGCCTTTGTATTAGTTGCTGCCCCAATATTTCAGAATGAATTACTTCAATAATGGACTATGATGTGGAAATGTGAGCCAAATAGACCCTACCCATTCCAACTTGCTTTTGGTCATGCTGTTTCAGCATAGCAATAGTAACCTTTGCTAAGGTTACTAAGACAGAAATTAGTGCCACAATCATGTGGTATTGCTGTGGGAGACCTAACCATGTTCTTTTGGGAAAGACTATGGAAGGACTTTGAGACTTTGGGGTAGAAAATCCACTGAATGTTGAGAGACCGATTGGCTGTTCTGTAGGAGGCTGGAAAATAAGGATGTTGAGAGTAGTATAGACAATGAAGACCTGGTCTATGAAGTTTCAGAGGGAAATGAAGACTTTCCCAAGTCATTTGTATAAGAAATCAGTGATGTGTTGTCAGCTGGAATTCAAGAACCATAGTCTCTGTTGAGAAGTCAGGTGTAATTCTGATCTGTCTGCCTTTATATGTTACTTGTCCTTTTTTCTTTGCTGCTTTTAATATTTTTCCATATATTCAGTGTTTGATTATTATGTGGCAGCGGGGTATGTTTTTTCTGGTCTAGTCTATTTGGTGTTCTGTAATCCTCTTGAATGTTAAAGGCATCCATTTCATTAGGTTGGTGAAATTTTCTTCTATGATTTTCTTGAAAATATTTTCTGGTCCTTGGAGCCGGGAACCTCCTTTTTTGGCTATTCCTATTATTCTTAAATTTCATCTTTTTAGGGTGTCCTTGATTTCCTTAATGTTTTGTGTTAAGAATTTTTATCAATTTAATATTTTATTTGAAAGATGGATTGATTTCTTCAACTGTACGTAATGCGCTGTGATTCTCTCCCCCAATCTTTTATATTCTGTTGGTCATACTTACCCCTGTAGTTCCTCCTCTCTTCTCTAAGTTTTCCATCTCCAGGTTTTTCCTTTCAGTTTGTGTTTTCTTTATTTATT
Organism: Acomys minous; assembly: GCF_964271855.1. Lineage (NCBI taxonomy): Eukaryota > Metazoa > Chordata > Mammalia > Rodentia > Muridae > Acomys > Acomys minous. Next base: position 81,989,762 of record NC_140484.1, read on the forward strand.
CTATTTCCATTTTAATGTCATAAGCTATTTTACTCATTCATCTGCTTGACTGTATTTTCTGAATTTCTTTGAGAGAGTTATTGTGGGAAGGATTGTAAGCTTTGTGGGCTTTGCCCTTGAACACACCATGGATACTCTCTGAGATTAACATTGAGATAGACTGGGTGGAGCCATCCTGGGCCTGGAATTCAGGAAGTGGACCTGGGGACTCCACCTGGACTATTGTGTTTCTAATCGTCCCTCAATGGGAGAGAGAGACCACCCCTTACACATGACAGACAGGCAGACAGAGAGAGGACAGAGGAACAACAGGGTCAGACTGGGCTTGAGCGCATGTGGATCGGCAAGAGGATCAGCGAACAGGCCAGAGACACCAAGGGACCCATCCTGTGAAACAGATACCAGAAGGTTCACTCTTTTTTTCTTTAACCATTTTTCCCTTTTGTGTAAGGTAGTTGGGTTGTATAATAAAGTTTAATTGCTAAAAAAACAGAGCCAACAAGTTATTTGTTTCCTCCATGAACTCATAAACAGAACTTTAAAGTAATTTTTCTGTGTTTCAGCTACATTAAAATATCCAGATTTTTTCTTTGTTTGGTTCTCTCTCTCTCTCTCTCTCTCTCTCTCTCTCTCTCTCTCTCTCTCTCTCTGTGTGTGTGTGTGTGTGTGTGTGTGTGTGTGTGTGTGTGTGTGTGTTTCTGGGATCCACGTTGTCCTGGCTTTTGTTTACGGTGTTCTTACCCTGGCCTTTAGTCATCTGTTTATTCATGGTTTGGCTGTGGTACCAGCTGTGTATCTCAAGACTTTGTGATCCAGTGAGGTCTTGCTGGTGGTCTCAAGACAGCTCCGCTAGAATTGAGACAAATCTGAGGTCTGATTGCAGGAGGAACACACACACACACACACACACACACAGAGAGAGAGAGAGAGAGAGAGAGAGAGAGAGAGAGAGAGAGAGAGAGAGAGAGAGAGAGAGAGAAAGGATCGGAACTTGAATAGGCAGAAAGCACATGGGGACATGAGCCTTGGATCCTGTGCAATTCTGGGACTTGGGAGACAGTTGTGGGGACTGAAGAAAGTTTGGAAAGTCATGTAAGTTCTAGGATATTATGAACTAAACCACCTACCTACTAGCAAAGTTCCAATGAAGTGAGAGAGTGGCACTGTATCAGAGCTCAAGGGGAAAGCAAGGAAGCTCCCATGCACCATATTAACACAAAGGAACAAGAACATCTCAGAAAACATGACGTGGCATGGTCAGCAGAAACAACAAAGCAGTCAGCACCTGTCTGTGAACAGAGGTGCTGCTCAAGCAGAGCTCAGAGGAATGTGTGCCCCACTACTGTAAGGGCCTGAGTGCTGTGGGGCTATGAGAAAAGGGGAGCATCTCACTTACCAGGTACTGATTTCTTCCCTGATCATTTTTAAGTGGTAGAAATGGCGGCATCCTTGGACTGTACACTTCAGGCTAGACACTCTGTTTGATGCAGATTCCAGAACTGTGCAACACCTGCACCCAGGTTTTCCAAATGAAGACAGCACCTGTTCATGGGGACAGGTCCTTATCAGCCCCCATCCACAGCCCTTCAGATTTCCTGGTCTTGCCTCAAGCTCCAAGCCTAGAAAAAACAGAGTAAAAACTTAGATAACATGAAAGCTGAGCTTGCAATACTTCTGAATGCCTATGAGAACACAAAAGAAAATGAAGACATACCACTCCTCCCTTTAGCACACCCTGACATGCAGCAGCCTCTGTACTGTGCTGATGCTGGGAGCCTAAGACAGAAGCCTGCTTTGATAATGCCAGCTTGGGAGGTCGCATCTTGCATCTGAGTCAGGGGTGCTGGAGAATGAGATGGTATCTAGCATTGACTTTAAAGACATCACTACTATTCCCCTTCCCCAAATCTTCAACTCCCTCACAGACAAAGACCAATTCTAAGATCCCACAGCAACCAAGTCCACATACTACACAGTTATCCATAGGGATCAGGCCCAGGAAATCTGCAGAGTCAACAGTGGACCACCCGACCTGCTAGGAAAGGAAAATCATAAAGACTTTAGCTGCTTGATGGAGCTCCTAAGGCCAAAATACAGCACCGAGACCTAGCGGAGAGAGAGGGGGCTGTGGGCAGTAATGGGGGAAGTGACAGAGCTATTGACAACATGGCCAAGCAGTTACAGGACAAAGCTCCTAAAGTGGCACCCAGGCCCAGCTGAGCTAAAGGACATGGGCAAAACAAAGCCAAGTTGACCAGAGAAAACAACTCCAAGAAAACAGAGAAGCTACAGCAGTCAAGGAACAGAGTCAAGTCAGAAGAGCAGCACACCACTCCCAAGACCAAGAGGAAGAGGAATCCTCCTGAGCTCAGCCACAACAGCTTTAAGAAGCTTTAAACCCACCTCGGCATGCACAGGCCAGAGTCTGTGCTGATCTCGTATGCACTGCATAAGAAGAGTGAGATGAAAACTAGCACATGCTACTCCCAGGCTCTGCAAAATTTCAGCAGTAACAAAGATCCAAGAGCAGGCCCAGCCAGAGTAGCACTGCCAGACATGCCACATGAGGGCCAGGGCCCTGACAAAACCCTAGGCAGGGCACAGAGAACAGAGAACAGAAAGCAATGCTCACAAGGAATGTCCAACCTCATCCCAGTATGAGCTGCCCATACATGTGAAGGTCAAGTTAGTACCTCTGCCTTTCCCACCCCTGGACAAGCCTCTAGACAGACCTGTTTCTAGAAAGCCTCTCTCCCTCGCTTCTTTCAGGCCACTGAAGCTTACCCTGCAAGGCCTCATTCCCACTCATTTCAGCCTATCCCACTCAGGCCATCCCTGAAGCCTCTGTCAGCACATCTTTGATGGCCTTTGCCAAGCCAGCTCTGCCAATTTCCACCAGTGCCTCACGACCTAATGTACCCAACTCCATCCAGCATATCACTGTGCCTCAGTCAGCTGCATCAAGGCCTGCAGCCTATAGAGCATCCTCTCACACTTCACTCCAGAGGGAGCTTGTTTCTGCTTCCAGGAACAAGGTATCATCCTCTCCCAAACCTCAAACCAATTATGTGCTGCAAGCCTTCAGCCACCAACTACTTCTGTGAAGGAAAATTGAAATTCCAGAGCCAGTTACCTCACAGCCATCACAGAAGAGCTGAGGCCAGAGAGTGAGGGCATGAAGAAGAGGACTCAGCAGGAGTGAGAGAATTCTGTCCAGTATCCTTCTCTTTGGAAAATGTAGCTTTTCCTGCTGACAAAACAATATAACAATTTCTTGATATTATTGCCATGTAATGTAAGAGCTGGCCAGATGTTGTAACAAAGTGCTTTCTCTTTATGATAAATTGCAATTATCAATCTATAAATGTGGTTTTATTTCTTAAACTAAAGCTTCTAGTAACACTGTGGCTATCTAGTCTTCAATCCCATCAGAGACCCAAGAAGGAAATTCTATCTAATAAAGGAAGTGCTGGTGGGCAACTTCCAGGTGTGTTGATAGAACAGACAGAGCAGACCACTCGAACAATCACCGGATTCTGCCCATTATTGGGGCAATCAATCTTCAGCCTTGTCGGCCCAAAACATCCAACAAACTGCTTTTTGAAGCAGGAATTCCAACAGTTTGGTTCACCTAGTCTTTCAAAGCTGGACAGTCAACTTTCCAGCAACACTGTTGATCATAGTGGACAGTCAGCCTGTCATCAGCAGTAGAGATAATTCAGTTCCTCAGTCTAGTGACCATTCTGTCACCCTTGTCTCTTGATGCCCCTCATCTTCCATGCAGCCAAGAGCAGATATCTCTCTCTGTCAGGAAAGCCCTCATCAGTAAATGCCACATTCTGTGGATCTCTGAAGAGTTTGAAGACCAACTCTCTATCTATTCTTACAGTTCTCAATCTATTCCTTTGAAGGCATATACAAGAAATTAAACAAACCTGCTCTAGGACAAAGTAAGTTAGCATCTAGTAAGATTTATAGGTAACTAAATACCAACTTTTATCTCCGATCTTCCTGAACAGATTATTAATAGTTTTCATAAGTGGCACATGAATAATACATTAAATAAACATTGAATAAAATGATCTTAAGTTTCTAACATACAATATCTAATATTTTATCAACATATACAATGCATAAGGCAAAAAATGAATAGCAATCTACAACTTAAGTTTTTATCAATGTGAAGCAAAAGTTGAATAAAATATTCTTAAATTTCCATCAATCAAAAGCCTTAAATTTTCATCAATCTACAATACCAATGTAAGATTTTGGAGGCTAGTAGATTCAATAATCTACCTTTTATTCTATAAACCTATATCCTCCCTTCCTTCCCCTTTTCCTTAATATTAGATTAGATGGAAAGATCAGAGAGAAAGAATGATAGAAGAAAGAAATTCCCAAATGTAACTTTTATTAATTGTAACTAACCCCCTTAGGCAAAAATGAGCATTGGTAAGCCACTAAAAACACCCAACCCACCTAGTGGGAACGTGGGCCTCATGTTCTCAAAATTACTTTATGCCATTTAGGAGAAAAAAAAATTGGGTACTCTAGAAAAATAAAATATTGGCCAAGTGCTGGAAAAGCTAGCTGTATCTGTTTTTGTCCAGTCTTTTGGGGATCAATCCTTTTGGCTAGCCGTTTTGTTGTTAATATGCATGCAATTTCTGGAGGAAATAGTAGTGTCAGAGGCAGAAGTTCGATCTTCATCATTATCCTGGTTTTTCCTTTGAAAGTAAGCAAACTTTGGAAATCATTAGTATAGGTATGTTAGTACCTATACTTGAGGCAATTTGCTTGGGGCGCCAGAGGCATTCTTTTGGGGTTAAATCACTCAGGCTGCCTGCCTGTCTTCAGCATTGTCCTGTTTTTTACAAATAATACAAGGCTCCGCCTGCATGTACACCATAGGCCAGAAGAGGGCATTAGTTCTCCAAGCTGTATGAAACAATGCCAAGTTCTAAGAACCAGGTAGCTCTTAATATTCACTTGTTATATGGTCAGATCTAATCTTTATAAGTTTTGTTGGTAACCATATTTTTTCACTCCCTGTGGAAACATACGCATAGCCACAACCCCATCTCAAAACTATTGTAAGTTTCCATTTCATACTCAACAAATCTTTGTAGAATATTGGTTGTGCCAGCTCCTCAGTGTTTTCTTTCTTTCTTTCTTTTCTTTCTTTCTTTCTTTCTTTCTTTTTAAATGTTTGGATCCCTTTATTCCATGGCCTTTATTAAAAACACAAAGTGGCCAGATAATTTTTTAAACTACAGCTTAAATATCAAAAAAGTAAAACAGGGGTCAGTGTCACTGCAACAGAACTCCAGGCACAGCAGGAGGAAGAGGCCAACCAATGACTAGCTTCAATGTCTTAAAATACAGTGAGGTACATTCTCATCTATGATTACTTATATTCATACACTGAAAATATCCGTTATCTGAACAAATTCTGTGGTTTGCTACAAAATGTGGTCCATACACTATGCATGAATAATTTATCCTTTTTAGATAATGAAATAAAGTTATCAAATCTTCATGTATGTTCCAAACATTAAAAAGGAAATCAAAAGCCTCAGGTCTAGAATGCAAGGGGGAAAAGGCCCATCCACCTGCTCTTCAGCATGGCAAGGACACATGTTTCCTTACTTTAAAACGTTTATTCTTTTAAAAAATTAGTTGCTTTTTATACAGATATACAGAATTCTTAATGTTTCTTTGGTAATGGATTATAATGGAACTTTACAACTATATAAAAAGTTACCTTTGTCTAAGAAACAGTATTTACCTGTGTGTACATAGTGGACTGACAGAGTTCTCTACCATTCAGCACCCTAATTGTCAAAATAAGATACCTCACATTATAGGATCTTCAAAAAGAAAGATACAGACAGGCACACATGCACATACGTGTGCATGCACACACACATCCATAACCTTGTGTGGCTCAAAACACAGTATCATGGCCTATCTGCAGGCAACTTGGAAGTAATCGCTGAATACAATTAATTAGTGATAAGAAAAATCCTTTCAGTGATAAAAAAAAAAACAGCAGTCCCATTAAGCTCACTTTAGCTCAACACTATGCCAGAAACCACAACCTTCTGCTACTCCACATATGCTTGTACTTTAAGACGAGCCTTCCTGCCCCAAAGCAACTGCAGTGTAGCTTTGAAATGAAGCAGAAAAACAGACAAAACCCAGTGCTGGTGACAGACAGACATCAACTTCACTTCTTCCTTCTTCACAAAGACTGAAACCACATTCCAGGACCATGAAGAGCTAGGAGTCACCTATTTCCATAGACTTATTTGTAGACTATGCAGCAACATTGTTGTCTTTCTTATATTCAAAATCTGCAAACTCCTTACTCCACCCCCCCCCCCACGACTGCCTCTGAATCCGCCATGAAATCTTCGATGGGCAGTGAAGGTCCCTCCTCGGCCATTACCATGTCCTCTGGCACCACGGAAAGCAAGGCCTCCTCTGTCTCAGTAGCCCCCACGGCCACGGTTTGGAGGAAGTGGGATTCCAAACGTTTCAGCATTTAACCTTCTTTCTTCAGGCCAAGTTGGTCTCCTTTCTCTATTATCATCACGAGAAATATTGTCAAAGAAGGATTTAGTTTTGTCATAATAGCAGTTGGGCCCAAGCGGGTCTTCTTCATCGGCTTTGCCTTCCCGGTTTTGCTTATCAACGCCAGAGTCTCCTGTATCTTCACCATTTACAGGTTTCTCTTGTTTCTAAAGTGTATCTTCTTTTAATTTTGTTATGAAATTCTCTGTCGATTTCCTCCTTGTTAAATTGTGCATTTGCACTTTCAGAGTCAAAGTCTTTCTCAAATTTCATTGGCCCGTCTTGACGATATGAAGTCTTCCCCTGCCACCTCGATGACCCCCATGTCCTCTCCTAGGAGCCCGGAACTACTTGCCTCTTGCTATCATTTCTGAGTTGCTCATTCTCTGGCCTTGGGACTTTGTGTACGTCAGCTCGCCTATGCTCTTGGTTATCTATTGCTTTTTGGCTGGTCGGTGGCAAAGGCCTGGTTGATACAGGGCTCCTTCTCCCAACAGGTGCTGGAGCAGGTAAGTGGGCCGAGGTGGTCTGCACTGCTTGTTCCATGGTTGGACTTTTTCTCAAAGGGTCTAAATGAGGGCTTGATCGACCTTGGACTAGCTGTGGTTTTACAGGTCTTGTATCCTGTGTGAAAGCAGAACCAACTGCAATGCTCTGGGATAAAGTACCACTATTTGATGCTTCTGTTCCAAAGGATGTCAAGGAGCTCCCAGCAACACCAACGGCACCAAACTGCTGCCCAACTACTGTACTCAGACTGAATTGACTGTATGCTGGCATCCTGCCAAAAGGTCCATAGGAACCCACTGACTGGAATGAAGAAGAAGATGAACCTAGTGAAGACTGAACAATAGCTCGGTCCTGAGGCAAAGAACATTGTGGTTTCGGTGGCTCACATACAGTGAGGTCTTTGATATCACTCCCTCGAAATATAATATATTGGAAGACTTCATCTCGAGGTGGTATTGGGCGATCTGTTAGTCTGTCTTCTGTACTGAAGGATCGAACATTCAGATGATAAATGAAGCCGATGTGGCCATGGGAGCCAAGAGCCATGGGTAAGCTGGAACTTGAGCCTCATATTCAGCTCTGGACTCCCCTTATGTACGAGGATGACTCAGAAATAATAGGGCCTGAAAACCTTTGGTGAGGGCTACTGTGGTGTTCTCCGTGTCAATGGTGTAGAGGATGCCCTCATAGCGTATCTCTGCCTTGGAGATGAGGCTGATCTTGCTGCTGATGTAAGGGTTGTCCCCGCTCATGGCAACATCGTAGCTCACACTCAGGCAGATCCCGCTCCACATGACTGCCTGCTCACTCCTTACAGCAGGCACCTCAGAACCAACATGGCAGCTGCGCCGACTCTGCTATCCTTTTCCTTCACCTTCGGTCCCCGCCGCCCAACCAAGCCTCCCGCCCTCCTCCTTAGTCTTTTCTATCACTCAGTGTCTCTCCGCAGCTGATGTCCCTTCATCATTAACATTAAGAAATTTTAGAGTCAACAAAGCATTATTTAATCAGTCCCTGGGTGCCTTTACCCTTCCCTTTTACTTAATAAGGATTTCTTTTACGGTACAATTAGCTCTTTCCACAACTGCTTGTCCTGTGGGGTTGTGAAGTATACCAGTAACATGTTTTATATTGTAATACATAAAGAAGTTTTTCATCTTAAAGGACACATATGCAGGAGCATTGTCTGTCTTATTTTGTGTAGGTATTTTCATAAATGTCATTATTTTTAGTAAATGAGTAATCACACAGTCAGCCCTTTCAGAACTTAAGGCAGTTGTTTATTGAAAACTTGAATATGCATCAATGGTATGATGCATTGTAAAATGAAATACAACCATCTGTCAAATTTCATTCCTTTTGTTACCTCTAGGGTTAATTTTAGCAGGTAATGGTATTTGACTATATAAGGAACATGTAGGACACTTATTAATTATTTTTCTGTCTTGTTGTCAAGTGATAGAGAATCTTTTTTTAACCCCTTACCATTGGCATGATGTTTTTCATGAAATTTTGAGGCTTCGAATATATTACCTATCAATAATTTGTTGATCTCTTCATTTCCTTGTGCCAGTGGACCTGGTAAACCTGTATGGGATTGAATATGAGTAATATACAAGGAATAATTTCTGCTTCTGATGACCTGTTGCAGTTCTATAAATAATGTAGTTAATTCTGAGTTATCAGCAGTTTCTATATGCAAAACAACTCTTTCAGGATGGATGGAGGGCACCCGGGGCTGGTATGTAAGTGAACCACATGCCCTAGGTGAACAGAGAACCAGAGCCTATGTCTGAATACTGAGGGATAGGGTGCTGGGGAAATGACAAGTTTTCTACATCTGACAGGTAACGGGGTACACATCTCTACTATCCTGGCAGAGTCAGGAGCATCTCACTTCCATAGCAACTTTGCAACAGAGTAAAATCGTTTCAAAAAGTGCAATAAGGGGTGTCAAGATGGCTCAGAAGATAAAAGCACTTACTGCCAAGCATGGGAAGGTGAGTGTGAGCATGGGATCCACAAAGTAGAAGAAAAGAACCCACTCCTGAAAGTTGTCCTCTCAACTCCACATAGGTTTTAGCATGCACACACATGGATAAATTAATGCTTGTTAAAGTTTTGTTTCAAAGGCAGGGTCTCACTATGTAGCCTCAGCTGCCCTACAACTCACTATGTAAACTAGGCTAGCTGGAACTCAGAGATCCACCTGCCTCAGCCTCCTTCATGTTGGGATTAAAAAGGTACAACACCGCACCTGGCTAAGGATGTAATTTTTTAATTAAAATAAAACATGCTACCCCTGTTCCCCCATTCTGTCTAGTGGGATTTATGGTTAGTAAGTCAATCAACAAACGCCTCCTGAAGGTCTTACATTCCACAAACTATCACTTTTCTAACTGGTAAGGCCTGCCTGTAACCAAATGATGGAAATGAGGGTGAGTGGGTGGGATTCCCTCCTTCCCAGTGGCCTCTTACCCCAGGGTAGCCTTGGCTTCAATTTCCCCACTTGTAAATGAAAACAAGTTAAAACACTGCCTCTCCACACACATCTGGATTTCAATTTGTCTTTCCTTCTCAGAAGCCAACTTTGGAGCTTGAGATACTGTGTGCCAGGCCACATCCAGGGTCCAATTTTCCCCCAAGATGGACCCGCAGGCATGGGGCTCCACAGGGACAAACAGGCCAATGGGAACAGAGAACAGAGAGGCAGGTGGGGAGCCAGGACCACAGGACTTGTGGCCTCAAGCAACCTAGGCTGCTGGCTTCAGGCTTGGCTTCAGTCCTGCTCCCAGGACTCCTCATTAAGGCAGTAGAAAGCATCCCATGGAAACCTATCACCCCTCCTGACTTCTTCAGAGGGCCTGAGCTGCTGAGAGAGACTCCAGCTGCTCATCTCCAGGCAGCTGCAGCCTGTGAAAACAAACAAACAAACAAACAACAAACAAACAAACACAAAACACCCCCATCTGCACTGGGCAGGGCCTAATCCCCAGCTCTCTGGGCACAGAGCTCCTGCTAGGCTGAGCAGGTGCTTGTCATCAACACCCAACACCACACACCCCTACCCCTGCCACCATGCCCACTGGCCCATTTGGGAACCCTCTGACAATCCCCTGGTTTGCTCAAGATAGGGGTCCGGATGGTGAATTCAGTGGGACAGACACTGCATCAGGAGTCCAGAGATGAGTCTAGGGCCAGCCAGTACTGTTCCTCTTCTAACTTGCTGCTTCTTTTTTCTTTTTGGACAGAAGATGGGCTGACATGCAGGGCCTCATGGGTGCTAGGCATATGTTGCTGAGTTCCTTTGCTCGCCCTTCACCTCCTTTTAAGCACCTCAAGGCACATGAAATAAACCTGATGCCACAGATGTCCTGTGGGAGCACAGTGTAAGACTATGTTCTGTAAGGCATTCTCTTTCTCATTCAGTTGATACAGTGTTTGCCTAGCACACATGAAGACCCAAATCCTACCCAATCACCCCCATGGAAACAGGCATAGTCGTGCACACCTATAATCCCAGAACTCCAGATATGCTAGGTCATCGTCAACTACATTGCCACGAGAAAGGAGAAGGAGAGAGACTTGAAATGAAGAGAGGAAGGTCGCCATGGGTTAACTGGAGGAGAAGCACATGGCCGGCAGCGTAGATGAAAAATCCAGCCCAGATAAAAAACATTAACAAGTATTACTACATAATTGATTGTCATGGTAAGGTAGTTTCATAATATCGAATTGTCCAACTTTAAGCATGGCATAGCTTTTGACTTTTCTGCTATCTTCTGTAGAGCTTTGTTGGTGATCATAGATTTTTAGCCAGTTTGAACATACAAGTTTTTCTTTGTCCTACATCCATGACAATATTTCTGGCTACAACAAGAAAGGTCAACAGTTGAGAGCTATCAATGACCAGGGATTGTTAATTTATGGTATTTTGCTGTTGTTGTTGGTAGTTTGTAGTGTGTGTGTGTGTGTGTGTGTGTGTGTGTGTGTGTGTGTGTGTGTGTGTGTTTGTGTTTGCCTGTGGTTTTGTGGGTATAATTAACCTCCTTAGGTTTCAGTTTGCTCTAGTCCCTTGCATACACCTGGATTTGTGGATGGATATTGCTTAAATTTGATTTTTTATGACAAAATATCTTGTTGTCTCTATCTATGGTGACTGAAAGTTTTGCTGGGTATAGTAGTCTGGGCTGGCTTTTGTGTGTGGTCTCTTAGAGTCTGAAAAACATCTGTTCTGGCCTTTCTGGCTTTTCCAGTCTCTATTGAGAAGTCAGCTGTAATTCTAATAAGTCTGCCTTTATGTTACTTGGCTTTTTTCCTTGGCAGCCTTTAGTAATTTTTTTTCTCTTCCGTGTGTTTTGTGTTCTAATTATTATGTGGTGCTGGGACTTTCAGTTTTGCTCCAATCTATTTGCTGTTCTGTATGCATACTGTACTTTTACAGGCATGTTCTGTAGATTAGGAAACTTTTGAGTATTTTGTTAAAAATGCTTTTGGGCAGTTGAGCTGGTATTCTTCTCCTTCTTCTATTCCTATTATTCGTAGGTTCGTGTCTTTCCATAGTGTCCCACATTTCCTGGATGTTTCATGTTAGGAACTTTTTAGATTTTACATTTTCTTTGACCAAAGCATCTACTTCTCTTATTGGATCTTTAATGCCTGAGAGTCTACATCCATCTCTTTTATTCTGTTGGTGGTGCTTGTGTCTGTAGTTCCTTGTAGGCTTCACCTTTTCCAAACCTACTTTATTTGGGGTTGGTTAAATGCTTATACCTCTCTTGCAACCCACCCACCCTAGATAGGAGTGAAAGGAGATTTAGGGGAACAGGATTAGTAGACCTTGTTGGATTCAGTTCCTGAGACTTATTCTCCTGGCATAGTCTATAGGATTTCAGCATATTAGCAAAACTACCACAGTTGCTGCTGGAACCTGGAGCAACTGGAAATGAAGCCTCAGCTTGAGCCCAAAAGCCTTGAAGCCTTCGCTGGAACAGTTCTCTCTTAGAACATATTGAAGTGGAGTGATGAACAGCCAAACAATACTAAGACCCCCAAAGCCCCAGCCTCCTGTACACACACACACACACACACACACACACACACACACACACACACACACACACACACATATATATATATATATATATATATATATATATATATATATCTTCTCAGAGTCTGTACTATGATGTTTTTCAGCAGACAAAACTCAAGTTCCCCCAGAAAGTGGTTTGACTTCCAAGTGGATAAACACTGCTGCTATCTCGCAAGTCTGCTCCCCATCCCATACTAGGGATCAAAACAAAAACATGTTTATCTCCACTAGAGGTCCTGTTCAGTTACCTAGGTTTTCCATTTCCAGTATTCTCTCAGTTTGTGTTCTCTATTACTTCTATTTACATGTTCAGGTCTTGAACTGTTTTATTCATATCCTTCAACTGTTTGTTTTGCTTTGCTTTCTTTAAGAGGTTCATTATTTTCCTCCAGTTGTTTGTGCTTTCCCATATTCTTTAAGTGATTTGTTCATTTCCTCTTTAAAAACCTGTATTTTCTTCATAAAGTTGTTTTCAAGGTCATTTTCTTATGCTTCATCAGTGTTGGAATACTCAGCGCTTGCTGTATTAGGATAGCTGGACAACAGTAGTGACATATTCCCCTGGTTATCATTGATTTTTATACTGGCATTTGATCACCTGGGTTTGGGGTGATTATAGATCTAAATGTCAATTTTTTTCTAAGTTTGTCTTTGTTAGATGGGGGTTTTGTTCTATGGCTTCTGTTTCCTCTCTGGCCTTCAGGCTGGATTGGTGTGTGGTTGAGCAGAGGGTCTCACGTCAAGTTGGTGTCTGGACTTCTAATGGCTGAATGGCCTGTGCTTAAGGAAGAGTTTTCTAACCAAGTTGGGTGCTGGAGTTCTGGCTGCTGGTGTGGCCTCTGGTCTAACTGGGCATTCTCTACAGGTGATGTGAAGATGTGACATAGTGATATGGAGGGAAGGGATGGTTGACTTTGTGCTGGGAAGCTTTTTGAGTGGTGGAAGGCTGTCCAACAGAATGTAGCCTACCTGGGCTTCTGGGTACCATTTTGGCCTTTGGTGGAGCAATGGGCTGCTATTGGAGGTGTGGGCTAGGATATAGTGCTGAGTAGAGGTGAGGCAGTTGGGTGTAGGCTGGGCAGGTTCTGTGGGAATGTTAGTGGCCCTGGGATTCTTGGAGCTGGTATGGTATGGTGGACTAGGGTACTCTCTCCCCCTTTTTCATTCAGTAATGTGATGGGCAAGGTTCTACTTTGGTCTCCTTTAGTTTTCTAGATGCCACCTGTACAGAATCAGGCAACTCATTCTTAAAACTTGGGGAAACTTTTGTTAGTATTTCATATTAAATGTGTTCTGTCACTTCAATGTAAAATTATTCTGCTTTTCCCAGAGACACGATTCATAGGTTTGTGTTTTAATTGCTTCATATCTCTAAAATGTTTTATCTTCATGTCTTACTAATTTCCATACTCGATTTCAAGCTCTGATAATAGTGTTCTAGCTATATGCATGCTATTGCTTTGGCTTTCCTCAGTGATTTTAATTTTAGTACTGAATATTTCCTCTTATAAATTTCAGGAATGTTTCCCCCAATATTCCCAACTCTAGAGAGCTGAGATTTCACATTTATCACTGATTTCCATAAAATATCATTGGAAGACATTATTGGGGCCTAGAGAAATGACTCAGTGGTTAAGCACACTGGTTGCTCTACCAGAGGACCTGAGTTTAATTTCCAGTAACCACATGGTAGCTCACAACCATCTATATTATGATAAATTATGATAAATTCTTCTGGTGTACATGAAGATAGCATGCTCATATACATAATAAAAATAGATATCTTTTTAAAAAAAGAAGATGCTATTGAGCAGGGACAAGATGGCAGTGCACACTAATGACCATGTTAAGAGGGCAGAGCTGCAGGGACTGGGAAACAGACTGAAGGGAATGAATCAAGAGCACCATCTGTCCCCTCATTGCAGGTGGACAACTCCCGGTACACAAGGCACAAACTTAAAATACCCTGTGCTCCTCCAAATACAGGAGAGAGAGCACAGAAACCTTGGGGAACAGAAGGATATCTGTGGAGGGCTGCTGTGTGGCAGGTGGCTGTGTAGTGCAGAAAACATGTGAGCAAACGGGCTCCTATCCAAAACACAGTCTTGGGGACTTCTCAAATGAAACAAGTGGGGAGGATAAAATGAAGCCCCCATCCTTACCCCACCAAGGATGGACTTTCCCTGTGGTTGGGAACCACAAGCTCCAAGCACCCTGCACTCTTTAGAGTACTGGAGAAGGGTAGGCCTGCAGATGAACAAAGGATAAATACAATGGAAGCAACACAGAATTCTGGCATCCAAGCCACTGTTCTTATTTGAGGCTGATTTCTCTGAGGAAACAAGTAGCCAGAGGAATCCTACAAAATCACTGATCCTGGGTGGCAGAGCTGGGACGAATCTAGACCCAGGAGGACAGTGACGGCCAATCCAGTATATGAAGCAGCTGTTTTCCAAAGATACTCACTCCCATGACTGCCAGCTTAGAAATCCCACAACCTCTAAGCAGATGCCTAAAAGAAAGGGTAAGAAGACAAACAACAAAAACTAGGACAGCACAGCTTCACCAGAAAGCCCAGACATCAGCAGATACTCTAATGCAGCTGAATCTCAGGAAACTGACATTCAAACTATGCATATACAGTTATTTGAGAATTGTAAAGAGGAAATAAATAGATTCTTCCAAGAAATTCAGGATAATACAAAGGAACAAAAAGAGACTACCTACTAGAAACAAGAAACCACAATCAAACAGGTGAAGGAAATGAGTAAAGCAGTTCAAGACATGAAAACAGAACTAGATACCATTAAAAAACTCAAATTGAGAAAACCCTTGACATGGAAAAAATTAGAGAAGAAAGCAGGAATCGAACAGACAAGTATAACTAATGGAATCCAACATATGGAGGAGAGAATCTCAGGGTCCAAATATACAGTAGAAAGAATTGGTGCATCTCTCAAAGAAAATAGTAAAACAGAAAATTTTGTGACAAAAACATCCAAGAAATGAAGGGCACCATGAGAAGGCATAACCTCAGGATTATAGGAGTAGATGAAAAAGAGGATGCAAAGTTCCAAGGACCAGAAAATGTTTTCAAGAAGAGCAAAGAAGAAAAGTTCTCCAATACCCTTGAACATATAAGAGGCCTACAGAAGACTAAATAGGATAGACCAGAAAAGAAACTCCTGCTATCACTTAATAATCAAAACACTGAATTTGCAGAACAAAGAAAAGATATTAAAAGCAGTAAGGGGAAAAGGCCATGTAACATATAAAGGCAGACCATCAGAATTACACCTGACTTCTCATGAGAGAACATGAAAAACAGAAGGGCTTAGGCTGAGGTCATCCATACACTAAGAGACCACAGATGCCAACCCAGAATACTATATCCATTAAAACTTAGACTCACCATAGATGTATAAAGCAAGATATTTCATGACAAAACCTGTGGAAGGAATATGACAACGCAAGGTGAAAATAGACTTAGTGGACTTTGTCCTTAGAAGGAATGTGACTTGGTCCCTCATGAAAGCAGGCTTGGTGGGCTTTTTCTGAGACACCACAGATATCCCACTGAGATAAACATTGTGATGGACTGAGAGGAGCCATCCTGAGTTTTTCCTTAAGAAAAAGGACCTCGGACATTGTGTAGAAAATTGGCCATTGATGGGAGAGGAAAACCAGAGAGAAGACTGTGAGTGGTAGACTGACAAAAGAGGAGATGGAAGGATGAGAGGGGGGCAGAAAGGATTGCAGGCTCAGAACAGTAGAGGAGGATTGCTTCAATTGGGGAGAGGATAAATGTACAGGCCTAGAGATGCCTAGAGACACATCCTGTGGAAATGAGATGTAAAATGTGGAAGGTTTATGCATGTTCTTTTTAACCTCCTTTCCCTCTAGCTTACAATAGTCAGGTGGTAAGGAAGATACTTGTATTGAATAAATACATAATAAAATCCAAATAAACAATATATAAACACCAATATAGCCTTACAGAATATAGTAGAAAGAAAACTCCATCACAATAAGGTCAACCATACCCAAGAAAATACAGTGTATAGATAATCTCACAACAACAAAACTAAAATAGGCACAGCCACACACAGACAACACCAGCTCCACAATAAAACCATCCACAGACATAGGTCACTAATATCTCTCAACATCAAAAGCCTTAGCTCCCCAATAAAAAGAAACAGGCTAACAAAATAAAATGCAAAAACAAGATCCATCAATATGCTGCATTCAAGAAACACATCTCAGCAACAAAGATAGACATTACCAGAGAGTAAACAGCTGGAAAAAGATTTTCTAAGCAAATTAATCCAAGAGGCAAGCAGGAATAGCCATTCTAATATCTGATAAAGTAGATTGTCGATTAAAATTGATCAAGAAAGATGGAGAAGAACACTTCATTCTCATCAAAGGAAAAATTCACTAGGAGGACATTACTATCCTGAACATCTGTGCCCCAAATACTAGGGCATCCACATTTGTAAAAGAAATACCTTTAAATTTTAAATCACACGTTGATCCCAAAAACAATAATATTGGGTGACCTCAGAACCCCACTCTCACCAATGGACAGATGTTCAACACAGAAACTAAGTAGAGAAATAATCAAGATAACAGAGGTCATGAATCAAATGGACCTAACACACATCCACAGAATTTTTCACCCAAACAGAAAAGAATATACCTTCTCCACACCACACCAAACTTTCTCCTAAATTGACAATACAAAACTAGCCTCAAAGGATCAAAAAAATATTGAAATGATCACCTGAATCTTATCAGAACACCGTGGTCTAAAGCTGAATATCAACAACAATAGGATAAACAAAACGCCTATAAACACTGAACAATGTTTACTCAAGGACAACTGGGTCAGGAGTGAAATAAGAAAGAAAATGAAGACTTCTTTAAATTAAGTGAAAAGGAAGGCACAACATAACCAAATCCAATAAAAGCAGTGCTTTGAGGAATGTACATAACACTACGTGCCTTCAAAAGAAATAGGAGAAATGGCATAAAAGCAACTTAATGGAACACCTGGAAGCTCTACAAAAAAAGAGAAGCAGACACACCCAAGAGGATTAGATGGCTGGAAATAATAAAACTCAGGTTGAAATCAATAAATTAGAAACAAAGAAAACAATTCAAAGAATCAAAAAAACCAAGAGCTGGTTCTTTGAGAAAATCAACAAGAGAGACAAACCCTTAGGAAAGCTAAAAGGCAAAGGGAGAGTACCCAAATTAACAAAGTCAGAAGTGAAAAGGGAGATATAACAACAGATAATAAGGAAATAAAAAAATCATTAAGGATTACCTCAAAAGCCTATATGCCAAAAAATTTAAAAATCTAAATGTTATGGACAGGTTTGTTGATAAATTCCACTTCCCAAATTTAAATTAAGATCAGGCAAATAAATTAAACAGTCCTATATCCTCTAAGGAAATAGTAACACACACCAAAGTCTTCCAATAACAACAACAACAACAACAACAACAACAACAAAGGCTAGGGACAGATGGATTCAGCTCAGACCTTCAAAGAAGAACTAATAGCAATACTTCTCAAACTGTTCCACAAAATAGAAACAGAAGGATCACTACCAAAGTCATTCTATGAAGCCACAGTTACCTTAATACTTATGCCACACAAAGACCCAACAAAGAAAGAGAATTTCAGACCAATTTCCCTTGTGAACATAGATACAAAAAAACTCAATATAATTCTGGCACACTGAATTCAACATCACATAACAAATCTCATTCATCACAACAAACTAGGCTTTATAACAGGAATGCAGGTGTATTTCAATATACAGAAATCTACCAATGTAATCAACCATATAAGCAAACTGATGGGAAAAAAACCCAACATGATCATCTCTTTAGATGCAGAAAAAGCATTTTAAAATCCAACACCTTTTCATGTTGACAATCGTAGCAAGATCAGGGATTCAAGGCACATACTTAAACATAGTAACAGCAATATACAGCAAGCCTATAGCCAACATCAAACTAAATGGAAAGAAACTTAAATCAATCCCACTAAAATTAGGGACATGACAAGACTGTCCACTCTCTCCATTTCTCTTCAATATAGTACTTGCAGTCCAAGTTAGAGCAATAAGGCAGGTAAACGACATCAAGCAGATACAAATAGGAAAGGAAGAACTTAAAGTTTTACGATTCACAGACATTATGATAACATACATCAGTGACCCCCCAAAAATATACCAAGGAACTCCTACACCTGATAAACAACTTCAGCAAAGTGGCAGGATACAAAATTAACATGAAAAAGTCAGTAGCCCTTCTGTATATTAATGACAAACAAAGAACAGACCAACTATGAAAGAAACTAGGGAAATCCCACCCTTCACAATAGCCAAAAATCATATAAAGTATCTTGGTGTCACTCTAACGGCGCAAGAGCAAGACTCATATGGAAAAAAAATCAAGTCTCTGTAGAAGAGAATTGAAGAAGATACCAGAAAATGAAAAGACTTCCCATGTTCATGGATTGGGAGAATCAACATAATAAAGATGGCCATCCTACCAAAAACAATCTACAGATTCAATGCAATCCTCATAAAAATACCAACACAATATTTTATCAAACTGGAAGGATCATTCTTAACTTCATACGGAAACACAAGAAAACCCAGGATAGCTAAAACCATCCTGAGCAATAAAAGATCTTCCCCAGGAATCTCCATCCCTGATCTCAACTTCTACTATAGAGCAATAGTAATAAAAATGGCAATGTACTGGCATAGAAATAGGGTGATTGATGAATGGAATGGAATTTAAGACACAGAAATATGACAAATGAGCCAAAACCTTACAATAGAAAACAGACAGCATCTTCAACAAATAGTGCTGGTCTAACTGGAGGTCTACTTGTTAAAAAAATGCAAACACATCCCTATTTATCACCCTGCACAAAACTAAAGTACAAATGGATTAAAGACCTCAAAATAAAAACAGACATGCTAAATCTGTTAGAAGAAAAAGTGAAAAGAGCCTAGAACTCATTGGCACAGGAGACAACTTCCTGAACTGAACACCAACAGCTCAGGCTGTAAGATCAACAATTAATAAATGGGACCTCGTGGAACTGAAAAGCTACTGTAAGGCCAAAGACACTGTCAACAGAACAAAGCGACAGCATACAGATTGGGAAAAGATTTTTACCAACCCTGCATCCAACAAAGGGCTAATATATAAAATATATAAGGAACTCAAGAAATAAACACCAGCAAAACAAATGATCCAATTAAAATGGGGTACAGAGTTAAACAAAGGATTCTCAAAACAGGAATATTGATTGGCTTAGAAACACTAAAATAAATGCTCAACATCCCTAGTAATCAGTGAAATGCAAATCAAAACGACTTTGAGATTCCATCTCACACTTTTCCAAAAGGTAAAGATCAGTAAGTCAAGTGACAACACATGCTGGCAAGGATATAGAGAATAGGGAACACTTGTCCACTGCTGGTGGGAGTGCAAACTTGTACAACCACATTGGAAAGCAATCTGGTGTTTTTTCAAAAAATTTGGAATATTTCTACCCCAAGATCCAGCTATACCACTCCAAGGCATATATGTAAAAGATGCTCCACCATACAACAAAGACATTGGCTCACCTATGTTCATAGCAGCTTTATCCATAATAGCCAGAATATGGAAACAACATAGATGTCCATCAACAGAAGAACAGATAAAGTAACTGTGGCACATCTACACAATGGAATACTACTCAGCTATTAAAAACAAGGAAATCTTGAAATTTTTCAGCAAATGGATGGAACTAGAAATGATCATCCTAAATGAGATAACCCAGGCCCAAAAAGACATGTATCGTATATATTCACTCATAAGTGGATTTTAGCACTCTGTAGATTTCCTCCAAGAGGCTCCACCCAGTGGAGACAGAGGTAGTTACTGAGACTTGAAGCTGGACACTGGGCAGAGTGCTGAGAGTTGTAGGTAAGAGTGGGGGAATGGAAGGGCAGGGAGGGAGGAGGAGCTCCACAGGGAGACCATCAAGGCCTGTGGATCGAGGCACAGGGAGTTCTCCAAAAACTGATACTCAGGTCAAGGACAGTGCATGCAAAGAACCAAGAACCCTATTTCAGATCTAGCCAATAAACTGTGGAATCTCCATGTGGGGGGAAGAGGGGACTGTTGTTGACCTTCTGACATGCACTCAGGGGCCTACTACTTGACCAATGCTACTTGGTAAGATGGCCTAGTAGATAGGGGCTGAAAAGAACAAAGCAGGAATATATATATATATTTTTTTATATTATATGAATTCATATATATATTTCATATATATATAAAACAGTAGATTTCTTAGTTGACTCCTCCTCTTAAGGCTTTAACTTCACTCACAAGGTTATTTTTAATTTATTGGTATAGAAATTTGTATATTGATCCAAAATAAGTTCAATTTTGATACACTGATAGAGAATTCAAATTTAAGATTATTCTTCACACACATTATATACATTTCTACTCTAATATGGATGTATTGTACCCATACCACTCATGTAGATGCACTCCAATACTTTGAAAATCCTACTGCAGGCTGTTTAGGATAAGTACATTTGACAAGTTAATTGTCAACTGAGCAAATCGTGGTCATTTCAATAACTAGTCTATTTATTTCACAAGAATATATATCCTAGCTTTAACAGATAGGTATGATTCTATAGACAGATAAGGTAAAATAGTTAGATAGCGTCTTCAAAAGCCTCAGAGTCCTACAGAACATGGCATTTAATGATGTTTATATTTTTCATTGATTCTTTGAAAACAAGACAGATTAACTTCTGGCAACACCCAGCCTACATCAAAGATAATGATGAGAATCACAGAACCTCCTCATGGAGATGGCATCAAATATAGCAAACCAGCTACTGGGCATAATGTCCTTGTTTTGACCACTGACAGAATTCTGCCTAAAACTTGGAAAGTTTGGATGCAAGCAGAGTTGATGACCAAACTCTGCCAAGACAGGGTAAAGATGTCCTCAATAATTCCTGCTTCACAAATATGTCTATCAAAAATCTGAAGATGATGCTCAAACATTATAGAGATATTGGGTGACTATTCTGGCAGCAAATTGTTTTTGTCATTTTTTCATTTTGGAAGTTGCTAACCTGCACTTTCTGTTTGCTTAGGTAATTGATTTTTGCTCGTTCTCAAATCTCTGATGGGGTTGAAGACTAAATAGTTTAGTTTCACAATTAAGCTTAGTTGTTTAGGGGTTATGATCTTTTTAGGTCTAGATAGATGTTTTAAGTTGATAGCGATGAGATATGATAGATATTGAGTTATAATCAGAGTTTTAGACTCACCAAGGCAGGAAAATATTTTCTTCAAGGTTGCAAAATACAAACAGCCAAAACACTATGAATGTAATATGAATATAATTCCTGACTATTTTGTGGTTCTTCTTGCTGTATGTAGTTTAGTTTATATATGTGTAATAATTAAATGTATGTGTAAAAAGTAATAGAAAATTGGAAAAAATAAAAAAGATATTATTGTGGGATTATGTGTTTGAAGGAGTCAGTGTTACCTTAACTTTGTGTGTTTCTTTTTTCCTTTTTTTCCAATAGGACTTGTTTATCTATGGATATTTCTTAAACTAATATTATTCTTTCAGAAGACATTTTTATTAAATTGAAGAAATAGTATGGTGCACTAAGCTCGAGATTCTTTTTCAGTTTTAGACTGGTACTCAATACACCAGTGTCAGTCCTTAGTATCCCCTGAAAATGGAATATAGCCTCCCAAAACAAGCACTAGTAAGGAGTAAACACATCTTCAACAAATAAATTAATAGTTAAATGTGTAAAGGGGACAAATAGAAAAAAAGCTCTATTTTTTGTTCTATTAAAGAGTGTTGTCACCACACTGTTATGAGTTACTTCTCACAAGTCTCCAATAAGGTAATCACTACTAAAATTCACAGTTAAATGATCACGTTTTACCTTGCAATAAAAAAACACAGTTTAATGCTCTACCAATTAATATCTATTACATTACTTTTTCCTCCAACCTTGACAAGTTATTCTCTTCATCAGAAAACAACACCAAGTAAAAAGGAAGCATAGCAAGGAAATAGACTGAAGCATGCACAGCAGCAATCACAACTGCACTAATTTATGGAGGCAAGTACAAATATTTATAAGGGAAATGGATATGCTTTCCATTACAGAAAACAATACTATTTTCTTCCCACTGGCATGGATGGCCTCCTAAGTCACAGAAAGTATTGTTCTAGATCATAGTATAAGATGTGGTTCCCTTCTGTTCATAAAATCAAATTGTAAAGTTGTTTATATACCTAACAACTGTCCCTTTGTTGTACCAGCGTATAGATCTAGCTGGACATTTTGACAGTGTAGGACAGAAAGTCAACAATGAACTAGGACTTTTGTCTTCCATTTCTCCCCACCAGCCTGAAAAGAACTTTCTGGGTCTGTGAAAGCCAGATAGCAAAATAAAAGAAGCTCCCACTTCCATGCTAAGGTACTTTCTTAAAGTGCTGCAAACAGAATGTGAAGTGTCTCAGCACAAGTGTCTTGTCATCTAGTTGTACATGTAGCCAAAACCACTGGAAATAACCTTTAAGATCTCTAGGCTTCTGCATTCTTAGTGATCAACCACGAATAGGTAGATAACATTCCACTAGAACAGGGATTTTAAGAACCAGATAGCTTTAGGGCGTGTCTCTTTTCAAATGCCTTAACTGCTGTGTTTACTATTCTTCTACATGCTGTTCCAAATGTATAAAGCACTCAGAAGGCACAATTTTACTGACCATTAAACAAAATTTTTTGACCCAGAAAGGTCAGCATCTGTTAAGGGCCATTATTGTCCATTCTAATAAGGGTTATTTGCTATCCAGAGTCACCAATCTAGCCACCATTAACAAGGCAAGCATGAAAAGGAACCACCACCTGTATCAAATGACCCTCAGAAGGACAAGTTTGGGTATAAGGGAATGATGGAAATAATAGCTTATAGAGGTCTCTGGTCAGATAATTCACTGTGTCCTCCTCTAACTGTAGGTATTCTGACCAGCATGGAGCCACTGTGAATTTCTCCATTCTTGGGGAATTTAGTAAAAGCAGCTCACGTTTTTTTTTAACCTGATCCAAGATGAGGAAGAATGTGGATCAGCACCTGCTTACATTATCTACACAGCTCTGACCCAGCATGTTACTATAGCTATAGAGGCTAAAATTTCTTCTCTTGCCCATTTTCCCCCTAAAACTGTAACACAGCACAAGTATTGCCACATTTTTTTCTTCCATGACTGTGTTTGGCATCTTTTCCTAGAGAAGGATAAACACAAGACTTCTCATCATAACTAGGACACCAGGGATGGACTTCAAAAGTAATTCCACACAACTCCAACTTAAGGAGCTGGAAATGATAATAGCATTTCTTAAAGGAGTATAGCTAACAGATTAATAGCATTACAATGAATTGTTTAGAGGCAGATGTTTAACCAAACAGTGGTCATAACCATGACTGAAAACTTAAGAAAGCTAGGTCCTATGACCACCATTACCTGAAGACAGATGGACTGGTGTAGTGTGGAAAATGTCTCCCCAACAATAATTTAGTACTTCTATAAGCCAAGGGAGAATCTCTATACATCTTGCAGTTCATCTTTTCTGGACACGTGAATCCTGTTTGCTTCTGTCTCATAAATCTCCTTTATTCTCAAGAAAACAGTGTCTCAGTGTAGATGAAACTATTACTCCACAAACAGGAAGAGCTCTGTTTTCTTGTCTTTCAATTTGTAGTTTACTTCATTCCTTTGGCACTTTAAATACAATATGCATGCTGATTTGGGTCACTCAGAACTATCAAGGCTGATCATAGCTTACAATGACCATGCCACACCAAAAGATTAAAATAGGCACTAAACTTCTGTCAGCTACCCTGGTTACTGTTGAACGAACTTCTTTCCCAAGACTTTCATGAACACAGGCCTATCCATATCTGGGGACTGAATATCATATAACACCCCCCAAAAAACACTCTTATATCAGGAACTTCTCTCCATCCTCTGCCATTTTCCAGTCCTTGATTTAATTGGAATCACAGAAAATGAAGACTGTCAAACACATAAAACAAAAAGAACTTCCAAGTAAGGTTACATCAAACATTACACAGAAGGAACAAAGAAACCATCTCGACTACAGCAAGAGAAAACCACTTCCAAATAGTCAACCTGACACAACCTAGAGACAGCCAGTAAAAAGAAATGGTAATATAGAAATTACTTCCATAATATTAGCCAATGATTATTTCTATGGTATATTATAATTATTAATAATTGCTATAGATAGACTTGTACACATAGATAGTACTATACTTTGAAAGATTAGCCTGGCTGACATAAAATAGTAGTGGGGAAAGTCAAGGAAGCATGCCAGTAAGCAACATTACACTATGTTCTCTGTTTCAGTTCATGCCTCATGGTCTTGTCTTGATCACCTGCCTTGGCTTCCAGAGACACTGGCTGTAAAGACACAATTTTCCATCCCAACTTCCTTCCTTTTGTTCAGTGCTTTATCATAGTCATGGATAAGCAACTTAGAACACACATGTAAGCAAATACATCACAGTAAGAGTGGGATCTTTAACTTATACTGTAACCTCAGGGAAAACATAGAATATCTATTTAATCACATAAAAGACACCTACAGCTAACCTAGATTTGTATTCCAGCACAGAAACCATCCATATTTGAAGGAAGAAAGAGAACTTACCTTGATGATACAAGCCATAGAAATCAATACTTAATAATAACAGAACTTAAGGAGAGGATGACTTGACATAAAGATGATCTATACACAGAAGAGAGAGATGAATACCCCTATGAGGCCACAAGAAGGAATAAACTACAGGAGTAAGGAAGCAAATAAATGTTAAGGGACTGACAAACACTACCAAACTGACAGGAATTAACCCTCATCCATCAATATGAACCCAGAACGATAATGGTCTCAGCTGTCTGTGAAAAGTCACAGAAATAATGATGATATCAAAAAACATTTTTCTCTCTCCCTCTTTTTCTCCCTCCCCCTCCCTCCCCTGTGTGTGTGTGTGTGTGTGTGTGTGTGTGTGTGTGTGTGTGTGTGTGTGTGTGTGTTTAGCTTCCTCCTCACACAGTCCTGATGACCTTCTATTCCTCTTGTATCTATTCTTCAGGAGACAATGTGTTTCTAAAACTACTAAAACTAAAGCCTAAATGAACTTTCGTCCTTCATGGTCTCAGGAAGTGCATCACAGTATAGAAAAGGGAACAATACAGCAGATGTCATAAATGGATGATGTTCAGTCCTGAAATAATCTGGTGGCCTGAAGAACAAAGGCATTTCAGGTGTCCTTTGATTACTGACATTGGTACAGCAGGGGTTTGTCCACCACTACTCAAC
Organism: Acomys minous; assembly: GCF_964271855.1. Lineage (NCBI taxonomy): Eukaryota > Metazoa > Chordata > Mammalia > Rodentia > Muridae > Acomys > Acomys minous. The sequence continues at coordinate 82,015,433 of NC_140484.1, forward strand.
ATTGAACTATTTGCACGGAAAAGCATTTCTCCTGTGGTTGACATGCAAACTGTGAGAAATTATGTAGTGTGCAGAAAGTCACAAGTAAATCTGTAGAATCTTAAATGACAGAGAACAAGATCCCTTGCTCAATTGTCATTTTAAAGTAAGGACTAATAAGCACTGTCATCAACAATTGTACTTTGTAAGGCATATAGAATAAGAAACATACATAAATGCATAGAGAAACCAGGCTATGATCTGTGGTCTATAAACCTAGTGAGGAAAGGTGAGCTATAACACAAAAAAAATTAGGAAGGCCACAAGATGCCCTATATTTATGCAAAAAAATTACCAAGGCTTCCCCAGTCAGTGAAAATATGCTGAGATGTAGTATTGGCAGTTTTAATTTTCTGTTCTCATTTAGTATAAAATAGTTTCACTATGAGTAGACATCACATTTTCCTTACCTATTCCTTTGTTGTTGGACACCAAGTTCTGGTCTTTAGATATTGATGACAGTATTCCAATCTACAGTGATGTGAAAATCACTAATACATTTAATCCCATGAAGCAGTATGGGTAGAATATGCAGTAGACCTACTTTTGGTATTTACAGGCATTCCATACTGAAATACAGAGAGGGTAGAATATTTCATATATCCAGCAACACCTTAAAAGGTGTCCTTTACTAAACTATACTTGAAAAGGTACACTGCTTTCAGTTGATGCTCCATTTATTTTCTTTTAATTAATTAATTAATTAATTTTATATCCCAGTCATAAATTACACTCTCTCCTCGCCTCCCCTCCCTCTGTGTACCTCCTCCTTTTTCTCAGAGAAGGGGAGCCCTCCCTTGGGTAACAACCCTGTTGGCATATCAAGTAGTACTGGGTACGTCATTTTCTATTGAAGCTAGACAATATAGTTCAGTTAGGGGAAAGGTATTCAAAGGCAAGCAACAGTTAGAGACAGCCCTTTCTCCTGCTATCAGAGATTCCACATGAGGACCAAGTTGTACATCTGCTACATATGTGTCTGGGGGTTGGGTGGGTAGATCTGTCCCATGGATGCTCTCTATTGGTGGGTTAGTCTCTGTGAGCCCAAGGCCCAGGGTAGTTGATTTTGTGTGTTTTCTTGTGGTGTCGTTAACCTCTCTCACTCTTCCAGTCCTTCCTTTTCCTCTTCCATAAGATTCCTTGTGCTCTGCCTAATGTTTGGATATGGATTTTTCCATTTGTTTTTAGTAGCTTCTGGGTGAAGGCATTCAGATGACTTTTATGCTAGCTTCCTGTCTGCTTATATAGCAGAATATTATTAATAGTGTCAGTGGTGAGTTCCTTCTCATAGCATGTAATTCAAGTTGGGCCAGTCACTAGTTGGCTGGTGTGTTTTGTGTATGGGTTGGTTTTCTGTACCCTCTACTACGAGTTCCACCTGGCTATAGAAAGTAGGCACTTCACACTTCAGGCTCCATATGTCCTGTGCTATGACACAGCTTGTATCACCATTACAGACTCCCAGGGGCCCTTCCCTGGCCCAGAGATACTCTCTCTGATTTCTGTTCTCTCTCCCAACCCTCCCCTCCTGACACCTGATCTTCACCTTTGTTCCCCTCCCCATCCCTTTTCACGCGGTTTACTCCCTCCATTTCTTTCAGATGTCTCATGTCTCATCCTTCAAATTCTTTTACTTTAACGCTCTGTGGACATGCTGTCCCAAATCTATAAGGCACTTGGAGGATACAATGATACCATACATGAAACAAAATATTTTTACAAAGGATGACAAGGGGATGTGAATGCCTACCCCTGTCCTTTCATTCAGGGGGCGTGTTTCCTGCAGAGTCACACACTATGCAGATTTCCCTGGAAAAGGCTGACAGGATTCAGTATAGCATGAAAAGGTCCCATCACTTGTACCTACTGATTCCTCACAAAAATAGGATTCAGAACAAGAGTATGCATAAGAAATGCTACCTAAAGAATTAAGAAGATGTTTGTGCTCCAGAGCAAATGCCACATGTCTTTTTAACTCCTAGTTGTCAGACTCTAATGGGTCTATTATGTGTCTTAGAATCCCTTGATGGGTCTGGAAAATCATGCCAATCTCATCACAGTGACCCAAAGACAAGAACATGGTCAGTGTCTGGATGTCCACCTCAATCTATGCATATTTCTCACAAGTTCCAGGATAACACTGTAGATACAGACGTCCCACTTTCCTTTCTAGCCCATATCTGGTCACTGAGAGGGCACATGATAGCTGAGCAATCTCCAACACAGCATACTTTTGCAAGTGAACCAATGTATATAGCTTATTCAGAGGGTTTAGTGAACACAAGATAGCATACGCTTATTTTGCTTGCATTAGTCCACTTGTTTCACCTATGCCATCTATGAATGTTTGATTTAAAAACTCGTAAAACTCACTTATATAGCATGTGGTGGCTGTCAATTTACTTAAACTATAGCTAGCACATGCATTGTCCTTTGTGTCTGTCTCTAACCATGACTCTTTGTCCTCTCCCTGATCATGGTTCTGTGTGTCATGTAAAAAAGGACATTCTTACAGCAGAGTTTTGTCCATAATTACACAACATTAAATGATATGCATGGAGGAACTGCTCTACTGAGCCAGACATGCAACTGCCTGCTACACCACTAGGTCATTGTCAAAGCTCCTGAGTGAAACCCCTAATACACAATGTGATTGTTGTAAGACAGCCTAAGTGACTCTATTGTCATTTGAAATAAAGGGTAATAGTCACTGTCATATTAGCTACTGCTTTGTGCACAGATAGATAAGAAATGTTTACGAATACATACTAGACCCATGCCATAATCTATAGTCTATGAAACTACCAGTGAGTGAAAGAAAAAGGAGATAAAAGACACATCAAAAATGACAAAGGATACAAGATTCCCTGTATTTCTACAAAATGCTAAATATATTCCTGTCTGTGAGGACATACTTAGAGATGGGCTCCTCTTTTTCTCACATAGGAACCAAAACACCAACGTCTTTGTTCATGTAACCCAGCATCTGTACCTACAAACGCCTTCTTCCTTTCTCCAGGTATTCTGCTTTCTACTTATCCTAGTCTTCTACCCAAGCATGGCAGAGAATGCTGGAAACCCAAAGTTCTACAGAGGTTGTTGCAGGAAGAAAGATGCTACCGTAACTGCCACACTTCACTCGGTTGTGAACAAAAGTGAAGGCAGTCAGACTCAGTGTCTCACAACCATGATTCTATACAAAGGGACACAGAGTCAGAGTGCCCAAGTGTCTGAACACAGAGGGAAATCCACAGTGAGATCCAGAACAACACGTGCTACAGGACAAACCCAGCTCAGGAACACAGAAGGAGAGAAACCAGAAAGGATTCACAGAGTACGGGCAGGAGAACAGCAATAAATGAATGAAGGAGGGGATGCTTACAGCCTCAACTTCTGCTCCTCTGCTGTTTGTTCTAAATACAGAATCCACTTTGACAAGCATTTGCATGATGAACAGAAGATCACTGTGATATCACCCACTAGTGTAAGGATGCACGATCAAATGGTACAAGAATCAAATCATACAAAGAAGGAAGAAAACAGAGGAGAAAATGTGTCTAACCTACGTAGCACAGATTTTTAAAAGGAATCCTGGACAAGAAACCCAAAGAGAAGAGTCTTGGAGTTCATGATCTGCTACAAGGTGCATTCCATACACTCAGCCCTGCCCTTCAACACAGTCACAAATGAGAATTATAATTTCATCCTTTTGTCATGAACAAATGCTGACAGCTCACATCTCAGATAAATTAAAGTGGTTTCTCAACTGAGTTGCCCCAACCTAGATGTCTGTCTCCTTGTCCAAGGGTGCTCTCTGTATGTATAGTGTGTGCTGATGGGATATATTTTTGTTGGAATGTGACATATCATATGCATAAAAACACAGCTTCATTGAGGAGCACTGCCATGATCTCCTAGGGTAGAAGTCAAGGGAAGAAGGAATGCCATGCAGATTACCAACCTTCACCATCCCCACACCTCAACCTTCATGGCTGCTGTTTATCTTCTGGCATCTCCTCCACCCAATCCTGTCTTTTAGCTCAGAATCTCACCTTCCCATTGGCTACTGCCTGATTTATGACATCATTCTTGCTCTCGCCCTATCAGCATCTGGTAGAATATTGGGGTTTCCATGGAGCTGCCTGTAAACAAATTGGATCACAGGTCACCTGTGACCAGTGACCAGTGGCCTCTGTCTGATACTGGACACAGGTGCTAGTTTGGTCAGTACATTCGTCAAGACCTACCATTTACCCTGCTCCATTATAATTTGGATCACTGTTTTTCCTACTCACCCCTACTCTGACCATGTCAGGTAAGGAAAGAAACTTTAAATTGTTTGTTTTCATATTATCTTTTGTTATATTTAGTATACATTTAAATAGAATACTAAGGAGGATACTACTGATACAGAAATATCAAGTTCAATGTCACATTTCACTTTGGTTCTTACTAAGAATGTGAATTTGGAAGTTTACTCTCAACTGTTTCTTCATCCTCACTGAGACTACAATGCCACTATGCTCTGGACTCTGGATACTTGAATCTTAAGAGGCAAGTAAGTGAACAAGGAATAAAATCTAGCCCTCCTGGATAGTGGTAAATACAACAGAAACAAAGATAAACAAGATGTACAGAGATCTAGATTTCATACCATGATTGTAATGGTCTTTCTCCACTACTACTTCCCTGTTACTGCTCAGTACCATTGTAAATGTGTCAGTTACACTAGGTATGGTAATACACTTATCACCACATTACATGTGCACATTACACACAGCTTCATCAGTGAACACAACATGTAAGGGCTGAATTAATGAAGATCAGATCAAGTCAACCCTATGCTCCAGTGGCCTTGTCTTGACACAAACAAAATAAAAAAAATACAGAAAGAGATAAAGAGAGTGTCTGCTAGGTCTTAGAGTCCTTGGTATATCTTAGATAAACAGAATGTTGGAAAGACTAAGAGGGAACTGGAGTCTGAGAAGGCAGTTATTGTAGGGAAAGAAATTTAGAGGCTGTTATGTGAAAGATAGACCAACAGGGACCTGAAGGCATATCAAAGTATAAAGATAAGGGGGGAGAAAATATGGAAATAAGTCAGAATTGCAGAGGTGATTCTAAAGGAAAACACAGATAGTTTGGGATCCTTTCAAATCAAAAGGCCTAAAGCATGTTCATTTCCATAGCATTGGTTAGGTACCCACACTATTGAGAGCTGTCTGGGTGCAGCTCCCCTGTCATATACAGAAGGCACTTTCCCACTAGTTCCTGGCTCTTACAATTTATCCCTTCCCTCTTGTACAAAGTTCCCCGAGTCTTCAATGCCTGGTTATGCTGGGTATCATCACTGGGGCTGAGCACCCTAGTGTCAGTTCTTCTCTTCTCAGCACACACTGACAAAGGTGAGGGAATCCTCAGAAGGCTTCCCTCTACAAGAGTTATGGTCAATTAACAGTAACATAGAATCAAATTATTCTAGGATGAACCCTCTAATAGGTTAGCAGATCACGAGGTCAACCTTAAATACCTGAAAGCCCCAAGAAATGTTATCAGCAGGCTATATTCATAAAATTACAATCAAATATGTGTTTAATAGTTATACTTAAATGAAGAGGTCATGAATTATAGAAACAATGGAAGATGTGCACGAGGAGATAGAATGCGCAAGTATTTGTATACAACATCATTGATATATCACTTTTAATAAACAAGAATGCTCATAGTAAAGAACAGCTTGCAGTAAAGGTGCTTGCAGACACCTATGATAACAGCAATCTAGAGCCAATCTCTGTTACTCTAAAGCCAGTCTGAACTACGTTGAGAGACCTGTCTCCTTTTTTATGTTTTTATTATTTAATTAATTTATTCAGATTACATCTCAGTTGTTATCCTCTCACTGGTATCAACCTATTCCTCTCTCCCTCCCACTTTTATCCTATCCCCTATGCCCAAAGCCATTGACCGAAGTGGACTTTATCCACTATTATATGGTCATAGGCTATCTATCAAGTCTTATCTTGGTAGCCTGCATATTCTTTCTCTGAGTGCCACCATGCCTCCCCACCACAGGTAAGTGGTCAAATATGGGGCACCAGAGTTCATGTCAGAGTCAGTCCACACTCTCCACATAACTGTGGAGAATGTCCAATCCATTGGCTAGATCTGAGTAGGGGTTCAATGTTTACTGCATGTATTCTCCTTGGTTGGTGCAGTAGATTGAGCATTTCCCCCTGGGTCCAGATCTGCTTATCATGATGTTCTTCCTGTAGGTTTCTATGACCCTCTGGGTCCTACTATTTTCTCATTCTCCTATACTTCTCTCACCTAGAATCCCAATAGGATGTCCTACATCTATCCCATGCTCAGGGTAAGTGAAGACATTCATGAGACATCCCTTTTGGGATAGTCTCCAATTATAAGTGAGTATATATCATATAAGCAACTTAACAACACATCTGGAAGATGTAGAAAAAAAGAAACAGAAACACCCAAGAAGAGCAGACATTTGGAATTAATCAAACTCTTGGTTAAAATCAATAAAGTAAAAACAAAGAGACAATTCAAAAAATCAACAAAGCCAGGGGCTGGTTCCTTGAGAAAATCAACAAAATAGACAAACCATTAGCCAAACTAAGGAAAAAGGCAGAGAGATACTATCCAAATTAATACCCTCAGAATTGAAAAGAGAGACATAACAATAGTCACTTAAGAAATACAAAGAATCATAAGATCCTACTTCAAAGGCATATATGCCACAAAATTTGAATATCTAAGGGATATGGACAGTTTTTGAGACCTGTTTCTTATATGCACTAAGATCTGCATAGGACTGAAGCAAAGGCATGGGAAGCTAAGCTCTCACACCTCCAAATACTTCTTTTCCAGTACACAGTTATGATGAAGTGTCACAACAGATTTAAGAGAAGGACAAGGCAGGGCAAAGTAGGACACTGTCTACATTGTAGCAAAGGCTGAACTAAATCAACTAGAGATTCCATGCCCACTCAGGAAGAAGAGGCAGGTGAGGGAACATCAGTCTCAGACTCTCCCAAAGAGTACAAACTGGAGATAGCACTACTCTCCACAGGAAGATAGGAAGTGTCAGTCTCATCATTTTCCCACTGTCTTCTTGCTTCCTACAGAAAATTTCCAAAGCTCAGCTTTCTTTGGGACTGAAAGTTCTCTGCAGCCTTCTCTACCTGTACTGAGCAACTCCACACCCTCAGCAGGAAGGGTGTGCAACTTCTCCAGGGTCTCCACCTCAGCTGGGAGTTCAGCCTGGCTCCTGCCATCAGCCTCCAGCACTTCTCTGCAGCCTCTTATGGGCAGTACCTACCTTTACCAACATGCTGGCACGGCTATGCTGACAGTGCTGACTGACCAGGGCCAGATCTCCACCTCCACGCTTTCCTATCCAGGTTCTCTCAAGTGGGATCTAACAGGAAGCACTGGTGGGAGGGCCACTTCACTCCAGGACTTCACTGTGACTGTCAGTGACCCGGACACCACACTCTCCTCACTGTCTGTGACAGCCGAGCGTGATAAAATTTTAGATCCCAATGTGATAGTCCCTTTGTATCCAACACTGTCTAACAACTTTGACCATGCCATACCACTGCAGATGCCAAATCAAGGATACAGCCTGGCCCCTTCTTACCAGGAAGGCAGCCAGGTCTATTACTATGACCACAATGGCCTTTGTCCTTTGATTCCTGGAAAACGGGGACAGGGCCTGCACACCTACAGCTCTGTGTGCTACCCTGAGAGTCAGACGTCAGCCCAGCAACCAGAAATGGTGATGGTGCTAAAAGAGATTCAGCCAAAGAAAGTGCAAGCACCACTTTCCACCTCTGCCTTCTACTCTGCACCAGCTCAAGCAATGACAGATACCAGTCTTCAAGGTGAGTAAAAAGCCAGGAGAGGAAGGAATGGTATTAGCACTCTAAGGAGACTCAGCGCTAACATTCAGTAGTGGGGACTCATCACAGAAGGAGAATGTGAGTCTTGACAGGTTATTCCAGCTCTAGTTTCCATCACCATCATCAGACTCTATAATGAGAGACAATGCAGAGCTATAGTGTGAGGCATCCATCCTGCATAAGTGGTGCCCACGGTCACACATGTCACTACCAAAGATAATCAGTCTCACACAATAATTACCTACAGTCTCCTTCCTTATCTATTACTCTGGGCCTTAAGAAAACATGGAGAGATTTTGTGCTGGTAACACTAAATTTTCCACGAATGGAAATCATTTTTCAGGGCAGTGTAGCTCAAATCTGTCCGGGCGAAAGTACTCCTCCCAGGGCCAAGCACTTTTAAACGAATTACCTTACACCTCAAATTGCAGGGACAAATTTAGGGGCAGCCCATTTACCATGGCTAAGTTATCCAAAGCTGCTGCTTCTTTCTCTCCTGCTGTGGTACTTCAGAGGTAATCCATGACCAAGATTGTACAATAATGAGGAAATGTTCTCTAACATTGTTTCATGCCCAAACAGAAAGATTTTAACTTCTTAAATCAATTGCCATGTACCTCTAAGAAGTTGGACAAACATGGGTCTAGAGGAAGCTTTCACTGTTGAAATGCTGTGTCATAGCAGTATCCAAATGGAGTTGTATACATAAAGCCACATAAAAATCAGGATTCTGGGGGCATCTGAGTAATGCCCTAAAATGAAAGAAGTTGTACAGTCAGGCAAGTTCGAGAATGTTATGGACCAGACAACATGCCAAACAACAAATTCCCAAGGGAATGAGACTCACTGTATGAAAGACAAAGGGAAAGGCACATGAGGAGCACACATATAGGGAATTCTGTACAAAAACATGAGAGAAAACATGACATGGCATAGTCACCAGAAACTGAACAGTTACCATTTGTCTGTGAACAGAGGTGCTGCCATTGCTGCCCAAGCAGAACACATAGGTTGCCATCTACATAGCTAAAAGCACCAGAGTGCTGTGATGCTTCCAAAGAAAGGGGTGAGGAAGCATCTCACTTACCAGGTACTGACTTCTTTCTTGACTTTTTTTCAGTGGTGGAAATGGAAGCATTCCTGGGATTGCCACCTTCTGGCCATATACACGGTCTGATGAAGAGCCCAGAACTGTGCAACACCCACACCCAGGTTTCCGAAATGAAGACAACACCTGTGGATGAGGACAGGTCCTTAACAGCCTCCATCCACAGCCTTTCAGATTTCCTGGCCTTGCCTCCAGCTCAAAGCCTGGAACAAACAGAGAATAAAAACTTGGATGAGACTAAACCTGAGCTTCCAATGCCTCTGGATACCCATAAAAGCACAAAAGAAAACCAAGACACATCACTCCTCTCTTTAGCAAACCTTGACATGCAGCAGCTTCTAGACTGCACTGATTCTGTGAGCTTAAGGCAGAAGCCTGTTTCTGACAATGCCGGTATGGAGGGTAGCATCATTGGACCAGAAGAGCAAGGGTCATTGGACAATGTGATGATGTCCACTATCGACTTTGCAGACATCAAAACACTGGTGGCAGATATTCACCTTCCACAATTATTCAACACCCTCACAGACCTAGAACAATTCCAAGATCCCACAGCAACCAAATCCAAAGTCTCCACAGGTCCCTGCAGGGATCAGGCCCAGAACATCTCTACAGTTATTAGTGGACCATCAGAGCAGGTGAGGAAGAAAGACCATGAAGCCTCTGAGCTGCTTGATGGAGCTCTTCAGGCCAAAATCCATCCCAGGGACCTGATGGAGGGAGAGGAGTTTGTGACCAGTGCTGGAGTCATTGACAAGGCTGTTGACAACAGGGCTAAGCTCTTGGAAGGCAAAGATCAGAAAGTGGAACCCAAGCCCAGCAGAGCTAGAACACAGGAGCAAGATAACACCAAGGGGACCAGAGAAAATACCTCGAAGAAGACAGAAGAAATTAAGCAGTCAAGGAAAAAAGTGAAGACAGAAGAGCAATCCACCATCCCCAAGAGCAAAAGGAAGAGGAATCCTCCTGAGCTCAGCCACAACAGCTTTAAAAAGCCTCGAACCCACCTCGGCATGCACATGCTGGAGTCCGTGCAGGTCTTTCACCCTCTGGGCAAGAAGAGTGAGAAGAAAACTAGCATGTGCTCCTCCCAGGCCCTCAGAATCTCGAGCAGCAACAAAGATCCCAGGACAGGTCCAGCCACAACAGCATTGCTGGATATGCCACATGAAGGCCAAGGCCCTGACAAAACCATAGGCAATGCCCAAAGAGCAGAAATAGGTGCTCACAAGGAGTGTCTGACCTCATCCCAGTATGAGCTGCCCCCACCTGGGAAGGTCAAGTTAGTACCTCTGCCTTTTCCCACCCTGGACAAGCCTCAAGCCAGACCTGTATCTAGAAAGCCCCTCTCCCTGACATCACACAGGCCCACTGCAGCTCACTCTGCAAGGCCTCATTCCCACTTGGCTCAGCCAACTCCAGTCATGCCAGCCCAACCATCTCTTGCCAGCACATCTTCAATGGCCTCTGTCAAGCCAGTTCTGCCCATTTCCACCAGTGCCTCACAATCTAATGTACCCAAAGCCATCCAGTCTAGCACTGTGACTCAGTCTGCTGCATCAAGGCTTCCACCCGACAGAGCATCGTCTCACACTTCACTCCAAACAGAGCTTGTTTCTGCTGCCAGGAAGAAGGCACCATCACCTGGCAAACCGCAAACCCAGTATCTGCTGCAAGACTTCAGCCGGCAACCAATTCCATGGAGGAAAGTTGACATCCCAGGCCCAGTTATCTCACAGCCCATCACAAAAGAGCAGAGGCCAGAGAGGGAGGCCATGAAGAGGAGGGCTCAGCAGGAGCGAGAGAATGCTGTCAAGTACCCCTCCTCTAGGCAACTGCAGCTTTTCCTTCAGAGGGAGAAGGACATGGAAATTTCTCAATATTATGGCTATGCAATGTAAGAGGAGGCCAAATGTTTGTAACAAGTTGTTTACCAGTATGGATAAGGATAAATATAGACATCAATAGCAATGCATACATTAAATATATAGAGACATAGGTATATATGTAGGTATGTAGATGAATATTGACTTTTGTGTTTATATACACAGACCTATATTCTATAATATTTGTAAATATTTGAATACAGTAAAATTGACAAAAAAATTTTAGTCAGTGCTTTTAATCCATAGTTTACTTAAAAGATAAAAGCCTTTTTATTTTCTCATAACTTAGATATTATTATTGTTAATTTAGTTTTCCAAGGCCATGTATGTACATAAATATAGCAATTACTATGCACACAATTCATCAAAATATATACTGTTAAGAAAATTATTCTTTCACCCTCATTTTCATTGTACTAGTCACTGAACACTATATATATACTAACATTATACTGTAAACAGGACACATTCAGGTTGAGACCACAGTTCATTCCATTTGAAACTTCTCACATCAGCTCTTAACCATTATTTGGGAACAGAGCTCTTCCCACTATTTCATGAGATGAAATATATACTTTCGTGTATATACAATCTAGTACCAAGATATGAGAAAAAAACCTATTAAGATGACTTTCTCTTAGATGGGTTTAATTAGATGAATATGTTTGTCTCAAGTTGCACCCATTTTATAATAAACCCACTTAATATTTTATTTAATGTGTGTGACTCTTCTGTATATGTTTCTTGGCAACACATGTGTGCAGTAGACACACAGGGCAATGGGGGCATCAGAACTCTGGTTTTGGAATGAAGAAAGATTGATCCACCACGAGGGAGTTAGGAACTCAGCCTGGGACTATGAGAGAACAGCAAGTGTTCTCATCATGCTCAGTCATCTCACCAGGCGTGAGCGGAATCCAGATTTCTGTACATAACTTCATTACTTTCTGGCTGTAAATATTTTGCTCTATATGTACATCACATTTTCTCATCCATGACAAGGCTGTTGGACACTAAGCTTGGTTCTCTAATGTACGACATCAAGAGCTACAGTCAACACTGATGGCCAAGTACTTCTCCAATATGCTGAGGTTTTTTAATGGTAAAATTGGACCATATGCTAAACCCGGTTTCAGCTTTTGGTGGACCATGCATGCTGACATCTAAACAGGGTGGAATACTTCATCACACCACAAGGGTATAACATTTTTTTCATACATATGCCCTAATCAGTGTTTGTCATCTCTTTTCTGATTGACCAAGAATGGCATCTCCTGGAGTTTCACTGTGCATTTCACTGATTCTTCCTGAATCTGAACATATTTATGTGCTCACAATTTTTTTGTATTAAATCATTGAGGACTTCTTTTTTTACCCTCAACAATTGAGTTGCATTGTTTCCTATGATTTAGACATTTTATCTCATTGTAAATTATCTAGATATTAATCCTCTATCTGCATATATAATAACAAAGATTTGCTCCCGTTCTCTTGGCCATTCCCTGAAGTAACTGCTTTGTTTGCTGGCAATTATCCCCTTAGTTCCCTCAGAAACCACACATCAATTATGGGAAGGACTACTTGAGTGCTTGGAGTCCTGCTCCATCCTGGCCTATACTTGTACTTTCAACTCTATGTGGTATCTGTTTTCTAACAGTTTCAAGTTTGTTACACTCAGGGCTCTGATGCATATTGACTTGGGTAATATGACCCTTAAGGAATCTAATGCATGGATTTTTAATTTAATTTGAGTGTCTTGAAATAGGTTCTCTTTCCAAAGCACTGTCTGTCCTTGAAGTAACTATGTAGACCTGGATAGCCTTGAACTCACAGAGATATGCCTCCCATAGCCTCTGCTTCTGCCTTTGCCTGTGCCCCTGCCTCCAGATGGCTGGGACTAAAGGAATGCTCCACAGTTCCAGGTAGAATCAAGTTTCTTTCTATATATACATGAATATCCAAGTTTCCCAGAATTATTTGATGAAGAGGCCAAGGAATATTTTTGTTATCCCTCTAAAACCACAGTAGATTTAACTAATGTATTTACATCTGGAACTCAACTCATATTAACTTATCCAAAAGTCTCCTTATGCTATTACTAAGCTACTACTAAGTTATTACTAGCTACCATAGCTGAGCATCACTGACCTCATCTGAGATGAGAGTTTACTATACAGGGAATCTTGTACTTCCTTGGTATTTTTAAGATTGATTTTCTCCCAGAATCCTACACTGTCATAGGTTTCCAATTTTGCACAGTGATGCTCCCACCACAGTGTCTCTTGTTTCTGCAAGCACTCAGCTCTCCCACCCCAGCTCTTCCCAAGTCTGTTCTCCAACCTCATTTCTGTCCAGGCTCCCTTCCCTACTTTGTTCCCTCTCTTCAAGCACTTCCACTGCCTACCCTTTGTCCCCTTCTGAGTGAGATTTAAGCATCCTTCCATGGGTTCTCCTTGTTTTTTATATTCTTTGTGTATATGAATTGTAGTATGGTTATTCCTTTCTATATGGCTAAAATCTGCTTATGAGTATGTACCATGAATATCTTTTTGCATTTGGGTTACCTCACTCTGGATGATCTTTTCTAGTCCCAACCATTTGTTGGCAATTTCAAGATTTCTTTGTGTTCAAAAGCTGAGTAGTATTCTATTGTGTAAATACAGCACAGTTTTTCTGTCCATTCTTTGGTTGAGGGACATTTGGGTTGAGGGGATATAGGGTTAATGCTAACTGAGAATCTTAGTAGCAGGGGTCATGAAGACTGAAGATGCTACCATCCAAGTAGTTAGGACTCCTAATGGAGGAAAAGGAACACAAACCCACCCTTCTTCTGGGAGTAATGGCATCAGAATTTATTGGGTTATTTCATCCACCTGCAGATTCTCATGGTGTAGCTATTTTTACAATATCAAATATTCAACATCTGTGAAGGCCTAATCCTGTCCATTCTAACAAAGGACATTTGCTGTCCAGAGTCACCCATGCAGACAAAATTAAAAAGGCCAGGATTAAAAGATCCTACTACCTATATTAAATTATCCTCACAGGACAATTTCATATAGAAGGGAGTGATCCAAAGCAATAGACTATTGAGGTGTTTAGGCACATAATTCACCATGTGCTATTTTAATTCCATATATGGGCACTGGCATAGGATTATTGCACATCAGTTCACAGTATAGAAGCCATTTGGATCTATATCCTTTAACTCTGATATAGAGATCTGCATGTCTCTACCTCTCCAACTGTTGGGATTAGAGGTGTGCAACACTGTGTCCTGCAGCTCATACAATCTTTTACATGGATCCTTCAAAGCACGAATTTGTACATGAACCATTTCTGCTGTTATCCATATTAGGTTATTATCTCACCACAAAAAAAAAAAAAACACTGAGTCCCAGCAGCTTACACAATTATAACTCCATCAGCAAAGAGGCAAGGAGGCAGACTATAGCAGTTACTGCAGCACAGACAGCTACACGAATCTATGGGCACAAGCAAGCCTATTTAAAAGGGAAATGATGCCCATACCTTCCATTCAATAAAACCATAGCAGCTCTCTCACCATTGGTTTCTTAGGTCTCCTCAGTTACTGGGGATATTTTCCTGGATCATAGAATAAGATATAACCTTCATGCTGTGCCACTGTTGCTCAAATTGAATTGTAAAATGGTTGGTTTTATACCTAACCACTGTGCCTTCTTTGTGTGACTGTGTATATCCTGACTTTTCAATATTGTGTGAAAGGTAGCCCTCATATGAGGTGGACAGTGTGTGAGCATTCTCCAACAACAGGATGGAAAGACTTACTCTATCGATGGAAGCTAGCCAGCAGGAAGTGAGACTCCAGCTTGATTCCATCTGATTTCTTGATATTATGCAACTCAAGAAATGGGACTACTATCTACCTCAGGATAGCTAACAACAGGATCACACAGTCTTTAGAATCTGAGATGTCTATATGACCTTCCTAGCCAACAACTCTGAGACACAAGCCAGACTCAGGCACTTAGCATCAAGAAGGCATATGGCTTTTTGGAGGTCCTTATTTGGGATACTGTATTTCAAATTATTTTACTTTACACTTTTCATGGAGATCCTGCATCAGATCTATAAGGCACTCAGTGGTAATAATGATACCATATAGAAGAAACATTTTTTACATAGGATGACCAGAGTCTTGGAAGACCTACCACTCTCCTTTCTATCAGGGAATGTGTTTCCTGCAGAGTGACACATTAAGCAGAATATCTGGGCAAGGTTGGCACTACCTAGTAGAGCAAGGAAAGGTCCAATCACTTGTAGCTGCAGATTCCTCACTAGAAAAGGATTCAGTACAGGGGTATATATAGGAAGCACCACCTTAACAATTAAGAAGATTCCAGATAAAATGTCATGTACTTCTTTAAGTCCTAATTGTCAGAATCTCATGAGGTCATTGTACATCTTGACATCCTTAAGAGTCTGATAAAATACATCCAATTTTTCCACAGCATGTGTGGGGAGGTCAGAGGTCAGCTGTCTGGAATCTGTCCTCTGTCATGGTGGGATTTTGGGGGGGGAATTCAGATGGTCAAATTTGGTTGGCAAATACGTTTACCTGCTGAGCAAACTCACCAATTCTACTTCAACTTTTCCAAAGTACATTGTTGGAGGTGGGTGGAGTCACCACCATGTCACCAAACCTCAAATTCTCACAGAACTTTCACACTCATGGAAAAATATATGCACATCCATGTCGCAAAATTTATCATTCATTGCCTTAAAAAGAAAAAAAAACAAGTGTCATTTGCATTAAATGATGGTTTTAAAATAAGCAAAAAACATTTCCCCACCATTCTTTAAAAGCTTTAAATATACTTGTATAATTTTTCTGTATAGATTTATTGTTTGCTTACAGTCATCCTAAAAATTATGACTACCTCATCTCTCAGGGGACCCTACCATATCAGTTTATATAAGAACACCCCACCTGAGAATTGTCTTTATATCACAGATTCAGAGGACTGGGGAGATGGTTCAGGGATCAAGAGCAATTTTTGATTTTCCAGAGGTTCCAACACACACACACACACACACACACACACACACACACACACACACACACACTTTCTTTAAAAAAAAACTCTTTAAAAAACATATAGGTTATTGTGACTGGAGAGACAGCTCAGAGGTTAGGAGTACTGGCTAGCCTTCCACAGAACCTGGGTTCATTTCCAGTACCCAAACAGTAGTTCACACCTACCTGTAACTCCAATTCCAGGGCTTTTGACACCTTGCACAAACATACATGCAGGCAATGTACCAATAAACATAAAATGTTTTTTAAAAATATGGATTCCAGTGATCCTTTTGCTATGTAACTCTCCTAAAGGAATCAGACTTGTTGGAACCTCTCATTTGTCTGCTTTTTCAGACAGGGTCTCAATGTCTATGCTAATAGGCCCTGAAAATCTATTACCCTCAGCCTCAGCCTCCTGAGTGCTGGCATTACTGGTGTGCATGCTATCAGGCATATGATAATTTTAATTTACCAAATAAAACAGCACATACTTCACTTGCTCAGTCCAATGCTGTCAAATATTGTTTCCAGTACATTGCTATCATCAACAGTGATCAGAAAAATTCTAATAGGTAACAAAGTGAACATGTCTCTATCTTAAAGAACAAATATTTTAGTAATCAGGCAACAGTGGTGTCACTGTTGCTCTGAGGAACCCATCACCCTACAGTAATCTGAAAATCACAGGGAACACTGGCAGATACCCAAAGCTACATTAGGCATTTCAAAAGGGTCCATGAAGTGACTCCTAATAAGTGGGCTAAAGAGGAGGCTGGGCTGGGCCTTTGTTTCCCATATCTACAGCCATCAGAATAATTTTTATCTCTTAACATAATGACTGAAACTAAAGTTCAGAGTCTCAAGAATGCTGCCTGGGTTGGATGCATTAAGAGACCTGTAAATTCCAACCCTCCAGAAGCTGAGACAAGAACATTACACTTTCAAGCTCAGCCAGGCTAGTAGCAAGTGTCTGGGCTACACAGGGAGAGTTTTATTTTCAGAATGAAAAATTAAATTTAAAAAATTATGAGACCATCAACACCAGCTGTAATGAACATAGTTTTTAAGAATGCCTATTAGACACATAAGAATAGCTTAGTGAGAGACTCTCACCACACCTAAGGCTGCACCTGATAAGCAGAGGCCAGTGACATCACTCATTTAAGATGACTAGACAGTCCTAGAACTCCCAAGAGTATCACTCTGCTCTCCAAATCTGGGGAGTGTCCCCCAGGATCCTGACCCTCCAATCAAAGACTTCTGTTGGAGACTGGACTTGACCTTAAGCTAAGCTAAGTCACACAGGTGAGGAGCCTTGGAGAGATGGGCTTCGGCTGTAGTTAGGAATTCAGGATTTGAATGTAATGACCTTCAACATAAATATAATGTTTGTTATACTAACTATGCTACATATGCATACCTACCTTCTTGCTCCTGACACCAGCTAATCTTACTCCTTTTTTAAAAAAAAATCATAGGAAAGAGGCCCTTAAACAATGTCATAAAAGTACGTAGTAGCAGAAACACAACTAAATCTCAGGCCACTGTTACAAAATGTGACCAGTAATCTCTGGAATGACTTGTAGGCCACTCGTGGCCTCCCAGTGAGCCCCTTGCTACAAAAAAAAAAAAAAAAAAAAAAAAAAAAAGGCAAAATTAATCATCAGACCTCACTACAGCCTACCGCCGACATCCCAGGCCCACTTGTGCTCACAGTAGGCCCTAATCTCCCTTGCCGCCAGTTCACCTCGCTATATACTTCATTAATCCTGATAGGCAGCCGGAGTGCTCCAGCCAGAAAGTCTCAAACTGAAGAGACCACAACAAACAGACTCCACCTGCCACAGCGCGGGCCTTCACCGCTTGCCCATCTCTCAGCCACGAAGACTCTCCCCTCAAGGCGCATGTGCTGACAGAAAGGACACGCACTGATGATGTCACGCGAGACGCCACATCTGAAATCTGCTTGCAGTCCACTGACACCAGCTAGAGCAAGTCTGCGTACTGTGCACAGTAGGTTGTTTCTAGGGTACAATGGGAATTTTAAACAAGAAAGAAAGATTTCTGGTGCGTGAACACTGCTGAACAAAGTGAAGAAAGGGAATGACTGAGTCCTGAAGGCGACGTCATCAGAGCGCTCGGGAAGCGGTCCAACAAAGAAGAGTAAACGGGATAAAAGACGTGGAATTGGGCTGGGATCAGAGTAGAGAGGGACAGGAACTGGAAGATGGTTTATGAAATGAATCCGGGATACCTGTCGCAACCAAGACAGCTTCTAGGGAACTGGATCACAGTACACAAAATAAATCGAGATGTAGAGTGCGAATCAGCAGATTCAATCTCCAATGTCAGGATCCTCTCAGGAGAACTAAAAGAAGTGGATCCAAGGCCTTGGCCGGACCTAGCCACTACACGCCAGGATAACAGCTGTCAAGGCCCTGCTCCCCTCTACTCGCTGCCCTTTCACCTTTGGCCCCTGTAAAATGCTGAGGTGCAGTATCACAGACCTAAGCCATTGGTATGTGAGCAGAAAAGAGATGTTCCAGGAAGGGGAAGCAAGCACTGGAGCTGTATTAGAGCAAAGAGAAGATGCAGTAAAAATTAAGCCTCTGATTTGGTAGTTTACACCCCTGTCATGCCTTTTAATCAGAGATGAAGTTCCTTGGCATATCTCAACGCTATTGTGCATACCTAGGAATAACAACTGTTTAAAATTGCTTAGAAAGGTTAACAGCATTAAAATAAATACGTACACACACACACACACACACACACACACACACACACACACACACACACATTTCTGTCTATGTACCATTTTAAATCAACTGCTTGACAAGCAATGAATGTTCCGTAGCTGTTGCATGTGTCCTGTTGCAAAAAGTCTTTCACCTCTGATGCTAGGAATCTGTAATCAGGAAAAAAAAAAAAAAGTTAGTCCCGGAGTTCCAGGCCCTGTGCATTCTTAAAGTATGGTCTCAAATGCAGTTCAAGGGAGAACTGAATTCTGTATATAAAGACGGTTGTATTTTATCTGGTCTGGATATGTATCAATTTTATAGATTCTAAAATGTGAAAAAAATCTGTTTTAAACCTCTTAGAGTCAGCAGCATTTAGTGTTGCAACCATATACACCCTCTCATTCTTAGTGCCTTTCATTGGACTTACTGAGCAACTGCCCAAGCATAATTATAATTTGTGGGTGTTTTAAATCAGAACAACTCTAAATGTAATCAATTGAGGAATTTTTGAGACATGCAGAGTCTAGAGTGGGAATCAAAACCCCATGTTTTAATAAGATCCCAGTGATTCTTAAGCACCATAAGCTTTTACGGGTGATCTTTTTTCATCAATTTATTACATCCTGATTTCATCTTATTCTCCCTCCTCCCCTCCCAGTCCCTCCTTCTTACCTCCCCTCCCCCATTACTTCTTTTCTTCCCAGAAAAGGGGAGGCCTATCATGGATACCAACCCCTCCTTGCCATATCAAGTTGTCAGAGACAGCCCCTCTCCCTACTGTTAGGGGTCCCACATGAAGACCAGCCTGCACATCTGTAACACATGTAGAAGGCCTAGACCCATCTCATGCATGCTTTTTTAGATTTAATAATTCCTCCTTTTCAAATTTATTTAAAATTATTTAATTTGTTCACTTTAAATCCTGATTGTCTACCCCTTCCTGCCACCCTCCCTCCCTTATGTCCTCTCCCTCCTTTCCTTAGTTCTCAGAAGGGGGACCCCTCCTCCTTTACCATCTGACCTCAGCCTATCACTTCTCATCTGGACTGCCTGTGTCCTCATCGTCTGTGGCCTGGCAAGGTTGCCCTGCTAGGGGGAAGTGATCAACAGGTGGGAGCCAGAGTCCATGTTGGAGGTAGTCCCTACTCCCCATATTATGTGACTCACAAGGAGACTGTGCTGCCTATCCACTACATCTGAGCAGAGGGTTGAGGTCCTCCCCATGCATGGTTTTGGTTGGTGCATCAGTCTCTGCATTACCTCCTCCCTCTGCCCAAATTTGTTAGCTCCATTGTTCTCCTTGTGGAGCTCCTGACCTCTCCTGGTCTTTCTATTCCCCAACTCTTCCATAAGACTCCCTGCACTCCACCCTGAAGTTAGGCTGAGTGTTTTAGCATCTGCTTTGATCTCCTGGTGGGTGGAGTCTTTCAAAGGACTTCTATGGTAGGCTCCCTTTCTGTTTCTTTTCTTCAGCTGCTTCTGGTGTCTATTCTATTTGTTCTTCTGAATAAGAATTAAGCATTGTCTCTAATATCCTCCTTGTTATTTAGTTTCTTTAGGTCTATGTATTATTGTGTGGTTATCCTCTATTATGTGCATAATATCTGCTTATAAGTAAGTATATACCGTGCTAGTCTTTCTGGGTCTGTGTTACCTCACTCAGGATGATCATTTCTAGTTCCGTACATGTGCATGCAAATTTCAAGATTTCCTTGTTTTTAATAGCTGAGTAGTATTTTATGGTGTAAATATACCACAGTTTCTTTATCCATTCTATAGATGAGGGGCATCTAAGTTGTTTCCAGATTCTGGCTATTACAAACATACTATGAACATAGTGTAGCAAATGGCCTTGTTGTGTGGTGGAGCATCTTCTGGGTATATGTCCAGGAGTGATATGACTGGGTCTTGAGGTAGAACTATTTCCATTTTTCTGAGAAATTGTCAGACTGTTTTCCAAAGTGGTTGTACAAGTTTGCACTTCCACCATCAATGGACACATGTTCCCCTTTCTTCACATCCTCACCAGCATGTGCTGTCACTTGAAGTTTTGATCTTAGCCTTTCTGATTTAGCATGACTAAGGATGTTTAGCATTTCTTTATGTGTTTCTCGGCCATTCGGTATTCCTCTGTTGAGAATTTTCTGTTTAGTTCTGTACTCATTTTAAAAGTTGGATTATTTGGTTTGGGAATATTTAATTTCTTGAGTTACTTACATATTTTAGATTTTAGCTTTTGACCAGATGTAGGGTTGGTGAAGATCTTTTCCCAGTCTGTGCACTTCCATTTTGTTTTGTTGTCAGTGTCCTTTGCCTTACAGAAGCTTTTCAGTTTTCTGAGGTCCCATTTATTAATAGCTTATCTTAGAGGGTGAGCTATTGGTGTTCTGTCCAGGAAATTGTTTCCTTTGCAAAGCACTCAAGGCTCTTTACCACTTTTTCTTCTAACAGTTATAGTGTGTCTGGTTTTATTTTGAGATCTTTAATCTACTTGGACTTTAGTTTTGTACATGGTGATAAATAAGAGTCTGTTTGCATTTTTCTAGAAGTATACATCCAGGTAGACCAACAATATTTGTTGAAGATGCTATTTGTTTTCCTTTGTATGGTTTTGCCTTCTTTCTCAAAAAATCAGTTGTCCATAGGTGTATCAGTTTATGGTTGAGCCTTTGATGATTCAATTCCATTGTTCAGTCTGCTTGTTTCTGTCAGAACTGTGCTGTTTTTTATTCCTGTTTCTCTATAGTGAAGCTTGCTATAAAGGCTGGAGATACCTCCAGAAGATCTTTTATTCTATAGGATTGCTTAGGTATTTGAGGGTTTTTTGTTTGTTTGTTTGTTTGTTTGTTTGTTTAAATGAACTTGAGAATTTTCTTTCAAGGTCTGTAAAGAATTTTGTTGGCATTTTGATGGGAATTGCATGGAATCAATAGATTGCATTTGGTACAATAGCCATTTTTACTATGTTAATCTTACTGATCCATAAACATGGAGGATCTTTATCTTCTGATGTCTTATTAAATTTCATTCTTCAGAGACTTCAAGTGTTTTTCATACAGGTCTTTCCCTTGCTTTGTTATTGTTACACCAAGATACTTTATGGGTTTGTGTGTGTGTGTGTGTGTGTGTGTGTGTGTGAGTGTGTGTGTGTGTGTGTGTGTGTGTCCATTGTGAAGGGTTTTGTTTGCATAATTTCTTTCTCAGCCTGTTTGTCTTTTGTATAAAGGAGAGATACTAATTCTTTTGAACTGAGTTTGTATCCAGTCATATTGTCTATCAGCTGTAGGAATTCCTTGATAAAATTCTTGAAGTCACTCATGTAAATTTTCATATCATCTGCAAATAGTGATACATTGACTTCTTCTTATCCAATTTGTATATCTTTGATCTCCTTTGTTGTCTTATTGCTTTATCTAGGACTTCAAATACTTTATTGAAGAGATGCAGAGAGAGTGGACAGTCTTGTCTTGTCCCTGATTTCGGTGAATTGATTTAAGTTTCTCTCCGTTTAGGTTGATGTTGGTTATATATTGCCTTCAATATGTTTAGGTATGTGCCTTTTATCCCTGATCACCCCAAGACTTTTAACATGCATGGGTATTGGGTTTTGTCAAATGCTTTTTGGGCATCTAGAAGGAGATGATTATGTGTTTTATGATGGATTACACTGATAGATTTCCACATATTGTACCACCCCTGCATGCCTGGGATGAAGCCTACTTGGTCATGGTGAATGACTTTTTAAATTTTAATTTATACAGATTACATCCTGATTGTTATCCCCTTCTGAGTATCTTCCCATTCTCTCTCACCCTCCCTTTTCTGCCCTATTACCCTCACTTAGACCTGACAGAAGGTAACATCCTCCCCTGCTATATGACTACAGCCTATCAGGTTTCATCCAGATAGCCTGCTTCCCATTCCTCTCTACACCCACCAGGCCTACCCACCAAAGGGGAAATGGTCAAATTCAGGGCTCCAGAGATCATGTCAGAGGCAGTCCTTGCTCTCCCCACAACTGTGGAGAATGAGCTGTCCATTGGCTATATCTGAACAGGGATTCAGGGTTTACTGATTGTGTTGTACTTGGTTGGTCCAGGAGTTTGTACAGGACATCCTGGGTCAAGATCCACCGATCTTGAAGGTCACCTTGTAGGGCTCCTGAACCCTCTGGGTCCTTCTGTCTGCCCCCTATTCTTTCTTACCAGTTTCAGCAATCTACCAGGAGTCCAGCAGTGGAATCCAGCAGTGAGTTTCAGCATCTGCCCCAATCCCCTGCTGGGTGGAGTCTCTCAGCAGGGATCTATGTTGGGCTAATATCTACTTATAAATAAGTATATACCACACATGTCTTTCTGTGTCTAGGTTACCTCATGCAGGATGATTGAGTCAAGTTCTATCCATTTGCCTGAAATTTTCATGATTTCCTTGTTTTTAATACCTGAATAGCTTTTCATGGTGTAAATGTACCAGTTTCCTTATCCATTCCTCGGTTGAGGGACATCTTGGTTGTTTCCAGATTCTAGCTATTATGAATAAAGCTGCTATGAATATAGTTGAGCAAAAGTCCTTGTTGTATGGTTGAGCATCTTTAGGGTATATGCCCCGGAGTAATATGGCTGGATCTTGCAGTAGCACTATTCCCAATTTTCTGAGAAAGTACCTGATTGATTTCTGCAGTGGTTGTACAAGTTTGTACTCCCACCATCAATGGAGAAGTGTTCCCCTTTCTTCACACAGTCACAAGCATGTGCTGTCACTTTAATTTTTGATCTAAGCCATTCTGGTAGGTGTAAATGAAATCTCAGAGTCATTTTGATTTGCATTTCCCTGATAACTAAGGGTGTTGAACATTTCTTTAGGTGTTTTTCTGTCATTCGTTGTTCCTCTGCTGAGAATTCTGTTTAGTTCTACACTCCGTTTTTTAAATCGAGTTTTTTGGTTTGGTGATGTTTAATTTCTTGTGTTCTTTATATATTTTAGAAATTAGCACTTTGTTGGATGTGGGTTGGGTGAAGATCTTCTCCCAGTCTGTAGACTGTTGTTTTGATTTGTTGACAGTGTCCTCTGCCTTACAGAAGCTTTTCAGTTTCCTGAGGTTCCATTTATTACTTGTTGATCTTAGAGCCTGAGCTATTTGTGTTCTGTTCAGGAAGTTATCTCCTGTACCAATGAGTTCAAGGCTCTTTGCCACTTTTTCTTCTAACAGATTTAGTATGTCTGGCTTTATGTTGGGTTTTTATTCAACCTGGACTTTAATTTTGTGCAGGTGGTAAATAATGGTACATTTGCATTTTTCTACATGTAGACATCCAATTAGTCCAGCACCATTTGTTGAAGATGCTATCTTTTTTCCATTGTATGGATTTGGCCTCTTTGTTAAAAATGAAGTGTCCATTCGTGTGTGACTTATTTCTGGGTCTTCGATCTAATTCCACTGAACAAGCAGCTATTTCTGTGCCAACACCATGCCATTTTTATTACTGTTGCCCTACAGTACAGGATGGTATCAGAGATGGAGATTCCTCCAGGAGACTTTTTATTCTACAGGATTGTTTTATCTATTGTGGGTTTTTCTTTTTTCATATGAAGTTAAGAATTTATCTTTCAATATTTGCAAAGAATTGTGGAGGTATTTTGATAAGGAGTGCATTGAATCCATAGATTGGTGTTGGTAAGATGGCCATTTTTGCTACATTGATCCTTGAGTGTGGGAGACCTTTCCATCTTCTGATAGCTTCTTCAATTTCTTTTCTCAGAGACTTGAAGTTTTTTTCATACAACTTTTTCACTTACTTGGTTAGAGTCATGCCAAGATTTTATTGATTTGGATATGGTCTTTTAGTTAATTTGAGTAGAGTTTGTCTATCTTGTTGATTTTCTCAAAGAACCAGTTCTTTGTTTTGCTGATTCTTTGAATTGTTCTTTTTGTATCTAATTTATTGATTTCAGACCTGAGTTTGCTTATTTGCTGCTGTCTACTCCTCTTGAATGTGTTTGCTTTTCCCCCTACGTCTTTCATATGTGCCATTATGGTAAGGCTTGTATTGAGATGTTTCCAATTTCTTTGTGAAGTGCTATGAACTTTCCTTTTAGAAGTACTTTCATTGTGTCCCATAAGTTTGAATATATTGTACCTTCATTTTCATTTAATTTTAGGAAGACCCTAATTTCTTTCTTTATTTCTTCTCTGACCCAGTTATCATTGAGTAGAGATTTGTTCAGTTTACAAGATTGTGTAGGCTCTTTGCTATTTCTGTTGTTGTTAAGGTCCAGGTTTAGTTCATGGTGGTATGGTAAGATTCAAAGTATTATTTCAATCTTTGATCTGTTGAGCCTTGTTTTGTGACTTTCTGTATGGTCAGTTTTGGAAAAGGTTCCCTGAGGTGCTGAGAAGAAGGTATAATCTTTTGTGTTTGAATGAAAATTTCTATAGATATGTTAGGTCTATTTGATTCATTGCATTTGTTAATGTCATTATTTCTTGGTTTAGCTTCTGTTTTGCTGGCCTATCCTTTAGTTAGATGGGGATATTAAAGTCTCCCACTATTAATGTGTGGATATTGATGTGTGGTTCAAGCTTTATTGATGTTTCTTTTACAAATGTGAGTACCTTTGTATTTGGGGTATAGATGTTCAGGATTATCATGTCCTCTTGGTGGATTTTTAGTTTGTTGAGTGTAAAGTATCCTTCCTCATCTCTTTTGATTAATTTTGGCTGAAAGTCTATTTTACTATATATTAGAATGGCTACTTGAGCTTGCTTCTTGTGCCTGTTTCTTAGAAGACATTTTTCTGGCCCTTTACTTAGAGGTAATGCCTATCTTTATGGCTGAGATGTGTTTCTTGAATGCAGCAGAATGTTAAAACCTGTTTATGCATCCATTCTGTTAGTCTGTGTCTCTTTATTGGAGAGTTGAGGCCATTTATATTGAATGAGAGATTAATGACCAGTGACTGTTAGGTCCTTTTGTTTTGATATTGGTTATAGTAATGTGTTTGAATACTTGTCTAATTTTTGTTTTTTTTCTTAAAGTGAAGTTATCTATTCTCTGTGTTTTTCTTGGTATAGTTAGCCTCCTTGGATTAGAGTTTTCGTTCTAGTATCTGCTGTATGGATGGGTTTGTGGATAGGTACTGTTTAAATTTGCTTTTGTTGTGGAATATCTTGTTTTCTCTAGAGTCCACGAACATTGGTGTTTCCTTGCCCCACAGTGAGCTCAGAAGCTGCAGGATCTGCCAGGCACACTGCCAGTATTTTCAAGGCTCTAGGGACTTTTCTGTTGATTAGCCATGTGACTGAAGGCTTGGACCAACCTATGCTCCACACAGGGTGGCCCCTCACACTTGGGAATCCCCAGCATTGGTGTTTTGTAGTTCTCACTTTCGATTTTACGTCACTGTATAGTCTCTGCTGTACTGCTGATCAAACTCTGTGTGTTCCAAGCTGCCATGTTGGATCTCCCTCATCGTGAATGATTTTTGATGTGTTCTTGGATTCAATTTGTAAGGGTTTTATTGAATTTTTTGCATCAACGTTCATATGGGAAATTGTTCTGAAATTCTATTTATTTGTTTAGTCTTTGTATGGTTTAAGTATCAAGGTGACAGTGGCCTTACAGAATGAGTTTGGTAATGTTCCTTCCATTACTATTTTGTGTAATAGTTTGAAGAGAATTGGCATTAGCTCTTCTTTGAAGGTATGATAGAATTCTGCAGTGAATCCATCTCGTACTGGGCTTTTTTTAGTTAGGAGACTTTTGATGACTACCTCTATTTCCTTAGGAAATATAGAACTAATTAATTTGTTTACTTGATCTTGATTCTATTTTGGTAGTTGGTATCTTTCTGATGATTCCAGCCATCTTCTCCTCTTGAGTGTGCCTGCTTCTTTTTGTTCTAGAGATTTCAGGTGTGCTGTTAAGTTGCTTGTACGGGATCTCTCCAATTTCTTTCAGAAGGTGCTTAATGATGTGAAGTTTGCTCTTAGTGCTGCTTTCATTGTGTCCCATGAGATTTGATACATTGTGCCTTCATTTTCTTTGAATTATATAAAATCTTTGATTTCTATTTTTACTTCCTCACTGACCCAGGGGTCATTGAGTAGGGAGTTCTTCAGTTTCCATTTGTTTGTAGGCTTTCTGTTGTTTCTCTGTTCCAATTTTAGTCCATAGTTATCTGATAGAATGCAAGGGATGATTTCAGTCTTCTTGTATTTGTTGAGATTTGCTTTGTGACCAACTATATGGTCAATTTTGGGGAAGGTTCTGTGAGGCACTGAGAAGAAGGTATAGTCTTTGTGTTTGGGAGAAATGGTCTGTAGATATCTGTTTGATCCAATTATTTTATGATGGCTATTATTTTTATTATTTCTCCATTTAGTTTCTGTCTTGATGATCTATCTATTGATGAGAGTGGGGTATTGAAGTCTCCCACTATTAATGTGTGGGGTTCAATGTGTGATTTAAGCTTTAGTAATGTTTCTTTCATGGGTGAGAGTATTCCTGTGTTTGGCTCATAGATGTTTGGGATTGAGACGTTGTCCTCTTCATGTATTTTTCCTTTAATGAGTATAATGTGTCCTTTCCCCATCACTTTTGGTTTTGGTTGAATGTATTGTTTTATATACTAGAATGACTATTTCTGCTTGCTTCTTTGGTCCATTTGCTTGGAATACCTTTTCTCAGCCCTTTACTCTGAGGTAATGTCTGTCTTTATTGCTGAGGTGTATTTCTTGTATGCCACAGAATTCTGGGCTCTGTTTTCACATCCATATTTTTAACCTGTGTCTTTTTATTGAGGAGTTAAGGCCATTGATGTTGAATGATATTAAGGACTGGTGGTTATTAGTTCCTGTTCTTTTTTATGTTGATGGAGGAAGGGAGGAAGGGATGAAGAGGGGGCATTTTCCTTAAGTGTCTGCCCTCTTAAGTATCTTTTTAAATCATAAATGGATGTCATTGAGAAAGAAGTTTTCTGACTTTTTTAATATGATATTTTTATTTGAATCCTTGAGGTGATTTATGACATTTACTGTTTTTCCTATGTTGAACCAACCTTGTATCTATGAAGTGAAGGCAATTTGATAATGGTGGATGAATCTTTTTTGATATGTCATAAAATTTTGTTGACTTTTTTTGAGAATTTTTGATTCCTTTTTCATTACGGAGACTGGCCAGTGATTCTTTTTGAGGCAGCTTTAGCTGCCCATAAATTTGCTCTGTAGTTCAAGGTGGCCTCAAACTCACAGAGCTCTGTATGCCTTTGTTTCCTGAGTGCTTGGATTAAAGATATGCACCATACCACCCAATTACATGACTTTATTTATTGTGGTATTATTTGAGTGGCTGTCTTTATGTGATATGAGTGTTGTACCTTCTTGATGAATATGGTTCATTGACTAGAGCATTAATTGCAGTCACTTTGAGTAGCATGTGTGTCACAAGACTTCTGGAAAGCCATCCCTGAGGTGGTGTGACTGCTGCTATATATAGTAAGACATGCAACTGAAGCTGAGTTGGCTGACCAACAGGACCTTGAAGGTGTAAGGAAGGAATTAAAGAGTGTTGTGGCATTTGCCTTGCATGTTATCTTCTTATCAGGCAAGTAAACAGGATAAGATAGTGAACAAGATATAGGTATTTTCTTGATGTTTCTTATTGTTGAGGGAATGAAGAGATCAAGAGTACAAACTAAATCTCGGTTAAAGAGTCCATCCTGGACATTCTCCACCATTAAGTGGAGAAGGAGATCTGACTTTCACACAAACTCTGGTGCCCCATATTTGACCATGTCCCTTGGATGGAGACGCCTGGTGGCACTCAGAGGAAGGATAATAGGTCACCAAGGAGAGACTTGATACCCTATGAACATATACAGGGGGAGGAGGTCCCCCTCAGTCACAGACATAGGGGAGGGGAGTGGGGGGGAAGTGGGAGGAAGGGAGGGATGGGAGGATACAAGGGATGGGCTAACAACTGAGATGTAATATGAATAAATTAATTTTAAAAATTAAAAAAAAGAAAGTAAACATAGGTGGACAAAAGGCTATACTACATGATACACTACAGCTTCTGTGACAAGATTTTTTTTGTTTGTCTGTTTGTTTTATTTTACTGGTGGGATTTTGGTGCATGATGTGTAAATCATAGACATTCAATAAAAGTAAAAAAAAAAAGTCCATCCTGGGATCCCAATACTTGGAATGCCTGAGAAGAGAACAAAGTAAAGTGACAAAGGACACCCCTCAGGTCTGACATTTAACACATGGAAGGGAAAAATCCATGATTCAGCATCATATGGAGGGCTTTAGTAATGGGCAGGTGAAAGCTGAAGAGATGGCCTAGTGGCTAGGAGCTCTTACTCCTTTTGCAGAGGACTCAAGTTTGTCTCCCAGCACCCATACTGTCATCTGTACAGTTAAAGTCATCTGTAACTAAAGGTCCAAGAGTTATGACACCCTCTTCTGGCATCAATGGACAGTGAATCCATGTAGAGCACATACAGACATGCAGACAAAACACAATTTATATGTGAAAAAACAAAAACCT
The DNA here is from genome assembly GCF_964271855.1 of Acomys minous. Taxonomy (NCBI): domain Eukaryota; kingdom Metazoa; phylum Chordata; class Mammalia; order Rodentia; family Muridae; genus Acomys; species Acomys minous. The sequence goes on from NC_140484.1 coordinate 82,044,741, forward strand.
AAACAGTGAGGACTTAAATGTCTTTGTAAATTTCCATAGGAAATTCTGACTTAACATTTCTATTTGTAAAAAACAGGATTTTGAGATAAAAATCTATTTTAATTGTTCTCTGTATTTGATGATAGACTACTTCTGTATGATTATGGGTTTTATTAAAGATTAACATCTGATATGTTGTTCCAGAATCATGAATCCACTTCTCAAGTCAAATAACCTGCATTACCAACTGTTAAAGCCAGTTTATTTTCTAACAGACAAGCTATTACTGTTTATTTTGGATACATAATTAACACTACTTTAAGAAAATTTATGATTCACAGCCCCTTTTCTTGCTTTCCTAACTTCAACAGAGGTGACTGCCCACATAAAAGATGCCAGCCCAAAATTGAGAGTCCTCTGACACCCACCTCTTGCTTTCTGCAGTACCCTCATGATACCCATACAGACTCCCAGGAAATTTCCCTATTTTTCATTCAAACAGCTACCCTTTATTAGACTATACCCCTTGCCTTTTCTTCTAGGCCTGTACAATGCATTGACAATCAGATGGCTACTGGATTAACCTATGCATTACCTCCTTTTCTTTCTTTTTTAAAGATTTATTTATTTATTTATTACATATACAGTGCTCTGCCTGCATGTACACCTGCACCCAGAAGAAGGAACCAGATCTTAGGATAGATGGTTATGAGCCACTATGTGGTTGCTGGGAATTGAACTCAGGACCTCTGGAAGAGCAGATGGTGCTCTTAACCACTGAGCCATCTCTCCAGCCCCATTACCTCCTTTTCTTAAAGTACCCTCTACATAGATATCCAGTTGTCAGGCATCTGAGCCCCTTGTGTTTGCTTCCAGGCCTATCTCCACAAGGAAGAATAAACTTCTGCACACCAGACAGAGATAAGAGATTCCTTCCTGGACCTGCCATCCTCCTTGTATCTGCCTGAACCATGCAGCAGCCACCGGCTAGACATATCTTATTGGGGACTTCTGAGACAGGTGATGACATCCACAGTTAGCAGCCTGGGATTCCTCCAGCAACAGATAAACTCTCTTGGGGGTCTTGATCCAAAATAGGGGAGCTAGACCTAATAAGTTCCATACATATGGAGACTTGCATAGTATTGAGAATAATGGCTTGTCTATTTGAGATCACGTTAATATCCTCAAAAAATTCTGTACAAACTTGACTTTAAGACCCACTAAACAGTTAAGTTGGTCCACTAACCCCTTATGTTCCTGACCCTTTATTAGCTATCTTTATTTTGATGTTTGCACCCTGCCTCATCCAATTTAAAATGGCAAGTAAGCAATATTGATAAGGTCACTGGCAGTCAGGTTCTGGTTCAACACCCAACAGCCCGCAGCTGCATGCTATGATGACACCTCCTTTAAAAAATAAAATGGGGAGATGGGTCAATTGTCCTTCAGCATCCAGCAGGGAGCCTGTGTTCTGCTTCTGGTGGGTTGGTCCAGTCACTGTTTGCTTCCAGATGAGAACGGATGGACCTTGAGATCAAAGGTCCCAAGTTCTCCTTTCTCAATCAAGGGTATGTCAGAGTACTCAAGGTAGTACCCGAGGCCCAGGCTCTAGGACAGGTTCTCAGTCTTACCAGGAAAATGTTCCCATGGGCACTCGTTGTTTCTTAGCTTCTTTGGGTGTTTAGTTTGTGGAATGGTTATCCTGTATTATCTGCCTAATATCCACTTATCAGTGCATCCATACCATGTGTGTCTTTTTTTTTTTTTTTGCTTGGGAGACTTTTGATGACTGCCTCTATTTCCTTAGGAAATATAGGACTAATTAGTTTATTTACCTGATCTTGATTCAATTTTGGTAGTTGGTATCTATCAAGAAAGTTGTCTATTTCATTTAGATTTTCAAATTTTGTGGCATATACGCTTTTGAAATACAACCTAATAATTGTTTGGATTTCCTTAATGTCTGTCATTATATCTCCCTTTTAATTTCCAATATTGTTGAATTGAATACTTTCCCTTTGCCTTTCAGTTTGTTCAGCTAAGTGTTTGTCTAGCTTGTTTATTTTCTCGATGAACCAGCTCTTGGTTTTGTTGATTCTTTGAATTGTTCTCATATATATATGAGAACAAAAAACAAAAAACAAAAACAAAAACAAAAAAAAACACCAGGATGATATGGATTGCACAGAATTCTACCAGACCTTCAAAGAAGGGCTAATACCAATTATGAATGGAATTGACTAGAAGACCCAGAAATAAACCCACACACAATTTATGATAACTTGATTTTTGACAAAGAAGCCAAATCCATACAATGGAAAAGAGAAAGTATCTTCAGCAATATATATATTGACTTCTGCCCTAAGTTTGATGATTTCTACTATCTTTGGTAAGTCTGCTTCTTTTTGTTCTAGAGCTTTCAGATGTGTTGTTATATTGTTAGTATGGGATCTCGCCAGTTTCTTTATAAAGGCACTTAGTGCTATGAGCTTTCCTCTTAGCACTGCTTTAATTGTGTCCCATAAGTTTGGATATGTTGTACCTTCAGTTTCATTGAATTCTACGAGTTTTTCCATTTCCATGAGCTTGTAGACTTTCTGTTGTTTCTGTTGTTGTTGAGTTCCAGCTTTAATCCTTGGTGGTCTGATGAGATGCAAATGATTATTTTGATCTTTTCTTATCTGTTGAGGGTTGTTTTGTGACAGAGTATATGGTCGATTTTGGAGAAGGTTTAGTGAGGTGCTGAGAAGAATGTGAATTCTTTATGTTTAGGTGAAAAGCTCCTCTCTCTCTCTGTCTCTCTCTCTCTCTCTCTGTCTCTCTCTCTCTCTGTCTCCCCACCCCGTGTGTGTGTGTGTGTGTGTGTGTGTGTGTGTGTGTGTGTGTGTGTACGCGCACTAGGTCCATTTGATTCATGATGTCTAGTATTTTCATTGTTTCTCTATTTTATTTCTGCCTCGATGATCTATTATTTGTGAAAGTGGGGTGTTGAATTTTCCTACTATTATTGTGTGGGGTTCAATGTGTGATTTAAGCTTTTCTAATGTTTCTGTTACGAATGTGGGTGCTCCTGCATTTGGAGCATAGATGTTTAGAATTGAGACATAATCTTGGTGTGTTTTCCCTTTAATGAGTATGAAGTCACCTTCCCTATCACTTTTAATTGGTTTTAGTTGAAGGTCTATTTTATTAGATAATAGGATAGCTACTCCAGCTTGTTTCTTGGGTTCATTTGCTTTGAATACCTTTTTCTAGGCCTTTACTCTAAGGTATATTTACCTTTGTGGGTGAAATGTGTTTGTTGTATGCAGCAGAATGATGGGTCCTGTTTTTACATCCAGTCTGTTACCCTGTGTCTCTTCATGGGGAGTTGAAGCCATTGATATTGAGAGATATGAATTATCAGTGGTTATTGGTTCCTATTTTTTGATATTGGTAGTATTGGGGAGAGAGAGAGAGAGAGAGAGAGAGAGAGAGAGAGAGAGAGAGAGAGAGAGAGAGAGCACGCTTCCTTTCTTTTGTTTTTGTGCACATGGGGTTGTGTATCTCTTTTGTTTTCCTGGGTAAAGTTACCCTCCTTGGGTTTAAGTTTTCCTTCTAGTATCATCTGTAGGGACAGATTTGTGGTTAGGTACTGTTTGAACTTGGTTTTGTCATGGAATATCTTGTTTTCCCATCTATTGTGATTGAAAATTTTGCTGGGAATAGTGGTCTGTGTTGGCATCTCTGGTCTCTTAGTGTCTGCATGGTATCTGTCCAGGCTGACATAGTCTCTGTTGAGAAGTCAGGTGTAATTCTAACAGATTTGCCTTTATATGTGACTTGGCCTTTTTCTCTTGCAGATTTTAATATTCTTTCTTTGCTCTGTACATTTAGTGCTTTGATTATTATGTGATGGGAGGATTTTCTTTTCCAGTCCAGTCTATTTGAAGTTCTGTAGGCTTCTTGTATATGGATGGGCATTTTTTTTAATTCTTTTTTTATACTTATTTTTTATTATTAATTTATTCATATTACATCTCAGTTGTTAGCCCATTCCTTGTATCCTCCCATTCTTCTCTCCCTCCCGCTTCCCCCCCTACTCCCTTCCCCTATGTCTGTGACTGAGGGGGACCTCCTCCCCCTGTATATGCTCATAGGGTATCGAGTCTCTTCTTGGTGACCTATTATCCTTCCTCTGAGTGCCACCAGAATCTCCATACCTGATCTCAAGCTGTACTATAGAGCAACAGTAATTAAAACAGCATGGTACTGGCACAGCAATAGGCTAGTGGATCAATGGAATCGAACTGAAGACCCAGAGATGAATCCACACACATTTGGTCACTGGATTTTTGACAAAGAAGCCAAATCCATTCAATGGAAAAACGACAGCATCTTCAACAAATGGTGCTGGTCTAACTGCATTTTCTACATGTAGAAAAATGCAATTAGACCCCTATTTGTCACCATGCACAAAACTCAAGTCCAAGTGGATTGAAGACCTCAACCTAAAACCAAAGACATTAATCCAGTTAGAGGAAAAAGTGGGGAAGAGTCTGGAACACATAAGCACAGGAGACAACTTCCTGAACAGAACACCAATGGCCCAGGCATTAATGTCAACAATTAATAAATGGGACCTCGTGAGGCTGAGAAGCTTCTGTAAGACAGGTGACACTGTCAAGAGAACAAAGTGACAGCCTACAAACTGGGAAAAGATCTTCACCAACCCTTCATCTGACAAAGGTCTAATATCCAAAATATATAAAGAACTCAAGAAAGTAAACACCACCAAACCAAATAACCCAATAGAGAAATGGGGCTCAGAGCATTTCTTTCTTTAGATTAGGAAAGTTTTCTTCCATGATTTTGTTGAAAATATTTTCTGGGACTTGCATTTGGGAGTCTTCTTTCTCTTCTATCTCTATGATTCTTAGGTTTGGTCTTTTCATAGTGTCCCAGAGTTCTCGGATGTTCTGTGGCAGGAGCTTTGTAGAGTTAACATTTTCTTTGACTGTTGTTTTAATTTGCTCAATTATATTTTCTAACCCTGATATTCTTTCTTCCATCTCCTGAATTCCCTTGGCAATGCTTGTGTATGTAGAGCCAGTCCTCTTCTCTAGGTTTTCCATTTACAGGATTATCTCAGATTGTGTTTTCTTTATCATTTTTATCTCCATTTTAGGTCTTGAAACCTGTTATTCAATTTCCTTTTCTTATTTAATTTTAGTTCTGTCTTTTGCTAATTTCTTTGATTTGTTCAATTCTTTCTTCTCTTTTTTGTGTATTCCTGTTCTAGTTTCAGGGATTTATTTTCCTCCCTCAAGGCCTCTATCATTTTCATAATCTCAGATTTGAAGTCCTTGTCTTGTGCATCAGAGGTGACATTATGTCCAGGGCTTGTTGTGGTGGTGGGACTGCTAGGGTTTGGTTTTATCAAATGGTCCTAGGAATTGTTGTTTGTGTTCTTACACTGACCTCTTCCCATTGTGATGGCTCTGGTTGAAGCATGTGCTCAGTGCCTGCTTGGACCCAGGAGTGGAGCTTTCTGTGACTTTTCTGGGTGACCTGAGTCAAATCCACTTGTGTTCCAGGCTGCGGTGCCTGCTTGGTGTTAGAACCCACAGATGCTGGTGTTTTTGCAAGCCACGGCTCCTTCTGTGCCCCAGGAGATCAAAAGCTGCCCACCATCCAGGAGTGGGGTGCTAGGCTTCGGAGGCTATGCACTCATTTATGCAGAGACCCAGGACTTTTTGGTGGTTTTGCGAGGTAGCCCAAAACTGGATCTGACTATGCTCCACACCGTTTGGACTCCTCTCACCTATGGGTCACCAGTACTGGTGTTTTGTGATTCTCAGATAGGTCCTTTGGTTATTGAATAGTCACTGCTGTCCTGCTGATTTAACAAGGTGTGTATTTTGTGCCACCATCTTGGATCTGAGTCTGTATCTTCTAGTTTTCATAGATACCTTTTCAACATGGGTAGGTGCCTATCCCACGAAGAGAGAGACAGCATCCCTAGTAACCAAGAAGATCATTGATGAACTCATACCAAGGTATGGGCTCCCCTTCATTATAGAATCAGACAATGGGTAAGCCATCATCTCTAAGTTGACACACCACTTATTTAAGGTTTTGGGGACTAATTGGAAATTACATTGTGCTTACCATCCCCAGAGTTCAAGACAGGTAGAAAGGATGAACTGGGCCTTGAAGTAGACCTTAACTAAATTAACCCTAGAAACTGGCAATGATTGGGTATCCCTCCTTCCCTTTTCCTTGTTCCAAGCCCAGAAGACCCCCCTATTCCTGTGGATTAATTCTCTATGAGACCATGTTTGGTAGACTTCCTCCTCTAGTTCCTAAACTCTCCTCAGAATTCATGGCGGAAATGTCTAAATAGAAGTTCCTTAAGTCCATCCAGGCTCTTCAAATAGTCCAGGACAAAGTCTTCCCAATCTTGCAAGGGCCTATGAACTCCCACCAGTGAAACTCTATCACTAGAAGCCCAAGGACCTCCTTTGTGTCAAGAGATATCATAAGGAGACTCTGGGAACTTGCTGGAAAATACCTCACACTATGTGCTTTCTGAAAGATGGAATACCCTTCGTTCTTCCTGCCTCTTTTGTCCTTTAATGTGAAACATGCAGCTTAAACTTTTATAAGAAGTATAGAAGAATGTATGCAAAAGTAATGCGGAAGAAAAATATGCAGAGGCAGGCAACCACAAGTTAGACCATGAACAAACAATGCCACCAGAGGCAGAAAACTTCAGGATAGACGAGGACTGAACAATTGCATCAATAGCAGGAATCTTCAAGTTAGATCAGGAGAGGACAGAGCTGCAGATGTCCCCTCTGCCTGAACTGGAAGAAAAGAGCTATAAGATACTGTAGCAAACACATCAAATGGCTTAGAGGAAAAGATGGACTTACAGAAAAAGAGCTAAAGACTGTGCTCATTGTTCTCCCTGTTATTGGCTACATGTGTAAAGATAGCACCATAATAATTACTGATCATAAATCCACCCAATACCACTTCCTGCTTAGTTGTCTGATAACCAGTTATATGTGAGAATGATCCTAGCAGCTTTCATGTATTAGGCAAGAGTTCTGCTAATGAGTTCAAAGCCTACCCTTTGTGTTTTGTTTTGAGCCCAGGATAGGTTGCCCACGCTACCCCACACTATGATCTCCCTGCCTCTTCCTCTCAATGATCTGCCAGCCCTGAGATCTCTCCCTGGATTTCCTGGATAGGGAAGTGACCGGCTTGGAGAAATACTAGCCAGCAAGGCTGAAAGAGTCTTCAGAATGATGCTTTATTTGCCCACTAGATGTCAGGGCAGCATCAGGAATAAAGCAGGGCTGCTGCCTTCTTCCAGAGTTTGGGAGTGATTTCCCTCCATGTTTGTTAAAAATCAGGTTTACCCAGTACTTCTTAGGATCACAGCTGGTCTTTATGAGTAGAATCTGGAGACATTCAATATCATACTTATTTTTCATAAACAATGTAACTGGATTTTGATTTAACACCTCAGCAAAGCCAGATAGCTTAGATGAGACTGAGGTTAAAAGGAGAGAGAAAGGAGGAAAAGAGATGTGGTTGCAGATAACATTCATGACTTGGTGGCTGCTAAATGAGTGGAAGGGCAGGAGACCATCCACCCCAGAGGACAGTATGCACTGGTAGACTGTAGTGAGTCCAACACTGGGCTGATCCGACGAATGCAAGGAGGTTGACTTGTCACTCTCGCTTTTTGAAGGTATGATTTCCCCCTTCTCTATGAAAGAATATTCTACCCAATGACTTTGTTATCACCATGGAGAGGCAATCATATCTGCAGAGTGTCTCTGCTTTGAACAGTGTATGTGTCCACCATTGAGCACTATATGTGACTATGAGCTCATGAATTTAAGGTGCAAGTGTCATTAGACAAAGGGAGTGGAAGTCACTTAAGGAAATTGTTACCAGTTGACATTATTCATCTATTTTGGCACTTACTGAGTGTATGATGACAGTTAATGATGCAATCTAGGCTGGGATTTTAATTTTTTCCTTATCACTGTGGGAGACAAGTTTGTGTGAGAAGGCATTAAGGCAGGAAGAATGTCAGGGCCTCATCATATTCAAGTGGGAGGGATATTCAGGTATCAGTGACTAAGCACCTGGCCTATGTTCAAGTAGGTAGATTTCTAAGTGGCGTGATTCTGGGGAACACCATAAAATGCCAGATTCCCTGTCGTTATCATTATAGTGAAAGGCAAGCTGCTGTTCCAGGTAGATGCGGACCCAAGATACCAACAGCAGTGATGAGCATCCTTCTTTCAGGCAGAGTTAGCAGAAGGCTTTCTTTGGGGTCATATTCTGAAATACAAATGTGCCTGGAGGGGCAATACATAAACCTGTCATGTCACAAAGTGAATCTGTCGTCTGTGCCACTGAAAGAGTCAGGATGTTAAAGGGGAAATGAGGAATAGGTAAAGATAGAATTTGAGGATGGGTTGAGTTGAATAGTAGACTAAGTACATACACTGGACCACTTTCCCCTTCGAACTATAGATAAGTTAGAATTCCATCTGAGAAGGACAGAGCTCCTGGAAGCCTCACTTATCTCTGTTGGATGTAAATAAGGACAAGTGGTTTGTTTTGTTTTGTTTGTTTGTTTTTCATTTTGGGAATGATCTAATTGAGCTGGACCCTACCCACCCAAGATCCCCATAAAGGGATATAGGAAGTCAGTATGTGAGGGGACTCAGTGTGGGGATCTCACCCCTGCTTGGGACTTTCTTGAAATAGCCTCACAGATTTTCCTGGCTAAGGCATGCCTGCTGAGTTATGTCTGTCCCAAGCACTGTACTTTTCAAAGTGTTGCCCTCCACTCCCTGTTCTGGAGTCACAGAGCACACAAGAAATTTTCCTGGTTCTTGCAATGTGATGCACTGTTAATGCCGGATGCCCAGGAGAGAGACAGCACCAAGAGATATAAGAACTGCACATAAATTCATTCTGATCATCAGGATATTTTCTATCTTTAATTAGGTAATTGATCAGAAAAAAATTATGCCATGTTGACTATTAAAGTTGTTAATTTTCAGTACTTGTGTTCTACAGTTGGTGCTAATAGGGAGGAGGGAGGGATAAAGCTGTGTGATGGATCAATGTGTAAGACCTAAGACAGACACACTCTCAAAGGGTGTCCAATAGATTTACTTTTACCCACCTAGTTAACAGATAAGGAAGTTTTAATTTATCACTGGTCGCTGGATCCTGAAGATAGATATTTAAAAACTGCTCCCCAATGTCAACTGGATGTCCACTTATGTTCTCCGGGCCTCAGTGACAAGAAAAGGACAGAGCAGAGGCGGCATCAGCCTCTCTCTGCCTCTTCTGCTCTAGGTGTGGCCCACCTCCTCCTAGCATTCAGTGTGCTTTTTCCGTCTCAAGCCCTATGTATTGTCATGCTTGTAAGAAAACTTTAATTCAGAGATGACAATTGAAGTATAAAATACAGAAAATCAGAAGTATTTCAACAGCAAGGAAAGCAACAGGGCCTTAGTTTGAGTGCTGACCAACGATGGTTCTGTTTGTGTGTGTGTGTGTGTGTGTGTGTGTGTGTGTGTGTGTGTGTGTGTGTGTGTTAGTCTTAGGGAGGCTTGTGTAACTGTTACCTTCATGAGAAATACTTCTGGGCTGAGGGCAGATGAGGATTGTTTTGACAGCTGGTCAGGAAGTGAATGGGGAAGACTGAATGCTCAGGGGCAATCATCTGGGTCTTAAATGTCCCTCTAAGGCCCATGTCTCTTTTTTTAGTTGGTTTTGTTTTTTATTTTAATTTATTATAATTTATTCAGATTATATGTCAATTGTTACCCATTCCTTGTATATTCCTGTTCACTCTGCCTCCCTCTTCCACCCTATTCTCCTCCCCTAGACCTCTGACAGAAAGGGACTGCCTCCACCAGGATATGACCACAGCCTACCAGGGCTCATTCAGATAGCCTGCTTCTCCTTGCTCTGTGTGCCTGCAGAGCCTCCCTATCAAGGGAAGTGATAAAATTGACAGAGTTCATGTCAGAGAGAGTCCCCACTCCCCCCACAACCATGGAGGAGGAGTTGTCCATTGCATATATCTGAACAGGGGGTCTAGGTTTACTGCATACATTGTTCTTGGTTGGTACAACAGTTTGTGCAGGACCTCTGGGCCCAGATCATCTGACCTGGATGGTTTATTTGTGGTGCTGCTAAACCCTCTGGGTCTTTTCATTCCCCCATTTTTCCATACCACTCTCAGGACTCCAGGCAGATTCTAGCAGCAAGTCCCAGCATCTGTCTCAATCCCCCTCTGGGTGCAGTCTCTCAGAGGACATCTGTGTTGGGCTAATATCTGCTTATAAGTGAGTATATACCATGTGTGTCTTTCTGGGTCTGGGTTACCTCACTGAGGATGATTGTTTCTAGTTCCATCCATTTGCCTGCAAACTTCAAGATTTCCTTGTTTTTAATAGCTACATAGTATTCCATTGTATAAATATACTACAGTTCCTTTATCCATTCTTCAATTGAGGGATATCTAGGTTGTTTCCAGATTCTGGATCTTATAAATAAAGCTGCTATAAACATAGTTGAGCAAATGTCCATGTGGTATGGCAGAGCATCCTTCAGTTATATTCCCAGGAGTGGTATAGCTGTCCCCTGTGGTAGCACTAGTCAAAAATTTGTGAGAAAATGCCAAATTGATTTCCAAAGTGTTTGTATAAGTTTGCACTGCTACCAGCAATGGAGCAGTGTTCTCCTTTCTCTACATCCATGCTAGCATGTGCTGTCACTTGAATTTTTTATCTTAGCCATTCTGGTAGGTGTAAGATGGATTCTCAAAAGCCTGCATTTCCCTGATAACAAAGGATGTTGAGCATTCCTTTAGGTGTTTTTCAGCCATTTGATATTCCTCTTTTGAGAATTCTCTATTAAGTGTTGCACCCCATTTTTAATTGAATTATTTGGTTTGGTGGTGTTTAATTTCTTCAATTCTTTGTTTATTTTGGATATTAGGCTATGTCTTAAAGGGTTGATCATTGAGGAAGGGTGAAGGCTTAGGTGCAATGATTTGAGTCTCTGCCAGTTAGCATACTTGCCATAAACTAAAACTAGTGCTGCCACCTGACCTAGCTTTTCTGTGTCTCACTATCTCTGCCTCTCTCTGTCTCCACCTCTTGCTCTCTCTCTCGCACATGTAGACACACATATATACACACATATAACATTTATAGTGTTTTGACTGCATGTATGCAAGTGTATCAAGTATGTACCTGGTATATTGAAAAAAAAAGAGGATGTTGGATGATCTGAAAATTGACTTACAAGCTGTTGTGATTTTTATGCAGGTGCTGGGAACTGAACCCAGGTCCTTTGCCGGAGCAGTCAGTACTCAAATGTCTGCACTATCACTCTGGTCCTGTCTGTTTATATTTTTATCAGTTTATATTTTATCAGTACATATTGTACATAGAATAGCTTTAATACTGAAATTAATTTATTCTTTTCTCTTTTTTGCATTCCTGAAAAAGATATTACAATTGGAGATCTATTTACAACTGTCTGGTAATATGTAATCAAATACATTATCTGGAAGGCAGCAAAAGTACATTGTGATGTCTAAATCCACAGGTTTATGGATGCTCTTTCTATGATTTTTGGTTCTCTAGTATTATATATTATAATCTCAGAAAGAGAAACAAAATGTCCCAGATTACAGGAAAAATCCAAACCACAGGTTATTGAGACCATGAAGACACTTCTGGAGAGTCCTGTGCATTTCTCTGAGGGCCATGGAGGGGTGATGATTTCCCACATCTCTGACCTGAAGGTCCCTACCTGTGCAAGGCCTTTTTTATTTCTCTTTAGTTGATGAGTACAGAAAGAGGAATTTGAAAATGCATAACGTTTGGGAATCCTTACCACCCTGTCACTGGCTGAAAGAGATGCCCAAGGGTGATGCTGACACAGAGCTGCAGTGTCTACTGCTTTGGATTCCTTTTCCCAGGTCTGCAGGGTTCTGGCCATGTGCAGTCTTTGGGCTCCCACCTCCAGATGGGCAAGGAGCTTTTTTTCTTTTCTTAGACTCATTAGATTACCAATTTTGTGGCACTCATTTTTTTCCTGTTGGCCTTCATGTGGCTGTCATGTCAGCAATATCAAAATGTTGTCACTGATACCAACCATGTGCTTGAATAAAATGGAATTCCATTCCCACACAGATGTTTGTGCCATGCAAGGTCCAGCTCTGGTCACCTACCTCATCTTTGTCATGGCTGCAGCATGAGCATGCATGTCTTCATGCCATCATGCTTGTTGTACACCAGGAGGTGAAGTGGCAGCATCGAAGCTCTTTCTCTGTCTGTCTGTCTTTCTGTCTGTCTGTCTGCCTGTCTGTCTGCCCCCCCCCTCTCTTGGTGCTGCTTGACAGGTACAGCTTCCACCTGCTCAAACAGTTCCTTAAGATTCTGATGGGAGGAGTGGAGTGTGATGTGAGTAAACTCACAGTGATGCAGGACCTGCTAAGTGTGTTGCTATGCAAGAAATAGGATCCCATGAAGGATATATAAGGGCATAGCACTGGGGCAATTGAGTAAGTTTATTCCATGGCATTTTATTTTTTGTTGCTGCATAAGTGGGGTTGTTTTCCTGATTTGATGCTTAGTATGTTTGCTATTGGCATATAGAAAGATTACTTATTTTACATGTTGATTTTATGTCTTGCCTCTTGGCTGAAAATCCTTATCTGTTCTGAGATCTTCCTGGTATACTTTATAGAACCTCTTACATAGATACCATGTTACCTGAAATCATGGCTGGACTCCTTCCTTTCTGTCTATTTTCCTTTTACTTGTTCTACTACTTCAAGTACTATATTGAAAAGAATGAACAATGTAGGCACCCTTGTCAACATGCTGATTTTAGTTAAAATGATTTTTTTCTACTTAGCTCTGGATCACAACCCTGAGGTATTCAGTGAGGTAGAAACAGGTTCACATACAGAGCCTTCAAGGAAAAATAGACTCAAGTTCTCAGTGACATGGGAAGGACTACCCAGAGACATCACCAACATTCACAGCCAGAATCCTGAAGGACTACCTGGTGATGACACTAGTATCTGTGACCTAACCCATGAAGGCCTGTTCAACAGTGGGACCAGTATCTATGACCCCATCTTAACTGCACCTAGAGCTAGTCATAGGCAACAAACACATTTGCAATCCAGCCTCTCAAGGATCACCAACTGACAGGGCTCATGTGTAACTTGACTTCACAAAGGGCTACTCAGGGGTGTAACAGGTACCTAGGAGTCTAACAAGGACATCTAGACTGTGACAAACAAACCGCAACTGAGGGTCTATACTCCCATTCCATTCTATTCTACAAATTGAATCCTCCTCTATTTAATACCCAGTGTCAATTCAGTAAGTTGCCTCTGTCCTGCTCATCTGTTATAGTATTGCTTGCCATGATTATCTCATTGCCATTTTTGATAACAGATTACTTTGTTATGGTAGCCATAGCAACAAATGGAACAGAACAGTGTAGCAATAGCTAAGTCTACATTAATGGTAATGAAATTGTCAACACTCTACAGTAGAAGGAGGAGAGGATCATGGGACTCTTAATTGGGATTCCATCAATTACTCTTTCCTGACATTATAATCTAACTACCAGTGATCTTTGGAGATGCTGGACTATATAGAAGTGGAAGGTTAACTGAAATTAAAACTGCATGATGCAGCTTCTATGAGGTCATCATCCATGATGGAGTAGGACTTTCCAGTGATGAAGCTATTTTGTGGCCACTTATGCTCTTATTTATAAATAAATTTATTGACTCACCAAGTTTAACTTTGGTGAAAGGAATCCTTACATTGGTTTGTAATAGATTCCCTATACTTCCCCAGGAAAAGTTAATACAACAAGTTGGTGTTCAGTGTGGCAGAGAAAAGAACCAAAGGTGAGTTTGGGGAGTTAGTAAAATGGCTCAGTTGTGTTTTGGGGAGCTGGTAAGATGTCTTGGTGGGTACAGGTGCTTGCCATCAAGCATTATGACCACTGTTGAATTCCAGGGACCCACATAGAGAGGGAGAATACAGACTCTTACAGATAGTCCTCTGAATTCCATATGTGCACTGTGGCATGTTTACATATGTGTGTATGTATGTGAACACATTCACATAAATAAATGTAATAAAAATGAAAGGATGAGTTTGGAAGTTGAGATTTCATGGCCCTTGCTATTAATAAGGCATTCAACTGAGGTTGACTGTCTGAAGGAGCAGTATCTGCAGGTAAAATCCTCCTGTGGCCACTCCATGTGGTATGTGGTAGTGTACTTTGTTATGATCACAACTGCACAGGCTATGGGTAGAACAACATATAACTAAGGCCAATCCAACTGGAGATAGTGTGTGTGTGTGTGTGTGTGTGTGTGTGTGTGTGTGTGTGTGTGTTCCCAGGGAAGCTGTCTTTCTCTGTGTGATATGAGTGTTGTGCCATCCTGATGAATTGAGTTTATTGATTAGACTATAAACTACAGTCACTTGCTTGGTTAGAGTTACAGGGAGATTTTTTTGTGTGTGTGGCTATTGCGAAAGGTGTTGTTTCCCTAATTTCTTTTTTTAACATGTTTGTCTTTTGTATAACGTTGGGCTACTGATTTTCTTAGTTGATTTTGTGTCTAGTCACTTTGATGAAGGTGTTTATCAGCTGTAGGAGTTCATTAGTAGAATATGTGTGATCACTTATGCTATCATACAATCATGTGTATACTATCATATCATCTATTGTACTATCATATATGATGTCATACTATCATATCATCTGTAGATAATGATACTTGTCTTCTTCCTTTCCAATTTGCAACCCTTTGATATCCTTTAGTTGTCTTATTGCTCTAGATAGGATTTCAAATACTATATTGAAAAGATAGTTAGTCAACAGCCTTGTCATGTCCCTGATTTCAGTGGAATTGATTTACATTTCTTTCCATTTAGTTTGATGTTGGCTATAGGCTCACTGTATACTGTTTTTACTATGTTTAGGTATATGTCTGAAGCTGTATTATAAAGGAATAATAAAAACTGCATATTACTGGCATAGAAACAGACAAATGGATCAATAGAATTGAATCAAAGACACAGAAATAAACCCACACACCAATGGACACTTGATTTTGACAAGGAAGCCAAAACCATACAATGGAAAAAAGAAAGCATCTTCAACAAATGGTGCTGGTCTAACTGGATGTCTACATGTAGAAAATGCAAATAGGCCCATAATTATCATCCTGCAGAAAACTAAGTCCATGTAGATTGAAGACCTCAACATAAAACCAGTCACATTAAAGCTGTTAAAAGAAAAAGTGGAGAAAAGTTTTGAACTCATTGGCACAGGATACAACTTCCTTAACAGAACACCAACAATTCAGGCTCTAAGATCAACAATTAATAAATAAACCTCATAAAACTGGAAATCTTCTGTAAGGCAAAGAACACGGTCAACAAAGTGATAGAAGATCTTCATCAACCCTACATCTGACCAAGGGCTAATATCCAAAACATATATAAAGAATTCAATAAACACCATTAAACCAAATAATCCAACTAGAAAATGGGGTACAAAAGTAAACAGAGAATTCTCAACAAAGGAATATTGAATGGTCAATAAACATTTGAAGAAATGCTCAGGATGCGTAGTCATCAGGGAAATGCAAATCAAAACAGCTCCGAGATCCTACATTATAGCCATCAGAATAGCTAAGATCAAAAACTCAATGACAGTACATGCAGGAAAGGATGTGGAGAAAGGGGAACACTCCTCCTTTGCATGTGAGAGTGCAAACCTGTACAACGACTTTGGAAATCAATCTGGTGCTTTCTCAGGAAATTGGCACTAGTTCTACCTCAAGACCCAGCTATATCACTCCTGGGCATATACGCAAAAGATACTCCACCACACAACAAAGACATTTGCTCAACTATGTTCATAGCAGCTTTATTCATAATAGCCAGAATCTTGAAACAACCTAGATGTCCCTCAGCTGAAGAATGGAAAACAAAACTGTGGTACATTTACACAACATACTACTACTCAGCTATTAAAATCAAGGAGATCTTGAAAATGGATGGAAGTAGAAATGATCATCCTGAGTGAGGTAACCTAGATGCAGAAAGACAGGCATGGTGTATACCAGAAGATGTTGAAGAGAAAGAACAGGAGAGGAGCCTAGCCAAGAGGTCTTCTGAAAGACTCCACTCAGTGGTAAATCAAAGCAGATGCTGGGAGTCACAGTGAAAATCTGGGGTGGCCTGCAGAGAATCTTATGGAGTAGTTGGGGGACAGAAAAACAGGAGGGGACAGGAGCACCACAAGCAAAACAATGGAGTAAACGAATCTGAGCCAGAGTTCCAGGGTGCTGCAGAGACTGATACACCAACCAAGGACCATGCATGGTGAGGTCTTAGAACCCCTGCTCTGATGTTGTCATTAGGCAGCACAGTGTCCTTGTGGGTCCCATAATATGGGGAGCACAGCCTGCCTCTTATGAACTCTGGTGCCCACTTGTTGACCACTTCCCCTGGTGGGGCAGCCTTGCCAGGTGACAGAGGAAGAGGATACAGGCAGTCCAAATGAGACTTGATAGGCTGGGGTCAGATGGTAGGGGAGAGGGGCTTTCCCTTTCTGAGGACTAGCAGAATGGGGATGAGGAGGAAGAGGGAAGGAGGGTGGGACTAGATGGAGACAAGGAAGGGAGCTACAAATGAGATGTAAAATGAGCAAACTAAAAAGATAAAACATAAAGTGAAAGAAGCTCTTTCTTCCTGACTGGAGTTTATGAAACACAGGATCAGATGGATTCAATCTGAATGCTATGGCAGCCTGACACATCCAACGTTACTATTTCCACAATAATGCCCTCTACTGATAATGAATTAGATGAAATCTCAGTGAAAGAATTCAAAAGAATGCTTATAAGTATGTCTAAAGAACTCAAGGGGGACCTAAATAATGTATCCCAAGAGAGATAAACAGCTGAATAATACAGGAATTTAATATATGTTATTAAAATACAATTCAATAAAGGGAAATAATAAATAAAACCAAACTAACCAAAAGCACCCTTGGAAAGCTTCAGCGGGAGACTGAGTCAAGGGAGATACCTACGCCAGGGACTGAGGACAGGGAAGGAAATGAGACTTGCAGACCATGAGGAAGATAAGTTGCTGGGGTGATAAAAGCAAAGTATTTGGATTATATGAGATAGTAAAGCACAAAGTTTGAGTTCTATAAGTTGGTACAGACAGGACACTTGAAGTCTATGGCATATTATGAATCTACACCATGACCCAGTTAATACCGCTCCTGAATACTTACAAAAAGGATTTCAACTCCCTATATTAAAAGGCATATTTGTATATTAAATGTTGATTGCAGCACACTTGTTTTGTGCTTCAAAGACAAAGGGCAGGTTACACAGAGAAACCCTGTCTCAAAAAAACCAAAAATAGACCAAGGGCACTGAGGGTTGGGGCTGCATGATTTGGACGAATTTCCCATACAGCTACCGGCCAGCAGAACAGAACTTCAGTTCAGGTTAAGGGTGTTCTTCTGTGTTCTTTGCTACAATTACTACACTTGTACTAGCTCTTACCTGTCCATAATATCATCTAGTTAGTGTTCTCTAGAGAACAGAACAGATAGAATGAGTCTATGCATCTATCTATACACAGAAAGGGGATTTATTAGAATGGCTTACAGGCTATAGTCTGGTGAGTCCAACAATGGCTGCCCACCAACAGACGGTCCCAAGAGTACAGTAGTTGTTCATTCCATAATTCTGTCTCAGCTGGTCCTAAGTATACTGTCTGGAATCCAAGAGAAGCAGGTTCTAATGCAAGTGAAGGAATGGACTTGCCAGCAAGGGCAAGGGCAAGCAAGCGAAGAAAAAAAACAGCTTCCTTTTAACACATTCTGCATATAGGCTGTCACCAGAAGGTATGGCCCAAAGGAAAGGCAGATCTTCCCACATAAAAAGATGCAGATTTATATTGAGTTGCCCACAGACCATTTCAAATAACTTAATCATTTTTAATTAAGAAAAAGTCCCTCACAAGTGTGCCGAGAAAAGTGAGTTTGAGTTAATTACAGATGAAGTCAGGTTGACACCAGAAATAGTCAATCTTAACAATCCAAGGCAGCTACATTAGGTAAATAGCCCCAATGTCAACAACAGAGAAAGGAATAAAGAAAATGTGATGTGTAAACACAATGGAAAATTACATATTCCTAAAAATAAAATAAAATAAAATTATACTCTTTTCGGCAAAAAAGTCAGTGAAGATTATCATGTGAATTAAGCAGACTCAGTTAACTATATTTTATTTCATATGTGGATCCTAGATTGTACTTGCATAAATGAAATCCTGTATGTATGTGTTTCATGAAGTTGGAAGCAAAGCTCGGTAGCAGAAAAAGTGATGACAGAGGGCTGTGGTGAGAAGGGGAGAAATGCACAGGACTATGGTAATGGAGGAAGAGTGTGCACAATATTCAATATGTACTTCAATACATGGCATGCCCAGTGAATGAAAAACTCAAGGAGAATGACTTTAACATGACTATCGTGTTGTTAATTGATTTAATATTAAATAAATATTTACTGAGTTGTATTCAATATAAAATGTGTTATTGTACTTTGAAAACAGAATCACAATGGAGGTCCTTCAAAAAATGAACATGAAATAAAATCATCAACATTAAGAGAAACATCAGAAGACACCTATATTAGTCACAAGTAAAATAACCAATTTAACACTTTCAAGGTACTTTTACTAAGTATTCAAATATATGTGGATATAAATATTTTGTCTATCTGTCCAGTATCTACTAAGTTTTCTATATTCCAACATATGTTCTTACGTATATACAAATCTTTTTCTGTCAGTACATTATCTGCATCTGTGTTTGTATCTCTTCTTGTTCACATTGAAAAGCACTTTGTTATAGAACGTGGCCCACTCTTACACTGCACAGCCATAATATTGAGAACTTTCCATATCCTCTCCCTCTAAAGGAAAAGCTGCATTTTCTTGCTCTTGTTGAGCCCTCCTATTCATGGCCTCCCTCTCTGGCCTCTGCTCATTTGTGATGGGCCCTGGAATGTTAATTTTCCTCATGTAATTGGTTGGTGGCTGAATTCTTGCAGCAGACACTGCTTTTGAGGTTTGGGAGGTGAAGTGATCTTGTTCACTCCCTCCAGAGTGAAATATGAGGTGATGCTCTATAGGGTGCAGGCCTTGAGGCAGCTGACTGAAGGACAGTGCTAGACTGGGTGGTTACATTAGAGTGTGTGGTACTGGTGGAAAATGGCAGAGCTGTCTTGGCAGAGGCCATCAAAGGTGTGCTGGCAGGAGGGAGTTGGGATGGCCCGAGTCAGTAGGCTGGGCTAAATGGGAAGGAGACCATGCAGGGTAAGCTGCAGTGGGCTTCCACGAAGCAAGGAAGAGAGGGTTTCTAGAAACAGGTCTATCTAGAGGCTTGCCCAAGGTTATGAATGGCAGAGGTACTAACTTGACCTTCCCACATGGGGCCAGCTCAAACTAGGAAGAAGAGGGACACTTCTCATAGCATTGCTCTCTTCTCTCTGTTCCTTGCCTAGGATTTTGTCACGGCTGTGGCCCTCACGTAGTATATACAGCAGTGCTGTGGTGCCTGGGCCTGGACTGGGATCATTGTCCTTGCCAAAATTTTTGCAGGGACTCACTCTTCTTCCCCAGTGGGTAAAATACCTGTACAGAATCCAGTATATGCATGCCGAGGTGGGTTGGAGACCTTTTAAAGCTGTTGTGGCTGAGCTCAGGAAGATTCATCTTCCTCTTGGTCTTGGGGATGGTGGGTTTCTCTTCAGTCTTGACTCTGCTCCTTGACTGCTTAAGCTCCTCTGTGTCACAATTCCCCTTTTTAGTCTAATAAAACGCCCCCTTTTACCTATACATTTATATTATTACATCAATATACAACACACACACACACTAAACTCTATACAGAAAGAAGAACCATGAAACAATCTGAAATTATACTAATGTTACACTCATAGTGTTTTACTGTCCTCAACCCCATCAGAGACTAGAGAAGAAATAAAATTAATTATCTGAGTAAACAGGACCTGCAGGCTAACAGTTGTGTTGCATGTTCTTGCCTTTTTTCTTCTGGTTCTATTTCAGTACTATTATTCTGAGTTATAAGCCTTTCTAACTTCTAAAGTTTGTTTCCAAATTACATATTTTTCATTTTGCTTTGTCTCCCATTCCCTAGCATTTTTCTCAGTCCAGTCTATAAATTTTTGTGTTATTTTCTCTAAAGCCTTTTCCTTTGAAGAATTATAGAAAGCAACAGTAACAATCTCCCCCCCCCTCTCTCTCTCTCCATAAATGGTTTCCTAGGAATCTTCTGATGGTGACAGGGTAAGATACTGATCTACAAGTATAGACAAATAGCATTAGTGTCATTTTATTGATATCTTTCCATTTTAAAAAGACAAGTAGTGTTTTACCCACATACACTAGGCTATGAAGTCTCTTTTTCTTGGCTACCAAAGCATTGTCATGAATAAGTTCTTTCTTATGGAGTGGTGCTGAAGTCAAATCAGATGTTGTTTGTCTACTCCCATAATTTCAGTTTTTCCATTGCCCTAGCATATTTTTTTGCAGGCTGCGTTGTAGGTCAAAGGCCCTGTAGGTAAGTTGGCTCTCCGTTTTCTCTGTCAGTAGTCTGTAGAATACCTTCAACCTGCAAAGATACTAGAATATACGGTTGAAGGCTCCATGTAAGACTATATTGACTTCTCCATGTAAAATGAGTATACTGGTGTTGTCCAACTCAATGGAGCCCCTCTGTCAGGTTAAGGATTAATATGCCTTTGTCTTAGTATAGTTATGTTGATTTCCATGTGGCTTATGCCCAATACTTAATTGAATGCTATGGAGTACAATCACAGGAAGCCTTACCTGGTGACAATAGATGGCCTGTTGAGACTACATTTCCCCAATTTCTAGGGGGCATCATTTGGATCCCCTTCATAGATTTGAGGACATTTCCAGTGCACTAGTTTTCCACTTCACACAACACAAAGGTCTCCCAATTCCAGTGGCCATTTCCTGTATTTTCTTCCATCTCCCCTACCATCCCTACCCCCTGCATGAGTTTAGAGCAAACTATACTACCATCTCCCCCAAAGACCCATGTTTTCCCAACTCTAGATCCCTCTTCTATACCCAGCATCCCTGGACTTAAGGAATGTAACATGGAAATAATTTACTTAACTGTTAATATCCACTTATAAATAAATACATTCCATAGGTATCTTTCTGGGTTTTGGATACCTCACTTAGGATGATTTTTCAGTTCCATCAATTTTCCTGAAACTTTTATAAGGCAATTTTTTGCAATAGCTGGGTATGACTCCATGGTGTAAATGCACCACATTTTGTATATCCATTTTCTGTTGAGGAACATATATGTTTTGTACAGTTTCTTCGTATTGTGAGTGAAGCCAAAATGAACATAGTTGAATATCCTTGTTGTAGAATGGAGCATCCTTAGGGTATATGCCCAGCAGTTGTTTATGTGGATCTAGAGTTAGATCAAGTCCAGGTTTTTGTGGAATTGCCATATTGATTTCAACAGTGGCTGTGTAAGTTTGCACTCCGACTACTACTGGAGGAGTGTTTCCCTTTTCTCTACATCCTCACCAGCATGGTTTGTAACTATTACTATTGATCTTAGCTACTCTGACAGGTAGAAGAGGGATTCTCAGTGCCATTTTGATTTGCATTTCTCTGGTGCTTAAGAATGTTGAACATTTCTTTCAGTATTTCTCAGCTATTTGTGTTTTCTCTATTGATAATTCTGTTCAGATCTATCCCTCATTCTAAATGGAATGATATGGCCTTTTGATATCTAGTGTCTGGTATTCTTTATATAAATTGGAAATTAGTCCTATATTGGATGTGAGGTCAAGTAAAAATCTTTTCTCATTCTGTTGACTGCAGCTTTGTCCAACTGACAATGTCCTCTGCCTTACAGAAACTGTTCAGTTTTATGAGGAACCATTTAAGAGTGGTTGTTCTGTCACTTTAGACTCTCTCAACCCCTTACACTCCCCCTGCACCCCAGGTTGCCTTTTAGACTCCTCTGTACCCCAGTTACCCCACCTTAGACCTCCTTTCTGGCCTTAGAGGCCCCATGCAACCCAAATTTCCCTTAGTCTCTCTCTCCCCTCTTATCTTCCTCTATATTATAGGTTGGCCCTTAGACTCCCCATGAACCCCAGGTTCCCCTGTAGACTGGCCCCCCATAGACATCCCCTGTACCCAGGTCCCTCCTTAGACTTCCCATGCATTCCAGTTTTCCTCTTATACTCCCCCTGCATACCTGGTTGCCCTTTAGACTCCCCTGTACCCCAGGTTACCCCCTTAGATCCCGCTTCCATCCTTAGACTCCTCCTGTACCCCAGGTTCCCTCCTTAGACATCCTCTCCATCACAGATTCAGCTTAGAATCCCCCATTCCCTCTTAGACTACCCAGTTCTCCAGGTTCCTTCTTAGATACCCTCTCCTCCTTTAGACTCTCCATACCCCATTAGACTCTCCCTGCACCCCACATCTCCCCTTAGATTTCCCCTTCCCCTCAGACTTCCCTCCCCTCTTAGGTTTCTCCAACACCCTAATGTCTCCCTCTCCCCCCGACTTTCCTGATGAATTCCCTGCATCCTTTATACTCACTACCCCCATCTTCTTGCCCCCATCCCCTTCCCAGATAATCCTCACCCCCTCCTTCCTCCCTCATCCTTCCTCTCCCAAGTCAAACCCCATCTCCTCTCCTTCCCTACACCCCTGGGAAAATTCATCCTCTTACTCTCTCTGTCTCCATCCTACCCATTACCTAAGGAGCTTTACTAGTCCCCAGCCTGGAACAGGTTCCAGCCTGTCTGAAAGCTCCTCAATTCTTTCCCAGGGAATCAGAGCAGGGGGAGGAGGGATGGGAAGGAACCCATCAAACCTGTTCTGGCCACAATCTCCAGGCCTGGCTGTCACGGAGGGGGAGGAGCTGGAGGGAGCAGTAGAACCTGCTCAGACTGGATTAGATTTAATTTAACTTAATCTCTCCCCCCCCCTCCAGTTGCCCTCTTTCCTTCCCAACCCCTGCTGCACAGGTTGAGAAGTTATACAATCTGAGCGCCACAGGGTTGGTCGAGTGACTTTTCTGCATTGTTCAGCAGCAAATGGGAATATGCAGGGATGGGAGCGAGGGGTGGTAGGTGGGGAGGCTCCCTGGAGGTAGCTAGGCGTGTAGGGGCTTGAAGGAGAAGAGTGGGTAGATTGAAGCCAGGGCACACTGGGGAATGCGTGGGACCCCTCCGAAAATACACCAGACTCTTCCCAGAATGCACAAGGCTCTGCCAAGAATGCAGGGGCTCCTCCAAGAACGCACTATGCCCCTCTCAACATGCACAAGACTCCTCCCAGAATGCACTAAGCACCTCCCAGAATGCACAGGGCTCTTCCCAGACTACATAGGCTCCTCCCAGTATGTATAGCACCCCCCCCATACACTAGGATCCTCCCAGCATACATAGGGCCCCTCACAAGCCCCTCCCATCATGCACGAGTGTCCTCCCATCATTCTCTAGGCCCCTCTCAACATGCACTAGACCCTCTTTGCATGCATTAGGGCCCTCTTAACCCCCCTCGCACCCCCCCCTCGCGCGCCGCTCCCAGCATTCACCACACCACTCTCATAGAATGAACAGATCCCACCCAGAATACATCACGCCTCTCCCAGCATTAGCAGAGCCCATGGAGAATGCATAGGCCCCTCCCAGAAAAAGAGACACCCCTCCCAGGACAAATCCCTCCTAAAATATACCACACCTCTCCCAGAATGTACAGGACCTATGAAGAATGTTCAGCCCCGCCCCAGAATACACCACGACTCTCCAAAGAAACACAGAGCCCCTCCCAGTATGCGCAGGCCCCTCCTTTCATGCACTAGCCAATCCTATGCACAAATGCTGTTGGGTGATTGACAGGCACAGCAGGACTCTAAGCATGTCAGTGGCCTTATCCTGACGAATGATTGACAAGGAAGCACTGCCTACTGTTGGTGTCACCCTCCCATGGGTGTACCCAGCAGCCAACGTGAAGACTGACCTCTGACCTCTGCAATCACTCCAGGCTTATGGTGTGGGGGATAG
Source organism: Acomys minous (assembly GCF_964271855.1). NCBI lineage: Eukaryota > Metazoa > Chordata > Mammalia > Rodentia > Muridae > Acomys > Acomys minous. The sequence continues at coordinate 82,069,000 of NC_140484.1, forward strand.
GGGAGGTAGGGGGCTGGGAGGGAGCCAGGAGCGGGTGAGGGCGTGGGGAGAGGAGGGAGGGAAGGGAAGAAAGGGATCAGGCTGCAGTCACAGTCACCCCCAGCCTGACCTTCCTGCAACCATGCAGTGCAGGAGTCCTTGTGAATTATAATTTTAAAAGCAAAGACTCACTAATTAGCATCTAATTATGCCAGTGAGGGCAGCAGGCTTATAATCATGCTAATTAGGGTCCATTATGCTAATGAGGACCCAGGGCATGCTGGGAAGGGTTCTGTGGAGAAGTAGGTGCATGAAGACCGGACAGAGCTTGTCCTGGGTAAGGGTCCTTGGTTTGTCATCTCAATGCAGGGGGAGGGGAATGCTTCTGCTGTATGCCTCTCATGGAGTGTGGGGGTTTGAGGGGGGTCAATGGGTGGACTGATTGACAGCTGTCAGTTGGTCAAGGTGGGAAAGAGGTAAGGTTTGATTGACAGCTGTGACTGGGTCCTGGTTATGAAGGGAAATGATTGATTGATGTCATTTGGTTTGTATGTAAATGAGGAAGATTTGATTGAGAACTGGAAAAGCTGACACTGGATCCCGGTCATGATTGGAAATAATGTGTGTGATTGACAGGTATGACTGTGTCAAAAATGGGAAATCGTCAGTGTGCATGACAGGTAAGACTGAGGCACGATGGGAAGTGATGAGTGTGGGTGACAGCTATGACTGGGGCATGATGGGAAGTGATTGGTGATTGACAGCTGTGACTGGGACATAATGGGAAAGAAATGATTCTAACTGTGACTGGGAGTGGGGAATGATGGGAAATGATAGTTTGATTGACAGCTGTGACTGTCAGAGACATGACAGAAAATGATGTGTGTGATTGACAGCTGTGTCCAAAGCACGATGGGAATTGATAGCTTGATTGGCAGGCATATGTAAATTTCTTTGCCTTTTCCTCGTTAACTATGATGTTGCCTGGCATCCCATAATAAGCCGACCTGGCCCAACCCTCCTGGACTAGCTGCTTAACTCCCTTTCAAGGGAATGATAGGAAAATTAAACACTAGGCTGCGTCCACTTTGAATTTAACCTCTGACCACAGGTGACTCCTGGCCACCATGTGACATTATGATGTCATCCTGACTGTATCCCTGGCCCTCCACTTCCTCCCCTGTGAACCCCAGACATCAATTACTGTTATTTCCTGTGCCACCGTCTAGTGACTTTAATTTACCCAGGATGTAATTTGGGGGAGGGGTCAGTGTTGTTGATGTCATCAATTGGGGAGCCCTGGGGTTCCTGACTTCGTCAGTTGGAGAAGGGCCCAGGGTAGTTGACGTCATTTCCTCATTTTCCCACATCCCATTCCTGCAATCTTCCCAGCATACCTTGCATGGAACAGCAGGTTCTTCTCTTTCCCCTTGGCGGAGGTCAGGGATCAGGTATCAAGGATATGCAAGGGATGGGAGGGGTCAGAGTTTGGGGGAAGCAAAGCTAACGATGTCATGACGTTTCCTCCTATAATGTCATCCACCATGAAAATTTCCCAACATACCTTGGCACCCCCCTCGGCTATATGATTTTTTTTAATGTCCTATGATGATTAGCTACAAGGAAGCTGCTACCCAGAAGCCCCCTGGACACAGACCCAAAAGGAAGATGCTGAGCACTTGGTAAGCCACTTCCTGTGGGCGTGTCCTGATCGGTGACTGACAGGAGGGCTATGAGCGTGTCCTGATGGAGGGCTGTGGGCATGTCCTGATGGGTGACTGACAGGAGGGCTGTGGGCATGTCCTGGTGGGTGACTGACAGGAGGGCTGTGGGCGTGTCCTGATAGGTGACTGACAGGAGGGCTGTGGGCATGTCCTGGTGGGTGACTGACAGAAGGACTGTGGGCATGTCCTGATAACCCTTTGATGTCACTTCCCGCAGGACCAGCTGGCTGTGGCTACCCCTTTGTTGTGTGCTCATGGACCGGTTTGACAAACCCATGACCCGGAACTCCAGGCCAAACATTGTGCTGCTCATGGCAGATGACCTTGGTGTAGGTGACATAGGCTGCTACGGGAACAGCTCTATCAGGTATACTTAGTCCTGCCTCTTCGCTCCACGCCTTATCAGCACTCCAGGGTGACAGTCATATTGCTTAAGCTGTGCACTGGAGTCACATGACCCCAGTGACTTTGTCCCTTCCCCTTACCTGTCAGTAATGATGATTGACAGTTCATTTTTGCTCATGGATTACACCAAGACTGGCTGGCATGGGGCATTGATTGACATGTGGAGGGGACCCCATGACCCTTGTCTGCCGCGCCCACCATGTGTGGCCTCTTGACCCAACAGCACTCCCAACATCGACCGGCTGGCACGGGAGGGCGTGATGCTGACTCAGCACCTGGCAGCTGATTCCATGTGCACACCCAGCCGAGCGGCCTTCCTCACTGGGCGGTACCCAGTGCGCTCAGGTGTGTACCTCGGGAAAGGGAGTGGTGGTGGTAGCCGTGATGTCACCACGTGCATGGGGCCAGGACAGTACGCCATCACAAGTAAAGTGCAAATTACCCAGCATGCATGGCACAGCCTTCCTCAAGAAGCAATACCCCTAAGGTGCATGGGGACAGGGCTGGTGATATTCTCATCAGCAATCACACTCAGTATAAGGCTTACACAGAATGCACCATATGACCTCCCAGATTCCCAGTACAGACTTGGTCCTCTGATGGGCCTATAGTGCCACATGCTAATTCGGCATTCCGATAAATTTGCATATATTTGCATGTCCACATACAACTATCTGTCAGGGAGCCTGGGGTGATGGCATCATTATGGTGGAACAGGATGCCACGACCAGTGGGTTCTCATGTCATGAAGACTGTTTTGAGATTGCTGATGCCATCGTGGCATCCTGTGCATGATGATATCAGGCTGATACAGTGGCTTGGCAGCAACCATGACCTTCTAACCCCTGTGACCCCAGGAATGGCATCTCCTAATGACATGTTTCGTGACATCACGTGGCTGGGAGCATCCGGTGGGCTCCCGAGCAATGAGACGACGTTTGCCAAGATGCTGCAGCAGCGGGGATACCGCACTGGGCTCATTGGTGAGGGGGTAGGGCAGGTTAAAGGGGGTTGGACATTCATGAGGGGATGTGGCAAAGGAGAAGTGGGGCCAGCCCATTGATGAGAGGGCAGAGCTGTTGTTGAAGGCATGGCCATAATAGAAGGCGCATGGCTAATGGAAGGAAGAGAGTGGGACATCAGGTTAGGGTCGGACATAGAGGGAGAGGTCAGGCATTGAGGGAGGGGGGAGTGGGATGGTTGTTTGGGAGGGGGTCAGAGCCAGGGCAGAGTTCAGTGGTGGATGGGCCATGGGTGAGGAGGAGTCATCATAGGTGAGGAGAGACTGAGATTGTGTCAAAGGTGAGTAAGAGTGGGAGAGGGGCCACTGGAGAAGTGGAGGGGGCATGGGAGAACATGAAGGGTTGGGGTCACAGGTAAGGACTGAGGTAGGGGCGGGGTCATAGATGAGAAGGTGTTGAGGAGGGTAAAGGTCATATAGTGAAGGGGTGGGGTAAAGCCCTGTTGCAGCCATGTGAGAGCCTTTGAGGGTGAGACAACCTATCTGGCCGCTTCTTGCTGTGCATGTTATCTTGATATCAGTTGATTAACACTTGTTACTCTCCCATGACCCAAGGCCACTTGTCACTGTCACAAACAACCAAAGGAAAAGGTTCATACAGCTCACCCTTCTGCGTCTTGACCTTCATACATCAATCACTTACCGGGACACTTACCGGGACTCGTCCACAGCCCCTCCTCAATGACATCATTAAAAACTTAAATACTACACACCTATGAAAAGGGAATGTGCACCTGAGGCCACTGTGACATCACTGTTAATACCATGACATGGCACTAACGTCCCTGCAATGACATCATACCTCCAGTGATGTTATCCACAGCCAGCACATTATACACCTGCCATAGGGTGACTGGATACATGTGCCTGTTGTCCCTGTGACAAAGCAATGACGTAGCAGTGATGTCACCACCTACCCCCACAGGGAAGTGGCATCTGGGCCTGAGCTGCGTGTCCCGCGGAGACCACTGCGCCCACCCACTCAACCACGGCTTTGACTACTTCTATGGGATGCCACTAGGGCTGCTGGGAGACTGTGGAGCTGGTGCCACCCCAGAAGTGCACCTGCGACTGCGCATGTGGCTGTGGGTGACGTCAGCCGCGATCTTGGCCCTCTTCTTCATTCTGCTCACGGTCCGCCTGGCAGGTTGGCTTCTGGTCCCTGGGTCTGTGATTGCCACTTCCGGTGTTGTGGCTGCCCTCTTCTTCCTGTCATGGTTCAGCAGCTATGGTTTTGTGAGGCGGTGGAACTGCATCATTATGCGCAACCATGACATCATACAGCAGCCAGCTGACGAGACCAGGGCCCCTGGGCTAATGCTGAGGGAGGCGCTAGGCTTCATCGACAGGTGAAGTCATAAGGGTGACTGATGGGTTAGGGGTAGGGGTGAGGGAGAACCAACTGTGGGTGTGTCCTGATGGGTGATTGACATGCTATGTCGACGGATAACTGTCACAGGAGGGTTGTGGGCATGTCCTGATGGGTGACTGACAGGCTGTGGGCGTGTCTATGGGAATATCCCAAGGATGATTGATGTGTGAGTCCCAACACAGGCACAAGCACCGCCCCTTCCTGCTCTTCCTGTCCTTCCTGCACGTGCATACACCTCTACCCACACGTGGGGACTTCCGGGGACGGAGCAAGTTCGGGGCATATGGTGACAATGTGGAGGAGCTGGACTGGATGGTGGGTGAGTGACGCGTCAGGCACAGCCCACCGCACATCTCATATGTCCCGCCCTCATACTCACATGCTCACACAGGCCGCACATTGTACATTCATGTGTACACAAGCCCTGCCCTTACATCCATGTGCTCACTCCTGGCTCCGCCCCCTCCCTTAGGAAAGGTGCTGTCCACCCTGGACCAGGAGTTCCTGACCAATGAGACACTTGTCTATTTCACATCCGACAACGGTGGCCGCCTGGATGCTCGGGTGGGCTGGGCCTACGCGGGTGGCTGGAACGGGGTCTACAGGGGTGAGTGATGGATCCTTGAATGCCTGGGGGTGTTGGTCACTGCCTGGAGGTTGGAGGTCAAAATTCAAGGGAGGAATTCTAACCCTTTACTGCTTCCCATTTACGTTGGCCCGCCATCTCGTGGCCATGTTCATTACCTGACAGGAGGAAGCGGCATGGGCGGATGGGAGGGCGGAGTCCGGGTGCCCGGCATCTTCAGATGGCCAACAGTGCTGCAGGCTGGACTAGTGCTGGATGAGCCCACTAGCCAGATGGACCTATACCCAACGTTGGCTCATGTGGGCGGAGGAATCCTCCCCTGGGACAGGTGGGCAGGTCCTGGTGGGTGAGTGACAGGAGGGCTGAGGACGGGCCATGATGGGTGACTGACACCTGCTGCAAGCAAATCCTCACAGTTGACTAACACCACTTGTGGGCATGTCCTGATGGTTGATTGTCACCTAGGGTGGTTGTGTCCTGGTTGGCGATTGACACCCTGATGGTGACTGACAGGAGGGCTATGGTGTGCCCTGATGGGTAATTTACAGTCTATAGGCTTGTCCTGATAAGTGGCTGACAGCCATGTGGTCATGTCCTGATGAGCGATTGGCACCCACTGTGGGTGTGTCCTGAGGAATGATGGACAGTCACTGTGGTTTGTTCTGATGGATGACTAATACATGCAAGGAAACCCGTCTTTCTCCCTGTTCATAGGGTGATTGACGGGCTTGACCTGATGCCACTGCTGCAGGGTCACATGACCCGACACGAGCATGAGTTCCTGTTCCACTACTGTGGGGATTTCCTGCACAGTGTCCGCTGGTACCAGAGAGACTGTAAGTGGGGGCAGGACAGAAAGGTGGGGGCTGGGATTGTGAGTGGGGATGGGATGGGAAGTGGGGAGGTGAGTGAGTCAGGAAGAATGGTTATGGGAACAGGAAGTGGGTGTGAGGGGCACTAGAAGTAGAGATGATAGGAATTGGGGGGCATGACAGACACTAGGACAGGGAGTGAGGGAGTAGGAACAAAAGGTGAGGGGAAGGTAGTAGAATGCAACAGGAAGTACAGGAGAGGCCCACAGGAATTGGGAAAAGAACAGGTGGCAGAAGAAAGCAAAAGGGAGGACAACTGGAAGTGGAGGGAGATGGACACAAGTTGGGGGAAGGGAAGAGGAAGTGGAAGGGGAACAGTAATTGTTGAGGACGCATGTGTCCTTCTGGTCCCTGGCTTACCTGGCCCTGCCCATGCAGGCAGCACGGTATGGAAGGTGCACTACGTGACCCCCGGTCCTTCCACCTCATGCTCTGGTGATGTCACCCACCATGACCCCCCACTGCTCTTCGACCTCTCTCGGGACCCAGGCGAATTGCAGCCTCTGAATAATGATGCATTGTCAGACACTGTGCTTGGCAAGATGGCAGCTGCCGTGAGGGACCACCGCGCCACAATCAGTCCCACCCCGCGGCAGCTCACCATCTACAAAGCGCTCTGGAAGCCATGGCTGCAGCCATGCTGCGGCACCTTCCCATTGTGCAGCTGCACTGGGGAGGACTTCTGAGTGGTTCTCTGTACAGTGTTCTCAGATGGTGGATGGCGGAGGAAAGTGCTCTGGGACACTAAAGTACTCCCCATCCAGTGCTCCCTTAAGTGGGGTGCTCTATACACAGTGCTGCCTGACACTATAGTGCTCACCATACTCAGCTCCCTGACAAGTGGTGCTTCCCACGGTACTTCCTGGCTGATAACGGAGTTCTTTGTGCATGTGGTCCATAACAAGGTGGAACTACCCATCCAGTACTCCCTGACTCTGGGATACTCCATGAACAGTGCTCCCAGACATCAGCAGTGCTCCTGGCACAATGCTTCCCAGTGTCCATCTGGGATCCAACATGGTGGCTGTTATTGACAACTTCACACATGACATCAAGTCACTTCCTGGTCAGTCACTTTTGCTTCCTATTCTCTCTTTTGCTTCTTATTCCTTTGCCTCTGCTTCCTGTTTTGTCTCCTTCATTTCCTGTTCCATATGCTTTGCTTCCATTTCTGTCTCCTTCACTTTCTGTTCCATCTCCCTTGCTTCCTGTTTCATTTCCTTTACTTCCTGTTTCATTTCCTTTACTTCCTGTTCTGTCTGCTTTGTTTCCTCTTTTGCCTCCGTTTACTATTCAGTCTTATTCACATCCACTCCTGTCCACTTCCTTTTCCTTCGGAACCCACTTTGTGTGCTTCCTTAATCACTAATAATCATAAACCAGCATAAATTGCACTAAATTACCATAAGTTGTAATAAGCTCATAAATTTTAATAAATTGTCATAAATTATGTGATGCCAAAGGTTTTCTGATTCCTGTCATTCCTAGTGCATTATTGGAAGAGTAAATCAGTATCGGCTACAGCATCACCTGCCATAACATTGTAGTCATCATCCTGCATTCGCAAAACAGGAAGTGACTCCACATCCATAAATCATAAGGTTCTCCAATGTGCTTAGACACAGTGAGACTGTATATGGGGGGGGAGCAAGACTTGTGGGAGTCAAAATAAATATTATTAAAGCTTAAATTTCACAGAGACACATTCATAGTGGGAAATTTCAACACCCCACTCTTACCATGAACAGATCATCAAAACAGAAACTAAAATGAGAAATAATGAAAGTAATAGATATCATGAATCAAATGGGCCTATTATCTACAGAACATTTCACCCCAAAACAAAAGAATATAGCTACTACTCAGCACTGCACAGAACCTTCTCCAAAATCTACCATATACTCACAAAGCAAACCTCAACAGATACAAGAAGATCAAAATAACCCCTTGCATCTTATCAGAACACCATGGATTAAAGCTGGAACTCAACAAAAAGAGAAACAACTGAAAGCCTACATACTCATGGAAACTAAAGAACTCCCTACTCAATGACCACTGGAGCAGAGATGAAATAAAGAAATTAAGAATTTTCTAGAATTCAATGAAAATAAAGGCACATACCCAAACTTATGGGACATGATGAAAGCAGTGCAAAGATGGAAGTTAATAGAACTAAATGCCTTCATAAAGAAATTGGAGAGATCCAACACAACAACTTAATGACACATCTGAAAGTTGTAGAAGAACACAAAACAAACACACCAAAGAGGAATAGATGAAAGGAAATGAACTCTGGGCTAAATTTAAAAACAGAAAACAATACAAAGAATCAACAAAAATAAGAGCTGGTTCTTTGAGAAAATCAATAAAATGGACAAACTCTTAGCCAAACTAACTAAAAGGCAGAGGGAGAGTATCCAAATGAACAAAATCAAAAATGAAAAGGGCTACATAACAACTGACATGGAGAAAATCTCAAGAATCATTAGATCTTACTTCAAAACACTGTTTCCACGAAATTGAAAATTCTAAAAGAAATAGATGATTTTCTTGATAAACTTCACTTACCAAAGTTAAATCAAGATCAGGTAAATGGTTTTAACAGTCCTATTCCCTTGCGAAATAGAAGCAGTCATCAAAAGTTTACCAATCAAATAAAGCCCAAGAGCAGATGGTTTCAGCACAGAATTCTACGAGACATTCAAAGAATGCTAATACCAAGACTTCTCAAACTATTCCACAAAATAGAAACAGAAGGAACATTGCCAAACTTACTCTATGAAGCCACAGTCATCCTAATACATAAAACATGTAAAGACTCAACAAAGAAAGAGAATTTTAGACCAATTTCCCTTATGAACATTGATGCTCACCAAAATACTCACAAATAGAATCCAAGAAAACATCAAATACATCACCTACCATGATCTAGTAGACTTCATCCCAGGGATGTAGGAATGGTTCAACATACAAAAATCTACCTATATAACTCATCATATAAACGAATAAAAGGAAAAATCACGTGACCATCTCATTACATTCAGAAAAGGCCTTTGATAAAATCCAGCACCTCTTCATGATAAAAATCTCAGAGCTATCAGGGACACAAGGGCCATACCAAAACATAGTAAAGACAATATACAGCAAGCCTTTATCCAACATCAAATTAAATTGAGAGAAACTCAAAAAACATTCCACTAAAATCAGGTACAAGACAAGGCTGCCTATTCTCTCCATATCTCTTCAATGTAGTACTTGGAATTCTATCTAGAGCCATAAGACAACTAAAGGACACCAAGGGGAATATAAATTGGAAAGATGAAGTTAGAGCATCTTCATTCTCAGATGATGACAGTATACATAAGTGACCCCCAAAAATTCCACCAGACAACACCTATAGCTGATAAACACCTTTGGCAAAGTGGCCAGATAAAAGATTATTTAAAAAAAAAAATCAGTAACCCTCCTGTATAAAAAAGCCAAACAGTCTCAGAAAGAAAGAAGCCTTCATAATAGCAATAAATAATATAAAGTTTCTTGGTGTGTGTAACTCTAACCAAGCAAACCTGTATGACAAGAACTTCAACTGTCTGAAGAAAGAAATCTAAGAAGATATCAGAAGATGGAAAAAGACCCCATGCTTATGGATGAGTATGATAAACAGCAAAAATGGCCATCTTACCAGAAGCAATCTACAGATTCAATGCAATCCCCATCAAAATGCCAACACAATTCTTTACAGACCTTGAAAAAACAGCTTTACACTTCATATGGAGAAACAAAAAAACCCAGAATAGCCAAAAGAGTTCTATACAGTAAAAGAACTTCTAGAGGTTTCTCCATCCCTGATTTCATGCTATACTACAGAGCAACAGTAATAAAAAAATGGCATGGTATAGACTGGTTGATCAATGGAGTCAAACTGAGGACCCAGAAAAAAACAACCCCACACACTTACAGACATCAATTTTTGGCAGAAAAAAAAGATAGTGTCTTCAACAAATGGTGCTGGTCTAACTGGATGTCTACATGTAGAAAAATGCAAATAGATCCATATTTATTCTGCACAAAAATCAAGTCTAAGTGGATCAAAGTCCTTAGCATGATACCAGGAGCCTTGAACTCCTTGATACAGGAAACAATTTCTTGGACAGAAAACTTAACAGCTAAGGCTCTATGATCAACAATTAATAAATGGGACCTCTTGAAACTGAAAAGCTTCTGAAAGGCAAAGAACACTGTTAATGGAATAAAAAGACAGTCTACAGATTGGCAAAAGATCTTTAACAACTCTACAGCTGACAAAGGCCTAAATCCAAAATATATAAAGAACTAAAAATATTAAACATCACAAAATGAAATAATGCAATTAAAAATGGCATATAGAGCTAAAAGGAGAATTCTCAACAGAAGCTATCGAGTGGCCAAAAAAGCACTTAAAGAAATGTTCAACATCCTTAGTCATCAGGGATATACAAATCAAAATGACTTTAAGATTCTATCTTAAACCTTAGTCAGAATGCCTAAGATCCAAATCTCAACTGACAGCACATGTTGGCAAGGTTATGGAGAAAAGGGAACACTCCTTCATTGTTGTTAGGAGTACAAACTTATATAACCACTTTGGAAATCAATCTGGTGCTTTTTCAGAAATTTGGTAATAGTTCTACATCAAGACCAAGCTATTTTACTCCTGGGCATATACCTGGAAAATGTTTCACCACACAACAGGGACATCTGTTCAACTATGTTCCTAGCAGTTTTATTTATAATAGCCATAATCTGAAAAGCACCTAGATGTTCCTCAACATAAGAGTGGATAAAGAAAATGGTACATTTACACAATGGAATACTTACTCAGATATTAAAAAGAGGGAAATCTTGACATTTGCAGGTCACCAGACAAAAACTAAACAGAAATCACAGACCTACCTGAAGCTATAAACCAAATAATCCTAACAGATATTTACAGAGCATTCCATCAAAACAAAAAAGAATATACTTTTTTTCTCAGCTCCTCAAGAAACACTCTCCAAAACTGACGATATACTCATACATGAAGCAAATGACTCAAGAGTAGACCACAAGAAATAATCAAACTGAGGGCTGACATCAATAAAACAGAGACAAAAGAACACAAAACATCCATAAAATAGAAAATGAAGACTTGGTTCTTTTAGGAAATAAATAAGATAGACAAACTTTTATCTAAATTAACTAAAGGACACAGAGAGAATATCTGAACAAAATGGGAAACAAAAATGGGGGTATGACAACACACATAGAGGAAATCCAGAGAATTATAAGGACATACTTTAAAATCCCATACTCTACCAAACTGGAAAACATAAAAAATGGATAATTTTCTCAATTGGTTCCACTCACCAAAGTTAAATCAAGGTCAGATAAAGAAGTTATAAAAACTTGTATTTTTTTGTATTTGTTTAGGGATTTATTAATTTACTCTTTAAAGATACCTATCTGTTTGATTGTATTTGCCTGTGTTTCTTTAAGGAATTTATTCATTTACTCTTTAAAGGCCTCTATCATCTTCATAAGAACAGATTTAAGTTGTGTGTGTGTACGGGTATGTGTGTGGGGTGTGTGTGTGTGTGTGTGTGTGTGTGTGTTTGAGCGTGTGTGTGTTTCAATTGTGTTAGGAAATTCAGGGCCTGCTGTAGTGGATAAAGATTGGAAACTGGGTGGGAGAGGGTGTGGAGAGGGGAAGAATATAAGAAGAACAGGGGGTGGGAGGCAAAAGGCCTCGGAAAGGGAAGGGAAAGCAAGTGGAGAAGGTGTCTCTGAGACAAGCTGAAGACCTGCAACAGGGTAGGCTCCTGGGAAAATATGGGGTGACTGTAGCTCAGACTCTTAGTAGTCAGGAACATGGAGAATGACGTGGACACCTCCTAGCCAGGCAGGACTTCCAGTAGAAGGAGCAGGACTACAAGCCAACACAAAACCTTTGACCCAAAATTTACCCCACCTACAAGGTATACAGGGATAAAGATAGAGCAGAGATTGGGGGGTTGGCTAACCAATGCCTAGCCCAACCTGAAACCCACCCTATGGGACAACACCAACCCTGTCACTATTAGTGAAACTCTGCTATGGTTGCAGGCAGGGGCCTGGCATAACTGTCATCCACCCAGGAGCAGATCAAACCAGATGCTGAAGCCCACAGACAAACATTAGGTGGAGCTCCAAGAGTCTTGGGAAAGAGTTGAGAGAAGAATAGAAGGTCCCAGAAGGGAAAAGCACACAAGAAGACCAACAAAGACAACTAACCTAGGCCCATACAGAGACTGAAGCACCAACCGAAGAGCATGCATGAACTGGATCTAGAACCCCAACACATATGCAACTGATAAGCAGCTTGGTCTTCATGTGGGTCGGCTAGCAAGTGGATCAGAGGCTGTCCCTAACATAGACTCTGTTGCCTACTTTTGGATCATTTTTCCCAAGCTGGGCTGCCTTCTCTGGACTCAGTGGAAAAGGATGTGCTTAATCCTGATGAGAATGGTGTTCTGGGGTGGGTTGGTACCAGGGAGAGATGTCTCCATATTCCTGAGGAGAAGGGGGAGGGGTAAGAGGGTGGGAGGTAGAAACAGGAAGATAGGAGGCAGAAGCTGATAAATTGTATAAATAAATGTATTTAAATAATATTTTAAAAGGTGAAAAAATAACTTACAATCCCTAGTGAAATTCAAGCAGTTACTAAAAGTTTTCCAACCAAAAAATTCTGGTTCGGAATTTTAACAGTTTGAAAACAGAGCTAATGTCAAGACTCCTCAAATTAGTCCACAATATGGAAATAGAAGGGGCATTTGCCCAATTTGTTTTGTGAGGCCACAGTTACCTCGACACCCAAACCACATAAAGACTCAACAGAAAGCATTACAGACCAGTTTCCCTTATGAACATAGATGCTAAGATACTCAATAAGATACTTGCCACCCAGCTGATTCACAGAAGGATTCCCTGATCCCTGTAGGTGAGGGTTCTCCGCCTATAGCCTTTCAACTATGAGCTATTCTCAATAGACAGTGAAGGACACCAGAAACTACCACACAATGACAGAGGCAGCTATGTGGACAAATGCTAGTGTAAAAACACAAACAACAAAAGCCAAAGTAATATGGCATTTCTAGTACGCCGTTATCCTAAAGGAATCAGCCCTGGACAATCAAACGGAACTGAAATACAATAAAACAACCTCAAATATTTCCTTATGAAGACAATAATGGATGAAATGAATAAGCTGTGTAAAGAAATACAAGATGATAGAGTCAAACAGTTTGAGGATCTTAGAGAGGCCATGACAACGGCTTATAGATATAAATTAATAAATTACTCGAAGAAATTCAGGAAAATGCAAACATCAGGTGAAGGAAATCAATAAAATGGTTGAAGATCTGAAGATGAAAATAGAAACAAACTGATGAAATCCTGCAGAGATAACTTAAAGAGAAAAACAGGAACTACAGAGGTAACCATCACCAAAGAATACAAGAGATGGAGGAAAGAATCTCAGGTGTAGAAGATACAATGGAAGGCTTTGATGCAACCATGGAAGAAACTCTGATAGCTAAAAAGTTCCTGACATAAAAAATACAAGAAATCAAGGACACCATGAAAAGACAAAACCTAAGAATACTAGGAATTAAGGAAAGAGAAGATGCCCAGTGTTGGGGGTTGCTCTGATGTATTTTGATGCTAATTAATAAAAAGCCATCACACGTGGGCAGGGCAAACGGGATAGGTGTGGGTAAGGTTCCCAGGCATGGGGAGACAGAAGGAATCTTGGGAAGAAGAGGGACCTGAGGAGAAGAGAGGAGAAGGAGGTCCTGCCATCACGGGTTAGGGGTAAGAGAAGCACATGGCTGGCATGGATGGAGACTTGGCCCAGATGAAGAACATTAGCGAGTATTTGGGATGGGAGGTAGCTTGGTAGAAATTGGTAGAAGCAGAATGCATTGGATTGAAACAGGTATCCCATACTGGTCCCACTATGGGAAGTAGTTTAGAGGAGCAATGTCTGCCCTGCCCCAGGTTAACTAAGGCTATTTTAAAATATAACAAGTGTCTGTGTCTTGATTTGTTGCTAGCGGGTTATATGTAGTAATAGTAAGTATAAGCCTGATAACAAACATTATTAGGCCTTATTGATAACTTAAACAATAGCCCAGCTCCAAGGCCCAGAAATTATTTTCAACAAAATCATAGAAAATTTCCCCAATTTAAACAAAGAGATGCCTATAAACATACAAAAGTCATACAAACACCAAATAGAGTAGACCAGAAAAGAAAATCCTTCTGCAATATAATAATCAACACACTAAATGTGCAGAATGAAGAAAAAAATATTAAAAGTGGCAAGGGAATAAGGCCAAGTAACATACACTGGCAAACCTATTAGAATCACACTCAACTTTTAGCAGTGACTATACAATGCAGAAGGGCCTGAGCAGATGTCTTGCAAACCTTAAGAGACCACAGATGCCAGCCCAGACTACTATAACCAGCAAAATTTTCAGTAACCATAGATGAAGAAAACAAGATATTCCACAACAATAACAACAACAAATTAAACACTACCTTTACATAAATCCAGCACTACAGAAGATACTAGAAGGAAAACTCCAACCCAAGGAGGCTAATTGCACCCGGGAAAAAACAGAAAACAGTTAATTTCAGTAGCAAAACAAAAACTAGACACACTACCACAACCAACATTAAATAAAAAGAGATAACAGTTATTGGCCATTAATTTTTCTCAACATCAATGGACTCAGCTCTATAATAAAAAGAACAGACTAACAGAAATGATGCATAAATGGTAGCTGGCATTATGCTGCATACAAGAAACACACCTCAGCCACAAAGATAGATGTTACTTCAGAGTAAAGTGCTGGAAGAATATTTTCCAAGCAAAAGGACACAAGAACCAAGTTGGAGTAGCCATTCCAATATCTAATCAAATATGCATTCAACCAAAATTATTCAAAAGAGATGAGAAAGAACACTTCGTATCCATTAAAGGAAAAATTCAACCAAGATATACAAATAACAAACATGCTGGGAAAGAAATTGGGGAAACTACACCTTTTACAATGTCCATAAAAATATAAAGAACCTTGGTGTAACTCTAACCAAGCAAGTGAAAGACTTATTTAAAAAATTTCAAGTCTATGAAGAAATAAATTGAAGAATATATTAAAAGAAGCAAAGATATATCTTCTCTTCATATGGAAAAACAAAAGACCAGGAGTAGCAAAAATAATCCTGTACTATAAAAGAGCTTCCAGAGGAATCTCCTTCTCTGATCTCAAGCTGACTATAGAACAACAGTAACAAAAATGCCATAGTACTAGCAGGGAAATAAGCTTGTTGAACAATGGAATCTAATTAAATACCCAGAAATAAACCCAGACACCTGTGGACAATTGATTTTTGACAAAGAATCCAAAACCCTACAATGGAAAAAAGAAGCATCTTCAACAAATGGTGCTAGTGTAACTGGATGTTTATATGTAGAAAAGTACAAATAGATCCATATTTATTACCCTGCATAAAACTAAAGGCCAAGTGGACTAAAGACCTCAACATAAAACCAGACACACTAAATCTAGTAGAAGAAAAAGTGGGGAACCACCTTGAATTCATTGGCACAGGAGAACACTTCCTGAACTGAACACCAATAGCTCCAGCTCTAAGATCAATGGTTAATAAATGATACCTTATGAAACTGAAAAGCTTCTGTAAGGTGCAGGACACTGTCATGAGAACAAAATAACAGCCTACAAACTAGGAAAAGATCTTCACCAACCTTACATCTGACCGAGGGCCAATATCCAAACTATATAAAGAACTCTGGAAATTAAATACCACCAAACCAAATTATCCCATTTTAAAATGGGATACAGAGCTAAACTGAGAATTCTCAACTCAGGAACACGGAATCCTAGAGAAACGCCTAATGAAATGCTCACAGTCTTTAGTCATCAGGGAAACGCAAATCAAAACCACTCTGAGATTCCATCTTACACCTGTCAGAATGGGTAAGACAAAAATGCAAGTGAAGCATATGCTGGCAAGGATGTAGAGAAAAGGGGCCACTTCTCCATTGCTTCTGGGAGTGTAAACTTGTACAACCACTTTGGAAATCAGTCTGGTGCTATCTCAGAAAATTGGGACTACTTCTACCTAAAGACCCAGCTATACCACTCCTGGTCATATGCCCCAAAGATGCTCCACCAAATAACAAGGACATTTGCTCAGCTATGTTCATAGCAGATTTATTCATAATAGCCAGAATCTGGAAACAACCTAGATGTCCATCAACTGAAGAATGAATAAAGAAACTGTACATTTACACAATGAAATACTACCCAGCTATTAAAAACAAGGAAATCTTGAAATTTGCAGGCAAATGGATGGAACTAGAAAAGATCATACTGAATGAGGTAACCCAGACCCAGAAAGACACACATGGTATACACTCACTTACAAATGGATATTAGCTCGACATAGATGTCTTCTGAGAGACTCTACCCAGTGGCAGATTGGGATAGATGCTAGGACTGGCAGCCTCTCTCTGGGAGGAGCACTGAGAGTTGTATGCAAGAGTGGGAGGATGGAAGCCCCAGAGGGCAGGAGCTCCACAAAGGGATAATCAAGGCTTGAGGATCTCGACCGGGGAGGACCTGCACCAACCAAGGACAATGCATGAAGAGTACCTATACCCCCTGTTCAGATACAGCTCATTCTCAATTTCATGGGGTGGGGGATGGGTGGGGACTTCCTCTGTTATGAACTCTGGTGCCCTCAATTTGATTACTTCCCATTGGTAGGGCAGCATTCTGGGTACACAGAGGACGAGGATGCAGGCTATCCTAATGAGATCTGATAGGCTGTGGTCAGATGGTTGAGGAGGAGGCCACTGCTGTCATAGGTCTCGGGGAGGGGAATAGAGCTATGGAAAGAGAAATATGAACCCAGCCACAAATCCCTTAACCTGCAAGGCAGGACACAGAACTTGAGGGAGTGGCTGACCATTGTCTGCGCCCCATACTCACTTTAGGGTTACCATTTGTCAAGGTGGTCACTCCTGCATGCTGGAAATCTCTGCAGAATAAAGGCTCTTTGCTTTTGCATACTGCCTGAGTCTAGAGTCTTTCTTCAGCAGCTCACCAGGACCCTAACACTACCATGAATGAAAATTGTATCTGCGATGTGTGACTTTTTCAGAAATTATTCCTCGTACCAAGGTGTACAAACACTTCTTTGATAATTTATGATGTTTCTTGGTTAAGTAATTATGTCATTTTTGGTAATGTTATGAAATATCCCTTAATAATCTCCTGTGTAGAGCATTTTGAACATGGACATTCAGAGATGATACCCTGAGAATGAATGGATCATGAGTTCACAGCCCTTCATACATTCAGCCAGATTTGGAAGGAAATGGAGAACAGTATGAATGCAAGCCACCAGCCACAGCAATATCACCTGGGATTAAATCCATGAGACATAAAATCTCAGTGGGAAAGAAACCTAAATATTTACAAGACATTATGGCAATGAGCCCACTTTTAAAAATAGCATTTCCATCTACTGACATGCATTTGACTCAGTTAACAGAGCCATCCATGAATGGTCATGATATAAATCCAATGAGTAATGAGATGGTGTCCCCACAATCCCAGAGACAAGAGTACAAATGAGAGAAGAATATTTAAGATAGTGTAAAGAAGAAGGAGAATTTTGTCCTTTGGGCTTTTGGCTCTTTGGCTTTTTCCCTCTGGGACATGAGCTGAGTAGGAAGGTCAGCTGGGTGCTTTCTCTGCCTTTCTGAGCTAGCACGTTTTCACTCCAACATTTGGCCCCTGAGTCTTAATTGGTAAAGTCGAACAATTTGGATGGTCATTCTTTAAAAAAATTTTTAAAAAGCCGGAAGCTTCTCCCTTGCTTGTGAGTTTTCATATTATCTGAAAGTGTTAAGCAAAATGCTGCAAGATGAGCCTCTTCACAGCTATAGAACAATAGCTGAGACAGTACCATGACACCTACGGTTAACTTATGTCTTTCGGTCATTCTTTTATTATGTATTTTTTAGTAGATACACACAAGACACGCTTGTCCTTTTGGTGCCTTGCACCTAAAATTTGCCCATAGTCTAATACATTCAAACATTTCTTCACACAAAGGAAATCCAAATCTGTGTAATCAGTTGAATCACTCAGGTAAGTACATGCAGAAATTTAGTGAGAAAAGTACTGCCTAAAGATTTTTAAATAAAGCTAGCCAAAATATCTATAAATGAAGAGTAAAATGTACCATATAGTTTCTGCTATATTTATGCTGCCTGAAATGCCAATCAAAAATTTTAAATAAAACCATGCAAATTTTATGAGGTTTTAAGTGCTCCTGAAAAGCTCCTGAGGGAAACCACTGTAGTTTTACCAAGTGGTGTAAAATCAGAGATTCAGGGGGCTAAAAGATGAGTCAGAGGTTTAGAGCACTGGCTGCACTTCCACAGTACCCTGGTTCAATTCCCAGCACCCACATAGCAACTGTCTTTAACTCGTTTCAGTGGACCTGACACCCTCACAGAAACGTACATGCAGGCAAACACCAATGTATATAAAAGAAATAAATAGGAAGGATTTTTAAAAGTTAGACACACAATTGGTCATTACTTCACATGTTGTAAAATAAAGTGAAAAAAGTTCAGCCAGGTATATTAAGTATGTTTTTCATTGAGTTTCCACATATAAACATTAAACATACTAGTTTTTATTTATTAAAGCAAAATTCTCCTATGCAGACTTTAAACTCTTTAAATACAGCACATGTGATCAGGAGAGGCATTGCATTTCTACCATACAGAAATGTTGTATATAGCTTATTTTATTTAATAGAAATGGGGCGATGAGGGAAAGATAAATATGATTTTTGTTTAGATCACAAGTGGGGCATGAGAAAAGGACTTGTGAGAGAGCAGGTGATGTTTATCCCCTTCAAAGTCAAACCATGGTGTGGAGGAGATTGGTTATTAACCAGCTGAAAAACAGCCTTGAACAAATTCTGAGAAGAGATATAAATGTGAGCCAAAAAGAAGAGGCCAGAACCTTTGGAGACCTGGGATAGTTTTGGCTTTTCATCACTCCACTTCAAGACGCTCCTAGAGAGAACGGCTCCAAGGAAGGCTTCGGGGCTCCAGGCTCCCACTGAGGTTCCGGGTTCTAGTTGATTCAGGTTCCACCAGAAGAAATCCTCCTGATTATGCCAGGAGAATCATTCCTCGGAACTGATATCCTTACGGTTTTATTATTGTATTCTTTAATCATTCTTTCCTATTGTTAAGGTTAATCGGGTTGTAACTGAGGTACTCTCACTTAATAAGTTCATAGTAAAATATATTTGCTAAGAAAATTGAGCCGACACAGAGACCTAGAGGCGACTTGTCATCATGTACAAACAAGGTGAAATCTAAGTAGTTGAGGTGAATGCTATTAAGCACAGTTATAACTATTACAGTAATAGTGCAAACTTCCCCAACTGTCTATATCTCCTCTTCCACAAACATTTAATGGAAGACATCCAGCCATTCCACATGTAGATATTTGTCACTAGCACCATGATTTGCCAGGCTTTTCCAGAATCTGCGACAAGGTTTATTACAAATATTGAGGACTGTCCTTTAGCACAGAGGAACGGCCATCAGCACATCTGCACCACAGGGAAGGACATTCATCCTTAAAGCAAAAAAGAAAGCTCATCTGCATTTGTTGCACAGCATGAGTTTTGTTTGGGTCACTGCTGGCACAAGATACATTAAGGATAGTTTGCTAATAGAGTGTGGATTTGTAACAGCAGCAGGCAGTGAGCAGCAATGGCTGCAGCTCCAAGCTGCTGTGACCCTGGAAGCCAGCCCTCAGACAGTAAGAACAAAACATGTCCTTACTGAAAACTAGAAAATATTAAAGAGAAAGCCTTTGGCCAACTAATGTAGGGAAGACTGTGCTCACTTTTCCTGACTTACTGCCAGAGTAACACTTGGTTTTTTTTTTTTTTCTCAAAGGGCTTAAAAGAAAAAATTCTCACAGGTGTGGCCCTCTATTTTTAGGTTTTATTTAATTGCAGGTATTTAGGTAATTAGTCAAGGTGAAAGCCAGTAATAGACACCCCAAGCATCAATATTCCAAAAGAATGCTTTGGGATTGTATTACTTCCCCAGCTTTTTTCAGTACTTCATAATGATCTTCTACAACACCCTTGAGGAATTTTACGCTAAAGGTATAATGTAATTGTGTACTGAAAAAAGATTCAAATGCTGATTTCTGGCCCTCCATATTTAGTTGCTATCTTTATTCTGAGAATCTCCCTTATGTCGTATAGACATTGCTCCCCAACTGTTCTCTGTTAAGTCAATAAAGAAGCTTGAGAGCCAATGACTAAGCAGGAGAAAGACAGGGCTGGACTTCTGCCAGCCAGAGGAGGAGGAGAGAGAACGGAAGTGGGGATTCAGCCATGAGGAGAGGTCCAGGAGACATCATGCGAGAGCAGCTGGAGCATAGAAAGCCATAAAAGCAAGAATCTAGGGGATTTGTTGGGAGGAATCCACATTAGCTAGAGGGTTAGAATAGATTAATACTGCTCAGCTCTGTGTCATAAAGCTTACCAAATAAATATAACAGTCCAGTCTCAATTATTTGGGTGCTAGCAAGGTTAAGTGAGAAACTGAGACACAATTTAAAAGCAACCACTAACACTAATTTCTACGTAAATATGTACATGTTGCCTTGTTCACAGGTTATCTCTTTGAAGCTTCACAGTTTCTTGATACTTGTATGAATAGATTCAAACATTCAGTTAAGTTGAGTATGTCCTTATTAGTACATTTTCATGAGTTTTATTTCATGATGATTTTTCTGATATGTCTAAATATTAGTGTCATGGAATGGATTTAACAAGAAGAATTGAAATTCAATTCACTTGTTGAGGCTCACAGAGTGAAATCTCTAAGATACAGCAGGGCATGACCCCCAGTGTCTGTTCACAAGCAGCAGTGTGTGAAGGCTCTTGGTCTCTGACTGAATATGGGTTCTAGGCATAAGTTCAAAGCCACACATGGACACAGCCCAGTTTGAATGACGTCTGTCACTGAGAGTTTTTGTTTATCCTCCTGTATAAATCTTACTCTCTACTCCGTGAATGCAAGGAAGAGAGCAGCCTTTGGCTCCCAAAGTCTCTATATTCTGTCTATATTAAGCCCTTTGGAAAAAAAAAACCAAGTGTTACTCTGGCAGTAAGCCAAGAAAAGTGAGCATAATCTTCCCTACATTAGTTGGCCAAATGCTTTCTCTTTAACGTTTTCTAGTTTTCAGTAAGGTAGGAGGAACAATTAACAGGTCCAGAACATGTTGTATGAGAGACCTTTTCTAAGGAGACATAACATACATATGCATCGACTCATCAACAATGGGAACTGATAACAAAGCATGCATGCCACTTAAGTCCATCTTGTTGAATCAATGAGCTTTATTCAAGTCACTTACAGAAATATGGAGAAAGTGGTGCTTACAGGAGCAACATGGACTCAAAAACAGTTGCCATTAGGAAAGTCCAACCCAGCAGAGAATACAACATATCGACACTAGCACATGAAGTGCACTATACACACGCGGGCACAGCTACTGGTTAAAGGGCATCTTACTTTCGTTCCTCAGTTTGACAAAGGCTCCTCAAAATAGCATGACTTATCTGAGTTTCTTCATGGAAGTTAAGCAGAGGGAAGCCTTTCCGTTTCAGGGACTTCCTGAAACCATTTTGGGTTTTTTATTTCCTGTCTTAATCAGCTTCTCCTCAGGATGGAATGTTTCTGTCTCCAGAAAAATGCTACAGAACACCACATTCTTCAGGCTTCTCCTCCTATATTATCCTTATTATGAAGTATTTGAGGTTGAAAAGGTAGAAGGTTTTACTGAAAAAATTTGCACATTGTCACATTTTAATAATTTTTCCTCAATATAAACTCTTGATGTTTTCTATGATTTGAACATTAATTACAGGATTTCGGAAGTTTCTCATGTTTATGATGCTCTGCTGTGGAGCCTGCAATGGTTCCTAAGGTCAGACCTGGGATAAAACACATGCCACATTATTTACTAATGGAGACTTTCCTTCCCCACTGTGAATTTTCTTATGTTTTCTTAGACCTGAGAGGTGGGTAAAGACTTTAACACATTCGCTGCATTTGTAAGGTTCCTCTCCTGTGTGAATTCTGTGATGTATTCTAAGTTGGACATTCTGAATAAAGCATTTGTCACATTCACTGCATTTGTAAGGTTTCTCTCCAGTATGAATTTTCTGATGTCTTCTAAGATCTGAGCCACTGGTAAAGGATTTCTTACATTCACTACATCTGTAAGGTTTCTCTCCTGTATGAATTTTCTGATGTTTTCTAAGGCCTGAGCAACACGTAAAAGATTTCTCACATTCACTGCATTTGTAAGGTTTTTCTCCTGTATGAATTCTCTGATGTATTGTAAGTTGGGCTTTCTGGATGAAGCATTTATCACATTCACTGCATTTGTAAGGTTTTTCTCCTGTGTGAATTCTCTGATGGGGTCTTAGGTATGCCAGTCGGCTGAAGCTTTTGCCACATTCATTGCATTTATAATGTTTCTCCCCTGTATGAATTGTCTGATGGCTTCTTAGGTGTGTGTGCTGGCTAAAACATTTGTGACACTCATTGCATTTGTAAGGTCTCTCTCCTGTATAGGTTTCAAAATGATATTTAACTTGATACAACTGATAAAAGCACTTGCCACAGGCTTTACATTTCTTGAGTTTCTCTCCAGAATTTGTCTGGTGTATACTTAGGGTTGAGTAGATGCTATGATTTTGACTGACGATGGGAAACAAATTTGAACAGTTTACACAGTGTTTAAACTTGCAAGGTTCTTCTCTAGAGTCCCTACTTTTATGTCTGTTTGTGGTTGATGACTCCATAGATGTATCGTCGCATTTGCCACTTCTGTACTGATTATAGCTTCCTGCAATATCACTTGTGTCATAAGGTGTACACTGGAAGGACTCATAAATTGTTCTGCCAAGCTCATTACATTTATAAGATGTCTCTTGGATATCCACACGCTGACGGACAAAGTGCTTTGAGTCTTGACAGAGGAATTTTTCATATTTTCCACATGTACGATGGTTCTCTGGAAAGTTAGCACAATTAGGGATAATATGGATTGAATCATGAGTAACAGATGGTGTTTTCTTAAGTTCTCTAAGACAAGTAAAATAGCAATTATTAGGAACAGAGTGGTAGCAGAGGCTTTTTATGTTTCACTATAATTAAATGGATGCTCAGGAGAAGCTCCACTCTCATCTCTTCACAATCCAAAGGACCAATGCTATTGCTTTCTCATTTCTTATCTAAACTGCTTACCTTTTAGGAGGTTGGATAAATGGATGATTGAGCAATAATGAACTCTGAGACAGCAGCTCTCTGAAGAGTGACATGAAGGATGTTTCTTTATTTTCTTGACGTTTCTATTTTTGAAACAGTCCTCTATGTAGTGTACCTTGGCTAGGAACACGCCATGTAAACCAAGATCTTATAAACTCACCAAATCCTCTTGCTTCCACATCCCTAGGGCTAGGATTAAAATCATGCTGTGCCAAGACTATGGAGACCATATGTCAAAACAAACAAACAAACAAACAAACAAACAAAAACAATATCATGCTTACTGCCAAGAGCTCTTTATTTTAAAAGTCTCAATTTTTTAAAATCAGAAATAGATGACTAGTTTAATTCAATGGTAAAATCAAAATAGTCCAACTAATAAGTGTATTGCAATGCATTTCCTTGGTCCGAATATGTAATTTTATTTGAACTTTACAGTTTTCTATAACAACTACATAAGAAGGCTGGATAGACTGCACAGAATATACAGCATTGGTCACTCTTGCTGAAAATGAAGAAAAATGTAAAAGAAGCACCATGAAAAATTTATGCTCATTATTAGAACTTCCCTTCTTTCTGGAGTTTACATACATACAAAGTAGGTAAATACAAAGGCTGAGTGAGGAATTCTAGAAAAAGTGTATTCTTACCTACAAAGACTAGATTGCTGTAATTCTCCACCATCACATCCATGTACAAAGCTTTCTGAACAGAGTCCAGGCATTCCCACTCCTCCTGGGAGAGGTCCACAGTCACATCCCTGAATGTCAACAGACCCTGTAATAGAAAAGTACCCATTTACCATGTGCTTCTGTTGAGAAAAGAAAAGTGTTTTCCTAGGTAAAAGAGACCCAATTAGAGACAACAGACTCTAACTTCAGTTCCATCAGATCCAATGCTCTCTTCTGAATTCTGCAAGCATAGCATTCACGCGTACATCAAAGCAAATATACTCACACACATAAAATAAAAGTGAAAGTTAATTATAATAAAGGATACTTTCAGCCGGGTATGGTAGCAGACACCATTAACCCCAGCAACTTAGCAGGCAGATCTCTGTGAGTCTGAGGCCACCCTGGTCTACAGACCAAGTTCCAGGACAGCCAGGGCTACAGAGAAACCCTGTCTCAAAAAACAGAAGAAAAACAAAACAAAACCAAAAAAAGAGGCAACTTTCCCGAACAGTCATGCTCTATATTATATTTCCCATCTCTGTAAAAATATCATGGCTTTATACTCTCACAACCAGCAAGCTTGTAGGGAATATAAAATACATATTTGAGGTCTGGATGCAGAAATGTTATTCTACAAAAGCTGTATTGTTATCAAATAGGATCACAGTGTCTCTTCTCAGGAGGAAAAGTTATGATGAACAAAACTGTGCTTCCAAATTCTACAACTGTCGATCTTGCTCAAATATGGAATAGATCAATCCTGTCTGCAGCTGGGCCTTATCTGACTAAAATGCTCAGTTGAGATGGTGAGGCCCATTGCAGGGCTAAACATTTTCCAGAACAAATATAGAATGCAGAATTCATAGATGAGGCAAAAGTCAGGTAGTTTCTTTCTTTTTCTCTCTCTTTCTTTCTTTCTTTCTTTCTTTCTTTCTTAACAGTAAGGAGTATAAAACACCACTGCATACAACCAATGTTCTAAACAAAAAAATAGAATCAAATATTTTGTAAAGTTCTGAGAATATTTTGACAACCATGAACTAAATAGGAAAAACAATAGACAGTGTTAATATTATCTAAATTTTTCTAAAAATCCACATAACTGATACAGGTGAATAACAATTTCAGAAATTCCATATGGAGTTTCATTGCAGAAAAGTTAGAAAAATGTCTGTAAATAGATAGCTTGTGTAAAAATTCATTCAGATGATGGAGAAAGATTATCTGTAATTAAAATTAAGTTAAGTGAAAATTATACTAAGTCTTCATTAATTCTGAACATATTCTGCTCATGAAATTGGCTCAATTGCAGAAAAAAATAAGAAAAAGAGAAAGGAAAGAAGGAAGGAAGGAAGAAAAAAAGAAAGAAAGACCCTGTCTTCAATAAAGAAAAAAGGAGGAGGAAGAAGAAGAGGATGAGGAGGAGAAGGAGGAGGAGAAGGAGAAGGAGAAGGAGGAGGAGGAGGAGGAGGAGGAGGAGGAGAAGAAGAAGAAGAAGAAGAAGAAGAAGAAGAAGAAGAAGAAGAAGAAGAAACCTGAATCTTAGAAGTTCACCTCTTCTTCACTATTTGAGCTCCAAATCATCTAACAGGATTTTTAAGTTGCATAGATAAATATCATTTATGAATCTTCCTTTGTTTTTCAAAAGAATGGAAAACAAGAGTTTATGAACCAGAAATATAAACCTAAGGGCTGGAGGGATAGCTCGGAAGTAAAAGGCCCTTGTTGTTCCTGAAGAAAAACTCATTTTAATTTTGTCTACACACAAGGCAGCTCCCCGAAGAGACCGATTCCAGTGCCAAGGGTTTAGTGTCATCCTCAAACACTATGCAGGCAAGAAATACACACAAGCACATGAATATGAATACTTATAGTTTAAAAAAATATTTTTTTGAAAGAAAGAAATAACACCTGACCATCTCAAGTTCTCTTCAGAAACACTAAATACGTATTACACAGCTTCAGGGAAACATAACGTAGGGGAGCCTTCTCATAAAGGAAAAAAAAAGAGAGCAAAGTCATTATGAGGGACACTAGTTTATGCTTGAAAGCTGATAGCTTATGCACAGCACAAAGTCAATGCTCTCTAGAATACACTTACTGGTATATTTCACATGATGCAATATAGAGGTGGAGTCTGCAGTACTTACACCTTGCCAGAAAAATAAAACAAAAGACAAAGAAAGCTCTGATCTGTCTATTGAGAACTTAGCACTGAGCACTGGAATCAAGAGCAGGACATGAGCAGCTCCTTTCCTGAGACCGACAGATTCAGGTGTCAACACAGCAGCAAAGAGAAAATAAGCTAAACTGTAATGTACATCTCCTCACAGAAAGATCAGTTTTAAGACAAGAACAAGCCACATATTCTGTCCAGCATCCATGCTCTTTAGGGTGCTGAATTATTTACTAAGATTTAAGACACTGTGTTCCTTCTAATTCTTTTTTCAATAAATTGCCCCATAATACCACCAAAAGTTGTTAAGATTTTGCATGTTAAGTTGGGCATGGTGGCTCACGCTTGTAACCCCAGCACTTGGGAGCAGAGGCAGGCAGATCCCAGTAAGTTCAAGGCCAGCCTGGTCTACAAGTGAGCCCAGGAGAGCCAAGGCTACACAGAGAAACCCTGTCTCTAAAAAAAGAAAAGAAAAAAAAAATAAGAAGGAAAGGAAAAGATAAAAGAATTTGCATGTCTACTTTCATAAGCCTTGTTCTGGGGATCGAACCATTCCTAAATTGTAACCTATGTGAACACATGAGCCCTAACTTCCTTACTAATATATAAGGCATTAACTCCATCGTCTGTAGGAAATGGAAATCAATACATTTCTTTGATCGTCATTTACATACAATGGAATTTTTCAGAATTGAAGTCTTACATCTAAGAAAAATATATATGTCCCTACAGTAATAATCAAGGGACGATACAATGGAATAAGTCTATGCTATGTATGTATCAAGACTTAAAGACTTAATCCTGGAAATCAGAAGAAGAAAAACATCACACACACACACACACACACACACACACACACACACACACGCACGCACGCACACACGCACACACGCACACACACAGAAATGACACTTTAGATCACAGCATTACCAGAGGCAGAAAATTAAAAGAATTGATGGGAAAAAAAGAATAAACGGTTTAAATATAAAAACAATTTTCAAAGAAATCTAAACACAACACCGACTTGGGGCACATTTACTGGAGAAGCAGTCATTTCTCTCTCTTTCACTCTTCTCTTTCTGTCTCAGGAACAAAGACTGGAACTTTTGTTGCAATTCCACATTGAGGAGTCAAAAATACAAAACTAACATTAATCCAACTATGTTATGAATGATGCCAAACCACAAAAAGAGACCCCCTAAATCAATATGATACTAGAGGTCTTGCCAACATTCATATAGAGAGGAGTGTGGAAGGATTTATTTAGATTAGGAAAATAACTGTGAACTTTATCATTGCACCCAGAAACATGGGCTGTGACATGGAGAATGAAGGGCACACGAAGAAGACTATTAAATAACAGGCCACCCCCTCAAGCAGCACTGCAGATCATAATTGGAGGCAAAGTATACATAGAAATATAAAAAACAAAAAATTTCAGTAGAAATGGAAATGCTAAAAGACATAGTTCTACAGATTTTGTGATAAACTTCCTAAAGGTACTAGGGAAAAGTGTAACAAGTAAGGGGCATGTATGTCATACCTAGGCCAATAGTACAGTGCAGAGAAAAATGAACAGCATTAGCAAAATAACTGTAAGGATAGAAGATGCATACATTTGTCAGTCTTATTGAATCCAGAGTCAAAAGGGTGAGCTAGCGAGATTGGCTGGGCAGTGGCAGCCCAAGCCTTTAATCCAAGCACTTGGGAGACACAGAAAGGCAGATCTCTGTGAGTTCTAGGCCATGCTGTATACAGTTAGAGTGAGTCTTAGGACAGCCAGAGCTACACACAAAGAAACCCAGTCTTGAAATACCAAAAAAGAGGAAGGAGGGGGAAGAGGAGAGGGAAGAGGAAGAGGGAGGGAGGGAGGGAGGGAGGGAGGGAGGAAGAGGGGGGGAGAGAGGGAGAGAGAGAGAAATTTGAAGAAGACAAAGGATAAAAAGGAGAAACAGGTAGGAAAGAAAGGCACTATGATCACTTTTAATAATAATACTCCTCCCGGACAGCCTACTGTTCTACCAGAGGCCGTACTGGTCCTGGAGGCCCAGGTAAGACCTGCCTGCAGATATCCAATGCTTCCTTTGAGCCCTCTCGGCTTCCCCAACAGCAACCCCTGGGAACAGTCATGCAGGAAAATCACACATACCAAAATTCAGCCTAAGAAAAGAGTATTCCTAAGATTATCACAAGACCTGATCATATTTCAAAATACAGAGGAACAAAGACAAAGACAACATGAACCTGAACCCAAAGAAATATGTAGAAAATTGAATAGAGAATTCAGAAATAAACTCACAGCAGAATAATGTAAACCAAATATGTCAAAGAAAACAGAGTCCCTTTGAACATTCTGAGCTGGAAGAATGATTGTCCATGATATAAAGTGAAATCTATCTCTCACCTTACACAAAAATCAAAACGAATGATTTCAAAGACCTTCCGGGGAAACTTGAAATGTTAGAAGTGTTTAAAAAAATTAATTAAATGCTTAATAATTCAGAAATAAGAAAACACTATGTGAAAGAGATTCCAGGAGCACAGAAAAATAACCAGGGAAAAATTAAAAAGGCATTTCATGGAGTACAAGCTACAAAGGTCAAAGTATACAAAGCATGGTAGGTAAGAAAATGATATTGAAATAAACACCTACAGGGTAACTGTGTGTGTGTGTATGTGTGTGTGTGTGTGTGTGTGTGTGTGTGTGTGTGTGTGTGTGTGATTTACATATACACACATACACACACGTACGTCTCATGTTCATCCATGTGTCATAAAATAAGAAGTCATTCTGAGTAACTGGACACTATTACTAAACAATGTTTTCATAATCACAGCAACATTACACATGAAGATATACATATGTATCATATTGATCATATTTATATCATCCCAAATATTTCTCTTGATAAGTAATGGACATTTGGGTGGTTTCGTACCTAACAAAAGCTCAAGTATTTTAGAGTGACAATGGGAAAAGAGATGAAACTTAAAACAAACTTCATTCCATCTGATCCTATGAGGTCAGGTAGTGGAACAATGCTATGTTCATCTCTCATAATTTGAACTGCTCCATGTGGAAAAGAACAGATAGGTGCAAATTTCTTAAATGATCAATTTTAAATAATAGTCAAGAAAGTGATCGGAGAATCTAGGTAAATGAAATACCACATTCTCTCAGAATCAAATATGAATATTTATTAATTACACTAAGAATTTAAAAGACACTCAATGAGTTAAGGCAGAAGAAAGGCAACTAAATGAATTAAGATATTAATATTATCATCAAAAAATTAAACATCTACAATATGAAGCAATAGGTGTGAAATTCTCCATTTTGATAAAGGAAACAGACATAATGCAACAGCTCCACCAATTGTACCCAACAGAAACCAGAAGACAAAGGAAAAGAGAATTGTATTAGTCAGGGTTCTCTAGAATAACAGAACTATTAGAATTAATATAGTAGAATTAATATAGTTAATTCTATTAGTTCTGTTATTAATATACTAAATGTGCTGTAGTATATATGTATATGTTATATATATATACATATACATACATGTGTGTATATGGGGAGAAGAATGAATTACAGGCCCAGCTAATCCAACAATGGCTGACTGTGAACAGAAAATCCAACAATTCAGTAGCTGTTCAGCTGATAAGACTGGATGTGTTAGCTGGTCATCAGTATATGCTAGAATCCCAAAGAAGTAGGTGCCAATGCCAGAGAAAGAATAGACTAGCTAGCAAGATGAGGGAAAGAAGGCAAAACACCAGCTTTTCTTCCATGTCCTTATATAGGCTTCCAGAAGAAGGCCAGGTACAGAGTAGATTCAAGGCTTGATTTTTTTTTCTGGTTTTTTTTTAATTGTTGTTGTGGTTTTTTTCTTTCCAGCTCAAAAGATCCAGAGTAGAAGTGGATCGTCCCACTTCAAATTAAGCAAAAATCCCCTGAGGGAATACAGTCAAGCTGACAACCTAGACTAGAAATCACACCTTAATACACAAAGCAGGTGAGAATAAATACATGCAAAGGTTAAAAAAAAAAATCATTGACCAGTTACTAAAATGGACATGAAAAAGAAATTCTCTCTATGACGTGTGGAAATGGAAGCAAAGTTGACTTCATGCCAAGATGCAAGACTATTTAAACACCTACAAACCAATCAATTCAAGGCACAGAACAGTTACACTCAGAGAGAGAAGAAATATAATGATGTTAGTAGGTCCATGAAAGGTCTGCGGAGAACATGGCATTGGCTCAATATAGAAGCTCTGAAGAACGGGAGAACACGAGGAACAGACCTCAGCATAATGAAGACAAGGAGCCCAAACCCTAAGCACAGCACTACATGGAATGCGGACAGATGCATTATTCTAACCAGAACAGAGACAGGGGTGCCCGCTCCCTCCACAGCAACTCAACACAATCCATCAGTACCCACTCAGAGCAAGAAGGACAGAGAAAAAAATTTTAATTATCCAAGAAGAAAAAGTTAAGTGTCTTATTTAGGCTTATTATTGCTGTGATCCAAAACTTACAGACAGCAGTAAGATATGCACAACAGAATTTTGGGAACCAAAAGAAAAATTGTAAGAGCAAGGCCAGGATGTTTTCATGACCCTTGCCTGTACCATTGAGGCTGAGTGGTACCGTCACCTCTATCAATAATCACATAAAAAACATTCTGCTCCAATGACAGATGTTGGTTTCAATTTCACCAATATTAAACATGGGAAAGGAATGAGATGAAATCCTGTTCCTATTGACATTTTATGTCGTAGGAGTTTCTGTTCTAGAAATTTTTGCTGGTGCCGGGGATGGTGGGTTACTGGTCACACTGTCCCCCATTCCCTGTGAGGGATAGTGCTACCTTGTGGAGAGCTGCGAGGTGCCGCGCCTTAACATGGCGCAAGCTTCCGCCTTCCGCCATCCCGACGGCGAGCACTCTCTAAGATAAACAAGTCCTCATATGGCAAAAGGCTGTGCAAGGGTAACTGGTGATCTGATGACGAGCAGTCCTGCTCTGACACAGACCTATGAGGAGGTGGCGCCTGGCATGAGCTGATTGGCCCTTGAGTTGTACTTAAGCTTAGCCCTTCCCTTCTTCAGGGCCATTCCCACTGAGCTTAATCCTGAGTAAAGATCTCGAGAAGAAGTCTGGTTGTTGGTGTCTTATTTCCGCTGGACGGTGCGGCGCCGACACTACCTGTGTTGCGCATGATGGGTTGCTTGGCTTAATTCTATCCTTGTCTTCAACTGAGAAGGGCTACTTTTCATTACCTGGAGAAGCAGGAGGGCTTCCTGTGGTATGACGATATGAGGAGTAGCTCATAGTTTCACATGTCCCCCATGAAGTTCCCTGCCCAGGGCTTCTGCACTCAAACCTGGAAGGAATATTTCCTCAAGTACACACATGCTTCTGAACAGCCATTTGTCTGCCCCCCTGGGACTTCCATTCGAAGAGCCCTGAGTATAGGACCCAAGCAGTAAACAGGCCGGGGAAGATCATCAGAGTTCCTGGACACCTGTGTATCACCATTGCTTGTTTGAGGAAGAACTTTATACAGTATGTAAAGCTCCAGCTAACTGTGCCTGGTGCTCAGACTGTGTATCTCCAGGCTTGTAGGAGAGCACAGCAGCCTGGCTGTTCCTCCCTAGGACATGGTCTCGGAGGCTGCCTCATCTCTCTTATCTATCCTCACATCTAAGTACTGTGTAGAAAGGGCACCCACTTTCCAATTATCTTCTCATATTCTTTAACACTAATATGAGCTTGAAAATACAATCCAAATGAATATTTCTTCATATTCTAGTATTCAGTGAGCACAGAACGATATATTTAAGGCCCTGAAAGAAAATAGCTGTCAACCATAGTTTACACCCAGAAAAAAATGACTGCTAGAATTGACAGAGAAGGAAGTGCAGTCACAAATTAGCACAAGGTTTTCCCTGGAGAACTTCCTTAGACAATGATCAAAACTGGGCGTGGGGGTGTACACCATTAATCCCAGCACTCAGGAAGCAGAGACAGGCAGGTTTCTGTGAGTTCAATGCCAGCCTGGTCTACAACGTAAGTCTAGAACATCCAGAACTACACAGAGAAGCCCTGTCTCAAAATACAAAACAAAAAAGAAAACAACAACAAAAACAGTAATGATCAAACGAACAGGGGCAGAAGAATCAAACATGAAGACATGGGAAAGAATACATTGCATGTGATGAATGCGTGAATACCAGAGAGCTGGAAAGCAACTCATCGTGCACAGCACAGAAAGCACGAATCCTCATAGGGGATGGAGAACAGCATGTCCACTAACCCAACACCAGCAAAAAATTCTACAATAGAAACTCTAAGACATTAAAATCTCAGTAGGAACAGACCCTCATCTACCAGTCTTCAATAAGACGTCATGAAGTTCCTGGTAGAAGTCGGAGTAGATGAAACACATCTCATTACAACAAACAATATATGCATTGACCAGGCGTTGATGAACCTGCAATCCCAGCAGAGGCAGGCAGAGCCCTGAATTCAAGTCCTGGTCTACAGATCGAGTTCCAGGACAGCCAAAGCTACACAGAGAAACCCTGTCTCAAAAACAAACAAAAGAATATGAGTGTCAATCTAGGTTTCTAGTCCAGCAAGGAAGAAAATGTGCAGTACTAAGCTGGCACTTTAACAACTGAAAGGTCCACTCTCTCCCTAATCTTATTTAATAGAGTTTAAACCTAGCTAAAGAGGCTGGAGTGAGGCTAGGTGGGTTAGGAGCACTGGTTGCCCTAACAGCCACATGGTAGCTCATAAAACTGTCACTCTAGTTCCAGGGGAATCTACTGCCCTCTTCTGGTATTTGTGGGCACTGCACATGTGGTACACAGGCATAGATACAGATTTAAAAAAAATACATAGGTAATAATTATTATTTTAGGAGTTCTAGGAGTCTCAGGGCTATAGACAGAAACCCAAAGCCAAGTGTCCACCTTGTGCAAATGCCTCCGTACTTTCTGGGTATGTGCCAGGTAGCCTTATAAAGAGACTTCCTCCCATGTCCCGCTCTCTCTCCCTGGAGTGTCTCTGTATTCCTCTCTCCTAATTAAAACTTCTCACGTGGATCTGCCTCGAATTGTGCTTTCTATTTCACCATACAGCCCCGCCGCATACATTTTAATAGTTGGTGACCCCGAATGGTAAGGCACTTCTGACAGCGGCACCACTACACCGGAGCGATCAGACAGCTAGCCTCTGGTAAATAAGCGCTGGAATCCTCCTGATCCATCACTGACTGACCCGCCCACCTGCTTGCAGCTCCATTTCCTGACCACCTGACTCAGGCTTCTAGTACACCTTACACTGGACAACTGGTGAGTTGTTCTCTCCCACTCAGCGTAAATGCTTCCCCTGGTTGGAGAGATAGCCGGCCCTCTCTGGTTCCCAGGGAGCAGAGCTATCCCAACCGCAGTCTTCACGACAGCAGCTGGTCCTCTTCGCTGACTTACAACTAGGACTTTCCCCCATTGGGCAAGACTGTCGGATATAGATAGCTCCTGCCCAACCCTCACGCTGCCACCGCTCCAGACGCAAATCCTAGTGCACCATGTCCCCGGGGCGGGCCAGCTCATCTGCTTGCTGCCCAGAGCTGACGAGTGGCTGGAACAGTCTGTACCTGCCTTTTAGAGTCACAGTCCGTTTCTGGGGACGCCCTAATGGATTACTAGTCAAACATCCAGTCGTCTGTTCCTCCTAGCACACCTGTAGGATGCCTTCTAGAGAATTTAAAATCCTTGCATTTAGCAACTGCTTTAAAGACTTCTAAGCTTACACACCTCTGTAACCAAACATGGCCTCATGAGCCCTTAGGAAATGGGTCAAAATGGCCGATTAATGGCACATAAAATCCCAATATAATATGGGATCTGTTTGATTACTGCCAAGCATCCAGTAGATGAAAGGATGTCTCTAATGTTCACGCGTTTTCTCAAGGATTCTTTGCTCCAAACCTTCCCTCTGCACTTCCTATTTTCCCACACAGTTCCCTCTAGCTATAAAGTCTGAACCTCAAGAACCACCCACCATGTAGGATGCTGCCGATGAAAACCCCACTACTCCGACGTCAGCCCACAGGTTCTTCTCAAACTCCTTCATCTCCTAATCAACCCACAGGATCCCCATCTCAAACTTCCTCTCCTCAAAAGCCTTCTCCCCAAACTTATTCCTCCTCCTCCTCCACCTCCTCAGTTTCCTCACCCGCACCCCAACAGCATGCCGCCCTAACCATCCTACCTCGGCACCAACTTTCACTCCACCAATAGCGGTATCCTCCTACCACTCTCTCTCGCTACCCAGCAAAACCTTCTTCCCCCTCTACTCAGCTTAAACCAGCTTCAATTCTTCCTTTGGGGGAGATTGCTGGGCTGGGTGGATTAGTCAGGGTCCATGTTCCCTCCTCGCTACCTGAACTCTCTCAAACAGAAAATACACTTGGTTCTTATACCGCCAACTCTACCTGTTTCATCAGACAATTCCAGTGTATCACTCAATCCTATAACCTCACTTTCCAAGATATATTACATACCAACAATCTCAGGAAGGCAGGGAAGTTGGGGAGCAGGCGAGGACACACGCAGATGGTATTTACCAGATAAACACAACTCACCTGGTCGAAGGTCAGGAAGTTCCTGACCAAGACCCAAACTGGGATTCTAATACCCCAGAAGGCATCTTAGCAAGAGACCAATTCACTACCTGCCTCCTGGCTGGTCTACCTACAAGGCTGTCCTTAAGCCAATAAATTTTGAAAAACTCCCAAGAGGCCATTCAAGGAAAAAAAAAATGAAAACCCATCCCAATTCTGGAGCATCTTATAAAAGCCCTCCTACAATACACTAATTTAGGCCCTGAAAACCCAGAAGGCAAACTACTCTTGATGACCTATTTATTTTCCCAGAGCTACCCTGACATCAGGGCTGAACCTAAAAATTTGGAGAGAGGACCCGTACGTAACTCCACAGTCAGAAGCCTTAGTGTTGGACTTTAAGGTGTACCATGGGAGAAATGAGAAAGCCCCAAAACAGATATACTAAATGCTGCCCCAGGCCTTCTGACCGACTGGCCCAGGCAATTACCCACACTTCCTTGCCTCCTGCAGTTCAAGGATCAATTCGTCCTCATTATAACTGCAGGGGGACAGCCTTGCCAACCCCACCAAACTCCACCACTTAATTATTTTCAGGGACATTCCTTTAACCCATTCATTTTTGTAATGCCAACCTGTCCTGTCCCCTTACTGGGAAGGAACCTTCTAATTAAACAGCTTACCTGAACTGTTCCCCCCAATCTTGCCTACAGACTCTGTTTTCCTTCTCCTAGGTACACAGCCTACCAGCTCTGAAAAGCTGTTTCCTTTGCCAGCCTCTCAGGTGGATTCCCAAATCTGCCATGTCCAAAACCCCTCTATCGCTAGACATCCCCTCTTCCCCATGCTTGTGGTCATCCAGCTACAATACTCTACCTAGTATGTCACCCCACCCCAATAACCACCCAATCTTGAGAGCCTTAGGGGACTCAAGCCTATTGTATCTGAACTCCTAAGAAAAAAACTCCTTTGCCCCACTTCCTCTCCTATTTTAAGATTCCTATACTTGCAGCTAAGAAGCCCTAGTTCAAGATCTCTGACTTCTTAACTCTGCTATGGTCCAACTCCTCCCTGTTGTAGTTATACCTTACCATCCCTCTCCACTGTCCCCGGAGGGATTCCCATTTCTCAGACCTGGATCTCAAGGGTGCAGTCTTTTCTATCTCCCTCCTTGTCCAGTCACAAAACCTCCTTGCCTTCACCTGGACTGACCCCGATACCCACTTCTCCATTCAGCTTACCTGAACCGTCTTGCCCCAAGGATTCCAAAACAGTCCCCACCATTTTGGTCAGGCTTTGGCCTCTGATTTATTCTCCTTATCTCTCCCTAACTCTAGGCTTATACAGTATGTAGATGACTTTCTCTTCTGCAGCCCATCCCTACATATTAGCAAAGCTAACCCCTTTGCTCTTCTAAATTTTATATCTAGCCACGGCTACAGAGTCTCACCTTCTAAGGTCCAATTATCTACCCATCAGATTTCCTATTTGGGACTAACAATTACCCCAACCCACAAAGAAAGTACCTGATCCAGACTTGGCAGTTCCTCCCACTAAAGAGATTTTACCTTTCCTAGGAATGGCTGGTTTCTTACTTACATTCCTGGATCTCTTCCTTTTCTCTTCGCACCCGGCCTCTGTATGAGGCAGCTCAAGGCTCCTTACATGAACCCCTTCTCAAACCTATTTCTAAGCCCTTTCATAGGCACCAGCCTAGGAAAGCCCTTCTCCAGGCACTGGCTTTACATCTCCTAGACTTAACCTACCTGTCTCATTGTAACAGAAAAGGAGGGATATGCCCTTGGACCTTCCTTTGCATCTGTAGAATATCTGTCAAAGAAATTGAACCTCACCACCCAAGGATGGGCACTTTGCATATGTGCTTTAGCTGCTGCCGAGATCCTTTTTCATGAGGCAAAAAAATTAACCTTTGGGTCACCCACTACAGTTTTTTCTTCTCACAACCTGTCCCACCTTTTAACATATACAGGCTTACAAACTCTACCTCTTTCTATGGTTCTCTCCCTCTAGATGGAGCTAGTAGATGATTCTGCTCTACCTTCCAACCATGCCCACCTCTTAATATCTCTAATCTTTTCCAACCTAATGCTATTTCCCATTTCATTCCTTCACTGAACCAGTGGAGGAACTTCTGCCCCACCCCTCACACATACAGAAGGGCACACCTCCCCAAGCCATCCACACCTGTTACACAGATGGCAGTTCCTTTGTATACACAAACGAGCCCAAAAAGCTGGTTAAGTCACAGTGTTGAATACTGAGGTGCATGAGGGACAGGCCCTCCCTGCCCATACCACTAATCAACAGGCCAAATTAATAGCCCTCAACCATGCCTTCAATTTGGCACAGGGACCATCCTTAAATGTTTACACAAACTCCAAATATGCCTTTCACATCCTCCTGTCCCATGCTGCCATCTGGAAAGAGTGAGTACTACTAACAACAAAAGGAGGATCTATAACTAATGCAGACCAGATTATGGCCATGCTGAAAGCCTCCCACCTTCCCACAGCTATTGGGACTGTCCACTGTTGGTCACACCAGAGTGACAATTCCATAGTCTCTAAAGGAAACAATCAGGCTGATGAGGCAGCTGAGACTGTGGCCCCTGGAGCCCTAAACTCTCCACCACCACTAGAAATCCTCACACTACACCATATACACCCTCTCTCACTTCCTGATACTCGTCAAATTCCGCCCTATCTACACCAATTCTTTCATTCTAATAGCCAGGCCTTATCTAACTGTTAAAACCCACCAACAGCCTACTTCCAAGGACTTAAATGTCTTACAGACTGCTGTTGCCTCCTATAAGACCTGTCAGATGTCAAACTCCAAGTATTGTAGCCCCACTTTCCCTACTCTCGAGGTTAGGGGCGCCCTCCTTGGGACTGACTGGCAACTTGATTTTACCCATATGCCCACAGTCAAGCATACCTATTATTTACTGGTCCTGGTAGACACTTTCTTAGGAAGGGTGGAAGGCTTTCCCACTACTAACAAAAAGGCTCAGACAGTTTCTGATCACCTCCTTCAAGAGATCATCCCTCACTTTGGAGTCCCCAGCTCTTTCCAGTCAGACAACCTCTCAGGTTTCTTAGACCTTATCTAAAGCCCTAAACATTCCTTGTATATTCACATCGCATACAACTCCCAGTCCTCAGAAAAGATAGAATGAAGTCACTTCATCTGGAGAGTGTCTTTAGACATAGATGCCGCAGACGCATTTAGTATATGGCCCTTGACACAGCTCTCTGCTAGCTCCCCTCCTCACTGTGCCTATAGGATAATTAGGTACTGTGTTCCCATTCATACAATAAGATTATGCAGCCAAATGCAAAGCAAGCATCCTTAAAGTGACTGGTTTCAACCAATTATGAGCAACTATCCTGGAAGCCACCATCATTTGCCAAGGACTAGATAGCTTGTACGGCTGAACAAGCTCCCTGAGGTGGATCCTGATGTATTTGACCTCCATGTTGCTCTCGACTTTCCAAGCTCTGTGCCTTGCCTTCTCCTCCTCCTGCCTTGGTGGGCTGGGGGAGAGGAGAACCAGAGGGCTTAACACAGGTCAGACAGAAACGGATTCCAAATTGGTTGTGGGGGGGGAGTTAAGGCAGGATTTCTCTGTGAAGCTATGGCTGTTCT
Source organism: Acomys minous (assembly GCF_964271855.1). NCBI lineage: Eukaryota > Metazoa > Chordata > Mammalia > Rodentia > Muridae > Acomys > Acomys minous. Next base: position 82,107,600 of record NC_140484.1, read on the forward strand.
GGAACTCACTATGGAGACCAGGCTGGCCTTGAACTCACAGAGATCTGCCTTGCCTCTGCCTCCTGAGTATTGAGATTAAAGGTGTGTGTCACCACCATCTGGCCAGAAATATAATTCTCAACTTCAAAAACTGTCAATATTCCATGAGAAAGCTCACATATGACAATCTTTGAATTATGCCATTAAAACTCACATTCTAAATCAGTTATTGTTTTATGTATCAACAATATAAGGATGAGAAAATAGTAAACCACTGAAACATCCGTAATGTCTAAGAAATAGCTCAGACACCCGGATGGTAGTCATAGCTACAAAAGGTGCATAGTAAGCTAGTGAACAATTAAAGTAATTGATAACCTCAGCCAGGGGGGCTGGGGAGATGGCTCAGAGGTCAAAAGCACTGTCTGGTCTTCCAGAGGTCCTGAATTTAATTCTCAGCTTACAACCATCTATACTGGGATCAGATGCCCTCCCCTGGCATACAGGCGTACATGTAGATAGATCACTCATATACCTAAAATAAAGAAATAAATCTTTGAAAAAAATAACCTTACCCAAATGTGGACCACCTGCACCATACTATCACCAAGCGAGAGACTGTATGTTAATCTACTGATGTATCACAGGCAAATGAGAGCTCCCAGGACAGATCAGCAACTGGCTAGTCAGCACCCATGTGTTGTCCCATTGCATCATCTACAACCAATATCCTCTCCTTGAACTTTAGAACTAGACATGACATTTGGCATATCTTACTACTTAGAAAATTTTTCTGCATGTTAGATCTTCAGCAAACTATTAAACTAACTTAAGATAGCCAATCAAAATCTACGTCGCTCTGGATTGCTGAGATGTGGGGAACAGGGGAACACATACATGGCAGCTGAACACACCACTAACATGTTCTCATTCATATCGGGGTGCACAATTAACAAGGAGGTTTCTAATTTAAACAAGAATCAGATATTCCAGCAAAATACGAAAAGGTTGAGGTATAGTGATAACAAAAGTTGAGAAAACAGAGTTCAAAATGCTTCAGAAGATCAAACCAAGAAGTCAAAATCTATTAAAATTATAGCAATGAGCAGTGCGTTGGCATGAAGAAAAGCAAAAGATTATCAGTACAAAGACTATATAGATGGATTAAAATTCTACACAGATACTAAGGAATTCTTATCAGAGCCCTGATGGTATCATTGTAGAAAATGGGAAATTTTAGTATAAATGAAATAGAATCTAAAGGAACATTCAAAAACGTCAACGTTAGGAGAATAGGAACCAAACAAAGCACAATTTTCCATAGTTTGACAAGACGGTAAAGTTATAGTAAGGAAACTATTTAATATTGGAGTGAAGAGACAAAAAGAGATATAAAGTGAATGGAGCCTTCATCACTGACATGCAGTCACATAAATTATGTTTTCTCCTAGTATTAATTCTTACATATAAAATCAGTGACATGTAAAATAAGATAAGCTTGAGATTATTTATAGAATATTTCAAAAACATTTCTAGAGAAACAATGTGGCAAAACCAATCTCATGTCTTATTTGCCCTTTGCTTTTTAAAAATTTTTTTCTTTAGAGTTTTTCTTTAGGGTGATGAATATCAGTGTTCTGCAGCATGTATATAAATGTTGTACATTTGCATCTAGTGCCCACTGGGGTCAGAAAAGGCATCAGAGCTCTGGAAGCGGTTACTGATGGTTGTCAGCCACCCTGTGGGTGCTGAGAGTGAACCCATGTCCTCCTCAGAGCAGGAAAGGCTTTCAACTGAACCATTAAACAGCGCCGCCACCACCCGGATTCCATTTTCAACATCACTGGAACCTCTCACCACCCCTAACTCAACCCCTCCAAAACACCTGGTACATTTGCCTCTGTCTCCTTCCTCTCCACCTTCCAGGGCTCCTGCTTCTGTTTCAAGTGAGCAGCTCTGGCTTCTCAGTGAGCCCTGCACAACAGGAAAGAGAGTCTTCAGAAAGCTCCTGGGTTTCTAACACAGTTCAATACTCGGTAGATAACGAGAAAACATAGCAAGAGGAGTCCACAAATGAGTCCCCAAAGTTCACGCAGTGTCTGAATACTGAAAATACTTAGGGAACATTTCCAGTCACCATCACCGGAGTTCAACAACTTCTAATCACAGCTCAATCAAAACACAAGGGCAGAAATGGAACTGAATGAGTGGGCCAACAGTATTATACACTGAGTTTCTGAATTTGTCATGGAACAAAAAGGAAAGACTCCTTAAACCAGCCAAAAGGACACCCGTTCACCCAAAGCTCGCACAGTTACCAAGCAGTTTTCCTAGGAACCCTGAGGAGCAAAGGTGGCTGCAAGCAAACTATTTTCACCCACAGCAACCAGACTGCTGCAATCCCGCAAGGTCCAGTCTCTGTACAAAGCCAGCAGGTCAGGCATTCCGTCTTCTACTGAGAGAAGTCCTGTCATAGCACTGACCAACAAGTCCTGAAATTAAAAAGCAAAGTTAGAGAGTGTGTGAGCCATCTGTGTTTCTGCTTTAACCCAGCATTCAGAAGGTAGAAACAGGCAGATATCCCATGTGAAACCAAGCTGGTATATAACGGTGACTTCTTAGCCACACAGGGCAGAATTGAGATGCCTATTCAACAAAACTAAGCCAAAACCAAACAACACCATGCCAACTTGGCCATGAGTCCACGGGAAACATGCTTGAGTGATGAGAAATATTTAAGAGATGCTTTCTAATTTTGTCCCAGTCTAGTGTTTTATAGCCATAAAAAAATAATGTGTCCTGATATCTTCTCATAGTATACATACAGAATTAAACATATGAAAACATATTTCTGCACTTATATGCTAGCGTGCTTACATCTCAGATGGAAAATAAATGGGTACTTAAAAGTTTGCTTAAGGGGCTGGGGCGATGACTCAGCGGTTAAGAGGAGCACTGGCTGCTCTTCCAAAGAATGTGGGTTCAAATCCCAACTGTCTCTAATTCTAGTTACTGGGGATCTGACACCCTCACACTGGACATACATGGAGGCAGAACACCAACGCAAGTAAAATAAAATGATTTTTACAAAGTTTGCTTAGTAAATGTTAACGGTTACAGCTGTAACTTTAAATATATTTTCTGCTGCTAAAATATATTTTCTGGTTCATTCAAATCTGTAATGGACTAATATCTAAAAAGTTTTCTGGGGATACCTAGTCCCCGGGAGAGAAAGCCACTCTCTTGATTAGGAAAGTAGTAAAGCTGGGGAGTTAGAACGCATGGTTGAACTTAAATTGCAGGGGGCCTGCAACTGCTACAATGGCAAAGAGAACTAGGTTTGCAAACAACAGATAATAATGCAAGTCCTCCCAACTGCTGCTCTGTAAATATACCGACAACCATACCATGAATTAAAAAAAAAAAATCAATATAAGGTCCCGTTCACATGAAGCAAACTTTCGAGATAAGGCTAAGACATCCCGGGCGGTTTCAGAGCCAGCTTCCAGGCGTCCAGCAGAGAAACTGATCACACGTTCCCTCAGGCTACCCAGCCCTGCAGCTCCTCTGACCCACCTGGGAGGTTCCAGGGCCTCCGGGCTGCAGCTCCCGCCCCTGCGCTGCTGACTAGTGACTCTCCCAGGTAGCACTAGTGCCCTCCGCACCTTCGGTTCAGAAGCCAGAGGTTTCCTAGGTCCCGGAGGGAATGGCGGGTGTTGGAATTCCTACTTCCTCCCTTTCCGGAATGCCGACCCCCCCCCCGCCCCACCCACCACATACCTGTTCAGGTCACGTGACCTCTGGTTCCTTCCCACCCACTTCTTTTCCCCATTCAGATTCCCACTCTCTGCTATTTCTGGGTCAGAGAACAGCAAAAGGCCATTGCCCCTTCGCCAGCGACCCTGAAGTTGGCGACATTCCTGGGTCGGCTGTGACATCAAATTCCTCTCCTCCCTCTCTACTAGCAATGGCTTGTGGGAAATTCTTCCGCTTTAGGAAAATTTCTTCTCTGCAGGCACGTTAGCCTACTCTGTTGAGCAAGCTAAATAGCGACAATCAAAATATATGTCACTCCGACTTGTGTGTAGGACAGGAAATGAACACGGGCATAAAAAGCTGTAACTGGACTCAGGATCAGCTTTGGACTGAGGTCAAATGAGCAGCCTGTAGCAGACAAGAGTGCTATCCTTAAACTGTCACTGTGGTCCTCAAGGGCACAAAGACAGTCAGACTCCAGTACTCTGTCCCTCCCTGTGGCGGGTCTCTGCTTGCTTAAATGAATTTGCCATTTGCCAATAGGCTCCTGATGTGTATCTCAGAGGAAGTAGCTGCAGTCTAGACTAAGGAATGAAACCAATCTAATTCCTAACGCTTCCCTTGTGTGCAAGAGGGAAATGTGTAAAGACATGTCATGAAAAGCTTCAAAATAGGATATTCATAAGATAATGATACTATGCCAAATCCAGACATTCTGTGAAACAAGGTGGCCTTTATTCGGAGTGGGCTGGCCTTTGAGGTGACATTACCCGCCGCCCCGCCCCCTCCCAGTGCCCCCGCCTTTTTTTTTTTTTTTTTTTTTTTTCCTTCTCAAGACAGGTTTTCTACTGTGCAGCCCTGCCTGTCCTGGAGCTCTCTTTGTAAACCAGAGATTCACCTTCCTTTGCCTCCGGAGTGCTGGGATTAAAGGCTTGCTCTGCCACCACCTCCTGCCTAAAAGCCCTTAATATACAACAATAGCAAAACAAAACAAAACAAAACAAAAGCCCGTTAGATATTCTTAACAACTAGAAATCACAATAATGAGTGGATTCAAACGCAAGGTCTAAACTATCAAACAGTAAAACCTCAAAAAATAATTATAAAAGAAGAAAAACGTGTATAAAAAGCAGGAATAAATTTATTGATGTATGTCAGTGTTTTCCCTGCATGTACTGTTTTTCTCACATTTGTGCCTAGCAGCACAGGAAGTGAGAAGGCATCACAGCTCTGGATCTTGGGATTGCATCTTCTTCCCTGCACATCACCTTTCTCGTGATGGAAGCGGCACAGGTTTCCCAGCTGCCAGTGCCCTTTCTTCTCTTACCTGAGACTTCACTGACTCCAGTGTTTGCTTTCCACATGACTCGCTCATCAATGTCTTTCCATCTCATAATTATAATAGCTGTCTGTGAGGACACTGTCACCATGTGTTAACTACACCACGTCTTCTAATGCGGTGACTACCAGATTAAAGTTACTGAACATTTACATTTGCTAAAGTGTCTCAAAGATAAAATGTAAATTTATCAAATAAGAGATCAGGAAAGGATATGGTGAAAGAAAATAACTGTGAACCATAGTGTACTCAGAAACACTGGCTGTTATAATTCATGGAGAAGGAAGCGCACTTGAAGAAAGTTATAAAATAACAAGTCATGCACTGAAGCAGCACTGCAGAGCATAATTAGAGGCAAAGTAGACATAGAAAAGTCAAAGAACCATTATCCATGAGAACACAGGAAATGACAATTGACATGAGGAATGGATAAATAGATGACAACTGGGAAATAACAGACCATGTCCATCACACAAATCACTATTTCTAACTAGACGTGAGAGAAATACTACTGGTGCTTTTACCCACCAGAATGCTGAAAAGAAAAATGTAACAACTGAACGCCCTGTATTATGAAAATCTCAGTAAAAATGGAAATATCATGAGGCAAACGTCAACAAGATCTTGTGGTAAACTCCTAAAGGAACAAGGAAGAAATAAACGTGGCTCAACACAGTTATGGCACATGTTTCAGAACTAGAGCAACAGTACCGTACAGAGAAAGCAAAAGGAATAGTACTGGCAGGAACACTGTAAGGAGAGGAGATACGTGAGATTAAGTATCTCCAGTCTTATGTAACCCAGCGCCATAAGAGGAAGCTAAATAAATTTGAATAATACAAAGGATAAAAAGGAGATACAGGTAGGTAAGAAAGGCACCAACATCATTTTTAATGATGGTGTGATCACACACAAAACTCCTGGGTTATCATAGGAAAATCTTAGGTTTAATAAGTGCTTTAAGTATTATTGAAAAATCCAACATACACACACACACCACTGTTTCCCTATATATCAATAATGACAATTTGAAAAGGAAAATTGAAATTTAACCTTTCAAGTTGCTTTAAAAAAAAGTAGGAATAAACCTAAGTAATGATGACTTCACTTCTAGGAGGAAAATTTTATGGTACCTAGAAAAAGATGAAAAATAAGAGTACACAAGGAGATACACTGCCACACACTCTGACTAACAAGTGACATGCTGAATATGGTTATATTACTAACAGAAATCAACAGAATCCACCATGCAATTCACAGCAGCAAAATAGATATGTAACAGTCACATGGACATAGGGAAATCACCGATATCAAAATGAGCCCTAAGACAGAGTATCACAGGACCTGACCACATATCATAACACAGAAGCAAGGTCAAAGTAGCATGGTCCCACATGTGAAGAAACATGGAGAAAATAGAACAGAACAGAGAACCCAGAAATAAACACACAAAAAGAAGTAATGAAAGCCAAATATGTCAAAGACAACCCCCCAAAAAGGGCCCTTTGAATATTCTGTACTGAAAAATGACTGCCCAGTGCTGCAGAGTGACGTAAGATCCATATCTCCCATCCTACACAGAAACCAACACAAACTTCCTGGAAAACTTGAAATGCTAAAAGTGCTGAAGGAAAACATGATTAAATGTTTAATAATTCAGAAATAAGCAAACACGGTCTGAAAGAGGTTCTAGGAATACAGACGATAACCAGGAAAGAATTAAAAAGGGAATTTGTGGAGTGCAAAGTTGCAAAAGTCTGACAAGTATATGAAGAATGAACAGCAGCTAAGAGAGTGAAAAAAAAAATACTTAGTAGGTTTTCTTCAGGCAAGGAGTTAATATGCACAACACACAAAGAGCAGGATCGCTGTGAGTTCGAGGCCAGCCTGGTCTACAAAGTGAGTCCAGGACAGCCAAGGCTAACACAGAGAGACCCTGTCTCGAAAAACCAAAAAAAAAAAAAAAAAAAAAAAATGAGTAAGTGTGGGAACACATCCCAAATTCTGCCATGTCAGAAATCCCATGCTTAGGCTGTATACTGTGACCTTCGAGTTGCTGACCTTTGCCTCACGAGGTCTTGTGTTCCAGGCTATCCTTGGACTATTTGCCTTTGAAAGAAGTAGGGAAGTCCCAACTTGCAACCACCCAGAGGATCTAGGAAGTTCTTACAGGGAACTACTCAGAGAACTAGGAAGTTCTACAGGAGGCAATTTAGGCTATTGTATTCCTGCCTGGGGGCTAGGGTGAGTGAGATTAGAATAGATCCTATTGACCTTTCTCTATATATGTTCCTGCTAGTCGGCAATAAAGTGAATCTTGATCAGAAATTTCCTGACTTGATTAGTTATTTCTCACGTCTCTGTATCCTACTTTCTATCCCCACTCCCTCTTTCAGGTGAACCCTGATTTGATTTTTCCAGGGGGCTAGGACCCGACAAATAAGTGAATCTGTCAGGTATTTGGGTGGAAGAGGAATTAGTTTTCTCTAGAGATATGGCCCCTGAAAGACTGTCCATGGCCTAGCAGGTTGGTTTTACACCCATGAGCCTACGTTTGGCACTAAGTAAACTCAGACATTTTTTTAAAAAGAGTATATGGAAATGTGAAGCAACAGGATGAGGATTGGGAAAGTTGGGAATAAATTGGAGGGAAGACTTGCAGGAATGACTTGCAGTCTACCAAGTTAGGGTTACATGATATGCATCATGCATGTTCATGAAATTATAAAACAATGATCTAGACTTTAATATGCTTAGACATTTATTTAAATATAAAAGAAAAGTCAAATATAAAAGAAAAATATAAAAGTCAAATATAAAAGAAAAGTCTGTGTTCAGGTGGGTCAGACATGGGTTAGATACAAAGAAAACTAGTGCTTGGAGGTTCATAAGTAAAACTTGCAGAACTGTGAGTAGGGATTCTAATTTCAGCCAGGTAATTTCCGTTATATCCTTCATAATTCCTCAAACATGAAATACAAACTCTGACGAGATTATGCAAATCATATAAGGTGTAGGTACTGTGGAAAGAATTAGAATGAAAATATTATTCCAGTGCTTTATTAAGCCTTGTAAATTATTCTGTATTTCTCATACATTAATATAAAGTGGGAGGTTCAGGTTAGAGGCTAGATCACATTTACTCATTGAATTCCCATGTAAAACCATGAAATACAGATGTTTCATTTATTTTTTAAAAAATCTCCTTACACAGAGTTGAAGAACATTCTAAAAATACACGTGATTTTACAGAAAATGTAGATGAAAGTATGAGGAATGTTCCTTTACCAAGATAGGGAAACATAGAGCTATCATTCACCATTTTCAAAGAAGGCAAAGGTATGAGTTTCCTGGTATAATTTCTTCAATACAATGAAACATGCTCTAAGAGCAGATTTTATTCTCCTCTAATATCTCTATTTTCCACATAAATTTCATTGAGGACATCCAGATAGAAATCACCAGTTCCATAGATTGGCCAATTTTGTTCAGAGATTTGTAAAATATTTTTTGAGATCCCCTTGCCTCTGTCTGCTGAAAGCTAACATAGCCCTTTTCTCTTCTTATTGCTCAGCGCACTTACCTCATATGTAAGTGTGTTCTTCTTTCCTGCAAGACAAAGCTCATCTCTATTTGTGTTACAGTAACGAAGCTTGGTTAAGCTACCGATTCTTCATGGAACAAATGATATTAATGATGCCTTGCTAACAGACAGCAGATTCCTAGGAAGAGCAAATAGAAAGCTCTAATGGCTGCACATGTATCCTGCCCACACAAAGAAAACTGAGTAGCGTACTTCATCCACCATGAGTTACAAATAAAGGGGAAAGAAAACTCCTGAAACCAAAGAGATTCCAAGACAGATTTCTGCTCAGGTAGTGAAGACTGTATTTTAAATAGTGAAGCAATGAAGAAAACAATAAGGGGAAAGTGGTAAAATAAGCAGCGGTCTTCAGGAGCACACAATGGCAGAATTCTCCCTGGTACCAGAACACTGTCATGAGCTAGTGTAGTTATCAAAGGGTCATCAAGCAGAGGGGCCATGGGCTGTGCAGCAGCTGCCAAAAGAGGAGCTGTGACCCAAGGAGAATCTGCATTTGCTATCAGGACTCTATCTAGATGGTTGGCATCACCTGATAGCTAGTGGCCGGTGACTATCTAACTTCATCATTCCTGTCTCAGAGTCATCAGCTCTGAAGCAGCAACAACTGATATAAATTATCATGAAATCATCTATAAGCAAGACAGCATGGATGTATCTGAGTATAAAAAACAAAGACAAGCCAATGAACAAAAACCTTGCTGTGTTTACATTTCAGCAAATTCCAATACTAGTATTACCAAAATGTTAGTAAGAATAATTTTATATTTACCCAAATAGAAATATCCCCACTCAAATGCATGATAAATTCACTTACTCACTTGGTTTCTTCTTTGCAACATATTTGCCTAATGTCTACTGTGTCTAGTGTTTTTATATGAATCACTGTGCTTTCCAATTGGACTAAATAGTTCTCCAGCTTTCTTGAATGGTGATTTTTCCTGCACACTCTGGGATTTCCTGGCTGTGCATGTGTATGCACATGTGTCACACCCACAGGATATCTTTTCAATGTTTCTGATTCTCTTGCTATTTGTAGGGTTGACTCCAGAATGACTTATTTTGAAGATGAGTCATTATTAAAGGAATTTCTTGAGTTTTCCTCCAGGATGAATTTTCAGTAGTATCTACAATTTTAATACTAGATAAAGGCTGTGAAATAGTCAATGCATTTCTTGGGCTTTCTAGTGTGAAATTTCTAATGTACAAGACATGAGGATTTCACAACAGTGAACATTCATGTATTTTCTTTTTGATATAAATTTTCTGACTATATTTTGTCTTCATGAATTAGTATAAACTCTGGTATTTTCTATGATTTAATCATTCCTTAAAAGCTCTCCCAAGTTTCTGACATTCACGTTTTTCTCCAGTATGGATCCTGCTGTGCTTTGTAAGAAGAGAGCGCTGTGTAAATGATTTTTCACATTCAGCACATTTGTAAGGTTTCTCTCCAGTGTGGATTCTGAAATGGGTTTTAAGGTTTGACAACCAATAAAAGGACTTGTCACACTCTCCACATTTGTAGGGTTTCACTCCAGCATGAATTTTCTGATGTGCTTTAAGACTTGAGCAGTGGGTAAAGGATTTGTCACAGTCCCCACATTTGTAAGGTTTCTCTCCAGTGTGGATTCTGGAATGTCTTTTAAGGTTTGACAACCAATGAAAGAACCTACCACATTCTTTACAGTTGTACGGTTTCTCTCCAGTGTGGACTCGATAATGTTCTTTAAGTCTTGACAACAGATAAAAGGATTTACCACAGTCTTTGCACGAGTAGGGTTTCTCTCCAGTGTGAATTTTCTGATGTGTGCTAAGAGCTGTGCAGTGGGTGAAAGATTTGTCACACTCCTTACATTTGTAAGGTTTCTCTCCGGTATGGATTCTGCAATGGTTTTTAAGTTTTGACAACTGAGAAAAGCACTTACCACATTCTTCACATTTGTAAGGCTTCTCTCCAGTGTGCGTTCTGCAATGGCTTTTAAGGTGCGACAACACATAAAAACATTTGCTGCACTCTTCACATTTGTACGGCTTTTCATCCGTATGAATTTTCTGATGTCTTTTAAGAGCTGTGCAGCGGGTAAAGTATTTGTCACATTCTATACACTTGCAAGATTTCTCCCCAGTATGAATCCTATAATGGCTTTTAAGTCTTGATAACTGAGAAAATGATTTGTCACATTCCCCACATTTGTAAGGTGTCTCTCCAGTGTGGATTCTGTGGTGGCTTTTAAGGCTTGACAACCAATGAAAGAGCTTACCACAGTCTTTGCACTTGTATGGTTTCTCTCTGGTGTGGACTCTGTAATGTTCTTTAAGTGTTGACAAGAGATAAAAGCACTTACCACAGTCTGTGCATTTGTGGGGTTTCTTCCCGGTATGAATTTTCTGATGTGTACTAAGACCTGTGCAATGGGCAAAAGATTTGCCACATTCCTTACATTTGTAAGGTTTTTCTCCTGTATGGATTCTGTAATGGCTTTTCAGTCTAGATAACCGAGAAAAGCACTTACCGCATTCCTCACATTTGTAAGGTTTTTCTCCTGTATGGATTCTGTAATGGCTTTTCAGTCTAGATAACCGAGAAAAGCCCTTATCACATTCCTTACATTTGTAAGGTTTCTCTCCAGTATGGATTCTGCAGTGAGTTTTTAGGTGAGATAACCACTTAAAGGACTTACCACACTCTTTACATTCCCACAATTTCTCGCCAGTATGGAGTCGATGATGTGTACTGAGGCTTGAGCAGCTGCTGAGGCACTTTTCACAGTTGGGGGCTTTCTCTCCATTATGAATTCTATGCTGCACAAGCCTGCGTATGGAGCCCAAATGTTTATCACTTTCTGTATACTCGTGCTCTATCTTTAAAGTGTGGATACTCTGACTTAGACTCATATGGGAACAAGAACTTAAACACTTGTTACAGTCTTCATATGTGAAAAGTTTTTCTCCAGTGTGCACACTTTTATGCCTGTTTAGGTTTGATGATTCAGTGGAGGCATCCTTGTGATTACCACATTTGTACTTGTTGCAGGTTTCTGCAGTATCACTTGTGTTATAAGGTGTACATTTGGAGGATTCAACAATCATTTTGCCAAGCTCCTTATATTTGTAAGATGTCCCTTGGATATTCACATGCTGACGGCCAGTATGCTTTGAGTCTTGATCCAAGACCTTCTCATATTTACCACGCGTGTGATGGTTCTCTGGGAAATGAGCACAATTAGGAATAACAGAGATTGACACATCAGTAACAGATTCAATAGCTGATGTCAGCTTAAGGTCTCCAAGACAAGAAACACTTATTTAGTCTCAAGCTCACAGTAGAGGCATCTTTATTTTCACTATCATTTTTGGATGCTCAGAGCCTCCATTTCTATCTGCACCACACTATGGAAATTGATAACAAAATTCTGATTCTTTTGTAAACTGCACTACTTGCAGAAAGTGAGCCAATTAGATGATGAAAAAATAAAGAACTTTGGGAAAAGAACTCTCTGAAGAATTATATTTACAATATTTTTCTCTTTTCAAATCTCCTTTTCCTCCCCAAAATAGTTGAAGAATAGTTTAATGCAATACTTAAATGAAAATATTCAATGTACTAAGTATATTGCAATGCATATTTTTGCTCCACACATTTAAAATTTTTAACATTAAATGTTTTATTAAAAACTTGGGAATAATGGGGGAAGTCAGATGGTAGTAGCACATACTTTAATCTCAGGACTAGGAGGCAGAGGCAGGTGGTCAACAAAGCAAGTTCCCAGATAGCCAAGTCTTGACAAAAAAAAACCCCTTGTCTTAAAAAACAAAAACAAAACCCAAAACAATTGGGTAAGAGAGCTGGAGTTAGTAGTTAAGAGCACTTGTTTTTTACAAATAACTTAGGGAAATGAAAAGGAAATTACATAAAAAAGTTTGGGTTTTTTTTTGTTGTTGTTGTTGTTATGAGAATTTTCCTAATTTCCTGAAGTTTCTAGACAGCATCAGAGAACTTATACACCTATAAACCAGGTAAAAGATTTGGAATTCTGCAAGAATTCAGCAGGGCATGATGGCACACACATCTTTAATCCTAACACTCAGGAGGTAGAGGCAGGTGGATCTCTGTCAGTTCAAGGCTAGCCTGGTCTACAGAGTGATTTCCAGGACAGCCATGGCTATACAGAGAAACCCTGTCTCAAAAAACAAGCAAACAACAAACAAATGTTCTCACCCACAGAGATGAGGTTTAGATAATTCTCCAACATCACATCAATGTACAGAGCCCTCTGAGCAGAGTCCAGGCATTCCCACTCCTCCTGGGAGAAGTCCACAGCTACATCCTCAAATGTTAGCAGACCCTGCAATGGACATTTAAGAGTTTTACAATAGGAAGTATGCTTTCCCAGATATAAGAGTCATAAGAATGTAGAGAAATTTTTTTGTTATAGATGAGATGGGAAAAGTTATTCTTTAAGACGCTTTTTTAGATGGACTATAGATACAGCTTAGTAGTAAAAAAAAAAAAAAATACTACTTGTTCTTTCAGATGTTCTGAGTTTGGTTCCCAGGACCTAGATGGCATCTCATAACCACCTGTAGCTCGCATTCCACATGATCCATTGCCCTCATCTGGCCTCTGAGGACAACAGGTATGCAAGAATTAATAGACTTACATGTAGGCAAAGCCATCCATACAGATAAAACATAAGTACAACTTAACTGTATATTCTAAGTTTGTGTGCTGTACAGCACTTTTCTCAGAGTTTGAAACATTCTGTTCTGCAGAAAGCCTCATTAAAACAGGAAGTAAACGACTCACAACGTCCTTGAAACTGCCCCAAATCATTAGGTCCCTCCTTTCTAAGAGTATATAAACAGTAAAGATCCCTGAGAGCCACTCTGACAAGGCAAGATGCAAAGAACACTCTCAGATGAGCATAGGTCCCTGCAAGAAGCAGAGACTAGCCTAGCAGCCCCAGCTGAGCTGCCTGGAAGAGGCCCAGACCTAATGAAGACCAGGACAGGACCCCCTCCAACCTGCTGCCCTGCTGGCATGCTGTGCCTTGTGATCCAGCTTTCTAGGAGTTGTGAACTGTCACCTATATTGGGAGTGGGCTTTGGTGATACACCTTTTCATGACATTTCTAGTCCTGTGAGTAACCTCTCTCTCAATATTCCTATAAGAAACCCCAATAATAGTCATTGGTTCCAAGTTGGTGACAGCCATACTTTGGTGTATCATGGGCTCCTTTTCTGGTGTGTAGACTTGTATGAGTTGCATGTGGATATGACATCTCCCTAGTCTATCACACAACACTGAAAACAGAATGACATTGAAGAATATCCCACACAGTGTGGGGGGGCACATTCCCTCTTAGACCCTGGATGAGGCACAAACCACACCCCAACACCTATTTTCACAGAGAGATCCTTTAGTAAGTGGAGAAGGAAAGTAAAAGTGGCTGCTTTCTGATTCAGGCAGAAAACCAACAGTAAATGGTCTTGCAAATGTAATTTTTAAGAAGAGAAAAAAGGGGAAGTCTTTGTTGCAATGGGCTAGGATGTGGTGGTATATTTTGTTGGGCATATAAACTGGGAGAACAGAAGGGGGCTTTTGATTGCTGAACTTTGGCCATCAGCCTCAAGAACAGTCTCACATAAGAAATTGTCCAAATAGGGGAATAGACCTGGTGCCTAGCTTTAGGGATGTAATCTATGGTTTACAAAGGAGAGGGAAAGGGACGAGGCAAAGCCTGCCAGCGACGTATTTGCAAGGCCCCAGTCAGGTAGAGCCCTTCAAACATAAAAGTCTCATAAATAATATAATTTTAGGGACTATAAGATACAAATTTAAAGTATAGCCATAGAAGTCTACCATTTATGAAGGCGATGTTTATGTCATACAGATCACAGTGTCACATCTCAGACGGAAAAGTTGTGGTGAACAAAACTGTGTTCCTAAATGCTACAACTGTTGATCTTGCTATAATTTCAACACTAAATCAATCAGGTCTGCAGCTGGGCATCACCTAATCCTCTTCCAACAACCTTAGTTAGGACGCTAAGGTCCAGGTTCAATGCTGAACTTTTGTGTAACAAAGAGGAAGAACTTGGAAGTCAGAATTCACGGGTAAGTTTAAGGTCAAAGACTTTTGATTTTTTTTCACAGTAAATAACAACAGACAATACTGCCAGTGTTCCAAACATTATAACACATGAAATCATATAGCCTGTGAGAACATTTTGCCTGAATGAATATATTGGCAGTCATGAAGCAAATTTTTTTTTAAAATCAGCATTAGCCGCAGTTCATACCATATAATTTATTTTCTAAATAAATGCACAACCTAGTACAGATAAATAATTTCAGAAATTTAAGACTTTTCTGTGACTAGAATGAATAAAGTGAAAATGTACTAACTCTTCATTGCTTTTCAATTATGTTATTGTTCATAAGAGGGGCTCAAAAGAAAACTTTAATATTTTAATTTCAAATTTTTAGTTTATGCAATGTATTAGAACAGTATGGGCAGTTATACAGGCAAGGGTCACTTATTGGTTGAGAGCACTTACTGTTCTTGCAAAGGAAACTGGTTTAGTTCCCAGCACACACATGGCTCACCACAGCCTGACTTTTGTTTCAAGTGGTCTGGAGCTCTCTTTTTGCCCCTGTAAGCACTAGCCACACATGCATGCAGGTAGACATTCATGCACAGAAAATAAAATTGACACATTTTCAAAGAAAAACTGTAAATCTGGGACAGATGGTGGTAGTGTATGCCCTTAAAACTACCACTTAGGAGGCAGAGGTGAACAGATCTCTGAGATGACCCTTGTGTACAGCGTATGCTCCCGGACAGCCAGGGCCACACAGTGAAACCTTGCCATAAAACAATCCCTACCAACCCCACCCCCAAAAGAAAACCTGTCCATCATAGCCTTTTTTCATAATATTCATCTATGAAAAACTGTAGCATCACTGGGTGGTAGTGACACATGCCTTTAACCCCAGCACTCAGGAAGAAGAGTCAGGAGGATCTCTATGAGTTTGAGGCCAGCCTGTTCTACAGAGCAAATTCCAGGACATCCAAGGCTACAAAGTGAAAGCTTGTCTCAAAAAACCAAAAGAAACCAGAAAGAGAGACAGTAACTCCAGCAAAAGAAAAAAAGTAGGCAATGGGAGAGCCTACTTCCACCCAAGGAAGAGACCAGAGCAAAGTGATTAGGAGAAATCTTCATTTCTGCATGAAATGTTATGGCTTATGTACATTACACACTCAACACATTCAAGAAAACTCTCACTGATATATTCCACATGGTGTCACATAAAGACCATCAGAAGAGGCTACACAGTCACTGACAATGCAAACAAAAGACCAAGAGAAAATACTCACCTCTAGTTTGGGAGGTTACGACTGAGCACTGGAATCAAGTGATTGATGTAAGCGGGAACTCTCCAAGACAGATAGATGTCATGTGTCAGCAAACACAGGCACATCATCACTATGTGATATCAAGTGCCATAAAAGAAATCAACAGACTCTAATCTGCATCTCCTCACAGAAACATTGATTCATGGCATAGCCACGGAACATATGCCTGCCATTTTCAGTACTCTCTAGAGAATTTAAATATTTAGCATGAGAATCCAATTTAGGATCCAAATAGCATGTCTTTGTATTCTTTTCCAAAAAATTCAAGGTGTTTGTGCATCTTCATAAGCATAGTTCAAGGAAACCTAACACATCCCTCAAATGGAACCTATGTGGCACACGAGCCGTTAATAGCTAATATATAAGTACATGAATCCATCCTTTCTAGCAATTGAACAAAAACATATTTGTTTAACTACCGGTCACAGTGGAAACACAGGTCTTATTTTTATTGTGAATATTTACCCTTACACAAAATGTCTGGAGAGAGCTGAATAGAGAAAAGGCTGTGACACACAGTAGACGTGCATTTAAAAAGTTAATCTTGACTATCAGGAGAAAAAAGAATTCATGGGAAACAAATACTTCAGATGAAACTATCAGAGGCAGAGAAATAAAGGTTTTAATATATAACAATTCAAAAAAAAAAGAAAGAAAGAAAGAAAGAAAAAGAAAGTGAATATGAGCTGAGCGTGGTGGCACAAACCTTTAATCCCAGCACTCGGGAGGCAGAGGCAGGCGGATCGCTGTGAGTTCGAGGTCAGCCTGGACTACAAAGTGAGTCCAGGACAGTCAAGGCTACACAGAGAAACCTTGTCTCGAAAAAACAAAACAAAACAAAAAAACAAAAAAACAAAAAAAAAAAAAAAAAGAAAGAAAGTGAATATGACACTGACCTGGGATGTACTTACGGGAAAAGTGGCCATTTCTTCCTGTTGCTTGGCTTTGAGTTTCTGTTTCAGAAACAATGATTGGACCCCTTCTTGCTGTTTATATCAGGTGTCAAAAATACAAAACAAAAATTAATACTAAACTCTGTTAAAGAACAATGACAACCACATAAAAAGATCCACATGCCAGAGTAATATCATGCCTGGTCAATAATTCTAAATTGAGGAGAAAATGGAAAATTACATTTAAATGCCTGAGAAAAACTAACTGCCAACCATATTATTGCAGCCAGAAAAATTATCTCTTAAAATTGACAGAGAAGTGCATTTAAAGATAGTCATGAATTAACACATGTCATTCCACTCAAGTCACTGCAGATAACAATTAAGGGCAAAATATACACAGATCAGTGAAAAAGAAATTATCCATGAGAATACAGGAAATAATATATTCCATGTGAGGAATAGATGAAGAGAGGAGAGCTGGGGAGGAACTGACTATGTCCATCCAACACATCAAACCATTAAACTACCCTAAACAGTTCTTCAAGAACTATGAACCACTAAAAACCATAGAAAGCATTTTGGAATTTTCAAAACTCAAAATCTGAACCACCATATTGCCCACCACTCCAAAAGTGAGCAGCTCTCAAGTGCACAGTTCTCAAGGCCTACCAAAGACAGACATGCAGGGTTATTGCTACACTATTTAAAGGAGATAATAAATGAACCCAGCCTAGATGGCCAGCAACAGAAAAAAAGAAATGAATTTACATAGTGGAATTTTATTTTGCTACAAAAAATTGCAATCACGATCTTTGCATTAAAATCAGAAATGCAGTTCCTAAAGAGGGAAAAAAATGCCTGCAGTTTTTCTCCCATGTATCTGTACCTCTGCATGAGAATATCTGTTACTTGTGACCCTTCTGAAACTACAGAAAAGTTTGTTTATGGTTTAAAACATGTATGGTTTAAGTGAATGTCTGTGTGCTAAATTGCTTTAGGCAACATCAAGGCAGACTCATTAAAGTGGATTGCATGGCAGAACCCATCTGATGGCTGTCAGGGAAAACAGAAGGAAGATACATGGATAAGGTGTATCCTTCTAAAGAATGCCCTTAGAATGTTAGCTTCCCTAAGATCAATAATAGAACCAAGACATCCCCCCACCCACAGGACAGGGATTCTCTGTGTAGCCCTGGAGTCCTGGAACTAACTCTGTAGACCAAGCTGGCCCTGAACTCACAGAAATCCACCTGCCTTGGGCCCTTAAGTGCTGGGATTAAAGGTGTGTGCCACCACTGCCCATCAGGAAGATCTACTTTTAATGTGGATCTTTTGAGGTGGGAAGATCCACTTTTAATGGCGGCCACGCCTTCAGACGGCAACCTATGAGCTAGTTAGTTCTCTTTTCCTGCTTGTCCTTATTGTCATTGTCAGGTCCATTTCTTCACTGGCCTTAACACCTACTTCTCAAGGATTCCAGTATATACTGAGGACCAGCTGAGGCACCCAGCCTTATCAATTAAACAACTACCAGATTCCTGGACTTTCTATTGGTTGGACAAACTAGTCCACATCCTGTAACATGAATAAAACCCCTTTCTGTATCTACATATAGATTCACTTTATCAGTTCTTTTCCTCTAGAGAACTCTGACTGTACATAAGATGTGACTTCTCTACAGGTGGTCCCATGAGGGTAAAAGTAAGGGCAGCAACATGGAATCTCAAAGCAGTGTAGATACGGTGATGAAATCAGCAAACTCAAAAGCTCCCAGTGAATATGCCATATGAAGTCAACTGTCCTTAGGGAAGTCACATGACCTTCAGAACCTTTGCAGTTCAACTACAAACCACAACACTTAGGTGAGTGTGACACAGAAAATACCATTCAGCATGTTTGGGCTCAATGCAGTTCACATATGAACAGCATAGAAGAGTGTGTTGGGTGTGACATAGGACAGAATCAACGAGCAGCCCTTAATCCAACTTATTTTACAAATGCAGATGCCATTCCTGTTCTGTGATCATAAGCTATTACAGTGGAAACATATTCTTTCTACATCACACCTGACTGATCAGTGAGGCGGTTTGAGATCTAGGGACCTGTGATTTTAACTTAGGATAAGAAACCCGTAGCATTTGATACAATCCAGTTAATTCTGTAGCAGATTTTTGCTGTAGATGGGATGCTGAGTGATAGCATCTTCTTGACTTAGAAGTTCTTCCACAAATTACTGCTGTGTTCCTAACTACATCATCAATATGATAAACCTTCTGTTGCCACATTACAATGGGCACAAGAGTTCTCCATCTCTGGGCTCTATGAACACAAACCACTTTATTTATCATCCATAGGGATCATTTCTAATTCTTGATATTGATATGACATCATATCATATGACATGAGGTATCAACTGTCCTGTCACATATCCAGGCTCCACATCATTTATTCTCACACTAGCTGCACCACTTCCAAGTTCTTTCTTGCATTGTTATCCATGCTGAGCACTGAACCAAGATTCTCTTCAAGAATTTTAACTGCAGAGCAACATCTTTCGCCCCTCATTTACTGCTCCTCAATTAGTTACTGTGAAGACCTAAATCAATGAGCAATGAGAATTTGCTGAAGTAACTGAATAAAACATTGGAATACAGAAAGAATTTCCATGTACACAAAATGGGACATAGTACTGTAATTACAGTATTAATGAACGAGGCTGGTATGATTAACTCAAACACCATGACCTACCTCACAGATACAGTACAGAGAATCTTACAAATTTCAGTGGAAGCACAGAGACCCTAAGGGTACAGAGCAGCCCTTGGAGCAGAGCGCAAATTGCCCCAACTTTGATACCAGATGACATTGCAGAATCATACAGTACCATGGGAGTGGCAGAAGTGTAGACATATAGTCCAATGAAAGAGAGAAGATTGAGAACCAGACCAGTAGCAATGATCATGTAAATGTCAGCAAAATACCACACATGTGTTGCATAATAGACAGCTTTGTCAGCCAAGGGTGCTGGTAATCTATCCACACAGAAAATATGAATCTGGGTTCCATTTTCTCCCACTGTGCAATGAATCACAGACCTTAATGAATGATCTGTAGCTGTGAAACCTGCGGAGTAACAGAAAATAGAAATATGTCCATATGTAGACATAGGGAAATTGTTTCTGGACAGAATTACAAATCATGACACAAGAGCACAATCAGGAGTGTAAGCAGTATAGACACATATCACTAAAAGTTTCCAAATACAAGAAGCATCAATGTAGAATTGTAGGGAGAAAATAGACAGTGATGCAGGGAGGCTTCACTATCCACCGTTCATTTAAGCGTAAGGAAATCAAGACAGAAGGCCAATGTCTAGCAGGTATCCAGAGAATCAAGCACACAACAGTAGGCGATTCCCAGGCACAGTTCTCTAACTTCAAGAAACACTCTACCGTGTTCTCATGTCCTAGAAACACCAACACTTAAAACTTAGAAATATCAATGTTTTAAAAACTCTCTTCTCTAAGAATCTGAAACAGACACCAACAACAGATAGAAACCAGAATATATTAAGAGACACGTGAACAGTTACTCATTACTAGCATGTTCCAATTCAGACTTTGAAAGCCAATGTAGAGGAGGTCTGTGTGCTATAAAGATTCTAATCCATTTGTACTAAAATCTTTTTATATAATATGTATTTAATTTTATTTTATGTGCATTAATGTGAGGGTGTGAGATCATTACAGCTGCCCTGTGGGTGCTGGGGATTGAACCTGGGTCCTCTGGAAGAGCAGTCAGTGTTCTTAACCACTGAGTCATCTCTCCAGCCCCTGTACTAAAATCTTACAGTTTTTTTTTTGTTTTGTTTTGTTTTGTTTTTGTAGAAAAAGAGAAAACAGTCCTAAAATGCACGGACTTATGAGAAACTACAGAATTCAAAAGTTTTGAGAGAAGGATCACACCTACGGATGATTTCAAAATCTATCAAGATTATAACAGAGCAAGCTGTTGCGTACTGTCATGGAGACTGACAATGGGGGACAGCAACGGGAAGACAATGTAGATGGAGTTCAATACTTTAGAGAGATGCCAAGCCATTCCTGTCAAATTCCTCCTGGCATTATTTTATAGAGTGGAGAAAATAACCCTAAAAGATACAGAACTGAAGAAAATGCACAAAGCTTTGAAGCAAGAAAAGCCTAAAGGCCTCAAGTTTCCTAATGAAACACTACAGTAAAATTATAGAACTGGAAACCATTTCCTATTGGTGTGAAGACACATCAGCAACGTGAACGGAAGAAGGACAGCACCACTCACATTCACAATCAAATGATAACTGTTCCTAGTACTTATTCTTACATAGAGAATCCTCTAACACTTTCAATAGTATAATCCTGAGGAGACTGCTCTCGGCAGAATTCTCCAGAATCATTTCTAGTGACACAGAATGTGGCAAAGCTGATTCTGTGTCCCACTTTCACTGTCACGTGAGTCCTTTTCCCCTGCCCTTTCACCAACGCCTCCTTCGTGCCTAGATCCTCTGCGGCTGCTGCCTCTGTCTCCACCATCCCAGGGCTCTGTCCTGCTGCACGATGAGCAGGTCTGGCTGAACAGTGTGAGACCTGCACACGAGAAAGAGACTCCTCAGTAAGACTCCTCCCCAACTGTCATGGAGGATCAGCACGTTTGTGTTTCCATAACTTGAATCCTATTTCTAAGCACAGCTCAATCAAAACTCAAGGGCAGGAACAGAGATGTGATTTTGGTGACACTATACACTACTGAGTGTCTGATTTCATCTTGGAACAGAAATGAAAGAGACCTTGTACTTCTCAGAAGGACAAACATGAGCATTCCACTTTCCTCTGTGAGAAGAGACACTCACTCAGTCACATACAGCTCACACACATGCAGAGTGATTTTCACAGGGACTACGAGGAGCAAAAAGAGACTGCAAGGAAATTATTCTCACCCACAGAAATCGTACTGCTGCAATTCTGCAATTTTTGGTCCCAGTACGAAACCCTATGAGCAGCATCCAGGCCTTTCCCCTCTTCCTGCCAGAAGTCCACAGTCACATCACTGCATGCCAACAACCCTGAAATAAAAAGCAACAGTTTGGCTATTTGCCTATGGTCAGAATGCGTGTCCTACACCAGAAAAGATACTTCCTAACTTTGTCCTAATATACATTTGTTTTCTAACTATGACAACGGTGTGGCCTAATATCCTCATTTTCAACATAGATACTGAGATTTCCTGGACTCTGAGGTGTGCCTTTAAACCTCAGCCTAAGAACACACATTTGTTATATTTACAGCACGGCATCTGCATCTCAAATGGAAAATTAATGGTGGGTAAAAAGTTTACCTAATAAATGTTAATATTTACAACCATAACTGTGTAGCTTGGTAAAAAAAAAATTCAAATTGACTAAAATCTGCAGTTATTCCTTACGGGGCTGAAGTTAACAAGCTCTTTGAGACCATCAAGTCTCCATGTCAAATTCCAGTCTCTCGAATAGGACAGTGATATATCAGGGGAGTCAGGAAGTATGCTTCAATTTAAATGCCAACAGTTTTGGGTTTTGCACAGCAGCAAAAAGAACTGTTTGCCAACAGCAACATATAAATTTATTTAGTCTAAGAGATATATTTATGAGAATATTCTGGGAACTGCAGATAAATGATAAAATCAGCATGTGTCTCATTTCATAGGATCTCAAATTTATTTTCAAGGGTATTAACCCTGTGAGAGCAGTGTCCTTATGAGCAGCAGAAAAACTGCTCCTATGGGTTCCTACCGGTTTCCCTGAGGCTCCTCTGACCTGGGACGTTCCAGGACCGCCTGGCTGCTATCCCCGCCACTGTGTTGCTGACTGTTGACTTTCCCAGGCCGCCCCACGCGGCTCCAGTACCTGTGATAAGTATTTACATGCACGCAAAACCCTGGCCGTTGTCTACCACCCACCCAACACACAGTATTTCCCTCTGGGAATGGAGGGTTTCCGGCCCCTCCCTCCTATAGTCTTTGGAGCCGCCTTTGGGCCCGCCCACTATATACAGGTTCCGGTTACGTAGGTCATCTGACCCTTCCTCTTTTCCCCCCAACCCGCGCCGGTTCAGTTCGTTGGTCCAGTTAAGTTTTCCAGGCATTTCCAGCCGGCTTTCTTTTTCTCATCACTCCTCTGATCCACATCAGTGTCCCTGTACCATGGAGACCCATCCCTGCCACTCTTTTCATATTCCCTTCCATAAAGCTCCAGGCAGGTCTCAGGCTGCGTTGGACCGGCTCTGCCACAGCATCCCTGCAGCGCTTGATTGCTACCAGCCTAGACTAGAACTGGATCTAGTAGGACACGGCACCCCGATATCTGACTCCCACAGGGAATTCTGCACCCTTCAAATAAAATATAGGCAGCCTAATACCTCCAAAGGATTAACAGGCCCTAGGCTACATACTCCATACCCAGCAACAACAGGCTAAATTCAGAAGCCAGAGCCCCATCGCCAACACACGTGAGAAGCCAAAACCAAATGCTGCAATTGTGACTTGGGGAGAGACATTTCAGGAACTTGGGTTTTGAAAAGAAATAGGTGTATTAAAAAGTCCGTGGTCTGCCCTTTCCTAACAGCCCAGGGTTGAATGATTTAGTCCACGCTGGAGTGCAGTCACCACTAGATGGTGGTCTTGTCATTTTACTAACTCTGGCCTTCAGGTGTTCGTGCAGGAAGAGCACTGTATACATAATAATAAATAAATCCTTTTACTAATTCAGAAACAGTCTTCTCTGACTCATGCTAAAGGTGCTTCGCGATAGAACGTAAAAAAATTCTTTTTAAAAAAATGCAGTCATGAATGGAGAGACTCTTGGCTATCCCAGATGCAGGAAATAAGTAAGGTCCTAACAGGATGTCCTTCTCTCTGACCCCTTGGGCTCCTGTCCAGATATAAGTGAGTTTATATCATTTGACTCTCTGCTTCTGGGTTAACTCGCTCATTATGATCATTTCTAGTTCAATCCATTTGTCCACAAATTTCAGGAATTCCTTGTTTTCAATACCTGAGTAGTATTCCATAGCGTATATGTACCACAGTTTCTTTATCCATTCTTCTACTGAGGGACACTTAGGCTGTTTCCATGTTCTGGCTATTATGAATAAGGCTGCTATGAACATGGTTGAGCAAATTTTCTTGTTGTGTGCGGGAGCATCTTCTGGGTATATTCCAAGGAGTGGAATAGCTGGGTCTTGAGGAAGCCTTATTCCCAGCTTTCTGAGATAGTGCCAGATAGATTTCCAAAGTGACTGTACTAGTTTGCATTCCCACCGGCAATGAAGGAGTGTTCCTCTCTCCACATCCTCGCCAGTATGTGGTGTCACTTGAATTTTTGATTTTAGCCATTCTGATGGGTGTAAGATGGAATCTCAGAGTTGTTTTGATTTGCATTTCCCTGATGACTAAGGAGGTAGAGCATTTCTTTAAGTGTTTCTCAGCCTTTTTTTTTTTCAGAATATGAAAGTTTATTACTGTGTTTGCATTGTCAAAATTTATGATCTTGGTCTTTCTTTCTTCTTTGTACAAGGCCAAAAGGGACACATTGGCTACTTTAACAACCTTAAATTGGACTCCAGGGATATCACCTACAGCATGACCTTTTCGACTAAATCCAGCAACCAGAACTTCATCATTTTCCTCAATGAAGTTCAAGCAGCCATCATTGGGCACAAACGCTGTGTTCTTCTTGCCGTTCTTGATGAGCTGCACCCTCACACACTTCCAGATAGCAGAATTTGGCTGCTTGGCTTCAACCCCTACTTTTTCCAGCACAATTCCCTTGGCATGGGAGGCACCTCCAAACGGATTGGCCTTCAGGGCTGTGCCCAAGTGGGCTTTCTTGTATTGCTTATCATGCCACTTCTGGTCACATCAGTGACTGCGGAGCTTCCTGGCAGTAAGGAGACCACGACACTTGCCCATCTTGCCAGCGCCACGGGCCCGAGAAAAAGACTTCTCAGCCTTTTGATACTCCTCTGTTGAGAATTCTGTTTAGTTCTGAGCCCCATTTCTCAATTGGATTATTTGGTTTGGTGGTGTCTAATTTCTTGAGTTCTTTATATATTTTGGATATTAGACCTTTGTCAGATGTAGGGCTGGTGAAGATCTTCTGTTGACAGTATCTCCTGCCTTACAGAGCTTCTCAGCCTCATGGGGTCCCATTTATTACTTGTTGATCTTAAGGCCTGGGCTGTTGGAGTTCTGTTCAGGAAGTTGTCTCCTGTGCCAATGTGTTCCAGGCTCTTCCCCACTTTTTCTTCTAACTGATTTAGTGTCTCTGATTTTATGTTGAGGTCTTTGATTCACTTGGACTTGAGTTTTGTGCATGGTGACAAATATGGGTCCAGTTGCATTTTTTACACATAGAAATACAGTTAGACCAGCACCATTTGTTGAAGATGCTATCCCTTTTCCATTGAATAGATTTGGCTTCTAGGTGAGAGAAGCATGGGAGAATGGGGAAATAGAAGGATCCAGAGGATACTAGAAACCTACAAAAAGAACATTATGATGGGCAGATCTGGGCCCAGGGGTCCTGCTCAAACTATGGCACCAGCCAAGGGCAATTCGTACAGTAAACTTTGAACCCCTACCCAGTTCTAGCCAATGGACAGGATGTTCTTCACAGTTGAGTGGAGAGTGGGGTCTGACTTTCATGCAAACTCTGGTGGTCTATTTTTTACTATGTCCTCTGGATGGGGAGGCCTGGCGGCACTCAGAAGGATAGCTGGTTACCAAGAAGAGACTTGATACACTATGAGCATGTACAGGGGGAGGAGCTACCCCTTAGTCACAGTCATAGGGGAAGGGAATAAGGGGAAAATGGGAGGTAGGGAGTAACGGGAGGATACAAGGGATGGGATAACCATTGAGATGTAATATGAATAAATTAATAAAATAAAATAAAAAGCCTGGAAAAAGGTGACAGAACAATCAAGACAAAAGTATCAAAATACAAAACAAAGAGTATTAGCTAATGATAAAATGATGTATTAGGCCAGGTGGAAGTGGTGAATGCCTTTAATCCCAATACTTGGGAAGCAAAGGCAAGCAGATCTGTAAGGTCAAGCCCAGCCTGGTCCTGAATTCAAGGACAGCCAAGGCTACACAGAGAAACCCTGTCTCAAACAACCGAAAACTAAAACAAAGAAACAAAACATGGGGCTGGAGAGATGGCTCAGAGGTTAAGGGCACTGACTGCTCTTCCAGAGGTCATGAGTTCAGTTCCCAGCAACCACATGATGGCCCACAGGCATCTAAAATGTGATCTGGTGCCCTCTTCTGGCCTGCAGGTGTATGTGCAGGCAGAACACTGTGTACATAATAATAAATAAATCAATCTTTAAAAAAAAAAAAAAGAAACAAAACATGAAAAAAAAAGGGGGGGTCCATTAGATTAGAAAGTTCAATGTTGCGGGACATTTGATGCCTTGTAAACTGCAAAAACTTGTTTCTAGTTCTGAAGTGGCTCAGCCCTGGCAGATACCTTTAATTCAAGAACTTTCTATTTATTATAAATAGGTAATTATAGTGTGGCTTAACCCTAGCATACAACTTAAATCCAAAAGCTTTTTGTAAACAGGTGTTAATAAAGTTAACCTTAGGGCAAGAGGCAATGGAAGTAACCAGCTGACAGGGATTAAACAGAAAGGAAGAACACTGAGAGAAAGGTGCTTAAGACATCACAGAGAAGAAGACAGGGCTTTTGGCTTTGGGGTTCTTTTTCCCTCCCTGGGACACTGGCTGAGTAAAGAGGTGTTCATGCTCTCTCTGCCTCTCTCAACTAGCATGCTTTCACCTCTGCATATGGTTTCTGAGTCTTTAAAGGTAAGATCGAGTCTTTGGGATTTTGTTTTTTACTAACAGTCCTGGATCAAAATCAGAATGCAGACATCAACAGCAGACAGAATACATGAGACGTGTTAAAACTGGCACCTTGCTTCATGTTCATTTCAAGTATATTACAATTAAAGCAATGAAAACTACTAGGAATTCGCATGACAACAGACAGTAGGAGACATCCATGACAAGACAGGATAGATGGAGCTTTACAGTCTGCAAATAAAGTTATTTATTTTTTTAAAAAGATTTATTTATTACATATACAGTGTTTGCCTGCATGTGTGCCTGCATACTAGAAGAGGGCACCATATCTCATTGTAGATGGTTGTGAGCCATCATGTGGTTGCTAGTAATTAAACTCAGGACCTTTGGAAGAGCAGCCAAAAACTCTTAACCACTAAGCCATCTCTCCAGTCCAGTTCCTGATTTTTTTGTTTGTTTTTGTTTTTGTTTTTTGAGGCACAGTTTCTCTGTGTAGCTTTGGTGTCCTAGACTTGCTTTATAGAGCAGGCTGGCTTCGTGCTTACAGTGATCCTCCTGCCTCTGTCTTTCTGAGTGCTAGGATTACAGGCATTTGCCTCTGCAACTGGTTCAGTTCCTGATTCTTATCAAAACTCTGTTGGCATGATTTTCAGGAATGGAGAGATTAACACTAAAGGCTAGTGAATGTGCTAGAATACCAAAAGCTCCAAAATTCTAAAAACAATAAACAAAACTAGAGGCAATAAGTTTTATAGGAATGAATACTATTTAATATTGGTATGAAGACATGATCATTGATCTATATGCAATAATGACATCACATGCACAGTCAAATAGGATTTTATTTGCCTTCTATTATCAATTCTTCTCTAGAAAGTCTTCTCATACATACAACAGGATCCTGAGATTTATCTCAGTGGAGGTGTCCACAACTATTTCTAGTGAAAGAGAATGTGGTAAAACTGATTTCATGTCCCACTCTCCATTCACTTAAACCTCTTGTCATCCCTTCATCAGTCCCTCCAGCATACCTGGATCCTTTGCTCCTGTCTCCTCCTCCATCTTCCAGGCCACTCTGTTCTGCTCCACAGCTGAGCAGGTCTGGGTGGTCAGTGAGCCCTGCACAGGACAAAGAGACTCTTCAGAAAGCATCTGGATTTCTAACACAGTCCTGTGCTCAGTAGATAAAGGGAGGATTCTACAATGATTACCCAGCGGCCATGCAGTGTCAGAATACTGAGAATATTTTAAATTCATTTTCATTTAGCATAACTGGAATCCCATGTGTGATCACTGCTCAGTCAAAACTCAAAGCCAACAATGAAACTGAATGATTGGGATGAGAACATCTATGAGGTTCTGAATAATCATGGACTAAAAATGACGGAAGCCTTACACTCCCAAAGTGACACACACAAAGAAAGAAGATTTCATGAAAGTTTCCTTTGAAGTGGTCAGAGGAGAGGACACCCTATTGAGACTTTAGGCGAGAGTGGCATGGAAGAATGGGGAAATAGTAGGACCCACAGGGTCCTGGAAACCTACAAGAAGAACTTTATGACAGGCAGATCTGGGTCCTGGGGTCCTCCTCAAACTAAGGCACCAGCCAAGGAGAAATAGGCAGTAAGCTTCAAACCCCTACCAAGACCTAGCCGACGAACATGATATTCTCCACCGTTGAGTAGAGAGTGAGATCTGATTCTCACATGAACTCTGGTGCCCCTTTTCTGACCACGCCCCCTGGATGGGGAGGCCTGGCGGCACTCAGAGGAGGGAAAGCAAGTTACCAAGAAGAGACTTGATATCCTAAGAGCATATATGGGGGAGGAGGTGTCCCTCAATCACAGACATAGGGGAGGGGAGAAGGGGGAAGTGGGAGGGAGGGAAGAATGGGAGGAAACAGGGGAAGGACTAACAACCTAGATGTAATACGAATAAATTAATAAAAAAATAAAAAAATAAATATAAAAAAAAGAAAGTTTCCTTTGTTCCTCGAGGATTTCACTTTACTTTGTGAGAAGTTAGACTCATTCACACAAACTCACACACTTGAAGAGTAGAGTAATTAAAAAACAAAACAAAACAACAACAACAAAGGCCAAGGATCAAGAAAGACTGCAAGCAAACTATTCTCACTTGTAGAAACAGCATTGATATAATTCTGCGCCATCCAGATCTGTCCAAAGTCCCCTCAGCAGGGCCCAGGCATTGCCCCCCTCCTCAGAGAAGTCCACAATCATACCAGCGATTTTCAACAATCTGAATGGCTGGTTTTGGTGTGCACCTTTAATCCTAACACTAGGGAGAGAAAGAAGTAGTGGAACTCTGTGTGTTCTAGTCCAGTCTGGTCTACATGGTGAGTTCTGGGGCAGACAGGCAACATAGTGAGTTCAGGTCTCAAGCAAAGCAAACATAAGAATCAAAACTACAGTCTGGTCACGTGTCCATGGGCAGAGTGCTTTTCTTGAACCAAGGAGACAAAAGACTATTGCAGACTTTTCTCTGATATAGATGAGTGTTCATAGTTATTCAGAAAATGCTTTCTAATATTGTCCTATAGTATAAAGCTTTTTCTTTTATATTTTATTTATTTATTTATTTATTTATTTATTTTTGTTTTTCAGGATTTTGTTGATGTTGTTGTTCTTTTTCAAAACAAGTTTTCCCAGTGTAGCTCTGGCTGTCCCGAAACTCACACTGTAGATCAGGCGGGCATTGAACTCAAAGGTCCACCTGCCTGTGCCTACCTAGTGCTAGGATTAAAGATGTATGCCACCATCCCCTGGTTTATAATGCTCTCTGCTCATCTCCCTCTTTCTCTCCCTCTGCCTCTTGCCTCTCCCATCCCCAACTAGGTGGACCACTTAGCTCTGGCTTTGCTGGAACCCACTATGTAGATCAGGCTGCCCTCGAACTCACTGAGATCCATCTATTGCTACTTCCAAGAGTTCTGGGATTCTAAGACCGTTTTCAGAATGCTGTGTCTCAGATGGAAAATTAATAGTAGATTAAAAGTTTACGTTTAAATGTTAATTTTCGAAACCATACCTGTGGAACTTGCAAAAAAATATTTTGGATTCAGTTCAATCTGTAGGCATTCCTGTAGGGTTATAGGCCAGTGAAAAACCATCCTGCCCAAGGTGTGCCCTGAAACTTTGGCTCTTGGAAATCCACTCTCCCTGACTCGGTGTTGATAGCCAAACAATGTTCCAGCTTTAATCACTAAGTAATAATTCCTGCCCTGGTGTACTTTTCCACTAGGTGACTGAACAGGCTCCAAAAACATTATAAAAAAATTCACCCTCCACTCAACCCTCTGCTGCCACTCTTCCCTCTTAGGGTCGACCACCAGTCTCTGTCTCTCCCCAGTGAATCTCTTGTTTGACCTTTGTTGCCAGTTGTAACTTTGTGATATTTCTTGGCTCTCAACCGCCAAGATGTCCTTGCTCTTAATATTGCTGTTAATATTAATGATAATATCCAAAAGTTATCTGGGAATGCAAATTCCCCAGGTCTCCACATGTAACATGGAAGTTAGCATGGATGAATGTAAATTTCAAGAACTTTGTGATCTTCTGTGCAGCTCATCTTGTCTGACGGTGCCAGCAGTCCTTACTGATTGCATATGTTTGAGGCAGGAGAACACTAGCCCTCAACAGTCAAACATTGTATATTTTCTCTCATATGTTGGTCTTAAGCTTCAAAATTTGTGTTTTGTTTAAGTAAGACTGTATGTAGAAGATAGGAAGCTAGCAATGGACCAGTAAAGGGAAGATGCAGGAATAGAGGATCAATAGAAGAATACAGATGATATGAAATTAGAGAGTAGGAATACTTGGGGCAGAAGTTGAGTAGTAGTGAAGAGAGGGGTTGCTGAAAGGTCAACTCAAATGAGATGTTCAAACCAAGCCCTCTTTTAATTGGATTTGAGGTCTTCCTCATAGAGAGGAATTCATGCCATGGCCAAAATAAAACAAGGCTTGGAAAGTATAGGTGCAAGGTCAGAACCTACTGATGTTTTGTCAATGATCATGATGTTAATCTGACATTAAAATGTTAATGTTGATAAATATCAGTTTGCTACCCTCTAGCTTGATAAAAGAGGCCTCCTGTTGCATCAGGAGGTAGGTGATGCAGAGCCTCATAACTGTTGAGAAAGTACTAAGAACAAGCAACTGGGTAACATTGGGGTATCATGATTTCATCGTGGTTGAGGGATGTCTCAGATTCACCTTTACCTCCATGAGGGTGGAGTGTAGGTTATTGTGTAATTCAAACGCTGATTTCTGTACCCCCTGTATCTGGTTGAAATCCTTGTTCTGAAAATCTCCAGTCTCGACGTTGTGTAAGAAGTGCTCCCAATTGTCCACTGGTATGCCTATAAAGCAGCTCACAGCCAATAGCTGAGCAGCATAGAGAATAGGGATGGTCGTCCTGCCATCCAGGGAAGGAGGTGTGAGAAGAGCCAGTAGGGGATTCAGACACTGGAGACGTCCAGGAAACATCAGGAGAGAGGAGCTGGAGCAGAAGAGCTACAAAGTGCAAGTATCACTAGGATGCAACCTGGAAGGAAGACAGATTAGTTTACAGGGTTAAGAATAGAGTAATTACTGCTGAGTTATTGTGCTGTGAAGATCATTAAAACAATATGGTGGAGTCTCAATTATTTGTGTGGTAGTCAAGTGAAGAGAAACTGAGAAACACAGTTTTATAAAAATAACTTTAACAGTGGGCTGACAGTTAATGGTAGCTATATCATTTAATTTTAATAGTATGATGCAAATACTTCCCAATTTTTCTTCAGTAGTTCAAAATTAGTTTCTGCATGTCCTCAAGGATTTTTCTTGACAAGGCTGACTTTGAACTCATGAGATCCACCTACTTGTGTCTCCAGAGTGCTGGGATTAAAGCCATATGCAATCAGTGCCTTTAATCCCAGCACCCTTGGGGATTTCTAAACTGTGAGCATGCCTGTGATGTCACACATACAGTTTATTGATTTCTTTACATTTTCTTACATTCTTGCTACTTGTAAAGTTTGAGTCTAGTATGAAAGATGAGACTTTATATTAAAGTATTGTGTGTATGTGTGTGTTTTATCTCATGATGATTTGTTGTTGTTGTTTTCAAGACAGACTTTCTAGAGGGACAAGATGGCGGTGCACAGCATCTGCCGTGTCTAGAGGACAGAGGAAGAGAGGCTGAGGAATGGACTGAAGGGAACAAACGAGGAACACCAAGCTCCCCCCTCACAGCCTGTGCTCCTCTGATGAGAAATAGCACGAACTCCCTGGGGAACAGAGGTTCTGTGTGGCAGCCTACAGCAGTGGCGCAGCTCAGTAAATCAGGTGAGCATAAAGGGCTTCTACCCAAAACATAGTCTTGGAGACTTCTCAGACTGAACAATAGGGAAGGTTCAGAAGAAACCTCTCCTCTCTATCATGGCTACACTTCCCAGGGGTTTGGGAGTCACAGACATCTAGCACCCTGAACTTCTCCCATGGGGAACAGAGGTTCAGAGGCTCAATAATACCCTTGACTGAACCGGCTGCTGATTCAAGACGAGGTTTCTCTATGTAGCCTTGGCTGTTCTGGAACTCAAGATGTAGACCAGGCTGGCCCCAAACGCAGAGCTTTGCCTGCCTCTGCCTCCCAAGTGATGGGACTGCCACCACTCCCAGCTTATGATTTTTTTTAATGTCAGCAATTTCATTACTTAGGTTTTCCAATTTTCATGCATTTAGTGAGTGGTATTTCCATTAAACAGCAAGGTATGGAGATTATACATGATATACACTTATATGGCTTTTCAAAAGTATTAACTTTGTAATGGACAGAACAATTAGAGGTCATTGTCATATTTTGAATTTTATTACATTTTGTCATTATTATTATTATTATTTTTGAGACAGGGTATATGTCATTCTGGCTGTCCTGGAACTCACTATGTATATGAAGATGGCCTGGGATTCACAGAGATATTATCTTTGCCTCCTGAGTGCTATGATTAAAGGTCTGCAGCATCTTGAGTGGAATTATGAATTTTTGGGTATTGAACAAGATAAATGTTTTTATTATAGCTTTCTCCAGGGCCTAAAGAGATGGCTTAGTGGATAAAATCACTATCTGCTCTTACAGATGATTGGTGTTTAAATCCCAACACACACAACTGTCTTTAACTCTAGCTTCAGGGGATCTGATACCCCATCCAGCCTCCACAGGCACCAGGCATCTCCTACCACCTACACACACACACACACACACACACACATTCTCTCTATCTCTCTCTCTCTCTCGCTCTCTCGCTCTCGCTCTCGTTCTCGCTCTGAGACAGGAAGAGAGAGATAGAGAGATGGGGTGGAAGATAGGGAGGGGAAGGAGGGAGGGAGAGGAGAGCTTTTCACATAATTACATTTGCAAAATTTTATTTTAAAAACTCCACTAAAGGTTTTCACAAGTCTCTTCTCTTTATGTTTCTATTATGCACACTGTTGGGATTTGTAAACAGATAGAATACCAGATAAATGCTATGTCACATTATTTACAACAGTATGATTCTCTCCAGTATGAACTCTCTGATGTCTTCTAAGATTTGACAGGTGGATAAAGGACTTGTCACATTCCATACATTTGTAAGGTTTCTCTCCAGTATGAATTTTCTGATGTGCTCTAAGATAGGAGCACCTGGTGAAACATTTGTCACATTCCAGACATCTGTAAGGTTTCTCTCCAGTGTGAACCCTCTGATGTGTCCTAAGATTTGAATTATGAGTAAAGGATTTGCCACATTTTCCACATTTGTAAGGTTTCTCTCCAGTGTGAAGTTTCTGATGTCTTTTGAGATTTGAAATCTGGTTAAATGATACATCACAGTCTTGGCATTTGTAAGGTTTCTCTCCAGTATGGATTTTCTGGTGTATCTTAAGACTAGAAATCCGGAGAAAAGACATGTCACAGTTTTTGCATTTGTAAGGCTTCTCTCCAGTATGAGTTTTCTGATGTGCTCTAAGGTAGGAGCACCTAGTAAAAGATTTGTCACATTCCTTACAAGTGTAAGGTCTCTCTCCACTATGAACTCTCTGATGTGTTCTAAGATGTGAGTTATGGATAAAGGATTTGTCACAATCCATGCATTTGTAAGGTTTCTCTCCAGTATGAATTTTCTGATGTTTTCTCAGAGTTGAGCAAGTAGTAAAAGATTTGCCGCATTCATCACATACATACGGTCTCTCTCCAATGTGAACTCTCTGACGATGACTTCTAAGATATGAACGTTGGGTAAAGGATTTGTCACATTCTCCACATTTGTAAGTTTTCTCTCCAGAATGAATTTTCTCGTGTTCTCTAAGAGCTGAGCACTCAGGAAAAGATTTATCGCATTCCTTACATCTGTATGGACTCTCTCCTGTATGAACAATCTGATGTCTTCTAAGATGTGAGTTATGAGAAAAACATTTGTCACATTCCTTACATTTGTAAGGTTTCTCTCCAGTATGAATTTTCTGGTGTGTTTTAAGAGTTGAGTTCACAGTAAAGGCTTTGTCACATACCTCACATTTGTAAGGCTTTTCGCCAGTATGGATTCTGTAATGTCTTTTAAGGTGGGATAATTCAATAAAAGACTTACCACATTCTTTGCATTTGTAATATGTCTCTGGAGAATGAGTTTTCTGATGCCATTTTAATGATGAATAGTGGGTGAAGGATCTGTCACACTCATTGCATTTGTAAGGCTTCTCTCCAGTATGGAGTCTGTAATGTTTTCTAAAGTGTGAAAGCTGATGAAAGTTCCTGCCACATTCTGGACAAGTACAATGTTCCTCATTAGTATGGATTTTTTGGTGTGTCCTGAAACTGGAATAGTGGGCAAAGGACTTGTCACATTCCTTACATTTGTAAGGCTTCTCTCCAGTATGCGTTTTCTGATGGCTTTTAAGTACTGAGGACTGACGAAATGACTTTCCACATTCTTTGCATTTGTAAGGTTTCTCCCCGGTATGAAATCTTTGATGTATTTTCAGATTTGCGCACTGGTTATAAGACTTACCACAAATGTTGCACTTATAAGGTTTCTTTCCAGTATGAATTCTTTGATGTTTAATGAGCCTTGAGGAAGTACTGAAACATTTTCCACATTTCCCACACTGGTGTGGTTTTTCTTCAAGGTAGATTGTTTGTTGCATGAGACTGTATACAGAGCTGAAACGGTCATCACATTCTTCCTGTCTGTGCTCTTTCTCTTCAGTGCAGAGTCTCTGATCTTGACTAATATTGGAACACAAATTTAAAGAAGTCTCACAGTCTTTAGATGTGCAAGGTTCTTCCCCAGTGTCCATGCTTTTGTGTCTATCTGGGTTTGAAGAATCAATAGTGGCATT
Source organism: Acomys minous (assembly GCF_964271855.1). Classification (NCBI taxonomy): domain Eukaryota; kingdom Metazoa; phylum Chordata; class Mammalia; order Rodentia; family Muridae; genus Acomys; species Acomys minous. Next base: position 82,142,858 of record NC_140484.1, read on the forward strand.
CCTGTGATTACTGCATGTATAGTTATTAGAGTTTTCTGTACTTTTGCTTCCTTTATAAGGTGTACAGTTGGAGGGTTCACGAAGCATTTTCCCAAGCTTATGACAGTGACAAGGCTCTCTTTCAGTCTTCACAGGTTGATGGACAGTATCACATATGCAATAGTTCTCTGAAAATCAGTACAAGACAGATTAGTAAGAATTCCTCCAAGATTAAGGATTTGATAAATGACTGTCTCCCTGAGATCCCTCTTAAAGTAAGTCAGCCAGCCACTACTTAGACATGTTTTTTACTGTAACTTTATGTATGTCATTAAAGCAGCCTGACAGCCTTCAAGGGTCTAGGATTCGCAATAGATATCTCATCCTTACAGAAAATGTCTAATGGCTCAAGATGGATCAAATAGTTGAGGAATCAGTATTTAGCTTTGGGATAGGCTCACTGACTGATTATAGTTAGAATTCATGACTCTCTTAGGAAATTGTTGATAAGTTTAATGAGCTCCCATGTTCACAGTGTTGGTAGTCATTAATGTACAGCAATGATGAGTATAGTTCAGAAGATGCAAATCCCTCTTAATATATAAAGGCTTACTTAAAAGTATCAAAGTGTTTTTTTTTCTAAAAATACCACACTAGATTCTTCAAAAGTAAGAGTAACAAAGTAAGTATTTGGCCAGATATCCTATCAAAAATATAGAGTCTAGAGTCTTGATCATTTGAGGCAAGGCTGTAATGGGCCACTATTGCTTATTTCTTTCCTCCTTTGTCTGAGCTTCACACACCGCTGTGTTTCTTAACTTTCCTTATAGGCTTTACTCTCAAGTCTACTCTGTACACTCATTTTTTAGATGAATTTCCGGAAGGGTATCTCTGTATTCTCCAATGGGAGGAAAATGATGGATGTAACATGAAGTCATACATGCAAGGAAGTGAATTACAGAACAGTGCTACTTCATGGACTCACATTAGACTCAAAATTTTTAAAACTTATTCCAAGCTGATGTCAGCATAGTTGGGTAGAATTTCATTTTTTACTAGTATTCAGTCACCATAATTCAGATGTGATAAGGACAATGTTTTCTAACAGTTAAAACAGCCAGGATGCATCCTGGGGCAAGGACACTGTACGAAGCTAAATGATCAGGAATCCTTTCATGCAGAATTGAATACAGCAATAGCATTTTCAGCTCTTGCTTTCTCCTCCCCTTGAAGCCTTTACTGTTGTCCTATTCATTCACTAGCCCACCATGGCCATGGCTGCACTCTCTTCCCCACATTCCAGGGCAATCTCATTCACTCCAGACAGGTGACCAGGTCTACACTTGAACAATAACCCAGGTGTTCTGTGAGGTATCTCACAACCCATGCTAGATTTTTAGAAAGAATACAGATATCTAGGTCAGCACTCTGCTCAGCACATGAAGAGAACACAATGTAGAGGAATCTAGGAATGAATTCCTGACTGCTATTTCCTGTCAGAATCTTCAACATATTAAGAGAATTTTTTGTTTGTATATATTGAGTTTTTCTTACAATTAAAACCATGCAATTACAATGATAGACATAGATCTGAAAGATATGGTGATAAATATTATATAATATAAAGTTTCTAAATATATTTTGGAAACAAAATGAAAGATGCATGACACATCTAAATTGGAAAATAGAAAAAAAGAAAAAAATCAAATATCATGAGAAAGTTCTTTTCATCTATCAAAGTTTGCCTAGTCTCATGTTGTTTTTACACAGCTTAACAGAGAGGAATTCTACAAGCAACATCTTCTTACCAACAGAGACCAGGTTGCTATAATTCTCCAACATCACATCAATGTACAGAGCCCTCTGAGTAGAGTTCAGGCATTCCCACTCCTCCTGAGGGAAGTCCACAGCCACATCCCCAAAAGTCAACAGATCCTGAAACAAAATGCACAGATTGACCACCTGCTGCTGGGAAGAGTGCTTTGCTGGATATAAGAAGACGGGATGTAGATGAGCAAAGACAATTACTCAAAAAGATAATTTCTAACAGTTACACTCTATAATGAATGTTGTATCTCTATGAGAACAGAATGACACAATAGTCTCACAGCATATGCACGGAACAAAACATACATATAAGCTCTGGACAAACTTACCTATCTGTTATGAATGCTGTGTTGAAGCCCCACAGTCTCAATAGGACAACTTGTGATGAGGACACATGCTTTGAAATGCTTTATGTGAAGGTGATGCTAAAATACTGACACTGAATCAGTCCTGTCTGTAACTGCCATCCTTACACGGAAGCACAGGAAGTAACCCCAATTATCAAAGGATGGGGCTATATGAGAATAAGAAGTTCCTGTACATCAAAGGAAACAAGCAGCAGAACACACAGACACTTAAGAATGGGAGAGAAGCTGTATCAGCAACACCCTGGATAGGGAATTTACCAAGAATTACAGAAATTAAATACCAAGGAAATAAACTTGCCAATCAAAAAATGGTCAAAGGATCTGAATAGACACCTTGCAAAGACAGAAAGACAAATGGCCAATAAATATTGCAAAATCCCTAAAATGACATCAGAGAAACACAACTTGATAATACTTTGATATGCTGTCTCACTGTAATCAGAATGGCTGTCAGTAACTAATTTGGCAACAAATGTCAGAGAGGATGTGGAGAGAAAGGAAGTCCTATTCATTGTCAGGGGGTGTGGGGGGGTATAAATTAACACATTCAAATGGATATCAGATTGAAGATTATTAAAATATTAAAGATAGAGCTAACATTAGACCTAGATCTTTCACTCCAGGGAATATACCAGAGGAATGCCATACTCCACTCTAGAAATAGTTACACCCATGTTTATTTGTGCTTTATCGACCAGACCAAAGAACTGGAATCAACCTAATTGTCTATTTTTTCAAAAATTTTATTTATTTATTTATTTATTATTTATACAGCATTCTGCCGGCATATATGCCTGCACACCAGAAGAGGGCACCGAATCTCATTATAGATGGTTGTGAGCCATCATGTGGTTTCTGGAAATGCAACTCAGGACGTTTGGAAGAACAACCAATGTTCTTAACCTCTGAGCCATTTCTCCAGCCCCTTAACTGTCTATTAATAGATAATGGATAAAGAATTTTTCATACATATAAAATGGAATATTATTCAGCTAAAAAAATGTAATCATAATTTGTAGGAAAATGGCTACCTTTAATCCCAGCACTTGGGAGGCAGAGGCAGGCTGAACGCTGAGTTTGATGCTAGCCTGGTCTACAAAGTGAGTTTAGGACAGCCAGGACTACACAGAGAAACACTGTCTCAAAAAACCAAAAGGAAAAGAAAAAGAAAATGGCCAGGCATGGTGGTACACACTTTTAATCCTAGCACTGAAGAGACACAGGCAGGCAAATTGCTATGAGTTTGAGGCCAGCCTAGTCTACAAAGGGCATCAGGGCATCCAGGACAGGAAAACTTTAGCTTGAAAAAGACAAAAGAAAAACCAAAAACCAAAAACCAAAAAGACGACGACGACGACGACGACGAAGAAGAAGAAGAAGAAGAAGAAGAAGAAAAATCTGTAAGATTAAATGAAAAAGAAGAAACCATGTTTTCCCTCATATGCAGAATCTAGCCATTAATATATGGGGACACAATAGAACATGGAGGAAAGAGAATAAGAAAGATTAAATAGCGGAGGTTGAAGTAGAACTGAGGGCAGGCAATGACCTCCAGTTATGACAAAGGATATAAAGATAACTGCTTTTCTAGTTCTAATTCTGACACACTTTTGGGGGGGCGGCAGCGGGGAGGTGTCAGTCATGGATAAGGTCATAAAAATATTTTTGATAGTAAAAATATAAAACCAAATGGGATCCAGACCTTCTGTTAATGATTACTGTTCAGTCAGTCATAAAGACTTTGGGTCTAGTTAATTTCAGTGTGTGATTTTTCTGTTTGTTTCTAACATGTTTTATAATAAAGTTAAAATGAATTATCAGAAGCAGAAAATTAAAGGTTTGTAATAACTGAAAGTATAACATATCTAGAAAAAAAAGTAGACATGACTACTGACCTGGGACATGTTTACTGGAGGATCAGCCATTTCTTTTTGTTTCTCTTCTCTGAATTTCTCTCTCAGGAACAATGGATATCCAGCTTGTTGCCCTTTCATATAATGGGTTAAAAAAAAGAAAAAATTAATACTATAAGCTATTAAAGAGCAGTACAAACCACATAGAAAGTTCCAAATAACAGATTGCTACCACAATTCACTCATTGATCTTAAAGCCAGGAGAGCACAGAGCCACATTTGAAGCTGAGAGAGAAAATCACTGTCAACCATATTTTTTCATCCAGAAAAATAGTCTCTTTAAATTGATGGAGACATAAGTGCATTTCAAGTTAGTCACAAATTTACACAATTCACATCACCAAAGCAGCACAGCACATACACATAATACATTACAGGCAAAATATACACAACAAAAATAGAAGAATTACCCATGGGCAGGACAGCAAAACACTAACTCTCACAGAGACAGAAGAATACATCCAGCAACAACATAAAACATTTTTAAAATTTATTTATTATTATGTATACAGTGCTCTGTCTGCATGTACACCTGCAGGCCAGAAGAGGGCATCAGATCACATTATAGATGGTTGTGAGCCACCATATGGTTGCTGGGAATTGAACTCATGACCTCTGGAAGAGCAGTCAGTGCTCTTAACCTCTGAGCCATCTCTCCAGCCCCAATATAAAACATTTTATCAGGAATAAAAACCCCATGAACGGAAAAAAAAAAATCAAGCTACTCTGGATGTCAATACAGAAAATCCTCAAGTAAATAAATAAATCCTCAAGCTAAATAAATCTGCCACATGACCCAGCTCTTCCACTTTTTGTCATATGCTCAAAGGACATACGTATACACTATGGAATATTATTGTGCTTTGCAGATAAATGGATAGAACTAGAAAAGATCATACTGAGTAGAATAACCCAGACCCAGAAAGATAGAGACTGTATGTTTTTTTCTCACATAAAGTTCTTAGCTCCAAATCTTCAGTTGTGAGTACACAATCTGGATTAACGGCAGTAACCAGAAAAGTAAAACGAGACCACTGTGGGATACGGGAGAAGTTATATAGAGGAGTGTGGGTTCCCAAGCCTTATGTGGAATGGTAGAGTGTTGCCCATACCCTGGGCTCTCTCAGAAGGTGGGGCAGGAATGGGTCCACTCCACCCACATCAGGACTGGGCTTCCTTCAACACCACAGAGATAAAGCCAGTTAAGCTTCTGTTTCGCCACCAAAGAACTGGCTTCTCAGAGATCATCTTACTGGAAGTCTGCTAATCTGCTTGGAGAGTCCCTGCCCTCCTCCCCCCACCCTCACCCTGCCCCCTCCACCCCTGCAGGCAGCACTTCCAGCACTTCTTCCCTGTACTCCTGAGCTTTGATATTTAAAATGGTCCGTCATTGTTGTTTGCCTTTCTTCAACAGGGTCCGCATATGCAAATTAGGTGGGTTTCTCCACTTGTTTCTTTGTCCTCCCCTCCCCCAACTCAACCTATATAAACTGGCCCCACCACTTCAATAAATGAGCAGTTCTAGAAATGTCAGAGAAGCTACATGCACGAAATCTTACAAACATGGCTGCCCAAACAGGAGCTGAACAACCCTAGTCAAACACTAAGGAATTCTAAGAGCTGGAGAAATAGCTTTCCTCAAAGAAGAGTTACCAAACAGTTATCCGATACCAAATGTTCATCCATGAAAATACACAGACTGAGTAAGTTGTAATTTTATGTTTAGGAATATAGAAAACATACAATAAAATATTTAAAAGAGTAAGTGCCCCTACAAAGTCAATAATTTGGACCATCTACATAAAAATATCTACTAGAATGGCTCTATAACATTTTCTATTATTGTTCCTCACATAAATAAAAATTTGTAGAGGCCAAAGAAATGGTACAATGGTTATGAACAACTGTTATTCTTTTAGAGACCTTTTAACAAACACCTGAGTAGTAAATAAAAATTAGTAAAGAGAGACAGAGATAGATAGATAGATAGATAGATAGATAGATAGACAGATAAAAGAAAATTCAAGTTTCCTGAACGAACTAACTAAGATCATTAAAGGTCTGTCTGTACAATGAAAACTTTGGTTCATTGAAGGAACTGAGGAAGATGCTAACTAGAACATGGGAAGACATTTCAGTCAGACAGAATGGGACATAATATTGGGAAATTTGCAGTATTTCTGGATGTGGTTTATAAGACCCGGTCAAACTCCATGACATTTAAACTTCCTACAGTACACTCCACAGAAATAGTAAAGAGTAACCTAGAATTTGTATTGATGCACAAATTCCTTGGGTACAGAGCAACCCCAGGAAAACCTTGCAACCCTTGAGCTATTGTACTGTGATTCCAGACAGTCAGGCCAAAGCAATAGAATCTGCCCAATAGAAATGACCATGTGAATGTCACCAAAATATAAAAAACATGTGTTTCAGACTAGACAGCCTCTACAAACAGTGGTACTGGGAAAAGTATATAAAAAGAAGCTTGTTTCCTTTTACAATCTAATTTGCACATCTTACACAAACTAATCCTGGAAGCACCAAGAAACAGCAAAGACTTGGGAAACACTAAGAAGATCATACCTGGAGGTGATCTCAAAGTATATGACAATTACAGCAGTGGAAACCACTTGCAATTAACATGACAACACACAAAAGGAGATACAATTGGATGATAATAAAAACAAAGTTTAGCCATATGTAAATATACTTCCATCTGATCAAAATTATGTTGGCATTATTTTCAGGTACAGAAAGATTAACACTAAAAGCTAGTGAATGTGCTAGAATACCAAAAGCTCCAAAATTCCAAAAACAATAAATAAAACTAGAGGTATAACTTTCCATCATTTTCAGTACATTAAAATCATAGAAATGAAAAGAAAAAAGAAAAAAATCATAGAAATGAAATCCACTTAATATTCATGTGAAGAAGTGATTAGTGATGTGCTTGGAATAAGGGCAGCATCACTTGCCTGCACAGTCAAATACAATTTTATATGCCTCCTAGTGTTAACTGTTCTGTAGAAAGTCTTCTCATACCTACAATAGAATAATCCCGGGAGATTTTTCTCTGTGGAGGTCTCCAGAATCACTTCTGGTGAAACAGAAGGTGGCAGAACTGACTCATGTCCTTCTTGCCCATGCACTTGAATGCCTTGCCATCCATTTACCAGTCCCTCCAAGATACCTGGAGTCTTCCCTACTCTACCTCTCCATCTGCCAGGCCTCTTTGTTCTGCTCCACAGTTGAGCAGGTCTGGGTGGTCAGTGAGCCCTGCATATGAGAGACTCTTCAGAAAGAGTCCTGTGCTCAGTAGGTAAAGGGAGGATTCTACAATGATTACCCAGCTGCCATGCACTGTCAGAATACTGAAATTACATAGAAAGCATTTTCAGTTAGTGTAACTTGAATCTCACGTCCAATCACAGCTCAGTCAAATCTCAGGGGCAGAAACAGAACTGAGTGATTGGAATGAGAACATTATAAACTAGGGAGGTTCTGAACTTACCATGAACTAAAATGATGAAGGCCTTCCCCTCCCAAAGGGACATACACTTGCTGAGTAACTTGCCCAGAAACACTAAGGAAGAGCAAGGGATGCTGGAAGCAAACTATCCTCAACTGCAGAACCCAGACTGCTGTAATTCTGCAACAACCAGTCTCTGTACAGAGCCCTCCCAGCAGGGTCCAGACATTGTTCCTTCTTCTGAGTGAAGTCCACAGTCACACCCGTGGCTGTGAGCTGACCAGAAAACAAAAAAACAACCAAACCAAACAAAACAGAAAAACCTTTTGAATGGTTGTCTGGTGCACACCTTTAATCCTAGCACTGGGAGACAGAGGTAGGAGGAACTCTGTGACTTCCAGTCTAGCCTGGTCTGCCTGATAAACTCTGGGCCAGACAGGCCATGCAGCCATTGAGGTCTCAAACACAGCATATACAAGAATCAGTTTGGTCATGTGACCATGGACAGAGAGAGTGCTTACTTGATCCAAGGAGACAAAAGACTATTGCAGTTTTAATGGAATAGACTATTATGGAAAAGATTATTGCAGCTATTTTTTCTTATATAGATGAGTTATAGGAATTATTGAAAAGCTGTTTTCTAATACTATACTACACAATAATAGCTTTTCGTTTATTCTTTCATTTTCTGCCTCCACTGTTTCCTTTTGTAGCTCTAGCTGTCATTAAACTCACTGACTATGTATGACTATTCCAGAACCACCTGCCTGTTTCTCAAATGCTGAGTTTAAAGGTATGTGCCAACACATTTGATTTATAATGCCCTTTCTAACTGGGAAAATGGGACCTGGTACCTCAAACAAATCTGCCCCTTTTCAAGCCCTAGGAACTCAGTACAAAAATACACTTTTCCCTTCTCCTCTCCTCTCCTCTCCTCCCCTCCCCTCCCCTCCCCTGCCTCTCCTCTCCCATCATGTACACCAGACTGGGCTCCAACTCCCTAAGATCTGCCAGCCTGTGCCTCCTGAGTCCTGGGATTAAAGCTGTATGCCAATCAAGCCTGACAAAGACATTGTTCAGAAGGTTGTATTACATCACAGAGTGCATGTCTGAGATGCAAAATTAATGATGGATCAAAAGCTTACTTCTATATGCTAATGTTAAAGCAAACAAACACCAAAGCCCCTATACTTTTGTATTCAATTACAATTGCAGCTGCTCTTTCATGACTAATATCTAAAAGCTCTCCAGGGATGACAAGTCACCTAGGAAGTCCCTGGGTATAACAGGGGAGTTAGTGTGGACAAATGTAACTCTCAAGAGCTTTGTCCTTTCCACCATAACAAAGAGAATTGGCTTGCAAATATCAATAGATAAATTCAAATATTCTACTAGAGTATACTACTAAGAATATTTTGGCAATCAAAAGATCAATAAAAAAAAATCGTATCAATCCAGTTCACATGAGCTAAGATTTATGGACAAGGGGAGACACCCACACCGTAATTTCAGAGTTGGCTTCCTTATGAACAGCAGAGAAACTGATCGGTCACACCCGTGGTCCCTTCTTGCCTGTTTCCAGCCTGCAGCTCTTCTGATCTGGAAGGTTGTAGTGTTGCCTCGCTGATCCCTGATGACTTTCTCAGGCCGCCCCGCGCAGCACCCGCGATTGCGGGTACTTTTAGCTTACCTTGAACTCCGCCTTATGCTCTGAACTCAGGTCTGCACCACGCGATTCCCCACGGTGCAGGCCTGTGAGCTCTGGTCTTTGACACTTCTGGCTTTGGCTTTCAGTACAACTTCCGGGAATGCCTGCTTCCGTAGACGTCACTCCTATAGCCCCGCCCACTCTGAACACTACCCCCCCCCCTTTTTTTTTTAAACACCCGCTTAATCCGACAGCCTCCCAACCTCTGTGCTTCCGGGTGCGTGGCTCCACCCTCGGAGACCAGTCCCACCCACTTTCTCCCTAGCTGATGGCTGTCAGGCTGCCCTAGACCAGCGCTGCACAGTCTCCCCAGCTGCTTGCTGCCAGCATAGATTAACTGAATCTGCTAGGACAGGGCACCCTGGTATCTGAACCCCGCCCCGTTTATCTGAACCCTTCAGATAAAAGACATGCAGCTTAACACCTCGACTTGACTAACAGCCTCTGGGCTACACACTTCATACCTAAGGACAACTGGCTGAAAAATCCGAAGCCAGAGCCCCATCGTCATCACACAAACATGAGAAGCCAAAACCAAACCCTGAAATTTTGACTCCGGGAGAGACATTTCAGGAACTTGGATTTTGAAAATGAATAGCTGTCTCAAGAAGTCAGTGATCAGCCCATTGCTAACAGCCTAGGGCTGAACTCATGCCATGCTCTGCTGCTTTCACCACTCATTTTACTACTCAGAAACAAGTTAAGTGTTCTGTGACTTATGATAAAGGTGCTCTGAGAGAGAAATAATTGAAATTGTTCTTTCCCTCCCTCTCTGCCTCCCTCCCTCCCTCCCTCCCTTCCTTTCTTTTTAAGGGAGTGATGAATGCAGAGATTGTTGGCTGTCCCACATGCAGAAAATAAGTAAGGTTTGTCAATGCAGCCCTAAAAAAGTCAGTTACACCATTCCCATTGTAGGAATACTGAAGAGATGGTTAGAAAATTAGGGAAAGTGGAGGAAAGGCTAGAACATGACATTCTCTAGACTCCATATGGCTATTGTAACCAGCAGCTACTTTATAAACCTGTACTGGCTTCACAGAAGACCACAATCAGTCTAGGAAAGGGAACTTCTGCAATGTTGACTATGGGTAGATTATTAGAAAACTCACCAGCTTTAGTTGTTATCCTCTGCTGAGCTCATCAGGCACCAAAGTCACAATGTAACACTTGTCTCTGGTTAGTCTCAGGTAATATGGTTGGTCCCAGGTAATAGGAAAATGAAAACAATAGAGTGCTTTTTGGTATTGTGGACCAGGTTAATGGAGGTAGAGGTGAGAGTGGGTCATATCTGAGGTGTACATGTTGGTGGCTGGTCTGGTGCTATGAATTTCAGTGCTAATTACTGGCCCCCAAGGTCTGGTCCCTGCTCACATGAGCACATTCTCACTACACCTGTCCTTGTTGTGTAAACCTTGCTCCACCTAATTTAAAGCTGACTGGTTAATCAAAAATGCTGATGCTTGAGACTTGGCAGAAGGGAGGGGGTGCAGTTTTGAGGTTGCGAGGCTGGAGGTCAGAGGACATGAAGAGAAGGTGCAGGAGACGAGAGTGGACTGAGTCCAGAGACGATGATAATGAAAATACCTTGGAGCTCGGATGGGAGGGAGATAAATTCATAGTGGGATAATAGATTAGTTAGTATGTTCACCTGTGTACTTAATTCTGAACAAATCATAGTCTCAATGTGTGGTTATTTGGGGAAAATTATTGATTAATGAATAAATTTTATTAAGTATATGACTGTATATTATTAATATTCATGAAATTGTGCACACACAGACACACGCACACACAAAACCACATATGGTGTGTATATAGAGAGTTGATTAAATTTGGTGTGTTATATACACCAGGAAACTCATCTATTTCAATTAGCATTTCTGACTTACTGCAATATAAGTTTTTAATGTGAGAAGACGTAAGATCCCCTTGTTTACCCAGGACTGTAAAGTAGGTTGCACTTTTACCTACGTTACCAATGGCATAACTATCAAAACATAACAAGCTGGGCTGTTGTGGAGCAGTCTTTCAATCCCTGCATGCCAGAGGCAGAGGCAGGCAGATCTCTGTGAGCTCAATGCCAGCCTTATCTACAGTGAGTTCCAGGTCAGCTAATGTTACACATTGAAACACTTTCTCTACAAAGCCATGAGAACAAATGGGTATGTTTACTTGTAAGGTCATGCAAGCCTTCAAAACCCAGGACTCAGGAGGCAGAAGCAAGAGAGGACTAAGTTCAAGGTCAATCTGGTCTACATAGAGAGTCTAGGATAGCAGGAAATACACAGAAAGACCCAATCTCAAAATAAAATGGACTCCTGGTCTACACAGCCAGTCTAGGACAACCAAGGCTACAGGACAAACCCTGTCTTGAAAAACCAAAAATAAATAAATAAACAAACAAACAAACAAACAGTGGACTTCCCCCTGAAAAATATCTTTTGTTGAGATCAAACAAATGAGATGTACCTTATGTACTACAATTTTGCTTTCAGGCTATATTTTGATCATAAATTGAAATTAAGTTCAAATTCCCAGGCTCTGACTTTCCAGGGAGCTAGCCATCTTTCTTCTCATTGTTCTTTCCCCCCTGCAAAACCTATGATTGTTCTTAATCAGGACAAGAGCAAATGATCCTGAAATATTGTAATTGTACCTTGACATAGATTTTTATGTGCATTATGATTTTTGCATGATTCTGATTAATAAAACACTGTGACTGTATCTTGGCAAAGATGCTTACGGGCCTTATAATTTTTCTGCTTAAATACTTACCATAATGAATGTTTAGGGATGCTGTCTGTGTGGCTTTCCCTGAAGAGTCAGTTTTTGCTGTCTAATTCAAAAAAGATCTTGTTTTACTGGACTCTTGTAACTGCTTGAGTTTCCCCCCCTGAACCTAACATGTTTATGGTACCAGAAGCACCATGGATATTTCCAGAGGAGAACATCGACCGACAGTCCCACCCAGCTACGATACCTATGAACCACTCAATGATCATCATGACAGGGTAATCCTAAGGGTGCAGGAGAGGAAAGGTCTCCTTGGTGGTAACCAATAGACATGTAATTGGAATTTAGACACCCTTAACAAAACAAAAGCCGTAACGGATAGTGGAAACCTAATGAAGTAGTAAATGGTGGTGAAGTCATGACTCTTGGAGGAGAACCAACAAACACCACTTTAGTAGACCAGAATAATCCACAAAAAAATTCTAAACATTTTTCCTTCTACCCACAGGTAAACTTAGTCTTCATCCTTCATTAAACACAAAAACAAAAACAAACAAACAAACAAACCAAAACCCTTTTTTTTTAGTACACAGAGTCCACAACTAGACAACATGCAGAGTTTTGGAGCCCAGGCTCAGTGGATATACCTATCAAAAACTTCCTGCATGTAAGGCTCAAATAGTATATTTGAAGACAGGGTAGGAAGATGTAAGAGCCAGAGTATCAGGGAATTTGCTGTGAGACTGTGTCTCTTGATGTATTTGTCAGGAGTCTCTAGAATAACAGAACTTATAGAATAGTCTCTGTCTCTCCCTCTGTTTGTCTCTGTCTTTGTCTCTCTCTCCACCCACCCCAGCCTCTCCCCTCTGCCTTCTCTCCACTCTCTCTTCTTCTCCCTGTCCCCATTGGATGATTTCAAGGCTGAACCCAACAATGGCTGGCTGTGAACAAAATGTCCAAAAATCCAGTAGTTGCTCAGTCTACAAGGCTCTGCTGGTCTTCAGCATATGCTGCAATCCCAAGTCAGTGACTAACACCTGGAAAGGAGATCGCCATCTCTAATACTGCTCTGTTCATGTTACAGCCCTTTTACCGACACAGCTCTCCCTGTGATACAGCTCTCATTGGGGTTGGGGGATGGTAAGGGCTGTCTAGTGGGTAGGGGTTTTCAGTGAGTGAACATCATTGGCCAGGGCTAAGGTGCTGTGCATGCTTCATTTGCATGGAGAGGAATTCCAGTGCTAGCCTACATGACTACCTTGAGGATTGAAGAGGGTAGGGGTAGAAAGACTACTGCTGTGCATGCAGGTTCAGAACCGGGAAGGAGTATCCCTTACTCCTAAGGGTTTCAAAATTGATATTTTGGGGGTTTGGACATATCCTGGACTTCACTCTAGCTCCAGGCAGTTTTCCTTGGTTGCACAGTCCATGTGCCCAGAAATAAACTTTGAACAGATATATCCCACATGGTTAAATAATGGTGCTCCCAGATATAGAGCTATTAAATGAAACTCTCTGCACCAGGTGCAGATAATCCTAGGCTTATCTCCCTAGGATTTAGTGGTCAGAGAGACTTCAGAGGCAGTCCAAACAAAAGGAGGCATTGGCAGTGCTGAAGACACCTAACACTTTGATGGCAAGAAAAAGGTAGAGCAATCTTGAACCCTACATCCCACAGTACTAAGCTTCTAGGCAAGATGCATGCGCTGCTGCAATCCTGGCATGGCTTTTGATGAGCAGAACCAACCTCTTTCTGGATTGGGGTTGAAGCCTGCCCTACAGAGAGGAATTCATGCCATGGCCAAAAGCCAAGGCTTTGGAAGTATAGTTGAAAGAACAGAGCCTACTGATATTTTGTCAATCATCATGTTGTTAATCTGCCATCTAAATATTCATGTTTATAATACTCAGCTTGTACTACTCTCCAGCTTGGAGAGAGAAGCCTCCTATTGCAGCAGGAAATAGGTGATGCAGAGACCCATAATTGTGGAGAAAGTACTAAGAACAAGCAACTGTGTAAACTTTATCATGGTTGTGGGAGTGTCTCCAAGTCTCTTTTACCTCCATAAGATATACCATTTTATTTTAGAGTGTAGAGTAAATATTATTCCATTGTTCTTCAGTAGTTCAAAATGAATGTTCATAGGCCACCAGATATTGTTTGTTTGTTTTAAGATGGGGTTTCTCTGTTTAACCCTGGCTATTAGAATTTTCCTTGTGGACCAGGCTGGCCTTGAACTCATAGATCCACCTGCTTCTGTCTCCCGAGTGCTGGGACTGAAGGCATGTGCCACCAAGCCCACCATGCTCGGGAGTTCATACACTGTATATGAGCATGCTGTGATGTCACATGCACAGCTTATTGATTTCCTTATAGTTTCCTACTTTCTTATTACTTGTGAGGTATAATTTTAGTATGAGTTTGAAAGAGCATGAAAATGAAACTTTATTAGAGTATTTTTGTTTTCTCTTAATTTTCTTTTATTTCAACCATTTCAGCACTAGGTAAAGAATTTGTCAAATTCCATGCATTTGGTGGGTATAATGTCCAATGACAAATAAGAAAAAGAAACTATATGATATACCTTCATATAGCTTCTCAGAAGTATGAACATTGTGATGTATAGCACAATTAAGAGTTCTTTATCAGAATTTTCATGTCTCTATATTTTGTCTTTAGAATGTTTTTGAGACAGGTTATATGTCATTCTGGGTGTCCTGAAACTCACTATGTACACCAGAATGGCCTGAATTCACAGAGATCTTCTTGCCTTTCTCTTCTGTGTACTGAGATTAATGATGTACAACACCTCACCGGGAATTAGGAACTTTTGGTAGTTGAACAGTATAATTTTTTTATTACAGCTTTTCCCAGGAGCTAGAGAGATGGTTTAGTGGTTAAAAGTGGTTGCTGTTCTCCTAGGAAACCTGGGCTCAATTCCGAACACAGACATAAGAGCTTACATCTATCTTTAAGTCAAGCTGCAGGGGATGTGCTGTCCCTTTCTGGCCCCCAAAGATAATGGGCATATATGCATTGCACAGTAATACAGGAAAGCATCAATATACACAAAGAAAGAAAGAGAGAAAGAAAAAGAAAAAAGCTTCTCACACAATTACATTTGCAAAATTTTATTTTAAAATATACTGTCGTATTTTCTGAGATTTAAAACTTCACTAAAGGTTTTTACACATTTCTTCTCCTTGTGTTTCTATTATGTATACTGTTAGGATTTGTAAGCAGAGATAATACTAGATAAATGCTACGCCAGATTATTTATAACAGCATGTTTCTCTCCAGTATGAACTCCCTGATGTCTTCTAAGATGTGAGTCCTGAGTAAAGGATTTGTTACATTCCAAATATTTGTAAGGTTTTTCTCCAGTATGAATTTTCTGATGTGCTCTAAGACGGGAACACCTAGTAAAATATTTGTCACATTCCGGACATCTGTAAGGTCTCTCTCCAGTATGAACAATCTGATGTGTCCTAAGATTTGTGGCCTGGGTAAAGGATTTGTCACATTCCAAACATTTGTAGGGTTTCTCTCCAGTATGAATTTTCTGATGTGCTTTAAGAGTTGAGCACCTAGTAAAAGATTTGTCACATTCCGGACATCTGTAAGGTCTCTCTCCAGTATGAACAATCTGATGTGTCCTAAGATGTGAGGCCTGGGTAAAGGACTTGTCACATTCCAAACATTTGTAGGGTTTTTCTCCAGTATGAATTTTCTGATGTGCTTTAAGAGTTGAGCACCTAGTAAAAGATTTGTCACATTCCCTACATCTGTAAGGTCTTTCTCCAGTATGATCTTTCTTATGTGTTCTAAGATGTGAATTACGGGTAAAAGATTTGTCACAATCCATGCATTTGTAAGGTTTCTCTCCAGTATGAATTTTCTGATGTTTTCTCAGAGTTGAGCAAGTAGTAAAAGATTTGCCGCATTCATCACATACATACGGTCTCTCTTCAGTGTGAACTCTCTGACGATGACTTCTAAGATATGAACGTTGGGTAAAGGATTTGTCACATTCTCCACATTTGTAAGTTTTCTCTCCAGAATGAATTTTCTCATGTTCTCTAAGAGCTGAGCACTCACGAAAAGATTTATCACATTCTTTACATCTGTACGGTCTCTCTCCTGTATGAACACTTTGATGTCTTCTAAGATGTGAGTTAAGAAAAAAACATTTGTCACATTCCTTACATTTGTAAGGTTTCTCTCCAGTATGAAGTCTTTGATGTACTTTAAGATGTCCGCACTGGTTAAAGGATTTATCACAAAAACTGCACTTATACGGTTTCTCTCCAGTGTGAATTCTCTGATGTACCGTGAGACTTGAGTTAGTACTGAAACATTTTCCACATTTCCCACACTGGTGTGATTTCATTTCAAGGTAAATTGTATGTTGCATGAGACTGTATGTAGAGCTGAAATGGTCATCACATTCTTCTTGTCTGTGCTCTTTCTCTTCAGTGTAGTGTCTCTGATCTAGAGTAATGCTGGAACACAAATTTAAGGATTTCTCACAGTCTTCTGATTTGCAAGGTTTTTCTCCGATGTGCATGATTTTATGTCCATTTGTGTTTGATGAATCAATTGCACCATTCATGTTATTACTATATCTGTAGTTATTAGAGTTTACTATAGTTTCATTTCCTTTATGCAGTGTACAGTTGGGGGGTTCATGAAGCGTTTTCCCAAGCTTTTGACAGTCATCTTCTTTCGTCAGATGTTGATGAACAGTATGACATGTATAGTAGTTCTCTGAAAACGAGTACACATCTCATTCATAGGGATTCTTCGAAAATTAAACATGACCGTCTCCCTATAATTTCTCATAAAAATGTCAGCTAGGAACTACTTAAGACATATTTCCTATAACTATAATTATATGTCTCTCATAAAAACAGCCTGACAGCCTTCAAGGGTCTGTAATTCATAATAGACATCTCATCCTTATGGAAAATGTCGAAAACAGCAAGATGAATCAATTAAATGATGAATCATTAACTTGCTTTGGGATGGGCTCACTGACTGATTATATTAGAATATAGTAGGAAATCAATGAGGAAGAGTTAAATGTACTACAAGGTTCACCAGGTTTGTACTCAATAATGAATGATGTTTGTCCTCAGAAATGAAGATTACAGTTCAGAAGACCTTCCTTTCCCTTATCAACGGTCCCTCTGTTTCATGTAGTTTTCAGACAACTTAACAGAGACTATACCACACGTAAATTGGTAGAAAGGATGAGTTAGGAATTCTACAAGCAAAATGTTCTCACCCACAGAGACGAGGTTTAGATAATTCTCCAACATCACATCAATGTACAGAGCCCTCTGAGCAGAGTCCAGGCATTCCCACTCCTCCTGGGGGAAGTCCACAGCTACATCCCTGAATGTCAACAGATCCTGAAACAATAAGTACATACTGTTTAACCACCTGTTTCTTGGAAGAATACTTTCTCAGATAGAAGAAGATAGGATATAGATGAGCAAAGACAATTACTCAAAAAGATGTTCTCTAATATTATCACACTGTGTAATAAACGTTCTAAGCCTGTAAAACCAGAATGACACAATAGTATCTCAAGCAGATCCATGAAACAAGACACACATTCAAGGTCTGGATGGGTTATCTATCTTGCATGGATGCTGTTTATGTCTCATAGGATCACAGTGTACATTTTGTGATAAGGACATGTATTTTGAAATGCTGTACCTAAAAATCATCCTAAAATACTAATATTGAGTCAATCCTGTCTGTACTTGGCCTTACATGGAAGCATAGGAACCAACTCCAAACATCAACAGATGGGACTACATGAATCTACTGAGTTTCTGTACATCAAAGGAAACAACCAGCAGAGCACTAAGACACCCACAGTATGGGAAAGAATCTGTACCAATGACACTCTGGATAGGAATTCATAGGTAGAATTTACCAAGAATTGCATAAAATGAATATCAAGGATATAAAACTGCCAATCAACAAATGGGGAAATAAACTGAATAGACAGATATACATACTGCTAACGAATATGGCAAAAAGTGTTCAGGATCCATAAAATGACATCAAAGAATCATAATTGAAAATAATTTGAAATACTGCCTCACCTCACGCAGAGTTTCTGCCATCAACTAATCTGACAATAGATGACAGAGATGATGTGGAAAGGAAGCCTTATTCACTGTGTGTATGCAGATTAATACACGCAAATGGAAATTAGTTTAAGATTTTTAAAAATTGAAAATAGAACTAATGTATGACCCTGCAATTTGTTATGGAAGTTATGGTTTCTTTAAAACTTGGGTATGGTACGTAAATATGTTTTTGTTTCAATCCCCGGTGTGGGATGTGGAGATGCTCCAGTTTTTTCACAGCTGGTAACAGCCTTGTGAGAGGGTGCATGATCTTTGTCAGCTGTGAACTGCCTCATATGGATGTGGTCCTTACCAGCTGGAAAAAATATGAGCGGTGGGTGGGGTGGGGAAGGAGGGCTGCTAGAACAACACTTGGAGGAGACAGTCAGAGGAAGAAGGGAAGCCCGCTGCTGCATTTGTTGTTGCCGGCTAAATATCCTGATGATGGAGATTGGTGTTGTCCCAAAGAACCCAACGATTCTAAAGAACAGGAAGAAGCCAAAGAGAACTACGCCCCTTCTCCCCACTAACAGTCTTTCTCTCCTACCTGGTATTGGGGTGTTGGAAGGGACTGGGGTGGAGAAGGAAGAAAGAGATATAAGAAACAAAAACAAAAGTAGATTTAAAGGCATGCCAACAGCGGTTTCACTCCTAGGAACATACCCAGAGAATTCCATACCCTACTCTAGAGATATTTACACCCCATGTCTACTAGTGCTTCAGTCACCACAGAAAAATATTTGAATCACTGTGGGAAAGATTAAGCTTTGTCTCAGGTGAAAGCAGTCTTAGCAGGCTTTACCCTTGGGGCAAGCCATGAATACCTTGTGACAGACTGTTTGGAGCCTTCCTGGGCTTGGAATTCAGGAAGCCGACCTGGGAACCCCACCGTCGCTATTGTTTTCCTAATTGACCCTCAAAGGGAGAAGGAGACCGCCCTTTGCTTGTGACTGGGAAGGTGGGGCAAAGAAAAAACAACAGGTGAAGGCGAGCAGGGCGTGTGGAGAGAGCAAGGGACGGGACCATCTCGTGGGACAGAGACACCTAAGGACCCGTCCTGCGGAACAGATTCCAGAAGGTTTACTCTTCTGTCCCTTTAACCTTTTTTTCCTTCTTGTATATGCTAGTTGCGTTGTATAATAAAGTTTAATTGTTAATAAACAGAGCCAACATCTGGCACCCAACATGGGGCCCGATGGGTTCCACAGTCCCTAATGATATGAGGGAAGATTCAGTATTCCAAGGAATAGAAATGTTGTTTCAGGCTATTGGCAAAATTGCAACTGCTGTTGTAAAACTCTTTCCTGCATTATACTTAGAGGGAATTCTTTGTTTTCTCATTGTCCTTTTATTACAATATTTCATGCTTAGAAGGATTAGAAGACAGGCTAATGGCATAGAAAAGCCGGAAGGGTCAGTAAGTTCTATCCTTTTGGAAAAGATTGCAGATTTTACTGGACAGATGGAAAGGCTGAGGAATGAAAATGAAGGGATGGGAAAGCGGATAGAATTTTTGGCATTTGGTAGTGATGAACGACAGAAAATAGAGAGACCGGAAAGCCAGAAAAACCAGGAAGAGTCAATAAGCTCTATCCTTTTGGAAAGAATTACTGACTTGACTGAACAAATGGGCAAAATGCAGAGAAAACTGGAAGGGCTGGAAAAGCAAAAGGCACCTTTGGTTAAAAAGGGTGGAGAAGGTCAGAAACCAGAGGCAAAGGAAGCCAGACCGACCAAAAGGTCTTTGGAAGTAAATGTACCAGTGGAGGATACCTCCACAGTCACCCAGGCACCTTCAGCTTTTCCAGTCACTGTAAGACATGTAATCGAGCCAAATGGTGCTGAGGGTCATGACGAAATAGCCTGGTGTCCTGTAGACATGATGGATTTAAAACATTTTAAGGAATCCGTCGTCAGATATGGTATACATTCTAACTTCGTTAAACAAATGTTAAACTGCTGGGCCTATCAGAATAGACTTGTTCCCCAAGATTGGAAAAATTTAGTTTCAGCGGTATTGGAAGCGGCACAACAGTTACAGTGGTTATCATGGTGACAAACAGAGGCTATAAAAATAGAACAAAAAAATATCGCACAGGGAATAAATATTAATAGAGATCAATTACTTGGTGATGGACCATATACTAACATGAGAGAGCAAGTTCAATCTGACGATAGAGTGATTGAACAATGTCGTAAGGCAGCCTTGAGAGCTTGGGAGCTGGTAGAGGAACCTGGGAAAACAACTATTCCCTTTACTAAGGTATTCCAAGGGCCTCTGGAGCCCTTTACAGAATTTTTACAGAGATTAGGATCTGCTATGGATAAGGCGATGCCAAATTCTGATAACAAAAAGACATTAAAACTTATCATGGCTTATGAGAATGCAAATACTAAATGTAAGAAGGTGCTTAGACCGTTAAAGGAAAGAGGCGCTCCATTAGATGACTGGGTAAAGGAGACAGTTAATATCAACTCTCAGGAATATCAAAATAATATTGTGGGACAAGCTTTAGTCAGAGAGCCCAGATATCATAATACTCGGTGCTTCAATTGCAGTCAAATTGGTCATGTGCAAAGAAACTGTAGAAATAGAAGGCTCAATAACCCCAAAAAAAAACATAACTCGTAAAAAAAAAAAACAAGGAGGTTCTGGTTATGATGGTAATGAGGTACCAAGACTCCCAGGGTACTATAGTCGCTGTAAAAAAGGGAAACATTGGGCACGGGATTGTCAATCTAAGCGAGATGTACAAGACAACATCTTGCCGACAGGAAACGGCAGGAGGGGGCCATCGGCTCGGGCCCCCATAAACAATGCCAGCCGAATTCCTTGGGCCAGTCAGGAAGTGACAAACCCACAAGAAAACAGGAACTGAGTGTTAGCGATCTAATACATGCTACTAAAGACAGTGCAGCCTTGGATCTGGCTTCAAATATGTCTCTTACCCTAACTCCTCAGGTTGAATGTTACAAATTAAATACTGGTGTTTTCGGACCTTTGCCTTCAGGCACAGTAGGATTGGTTCTGGGAAGAAGCGGACTGACTTCTCAGGGTTTTATTGTGCATCCCAGTATTATAGATAGAGATTCTAAAGGGGAAATAAAAATCTTGGTATATGTAAAAAAGGAGCTAAAAATTGATGCCGGGGATAGGATTGCTCAACTCCTACTGTTTCCTTACATTAAGGGCAAAGCCGCTCCAGTGGAAAGGACTGGTGCGTCCGGGAGCACAGGGACACGTGTGTTCTGACAAACAATAATTAATGATCAGAGACCTAAGTTAATTATACAATTAAATGGTATTAAAATAAAAGGCTTGGTAGACAGTGGAGCTGACATCTCCATCATTTGCCAAAAGTCTTGGAACCAAACTTGGCCACTTAAGAAGGTTTATACAAAAATTGTAAAAATTGGTATGTTATCTCAAATAAAACAAAGTGTACAGTGGCTTGAGTGTGTGGGACCAGATGGACAGATAGAGAGGCTAAAACCCTGTGTGGCTGACATTCCTATAAATCTATGGGGAAGAGACCTTTTACAGCAATGGGGTACTCAGATTACTATTCCTACAAATACTAAGATAAAGAAGGTTAAAACAATGGGTAAATTGGTATGCGCTTCTAGGGAAGAGATTAACGTTAGTGATCAAAGACAACCACAAGCTATGCCCATTGTCCAACCTCAAAATTCTTCAGGTTTAAAATGTCAAAATTTATAAAAGGGGCCACTGCTGAGATACCAACCGCCTTGCCCCTAAAATGGATTTCAAACAGACCTGTATGACAAGACCAGTGGCCCTTAACAAAAAAAAAAGTTACAGGCGCTTCAAGGTTTAGTAAAAGAGCAGCTGAAGGCTCAACACATCAAAGAATCTTCCAGTCCCTAGAATTCCCCTGTGTTTGTGGTAAAAAAAAAAAAATCAGGTAGATAGAGAATGATAACAGATTTGAGGGCCATAAACAAGGTGATTCAACCCATGTGTTCGCTTCAACCTGAAATTCCTTTGCCTTCCTTATTACCTCGGTCTTGACATATAATTACAATTGATTTAAAAGATTGTTTTTTTTTAACCATACCTCTACACGAGAAGGACAGGGAAAGGTTTGCTTTCTCAGTACCTACTCTAAACAGTAATTCTCCAATGAAGAGATATCACTGAAAGGTACTTCCACAGGAAATGTTGAATAGCCCAACTTTATGCCAGTATTTTGTACAACAACCTTTAAAAATACTTCATAAGCTGTTTCCTCAATCTATCATATACCATTACATGGATGATATTCTGCTAACTGATTCTGATCCTAGTATTGTAAAAGAAAATGTTTCAGGAAACACAAAGAATTCTGCCATGCTGGGGATTACAGATTGCTGTGAAAAAAATACAAAGAAGAGATTCAATTACCTATTTAGGCTATAAAATAACTAAACAAAAAATTCGACCACAAAAGGTACAGATCCGTAGAGATCAATTACAAACTCTTAATGACTTTCAAAGATTATTGGACGATATTAACTGGTTAAGGCCTACAATCGGGTTAGCTACCTATGAGTTAAGTAACTTGTTTCAGATTTTACAAGGGGATTCGGATTTAAACAGTCCTAGGTGTTTAACTACTAAAACAAAAAAAGAGTTAATTCTGGTAAAACAAAAACTTCAAAAGACATATATAGATAGAATTGATCCTGAACTTGGTTGCATTTTGGTTATTTTGCCTTCAAAACATTCTCCTACTGGGCTTCTCATACAAAGGGAAGACAGGATTATAGAATGGATATTCCTGACAAATAAACAAAACAAAAAATTAAAAACATATATTAAAAAAATTTCTGAATTAATTACAGAGAGAAAAATAAGGTTGCATCAACTGTCAGGGATGGACCCGGCGGAAATTGTAGTGCCTCTTACTGATTCTAAAATTATGTCACTATGAGTAATTAATAAAAATTGACAAAAAGCTTGTAGTAATTATTTGAAAGACATTAACAATAGATACCCAAAAAACAAACGTATACAGTTTATAAAAAGAACTAATTGGATCCTTCCAAGTATTGTAAAGAGGTCACCAATCTCAGGGGCACCCACCTTTTTCACTGATACAAATAAATCAGGTATGGCTGGTTATAAGTCTAAAAAAATGACCAAGGTGATTAAAAGCCCATTTACATCAGTTCAAAAATCAGAATTATATGCTATCCTTATGGTATTGTTAGATTTTCCTGAACCTCTTAATATAATTACTGACTCTCAATATACTGAAAAGGTTGTTTTACATATAAAAACTGCTAAATTTACTCCTGATAACACAAAATTGACTACTTTATTTATAGAACTACAACAGGTCATCAAAAACAGAAATTATCCCTTGTATATTACTCATATTCGATCCCATACAGGTTTACCAGGTCCATTGACACAAAAAAATAAAGAGATCGACAAATTATTGATAAGTAATGTATTCAAAGCCTCCAAATTTCACAAAAAACATCATGTCAATGATAAGGGGTTAAAAAAAAGATTTTCTATCACTTGACAACAAGCCAAAAAAATAATTAATAAATGTCCTACATGTTCCTTATATAGTCAACTACCATTACCTGCTGAAATTAACCCTAGAGGTAACAAAAAAATAAAATAAAATTTGACAGATAGATGTGTTTCATTTTACAAAATTTAAAAAAATGAGATATGTGCATCATACCATTGATACATATTCAGGTTTTCAATAGACAACTACCTTAAGTTCTAAAAGGACTGACTGTGTGATTACTCATTTACTGGAAATAATGGCATTTATGAAAATACCTACACAAATTAAGACTGACAATGCTCCTACATATGTGTCCCTTAAGATGAAAAACTTCTTTATGTATTATAATATAAAACATGTTACTGGTATACCTCACAACCCCACAGGACAAACAGTTGTAAAAAGAGCTAATCGTACCTTAAAAAAAAATACTTATTAAACAAAAGGGAAGGGTAAAGACACCCATGGATCGATTAAATAATGCTTTGTTGACTCTAAATTTTCTTAATGTAAATGATAAAGGGACGTCAGCTGCGGAGAAACATTAAACAATACAAAAAACTAAAAAATTGGGACAACCAATATTCTTCAAGGACTTAAAAAGTATAAAATGAAAACCTACAATAGTTTTAAGATGGGGTCATGGGTATGCGTATGTTTCCACAAAAAGTGAAAATATATGGCTACCAACTAAACTTATAAAGATTAGATCTGACCATATAACAAGTAAATCTTAAGAGCTACCTGGTTCTTTACAGCTTAACATTGTTCCTTACAGCTTAGAAAACTAATGCCCTCTTCTGTCCTATTGGTGTATATGCAGGTAGAGCCCTGTATTTACAAAAAACAGGACAATGCTAAAGACAACAGACAACATGGGTGATTTAACCCCAAAAACATGCCTCTGGCACCTCGAACAAGATGCCTCAAATGATGTTCCCTTAAAAAATTATATATATACTAACATACCTGTACTAATGATTTCTAAAGTCTGCTTACTTTCAGAACAAAAAACAAGACAATTATAAAGATCGAACTTCTGCCTCTGGCACTACTGCTTCTTCCAAAAATTGCATGCACATTAACAATAAATCAGCTAGCCAAAAAGATCGATCCCAAAAGGACTAGACAAAAACAGCTAGCTTTTCCAGCGCTTGGCCAATATATTATTTTTCTTAGGTACCCAAAAAATATTTTTCTCTTAAACAACATCAAGTAATTTTGAAAACACGATGCCCCCATTCCCAGTAGGTGAGATGGGTGTTTTTGGTGGGTTACCAATACTCATCTTTGCCTAACGGGGTTATTTACAATTAATAAAAGTTCATTTAGAGATTTCTTTCTTCTATCTTTCTTTCTCTCTTACTTTCTATCCCTTTTAATATTAAGGAAAAGGGGGGAAGGAAGGGAGGATACAGGGTTGTAAAATAAAGGTAGATTATTGAATCTACTAACTTCAAAAATTCTACATTGGTATTGTAGATTGATGGAAATTTAAGACTTTTGATTGATGAAAATTTAAGACTTCAACTTTTGCTTCACATTGATATAAACTTAAATTGTATATTCCATTCATTTTTGCCTTATGTATTGTATGTTATATGTTGACAAAATATTATATATTGTATGTTAGAAATTTACGTTCTTTTTGTTCAATGTTTATTTGATGTATTATTCATGTACCACTAATGTCTTATAAAAAACTGTTTGGAATCATCGGGGATAAAAGTTGGTATTTAGTTACGTAGAAATCCTATTAGATACTCACTTTGTTATAGAGCAGGTTTGTTTAATAGCTCGTATATGTCTTCAAAGGAATAGATTGATAACTGTAAGAATGGATAGATTTGCTCTTCAAACTCTTCAGAGATCCACAAAATATGGCATTTAATGATGAAGGCTTTCCTGACAGAGAGAGACATCCGCTCCTGGCCGCCTCTCCATTTGCATCATTGAAGATGGGGGCTTCAAGAGACGCTGGTGACAGAATGGTCACTAGACGGAAAAACTGCTCTACTACTGCTCTTATCTCTACTGCTGAAGACAGGATGATTGTCTGCAATGATCAACAATGATGCTAAAAAGATGACTGTCCAGCTTTAAAAAGAATAGATGGACCAGACCGTCGGATTTCCTGCTTCAAAAAGCAGTTCGTTAGATGTTTTGGGCCGATAAGGCTGAAGACTGATTGCCCCAATGAAAGAGAAAATTCGGTGACTATCCAGACAGTCTGCTCTCTCTGTACTCTGCAACTTGGAAGTTGCCTGCCAGCACTTCCTTTGTTAGATAGATTTTCCTTCTTGGGTTTCTGATGGGATTAAAGACTAGATAGCCACAGTGTTACTAGAAGCTTTAGTAGATTAAGAATTACAATTTCTCATGAAAGAAAAGGACTCTCTTTGGTAAGATAGTGGTATACTTTCCCTTAGGTTAACAAATATAAAAGGACTTTGTTATGTCTTTTTGTATGTCCTGATGAATATATATATATGTATATATATGTATATAGTTCTTAATTTTTTTTTTTTTAAAAAGGGGATGTGTGGGAAAGATTAAGCTTTGTCACAGGTGAAAGCAGTCTTAGCAGGCTTTACCCTTGGGGCAAGCCATGAATACCTTGTGACAGACTGTTTAGAGCCTTCCTGGGCTTGGAATTCAGGAAGCTGACCTGGGAACCCCACCGTGGCTATTGTTTTCCTAATTGATGCTCAAAAGGAGAAGGAGACCACCCTTTGCTTGTGACTGGGAAGGTGGGGCAAAGAAAAAACAACAGGTGAAGGCAAGCAGGGCGCTCAGAGAGAGCAAGGGACCAGATCAGCTCGCTGGACAGAGACAACTAAGGACCCATCCTGCGGAATGGATTCCAGAAGGTTTACTTTTCTGTCCCTTTAACCTTTTTTCCTTCTTGTATATGCTAGTTGGGTTATATAATAAAGTTTAATTGTTATTAAACAAAGCCAACAAATCACCCCAATTATTTATGGGGTGAATGGGTAATGAAAAAGAATACACATAAAATGGAACACTATTCAGCTAAAAAGGAAAGTGTAATGATAATTTGTTAGGAAATGGCTAGATTTAGATTGTGTAACATTAAGTGAGGTCATAGAGGGTCAAAAAGAAGAAGACGCCTTTTCCCTCATATGCAGAAGTAGCCAATAATATATATACATAAAAACAATGTACATGTGGGCTCAGTAGAACATGGATAAAAGAGAACAAGACTGGTTAAATATAAGTGATTAAGGTAGGATTGAATGCAGGCAACAGACAGACACCAGCTATGACAAATGATAGAAAAGTAACAGCCTTTCTACTTATAATTGTATCACAGGTGTTTCTGGGTTTTGGTGATGGGTAAGGTCATCAAAATATAATGGATATTGAACCTATTAAATCAAACGAGAGTCTGCAGAGCTTTTGTTCCTAGTGACTACTACAACCATACAGAAGTCCTTCCAGTTGTATAGTCTTTGGTTTGCTTAATTCCAGTGGATGATTTTCTTTGTTTGCTTCCAATGTGTTTTATAATAAAATTTTTAAAATTGTCAGAGGCAGCATTTCTAGAAATATAACATTTCTAGAAAAAAAGTAGACATGACCACTGACCTGAGACATGTTTACTGGAGAATCAGCCAGTTCTTTCTGTTTTTCTTCTCTGAATTTCTCTTTCAGGAACAATGAATAGTCAGCTTGCTGCCCTTTTCATAT
Source organism: Acomys minous (assembly GCF_964271855.1). Lineage (NCBI taxonomy): Eukaryota > Metazoa > Chordata > Mammalia > Rodentia > Muridae > Acomys > Acomys minous. The sequence continues at coordinate 82,170,247 of NC_140484.1, forward strand.
AATGGGTTAAAAAAGAAAAGGAAAAAATTAATACCGTAAGCTGTTAATGAACAGTGCAAACCACATAGAAAGGTTCAAATAACGGATTACTACCACAGTCCGCTCAGTGATCTCAAAGCCAGGAGACCACGGAGCCACATTTGAAGCTGGGAGAGAAAATCACTGTCAACCATATCGTTTCATCCAGAAAAATAGTCTCTTTAAATTGATGGAGACATAAGGGCACTTCAAGATAGTCACAAATTTATACAATTCGCGTCATCAAAGCAGCACAATACATACGTGTAATACATTACAGGCAAAATATACACAACAAAAAAAGAATTATCCATGAGAACAATGGAAATAATATACTTTGTGTAATAAATAGATAAATACAGGAGAACTGGGAAGTAATCATCCATGGACAGGACAGCATAACACTAACTCTCACAGAGAAGGAAGAATACTAGCAATAATCTAACTAGAAATAACATAAAAAACAAAAGCATTGGGAGTAAAAACCTCATGAACAAAAAGTCTAGCGACTCTGGATGTCAATATGGAAAACCCTCAAATAAATAAACAAATCCTCAAGTTAAATAATCCTGCCACAGGATGCGGCTCTTCTACTTTTTGACATATGCTCAAAGGACTCAATATCCTACTACACAGATACGTGCTCACCTATGATCATTACTGCTATATTCATAATAGTGACAAAATGCAAACAACCTAAATACCCTTCAACTGACAAATGTATACTGAAAATGTTGTAATATACACTATAAAATATTACTAAGCTAATAAAGGAAATGGAAATGGTGAGCTTTGCAGGTAAATGGATAGAACTAGAAAAGGTCACACTGAGTGGAATAACCCAGACACAGAAAGACCGAGGTTGTATGTTCTCTCTCATAGTAAGTTCCTAGCTCCAAATCTTCAGATGTGAGGCCACAACCTGGGAGAAGTGCAGTAACAAGAGAAAGTTAAAAGAGACCATGGTGGGGAGTGAGGGAGCAACAGAGAGGGGAATAACAGGGAGTAAGTTATCTGAAGGGGGAAATGGAAAAACAAGGGGAGGGATTTATTCATGGAGAAGCAACAGATATAAATACAGAAAAGGTGAAGTAAAATAATTGTAAAGATGCCTGAAACAAACATAAGAAATTTTCGAACCACTGGGGGAAAAAAAGCCCATAGTACCTGTAAGTCTATGTCTGCACATAGTATAAAGTTTACATGAAAGTTTCCCACCTGGGTTGATAATGCTCACAAGAGCCATAGATTTTCTAACAAAACCACCACCAGGCATGAGAAGCCTGCTTTAAAGATGTTGGATATAGCTGTTCAAGAGACTGCCAATATATTACAGGCTGTTCCTATCGTCTAGAGCCGCCTACTAGAGGTATAAGTGGGTCCCTATTGTTCAAGGAGCCATGCACTTAAGATATATAACCCAGAAGCCTTGATATGGATCTGATATTAAAGAGTTCTCCCCGGGGCCTAGATTCCATGGTAAAAGAAGGCAACATGCAAGATTCCAAAGGAGGGAGCCAAGCAACCGTCCTACCCAGCTTTGACACCTATGAATCATGACAACGATCTGCACTGCAGGATAACTCTAAGGGTGCGAGAGTGGCACACATGACTTGGTGGTAACCAATACCTCCTATTTGGACTTACAACTCCCTAAACAAAAGGAAATCATGCCTGATACTGGAAACCTAGCCAGTTTCTCTAGGGTTAGTGAAGTCACAGATCTTGGAGGAGAACCTACAAACATGACTTTACTAAACCAGCATAATCCCTAACACTAATTGCTAGAGATGAATTTATTCCTTACCCTCATCAGAGAGAGTTCTTTTAGCAACTCATGGAGATCATTACAGAAAAGCACAATCAGTCAAAAATGCAGAGTTGTAATGCTCAGTCCTGCTTGATACATAGCAACATAACTCCTACACCCAAGGCTTGGCGATCACTGAGAGGGAGGAGAGAGGAAAATTCTGTATCCTGGGAATGTCCAAGAAGCGACTTGCATGAACTCTCATAAATATGGATGCCTAAACATGAAGTTAACGAGGATAACACCAGGAGACATTCTAATATGGAAGGAAGAAAGGTCACTAGGCTTTAACCCTAGTCAAACACTAAGCAATTCTAAGAGTTGAGAAAATAGTCTTCCCCAGAAAAGAGGACACCATATGGTTATCCAATGCCAAATGTTCATCTCCAAATTACTCTGAGTATAGGTTGTATTTTTATATTAAGGAATACACACAAATATGTAACAACAATAAAAGAAATTAACAACTAATAAATGTGTAAAATCAAGATTTTTGGATCATCTAAATTTAAAAAATCAACTAGAATGGCTTTATAATATTTTCCATTGTTGCTACTCACATAAATAAAACTTAATAGAGGGCTAGAGAGGATGGTTAATGGTTCTGAGACACTGATTTTCTTTTGAGCCCTTAGGAAAAAAAAGTAAATCCTTCAAAGAACTAATCAAGAAAACTTTGATTCATGCAAGGAACTGAGGAAGATGTTAACTAGAACATGGAAAGATGTTTCTCTCAGGCACAATGGGACATAATACTGGGAAATTCCAGTATTTCTGGGTGTGGCTTACGTGACCAGTTCAAACTCCACGGCACTTATTATCCTGAAAAGATATTTTTCAGAAATTTTAAAGAGAAGCCTAGAATTTGTATTGATGCACAAATTCCCTGAATACAGAACAATTCCAGAAAAAGATGACAGTGTTGGAGCTATCCCAGTGTGATTCCAGATTAGCCCAAAGCAATAGAGCAGCAGCAGATCCAAAACCTGCCCAACTGCAATGATCTCGGGATGTCACCAAAATACCACAGACATTTCCTGCAGACTAGATACTCTCTTGAAACCATTGTATTGGGGAAAACATCGATCCACATATTAAACCATGAACCTGGGTCCAAGTCTCTCCTGCCAGACAATGAAGCACAGATTTTCATGTATGGCCTGAAACAGTGAAACCTACAGAGTAACACAAAGGGGTTAATACAAGAGGAGGAACTGAAAAAAATCGAGTGAAATACTAATATGAAAAGTACGAAGAGACAGCTTACATGGGGCATATATTTGTTGTATCTGTTTATAGTATCTATCTACAGTATATGGATAAATACCAAGAATCTATCAGAAACATCAAAACCAGGAGTCTATCCAAAAAGAGAGAAAGTACTAATGTAATCAATAACTAGGCATCTGGATGCACAGCAACAGGAAGAGCCAATGTGTACATATTAAAAAGCTCTACACTGTAGGTCACAATATAATGTAAATTTAACATACACAGATTCCAATCCTCCCTTGTCAGTGTCCACACTAAAGTTCCTAAAAAATAACAAATACATTTTCCAGTAACTCTTTAAATGTAAATAGTTAATTTCCCTACACTAAATAAGGAAACAGACTAGAGTATTCAAAAATAACAGAAGAAAATAAAACTTAGCTTTCCTACAAAAGATTTATTTCATATCTAAACATAAAATACTTTAAAAAAAGGATTTTTTAATGCCATGAATACGGATTGCTGTAATGATAACTGATGACTATAATTATACAAGTGACAAAAAAAAAAAAACAAGATTAAAGTATGGAGGAATGCCTTGAGTGCACACAGCAGTTGTTAATAAAGCACTGTTTAGTCAATGAGCTGGGCAGAGGACAGGAAGTGGAAGGCAGGGCTTCCAAAGGAGGTTGGAAGAGGCAGTCGCTGCACAGTTCAGAGTCGGGGAGAGAAGCTGCCCAAGGAGAATCAGATTGGCAAGTGACTGGGATATATGTAGGTTATGAGTCCATAAGATTAGACTAGTTTATTTTAGTTAACTAGTAGATGACTAGTCCTTTAGATTCCGCCCAGGGTAGCGCTTGCAGCATTAAAATACACTTGCCTCATTGTATCAGTTATTGGCTTCCTAGGCCATACAGAAAAGATAATCACAACACTAAAGTATTGAAATAGAAAATAAAGAGTATTAGCACATGGCAAAATGGTCCAGTAGATAGTCTTTGGTCAACACAGGTACATGCCACAAAACCTGGATGCAGACTAAAAACAGGAGAATACATAAAAAAGGTGAAAATCCACACATTGCCTAATCTTCTTTTCAAATGTGAGGACATCACCTCGAAGGGGGGTTTGTCCTCTCTAAGACTCCGAGCATTTTCTTTTACAGTCCAATTTGTATATTTTATAGAAACTAATCCCGAAAAACCAAGGGACAACAAAGAGCCAGAAAACACTAAGAGGATCATGCCTAGAGGTGAACTACTTGGAATTGACATGACAACACATGTTAGGCCATCTCTATGGGAAGACAGTACTATTCTTATCAAAACTCTGTTGCCATTATTTTTCAAGTATGGGGAGATTAACACTAAGGGCTAGTGAATGTGCTAGAATTCCAAAAGCAACAAAATTCTAAACACAATAAATGAACCTAGAGTATTACTTTTCATCATTTTATATTACATTAAAATCATAGAAACGAAAACCAGTTAATTTTGGTAGGAAGCTCTGATTAGGGATGTACATGGAATAAGCACAGCATCACTAACATGCACAGTCAAATGCACTTTTATTTGCATCCTATTATCAATTCTTCTCTAGAAAGTCTTCTCATATCTACAATAGGATAATCCTGGGAGATTTTACACAGTGGAGGCTTCCACAGTTGTTTGTAGTGACATAAAATGGCAGTAAAACTGATTTCATGTCCCACTTCCATCTTTACTTGAACTCCATGCCAGCAAGCCCTACCACATACCTGGATGCTTTGCCACTGTCTCTTCCCTCTCCATCTTCCAGCCCTCTTGGTTCTGCTCCACAGCTGAGCAGGTCTGGGTGGTCAGTGAGCCCTGCACAGGACAAAGAGACTTTTCAGAAAGCACCTGGATTTCTAACACAGTCCTGTGCTCAGTAGATAAAGGGAGGATTCTACAATAATTACCCAGCTGCCATGCACTGTCAGAATGCTGAAAATACATAGAAAGCATTTTCAGTTAGTGTAACTTGAATCTCACATCCAATCACAGCTCAGTCAAATCTCAGGGACAGAAACAGAACTGAGTGATTGGGATGAGAACACTATAAACTAGGGAGGTTCTGAACTTACCATGAACTAAAATGATGAAGGCCTTCCCCTCCCAAAGGGACATATAGTTGCTGAGTAACTTGCCAAGAAACCCTGAGGAAGAGCAAGGGATGCTGGAAGCAAACTATGCTCAACCACAGAAACCAGACTGCTGTAATTCTGCAACAACCAGTCTCTGTACAGAGCCCTCCCAGCAGGGTCCAGACATTGCTCCTCTTCTGAGTGAAGTCCACAGTCACACCCGTGGCTGTGAGCTGACCAGAAAACAAACAAACAAACAAAAAACAAAGCCAAAAGCACAACATTTGAATGGTTGTATTGGTGCACACCTTTAATCCTAGCACTGGGAGTCAGAAGTGGTGGAACTCTGTGACTTCCATTCCAACCTGGCCTACGCGGTAAGTTCTGGGCCACACACAGCGTGTTCAGGTCTCAAACACAGCAAACACAAGAATCAAAAGATAGCAGTTTTGGTCATGTGTCCATGGACAGAGATCTAACTGTGAAAATACGGTCATTGATACCTCAAAACAAATCAGCCCCTTTTCAAGCTCGAGAATCTCAGCACAAAAATACACTTTTCTCCTCTCCTCTCCTCCTGAGTCCTGGGATTAAAGCTGTATGTCAATCAAGCCTGAGAAAGACATTGTTCAGAAAGTTGTATTTACATCACAGAGTGCATGTCTGAGATGCAAAATTAATGGTGGATCAAAAGCTTACTTCTATATGCTAATATTAAAACAAACACCAAAACCCCTGTACTTTTGTATTCAATTACATTTGCAGCTGCTCTTTCATGACTAATATCTAAAAGCTCTCCAGGGATGACAAGTCACCTAGGAAGTCCCTGGGTATAACAGGGGAGTTAGTGTGGACAAATGTAACTCTCAAGAGTTTTGTCCTTTCCACCATAACAAAGAGAATTGGCTTGCAAATATCAATAGATAAATTCAAATATTCTACTAAGAACATTTTGGCGGTCAAAAGATCAATGAAAAAAAAATCAGATCAGTCCAGTTCACATGAGCTAAAATTTATGGACAAGAGGAGACACCCACACGGTAATTTCAGAGTTGGCTTCCTTATGAACAGCAGAGAAACTGGTCGGTCACACCCATGGTCCCTTCCTGCTTGTCTCCCGCCTGCAGCTCCTCTGACCTGGAAGGTGTAGGGCGGCCTTCCTAATCCGTGGTGACTTCCTCAGGCCGCCGCGCGCAGCACCCGCGGCTACGGGTACTTTTCGCTTACCTTGAACTCCGCCTTATGCTCTGAACCCAGGTCGGCACCACGTGATTTCCCACAGCGCAGGCCTGTGAGCTCTGGATGGGAACTGGTCCTTCACACTCCTGGCTTTGGTTTTCAGTACAACTTCCAGGAATGCCTGCTTCCGCAGACGTCACTCCTTCCCCACCTCCCCCTCCGCCTTTTTAAACACCCTCTTAGTCCTACAACCTCCCAACCTCTGTGCTTCCGGGTGCGTGGCCCCGCCCCTCGGAGCCCGGTCCCGCCCACTTTCTCCCTAGCTGGCTGCCTTCCTCACAGCTCCATTGTCAGGCTACCCTAGACCAGCTCTGCACTGTCTCCCCAGCTGCTTGCTACCAGCCTGGACTGGAACTGAGTCTACAAGGACGGGGCACCTTGTAGTATCTGAACACCACCCCTTTTATCTTAACCCTTCAGATAAAAGACATGCAGCCTCGACTTGACTAACAGCCTCTGGGCTACACACTTCATACCTAAGAACAACAGGCTAAAAAATCCGAAGCCAGACCACACAAACATGAGAAGCCAAAACCAAACCCTGAAATTTTGACTCCGGGAGAGACGTTTCAGGAACTTGGATTTGAAAATGAATAGCTGTCTCAAGAAGTCAGTGGTCAGCCCATTGCTAACAACCTAGGGCTGAGCTCATGCCGTGCTCTGCTGCTTTCACCACTCATTTTACTACTCAGAAACAAGTTAAGTGTTCTGTGACTTATGCTAAAGGTGCTCTAGGAGAGAAATAATTGAAAATGTTCTTTCCCTCCCTCTCTGCCTCCCTCCCTCCCTCCCTCCCTTTCTTTTTAAGGGAGTGATGAATGCAGAGATTGTTGGCTGTCCCACATGCAGAAAATAAGTAAGGTTTGTCATTGCAGCCCTTAAAAAGGCAGTTACACCATTCCCATTGTAGGAATTCTGAAGAGATGGTTAGAAAATAAGGGAAAATGGAGGAAAGGCTAGAACATGACATTCTCTAGACTCCATATGGCTATTGTAACCAGCAGCTACCTTATAAACCTGTACTGGCTTCACAGAAGACCACAATCAGTCTAGTAAAGGGAACATCTCCAATGTTGACTATAAATAGATTATTAGAAGACTCACCAGCTTTAGTTGTTATCCTCTGCTGAGCTCATCATGTTGGCTCTGTTTATTAACAATTAAACTTTATTATACAACCCAACTATCATATACAAGAAGGAAAAAGAGGTTAAAGGGACAGAATAGTAAACCTTTTGGAATCCGTTCCGCAGGACGGGTCCTTAGGTGTCTCTGTCCTGTGAGCTGGTCAGGTCCTTTCCTCTCTCCGCTCGCCCTGCTCGCCTTCACCTGATGTTTTTTCTTTGCCCCACCTTCCCAGTCACAAGCAAAGGGCGGTCTCCTTCTCCCTTCGAGGGTCAATTAGGAAAACAATAGCCACGGTGGGGTTCCCAGGTCAGCTTCCTGAATTCCAAGCCCAGGAAGGCTCCAAACAGTCTGTCACAAGGTATTCATGGCTTGCCCCAAGGGTAAAGCCTGCTAAGACTGCTTCCACCTGTGACAAAGCTTAATCTTTCCCACATCATCAGGCACCAAAGTCACAATATAACACTTGTCTCTGGTTAGTCTCAGGTAATATGGTTGGTCCCAGGTAATAGGAAAATGAAAACAATAGAGTGCTTTTTGGTATTGTGGACCAGGTTAATGGAGGTAGAGGTGAGAATGGGTCGTATCTGAGGTGTACATGTTGGTGGTTGGTCTGGTGCTATGAATTTCAATGCTAATTACTGGCCCCAAAGGTCTGGTCCCTGCTCACATGAGCACATTCTCACTACACCTGTCCTTGTTGTGTAAACCTTGCTCCACCTAATTTAAAGCTGACTGGTTAATAAAAAATGCTGATGCTTGAGACTTGGCAGAAGGGAGGGGGTGCAGTTTTGAGGTTGTGAGGCTGGAGGTCAGAGGACATGAAGAGAAGGTGCAGGAGACGAGAGTGGACTGAGTCCAGAGACGATGATAATGAAAATACCTTGGAGCTCGGATGGGAGGGAGATAAATTCATAGTGGGATAATAGATTAGTTAGTATGTTCACCTGTGTACTTAATTCTGAACAAATCATAGTCTCAATGTGTGGTTATTTGGGGAAAATTATTGATTAATGAATAAATTTTATTAAGTATATGACTGTATATTAATTATTAATATTTATGAAATTGTGCACACACAGACACACGCACACACAAACAAAGCCACATACTGTGTGTATATATATAGTTGATTAAATTTGGTGTGTTATATATACCAGGAAACTCATCTATTTCAATTAGCATTTCTGACTTACTGCAATATAAGTTTTTAATGTGAGAAGACATAAGATCCCCTTGTTTACCCAGGACTGTAAAGTAGGTTGCACTTTTACCTACGTTACCAATGGCATAACTATCAAAACATAACAAGCTGGGCTGTTGTGGAGCAGTCTTTCAATCCCTGCATGCCAGAGGCAGAGGCAGGCAGATCTCTGTGAGCTCAATGCCAGCCTTATCTACAGTGAGTTCCAGGTCAGCTAATGTTACACATTGAAACACTTTCTCTACAAAGCCATGAGAACAAATGGGTATGTTTACTTGTAAGGTCATGCAAGCCTTCAAAACCCGGGACTCAGGAGGCAGAAGCAAGAGGGGACTAAGTTCAAGGTCAATCTGGTCTACATAGAGAGTCTAGGATAGCAGGAAATACACAGAGAGACTGTAATAAACATGTCAGGGCTTGTTTCAAAGCCCACTGTAGGACATGTCAGGGCTTGTTTCAAAGCCCAGCGTAGAAAATAGCTGACAGCCCAAAAAGCTGACGTCTGACCAGATGTGTGAGTGATAGATAAAACCTTAGTAGTAAGTTCTGACCTAGGAGCAGCCAGGACTGCAAGTTGGTGATAAGAGTGCCGCAGAAAGCTAGATGTGTGAATTAGAGAGGGTAAGGCTAAAGTTAGTATAAAAACCCTGAGAAGAAGCAGCCAGCTCTCTTCGCTCGCTAGCTCTCTATCTCTCTCTCTTGCTGTCACCATGATTACCTAAAATGCTACCAGCCGATGGGCGCTCTCCCAGGACGGAGCAGACAGACATGCTGTCAGAAAACAACCCGAGAACTGAATCAAGTCGCAGCAGCGAACCTGTTCGACAGAACTTCGCGATATCAGGTCGTATACCCTAATGGCATAAGCTCCCAGAACACTGATATTATAAGATGCTAAATGCTACTCCTATTAGAATTAAGATAGTTTTAAGAGTGTAATGAAATGGTATTGGTGGCTTGGCCTTGGAGCCTTAGCCGCTGCCTTTTGCTGTAGTTGCCTTTGTATGCTAATAAACCTCTCTTGTTAATCGTACCACTTGCTCTTGGCCTGACTCTTTTGTTCCGGATTCTGAGTGTAAACTCTCTGCTCGCGACAGAGACCCAATCTCAAAATAAAATGGACTCCTGGTCTACACAGCCAGTCTAGGACAACCAAGGCTACACGACAAACCCTGTCTTGAAAAACCAAAAATAAATAAATAAATAAACAAACAAACAAACAAACAGTGGACTTCCCCCTGAAAAATATCTTTTGTTGAGATCAAACAAATGAGATGTACCTTATGTACTACAATTTTGCTTTCAGGCTATATTTTGATCATAAATTGAAATTAAGTTCAAATTCCCAGGCTCTGACTTTCCAGGGAGCTAGCCATCTTTCTTCTCATTGTTCTTTCCCCCCTGCAAAACCTATGATTGTTCTTAATCAGGACAAGAGCAAATGATCCTGAAATATTGTAATTGTACCTTGACATAGATTTTTATGTGCATTATGATTTTTGCATGATTCTGATTAATAAAACACTGTGACTGTATCTTGGCAAAGATGCTTACGGGCCTTATAATTTTTCTGCTTAAATACTTACCATAATGAATGTTTAGGGATGCTGTCTGTGTGGCTTTCCCTGAAGAGTCAGTTTTTGCTGTCTAATTCAAAAAAGATCTTGTTTTACTGGACTCTTGTAACTGCTTGAGTTTCCCCCCCTGAACCTAACATGTTTATGGTACCAGAAGCACCATGGATATTTCCAGAGGAGAACATCGACCGACAGTCCCACCCAGCTATGATACCTATGAACCACTCAATGATCATCATGACAGGGTAATCCTAAGGGTGCAGGAGAGGAAAGGTCCCCTTGGTGGTAACCAATAGACATGTAATTGGAATTTAGAAACTCTTAACAAAACAAAAGCTGTAACAGATAGTGGAAACCTAATGAAGTAGTAAATGGTGGTGAAGTCATGACTCTTGGAGGAGAACCAACAAACACCACTTTAGTAGACTAGAATAATCCACAAAAAAATTCTAAACATTTTTCCTTCTACCCACAGGTAAACTTAGTCTTCATCCTTCATTAAACACAAAAACAAAAATAAACAAACAAAGAAACCAACCCCCCCCCCCTTTTTTTTTTGTAGTACACAGAGTCCACAACTAGACAACATGCAGAGTTTTGGAGCCCAGGCTCAGTGGATATACCTATCAAAAACTTCCTGCATGTAAGGCTCAAATAGTATATTTGAAGACAGGGTAGGAAGATGTAAGAGCCAGAGTATCAGGGAATTTGCTGTGAGACTGTGTCTCCTGATGTATTTGTCAGGAGTCTCTAGAATAACAGAACTTATAGAATAGTCTCTGTCTCTCCCTCTGTTTGTCTCTGTCTTTGTCTCTCTCTCCACCCACCCCAGCCTCTCCCCTCTGCCTTCTCTCCACTCTCTCTTCTTCTCCCTGTCCCCATTGGATGATTTCAAGGCTGAACCCAACAATGGCTGGCTGTGAACAAAATGTCCAAAAATCCAGTAGTTGCTCAGTCTACAAGGCTCTGCTGGTCTTCAGCATATGCTGCAATCCCAAGTCAGTGACTAACACCTGGAAAGGAGATCGCCATCTCTAATACTGCTCTGTTCATGTTACAGCCCTTTTACCGACACAGCTCTCCCTGTGATACAGCTCTCATTGGGGTTGGGGGATGGTAAGGGCTGTCTAGTGGGTAGGGGTTTTCAGTGAGTGAGCATCATTGGCCAGGGCTAAGGTGCTGTGCATGCTTCATTTGCATGGAGAAGAATTCCGGGTGCTAGGCTAAATGACTACCTTGAGGATTGAAGAGAGTAGGGGTAGAAAGACTACTGCTGTGCATGCAGGTTCAGAACCGGGAAGGAGTATCCCTTACTCCTAAGGGTTTCAAAATTGATATTTTGGGGGTTTGGACATATCCTGGACTTCACTCTAGCTCCAGGCAGTTTTCCTTGGTTGCACAGTCCATGTGCCCAGAAATAAACTTTGAACAGATATATCCCACATGGTTAAATAATGGTGCTCCCAGATATAGAGCTATTAAATGAAACTCTCTGCACCAGGTGCAGATAATCCTAGGCTTATCTCCCTAGGATTTAGTGGTCAGAGAGGCTTCAGAGGCAGTCCAAACAAAAGGAGGCATTGGCAGTGCTGAAGACACCTAACACTTTGATGGCAAGAAAAAGGTAGAGCAATCTTGAACCCTACATCCCACAGTACTAAGCTTCTAGGCAAGATGCATGCGCTGCTGCAATCCTGGCATGGCTTTTGATGAGCAGAACCAACCTCTTTCTGGATTGGGGTTGAAGCCTGCCCTACAGAGAGGAATTCATGCCATGGCCAAAAGCCAAGGCTTTGGAAGTATAGTTGAAAGAACAGAGCCTACTGATATTTTGTCAATCATCATGTTGTTAATCTGCCATCTAAATATTCATGTTTATAATACTCAGCTTGTACTACTCTCCAGCTTGGAGAGAGAAGCCTCCTATTGCAGCAGGAAATAGGTGATGCAGAGACCCATAATGGTGGAGAAAGTATTAAGAACAAGCAACTGTGTAAACTTTATCATGGTTGTGGGAGTGTCTCCAAGTCTCTTTTACCTCCATAAGGTATACCATTTTATTTTAGAGTGTAGAGTAAATATTATTCGATTGTTCTTCAGTAGTTCAAAATGAATGTTCATAGGCCACCAGATATTGTTTGTTTGTTTTAAGATGGGGTTTCTCTGTTTAACCCTGGCTATTAGAATTTTCCTTGTGGACCAGGCTGGCCTTGAACTCATAGATCCACCTGCTTCTGTCTCCCGAGTGCTGGGACTGAAGGCATGTGCCACCAAGCCCACCATGCTCGGGAGTTCATACACTGTATATGAGCATGCTGTGATGTCACATGCACAGCTTATTGATTTCCTTATAGTTTCCTACTTTCTTATTACTTGTGAGGTATAATTTTAGTATGAGTTTGAAAGAGCATGAAAATGAAACTTTATTAGAGTATTTTTGTTTTCTCTTAATTTTCTTTTATTTCAACCATTTCAGCACTAGGTAAAGAATTTGTCAAATTCCATGCATTTGGTGGGTATAATGTCCAATGACAAATAAGAAAAAGAAACTATATGATATACCTTCATATAGCTTCTCAGAAGTATGAACATTGTGATGTATAGCACAATTAAGAGTTCTTTATCAGAATTTTCATGTTTCTATATTTTGTCTTTAGAATGTTTTTGAGACAGGTTATATGTCATTCTGGGTGTCCTGAAACTCACTATGTACACCAGAATGGCCTGAATTCACAGAGATCTTCTTGCCTTTCTCTTCTGTGTACTGAGATTAATGATGTACAACACCTCACCGGGAATTAGGAACTTTTGGTAGTTGAACAGTATAATTTTTTTATTACAGCTTTTCCCAGGAGCTAGAGAGATGGTTTAGTGGTTAAAAGTGGTTGCTGTTCTCCTAGGAAACCTGGGCTCAATTCCGAACACAGACATAAGAGCTTACATCTATCTTTAAGTCAAGCTGCAGGGGATGTGCTGTCCCTTTCTGGCCCCCAAAGATAATGGGCATATATGCATTGCACAGTAATACAGGAAAGCATCAATATACACAAAGAAAGAAAGAGAGAAAGAAAAAGAAAAAAGCTTCTCACACAATTACATTTGCAAAATTTTATTTTAAAATATACTGTCGTATTTTCTGAGATTTAAAACTTCACTAAAGGTTTTTACACATTTCTTCTCCTTGTGTTTCTATTATGTATACTGTTAGGATTTGTAAGCAGAGATAATACTAGATAAATGCTACGCCAGATTATTTATAACAGCATGTTTCTCTCCAGTATGAACTCCCTGATGTCTTCTAAGATGTGAGTCCTGAGTAAAGGATTTGTTACATTCCAAATATTTGTAAGGTTTTTCTCCAGTATGAATTTTCTGATGTGCTCTAAGATGGGAACACCTAGTAAAAGATTTGTCACATTCCGGACATCTGTAAGGTCTCTCTCCAGTATGAACAATCTGATGTGTCCTAAGATGTGAGGCCTGGGTAAAGGACTTGTCACATTCCAAACATTTGTAGGGTTTCTCTCCAGTATGAATTTTCTGATGTGCTTTAAGAGTTGAGCACCTAGTAAAAGATTTGTCACATTCCTTACATCTGTAAGGTCTTTCTCCAGTATGATCTTTCTGATGTGTTCTAAGATGTGAATTATGGGTAAAGGACTTGTCACATTCCAAACATTTGTAGGGTTTTTCTCCAGTATGAATTTTCTGATGTTTTCTCAGAGTTGAGCAAGTAGTAAATGATTTGCCGCATTCATCACATACATAAGGTCTCTCTTCAGTGTGAACTCTCTGACGATGACTTCTAAGATATGAACGTTGGGTAAAGGATTTGTCACATTCTCCACATTTGTAAGTTTTCTCTCCAGAATGAATTTTCTCATGTTCTCTAAGAGCTGAGCACTCAGGAAAAGATTTATCACATTCCTTACATCTGTACGGTCTCTCTCCTGTATGAACACTTTGATGTCTTCTAAGATGTGAGTTATGAGAAAAACATTTGTCACATTCCTTACATTTGTAAGGTTTCTCTCCAGTATGAATTTTCTGGTGTGTTTTAAGAACTGAGTTCACAGTAAAGGCTTTGTCACATACCTCACATTTGTAAGGCTTTTCACCAGTATGGATTCTGTAATGTCTTTTAAGGTGTGATAATTCAATAAAGGACTTACCACATTCTTTGCATTTGTAATATGTCTCTGGAGAATGAGTTTTCTGGTGCCATTTTAATGATGAATAGTGGGTGAAGGATCTGTCACACTCATTGCATTTGTAAGGCTTCTCTCCAGTATGGAGTCTGTAATGTTTTCTAAAGTGTGAAAGCTGATGAAAGTTCCGGCCACATTCTGGACAACTACAATGTTCCTCATTAGTATGGATTTTTTGGTGTGTCCTGAAATTGGAATAGTGGGCAAAGGATTTGTCACATTCCTTACATTTGTAAGGCTTCTCTCCAGTGTGCAATTTCTGATGGCTTTTAAGAGCTGACAACTGACAAAATGACTTTCCACACTCTTTGCATTTGTAAGGTTTCTCTCCAGTATGAAGTCTTTGATGTACTTTAAGATGTGTGCACTGGTTAAAGGATTTATCACAAAAACTGCATTTATACGGTTTCTCTCCAGTGTGAATTCTCTGATGTACCGTGAGACTTGAGTTAGTACTGAAACATTTTCCACATTTCCCACACTGGTGTGATTTCATTTCAAGGTAAATTGTATGTTGCATGAGACTGTATGTAGAGCTGAAATGGTCATCACATTCTTCTTGTCTGTGCTCTTTCTCTTCAGTGCAGTGTCTCTGATCTAGAGTAATGCTGGAACACAAATTTAAGGATTTCTCACAGTCCTCTGATTTGCAAGGTTTTTCTCCGATGTGCATGATTTTATGTCCATTTGTGTTTGATGAATCAATTGCACCATTCATGTTATTACTATATCTGTAGTTATTAGAGTTTACTATAGTTTCATTTCCTTTATGCAGTGTACAGTTGGAGGGTTCATGAAGCGTTTTCCCAAGCTTTTGACAGTCATCTTCTTTCGTCAGATGTTGATGAACAGTATGACATGTATAGTAGTTCTCTGAAAACGAGTACACATCTCATTCATAGGGATTCTTCGAAAATTAAACATGACCGTCTCCCTATAATTTCTCATAAAAATGTCAGCTAGGAACTACTTAAGACATATTTCCTATAACTATAATTATATGTCTCTCCTGACAGCCTTCAAGGGTCTGTAATTCATAATAGACATCTCATCCTTATGGAAAATGTCGAAAACAGCAAGATGAATCAATTAAATGATGAATCATTAACTTGCTTTGGGATGGGCTCACTGACTGATTATATTAGAATATAGTAGGAAATCAATGAGGAAGAGTTAAATGTACTACAAGGTTCACCAGGTTTGTACTCAATAATGAATGATGTTTGTCCTCAGAAATGAAGGTTACAGTTCAGAAGACCTTCCTTTCCCTTATCAACGGTCCCTCTGTTTCATATAGTTTTCAGACAACTTAACAGAGACTATACTACACATAAATTGGTAGAAAGGATGAGTTAGGAATTCTACAAGCAAAATGTTCCTACCCACAGAGATGAGGTTTATATAATTCTCCAACATCACATCAATGTACAGAGCCCTCTGAGCAGAGTCCAGGCATTCCCACTCCTCCTGGGGGAAGTCCACAGCCACATCTCCAAAAGTCAACAGATCCTGAAACAATAAGTACATACTGTTTAACCACCTGTTTCTTGGAAGAATACTTTCTCAGATAGAAGAAGATAGGATATAGATGAGCAAAGACAATTACTCAAAAAGATGTTCTCTAATATTATCACACTGTGTAATAAATGTTCTAAGCATGTAAAACCAGAATGACACAATAGTATCTCAAGCATATCCATGGAACAAGACACACATTCAACGTCTGGATGGGTTATCTATCTTGCATGGATGCTGTGTTTATGTCTCATAGGATCACAGTGTACATTTTGTGATAAGGACATGTATTTTGAAATGCTGTACCTAAAGATCATCCTAAAATACTAATATTGAGTCAATCCTGTCTGTACTTGGCCTTACATGGAAGCACAGGAACCAACTCCAAACATCAACAGATGGGACTACATGAATCTACTGAGTTTCTGTACATCAAAGGAAACAACCAGCAGAGCACTAAGACTCCCACAGTATGGGAAAGAATCTGTACCAGTGACACTCTGGATAGGAATTCATAGGTAGAATTTACCAAGAATTGCATAAAATGAATATCAAGGATATAAAACTGCCAATCAACAAATGGGGAAATAAACTAAATAAACAGTTTGAGAAGACAGATATACATATTGCTAACGAATATGGCAAAAAGTGTTCAGGATCCATAAAATGACATCAAAGAAACGTAATTGAAAATACTTTGAAATACTGCCTCACCTCACGCAGAGTTTCTGCCATCAACTAATCTGACAACAAATGACAGAGATGATGTGGAAAGGAAGCCTTATTCACTGTGTGTATGCAGACTAATACACACAAATGGAAATTAGTTTAAAATTTTTAAAAATTGAAGATAGAACTAATGTATGACCCTGCAATTTGTTATGGAAGTTATGGTTTCTTTAAAAACTTGGGTATGGTACGTAAATATGTTTTTGTTTCAATCCCCGGTGTGGGATGTGGAGATGCTCCAGTTTTTTCACAGCTGGTAACAGCCTTGTGAGAGGGTGCATGATCTTTGTCAGCTGTGAACTGCCTCATATGGATGTGGTCCTTACCAGCTGGAAAAAATATGAGCGGTGGGTGGGGTGGGGAAGGAGGGCTGCTAGAACAACACTTGGAGGAGACAGTCAGAGGAAGAAGGGAAGCCCGCTGCTGCATTTGTTGTTGCCGGCTAAATATCCTGATGATGGAGATTGGTGTTGTCCCAAAGAACCCAACGATTCTAAAGAACAGGAAGAAGCCAAAGAGAACTACGCCCCTTCTCCCCACTAACAGTCTTTCTCTCCTATCTGGTATTGGGGTGTTGGAAGGGACTGGGGTGGAGAAGGAAGAAAGAGATATAAGAAACAAAAACAAAAGTAGATTTAAAGGCATGCCAACAGCAGTTTCACTCCTAGGAACATACCCAGAGAATTCCATACCCTACTCTAGAGATATTTACACCCCATGTCTACTAGTGCTTCAGTCACCACAGAAAAATATTTGAATCACCCCAATTATTTACTAACAGATGAATGGGTAATGAAAAACAATACACATAAAATGGAACACTATTCAGCAAAAAAGAAAAGTGTAATGATAATTTGTTAGAAAATGGCTAGATTTAGATTGTGTAACATTAAGTGAGGTCATAGAGGGTCAAAAAGAAGACGCCTTTTCCCTCATATGCAGAAGTAGCCAATAATATATATACATAAAAACAATGTACATGTGGGCTCAGTAGAACATGGATAAAAGAGAACAAGACTGGTTAAATATAAGTGATTAAGGTGGATTGAATGCAGGCAAAAGACACAGACACCAGTTATGACAAATGATAGAAAAGTAACAGCCTTTCTACTTATAATTGTATCACATGTGTTTCTGGGTTTTCGTGATGGGTAAGGTCATCAAAATATAATGGATATTGAACCTATTAAATCAAACGAGAGTCTGCAGAGCTTTTGTTCCTAGTGACTACTACAACCATACAGAAGTCCTTCCAGTTGTATAGTCTTTGGTTTGCTTAATTCCAGTGGATGATTTTCTTTGTTTGCTTCCAATGTGTTTTATAATAAAAATTTAAAAATTATCAGAGGCACCATTTCTAGAAATATAACATTTCTAGAAAAAAAGTAGACATGACCACTGACCTGAGACATGTTTACTGGAGAATCAGCCAGTTCTTTCTGTTTTTCTTCTCTGAATTTCTCTTTCAGGAACAATGAATAGTCAGCTTGCTGCCCTTTTCATATAATGGGTTAAAAAAGAAAAGGAAAAAATTAATACCATAAGTTGTTAATGAACAGTACAAACCACATAGAAAGGTTCAAATAATGAATTACTACCACAGTCCGCTCAGTGATCTCAAAGCCAGGAGACCACGGAGCCACATTTGAAGCTGGGAGAGAAAATCACTGTCAACCATATCGTTTCATCCAGAAAAATAGTCTCTTTAAATTGATGGAGACATAAGGGCACTTCAAGATAGTCACAAATTTATACAATTCGCGTCATCAAAGCAGCACAATACATACGTGTAATACATTACAGGCAAAATATACACAACAAAAAAAGAATTATCCATGAGAACAATGGAAATAATATACTTTGTGTAAAAAATAAATACAGGAGAACTGGGAAGTAATCATCCATGGACAGGACAGCAAAACACTAACTCTCACAGAGAAGGAAGAATACTAGCAATAATCCAACTAGAAATAACATAAAAAACAAAAGCATTGGGAGTAAAAACCTCATGAACAAAAAGTCTAGCGACTCTGGATGTCAATATGGAAAATCCTCAAATAAATAAACAAATCCTCAAGTTAAATAATCCTGCCACAGGATGCGGCTCTTCTACTTTTTGACATATGCTCAAAGGACTCAATATCCTACTACACAGATACGTGCTCACCTATGATCATTACTGCTATATTCATAATAGTGACAAAATGCAAACAACCTAAATACCCTTCAACTGACAAATGTATACTGAAAATGTTGTAATATACACTATAAAATATTACTAAGCTAATAAAGGAAATGGAAATGGTGAGCTTTGCAGGTAAATGGATAGAACTAGAAAAGGTCACACTGAGTGGAATAACCCAGACACAGAAAGACCGAGGTTGTATGTTCTCTCTCATAGTAAGTTCCTAGCTCCAAATCTTCAGATGTGAGGCCACAACCTGGGAGAAGTGCAGTAACAAGAGAAAGTTAAAAGAGACCATGGTGGGGAGTGAGGGAGCAACAGAGAGGGGAATAACAGGGAGTAAGTTATCTGAAGGGGGAAATGGAAAAACAAGGGGAGGGATTTATTCATGGAGAAGCAACAGATATAATTACAGAAAAGGTGAAGTAAAATAATTGTAAAGATGCCTGAAACAAACATAAGAAATTTTCGAACCACTAGGGGAAAAAAAGCCCATAGTACCTATAAGTCTATGTCTGCACATAGTATAAAGTTTACATGAAAGTTTCCCACCTGGGTTGATAATGCTCACAAGAGCCATAGATTTTTTAACAATACCACCACCCGGCAAGAGAAGCCTGCTTTGAAGATGTTGGATATAGCTGTTCAAGAGACTGCCAATATATTACAGGCTGTTCCTATCGTCTAGAGCCGCCTACTAGAGGTATAAGTGGGTCCCTATTGTTCAAGGAGCCATGCACTTAAGATACATAACCCAGAAGCCTTGATATGGATCTGATATTAAAGAGTTCTCCCCGGGGCCTAGATTCCATGGTAAAAGAAGGCAACATGCAAGATTCCAAAGGAGGGAGCCAAGCAACCGTCCTACCCAGCTTTGACACCTATGAATCATGACAACGATCTGCACTGCAGGATAACTCTAAGGGTGCGAGAGTGGCACACAAGACTTGGTTGTAACCAATACCTTCTTATTGGACTTACAACTCCCTAAACAAAAGGAAATCATGCCTGATACTGGAAACCTAGCCAGTTTCTCTAGGGTTAGTGAAGTCACAGACCTTGGAGGAGACCCTAAAGACATGACTTTACTAAACCAGCATAATCCCTAACACTAATAGCTAGAGATGAATTTATTCCTTACCCTCATCAGAGAGAGTTCTTTTAGCAACTCATGGAGATCATTACAGAAAAGCACAATCAGTCAAAAAATGCAGAGTTGTAATGCTCAGTCCTGCTTGATACATAGCAATATAACTCCTACACCTATGGCTCGGCGATCACTGAGAGGGAGGAGAGAGGAAAATTCTGTACCCTGGGAATGTCCAAGAAGCTACTTGCATGAAACCTCATAAATATCGATGCCTAAACATGAAGTTAACAAGGATAACACCAGGAGACATTCTAATATGGAAGGAAGAAAAGGTCACTAGGCTTTAACCCTAGTCAAACACTAAGCAATTCTAAGAGTTGGGAAAATAGTCTTCCCCAGAGAAGAGTACACCATATGGTTATCCAATGCCAAATGTTCATCTCCAAAATACTCTGAGTATAGGTTGTATTTTTATATTAAGGAATACACACAAATATGTAACAACAATAAAAGAAATTAAGAACTAATAAATGTGTAAAATCAAGATTTTTGGATCATCTAAATTTAAAAAATCAACTAGAATGGCTTTATAATATTTTCCGTTGTTGCTACTCACATAAATAAAACTTAATAGAGGGCTAGAGAGGATGGTTAATGGTTCTGAGAAACTGATATTCTTTTGAGCCCTTAGGAAAAAAGAGTAAATCCCTGAAAGAACTAACCAAGAAAACTTTGATTCATGCAAGGAACTGAGGAAGATGTTAACTAGAACATGGAAAGATGTTTCTCTCAGGCACAATGGGACATAATATTGGGAAATTCCAGTATTTCTGGGTGTGGCTTACGTGACCAGTTCAAACTCCACGGCACTTATTATCCTGAAAAGATACTTCTCAGAAATTTTAAAGAGAAGCCTAGAATTTGTATTGATGCACAAATTCCCTGAATACAGAACATTCCAGAAAAAGATGACAGTGCTGGAGCTATCCCAGTGTGATTCCAGATCAGCCCAAAGCAATAGAGCAGCAGATCCAAAACCTGTCCAACAGCAATGACCATGGGATGTCACCAACATACCACAAACATTTGCTGCAGACTAGATACTCTCTTGAAACCGTGGTACTGGGAAAAATATCTATCCACATATTAAACCATGAACCTGGGTCCAAGTCTCTCCTGCCAGACAATGAAGCACAGATTTTCATGTATGGCCTGAAACAGTGAAACCTGCAGAGTAACACAAAGGGGTTGATACAAGAGGAGAAACTGAAAAAAATCCAGTGAAATACTAATATTAAAAGTACAAAGAGGGGCTGGAGAGATGGCTCAGCGGTTAAGAGCACTGATTGCTCTTCCAGAGGTCATGAGTTCAATTCCCAGCAACCACATGGTGGCTCACAACCATCTATGATGTGATCTGATACTCTTCTGGCCTGCAAGTGTACATGCAGGCAGAGCTCTGTATACATAATAATAAATAAATAATTAAAAAAAAAAGTACAAAGAGACAGCTTATATGGGGCATATATTTGTTGTATCTGTTTATAGTATCTATCTACAGTATATGGATAAATACCAAGAATCTATCAGAAACATCAAGACCAGGAGTCTATCCAAAAAGAGAGAAAGTACTAATGTAATCAATAACTAGGCATCTGGATGCACAGCAACTGGAAGAGCCAATGTGTACATATTAAAAAGCTCTACACTGTAGGTCACAATATAATGTAAATTTAACATACAGAGATTCCAATCCTCCCTTGTCAGTGTCCACACTAAAGTTCCTAAAAAAGAACAAATACATTTTCCAGTAACTCTTTAAATGTAAATAGTTAAAATTCCCTACACTAAATGAGGAAACAGACTAGAGTATTCAAAAAATAATAGAAGAAATTAAAACATATCTTTCCTACAAAAGATTTATTTCATATCTAAACATAAAATACTTAAAAAGAAGGATTTTTTTAATGCCATGAATATGGATTGCAGTAATGATAACTGATGATTATAATTATACAAGTGACAAAAAAAACAAGATTAAAGTATGGAGGAATGCTTTGAGTGCACATAGCAGTTGTTAATAAAGCACTGTTTAGTCAATGAGCTGGGCAGAGGACAGGAAGTGGAAGGCAAGGCTTCCAAAAGAGGTTGGAAGAGGCAGTCGCAGCACAGTTGAGAGTCGGGGAGAGAAGCTGCCCAAGGAGGATCAGATTGGCAAGTGACTGGGATATATGTAGGTTATGAGTCCATAGGGTTAGACTAGTTTATTTTAGTTAACTAGTAGATGACTAGTCCATAGGGTTAGACTAGTTTATTTTAGTTAACTAGTAGATGACTAGTCCTTTAGATTCCGCCCAGGGTAGCACTTGCAGCATTAAAATACACTTGCCTCACTGTATCAGTTATTGGCTTCCTAGGCCATACAGAAAAGATAATCACAACACTAAAGTATTGAAATAGAAAATAAAGAGTATTAGTACATGGCAAAATGGTCCAGTAGATAGTCTTTGGTCAACACAGGTACATGCCACAAAACCTGGATGCAGACATACCCAGCAGACTGAAAACAGGAGAATACATAAAAAAGGTGAAAATCCACACATTGCCTAATCTTCTGTTCAAATGTGAGGACATCACCTCGAAGGGGGGTTTGTCCTCTCTAAGACTCTGAGCATTTTCTTTTACAGTCCAATTTGTATATTTTATAGAAAGTAATCCTGAAAAACCAAGGGACAACAAAGAGCCAGAAAACACTAAGAGGATCATGCCTAGAGGTGAACTATTTGGAATTGACATGACAACACATGTTAGGCCATCTCTATGGGAAGACAGTACTATTCTTATCAAAACTCTGTTGCCATTATTTTTCAAGTATGGGGAGATTAACACTAAGGGCTAGTGAATGTGCTAGAATTCCAAAAGCAACAAAATTCTAAACACAATAAATGAACCTAGAGTATTACTTTTCATCATTTTATATTACATTAAAATCATAGAAACGAAAACCAGTTAATTTTGGTAGGAAGCTCTGATTAGGGATGTACATGGAATAAGCACAGCATCACTAACATGCACAGTCAAATGCACTTTTATTTGCATCCTATTATCAATTCTTCTCTAGAAAGTCTTCTCATATCTACAATAGGATAATCCTGGGAGATTTTACACAGTGGAGGCTTCCACAGTTGTTCGTAGTGACATAAAATGGCAGTAAAACTGATTTCATGTCCCACTTCCATCTTTACTTGAACTCCATGCCAGCAAGCCCTACCACATACCTGGATGCTTTGCCACTGTCTCTTCCCTCTCCATCTTCCAGCCCTCTTGGTTCTGCTCCACAGCTGAGCAGGTCTGGGTGGTCAGTGAGCCCTGCACAGGACAAAGAGACTTTTCAGAAAGCACCTGGATTTCTAACACAGTCCTGTGCTCAGTAGATAAAGGGAGGATTCTACAATAATTACCCAGCTGCCATGCACTGTCAGAATGCTGAAAATACATAGAAAGCATTTTCAGTTAGTGTAACTTGAATCTCACATCCAATCACAGCTCAGTCAAATCTCAGGGACAGAAACAGAACTGAGTGATTGGGATGAGAACACTATAAACTAGGGAGGTTCTGAACTTACCATGAACTAAAATGATGAAGGCCTTCCCCTCCCAAAGGGACATATAGTTGCTGAGTAACTTGCCAAGAAACCCTGAGGAAGAGCAAGGGATGCTGGAAGCAAACTATGCTCAACCACAGAAACCAGACTGCTGTAATTCTGCAACAACCAGTCTCTGTACAGAGCCCTCCCAGCAGGGTCCAGACATTGCTCCTCTTCTGAGTGAAGTCCACAGTCACACCCGTGGCTGTGAGCTGACCAGAAAACAAACAAACAAACAAAAAACAAAGCCAAAAGCACAACATTTGAATGGTTGTATTGGTGCACACCTTTAATCCTAGCACTGGGAGTCAGAAGTGGTGGAACTCTGTGACTTCCATTCCAACCTGGCCTACGCGGTAAGTTCTGGGCCACACACAGCGTGTTCAGGTCTCAAACACAGCAAACACAAGAATCAAAAGATAGCAGTTTTGGTCATGTGTCCATGGACAGAGATCTAACTGTGAAAATACGGTCATTGATACCTCAAAACAAATCAGCCCCTTTTCAAGCTCGAGAATCTCAGCACAAAAATACACTTTTCTCCTCTCCTCTCCTCCTGAGTCCTGGGATTAAAGCTGTATGTCAATCAAGCCTGAGAAAGACATTGTTCAGAAAGTTGTATTTACATCACAGAGTGCATGTCTGAGATGCAAAATTAATGGTGGATCAAAAGCTTACTTCTATATGCTAATATTAAAACAAACACCAAAACCCCTGTACTTTTGTATTCAATTACATTTGCAGCTGCTCTTTCATGACTAATATCTAAAAGCTCTCCAGGGATGACAAGTCACCTAGGAAGTCCCTGGGTATAACAGGGGAGTTAGTGTGGACAAATGTAACTCTCAAGAGTTTTGTCCTTTCCACCATAACAAAGAGAATTGGCTTGCAAATATCAATAGATAAATTCAAATATTCTACTAAGAACATTTTGGCGGTCAAAAGATCAATGAAAAAAAAATCAGATCAGTCCAGTTCACATGAGCTAAAATTTATGGACAAGAGGAGACACCCACACGGTAATTTCAGAGTTGGCTTCCTTATGAACAGCAGAGAAACTGGTCGGTCACACCCATGGTCCCTTCCTGCTTGTCTCCCGCCTGCAGCTCCTCTGACCTGGAAGGTGTAGGGCGGCCTTCCTAATCCGTGGTGACTTCCTCAGGCCGCCGCGCGCAGCACCCGCGGCTACGGGTACTTTTCGCTTACCTTGAACTCCGCCTTATGCTCTGAACCCAGGTCGGCACCACGTGATTTCCCACAGCGCAGGCCTGTGGCTCTGGATGGGAACTGGTCCTTCACACTCCTGGCTTTGGTTTTCAGTACAACTTCCAGGAATGCCTGCTTCCGCAGACGTCACTCCTTCCCCACCTCCCCCTCCGCCTTTTTAAACACCCTCTTAGTCCTACAACCTCCCAACCTCTGTGCTTCCGGGTGCGTGGCCCCGCCCCTCGGAGTCCGGTCCCGCCCACTTTCTCCCTAGCTGGCTGCTTTCCTCACAGCTCCACTGTCAGGCTACCCTAACCCAGCTCTGCAGTTTCCCCAGCTGCTTGCTACCAGCCTGGACTGGAACTGAGTCTACAAGTACGGGGCACCTTGTAGTATCTGAACCCCACCCCTTTTATCTTAACCCTTCAGATAAAAGACATGCAGCCTCGACTTGACTAACAGCCTCTGGGCTACACACTTCATACCTAAGAACAACAGGCTAAAAAATCCGAAGCCAGATCACACAAACATGAGAAGCCAAAACCAAACCCTGAAATTTTGACTCCGGGAGAGACGTTTCAGGAACTTGGATTTTGAAAATGAATAGCTGTCCCAAGAAGTCAGTGGTCAGCCCATTGTTAACAGCCTACATGCCATGCTCTGCTTGCTGCTTTCACCACTCATTTTACTACTCAGAAACAAGTTAAGTGTTCTGTGACTTATGCTAAAGGTGTTTTAAGAGAGAAATAATTGAAAAATGTTATTTCCCTTCCTTCCTTTCTTTCTTCCTCCTTTCTTTCTTCTTAATAAAGTGGTGAATGCAGAGATTCTTGGCTGTCTCACATGCAGAAAATAAGTAAAATTTGTCATCGCAGCCCTAAAAAATTCAGTTACACCATCCCATCTATACTGTGGGAATACTAAAGAAGGAGAAGAAGAAGAAGAAGAAGAAGAAGAAGAAGAAGAAGAAGAAGAAGAAGAAGAAGAAGAAGAAGAAGAAGAAGAAGAAGAAGAAGAGATTAGTGAAATAGAAGAGAAAATTGAGGAGAGGTTAAGACATCACGATCTCTAGACTCCATGCAGTTATGCTGATCAGTAACCAAAAACAACTGTTCTGACCTGCATTGACATCACACCAGACAGCAATTAATCTAGCAAAGGGAAAGGCTCATTTTACCTCTCAAGTGTTGACTATGGATAGATTATTAGGAGAAGACTCACCACCTTTAGTTGTTACTCTCTGCTGAGCCAACCAAGCTCCAACACATAGCTTCAAACTCACAGTCTCACAGCTGCCTCTGGGTAATCTCAATTGTTCTGAGGCAATTGGATAGCTATGAAAACAACAGAGTGATTGTTGGAATCGTGCCCCAGGATGGTGGATAAATAGAAGGTAAGAGTGTCCAGTATTTGAGGCGCATGGGCGTGCACACACATGCACACATGCCTGCACACACACACACACACAGTGTGTGTGCATATATATATACACACACACATATATACACACACACATACATATGGGTGTGAAATAGCTAATAATACAAAATTTGGCTGAGGTTATTTATTTATTTATTCATTGACTACTTTGAAGTAGAGATCCTCATGTATCTTCGTGATTAAAGGCATATGCTACCATGCCCAGCTCAAAATTTCTTTTAAATGACCACATCAGTCTGTAATTTCTTTTTGGTTATTTCAGTATCTGGAAGGATTTGGCTTTTTGAGACAGGCGGGCCTTGAACTCAGATCAGTCTACCATTCCTTTGGAATGCTAGGATTAAAGGCATAAACCACAACGCCAAGATCATTGTCTAATTTAGTGTCAGGTAATAGTAAAAGTCAGGAAGTCTTGCTGTTCTGTGTCAAGAAGTATGAAATGTTCCGCAGCTTTGCTGTTTGTTCTTCTTTGAAGTTCTGCATATAATCCTGTCAATCTGGTCATGGGGTGGCATTTTACAATTGCTTCAGACACTTTTCTACTTTTCATCTTGCTTATATTATGTATTTCATGTTATTTAAATTTGGTATGTTAATTTCACCTAGAAACTGATTTATTTCTATTAGAGTTTTCAACTTAGTACAATAGAAGTGATTAATGTCAGTAGATATAATATCTACTTGTTAACTCATTTCTGTTAATAAAGTTGTGCTGCCAACAGGGGCATATGCTCAACCATGTTCATAGCAGCCTTATCCATAATAGCCAAAACATGGAAACAGCCTAAGTATCCCTCAGTAGAAGACTGGATAAAGAAACTGTGGTACATTTACACTATAGAATACTACTCAGCTATTAAAAGCAAGGAATTTCTGAAATTTGTGGACAAATGGATTGAACTAAAAATGATCATAATGAGTGAGTTAACACAGAAACAGAAAGAATCAAATGGTATATACTCACTTATATCTGGACACTAGCCCAAGGGACATGTCCCATGAAAGTCTTCACATACCAGGAAAGTTGGACAGACGGGAGAACATACATTGGGACTCTAGTTGAGAGAAGCATGAAAAATGGGGAAATAGAAGGATCCAGAGGGTCCTAGAAACCTCCAAGAAGAACATTATGACAGGTGGATCTGGGCCCAGGGATCCTACTCAAATTATAGCACCAGCCAAGGACAATATGTGCAGTAAACTTTGATCCCCTACCCAGATCTAGCCAATGGACAGGACATTCTCCTCAGTTGAGTGGAGAGTGGGGACTTTCACACAAACTCTGTTGCCCCATATTTAACCATGTCTCCTTGATGGGGAGGCCTGGTGGCACTCAGAGGAAGGATAACAGGCTACCAAGAAGAGACTTGACACCCTACGAGCATATACAGGGGGAGGAGGTCCCCCACAGTCACAGTCATAGCGGAGGGGATTAGGGGAAAGCAGGATGGAAGGAGGAATGGGAGGATACAAGGGATGGGATAACTATTGATATGTAATATGGATGAATTAATAAAAAAAAGTTCAGTGACAATGGAATAGCACCTCACTCTTCTCCAGGCAATAAAGAGGAATGAAATACAGAGATATAAATAAAAAATATCATGCCAAATAAAAAAAGGAAAGAAAGTTGTGCTGTTACCTTGGGTAATTATCAAGACATAAGAAGCTGGATGGCAGATTTCTGTGAGTACAAAGTCACCTTTGGCTTACTGGTTTGTGTTACAGGTCAGCCCAGATTCCACAGTGAGACCCTGTCTCTCTATACACAAAAAAACAAAGACATGATAACAAAAATTTATATTTAGTTTCAAGGTCATAAAAGCCTTCAAACTCAACACTAAGGAAGCAGAAGCCAGGGGAACTCTGAGTTCATGGCTAGCCTGGTCTACATAGAGAGTCTACAACAGCTGGCATTACACAGAGAGATCCTGTTTCAAAATAAAGCGAACTCCTCCCTGAGGAATAGCTTTTATCATACCAGATGCACCATGCAAACCTCCAAAGGAGAGAAACAGCCAACAGGCCTGCCCAGTTGTGATGGTTAGGAACCACATCAATCATCATTAAGGCAGGGTAACTCTAAGGGTTCAGTAGTGGAAAGCTCCCATTGGTGGTAACTAACAGCTCTGTATTACATTTAAAGACACTCTGAACAAAAAGGAAACCATGATAGTACTAGAAACCTAGCTAACTCCTCAGTGCTGGTGAAGCTGGTGATTATTGGATGACAAACAATAACCACCAGTTTATTATTGGTAGCAAAATTATCAACATTTCCCTTGTACCCACGGATAAGCTTAGTCTTCAACCTCCACAAGTAAATTTCTCTATGAAAAAAAAAAAAGAGCAACCAATCAAAATTCTGAGTTTTGGAGCACAGGCCCAATGGATACACCTACTAAAAAAATCTCCTGTATCTAAAGAAAGATTGGGAGAGGCAGAAGATCGGGCTCTTACAAGTAAGTGTTAGTGTGGCTCCTAGTTAGGGTTCTCTGGAGTAACAGAAATTACAGAATAAAGCTCTCTCTCTCTCTCTCTCTCTCTCTCTCTCTCTCTCTCTCTCTCTCTCTCTCTCCCTCTCTCTCTCTCTCTCTCTCTCTCTCTCTCTCTCTCTCTCTCTCCCTCTCCCCCTCCCTCCTCCCCTCCTCCTTCCCTCCCTCTCTCTCATTCATTAGAATGAGTTCCAGGCTGTACTCAAGCTAATCCTGTGGGAATCAGGAACTGTGGGGAAGGGGTGGTGCTGAATGGCAATGGAACCCATGCAGAATCCCAGGAATCAGACTCTGGAGACCAGACTCAAAGGTGCAGAATCTAACTTTATTGTCCAGTGTAAAGGCCTTTAAAAGGTCAAATGGCCAATCAAACTCCCATACTAGCCTCAAGCACCAATAGCAATCAATCAGGTTGGTGTAGCTATGAGGAAATGGGGCAGAGGGAGGTCACCTCAGGAGACTTCCATAAAGAAGGTGGAAGCATTGAATGTATATATAAAAAATAAGAAATAATAATAAAAAAACAAAAACAGAAGGAGGAGGAGGAGGAGGAGGAGGAGGAGGAGGAGGTGGTGGAAGCAATCACCGTACTTGCCTCAGATCCACTTTGAGACTTCACGAGTGTGCTAGGAATCCTTAGTAGAATAACACTGTGTGCAGTGGATCAGGATCCTCTAAGGAGTCTCAGGTGCCACTGATGCTTTACTCGCCATTCTCTGTGACTTCCAAAAGGCTTATCTCAACACTCCCCATAGGTTCCCCAACTGTTTTAATGTCAAGTCTAATCATCTCCAGTAGGAGACTTTTGCTGAGCTGATTTTGGAGGCATATATGATTTTTAAGTCATATCAGAAAAATATAAGTAAAATCATAATTGCCATGGCATAAGCAAACAAACTCCTGGGTGAAAAATAAAGTGGTAGCTTTGGAAGCTACATCCTGGAAGAAATGTCACAGATAGAGTAATTACATCCACTCTGGTGGTGTTTGTAGCCACTATTTCTGATGGAGCTTATGAAGAAGAAAAAGGAAGATAGATTCCAGGAGCCTTCTATATATTGGTGGTTGGAGGTGTACAGCTGGAACCGTGAGCTTGGTAGTTTTCATCCTCTTCTCTCAGGAATAGCTTCTGCAGAGCCATCGGGGAGGTCTCATTGTTTCCCTCAGAGCAGGTGTATGGCTTTATTGCTCAACCAGGAACCAAAACTAGCTTGTTTGCTTCTTCTGAGAAACAGATGGGGCAGGAGGCAGGATCCTTAGATGTATTGTCCATAAGATTCTGTCAGCAGACTAATGGTAAAGGGGTGATACTAGGAAGCGTTGCACCCCAATGTTTGTAGGCAGGACATAGATCATCTTTGTCAAAAATTTAAAAATTAGTGGTAATAAGAGCCTCAGTTAATTTATCATGTGGTCATATTCATGAGCATCCTTTAATTGTTTTTTAAGAGAGGCATGGGCTCTTTCCACTATGGCTTGTCCTTGGGGATTGTAAGGAATCCTGAAGGTATGTGTTACATTCCATTCATAGCAAAAGGCTGTAAATGCAGAGCTACTATATGCTACTGGTTCATTGTAAGTCTTTATTGAATGTGGCAAGCCCGTAACCAACGTGACAGTTTTAGCAGTAGCAACAACCATCTGGCATTTTCTTTAGGCTGGGCCATGGCAAAGAGGAATGAGGAAAAGGTGTCAATAGTGACGTGTACTTATTTAAGAGGACTAAACTCTGGACCACGGGTCATGCCCATTTGTCAACAAGCATGGTATGAAGACCTCTAGGATTGGCACCAGCTGGTTGTAAGGACATAAAGGCAACATGGGGCCACAAGTAGTACAGACGTGTATGAAATGCTTCAGGAATCTACGGATAATTGCAGGAAAAGTTTGTGGAGTGATAGAGCTAAATTGTGAAGTATAGAATGGAGCAGCTTGTTCTAAGTGAGATAACAGGCTGTCACTAAGCCGTCAATCTCCTTGTTCCTTTTGACATGGCTCCAGGGAGCCCCAAATGAGACCGTATGTGTTGAATAAAGAAAGGAGACTGTCTTTGTTTAGTAATTGTTCGAACTTGAGCCATGGCAAAATACAGCAGGTTTAATGACAACTAAAGGTATAACCTTAACATTAGTAGCATATTGACTGTCACTGAATATATTAATGGGATCTTGCCAATCCCTTGAAAGGGCTAAGATGGCCAACAATTCTCCTAACTGTACAGATCTCTGAAAGCAACTAGTAAACACTATAGGTTTGAGGGAATGACAAAAGTGAATTACATAACAAAACATGTATTTGAGGAGTCTGTAAAGCCTGAAGTGGCATCTCAAATAAGTTTTTCTAATAAGTTCCATCTATAAGTTATATGTTTTAAAGGAGACATGGATAGGATTTCATTTTTAGGGAAATTGTTATTTTACCCTGGAAATTTAACATAAAGAGTTGATCAATATAGTGGGATGAAAATGTTCAGGCAAGGAAGTCCTAGGAAATAGGAACAATATTTGTATATTCTGGCTTTTTACCTAATAATAAAAGGGATGTTTTAAGCACCTTTACTGCAAGGGTCAAAATATTATCTATAAAAGGTGTAGCATTAGGAACAGAAGCATAAGCCAAATGAACCCAGCATAACATTTTATTGGGTGGTTAGAAAAGCCCCTGTGGGAAACCACTGCATGGATATCACAAGGCCCCACACCTCACTAGCAGGATCAAATGTATGTACAAGGCCTGCGTTAACATCCTGTAAAGCTTGTTTTGCTTCCTCAGTAACGGTTAAAAATCTCTGGCTGTTTGGCACCATGAAGCAAGGGAAAGAGGGCCTCAGTCCTACGCAGAATAGTACAAGCAACCAGGCAGTCTTGAGAGCAGAAGAAGAGTCACATCCAGGGACAAGCGGACAAGTGGGTATTCAATACCAAATGGTCAGCCTTGAAAGCATATATACAAGGAACATTCTATGGACTGAATAGATTACTTGGGAAGATGCATGGATATATACACACACACATACGTTGGTATGCTGACTCGCATGACACAATCAAGGAGGAGGACCACTCAGGGATGAGTTAAAGATCTGCTGGAAGCAGGATGATCCAGCCCCTGCGGACTAAATCTTGAGCAACCATGAACAAGTATATGTATTGATAGTTATAGAAAAGTTGTGGCTTTTGTGTGTAAAATAAATTCCTCATACCAAAGCCCCTTATGTAATCTATACGTTTTCGGAAGGCTAAAATCATACCACTGCAACCTTAGTCCTTATTATGCACTGTTCGCAGTAGCCAATAATGCAAGATGTTCCAGGTGTGCCAGGATGGTCTTGTGACCAAAGTCGTGCAAAGGATGTATGAAAAAGCTCCTTCAGAAAAACAACTCTATAAATCATAGAAAATGATCACTACTTCCCCCATATATTCCTTCAAGGTCTACAAAACAACTATTCATGCTGATATTTATCCTAGGTACAATGATTCTGCCATAATTCCACTACAGACATATATGTATGCAATGACAATTAATAATAAAAAAAAGAGGCCATGAATTTGAAAGAGAGTAAGGAGGATATAGGAGGAGGAAAGAAGAAGAAAAATGTTCTAATCATATAATAAACTTAAAATTAAGAATGTAAAACCAAAGTAAAACAAAAATAAAATGAATGATCACAGAACAACAAAGCCACATTAAAACCAAACCAAACAAACAAAAGTTGTGTACTTCTCATGGAAATGCAGACCAGAGCTCCTTGAGCCTCTGTCCTACTCTAGGCACAATGACCATAATCAGGAGTGGAAATGACAGCTAATATTGGCATAAATGTGGGAAAAGGAGGTCATACACTGCCATAGGACGGAGAAGTAGAGAGCCAACTTTTTAAACCAGTCTAGATGTCCTTCCCCCCACCCCCCCAAAAAAAAGAATAAATGAAAGAAAGAAAACCTCTGTGTGACTCAATTACACAAACGATGTGTGACAGTATTCCTGTGGAAACAATGATTCCTGTGGAATCACCTTATCCCAGATAGGGAAAGAATGCCAAATCAATGTTAAGAAATCAAAAATGTCCAATTTGGTGAACCAGTGTGGTTTCTTTTTTCAGGGGTGTTTTGTCCTCATGTATATCTGTGTGCCACCTGTCTTCCTAGTATTAGCAGAGGCCAGAATGCACTGGATGCCAGAGGCTGAGGTTACAGTTTGAGTGCCCATGTGAAGGTGTTGGGAATGCAAAGTCAGCCTTCTAAAGAGCAGACAGCGCTCTTAAGCACTGGGTCATATCTAAAGTCCAGTGACCAGTGAGAGTTTTGGAAAGCAACTTAACAAGGCTGTGAGTGAGGGGCTACCGACATGTAGCGGTGTGATGGAGGAAAGTGATGGCTGCTGAAAGGTCCACTAGAATGAAGAAGCTACATGGGACCCTATTATTTTGCAAACCACATAAACGTATAATAAGAGGGCTGGAGAGATGGTTCAGTGGTTAAGAGCACTGTCTGCTCTTCCTGAGGTCCTGAGTTCAATTCCCAGCAACCACATGGTGGCTCACAACTATCTATGCTGGGATCTGATGCCCTCTTCTGGCCTGCAGGCTCATGTGCAGATAGAGCATTCATACAT
The DNA here is from genome assembly GCF_964271855.1 of Acomys minous. NCBI lineage: Eukaryota > Metazoa > Chordata > Mammalia > Rodentia > Muridae > Acomys > Acomys minous. The sequence continues at coordinate 82,203,668 of NC_140484.1, forward strand.
AAAATAAATAAATAAAATCTTTAAAAAAAAAAAAACGTATAATAAAAGAGGATAGTGGAATGATGTGTTGTACAATGTGTGATAGATGTTTAACTTGGGATGGGGCATGGAAGAAAGGAAGAAGAGTGGGTGGTTGTGGCGGTTTGAATAGAATTGGCCCCCCTGGACTCATGTGTTTGAATGCTTGACCATAGGAAGTGGCACTATTAAAAAATGTGGCTTTTGGGGGGGGGGAAGAGGAGGGGAAGGTTTGTCACTAGGGCCAAGGCTTTGAAGTCTCAAATTTGGAAGTCACACCCAGTGTAGTATTCTTTCCTTGTTGCCTGATACACCAGATCTAGAACTTTCAGCTCCTTCTCCTGCATGTCACTGATTCCTATCATGAAGATGATGGACTAAACCCTCGAAGCTGTAAGCCTGCCCCCAATTAAATGTATTCCTTTATAAGAGTTGGTGTGGTTTTGGTGTCTCTTTCCATCAGTAGTAACCATAAGTAAGACAGTGGCTGGTACCAGGGACTGGCTGAGGGTATTGCTGTGATAGACCAGACCGTGCCTTTGTTTCCAGGAATGTGGACTTTGGGTCTTTGGATTAGAAAAGCAGTTGAGTAGGGTGGGGTTGGTACTCTTTTTTTTTTATCCCACCACTCTGGAGGCAGAGGCAGGCAGATCTCTGTGCGTTTGAGGCCAACTTGGTCTATATAGAGAGAGTTCCAAAATATCCAGAAATCCTGTTTCAAAACAAACAAACAAACAAACAAATGGAGAGGAGGAAATAAAGAAATAAATACAGAAAAAATACAAAAAGAAAAGCAGTTGAACAGTTTAAGTAGGTTTAATGGCTGTCCTAGTAGGTACAGGGAAGACAGTAGTTAGTGATGAGGGTGATTTGAATTGTGGGCACTTGACCCAAGAGATTTCATAGGAGAAGAATTTTGTATGTGGAAGAAACTTTTCTTGTGATATTTTGGCAAAGAGCATGGCTGCTTTCTGATACTGTCTGAAAAGTGTGCCTGAGACTAAAATTAAAGAGTTTTGGATTAGTTAAGTTAGCATAGGAGATTTTGAAACAGCCTAGTGTTGACTCTGCTGTGTGGTTATTAGTATTCACTCTTACGGAGATCCATAATGAAAGGGAGCACTCTGAGCAAGTGAAAAATACAAAATCCACAGTTCAAGGAGAAAGGGGGTGTTAGGAAGTGGAATGAGCTAAATCCCATGTTCAAAGCAATAAGTGAAATAACAAAAAGCCTGGTGTTAAACGGAATAAAGGAGTTGGTGCCATCGTGGCAAGATCCCACCCAGCTAAGCTTCCAATTTGTGAAAAGGAGTTAAAGAAAAGCTTACAGTTATGTGTGGTGGAGCACACCTTTAATTCCAGTGCTGGGGAGACATTGGCAGGCAGATTTCAGAATTTAAGGCCAGCCTGGTCTATGGGGTGAGTTCCAGAACAGCCAAGTTTAGGCAGTGAAAGAAGCCACCAAAACCAGAAAGCTACTGAAGATATCATTTTATGAGGGACTCTGTTCCAGCACCAACAAGCAGAAGAACTTGGCAGGTACAGCCACATGGTTCTGGCTTTAGAATCACGGGTAGAATAAAGGGGTTATAGAACCCACCCCAAAGAAAGCCACTGAGGCCAGACATGTATCAGGGCTGTCCCTAAATGGAGAGGCTATTGTATGAAGCTGTAGAGGTAAAGCCTAAATTGTCTTGGAGACCTAAAATATTGGAGATGCCAGTCCCATGGGATACCTGCTGAGGAAAGTTACTAATAGGGAGTGGAACCAGCCCAAGAGAGAGAAGTATGTGACAGTCAACAAAGCTAAAAAGAGGTGGAGATCTGAAGAGTGCTTTGACATCAGATATGGAAGCACAGAGTTTGAAATTTGCCCATCAAATTTCAATCTTGCTTTGGACCACTATTTCTTCATTGTGTTCCTTTTCCTCCCTTTTGGAACAGTAATGTATATCCTGTGCCGTTATATGTTGGAAGTATGTGATCTGCTTTATCATTTTGATTTTACAGGGGATTACAGTTATGAGAGTGACATGAATCTCAGAAAAGACTTGAGGCTTTTAAACAATGTTGAGACTGTGACAGACTATGGAGACTTTTGAAGATGGACTGAATGCATTTCTGCATTATGTTGTGGCTACAAGCTTATGGGGGGCAGGCAGTGGAATATAGTGGTTTAAGTAGGACTGGCGCGTACAAACTCCTGTGTCTGAATGCTTGGCCATAGGGATTGGCACTGTTAAGAGGTGTGGTCTTGTTGGAATAGGTGTGGTCTTGTTGAGGGAAGTGTTCCACTAGGGGTGGGTTTTCAGGTCCCAGGTACTGAGGCCATGCCAGTCTGTCATTCTCTTCCTACTGTGTGCTGATTCAGGTGTAGGACTCTCAATACTCTCTCCAGCACTGTGTCATCAGGCTTACTGCAATGATGATAATAGACTAACTCTCTGAAATGTAAGCGAGCCCCAATTAAATGTTTTACTTTCTAAGATTTGATGTGGTCATGGTGCCTCTTCACAGCAATAAAAAAAAACCCTAAGATAGTGTTGTAAGCAAAAAGAAGGATGAAGAAGCTTTGTGAAGTCCTACTATCTTAAAAATTAATAGTAAATAGAAATGTTAAAATCTTTGAACACAGGTATCCTACATGGGTAAATAATTCTGTCCCCAGACACCTGGGCTATTAAATGGAACTCTGTACCAGGTATTGGTCATCTTGTCTATACCTTCCTCTTCAGGGAGGAACAAAACAAAGCACATCATTGCCTTGCATATCCCTTGCTTGGCTGCCATAAAATACCAAACACTTTGGCTACAAAACTGAGAGCAGTATTTTTTTTTGAGACAGGGTTTCTCTGGGCACCTCATTTTGCAGACCAGGCTGGCCTCAAACTCACAGAGTGCTGCCTGCCTCTGCCTCCAGAGTGCTGAGATTAAAGGCGTGTACCACCAAGCTGAGCTGAGAGAGCAATCTTGAACTTACCAGGAAACTGTCCCTGCTGGCTAGTTTTTTTGTTTGTTTGTTTTGTTTTTTGTTTTTTTTGTTAGTACTGTAAGGCCCTATGCAAGTTCTTGCCAGAGAACAGATATCAAGGATCTTACTTACTCTTGTACCCTGCATCTTGCAGTACCAACCTACTAGCCAGGATATGTGGACGGGTGAAATACAAGCACAGCTGCTTATGGACGTATAGAACATCTCTTGATTGGATTGAGGCCTGCCCCATAGACAGAAATTCATACCTGATCATGTAAACGTGGTAAAAATTCATGGCATGGGAATTAGATCCAAGGGCAGAACCTAGTGATGTTTTGTTAATGACCACTTTACCTGACATCTAAACACTCATTTTTATTTTTGTTTCTTTATTTATTATTCTTGCGTATATTACATCTCTAGTGCAGCTTTACTTCCCTCTGTTCCTCCCAGTCCCTCCCTTCCATCTTCCCTCTTCTCCAGATCCACTTCTCCTCCATTTCACTTATGAAAAGAGCAGGATTCCCTGGGATATCAATTTAACAAAGCATAACAAGTTACAGTAACACAAGGCACATAACCTCATATCAAGGCTGAATACAGCAACCCAGTAGGAGGAAAAAGGGCCCCAGGATCAGGGAAAAGAGCCAGAGACAACCCCCACTTCAACTGTTAGGAGTCTCACAAGAACACCAAGGTACACAACTATAATATATATGCAGAGGACCTAGCTTAGACGTATGCAGGCTCCCTGATTGTCACTTCAGTCTCTGAACCACTATGAGTCCTGCTTAGTTGATTCTGTAGGGTTTTTTTTTTTGTGGTGTCCTTGACCCTTCTGGCTCCTACAATCCTCTTCCATTGATTCCCTGAGCGCCACCTAATGTTTGGCTGCGAGTCTCTGCATTTGCTCACATTAGCTGCTGGATGATACCTCTATGATGATGATTATGCTAGGTTCAGGTCTATGCATAGAGCAGAATATCATTAGGAATCATTTTACTGACACCCCCCCCCCCCGTTTTTTTTTTTTTTAACCAGTTGTGTTTGGTTCTATGCCTTGTCTCTGGGCTATCCAGGCTCTGGTTCCTAGAACATCTAGGCAGTGCCAGGCATGGGTTCTCTCTTCTGATGTGGGTCTGAAATTGGACCAGTCATTGATTGGCCACTCCCACAAATTCTGTGCTGCCACCCTTACCCTAGCACATCTTGCAGGCAGGATAAATTGTAGGTTTTAGGGTTTGTGACTGGTTTGATGTCCCAGTTCCACAGCTGGAAGCTTTGCCTGGTACAGAAGATGACCAATTCACGCTCCATATCTACCGTTACAAGGGGCCTTTGTTGGGGCTACCATTCTAGATTCAGTTTTCATTGAACTAGATTTCCACACTGCCTCTGAAATGCCCAATAAGAGTAGTTTCTCCCAGTACTCTCTCCCCCAACCTCTACCTGATCACTCTTATTCCCATCTCCAACCTACCCAAGTCCTCCTATAAAATCTATTCTATTTTCCCTTACCAGGGAGACCCCACTTAAACCAACCTTGTTAGTTAGCCTTTCTGGGTCTGTAGATTGCACCATGATTGTCCTTTACTTAACAGCTAATGTCCACTTATAAATTAGTATGTAGCATGTTTGTCTTTCTGAGTCTAGGTTACTTTACTCGGGATTTTTTTTTAGTTCCCTCTATTTTCTTGTAAGTTTTATGATGTCATTTTTAACAACTGAATTGTAATCTATTGTGTAAATATACCACACTTTTATATCCATTCGTTGTTTGAGGGACATGTGGGTTGTTTCAAGATTCTGGCTATTATGAGTAAAGTTGCTTTAAACATAGTTGAGAAAGTGTCCTTGTGGTAGGATGGAATGTCCTTTGGGTATATGTCCAGAAGTGGACTAGCTTGGTCTTGAGGGAGATTGATTCCCAATTTTCTGAGAAACGGCCATATTAATTTTCTGTTTGCCTTTGAGACAAGGTTCCTCTGTGTAATAGCTAGCCATGGCTGTATTGGAACTCTCTTTGTAGACCAGGCTGGCATCAAACTCACATACTGATTTTTAAGATTTATTTATTTATTATGTACACAGTGTTCTGCCTGCATGTAACACCTCCAGGCCAGAAGAGGGCATCAAATTTCATTATAGATGGTTGTGAGCCATCATGTGGTTGCTGGGAAACGAACTCAGGACCTTCGGAAGAGCAGCCAGTGCTCTTAACCTCTGAGGAATCTCTCCAGCCCTCACATATTTATTTTGAGGTACAAGTCTGCACTTCCACCAGCAATGGAGGAGGTATCCCATTGCTCCACATCCTCATCAGCTTGAGCTGTCATTTGTGTTTTTGAGTGTGGCATGCAGGTTTTGAAAGTATGACTTAATGCTTCTTTGCATTTCCTCAATATCTGTTGCTATGTCCCCCTTTTTGTTTCTGACTTTTACAATTTGGATATTCTCCCTGTGTCTTTTCATTAGTTTGGACAAGGGTTTATCCATCTTGTTTATTTTCTAAAAGAACAAACTTTTTGTTTCACTGAGTCCTCACGTTCTCTTGGTATTTTATTGATTTTAGCTATCAGTTTAATTGTATCCTCCCTTCTACTCCTCTTGGGTGAGCTTGCTTCATTTTGTTCTAGAGCTTTCCAGTGTGTTGTTAAGTTGCTACTCTGAGATTTCTCTAATTTATGCAGGCACTTAGTGCTGGGAACTTTCCTGTTAGCACTGTTTGTGTCCCATAAGTTTGGTTATGTTGAACATTCGTTTTCATTGAATTCTATGAAGTCTTTATGAACTTTATGAAAAAAGTTCTATGAACTTCTTTATGTCTGCCTTGACCCCAAAGTCGTTCAGTAGAGAGTTGTTCAGTTCTCGTGAGTTTGTAGGCTTTCTATTGTTTCTGTAATTATTGAAATCTAGTTTTTAATCTGTGGTGTCCTGATAGGATTCATGTGGTTATTTCTTAGGTCTATTTACTTGGAAATTATTTTTCCAACTGTTTATGCTGAGGGGATGTCTATCTTTGATGTTGAGGTGTGTTTCTTGTATGCAGAAAGATGGATCCTGTTTTCATATCCATTCTGTTGACCTGTGTCATTTTTACTGGGAATTAAGTCTGATATTGTGCACTTTCCTTCACTTTGATTTTGCTGGCTTGAGATTATTATTTCCTGTGTTTTTATGGGTGTAATTAACCTCCTTGGGTTTGAGTTTTCTTTTTAGTATCTTTTGTTGGGCTGTATTTGTTGATATTGTTTGAATTTAATGTTACCATGAAATATCTTGATAATATTTTGCTGGGTATAGTGGTTTTGGCCAGCATATGCAGTCTCTTAAAGTCCACAACATACATGTCCCGGCCCTTCTGCCTTTTAAACTCTCTGCTAAGAGTTGGGTGCAATTCTACCTTTATATATTCTTGCTTTTCTCCTCCTCTTGCAGCTTTTAACAATCCTTCTTTGTTCTGTATGTGTAGTATTTTCACTATTATGTGGTGAGGGGACTTTCTTTTCTGGTCAAATCTGTTTCCTATTATGATGCTTCTTGTACCATTACAGGCACTTAAGTCCTTAGGTTGGTAAAATTATTTTTCATGATCTTGTTGAAAATACTTTCTGGGCCTTTGATGTGGGCTTCTTGTTCTCCTTCTATTCTGATTATTCTAGGATTTAGTCTTTTCATAGTGTCCCAGATTTCCTGGATGTTTTGTGTCAGGAAATTTTTAGATTTAGCATTGCCTTTGACTGAAGAATATATTTCTTTTATTGTGTCTTCAACAGTTGAGATTCTTTCTTTCACCTCTTGCATTCTGTTGGTGATGCTTAAGTCTGTAGCTGCCATTCTGCAGGCAGGCTGGCAGCGTACCTGCTGTTAGTGGTGGGCCTACCCCAGAGCAGCAATGTCTCTGAGATTTGGGAGTGATGATGCAGCAGGTGGGGGCAGGCAAAGGTTGCAAGCTGGCTGGGTCTTTGTGATCAGAGCGGAGGGTGTGGAGAAGATCTGCTAGCAGACAGGCAGCCTATCTGTTCTTCTGGCTGGTGGGGCCTGTGCCTATTCTTCTGATTGGGATAGCCTGCACTTTAACAATCATGTTTATAATTATCAGTTTGTACTATTCTTACCCTTAGGAAAAAAGTCTACTCTTCCCAAGTACCATAGCCTTTGCCTGTAATCCTAGAACTCAGGGAGGCAGAAGCAGGTGGATCTCTGCAAAGTGAGTCCAGGACAGGCAAGGCTACACAGTGAAATTCTGTCTCAAAACAACAACAACAACAACAACAACAACAACAACAACAACAAAAAAAAAATACTCATGCAGCTTTTGGTGAATAATACAGAGACTCATAACTGTTCAAAATATCGAGAATAAGCAAGTTTGGGCCAACTACCATTTCATCATGGCTGAAAGAGGACCTAAGGAGTCTCCCTTCTCACAATAAAGGTAAATAGCAGCTAATGGCTGCTATATTACTTTATTTTAGACTTTGGAGTAAATAGTTTCCAATTTCTCTTCAGTATTTCAAAATGAATTCCCAAATGCCTTTGGAATTGTTTTTCAAAACTGGGAGTCTCTGTAACCTTGGACCAGGCAATCCTTGAACTCACAGAGATCTACCTGCCTCTGCCTCCAGTGTGCTGGGATTAAAGGCTTGTGTTACCATGCCCAGCATTTCAGCCTTGTATGAACATGCATATTGTTGTTACATTCACAGCTGTTCTCTTTACAGTTTCTCACCTTGATATTTGTATGGTTTGACTCTAGCATTAAGGTTTTTTGTTTTGTTTTGTTTTGTTTTGGTTTGGTTTTTTGTTTTGTTTTGTTTTGTTTTGTTTTTAGTTTTTTAGAGACAAGGTTGGCCTCAAACTCACAGTGATCTGCCTCCCTCTGCCTCCCCAGTGCTGGAGTTAAAGGCGTGGGCCAGCATGCCTGGCTAATATTAATATTTTTAAAGGTGAATAAAAGATGAGAAATTATTGGACTGTTTTCTTTTATTTCTTCTACTAATTTTTATTCTTATGGACATTGGCCTGTCTGTGTGCCTATGTGAGGGTGTTGCATCCTGGAATTATAGACAGTTGTGAGCTGCCGTGTGGGTTCTAGGAATTGAACCTGATCCTCTGAAAGGGCGGTCAGTGCTCTTAACCATTGAACCATCTTTCCAGCCCTTTGGAGTATTTTCTTTCATGATGAATTTTCTTTTATGTCTACAGTTTCAGCATTATATAAAGCATTTGTCAAAGTGAATATATTTGGGAGTAGAATTTCCAATCATTACCAAGACCTGAGGATTTTATGGTATACCTTTACGTGGTTTCTCAGAAGTATGCATTTTCATGTACAGCAGAAATAAAGGGAAAAATAAAGGTTTTTGTCACACATTTTTAGTGTTACTATATCATTTTGTCTTACAGTTTTTAAATACAGGGTTATTTAGTCCTGGCTGTCCTGGAACTCATTATGTACACCAGGAAGGCCTCACACTCACAGAAATCTTCCTACCTCTGTGTCCTGAGTGTTCTAATTAAAGGTGAGCACCACAATGCCTGGTATTATTATAAAGTTTTGGATGTTGAACAAGCGTGTTTTATTACAACTTTTCCAAGGGTCTGGAGAGAAGGCTTAGCAGTCAAGAGTTACTCTTCCAGAGGACCAGGGTTCAAGTCCCATCACACACATAATAAATTACAACTGCCTACTGCACCAGCTTCATCAGGGCACCTGATACTCTTCTTGTCTCCATAGGCAAGGGAAATTCATGTTGTGTACAAACATACATGCAAAGTACTTATACAAAATTTTAAAAATCTAACCTGGTGATGGTAGAACATGCTTTAAATCCCAGCACTAGACAGACAGGTAGATCTCTGAGTTCAAGGCTAGTCTGATCTACGAAGAATTTTCTAGAATGGCTGGAGTTAGACAGAGAAACTTTGTCTCAAAAAACCAACCAGACCAAAAAAGGGGGACACAAAACTATTTTCCTACAGTTACATTTGCAGAACTTTATTTTAATATAAACTCTGTGATACTTTTCTAAAAATTAATCCTTCTTAAAAGGCATTCACAAGCTTCCTTTCTTTGTATGTCTATTATGTATACTGTTATGACTTGTTAGCAGCAAATATTGGAGGAATGCTAAATCACATTAATTGCAATGACATTTCCCTCTCCAGTATATATATTTTGATGTGCTCCAAGAGTTGAACACTTAGTAAAAGATTCCCCACATTCTTTACATATGCAGGGTCTCTTTCTCGTATGAACTCTATAATGTGTTCTAAGAGTTGAAAGCTGGATAAAGAACTTGTCACAGTCTTTGTATTTGTAAGGTTTCTTTCTCTCCAGTATGAATTTTCTGATGTGGTTTAAGATATGGGCTCTGTAAAGTTTCTCTCTATTGTCTTTGATGTGTTGTAAGATTTATGCACTGAGTAAAGGATTTGACACAAACATTGCATGTGTAAGGTTTCTCTCCAGTAGGAATTCCCTGATTATGCTGAGGCTTGAGGTAGCGCTGAAGCGATTCCCACACATATGTGGTTACTCTCCATTGTATATTGTTTGTTGCAAAAGAGTATAGGTAGAACCAAAACAGTTCTCAAATTATTCCTGTCTGTGTACTTTCTTTGCAGTGTAGTCTCTGGTCTTGACTAATGTTGGAACACAAATGTAAAGATTTCTCATAGTCTTTAGATTTTCAAGGTTTTTCCTCTAGTGTGCATGCTTTTATGTCTTTCTGGGTTTGACAAGTCAATAGAGGCATCCTTGTGATTACTGTGTTGTCAGTTTATTAGAGTTTTCTGTAGTTTCACTTCTTATATAAAGTGCATGGGTGAAGGGTTCATGGAACATTTTGCCAAGCTTATTATGTTGACAGGGCTCCTATTCAGTCTCCCATGTTGATGTATCATACCTGCCATGATTCTCTGGAAAAGGAGTACAAGTTCGAATAATAGGAATTTTTCCAAGATTAAACATATGATAAATGACTGTCTCCCTAACTTCTCTCATAAGATAAATCAAATAGCAACTATTTAGAATAGAACTCCCAGTGGTGGACTTTTTTTCACTATAATTCTCAGAAAAACAGAGTGATAGCTTTCAAGGAAAATGAAACAGACAATTGAGGAATCATTAACTAGCTATGGGACAGAGTTCAGTGACTGATTATATTTAGAGTACATGTTTCTATTTTTAAATTTTCTCAGAAATTGATGAAGAAGAGTTTGATCCAATCCCAGGTTAATAGTAATTGTAATTACTAATGAAAGCTATGAAGAACACACTGTTCAGTAGATCCAATTTCTTTTAAGATTAAAGGTGTACTTAAAATCATCAAGGGGACTTGAGGGGGGGGATGACACCTTTAATGCCAGCAGTCTGGAAGCAGAGTCAGCAGATCTCTATGAATCTGAGGCCATCCTGATCTACAGAGAGAGTTCTAGGACAGCCAAGGCTACATAGAGACACCTGGTCTTGAAACAAGAACAACAACAATAACAAAACAAACAAAAAGAACCAAAACGTTTTTTTCCTAAAAACCCACACAAGTAACTATTTCGTATTTCTATCCCCCAATATCTAATCTCCATACACTGTTGTATTTCTTAACTTATACGGTTAATCTCAAGTCTACTCTGTACACTGACTCCTGAGATTATTTTCCAGAAGGGTATCTGTGTCTTCTCTACTGAAAAGAAAATGAAGGATGTAATATACATACCTACTATGCAAGGAAGGTAATTACAGAATAATCCTACTTCATAAGCTCACAATAGACTTATAAAATTATTCTAATTGGATGTCAGTATAGTCAAATACAATTGTACGTTGTATTAGAATTAAGTCACCACTGTTTAGTTACAACAAGGCACAAGGTATTCTAATAGTTACAACAGGCAGGATGGATCCTGGGCCAAGACATTATACTAAGCTAAATGATCCAATATGTTTTCATATGAAATTGAATATAGAAAAACCATTCTCAGCTCTGGCATTCTTTTGTACTGGAAGCCATCACTGTTGTCCTGCTCATTCACTAGCTCACCCTGGCTGTGGCTGCTCTTTCCTCTCCACATTTCAGGGTCACCAGACAGGTGACCAGGTCTACCCTGCATACAACAATGCACATGTTCTTTGAGGTAGATCATGACCTGGCTAGAATTTTTAGAATGAACACAAGCATCTAATATATTACTCTGCTAAGTACATGAAGAGAACACAAAGTAGAGGAATCTAGGGATAATTTTCAATTGCTATTTCCTGCCAGAATCTTTAGCATATTTAGGGAGAATTTTCATTTTGCCTATCTTTTGAGTAGTTTTTACAATTAAAGCAATGTCAATGGAATGATGAACATGGAGCTTTAGTATAGCTGGAATCATATAAAAAACCTGTGGCTGACAACTTGTCCTGCTAAAAAATATGTTAGGGAAATTGTAGAACAAGAATTGTGAGAGTAGACAACCAATGTTTTATCAGACTCAAGACCCAATCCACAAGATGGATGGAACCCATACTCGACACTGCTTGAGTAACCAAGGTGCAGAGACTAGATATCCCAGAGACCTAGAGTAAATCCAAACATTACTAGCCTAAAATTAAAAAAAAATTAAAAAGTATCAATGAAATGTCTCTTAATGATACTGTGCTATACTCATAGCTCAGTGCTGTGTTCAGTCAACATCAGAGAGGTTTTCTCTAGCAGCAGATGGAAACAGGTGCAGAACCACAGCCAGACAGTATGTGAAGAAAGAGTTTAAATAGGAGATCTTTATCAAATACCTCATCCCAGAGCTCACAGAACCATGCAGAAGAGGAAGCAGAAAGAGTCTGAGAATGAGACAGGAGAGAGAATACAGGCAGAACAACACCCTCTATCTTGTTTTGAATAGGGATGGCCCCTATAGACGTTATGTGGTTGAATGCATGGCCCATGGGCAGTGGCACTATTAGGAAGTGTGGCCTTGTTGGAGTAGATGTAGGTTTGTTGGAAGAAGTGTGTCACTGTGGAGGTGGGCTTTGAGGTCTCCCATGCTCAAGCTAAGTCCTCTGTAGCTAGGAAACTGCAGGTCCAGTGAGAGCAGTCTGTGAGGTTTAGGAGAGAGCACCTGAGTTCTGGGTACAGCTCTTGAGGAAACACTTAGCAGGATGTCCCTATACATATTAGACAGAATATACATTTGAGACTTTTAGGCCCATGATCTTGTAGATAGAGGTGGGTGGGACCCAGGAACAGGGAAAGGGAAATAGATCCCATCCTCAGCCAAACAGGCTGTTGTACTTATCTGGAATCCATTTGTCCTGTGAGAAGTGTATTCCCTGAAGCTTACAAGAAATATATTAGCATCACTTCCACCCTTCATAACTTCCATTTACCAACCTTAAAACACCTTCTTAGACCCTCAAACACATACTCAAAATCTCACACCTTACATAAACTTTACAGTTTTTTTTTTTTTGAGAAGATAGCGGAAGCCTTGATTTCTGCTGTTAAGCTGATCTCTGAACACATCAGAGACCAGTGAAGGATAATTACCACAGGAAACATAATCCAAATGGCCTATGTGTTGATTAATGTGACACAGGCTTACCCATTATCCAAATGGTTTTCCCATTAGGATCCTGTGGCGTCAATGTCTGTTGTGGGCATAGGTACTAGAGAAACATCAGTCTTCAGCTGCCAGGCCTAGCAAAGCTGAGAGGCTTTTCTGTGGAGGAGGATATTGGGAGAATGACCTATCTTATTTTGTCTAGGCAAAACAGGGCAGTCTCTGAGTGTCCTGTTTGTCCACAGTTCGGGAAGGGCCTTAGCAGCAGGTGAAGTCTTAGGGTAGTCTTGTCCATGATCACAATCCAGGTAGAGTCCTCTGTCATTGTGCCCTAATCTTTTTGGAGGCCTTGGGGTCACCACTAGAAGCTGGGGTCTCTGTCACAGTAAGCTTTTTCATTAAACTTTTTTTTTTTTTTTGGTTTTTAGAGACAAGGTTTCTTTGTGTAGCCTTGCCTGTCCTGGACTAACTTTGTAGACCAGGCTGGCCTTGAACTCACAGCGATCCACCTGCCTCTGCCTCCCAAGTGTTGGGATTAAAGGCGTGCGCCACCACCGCCCAGCTAATTAAACACTTAAATGTCATATTCTTCAGATTCTCTGACAAGTTTGAGAGCCATAATCTATTAAGTATAGCTGAGTTTAACAAACTTTGCTTGTTTTTAGTTACCCATCCTAGGCTTAACCTTGAAAACATAAAACAAGAGACTAGGTAAAGCTTAATCTTGTAATTAACTCCATCAGTTCTCAGCATGACTTTAAAGATATTTCTGAACAAGTATCAAAGCAAAACGTTCTATCATAGATGTAGTTCATAGATAGACTGGCAATCCTGCTGATCCTACCATGTTACATCATTCCATACCAAACAGTGAAAGCTTAAAAGACTGAAGTTATATTTGGCAGTCAGCAAGGTACTGAATTCAATAAATATGGTAGTCAAGCTTCAACTCTCACACAACAAAGATAGAAGCCAGTTCCATGACTGCCCTTAGTCAAGATGGAAATGAAGTTATGGCTCCACCTTCTTTATCCCCAAATCAACATGATGACCAGCCAAGTGCTGTTAGTGGCTGCCGTGGGCAATCTAAAAACATAGCCATAGGTGTCTCTGTTGTCGCTGCTTCTACTGCCTTGGAAACCACACATGGGACAGGAGAGAGGTTGGGTATAGTCTAGGCTGCACCTGAAGCTTTGTGGGAAGAGAGCAGCCACAAGATGGGGAGGAGGGGAGGGTAGAAAGCACAATGCCTAAAAACCTAAACAGATGAAGTTTGGAAAAATTACCGCCGACTCCCAGTGGCACCGTTCTTAGCAGCTTTTGAGAGAGTCCCAAGAATATGGAAGAAGGAAGCCAATTCAATATTCTGGGATTAGATTTGGTTTGTTGGGGTTAACCTATGATCCGATGCCTCTGAACCATAAGGTTACCTGAGAACAAAGGCTTGGCCTTTGTTACCAACAGACTGAGTGTGGTGTGGCCACAGCTTCACACAGTGAGTCGGAGGGAGTCTTGGACTTCAGAAGAGGCACTTGGTACCTCTTGGCAGCAGCTGGGGGGATGGGTCACTCACCAAGCCCAAAGCTGCATCAGGTCGAGAGGGAGGTAGAAGAGAAGTGATTCTCACAATCCCAAGTTCGCTGAGCTGAATATTCAACTTTTCCTGGGTTTAAAGATAACCAATCAGAAGAGTTGGAGAAAAATGAGGTGAAAGGAGTGGCCCCTTGATTATATAGCTCAGCAGGGCTGGGTGTGGCTCAACTTCCCCAGAGTCTTGGAACCAGATGATTGAAATAATAGACTGAGCTAATGGCAAGACAAAATTATATTATAGAAAAACAGGTTTATTGGAAGTGTCTCTCAGCTGTCATACAAGGGGAGGGAGAGAGAGAGGTGGGGGGAGAAGGAGAAGAAGGAGTAGAGGAGAGATTCAGAGAGAGAGGAAAGCAGAGGAGAGATAGAGGGAGTGGGGAACCAAAATGTCTGGGTTATATAGTGAAGGGCCTCTGGGAAAGGGGAAGCCCCACCCTTGGGCTAGGGAATTCAGGGTAGAGGGCAGGGTAGACCAGCCATGCTCTGAAGCAGGCAGGGACCTAGGGATGCCTGAAACCAAACACTAACTCTGTGAAGACATGAGGATACAATAGTCTCATAAGCATAGCCATGAAAAAAAAATACACATTTAAGGTTTGGACATGGTTATCTATGTATTGTGGATGCTGTGTTTATGTCCCACAGTATCACAGGGTACATGTCTCAGAAGGACAATTTGTGGTGATGAAATGTGCTTTGAAATGCTGTACATGAAGATCATGCTAGAACACTGACACTGAATCAATCTTGTCTGGACTTGGGCCTTACATGCTTCTATTCTAAGAGGCTCCCATTGGGATTTTTAAACTCTAGGTCCATCCAATGACACAACATTAAAGAACAAAGGGATAGATATAGAAGGCAAAATTCATGATTGACATGAATGTCACAAAGTTTTGGGTTTTTTTCCCACAGTAACAAGAAATATAACTGCATGCTATAAATTTTAACATTAACATATAAAATCAAGTAGTCTATGAAATTAACTTTATAAGAATATTTTAGCCACTATCAAACAAATAGAAAACCAGCATCAGCCACATTTGATATAATCTAAAATTTTCCTAAAAATATCCATAAGCCAGTTTGGAAAAATAACAATTTCTGAAATTTTGATGTGGATTTCTCTCTTAAAGAGTTATAATAATTGGGCAAAGTCCAATACTACATCAAATAATGCTTAAGTTATAGCTAAGCATGTATATACAGTAGAGTGGAGAGTGGGATATTACTTTCTCACGTACTCTAGTGCCTCACCTTTGACCATGTCCCCTGGAGGGGGAGACCTGGTGGCACTCAGAGGAAGGACAGCAGGTTACCAAGAAGAGACTTGATACCCTATGAACATATATAGGGGGAGGTAATCCCCCTCAGGAACAGTCATAGGGGAGGGGAATAAGGGGAAAATGGGAGGGAGGGAAGAATGGGAGGATATAAGGGATGGGATAACCATTGAGATGTAACAAGAAACACATACCAAGTAACATAATAAGGACAGAGTAAGTTATATTTAAGAATATATGTTTATCAACTATACATATATTTTACACATACATATTGTGCATGTAAAATTATACCTACAATAATAATTAATGAAATTAGCACCAAAGAGAGGGCAGGGAAGAATATGTGGGAGTACTTGGCAGTACAAAAGGAAAAGAAAAATGTAATTATTCTATTATCTCAAAAATTTCAAAGTACAAAAAATAGAACAAAATAAAACAAATGAACAAATACGAAGAAAAACTAAAACAAACAAAAGTATTTCTAAACCTAGCAGTGAAATGCAGACAGCTTTCTTTAAGCTACCATGCTGCCCTAGGTACAGTGACCATCATCTGGAATAGAAATGATAACTAGCTAATGTTGGCATAAACATGGGGAAAGGAGGTCAAATACTGCTCTGGGAGCGAGAACTCAATAATGAGTCTCAAAAATCATTGTATATATTTTCAAGAAAGACAGAAAGAAAGGAGAAAACCATCTGTGTGACACAATTACAGAACTGATCTGTGGCACTATTCCTGTGGAAACAAAGACAAGCATCTACTTATACCAGATAAGAAATCAATGACAAATCAATGGTGAGAAACCAACAAAATCGAGCTTGGTGAACCAATGTGGTTTATTTTCTAGGGGGTGTTTCTACGCATGTATGCCTGTGCATCATGTGTGTTCCTAGCACTAGAAGAGGCCAGAGGAAGGCATTGGATGCCCTGGAGTTGAGGTTACAGATTAGTGCCCATGTGACGGTGCTGGGAATTCAAAGCAAATCTTCTGAAAGAAGACAGTGCTCTTAACCACTGAGTCATCTCTAAATCCCAGTGGACCAATGAGTTTTATTGGCATGCCTTACATGAGTGTGGGTAAGGAGCTACTGATAGAAACAGAGATTCTTCAGATGAAGAATGAATGAAACAGGCAAATGAAACAGGAAAGCTAGGGACCACTGCACAGCTTACAAGCAGCTCACCTGAGGCTGGAAGTGTGTTTTTCAAGCCACTCATTACCTCTTCCAGGCAGCTTTGTCTTGTCTTGTCTGGTCCAGGCAGGTCGACTGGTGTCTGTTTCCTGGCTGCTCTGAGCATCTTCTGTGCAGCTCAGTTTGTTTGACAGTGTCAGTAGTCCTTATTCTTGTGGGAGGAGGGCCCTAGTGAATCTTGCCCATTTCTGGGACTTCCCAAACTATTAAGTCATCAATTTCTGAGCTTCAGGAGCTTCTCTACGGGACTGAATGTACCACCTCCCTTTACAGGCGACTGTTCCTTTACAGATCCTTCTGATCTGTTTTATCATGTTGTGTTTTAATAAGCATTCTCCAAGTTGGAAGGGTTTAATATCAGAGAAGGTTGATACACAACAACCACTGTGGGGCATGAGCTCCAAGGACTTTCCATCTTACCAATGAGCACCTGCCCATCATGTTCATTGCTGTTTTATCCACAGTATCTAGGAAATGGTTTCCAAGTAGATGATTGATGTCTGTTCCAGTAAGACTATATGTAGAAGCAAGGAAGCTAGGAATGGACCACAGTGGACAGATGCAAGAAGAGAGGGTGGATAGCAGAATATATGTGATATGAGAGGAGTGTGAATACTGCATGCATCATGATTAAAATACGTGATGTAATAGTGGGAAGGAGTGGAAGCTTCTAAAAGTTTAACTCATTAATGAGATGTCCATTCGGAAGCCACATGGGAACCTGTCGTTTTGCATCCCAAGATAAAAAAACAAAACAAAACAGGGGATATATATCTCACATGTGCTATTCAGAATGGGGCATTGGATAATGTATACTAAGTGTTTAACTTGGGAAGAGGGCAGGAAGAAAGGATGAGTGGATGGATTAACTGAAAGGATGTATGAAGAAGCCTTACAAGTTAATACAGAATATGAACTTAAAGAGTTTAAGCAGTGGTGTCACACATGACTAAGTAATGCTGCTCCCAGATGCCAGTGCTATTAAACGGAATTTTCTGTACTAGGTATTAGGTATCTGCCTATGACTTTTTGGTCATGGAGGCCCCAGAGGCAACAAAGCAGGTCATTGCCAGTCCTTTTGTATAGCCATCCTAAGCAAATGACATTGGTGAAGACATGAAATACTTTGGTTCCAAGATAGAGAGCAATCTTGAAATTACCAGGAAACTCTCCCAAAAGGTTAGTTTTTGTAGCACTGCAAGTTCTTGAGCAGGCTAGTAGCAGAGAAATGATGTCATAGTTTTACTTACCCCTGGGCCATGTATCTTATAATACCAACCTACTAGCCAAGATGTGTACACTGGTTCAATACTGGCACTATTGTGTATGGGCATAACTTGGCTCTTGAATGGATTTGAACCCTGCTTCATAGAGGAATTCATACCATGGTAAAAAAAAAAAATCAAGGCTTTGGAAGTATAGGTCCAAAGGTAGAACCTACTGATTTCTTTTTTAATGATCATGTTGTTATCCTGCATCTAAATATGTGTTTATAATTATCAATTTGTACTACTCTTGACCTTGGTGAAAAAAGTCTCCTTTTGAAGTTGGTAGTGGGTAATGTAGAGACTTACAACTGTTCAAAATGGTACTAAGAATAAGTAACTGTGTAAGAATGGAGCAATTACCATTTCATCATGGCTGATGGAGGGTTCTAGAGTATCCTTTAACTCCAGGAGGGTCTAATGGCAGCTGTATTTAATTTTAGAGTGTGGAGTAAATACTTCCCTATCACTACTTCAAAATGAATTACTGCATGTCCATAGGGCTTGGTTCCCTTTCCACCTCGAGACTGGGGTTTTTTTGTGTAACCCTGTCTGACTTGGACTTTGTCATTTATTTATTTATTTATTTATTTATTTATTTATTTATTTATTTATGAGACAGTCTATATAGTTCTGGCAGTTCTGGAACTATGTAGACCAGGATGGCCATGGAGCACCATCTTGCCTAGCACTATTATACAATATTTAGATGTTGACTATGATAAGTGTTTCTGTTTTTGTTATAGCTTTTCTTAGGGATGGGAGAGAAGGCTCAGTGGTTAAGAGAACTTCTTGTTCTTCTAGAGAACAGGAATTCAATTCCCAACATACAAATAGCTATGAAGAACTGTCTGTACTGCCATCTTCAGGGGATCTGATGCTCTCTTCTAGCTTCTATCTGCACGGGCACACATGTAGTACATAGACATACTTGCAGGCATGACACTAAGCCGGGCGGTGGAGGCACACGCCTTTAATCCCAGCACTTGGGAGGCAGAGGCAGGTGGATTGCTGTGAGTTCAAGGCCAGCCTGGTCTACAAAGGACAGTCAAGGCTACACAGAGAAATCCTGTCTCAAAAAACAAAAAACAAACAAACAAAAAAACCACTCATATAAATTAAAATGAAAACTCCCTTCATTTATATTCACAGAATTTTAATATAAACTCTGTTTTTTTAAGATTTAAACCTTCATTAAGGTTTTCACAAGTTTGTTATCTTTACGTTTCCATTACAAATACTGTTGTGACTTGTAAGCAGGGACTATCAGAGGAAGGTTATATCACATTATTTACAATGGTATGTTTTTGTCCAGCATGAATTTTCTGATGTCTTCTAAGATTTGAAATTTGAATAAAGGATGTGTCACAATCTTTGCATTTGTAAGGTTTCTCTCCAGTATGAGTTTTCTGATGTGCTCTAAGGTAGGAGCACCTAGTATAAGATTTGTCACATTCCTTACATATGTAAGGCCTTTCTCCAGTATGAACTCTCTGATGTGTTCTAAGATGTGAGTCCTGGGTAAAGGATTTGTTACACTCCAAGCATTTGTAAGGCTTCTCTCCAGTATGAATTTTCTGATGTGTTTGTAGAGTTGAGCACTTTGTAAATGATTTGCCACACTCCTTACATATGTAAGGTCTCTCTCCAGTATGAACTCTGTGATGTATTCTAAGATTTGAACGCTGAATAAAGGACTTATTACATTCTTTACATTTGTAAGGTTTCTCTCCAGTATGAATTTTCTGATGTTCTCTGAGTGTTGAGCACTCAGTAAAAGATTTGTCACATTCCTTACACCTGTAAGGTTTCTCTCCAGTATGAACACTCTGATGTCTTCTAAGATGTGAGCACTTGGTAAAGGATTTGTCACATTCCTTACATTTGTAAGGTTTCTCTCCAGTATGAATTTTCTGGTGTGTTTTAAGAGTTGAGTTCACAGTAAAGGCTTTGTCACATACCTCACATTTGTAAGGCTTTTCACCAGTATGGATTCTGTAATGTCTTTTAAGGTGTGATAATTCAATAAAAGACTTACCACATTCTTTGCATTCATAAAATTTCTCTAGAGAATGAGTTTTCTGGTGCCTTTTGAATGATGAATAATGGTTAAAGAATCTGTCACACTCATTGCATTTGTAGGGCTTCTCTCCAATATGGAGTCTGAAATGTTTTCTAAAGTGTGAAAGCTGATGTAAGATTTTGCCACATTCTTGGCAAGTATAAAGTTCCTCATTGGTATGGATTTTTTGGTGTGTCCTGAAACTGGAATAGTGGGCAAAGGATTTGTCACATTCCTTACATTTGTAAGGCTTCTCTCCAGTGTGCAATTTCTGATGACTTTTAAGTGCTGACAACTGAGGAAATAACTTTCCACACTCTTTGCATTTGTAAGGTTTCTCTCCAGTATGAAGTCTTTGATGTGTTTTAAGATTTGTGCATTGGGTAAAAGATTTGTCACATACGTTGCACTTGTAGGGTTTCTTTCCAGTATGAATTCTCTTATGTACATTGAGACTTGAGGCAGTACTGTAGTATTTCCTGCATTTCTCACACTGGTATGGTTTCTCTCCAATGTAGATTGTTTGTTGGATTAGATTGTATGGAGAGGTGAAACGGTCATCATATTCTTCTTGTCTATGCTCTTTCTTTGCAGTGTAGTCTGTCTGATTTTGAGTAATGTTGGAATATAAAACCAAAGCTCTCTCACAGTCTTTAGGTTTGTAAGGTTCTTTTCCAGTGTGCATACTTTTATGTCTATCTATGTTTGATGAGGCAACAGAGGCTTCCCTATGATTATTGCATTTGTAGTTAGTTGAGTTTTCTGTAGCTTCACTTCTTTTATAAAGTGTAGATCTGGAGGGTTCATGAAGCATTTTGTCATGCTCATTACACTGACAAGACTTCTTTTCCGTATTCACATGTTGACGGACAGTGTCACATATGCAGTAGTTCTCTGGAAAATGAGTACAATTCAGATTAATAGGGCTTGTTCTAAGATTAAACATGTGATAAATGAGTGCCTCCCTAAGTTCTCTTTTAAGATAAGTCAACCTGCAACTATGTAGAATAGAGCTTTTAATAGTTGACATTTTCCATTCCTTGTAATTACATATAGATTTTCACAAAACCAGTATGTCAGCTTTCAAGGGCCAGTGATATCTAATAGGTATGTCATCTTTTAAAAAATGTGTAACAACACAATATGGAACAAATTATTGAATGTCAATAATTAGCCTTGAGATGTCACTCCATGAGTATATGTCTCTATTTTAAAATATTTTTTCTCAGAAATTGATGAAAAAGAGTTTATTCCAATCCTAGGCTGACGGTATTTGTACTTACTAAGTAAACAGCAATGAAGACTACTATTCAAAAGACCCAATTCCTTCTAGTATTAAAGGCTTACTTAAAAGGACGAAAAGATTTATTTTCTATAAAAAAAAAAAAAAAGAAGAAGAAGAAGAAGGCATTAGATTCTTCAAAAGTAATGGATGCAAAGCAAGTATTTTGCCAGATATCTAAGGCTCTAGATCATTTGAGGCAGGGCTTTCGTGGGCAGCTAGTGCTTATTCCTACCCTCCACTGTCTGAGCTGCACATGCTGCTGTGTTTCTTAGCTTTCCTTATACAGTCACTCTCAAGTCTACTCTATACACTGATTTTTAGGATGTTTGTGTTTTCTCCAACAAAGCAATGAAGATGTACTATGAAGACATAAATTCAAGGAAGGCAATCACAGAATAAAGCTACTTCATGGCTTCACTTTAGACTTAAAATTTTGTAAAATTATTCCAATCTGATGTCAGCACACCCAATATTGTACATTATACTAGCATTAGAGCATCATAATTTAGTTGCAATAAGGCACAAGGTCTTCTAGCAGTTACAACAGGCAAGATGCATCTTGAGGACAGGATACTTTACTAAGTAAAATGATCAGGAATCCTTTGAAGTGGAATTGAATATTGCCAAAGCATTTTCGGCTCTTGCTTTGTCTTTTACTTGAAGCCTTCACTTTTGTCCTGCTCATTCAGTAGCCTGCCCTGGTTTTGGCTACTCCCTCCCTTCCACATTCCAGGGCAATTTCATTTGCTCCAGACTGTTGCCTAGGTAGAATTGCGTACAATAAGACACGTGTTTTATGATGTACTCCATGACCCATGCTAGAATTTTTAGAAAGAACACAGACATCTAAGACAGTACTCTGTGCAGTACATGAAGACAACACAAAATAAAGGAATCTAGGAATGAATGCCAAACTCCTATTTCCTGTCAAACTCTTCAGCATATTTAGGAAGAATTTTGAATTTTTCTTACACTTAAAACAACATCAATTGCAATGATGAATATGGAGCTTCAAGACATGGGTGGAAATATTATATGCTACTGAATTTCTGAATGTGTCTTGGAAGCAAAACATAGGGTGCATGGAAAATGAAATGAAAAAACTAAATATCTTCAAATGTTCTTTTTTTTCCCCCTTAACATAAATTTGTTTACTGATTCATTGTGAATTTCACATCATATACCCCCAATCCCACTTATGTCCCAGTCCTTCTATATTTGCCTTCTACCCTTATACTCCATCAAAAGAAAAAAAAAATCTCACTGACCCCTCTGGGCAACAACCTGCTCTTTTATCAACTCTAGACTTCTCTGACACCCATCATAGTTGTCAGGATTCAGTTCTGCTGTGTATATGCTATTCCACTCCCCTGCTCCTCTGTCATATATTTGTCATAGTGGCATCAGAAGCTGTGGTGTGTCACACCACATACCCTTTTGGCTAAACAGCTTTACTTGCAAATGTCGTTGCAACGAGTCATGCTTTTAGGCCTCTAGCTTCTGCTATACCATCAATACTGGACCTTACTGAGACTCCTCTCGGATATCCTGATGCTGCCATGAGTCATGGAGATCTTATAGCTTTGGTTCTGCAGGACTGGCACCTTCATGTGCTCCAGCAGTTCAAGATGGGGTAGATGTTGGGGTGAACTAACTCAAAGTCCAAAAAACTGGGCCTGGGTGGTAGCTGAGTTGGTCTGTCCACCAGCTTTCCTGTACCCAAGCTATCAAGGCCAACTCTCCCATGCTGCCTAGGTGAGGGGCTGGGTCAGGTCTCTAAGACCAAGTTACTGCCTGTCCCACCATTTGGTGGTTGGTGAGTGGAGGGCCAGCTCATGGATATCCACGTGGTCTTTGGTTATAACATGGGCTACAGACATAGACACAGATGCCTACTGCGGTTGGGCCATAGACCCAGAAACGGCCTTAAGCGGTAGCATAGTCTGGACATCAAGTGCAGGCCCCTCCATCAGGATGTTCCTCACTGCAATCACGTCTCCAGATGTGCCTCTTTTCATAGTATGCAAACTATTTTTGCTTTTCTTTGTCTCCCACTTCTCTCTCACACATATTTGCTCATAGTAGTGGTGCCCTCAGGCTGCCTTCTTTCTACCTGCATAGGCAGGCCTCTTGAGAAAGTTTGTAACTACCAAACTTTCCCTAGTCTCCTGTTGTATCTATGACAGCATAACAGAGAGTTTACAACCTATAAGTCAGTATGTACAAAGGATGAGTTAGGAATTCTACAAGCAAAACTGTCTTACCTACAGAGACCAGGTTGCTATAATTCTCCAACATTACATCAATGTACAGAGCCCTCTGGGCAGAGTTCAGGCATTCCCACTCCTCCTGGGGGAAGTCCACAGCCACATCTCTGAACGTCAACAGACCCTGAAACAAAATGTATTGTTTGACCACATGCTACAAGGCAGTGCTTTGCTGACTATAAGGAGATATGATATAGATGAACAAAGACAATTATCATAAAAATTATTCAAAAATCAAAGAAAAATAATGGAAAACATGATTTCCAATATAGTCACATTTTATAATGAATGTTCTAACTTTGTGAAAATAGAATAACACAATAGGTTTACAAGAGCATACATTAAAAAAAAAAAGACACATTTAAGGTCTGGACACTGTTATCTATCTGTTATGGATGCTGTGTTTATTCTTCATAAGATCACAGTGTACATGTCTCTGAAGGAAAATTTGTAATGAGGAAATATGCTTTGAAATGCTGTTCCTGACAATCATAATAGAATTCTGACCCTGAGTCAATCCTGTCTGTACTTGAGGCTTACATGATTTTATTCTAACAGGCTCAGGTGCAGGTGTAGGTGTGTGTGTGTGTGTGTGTGTGTGTGTGTGTGTGTGTGTGTGTGTGTGTGTTTGTACCCACAATTTCAAAGATTGTAACAATGCTAAATACTGACAATTTTATCATTAACATATAAAATCACATAGTCTGTGGAATTAATTTTATAAGACTATTTGGGCCACTAACAAGCAGATGGAAAAAATTATATCAGCTACATAGCATGTAGTCTAAAATTTTTCTGAAACTATACAGAAGCCACCATAGACAAATAACAACTTCAGAACTCTGCAGCTTCAAGATAGGCATGAAGAGCCGACATTCAAACAGAAAAAGACTAGAACAAAGCAATCATGGGGAACGGTCTTTTTGCATCAAGGTTAGTACCTTATGAATATCTATCAGTCAGTGCCTTCAAGACATTTTTATAGAGGCACTCCATATAATTCTACTTAATGAGTCCAACTCCAAGTGTTCTGCACAGTGGGGTGCTGTTCCAGGTAAAACAAAAAACAAACAAACAAACAAACAAATTTACTGATTTCTACTTTGAGAAGTTACCACTGAGCTTCCTAACCAAGTGAGTGATGTGAGCCACATTCTCCTAAGACAAACAGATATGAGGTGTCAACAAACACATGGACACATCACTACAATCCTATTAAACATCAAAGAGAAACAGACTGCAATCTGAGTCTACACTCAAGAACATCAGTTTCACGGCACAATCAGGCCATGTATCTAGCTTACCATGTTCACCACTCTATAGTGTGCTTACATCTCTACTAGTAGAAAGCAAGTATTATTTTGTGACTAAGAACCAAGATTGTCCAGGACAGCCAGGGCTACACAGAGAAACCCTGTCTCGAAAAACCAAAAACCAAAAACCAAAACCAAAACAAAAAACCCAATATGTAAGTCCCCTTTAATTCCATATATTGATATTTGACAACTATTCCATGCATTTCAATACATACATTTATAGCCATGATCCAAGGAAATGTCACAGATCCCACAAATAGAGCCTACATGGCACATGACTCCTCACTCAATAATATAAAAGGATACAGTCCACCCTCTACACCAAATGGACATCAACATATATTTTTGTTAATGTGTCAAAGTATAAATAGTTTCAAATTACAGGTCATAAGTTCATGTGGATATTTGTGCTTTAAAAAAATCTTGGAAGGACACAATGAAGAAAAGTGCTATAGGTGTGGAATTTTGGTATTACATTGTATAGCTATAGTCAGAAAGAAGCCTTGGTATAGTCATAACATCAGAAAGAAGAATGAAAAAATAGGATAGAGGACCCAGAGAAAACTATAAATCTACACCTACTTAATATTTGACAAAGGAGGCAAAAAATGCATCACAAAAATATGGCCTATTCAACAAATGGTGCTGGCAAAACTAGATCAAGTAGGAGAATAAAATAAAATGTTTATTTTTCACTTTGTACAAAACACTATTCAGAATGGATTTTAAAAATCTTATATAAAACCAGAAACACTGAAAATCAGAAAATACCCATCAGGATACTGGGGTGGGCAAGAACTTATTGGATAGAAACAACACTGGTAGCTTAGGAACCAACCCCAAGTACTAACAGATGCGACTACATAAATCTAAACATTGCTGCACATCAAAGGAAGCAACCAACAGAGCACAGACATCCAGAGAATGGGAGAGAATCTGTACCAGTGACACTCTGGATAGGGGCTCATACACAGAATTCACCAAGAATTAAAGAAACTAAATACCAAGGAAATAAAGCTGCCAACCAACCAATGGAGAAATAAACTGAACAGACACTTTGAGAATACAGAAACACAAACAGCCAATCAATATGACAAAGAGTGTTCAGGATTCCTAAAATGCCATCATGGAAATACAATTAAAACTACTTTGAAACAATGCTGTAAAACGGCTGTTATCAACTAATCTGACAACAAGTGTTAGAGAGGCTGTGGCGAGAAAGGAAGCCTTATTCACTGCTGCTGCATGTGTCCACAAACTAATACATTCAAATGGAAATCACTTTGAAGACTATCTTTCAAAAAGCTAAAAAAAAGTTAAAGATAGAACTAACCTATAACTCAGCTCTCCCCCTCCTGGGAACATACCCAGCAAATTCCACACCCGACTCTAATACAAAGTATTGGAATCAACCTCAATGTCTATCATCAGATAATGGGAAATGAAAATATCATACATATAAAATGGAATACAATTCAGATGAAGAGAAAAGTGTAACAATAATTTGCAAAAAATTGATGGATTCAAATATTATATGAGGTCATGCTGTGTCACAAAGAAAAAATGACAATTTCCCTCATATGCAGAACCTAACAAATAGTGTATGTTTATGGAAACACTGAAGTACATGAAGAAAAGAGAACATGAAAGGTTAAATATTGGGGGCAGGGGTGAGGTAGGACTGAATTCCGGTAATAAAAACCAGTTATATAAAAGAATATAAAACTAATTGATTTTCTAGTTCTAATTTTGTCATAATTTTTTTGGGGGGGTTCATGGTTGATAAGTTCATAAAGATACATTCGATAGTGAAAATATAAAATCACACTGGAGGCTCCTGATCTTCTGTTCCCAATGACTACTGTAACTGCATAAAAGTGCACTGAGTTGTATAGTCTCTGAGTCTCATTAATTGTGGTATGTGATTTTGTTTGTCTGTTTGCAGCAAATTTCAAAATAAAATTCAAAAAAATTATCAGTGTTAAAGATTAAAGGCTTACAACATTATCAAGCTATAATGTACTTAGAAGAAGACAGGACACAGCCACTGACCTGGGACATGTTTACTGGGGACTCATCCATTTCCTGCTGTTTCTCTTCTTTGATTTTCTCTTTCAGGAACAGTGAATAGCTGCCTTGTGGCTCTTAAATATCAAGGGGTCAAAAAATAAAAAGCAAAAATTAATACTGAGAGCTGTTAAAGAACAGTGTCAAACCCATGTAAAAAGTCCCAAGCAACAGAATTCTACTTAGGTGTCTTGTCAATGATCCCCAAGCCAGAAGAACACGGAAAGATATTTAAAGTTTGGAGAGGAAGTCACCATCAACCATATGTTGTATCCAGAAATACTCTCTCAAAATTGATGGAAACATAAGAGTGTATCAAGATACTTATGAATTAACACAACTAATTTTATTAAAGCAGAACAGCACATAATAAATTATAGGCAAAACATACATAGGAGAATCAGGGGAACTATCTCTGAGAATATGGGAAATAATAAATTTCATGTGAAAAATAAGATAAATACTGGAGAACTGGGAAGTAATCATCCATGGCTAAGATAGCAGACCGCCCTTTCTCACAGCAAAGAAAGGAGAATGCTGTCAACAATCCAACAAGCAACAACATAAAAAGCAAAACCATAGGCAATAAAAACTCTATGAACAAAAACACCGCCACTCTGGAAATCAATATAGAGAGCCATCAATTCAATAAACAAATCCTCAGGTTAAGTAAATCTAGCATATGACACAGGGCTTTCACTCCTTGGCATATTCTCAAAGGAATGCATTGCTGTTCCACTCACAATAGATAGAAAATGGAAACAACATAAATGTCCTTAAGCTGACAAATGAAAATGTACGTATACACAGTAAAATATAATTCAGCTACAAAGAAAATTAAAATCATGAGTTTTACAGGAACACAGATGGACCTAGAAAAGACAATATTGAGTGAAGTGAGCCAGAAAAACAGACAGTGCATGTTCTTTCATAGGAAGTTCCTAGCTCCAAATATTCAGATGTAAGTACACAATGTGCAGTAACTGTAGTAAACAGAAAAGTAAAAAAGAGACCACAGTGGGATGAGGGGAAGGTAAAAGACAGGAGAATAACAGGGAAAAAGTGAACTAGAGTGGGAAATGAAAAAAAAGTGTGGAAGAGGTTTAATTATGGAGAAGGGACAGATATAAACGCAGAAGGAAAGTTCAAACAACAGTAAAGATGTCTAAGAAGTCATAAGAAATCTAATAGTACCCATCTACCATAAAATGCCTATAATACATCTAAATCTGTGTATGCACACACATTTAAAGTGCAAATGAAAACTTCCCATCTGGGCTGATGATGCTCCCTACAAGAGATAAATATTTTCTAACAAAACCACTAACAAGAAGCCAGCTTTGAAGTTGTTGGTCACAGCTGTCCAGCAGACTGCCAATACATTACTACAGGCTACTGCTGTTGCCCATGGTTCCCTCCCAGAGGTGGAAGGTGAGTCTCTATTGCTGAAGAAGCTAGGTACGTTGGACACAGACCCCAGAGGACTTGAGAGAGCTGAACTTAAAGCCCCCTCCCTGAGGACTAGCTTTCATGGTACTACTGGAAGGCAACATGAAAGATTTCGAAGGAGGGAGCCCACCAACAGCCCTACTGAGCTGTGACACCTACAAACTAGAACAATCTGCACTGCACGATAACTCTAAAGGTGTGAGAGTGGTACACATACCTTGGTGGCAACCAACAGCTTTCTAATTGACTTAGGACTCTCTCAACAAAAGGGAAACCATGTCTGGTACTGGAAACTCAGCCAGTTTCTCCAGGGTTAGTGAAGTCACAAATCTTGGATTAGGACTTACAAACACTCCTTTACTAAATGAGCATCATCCCTAACTGCATTCTAAACATTTATTCTAATTTAATCCACAGATACATGTAGTCCTCACCCTCATCAATGAAAGTTCTTTTAGCAACTCATAGAGATCATTACAGAAAACCACAATCAGTCAAAATGCAGAGTTGGGATGCTCACTCTTGACTGACACATAGCAACATCACTCCTGCACCTAAGGCTCAAGGACCACTGAGAAAGAGGTGGTGGGAATATTGTTAGAGCCAGAGGAACAGGACGGTGCCTATGAGGGTGTGTCTCTTAGAAATGTCTGAGAAACCACATGCATGAAATCATGGTTGTACAAACATGGCTGTCTATACATGAACCAAGAGACATGCTAACATGGAATGGAGAAAGCTCACTAGGCCTCAGCCTTTGTCAAACACTAAAGAATTCTGAGAAGGGAAGAAATAGTCTTCTTCAGAGAAAAGTACACCATATGATTGCCCCAATACTAAATGTTTCATCCCAGAAATCATATAGGCAGAGTAGCTTATATAATTTTGTTTAGGAATATATATATATATATATATATATATATATATATATATATATATATATATATATACAACAATGAAAGAAAATGTTATTAAAGTAGGGCAGTGTGACACATGTCTTTAATCCCAGCACTTGGGAGGCAGAGATAGGCATATCCTCTGTGAGTTCGAGGTCAGCTTGGTCTACAGAGTTAGTCCAGTACAGTCAAGGCTACAAAGAGAAACCCTGTCTCAAAAAAAACAAAACAAAACAAACAAACAAACAAAAAACAAAAAAGGAAAGTGTTACAAAGAAGAAATCCAGGTTACTATATTCCTAGACCCCACAGTGTGGCTCCCAGCCGTTTATAACTCCAGTAGGATGCACATAATTATATGGTTATTCATGTAAGCAAAGCACTCATATAGCTAAAATATATAAATCTAAAGAAACTGTAGAGTATATAAAAAAATTAGTAAGGGAAAAAGGGAGAGGGAGAGAGAGAGAGAAATAAAAAATCCTTGGATGAACCAATCACGTAGCTGAGCCTACAATGAAAAATCTGAATTACTAATGGAACTGAAGGAGACACTGGTACACAGATAAAAGAGGACATATTGTGAAACTTCCAGTATTTCTTAACATGGTTTATATCTTCAGTTCAAACAGCATGATATTTAACTTCCTATAGTAACCTTCAGAGAAATAATAAAGAGAAGCCTAGAATTCATATTGACACATAAATTCCCTGGGTACAGAGCAATCCTAGGAAAATTTGTACTGCTCAAGCAATTCCAGTGTGAATCCAGATCAGCCCAAAGCAGCAGATCCAGAACCTACTCCATAGCAATGACCATGTGAATGCCACCAAAATACCACAAACGTGCTGGAGAACAAACAGCCTTTTGAAACAGTTGTATTGGAGAAAGTATCTATCCACATATTAAAACATGAACCTGTGTCCAAGTCTCTTCTACCATACAGCGAATCACAGATTTTCAGGTATGATCTGAAACGGAAACCCAGAGTAACACAAAGGGGCAGCACTTGATACAAGAGCAGGAATTGACAAATAGAACTGTGTAAAATTAAAATCATCCTGAGAAATATTAAAAATTAAAAGTATAGGGGGCTGGAGAGATGGCTCACCAGTTAAGAGCACTGGTTGCTCCTCCAAAGGTCCTGAGTTCAATTCCCAGCAACCACATGGTGGCTCATAACCATCTATATTGGGACCTGATGCTCTCTTCTATCTGATGTTCTCTTCTGTTATGCCAGCATACATGCAGCACAGTGCTTATATACATAAGGAAAGAAATCTTTTAAAAAATAAAATAAAAGAATTAAAAGTATAAAAAGACAGCTTATATTGTAGATACATTTATTAGTTATCTACAGTACAATGGATGAAAACCCATACTCTATCAAAAAATCATAAAGGAAGCAAATGGTAATTCAATCAATAAATAAGCAAATGAACTGAACACACATATTCAACAGCATTTGCAATGGCCAGTGTGTACATATTAAAAAGCTCTACATTGCAGGCCATATGATAATGTAAATTCAACACAGAGATTCCAATTCTGCCTAGTCAGTGTCCATATTCAAGTTCTTAAACAGTAACAAATGTATTTTTTCAGTAATTTCTTGAAATGTAAATACATAATATTTCCTAAGCTAAAGATGTAAACAGAGTAAAAAAGGACGTAAACAGTATTCAAAAAAAAAAAAGAAAAAAGAAAGAAAGAAAGAAAGATGACACCTGAAATTAAACCATATGTTTTCTAACAAAAAATTCACTTCATATCTAAAGATAGAAGATACCAGCAATAATTTGTTTGTTTGTTTCTGACACAGGGTTTCTCTGTGTAGCCTTGGCTGTATTGGACTCTCTTTGTAGACCAGGCTGGCCTCACACTCACAAAGCTCCGCTTGCCTCTGCCTCCCTGAGTGCTGGGCTTACAGGCATGCACCACCACACCCCGGGTTTCTCTGTGTAGCCTTGGATATCCTGGAACTTGCTCTATAGACCAGGCTAGTCTTGAACTCAGAGATCTGCCTGCCTCTTCTACCCATGTGCTGGGATTAAAGGCCTGCACCAATATCACCTGGCCTAAGTTTTTTTTTTTAAATGGCTATAGACAGCAGTAAAGAAGAACAATGATCATAACTATACTAGTGACATAAAAATCAAGACAAAAGTATTAAAATATAAAATAAAGCATTACATAATGATAAAATGTTTCATTAGCTAGAAAGCCGTTGGTCAACATAGATGGGTGTGGTGTCACAAAACCTGGAATGCAGACATCCACAGGAGACAGAAAAGAAGAATAAATAAAACATATGAAACCAGGCACATTGCCTCATGTTCTTTTCAGACATGGCAACACAACCTAGAAGGAAGTCTGTTTTCTCTAAGACTCCTTCAATTCCTATTATAATCCAACTTGCATATTTTACAGAATGTACTCCTAAAAATACCAGGACACAGCAAAGAGCTGGAAAATACTAGGAGGATCAAAACTAGAGGTGATCTCAAAGTATACTCCAATTACAGCAACGGAAACCACTTGGAATTGACATGACCACAGACAACAGGAGATATCAACAGGAAGCCAGTACAGGCGGAGTTTAACGGTCTACAAATATAGTTCCTGATTCTTAACAAAAATGTGTTGGCATTATATTCAGGAAAGGAGAAATTAACACAAAGGGTGGAGACTGTGCTAGAATACAAAAAAGCACGAAAATTCAGAAAACAATAAATAAACCTTGACGTATTAATTTTAATTGCTTATAATATTTTAAATCATAGAAATGAAAGACATTTAATATTGGTATGAAGACGTGATCAGTGATGTGCAGGGTATAGATACAGCATTACTCACATGCATAGTCAAATACGATTTTATTTGTCTCTTAGTATCAGTTCTTCTGTAGAAAATATTCTCAGACCTACAATAGGATAATCCTGAGAATTTTCTCAGGAAGTTCTCCAGAATTATTAGTAGTGAAACAGAATGTGTTAAACCTGATTTCATGTCCCACTTTCGCATTCAGTTGAACCCCTTGCCATCTCTTCATCAGTCCCCCCAACATACCTGCACTCTTTGATACTGTCTCCTCTCTCTCCATCTTGCAGGCTTCTTTATTCTGCTTCAGGTGAGGGGTCTGAATCATTACTGAGCCCTGCATATGAGATATTCTTTA
The DNA here is from genome assembly GCF_964271855.1 of Acomys minous. Taxonomy (NCBI): domain Eukaryota; kingdom Metazoa; phylum Chordata; class Mammalia; order Rodentia; family Muridae; genus Acomys; species Acomys minous. Next base: position 82,236,070 of record NC_140484.1, read on the forward strand.
GAAAGCATGTTGTTTTAGTTGAAAATCCCTGATCAGTCTATTTAATCAATAAAGACATAGGAGCCAGATGCTGTGATGAAAAAACTACTAGCTCAGAGAGGCAGAGAAAGCATCCAGCTGACCTTCCTAGTCCATCTCCTGATGGAGAAGGCCCAAAAGGCTCATTAGCTCAGTTTACAGCCCAGGAGGAAAAGGCAAAACAAAACAAAACAAAACAAAACAAAACAAAACAAAAAAACCTCAAGGCCAAAGGCTTGCTAGCTCAAGGCCCAAAAAGCCAACGGCCAAGGAGCTAAGGATTCAAGAATGAGAAAGCTAAAATCCCAAGAGTAAAGCCCAAGCGCTAAAGCACCAAAAACAACTTCTTCTTCTTCTCCTCCTCCTCCTCCTCCTTCTTCTTCTACACGCTGTCCTAAATACCCCTCAACTCAAAGTCCCTCCTACTCTTTAATTCAGGCCAGCTTGTTTCTTGCTCCACCTCTTGACCTAGGGTTAACTTTATCAAATCCTGTGCACAGATAGCTCTTGGATTAAAGGTGTGTGTGTAAGGCTGGCTGAACCACACCTTAATCACCTGTTTACACTAAACAGTAAATTCTTGGATTAAGGTATGTTAGGGCTCAACCAGAGGAAACAGGGATTTACAGTTCACTCTCACAGATCACAATGAGATCAAATAAATACCCTGCAACAAAAGCTTCTGTATTCTGCCCCCGCCCCCTCCACTTTACATCCCAACTGCAGCTCCCTTTCTAGCCAAAGTAAAAGGCAGAGATAATATCTAAATAAACAAAACCAGAAACGAGAAGAAGGACATAACAAGACACTGAAAATATCCAAAAAATCATTAGGATCTATATCTATCACTCTGCACAAAACTCGAGTCCAAGTGGATCAAAGACCTCAACATAAAAGCAGGCACACTAAAGCTAATAGAACAAAAAGTGATACTCGAACTTATTGGCACAGGAGACAACTTTCTGAACAGAACACCAACAGCTCAGGTTCTGAGATCAACAATTTATGGGACCTCATGAAACAGAAAAGCTTCTGTAAGGCAAAGAACACAGTCAGTAAGACAAAATAGCAGCATACAGACTGGGGAAAGATCTTCACCAACCCTAGACCCAACAGAGTACTAATATCCAAAATTATAAGAACCCAAGAAATTAAACACCAACAAACCAAATAATCCAATTTTTAAAATGGAGTGCAACTAAAAGATGGGTTACAAGCCAGGAGTGGTAGCACAGGCCTTTAATCCCCGCACTTGGAAGGCAGAGACAGGTGGATCTCTGTGAGTTTGAGACCAACCTGGTCTACAAAGAGAATCCAGGACAGCCAGGGCTCTGTGTGACAGAGAAACCCTGAGAAGCACTTAAAGAAGTGTTCAATGTCCTTAGTCATCTGGGAAGTGCAAATCAAAACCACTTTGAGATTCCATCTTACACCTATCAGAATAGATGGCTAAGATCAAAAACTCAAGTAACAGTACATGTTGACAAGGATATAGAGAAAGAGGAATGATCCTCCATTGCTAGTGGGAAAGTAAACTTGTACAACCACTTTGGAAATCAATCTGGAGTTTTCTCAGAAAATTAGGAATAGTTCTTCCTCAAGACTCAGCTATACCTCTCCTGAGCATCTGGATTTCTAACACAGTATTGTGTTTAGTAGATAAACAAAACTGAAGATTCTACAATGATTCACCAATTGTCATCCAGTGTAAGAATAGTGAAAAATTTAGAAAGCAGTTTTAGTTAGTGTAACTTGAATCCCACTTCGAATCACAGGTCAGTCCAATCACAGGGGGAAAAAATGAACTGATTGATTGGGATGACAAAGTACATTTCATAAAATCTTTGTTTCCCTGAGGAGTTCACTGTACTCTGAGAGATGTGAGACTCATTCAAAAAAATATCTGCATTAAAAAAATATCTGCATGTGCAGAGTAATTTGCCAAGAAATCTTGAGGAAGACCAAGGGAAACTTCAAGGAAACTATTCTCACCCAATTCTGCAACATCTAGTCTCTGTCCAAAGGCCTATGAGCAGGATCCAGGCATTGCCCCTCCTCCTGGAAGACGTCTACAGTCACATCATTGTCCACAAATCACAAAATTAAAACCCTCTGAACCCTCATGCTCACGCACAACTTTAATGTTAGCACTGGGGAGACATAGGTGGGTAGAAATCTGTGAATACCAGTCCAGCCTGATCTACATAATATTTGGCCATGTGTCCATGGACAGAGTGCTTTTCTTGAACCAAGAAGACAAGAGTATTGCAGACATTTTTCTGAGTAGGTGAGCTATCATAATTATTCAAAAGTTTTTTTCTAATATTATCCTATACTGTAACACCTTTCAATTTTGTTTATTTCTTTGTCTCTCCTCCCCCCCCCCCAAAAAAAACGTGTTTTCTCTGTGTACCCTAGCTGTCCTTAACTTCACTCTGTAGACCAGGCTGGCAAAGAACTACTAGATCTACCTGCCTTTCCCTCCCAAGTACTGGGATTAAAGGTGTGTGCCACCAGCACAACCTGGTTTTTATAATGCCCTTTCTAACTATGACCTGCTATCCTCAAACAGCATAAGATGGTTTTCCAGGCTCTAAGTTGCAACATTAAGATTTCAGCACAGGAAGATGCATTTCTTTTTCTTCTTGTCTGCCTGTCTTTGGTCCTTCCTTCTTTCCTTTGCTTTTCCTTGTTATTGTTTTTTATTTGTTCATTTTTTGAGACAGGGTCTCACTATACAGCTCTGGCTGTCCAGGAACTTTATAGACCAGGCTAGCCTCCAACTTACTGAAAGTGTGTGCCACCAAGCCTGGTGGTACACTTTTCACAATGCTGTACTTACATCAGAGTGTGTATGTCTCAGATGGAAAGTTAATGGTGGATAAAAGTTTACTTTTAAAAGTTAATGTTTACAATTATCCCTGTGGAACTCACAACAAATTATTCTTTCAGAGTAAATCAAATTTGCCGGTGTTCCTTTCATCACTAATATCTAAAAGCTCTGGGGGATTCTAAGCCCCAAGTCCATATGCCAATCTCTTGAATAGGGACGTGGTATATCACGGAAGTTAGCATGGATTATTGTAAATTTAAAGACCTTTGCCCTTTCCACCACAGCAAAGAGAACTGCATGTGCAAATATCAACAGCCACATTCAAATATTTTACTACATTATTCTTACAGGAATACTTAAGAACCAGAAGATGGGGGGGGGGGGGGAAGACCAAGACTATTCCAGTTAACATTATTTAAATTTTATCGACGAGTGTAGGACATTCACAGAGACTTTTAAGAGCTGTCATCTTTATGAGCAGAAGAGAAACTGATCACACCCTTAGTCTAGTGCCTGCCTGATTGCTATCCCTGCAGCTCATCCGACCTGGGAGGTTCCAGGGCCGACCAGTGACTTTTCCCAGGCTGCCCGCGTGGTACCTGCACTCGGGGTAGTTTTCGTGTCCTCGGCACCCAGGTCTGCACCGCGAGATTGCTCAGTGTGCAGTCCCGAGAGCTCACTCCAGAAACAGCGTGGCGACAGTTCCGGCTTTGAGCCTTCAGTTCCACTTCCCTTGGCTCACACACGCTGTGTACCAGCTTCATGTCATCCCTCTCATCCCTCCCACTCCACAACTTTCCTGTTCACCCAGCCAATGTGCCACGTCCACCCAACCTCTGTTTCCGGTTGAGGGGCCCCGCCCCTCTGATACCGGCCCCTCCCACTGCATCTCAGGCTGCCTTCCTCACGGCTTCTTGGGGCTGGTTGGGGCTGCTCTGGACCTCTCTGCACAGCCACCGTACATGCATGCTGCCAGCCTAAATCAGTTGGATCTAGTAGGATGCTGCACCCCGAGTCTGAGTCCCATAGTGAATTCTGAAACCTTCAGATAAAAGATAGCCTAGCACGACTTCAGTACCAGCCTCTGGGTTACACGTATCATACCAAACAATAATAGGCTAAATTCAGAAGCCAGAGTCCCACTCCCAACACCCCAACATGATAAGCCCAAACCAAATACTGTAATTTGACTTGGATTTTTGAAAAGAAATAGGTGGTAGTCAGTGGTCAGTCCATTGCCAGTTGCCTAGGGTTGAATTCATCCCCTGCTGTTTGTCTTCTCTGTGACTTCCATAAAAGTTCTTTTAGATAAAATATAGGAAATAAATAAATAAATAAATAAACAAATAAATAAATAAATGTGATAGTGAATGCAGAGATTTTTGGCTGTCCAAGATGCAGAAAATAATGTATATATGTATGTATATATGTGTATATGTGTGTGTGTGTGTGTGTGTGTGTGTATAGGCTCAGTCCAAAAAAAAAAAAAGTTATACCGTGCCATCTATGCCTCTGAAAATATAAAGGAAGAAAAGGTGAAAAGGAAATAAGGTAAAGAGGAGGAGTGCCTAAAACTCCATACAACTATTGTAATCAGTTAGAAACAGTAGCTTTACTAACTTGCATTGGCCTCACACAAGACCACAAGCCGTCTAGGAAAGGGAAAGGATCACAGGGCTCCACCCTTTGCTTCTCACATGTCGGTTTTGGATATATGTTTGGAGAAGAGTCACTGCCTTTAGTTGTTAATCTCTGCTGAGCCATCCAGACTCCAACACATAGCTCCAAACCCAGTCTCACAGACAGCGGTGGCTAAATCCAGTGGGTCACAAAGCAAACTGAGTAGCTATGAACACTATAGAGTTTTTTTTTTTGTTTTGACTTGTGGACCAGAATTGTAGAGACGTGGGAGGTGAGGGTGACAGTATTTCAGAGAAAGACACACACAGAAACACACACACACACACACACACAGGGAGAGAGAGAGAGAGAGAGAGAGAGAGAGAGAGAGAGAGAGAGAGAGAGAGAGAGAGAGCGCTACAAATAAACTACAGCTAATCGAAATGCAGAGTTGTGAATGCAAGGTCCAGTGAATACATCTATAAATATCTATAAAACACTTCTGCATATAAGGCTCAAGGAACATTTTTGAAGGAGTAAAAATATTTTAAGAGCCAGAGGATCAGGAAGTCTGCCATGAGATGGTGTCTGTTAGCATATTAGTCAATGTTCTCTAGACTATCAGAACCTATAGAGTGAATCTATGTCTCTCTCCCTATACATAATATACATGTATAAGTTATATATTATAAAGGAGCTTATTGCCTAGCTAATCAAAAAACGGCTAGCTGTGAAGAGACAGTCCAAAATCTAGTAGTTGCTCAGTTCACAAGGCTGAATGTCTTCAGTATATGCTGGAATCCCAAAGAAGTAGGCTCCAATGCCCATGAAGGAATGGATGTGCTAGCAAGGCGAGGGCAACAGGCAATGAGCAAAGGCTGCCTTCTTCCATGTCCTTAAATAAGCTTCTGGAAGATGAGGTGACCCAGATTAAAGGCATATCTTCATGCCTCAAGATTCCTTTCAAAGACACTGATGCATCCATGATAATGTTTTTTAACGTCTATGATTTCAGAATTAGGTAAAGAATTTGTCAAATTAAATGCACTTTAGGGGTGGGACTTCTAAAAACCAACAACACATGGAGATTATATATGGTATACCTTTATATGGTTTCTTAGAACTATACACTTTGTGATGGACAGCAAAGTTAGAGGAAAAAATTAAAGACCTTTCCACATTTTTTTATGTTATTACATTTTGTCCTCATTATGATTTTTTTTTACAAGAAAGTTTTAATATAATCCTAGCTGTCCTGAAACTTACTGTAGAGGTAAGGCTGGCCTTGAATTCAGACATCCTCCTGCCCGTGTCCTGAGCACTAGAACTAAAGGCTTGCACGATCATGTCTGGCATTACTGTGAATTTTGGATGTTGAACAAGATGTTTTTATTATATCTATTCCCAGGGAGTAGAGAGATGGTTTAGTGCTTAAGATCACTGGTTGTCCTGCCAGAGGACTGGGGTTCAATTCCCAACACACACACACACACACACAACACCACCACCACCAGCGTATGTACACACACACACACACCACACTACCACCAACAGCAGCAGCAGCAGCAGCAGCTTTCAACTTTCTGCTTACCCAAGTTCAGGGGGTCTGATGACCTCTTCTGGTCTGCTAGGCACCAGGCATACATGTAGTTCACAAAAATACTTGAACACAGTGCAAATATATATATATATATATATATATATATATAAACTTTCCCCAGTTACTTTTGCAGAATTTTCTTTCAGCATAAACTGATATTTTCTAACATTTAAACTTTATTAAAGGCTTTCACAAGTTTCTTATCTTTATTTTTTTTATTATATATACTGTTTTGATTTGTGAGCAGAGAGTACCAGAAATGATAGGTAATGTTATTTACAACCGTATTTTTGTTGCCTTTATGAATTTTCTGATGTCTTTTAAGACTTAAGTACTGGGTAAAGGATTTGCCATACTCTTTGCATTTGTAAGATTCTCTACAGTATACATTTTCTGATGTGCTCCAAACATATGCACTTGTTAAAAAAGTTGTCACTTTCTTTAAAACTGTAAGATCTCTCTCCAGTATGAATTCTTCAATTGATTCTAAGATGTGTGTACGGGGTAAAGGATCTGTCACATTCATTGCATTTGTAAGGCTTTTCTCCAGAACGGAGTCCACAACAGCTTTTAAAGTGTGAAAGTTGATGAAAGACCTTGCCGAATTGATAACTATACTGTTCCTCAGCAGTATGGATTTTCTGATATCTCTTTAAACCAATACAGTAGGCAAAGGACTTGTTCCATCCCTTACATTTGTAATGCTTCTTTCCAGTATGCCTTTTCTGGTGGCTGTTAAGTGCAGACACATGAGAAAATGAATTTCCACATTCATTGCATGAAGTTTTTGATGTGTTTTAAGACTTGAGCATGGAGTAAAAGATTTGTCACAAACACTGTCTTTGTAGGTGTTTCTTCCTAGAATCAATTCTCTGCTGTACACTGAGGCTTGAGACAGAACTGAAGCATGCCTTGTATTTCCTACACTGCTGTACTTTCTCTCCACTGTACGTTGTTTGTTGCACGAGACTGCATAGAGAGTTGAAATGGCCATCATAGCCTTCCTGTCTGTATTCTTTCTTTGGAGGGTGCAGTCTCTGATCTTGAGTAATGTTAGAACACAAATTTAAGGATTTCTTGTGGGGAGCCAAGACCATAGCCGGCAAACATCTCGGACCTTGGCATAATACATTGAGTGGACCTGGGGCAGGCTGCCTTGTGACCTCTTTCCCTTCTTGCCTCAGGGTACATTCCAGAAGGCTGCCTTGCAACCTCTTCCCCTCCCTCAAGGTACTCTCCAGCCGTTCTCAGTATTCCAGGAATTACAGAGGCCTTCAGAGGACGAACGAAACAAAGTCTATAGATAACACCTTGTGGTTCCAGATGCCTAACAATTTCACCCAGCCCCAGAACCACAGGGGCCCTCGCCCTGCCAAACTTCCTGATTTCCTGATATCTTGTGAAAACTGCCCACTCAGATCACCCCACTCAGCCTCCTGCTTTAATGGTATATAATTGCCTGTGAGAAAATAAAATTTGGTCAGCTTGATCAGACTCCTTGACTTGCTGTCCGTTCTTCGTGTCTCTTGTCCCCCATTCTCTCCCTAGGGGTCCAAGGGTCCCAGTTGATTGTCTGGCGGGTCTGGACAATTTCTCATAGTCTTTCGATGTGCAAGGTTCTTCTCCAGTGTGCATGCTTTTATGTCTGTCTAAGTTTGATGATTCAATAGAGGCTTCCTGTCATGACTGCATAGGTAGTTACTCAAGTTTTCTGTAGTTTCACTTGTTTTATAAAGTGTACAGTTGGATGGTTCATGAAACATTTTGCCAAGCTTACCATACTGACAAATCTCCTTTTAATTCTTCACATGTTGATGGACAATATCCCATATGCTGTGGTTCTCTGAAAATGAAGGCATGTTCTATGATGAAACACTTGAGAAATGACTGGCTCCCTAAGTTTTTTTTTAAACAAGTACTTATCATAGAGCTCCCAGGAGTTGCTATTTTTTTTCACTATAATTGTATGGATTCTCAGAAAAACAGAGAGAGAGCCTTTGAGGAAGATAAAACAAATCATTGAGGATTCAGTAGTCAGCTTCAGGACAGAGCTACTAACTGATAATATTTAGAATGTCTTTATTTTTAAATATTTTTCTCAGATATTGATGAAAAGTATAATCCATTCCCAGGTTCACAATATTTGTGTATACTAATGTACAGCAATGAAGAATGCTGTTCAGAAGACTCAATTCCTTCTAATATTAAAGGATTATTTAAAAGCATCAAAGGGCTTTTTTTTTACCTAAAAAAAAGGAAAAGAGAGAAAACCATTTGATTCTTTAAAAGTAATTGATGCAAAGCAAATATACTGCAAGGTATCAGAGACACTAGATCATTAGAGGCAGTGCTGTCACAGGTAGCTACTCTGATTCCTACCCTCCATTGCTGAGCTCCACACAGTGCTGTGTTCTTAACTTTCCTTATATGGCTATTATCAAGTTACCTCTATGCACCAACTTCTAAGATTATTTTTCAGGAGGATGTGTATGTATTCTCTACTGGAACAAAACTCAAACATGTAACATAAAGACATACATTCAAGGAAGGCAATTACAAAAGAATGCTACTTCATGGACTTATGTTAGACTTATTCCATCTGATGTCAGCATAGCCAAATTAAATTGTATTTTATACCAGTATTAACTCACCATATTTCAGGTGCAATAAGGCACAATGTCTTCTAACTTTTACAACAAGCAGGATGTATTGTGAGACCAGGACACTACAGTAATCCTTTTAAAGTGGAATTGAATATAGAAAAAATATTTTCAGCTCTTTCTCTTTACTTTGAAGCCATCATTGTGCCCTGGCTGTGGCTGCTGCCTCTTCTCTACACTTTAGGGCAATCTCATTTGCTCCAGACAGATGGCCAGGTCTACCCTGCATATAATAATCTACATTTTCTGTGAGGTAGTCCATGACCCATGTGAGAATTTTTAGAAAGATTACAGATGTATAACTCAGTACTTTGCTCAGGAAATGAAGAGAACACAAGCTAGAGGAATCTAGGCATGATTTTTCAATTACCTTGTCCCATCAAGTCTTCAATATATTTAGGGACAATATTTAGTTTACATATCTTGACTTTTTCTCACAATTAAAACTATGTCAAATGCAATAATAGATATGGATGGAGCATTAACATACAGTTGCAGCCAGCTACAAAGCCTGTGACCTACAAAATGTCTTTCCTAAAGATATGTAGTGCTACAGAAATTGTGAGAGTAGCCAACAAATGTCTGATTTGACTTAAGGCTCACTCCACAAGATGAAGCCCATACCTTGACATTGCTTGGGTGAGCAAGGCCTAGAGACTTCTGATAAAAACCAAACATGACTGGTGTAAAGTAAAAAAAAAAAAAAAGTATGACTAAAGTGACTCCTAATGATTTTCTGCTATACTCGTATATCAGTGCCTTATTCAGTCATCATGCGAGAAGCATGCTCTAGCAGCACTTGGGAATAGACATAGAGACTCAAAGTCACACATCAGGAAGAAAGAGAGTCTGCATGGTCAGTCTCCATTAAATCCCTGACCTCAGAGCTCAGGGAGCCATGCAGTAGAGGAGGTGCAGAGTGTTAAGAGCCTGACAGGATGGAGGACACAATCATATGATCCTCTGAATGAGTGCAAGTGAACTCACAGGGACTGAAGTAGCTGCCACAGGGCCTACATTGGTCTGCACCCAGTCCTCTGAGTATATATTATAGTCTTAAGCTTAGTATTATTGTAGGACTCCTGAGTGTGAGAACTAAAGGGCCTCTGATCCTTATTCCTGTTCCTAGTAATCTTGCTCTTCTGTTGGGTTACTTTGTCCAACTTTAATAAAATGAGTGTTGCTTTATCTTACGATATTTTACTTTGTTAGAATTCAGAACTGTTATTTTCTAATGACAGTCAGAAAGTAAGTGGATATTAAGGGGAGGGGAAGTGGGGAGAAACTGACAGGAGTAGAGGGAGGGAAAACTATAATCAGGATATATTGTATGAGAAAAGAATGTTTTCAATAAAAGGAAAAAAAAATGAAAAAAAAAAAAAGATATGGTAGAAATAGAATACCATACTGAGTTTCTGAACACATGTTGGAACCAAACTGAAGGGTGCATGAGACCTCTAAAATGAAAAATGCAAAGAAAAACTACAAATATCATGAAAAAGTTCTTTTCTATTACCAAATTTCCCATAGTTTCCTATTGTTTTCAAGACAGCTAAACAGAGAGTTTACATCTATAATTTTGGCACATACAAAGGATGAGTTAGGAATTCTAAAAGTAAAATGTTCTCACTCACAGAGACCAGGTTGCTGTAATTCTCCAACATCACATCAATGTACAGAGCCCTCTGAGCAGAGTCCAGGCATTTCCATTCCTCCTGGGTGAAGTCCACAGTCACATCATGGAATGTCAACAGACCTTGAAACAAACAAACAAACAAAAATATGGCCATATGCTATTGGGTAGACTGCTTTCCTAGATAAAAAGAGACTTTAGGAAACTGGGATATAGTCGAGTAAATACAATAACTCAATCAGATGATTTCTAATATACTCATACTCTATACTGAATGTTCTAACTCTGTAAAACCAGGATGACACAACCGTCTCACAAGCGTATCCATAAAACAACACACGCATTTAAGGTCTGGACATGGTTACCTATGTGTTAAGGATGCTGTGTTTATGTCCCACAGAATCTCTGTGTACATGTCTCAGAAGGAAAATTCATGATTAAGAAATGTGCTTTGAAAGCCAGGCGTGGTGGTGCATGCTTTTAATCCCAGCATTCGGGCAGCAGAGGCAGGCGGATCGCTGTGAGTTCGAAGCCAACCTGGTCTACAAAGCAAGTCCAAGACAGCCAAGGCTACACAGAGAGACCCTGTCTCAAAAAAAATCATGTAAAATTGACACTGAGTCAATCCTGTAGGTACTCGGACTTTACATGATTCTATTCTAACATGTTCAGCTGGGATGTTTAAACTCTAGGACCAGTGCCACAACATTAAGGACTTAAGGGGCAGACATTGAAAGCAGAATATAAGATCGGCTTCATCGGCAAACAGTGTGGTTTTCTGTCTACAGTAAGAAGTGTATCAATACTACATACTGGCTGTTTTAATATTTTTTAAAATTTTACTTATTTATTTAATTTTTGTAGGATTTTTGGCTGTTTAAATATTAACATAAAAAAATCAAGCAGTCTATGGAATTAATTTGAACCCCTACCAAGCAGGTAGAAAAAGTCACATCAGCCACATGTTATAGTCTAAAGCTTTCCTAACAATATCCATAAGGCAACTTTGACAAATAACAATTTCAAAAGTTTTGAAGAAAAATTTACACTCAATGAGTTATAAAATTTGAGAAAAGTCCAAAAACACATTAAATAATATTTAAGTTAGAACTAAGCATCTACACATAGGTATAGTAACTTTGTATGCAGAAGTGACACAGATTTCATGTGAAAAATTGAATATATTAAACTGTGTGAAAATTATAGTCAGTGGCAGCGCTTTGTAAATGTAATACAACACAGAAAACAGCTCAGGAGAAAATCTGAACCACTATGTCTGAATTTTGGGGTCCTCAATGTGTACTGTTTTAAGTTGTACTGTCTAACGGGTTTTGGGTTAGTAGTGTTTTATGATTCTTCCTTTATTTCTCTGAAAATGTCAAATGGTGACATATTCTGACCATCCAATAATTATGGATAGAAATGAAAATCTGCAGGTCAGAACCCATTTCCAAAATCTCTGCTTTAAAACACTGACGCTTCAGGGTAGGGAAATAGAGCCATTGTTCTCACAGGAGCTGACTAGAGCAAACAATCATGAGGATTGTTCTCTCTGCATCAAGTGTGATGGCTGACACACAGCAATCAGTCACTGCTCTCAAGACAGTTTTACTCATGCATTCCACAGAATGGTAGATACCACGCCCCAGCCAGAAAAAGGCTACATAATTGTATCCTGCTAGGCAAAAGGGGAAAAAGGAATGAAAAATACCGGTATCTCTAGTTTGAGAAATTACCACTAATTGCTCACATACTAAGTCAGTTAGGTGAGCAACAATTCTCTAGAGACAAAAGATATGAGGTGTCAATAAATTCATGGGCACACCATCACTGTCGTGATATTAAACACCAAAGAGAAATACCAGTAGACCACAGTTTGAATCTACACTCAAGAATATCAATTTCATGGCAAGATCAAGCCACATACCTGCCTTGTTCAGCATCTACAGTGTGCTTAAATCTTCAGTATTGCCTTTCCGAGCTGCCCAGGGACGGGTCCATACGGCGTTGTTCTTGATTCCCATCGTAACTTAAAAGGGAAGCTTACACAATGTCCGGAGCCCTTGATGTCCTGCAGATGAAAGAGAAGGATGTCCTCAAATTCCTTGCTGCAGGAACCCACTTAGGTGGTACCAACCTTGACTTTCAGATGGAACAGTACAACTACAAAAAAAAGTGATGGTATCTACATCATAAATCTGAAGAGGACCTGGGAGAAGCTGTTGCTTGCAGCTCGTGCTATTGTTGCCATTGAGAACCCTGCTGACGTCAGCATCATCTCCTCCAGGAACACTGGCCAGCGAGCGGTGCTGAAGTTGCTGGCTGCTTCACACCAGGGACCTTCACCAACCACATCCAAGCAGCCTTCAGGGAGCCATGGCTTCTAGTGGTGACTGACCCCAGGGCTGACCACCAGCCCCTCACAGAGGCCTCTTATGTCAACCTGCCCACCATCGCTCTGTGCAACACGGATTCTCCTCTGCGCTGTGTGGACATTGCCATCCCAGGCAACAACAAGGGAGCTCACTCAGTGGATCTGATGTGGTGGATGCTGGCCCGGGAAGTACTCCGCATGCATGGCACAATCGCCCATGAGGACCCATGGGAGATTATGCCTGATCTTTACTTCTACAGAGACCCAGAAGAGATTGAGAAGGAGGAGCAGGCTGCTGCTGAGAAGGCCGTGACCAAGGAGAAGTTCAAGGGTGAATGAAGGCACCAGCTCCTGAGCTCACCGTTGTGCATCCAGAGGTGGCAGACTGCTCTGAGGGTGGACAGGTGCCCTCTGTACCCATCCAGCAGTTCCCTACTGAGGACTGGAGCTCTCAGCCAACCACTGAGGACTGGTCAGCAGCTCCCACAGCCCAGGCCACCGAGTGGGTTGGAGCTACCACTGAGTAGTCCTGAGCTGCTCTGCAGACACCTGAGCAAAAGGGGAAATGGAAGAAAAATAAAGTCTCTAAAAGTAGAAAAAAAATCTTTAGTATTAGAAACCAAGTATTATTTAGGATTAAGAACCAAGATATAAGCCAGATGTGGAGGCATGCCTGTAATCCCTGCACACAGGGAGGCAGAGGCAGGTGGATCCCTGTGAGTTAGAGGCCAGCCTGGTCTACAAAGCAAGGCCAGGATGGACAAGGCTACACAGAGAAACCCTGTCTCAAAAAACAAACATAACAAACAAAACAAAACAAAAATCATCCAATATATAAGTCTCTTACAATTTCCTTCCTTCCTTCCTTCCTTCATTTGTTCACTTTCCATCCAATTGTAGCCCCCTCCTTTGTCACCTCCCAGTTCCACACTCCCTCCCTTCTCCCCTCCCCTAGTCCTCAGAAAGGGGTTCTCCTCCCTTATCATCTGACCTCAGCCTATCAGGTCTCATCTGGACTGCCTGTATACTCTTCCTCAGTGGCCTATCAAGGCGACCCAGCCAGAGGCAAGTGTCCAATGAGTGGGCACCAGAGTCCACGTGAAAAGTAGCCCCTACTCCTCATATTCTGACTTCTTCTTCAAATTCTTTCTTCAGAGACTTGAAGTTTCTTTCATGCAAGTCTTTCACTTGCTTGGTTAGAGTTACACCAAGATACTAAGATGTTGTAGCAACTGCTCCATGTGTTTCAATATGCCTTTTTATAACCATGATCCAAGGAAATGTGACAGATATCACAAATAGAACCTACACTGTACATTAGCATATGAGCCTTCCTGCAATAATATGTAAGAATATGCAATCCTCTATAGCAACTGGACACCACATTTTTTTCTTTGTTTATGTATCACAGTGAAAATATTTTGAAAATTAAAGGTCATAAATCCATGAGGAATATTTGCCTTCAGAAGGAAAGAAAGAAAGAAAGAGGGGAAAGGGAAGAATTGAGGAAAGTACAATAGGAGATGTGGAATTACGGAATTATCATGGACATCTGGAGTCATAAAGACAGCCTGGTGTGGCATAAAAACAGACAGGAGAATAACAGAACAGGAAACAGGACTCAGGAAGAAAATGAGAAAGCTACGCTAATGTAATATTTGACAAAGGAGATAAAAAAAATACATTACAAAATATGGCCTCTCAAACAAGTGGTGCTGATCTAGCAGGAGAATCAAATTAGGTTCAATTAGATTCTTATCTTTCCTCTTGTACAAAAAAAAAACATGCAAAAAGGATCAAAAATCTTTTTCAAGACCAGACCCACAGAAATCTGGAAAACATATGGATACTGTTCAGGATACTGGGATGGGCAAGAAGTTATGGAATAGAAAGAACACCAACCGCACAGGAATTAACCTCAAGCATCAACATATGGGACTACATGACTATACAAAGTTTCTGTACATCGAAGGAACAAACCGCAGAGGACACAAATACCCAGACAATGAGAGAGAATCTGTACCAGCGACATTCTGGATAGTGGCTCGTATCTCGAATTCACCAAGAATTACAGAAATAAATACCAATGAAATAAAACTGCCAGTCAGCAAATGGAGAAATGAACTGAATAGACATTTTTAGACGACAAAACCACAAATGGCCAATGAATATTGCAAAAGGTGTTCAAAAATCCTATCATGGAAATGCAAAACAAAGTAAAACAGCTCTGCAATACTGCCTTACTCCACTCAGCATGGTTGTAATCAATCAACCTGACAAAAACATGTGAAAGAGGATGTGGAGAAAAAGATACCCTTATTCACTGTTGGGGTGTGTGTGTGTGTGTGTGTGTGTGTGTGTGTGTGTGTGTGTGTGTGTTGGCTGAAAATTAATATAGCCATTGTTGAAATCAGTTTTGAGATTATTCAAAAATTTATAGATGGATCTATCATGTGACCTAGCTATTTTAGCCTAAGGATATATCCAGAGAAGTCTACACCCAACTATCGAGATGTTTACACCTCATGCTTACTGCTGCTTTATCTACCATAGGAAAGAACTAGAATCAATGTAATTGTCTATCAACAGATAAATGGATAACAAAAGTGGTATACATATAAAATGGAACACTATTCAGCTAAAGAGAAAGATATAATATAAATTTGCAGGAAAATAGTTGGACTTAGAATGTGTAATAGTAAGTGAAGTCTTACAGTGTCAGAAAGACGTGAACCCATTTCCCTCACATGCAGAATCTAGCCAATAATATATCAACAGGGAAATGATGTACATGTGGGCACAGTAGCACAAGGAGAAAATAAAACATGAAAAGTTACATATCAGAGGTTAAGGCAGGACAGAATGCAGGTAATGATCACAGTATGAAAAAGAATATAAAGCTAACTTCTTTTCCAGTTTTTATTTTGTCACAGGATTTTTTTTTATTTTGGTGATGGATCAGTTCATAAAGAAAATATAAAATTGTATCTGAGGCTCCCGAGCATCTGTTCCCAGTGGCTACTGGGACTGCATAAAAGTACAGTGAGTTATGTAGTCTTTGGATTTGGTTAATTTCAGTATGAGACAAGTTTGTTCGTTTCCAACATGTTTTATGATAAAGTTAAAAGAAACTATCAGAAGCAGAAAATAAAAGTTTTAAAATATAACAGTTTTAGAAAAAGAGTGGAAATGGCCACTGACCTCGGACATGTTTACTGGAAAATCATCCATTTCCTGCTGTTTCTTGTCTTTGATTTTTTTCTTTCAGGAACAATGAATAGTTGGCTTGTGGCCCCTATAATATCAAGGGGTCAAAAATAAAAACCAAAAATTAATACTAAAAAGTGATAAAGAACAATGTCAAACTACATGAAAAGTCCAAGCAACAGAATTCTACTAGGTACCTGGTCAATGATTTCCTCAAGTGAGGAGAGCATGGAAAGATATTTAAACCATGAAGAAGAAACCACTGTCAACTATATGCTGCACCCAGACAACATCCTCTTAGAATTGATGGAGACATAAGTGTATTTGAAGATAGTCATGAGTAAATACAATTGATTTCAGTAAAGCAGCATAGCAGATAGTAATAGGCAAAACATATACAGGAGAACTCCTTGAATCAGAGGGACTATCCATGAGGACAATGGAAATAATCATCCATAAGAAAGACTGTAAACCACTAATTTTCAGAGAAGGAAGAAAAATATTACCAATGATCCAACTAGCAAAAACATTAAAACAAAATCATAGAAAATAAAAACCCTATGAGTAGAAAAATGTAGTCACTCTGGAAAATCCTCAATTAAATAAACAAATCCTCAAGCTAAATAAATCTAGCACATGCAGTTGTTCCACTTTTTGGCATCTATGCAAAGGACTATATACACCTTACTCCACAAATACATGCTCACCCGTCCTCACGGCTGCTCTATTCACAACAGCTACAAATAGAAACAACCTAAATGTCCTCCAAATGATAAATGGATACTGAGAATGTGGTACATATACAATGTTCACCTGTTATGAAAAATTTAAACCATGAATGAGCTTTGCAGGTAAATGAATGGACCTAGGAAAGATCACACTGAGTGAGGTAACCCAGACCCAAAAGATAGGTATTGCATGTTCTCTCTCACCAGAAGTTTCTAGCTCCAGAATTCCAGAAGTGAGTACATAATCTGGACTAGCTGGAGTAGCCACAAAAGTGAAAAGAGACCGTAATGAGATATGGCGGAGGTAATAGGCAAGAGAATAACGGGGAAGAAGTGATTTGAAGGGAAAATGGAAAAACATGGTGGAGATTTAATATTGGAGAAGGGACAGATATAAACACAAAAAAAGGATAGCAAAATAAAATAAGGATGTTGAAACAGTAATAAAGAATCATATTAGTATCCAACTACCAACAATGCCTACAATACATATGAGTCTGTATATACATATACATTTAGAGTATAAATGAAAAGTTCCCATCTGGGCTGATAATGCTCCCCACAAGAGGCAGAGATTGTCTAACAGAAAAACCAACACCAGGAGTGAGAAGTCTGCTTTCAAATTGTTGGTCACAATGGCCCGGAGTGGTTGCATATACTTTTAAACACAGCACCCAGTGGGGCAGAGGCAGGCTGATATCTCTGAGTTCGAGGCCAGCCTGGTTTACAAAATGAGTCCAGGACAGCCAAGGCTACACAGAGAAACCCTGTCAGGAAGAAACAAACAAATAAACAAAACAAAACAAAATGTTCTTCACAGCTGTCCAAGAAACTTCCAAAACACTATAGGCTACTGATGTTGCCCTTCGTTCTCTCCCAGACCCTATTGTTGAAGATGCCATGCACTTTGGAACAAAACCATGAGGACTCACGATGGATCTAAACTTAAAGCCTCCCTGGAGGTAACATGCAAGCTTCCAAAGGAATTTTTAAAATGCCATGACTATGGACTGCAGTAAAGAAGACTTATGATCATAATTATAATAGTGATAGAAAATCAAGACAAAAATATCAAAACACAACATAAAGAATACTAGCAAATAAAAAAATGGTCCATATTCTTTGATCAACATGTGTGCATGTCACAAAACCCACAATGGAGACATGCACAGTAGACAGAAAACAGAAGAATACACAAAACATGTGAAAACTGGCATGTTCTCACATGTTCTTTTTAAACATTTTTTTGCTCTCTAAGACTCCTTCAACTCCTATTATAATCCAATTTGCATATTTTATGGAACGTCCTCCTGAAAGTACCAGGGAACAGCAAAGAGCTGGAAAACACTAAGATCAAAACTAGAGGTGATCTCAAAGTACACTACAATTACAGCAATGGAAACCACTTGGAATTGACATGACCACAGACAACAGGAGAGATCCATGGGAAGCCAGCATATGAAGAGTTTAATTGTCTGTATATATACTTGCTAATTCTTACTAAAACTCTGTTGGCGTTATTTTCCAGAATGGAGAAATTAACACTAAAAGATAGAGAATGTCCTAGGATACAAAAGCTCCAATTTCTGAAACCAATAAACACACGTAGAAGTATTACTTTCATCGTTTTATAATAAATTAAAATCATAGAAATAAAAACCACTTAATATTGGCATGAAAACATGATCAGTGATGTTCATGGAACAAGGACAGTATCACTCAAATGTACAGTCAAGTACAATTTTATTTGCCTCTTAGTATCAATTCTTCCATAGAATATCATTTCTACATACCTATTCTCCATACCTACATTAGGATAAACGTAAAATTTTTCTCAGCGGAGTTCCCTAGAATTATTTCTAGTGAAACAGAATGTTGCAAAACTGATTTCACGTCCCACTCTCCCGTTCGCTTGAGCCCCTTGCCATCCCTTCACCTAGATCCTTAGCTACTGTCCTCTCTCTCCCTCTCTCCCTTTCTAGGGCCTTCGTTCTGCTGCACAGCTGAGCAGGTCTGGGTGGTCAGTGAGCCCCATCCACAAGAGAGAGACTCTTCAGAAAGCACCTGGGTTTCTAACACAGAACTGTGCGGAACAGATGAAGAGAAGATTCTACAGTGCTTCGCCAATCGTCATGCAGTGTCAGAATACTGAAAATATTTAGAAAGCATTTTAAGTTAGCACACCTGGAATCCCACATTCCATCACAGCTCAGACCTCATGGGCAGAAGTGGAACCGAATGACCAGGATGAGACTACTATCCACTAGTGAGGTCCCAAATTTATCATGGACCAAAATGATGGAAGCCTTACACACTCAAAGGGACTCACAAGAAGAGAGAATATCTCGTGAAAAATGTCCTTGTTACTCTGCAGATGTCACTTTACTCTGTGAGATGTGAGACTCCTTCACATACACGCAGACTAGATTTTTTTCAGGAAGCCGAAGCAGGAGCATGGGAAACAATAAGCAACTATTTTCACCCACAGAAACCAGAGTGCTACACTTCTATAACAACCAGTGTCTGTACAAAGCCCTCTTAGCAGGGACCAGGCAGTGGTCCTCCTCCTGGGAGAAGTCAAGTCACACCACTGGCTGTCAATAAACCACCAAATAAAAAACAACAGTTTGAACAGCTGTGTTGGTGCACTCTTTCAATTTTAGCACTCAGGAGACAGAGTTGGGTGGAACTCTGACTTACAGTCCAGATTGGTTTACATGGTGAGGTCTGGGACATCAGAGCAACACAATGAGTTCAGGTCTCAAACAAACAAACAACCAAAATATAACTGTTTGTTCATGTGTCCATGAGCTGAGGAGACAAAAGACTACTGTGGATTTTTTTTCTGATGTAGACAAGTTAGCGTAATTACTCAAAAGATGCTTTCCAGTATTATGCTACATAATGATACACATTTTCTTTCTTTCCTATTTTCTCCTTCTTTCCTTCCTTCCTTTCAAGACAGGGTTTCTCTGTGTAGCCTTGGCTGTCCTGGACTTGCTTTGTAGACCTGGTTGGCCTCAAATTCACAGAGCTCTGCCTGTCTCTGCCTCCCCGAGTGCTGGGATTACAGGCATACACCAACTCGCCTGGCTCACATAGAGCATCTTGGGGGTGGAGGGAGAAGCTTTCCAGTATAGCCTGACTGGGTTTTGTGGGCAAAATATTTTCATTTCTGTTTTCTCTTTTTTCCTGAGATAAGATTTCTCTGTTTAGCCCTGGCTGTTCTTAAATTCCCTGTTTAGACCAGGTTGGAAAGGCACTCCCTGACCCATCTGCCTCTACCTCCGAATCCTGGGTTTAAAGGCATGTGCTCCTACCACCTGGCTTATTTTGCCTTTTCTAGCTGAAAATACTGTGACCTGACGTCCTCAAACAGCATACTGTTCCTTTTCAGGCTTAAAGTTGCAACATTACGAAATCAGCACAAGGAGACATTTTTCTTTTTCCTTGTTTCTTATTGACTTTTTTTTTTTTAACTGTGTCTTACCATGCAGCTCTGGCTGTCCTGGAACTCACTATGTAGACAAAGGTGGACTTCAATTCACTGAGATCTTTCTGACTCTATCTCCCCAGCTGGGATTCAAGGTGTGTGCCACCAAGTCTGACAAAGACACTTTTGAGAATGATATATTTATACCACAAAGTGCATATGTCTCAGACGGAAAATTAACGGTAGATAAAAAGTTTACTTTTAGATGTTAGCGCTTACAACTGTATCTGTGGAATTTGCAAAAACGATATTTACAGATTCAACTCAATCGGCAAGCATTGCCTGTATTTACATAGACTAGTGGAAAATCACCCTGCCCGTATCCTGCCCTAGAACTCTCAGACTGATGCGTTACAGTGAAAAGGCTTACCTAACGGAGGTCTTGCAGCTCTGAGCGCTGGGGGAAGTTTTCCTGATGCAAGTGTTACAGCTCTGAAGGAGAAAGTATTCTGGGACTCTGGAGCTAACAAAGCACACAGCACAACAAAACAAGAAATGTATTAGGAGGGAAAACCCACATCAGAGTGACCGCCTCTGCTCTAGAGAGGAGCAGCAATGGAGAGGAAGCTGGCTTTACGTCGGGTTTCTTGGGGGGGGGGGGGGGGGGGAGAAGGGAGAGCTTTCCGGTATGTTCTGGGATTGGGGAGATTTTGTGAGATGAGATCCTGTAATTTGATCTTGGGCCTCCCTCCCCCTCCCGCTCCTCTCCCTCTTCCCCTCCCCCCCTTCTCTTTCTCTCTCCTCCTCCCTCCCTCCCTAGAGAAGCCTGAGGGGGGGGGGGGTGCGTATTCCTGTGTCTCCAGGGACTTAAAGCCTGGAAATCCCAATCCCCAACTATAATGTTCCAGCTTTAATGCCAAGCCATATTTCAAGATCCACTGTACTTTTCCAGGAGCTCACTATACATGTTCCAAAGACACCATAAAAGCCCACACCTCGGCCTGCCTTCTACTGTCTCTCATCGCTTGCAGAGCAGCCCCCATTCGGAGTCTCTCCCCAACACATCTCTTGCATGGCGTTTGTTGTGTGGTATGACTTTATTGTATACCTTTGCTGCTGACTGCAAACTTGATCTTGGTCTCAGAAACCACATACAGCTCCCTTTCGTTACTAACATCTAAAAGCTCTCCATTAGTGACAAGTCCCTAGGTCCCCCAGGACCTGTTAGTGCGGACGAACGTAAGTTTCAAGAGCTTTGTCCTTTCTACCATAGCAAAGAAAACCATGTTCATCAACATGATTTTTAATTTATCAACAGTTAAATTCAAATACTCTACTAGAGTACTTTTTAAAGAAAAATTTGGAAACCAGAGAGAGGATCAATGAATAAAAAAATCAGGATTAGTCCATTTAATGTTATATAAAATTTATCGACAAGGCTAAGACATGCACAGCAGAATTTTAAGTGCTGTCATACGTATGAACAGCAGCGAAAAAAAAAAAAATCAAACCCCGGCCTTGTTCCAGCTTGTTTCCCAGCCCCGCAGCTAAGCTGCTGTTCCAGCCTTTGAGCTGCTGTTCCACATGCGCTATTACTTTCTGTGTTCCCGCGAGACCCCCGTCGTGTCCTCCGCACGCAATTCCCCACAAAGCAGGGCCACGAGCTCAGTCTGGGAACGGGTTCTTGACAGTACTGGTTTTTGGCTCCTCCGCCCAATTTACCTGTCCTCACTAGTGAGCAGTCCGGCGTTTCCTTTCCAGCCACTCCTCTAACCCCGCTCACTCCACACACTTCCTCTACCAATGTACAAAACAACCCCCGCCCTCCAACCGGTGTTTCCAGTCAAGAGTTCCCGCCCGCTGAGAATGGTCCCTCCCACTGTGTCTCTAGCTATCATCGTGCCCCGACCTGTTCTGCACATTCGCCCCACTTGATTGCTGCCAGCCTAGACCAGAAGTAGACATAGTAGGACGCTACTCGCGATATCTGATGCACACCATGAGTTCAGAACCTTTCAGATACCTAACACTTCGACAGGACTACTGGCGTCTGGGCTGTAAAACATTAACAGGCTAAAATTAGAAGCCAAAGTCCCATACGTAACACACAAAAATGTCAAGTCAAACCCAAATACTGATTTGATTTGAATTCAGTAACTTGGATTTTGAAAAGAAATACGTGTCTAAAAAAGTGAGTGAATTCATTCCACTATATACTCAGCATGATAAAAGTGCTTTGAGATAAAACAATAAAATCTTTAGAAAAAAATGCAATGGTGAATATAGAGACTCTTGGCTGTCCCAGATGCAGAAAATAAGTAAGATATGTGTTCCCAGCCTTAAAAAAAAAACTCAGTTATACCATCCTGTATATGGCTCTGAGAATATTGAAGAAGATGAATTGGGGAAAAAAGGGGGTGGGCATAATATGTACCGTTCTTCAGACTCTATACAGCTATTGTAACCAACAGCAACTGTACTTAACTGCATTGGCCTCACACAGGACCACAATCAGTCTAGGAAAGGGTACTGCTCATAGGGCCGCATCTTCTTCTTCTCAAATGTTGGCTGTGGATAGATTTTAAAAGAAGAATCGCTGCCTGAATTTGTAATCCTCTCCTAAGCCATTCAGCTTCCAATCCACACTCTCACAGACGGCTCTGGTAAACTTCAGTGGGTCCGGAAGCAAAATGAATAGATATGAATAAACACAGGAGAGATTTATTGGAATTGTGGACCAGAGTAGTAGAATAGTAGAGAAGTGAGAGTGGGCTGCATTTGAGGAACACACACACACACACACACACACACACACACACACACACACACGTGTTTGAATATATGTGCACACATGCACGTGCTAGAGAAAGACAGAGAGAGAGACAGAGAGAGAGATAGAGAGAGAGACAGAGGGAGACAGAGAGAGAGAGCACTAATAATGACAGAATTTTTTGTTTGATTGGTTTTTGAGACAAGGTTTCTCTATGTATCCCTGGCTGCCCTGGAATTTGCTCTATAGACCAGGCTGGCCTCGAACTCAGAGACCCACCTGCCTTTGCCTCCCAAGTGCTGAGATTAAAGGCACGTGGCACCAGTGCACAGCTGTAATTTCTTTTTGGTTGTATTATTATTTTATTTTATAACAGGTAATCCTGGAGTCCAGAAATCCTCCGTGTGTGTGTGTGTGTGTGTGTGTGTGTGTGTGTGTGTGTGTGTGTGAAGTATTTTAAGTAGCTTTGCTATTTTTCTTTGAAGTTCTTATAGAATCCTGTCAGTCTGGTCCTCGGGTTGTTTTAAGGATAACATTTTATAACTGCTTCAGTCTCATTGCTACTTGAAGTTCGGTTTATATTATATATTTCATGTTGTTTTAATTTGATATATTCTATGTACCTGGAAACTTATATATTTCTATTACAGTCTCTAATTTAGTCAAATAGAAGTCTTTAATGTTAATAGACAAGACCAAAGATCTACTTGTTTACTCATGTATATCGATGAGGCTGTGTAAAAGAAACCCTAATAAAGCTTAAACCACACATTGATCCTCACACCCCCATCTCACCAAAGGATAAGTCAATGAAACAGAAGCTAAACCAAAAAATAATGACACTAACAGATGTCATAAATCAAATGGACCTAACAGATATCTGCAGAACTTTTCACCCAAACACAAACAGTTATACCTTCTTCTCAGGATCTCTTGGAACCTTCTCCAAAACTGACCATATAGTAAGTAGGTCACAGAGCAAAGCTCAGCAGATACAAAACAATTAAAATAATATCTTGTATCCTTTCAGACCACCATGGACTAAAATTGGACCTCAAGAACAACAGAAATAACAAAATCTTACACACACTTGGAAACTGAACAACTCTTTATTCAATGATAAACGGGTCAAAGAACAAATAAAAAAAGAAATTAGGACTCCTTAAAATTCAATGAAAATGAAGATACAACAAACCCAGATTTATCAGACACAATGAAAGCAGTGCTAAGAGGAAAGTTCATACCACTAAGTGCCTTCATAAAGAGATCGGAAACAGCTCACACAAGAAACTTAACAGCACATCTGGAAACCCTAGGAAAAAAGAAACAGGTTCACCTAAGATGTTCACCAACCCTACATTCAACAAAGAACTAATATCCAAAACATATGAAATACCCTAAAAATTAAAAACCATCAACCGATTATTCAATTTTAAAAATGGGGTACAGAACTAAACAGAGAATTCTCAACAAAGGAACACTGAATGGCTGAGAAACACCTAAAGAAATGCTCACCATCCTAGCCATCAGGGAAATGAAAATCAAAAGGACTCTGAGATTCTTTCCATCTTACACCTACCAGAATGGCTATGCTCAAGTGACAGTGCATGCTTGTAAGAATGTGGAGAAAGGGGAACACTCCTCTGTTGTTGGTGGGAGTACAAACTTGTACAACCACTGTGGAAATAATCTGGAGATTTCTCTGAAAATTGGGGGGAGATCTACCTCAAGTCCCAACTATAGCTCTTCTGGGAATATAACCAAAACATGCTCCGTCATACACTCATAGCAGCTTTATTTATAATATCCAGAAACTGGAAATGAGCTAGATATTTCTCAGCTGAAGAATCAATAAACTAAATGTGGTACATTCTATTAAAAACAAGGACATCTTGCAGCTTTTAGGCAAATGGATGGAACTAGAAAAGATCATCCTGAGTGAGGTAACCCAGACTCAGAAAGACACACATGGTATGTCCTCACTTACATACAGTTCTTTAAGTGTACATTAGCCATGAAGTACAGAATAGCCATGCTACCACTCACAGACCAAAAGAAGCCAAGGAGGGCCCAACAGAAGTTGGTTTGAATCTCACTCACCACAGGAAATAAAATAAATATCTGAAGTAGATAGAAGGAGGGGACTGAGTGGGAGAAGGGACAAGGAGCATAACTGGGGTGGGGATCAGGTATGCAGAGAGTGGGAGAGGGGTGTCAGGGTGGACTAGGAGAGACAATGGAAATTGGGGACTATCTGCTACAGGAGAGGCTCCCAAGAGTCTATGGGGGTGACCCTTGCTGAGACTCCTAGCAGTTGGAGCTAAGGGGACTGAATTCCCCACCTCCTACATCCAGGTGAGACTTCCAGTGGAAAGAGGGGGACAGCAACCCACCCAGAAAACCTTCAACCCAAAGTGTATCCTGCCTACAAGAAGTGTAGGGGTAAAAAATGGAGCACAGATTGAGGGAATAATAAAGCAACGACGGCCCCAACTTGAGATCCACCCCATGAAAGCTAACCTCTGTCACTATTAATGATACTTTCCTGTGCTTACAGACAGGAGCCTAGCATAATTGTCTTCTGAGAGGTTTCATCCAGCAGCTGATAGAAACAGACGCAGAGACCCATAGCCAAACAATAGACCAAGCTCAGGGAGTTCTGTGGAAGAGTGGGGAGAAAGATAGAGACATGGAAGGGTCAAGGACACCACAAGAAGACTACAGAGTCAACTAAGATTGGCCCATAGGGGGTGCGGTTTACAGAGGCAACTACCAACCAAAAAAGCATACAAGGACTGAGTGTAGACCCTCTGCATATACGTAGCAAGTCAACATGCGGGTCACCCAAGAATGGAAGTAGAAGCTGTCTTTAAGTCTGTTGTCTGAAACTGGATCCCTTTCTCCTAGTTAGGATGCCTTATCAGGCCCCAAGTCCTGGTGTGACTTGAGAGGGCTGGGATCAGGCTGTAAAGAGATTAAGTAAATTAATAAATTTAAAAAACACTTAAAAGCCTTATATATAAGGGCTACATAAATTAAAACTACATTAAAATTCCATGTCACCTCAATGAGATTAATTACCTTAAAAAATGCTGATGAAGATGGGGGAAAGAGCAACCCTGCTCCCTGCTGAACTGTTGGTACAAGTGTAAACTAGTATAGCCACCTCTCTACGGGGTCTCTCACTGAACCAGGGGATCACTCATACAACTAGACTGGCTGGTTAGGGATTGTCTCCTCTCTATTACCCAGGACTGGGATTATAGGTGAAAGACCCCTGAAGGGAGACCTTCACTCAAGCCTCGGGATGGTGCGCACCCAATGACACACAAACGACTGTCTTGCTGTAAACACATGAGGCAGTTTATTGGCGGAGCTCCGGGTCGACACGTATCTCACGCAGGAGACAGGGGTCGACCCAGAAGCCCAGGGGTTAGGGGTTTATATGGGCAAGGGTCGGGGGGAGTGGGATGTTTTGGCGCGGCCACACACAATTGGTTGTTTCAAACATTTGAACATCAGCAAATTGTGTAGGCAGATCTGGGGTAAGCTCAGACTTAATCACATGGGAACAATCCTTGGTTCCTGTTTTTCTTGGAACCCAAGGGTAGATGTTTATCTGAGCTAACGACACATCTGGTTAAACTCAAACCTGGAACATTGTGTGCGGGTCTCAAGGGGGATTAAGCAAACACCATAAGATTGGATGAGGGGTCTTGGCTCATTACTCACTCGACCATGTCCAGTACCTGTTTCTTCTCAGGAATTTGTCCTTGTGTATCCTCCCTATCTTTTATGGCCAGCCGGTCCCTGGAACACTCAATAGGCCTTTGTCTCCTAGCTCCACATTCTTTGTGACTTATCATCTGGGACCTTGGGCTAGCATACCTGTCGACCTGCACCTATGAGTTAGAGAGCTCTGCTGTTCTGGTTGCTTTAATGCTAATTAAAAATTTTCCCTTTCATAGGCTCATTCTGTCATACCTGGCTTTTAATGTAGGTACTGCAAATCAAACGCTGTATTCTTTATGCTGACAAGGCAAGTACTTTACCAACTGAACCATCTGCCTCAGTCCATATTTTCTGTTTATTTCTATTTTTGAGATAGGGACTCAGGCTAGCTACAAACTCACTATGTAGCTCATTAAGAAGCTTGAACTCCCAATATTCTATCTTCATGTACTAAATGGCGGGGTAAATGGTGTTTATCACTACACCTAGCAAGTGGATGATGTTAACATTGTAAAAGTCCTAGGGAATTCCATACACAATACTCCTGTCCTTCTAGGAATTGAATTCTGATTTTCTCTAGCATCCACTTCCCTTTCTTCTTCTGTTAGGAAGAAGAACAACTAATACATTAGAAGCGGTGGAACACTTGGGTTTCTGTCCATTTTTGCCCAAGCCTGGTTGATTTCAGATCAGATCAAACCAACTCCTCATTGAGGTCATAATGTCAGAAAGTGTTATACAAGCTACCAAGGGCGATCAATCAGTAGTCCGACCCAGCTCTGAGGCCTTCACAACACAATGTTGATATGACTGACGCTATACCTCTAAGGATGTAGTAGTGGCACCTATATTTTAGGGGTAACAAATAGATATTTAATAAGACTTAGGTACTCTCAATAGGAAGGAATCCATGCCCCTCACTGTAATCAGTCAATTACCAGTGGCTCAAGAAGTGATAGATTCTAAGGGAGAACCTCCTATTGCCATTTTACTAAACTAATATAATTTCTAACCATATTATAAACTCTAATTCTTATACCCACAGATGAGAGTTTTCACTCCTCATCAAAGAAGCTCCTTTTACCGATAGATAAAAAAAATTCCAGAAATCCAAAATGAGACAAAATGAAGATAGTAAGTTGTCCGGAGCCAGCCCAGGGTCATTCAAGGCTAAAAGAATCTACTGGCTGAGGCAAAATTCTGATGCCCCATTCCAAAGCTAAACTTCCTCATTTCAGCCTCTGCATAACTTCCTTATTTCAGCCTCTGCATAACTTCCTCATTTCAGCCTTTGCATAACCTCCTCCTTTCGACCTCTGCATAACCTCCTCCTTTCGACCTCTGCAGATGTTGTTTAGCCGGGTTGGCTCGGGACTTTCCAAGAGATAGTTAGCTAAAGTAAGATAGGAATTGTTTCAAGATGAACCACAGGATGTTCCCCTGCTGAGATCACCTGGAGGCATTCTCAGACCCCCTACTGCTTGGCTCCTGCTTCCACCCCATATAAGCTTTTGCTTTTGATTCAATAAACAGACCTTGATAGGAGTTCTACTTGGTCTCGTCTCCTTCTTTCTCGTCCCATCTTTTCAGGTATGGCTCCCCTCGCGACCCCGTAATTACTGGTCCTGCTGGACGGGACAGTAAGTGATTGTGTGGCACCTAACCCAGCATAGCAACCTCTGGAACTAAGGCTCAGGGAACAATATCACAGCAGAGGAGTGAATGGCATGACTCTGTTGGGACAGGGGAAATTCACTGGTGAAACTTCAACACTGCGGTTGGCTAAACAAGACCAACACAATGAAAACATATTGGCATGCCAATGTAAACAGGTGAAATTACACATGGCTACATTGAGACCGTAGGTGGTTAACAACTGCTGAGAGAGGAGAATCAGCATTTTCAGTTTATACAATCCCATGGTCAGCTTGACACACATGTATATTGATACCTACACACATTAATTAAAAAGATTGGTGGTGGCAAGAGGAAAGTTCGTAGCATTATGTGCCAACATAAAAAAAATTTGAGAGATCTCATACTAGTATCTTAACAGCACACATGAAAACTCTAGAACAAAAAAGAAACAAGGATACCCAATAGAAGGAGATAGCTGAAAGTGATCAAAAGGAGGGTTGAAATCAATAAAATAAAAATGCTCAGGCAGTGGTTATACATACCTTTAATCCCAGCACTTAGGAAACAAATGCAGGGGGACCTCTGAGTTCAAGGTCAGAGTGGTCTACAGAGTCAGTTCCATGACACCAAGGGCTACACAGAGAAATCTTGTCTCAAATACACACACACACACACACACACACACACACAGAGAGAGAGAGAGAGAGAGAGAGAGAGAGAGAGAGAGAGAGAGAGGACAACATAAAGAATCAATGAAACAAAGAGTTGGTTGTTTGAGAAAATTAACAAAATAGGCAAATGTTATTTATAATAAATAGGGGAGAGAGAGAGAGAGAGAGAGAGAGAGAGAGAGAGAGAGAGAGAGAAAGAGAGAGAGAGAGAGAGAATCTAAATTATCAAAGTCAGAAATGGCAAAGGGGACATAAAAACAGACCCTGAGGAAATATAAAGACTTATCAGGACATACTTTAAAAACTTGTATTACACAAATTTGGAAAATACAAAAGAAATGGATAATTTTCTTGAAAGATAAAACTTGCCAAAATTAAATTAAAGTCAGCTAAACCACTTAAATAGACCTACAAACCCTAAGGAAATAGAAGCATTCATAGAGTCTGCCCTCAAAAAAAAGTTTAGGGCCAGATATTTTTAGTGCAAAATTCTACTAGACTTTCAAAGAAGATCTAGTGGCCATATGCCTCAAATTATTCCATAAAAACAGAAACAGAAGGAACAGTACCAAATTCATTTTAAGAGGCCAGAGTCATGCTAATACGCAAACCACACAAAGATTGAACAAAATGAAGAGAATTATAGAGCAATTTACCTTATGAACATCGATGCAAAAATATTCAACAAAGCACAAACTGAATTCAAGAACAAACCAACAGACTATCTGAAATTCCCACATCCTAGAGTTGCATGTTCAACATAAAAAAAATCAGGCTGTCCCGTCCAGCAGGACCAGTAATTACGGGGTCGCGAGGGGAGCCATACCTGAAAAGATGGGACGAGAAAGAAGGAGGCGAGACCAAGTAGAACTCCTATCAAGGTCTGTTTATTGAATCAAAAGCAAAAGCTTATATGGGGTGGAAGCAGGAGCCAAGCAGTAGGGGAGGGGTCTGAGAATGCCTCCAGGTGATCTCAGCAGGGGAACATCCTGTGGTTCATCTTGAAACAATTCCTATCTTATTTTAGCTAACTATCTCTTGGAAAGTCCCGAGCCAACCCGGCTAAACAACATCTGCAGAGGTCAAAAGGAGGAGGTTATGCAGAGGCTGAAATGAGGAAGTTAAGCTTTGGAATGGGGCATCAGAATTTTGCCTCAGCCAGTAGATTCTTTTAGCCTTGAATGACCCTGGGCTGGCTCCGGACATCTGCCCCTTCTTTATTAAATAGAAGCAGAGAGAGAGAGAGAGGGGGGAGTAGAGGCCTGACCCTCCTGAAGATGGGCGTTGCGTTAAGAGGTCACTGCATGGCCATTTTTTCAGGTCACACATGTCCCCAACCTCCCAGACGCATTTGCGGAGGACAGGAAAAGGATAGTAACATCCTTTATGCGCGTCAGCCTGTATGCAGTCAGGTGTGCTCCTCAGGAACCTACCGAGGTGTCTGGCATGGTTCCCTGCAGTGCTTAGCCTCGCACCCTCTCAAGTGAACAATCGACTCAAGCCCTTAGGTCTCAGCTTGTTGAAGTCGAGGCCACTTTTAGCCGCATTATCAAGGACGGCACAATCTTCTGCCTCGGGGTCAGGTGGTTCGAGCCTGTGGTAATGAACTTCCACATGGGTGGGTCCCTGTATGGCAGAGTCTATTTGGCATTTGGCAAAGTCAGTAATCTTTCTGAAAGCCCACGGTCCAAAAGATATTAGTAACAAGAACCCTATAAGAGGTCCCAGCAATGAAGGGAGGAGGGTAGTCAGAAGAGGGGAAGCAGAAAACCAGTTTTTATACCAGGATTCAGCTCTATCTCGCTCCCGCTTGCGATTTTCTAGACTTTCTCTGACCTTCCTCATGCTATCTTCTACGATCCCAGTTTTATCGGTATAGAAACAGCATTCTTCTTTGAGTGCTGCGCATAATCCCCCTTGTTGTAAAAACAGCAAATCTAGCCCTCTCCTATTCTGCAGTACCACTTCTGCAAGGGGGGAAAGCGAATCCTTTAAGCCATAGCAACCTGTATTTCAGCAATATCCTTATCTATGGCTGCACTAAGCTGGTGATAGTTTTGATTGGAGATCACTAAAGATGAAATGCCCATCCCGGCTCCGACAGCCCCGAGCCCCAGTAGAACCGCGATGGTTGCGGCTGTAATGGGCTCGCGTTTGACTCTGGATGGCGTACCCGGAGGAGTCCAGAAGTTGAGAAATTCATCTGTAGAATAAACTGTTAATCGAGGAAGTAGCTGAACAAGCACACAGTAATCATATTGTTGTAGGAAAGGCTGTACCACGATAATGGGGTTAAGCCAGTGGAACATGCCAAATATGTATCATTTGGGGCTACCAGGTAGGTGGAGCCACCACTGACCTCAAGGGTCTGATTACACAGAGGAGAAATAACGGAGGGTAAACGCATCCTGGGTCCCCTGATGCAGAGCCCCAGGCCTGAGACTTGGGCCAGGGTCATGCCTTCCCTGGCCTCTGGGTTCCAGCGAACCAGGGAGGAGTCGTTAGTAGCAGTAAGATTGTCAAGGATAGCAACACCCTCATAAAAGGGTGGGGAAGCATGATAACATAACCAACAATCATCTGCAAGGTTGGGACGAACAGCGTGCAGGGCAGACCAGGATTCATTAACCATGGTCAGGATAATATTAACAGAAGGTGAGGGGCCGGGAGGTATGGTGGGTTGAAACAGGGTGGTATGGGGTGTACCAGTGGCTGTTGGGTGACGTGGATCAGACCACAGGTTCTGTAGGACCTGATTTGGGCCAATGGCCACCGGTTTTGAATTGGGAATGGTCTTGAGTAGTTTAATTTTAAAAGTAAGGCCAGGATCATATCCAATTGTATATAACCTAAGTCCCCACTCTAGGCCTCGATTCTCCCATGTGGCTTTCTTTCCTTTGTCAGTGAAGGTAATCACAAGGGGGTTGCACCAATTACTACAGTCACGTGTGCCAGAGGGGTCAACTGTCTCTGGGAGATCCTTTCTTTTAAGAGTTATATAATCCCAAGAAGATGAAGGTTTCCAATAGGTATCTCCCGTAGTCTCACATCCCCAAGCGGCACAGTAAAAGTCACTAGAGAAGCCGCATTTGTGACCAAGGGAGCGATCTCTGTGTCCCCCGGGACACACATAAATGGGTTTTTCTCCCAAAAAGTACCTGAGCACTTGTCCATCACATCCTGCTTGGACACCCTCAGGCTGAATATCCAGTGGCTTATCTTGGGGCATATAATGGGAGGGGGTTCCCCAGGCCTCGCTGGCTCCCAAGGCCAGCATACATAAGTCCACTTCCTAAGTAAGCCAGGGTGTTTGATGAGTGATAGAGGAAGGAGTTAACGATGTCCCTTTCCCCAAATAAGAATAGGGTCAGGACCCTGCCACCGGGAGGTGAATAGATCTTTCCATAAGGCTTGAGCATAAGTCTGAGAGGTTGTAGCATGCCATAAGTGATCTGCTGCTGATCTGTGATTTTTGTCTAGGGTAAGGAAATTTAAGACAAAAAGTGCATGGCACAGAAGGGTTTTGTTATTGCCCAATGTGGGGAAGAGTGTTCCCCCTGTACCTTGTAATTTCAGCAGCATATTTTTAAGCGTTTGGTGAGCTCGCTCGACAATTCCCTGTCCCTGCGGGTTGTAGGGAATGCCAGTAATATGTTTGATGTTTAACTGGGCACAAAATTGTTTAAAACTGGCGCTGGTATATCCAGGTCCATTGTCTGTTTTGATAGTTCTAGGCTGTCCCATGACAGAGAGGCAGGTCAGTACATGGTTGATGACATTTTTAGTGGCCTCTCCTGTTTGAAGGGAGGCGTAAAGAAAGCCACTATATGTATCAATGGTAACATGGACATATTTTTGTTTTCCAAAGGAGGCAACATGGGTAACGTCCATTTGCCACAATTCGCCTGGGACCAGTCCTCGAGGGTTGTCCCTGAAGTGGGCTTCAGGGAGAAAAGTCAAACAACTCTTACAATTACGAACTATCTGTCTAGCCTGTTCTCTGGTAATTTTGAACCGCAACCTAAGGGTGTGGGCATTAAGATGGTGGAGCTCGTGGGCCTGTTGGGCTTGGGAAATTAGATCAGAGGGATAATCTTGAACCTGAATTGACCCGACCATCTGGGTGGCGGCATCGACTAACCGGTTTCCCTCGGCAAGAGGTCCAGGGAGTCCAGAATGAGCCCTAATATGTCCAACAAAAAAGGGTTTGGTGCGCCGATGGATAAGGCTTTGTAATGCCGCAAATAATGGGGCAGCATTAGTGGTAGGTTTTATGTGAGGCACTGTTTCTAGCAAGGGGACCGAACAGGCAATGTAGGCGCTGTCGGTATATAGGTTAAAGGAATGGTCTGGGAGGGCTGTAAATACCTGTATTATAGCATATAACTCAACTAGCTGTGCCGAAAGAAAAGGGGAAGACACACGAGTGGTTACTCCATCAATGGAATAAGCTGCTATACCATTAGAAGAACCATCCGTAAAAACTAAATTAGCCTGGGAGATAGGGGACAATTTCGTCCTTTTAGGGAAAATAATAGGCATTTTGTAAAGGAATTGAAGCAACCTATCGGGGGGTAATGGTTATCGATTTTGCCTTGAAAATCTATGCAATTAATGGCCCAGATATCAGAATTGATAAATAGCCAATTAATCTGAGCTGGGGTATAGGGGAGGATCAAAATGTCAGGGTCTTTTCCAAAGGTTTTTCTCGATTGTAAGCGGCCATCCTTTATGAGCTGGGCCACCAGAGATGGGTAGGTGGCAAGAACCTTAGACGATTCCGAAGGTAGGTGTACCCAGTAAAGGGGGGCGCCCTGCCAAAACACCCCGTGGGTGTAAAAGAGGTGGGAAGGACAATGAATTGTAAGGGTTTAGTAGGGTCAAAAAAGGAGATATTTTGGTTGTTAATGGCAGACTCAACGCAAGCTAGGACAGCCTGTAATTTAGGGGGTGTCAGAGGCCACTGGTCTACCCAGACAGGGGCATCACTTCTCCAAGAGATCTTATCTGCCTGGGGTGCAGGGGATACAGTGAAAAAACAATCCTTAAGTCTAATATAAGTTTAAAAACTTACATCTTTGTAAGAAAATTAGCTTATCAGCAGATCACGCTCTGTGGAGATCAGGTTGAAATTTAAGAGTTCTGTCTCTATTAATCTCCAAGTGTTAGGATTAAAGGTGTGCACCACCATGCCCTGTCACAGAGATCTGCTTGTCTCTGTCTCCCGAGTGCTGGGATTAAAGGCATGTGCCACCGTTACTTGTTTAATTGTTTTATTCTAATTTTAGTAAAAAAAAATTTTAAACATCTCAAACAAAAACTAATCAGGAAAACAAGAAAATTCTAAGTCCTAGGTAGTTAACTACATTCCCTAGCCTAGTTTAGAAATCTATCAGCCTCCTAGTTCTGCCTCTCCAATTGGCCACGTGTCTGTAGCCATCTCTGCTCTGTAGGAGTCAAGCCCACAGATAACTAGGAGCAATGTCTGTAAAATTATCTGGCCCAAGGAAATATTAGCCCTGGACTTACTTAGTTAGTTGGATCTAAGCTGGAAACTCTCAGCTGTAAATGTTTGTTTCCAAGGACAAAACTAGTTTATATCTCTTATTTGAGCACCTAAAATTTTTTAGAAATATTTCAAGTAAACATTAAGCAAATAAACAAGAAAATTATAAACACCTTGTAGCTAAGGAATTTGGAATTAACTCTATTTGCTAGACCAATTTGAAAAACTGTTAGTCACTTACAAGCAAAAAAATTAAGCAAGGAAATTCTAAGTTTTAGGCAATAAACTCTATTTCTTAGATTGTGCTTTTTCAACTTGTCACATGTTTGCAGCCATGCCTGTTCTGTAAGAGGCAAGCCCCACAGGCAGCCACTGTGTCTGGGTTCAGGCCCTGGATAGGGCAGGCCTGCTCCTGCCTCAGAGGCAATACTCTTACTGTCTCATAGGCTGTGTGTGCCATGTTGTGCTGCACTGTTTTAGAAAATTGGCCAGCGAGTAAAGCTTAGCCCTCTATCAAGACATAGAAAAATGAAACAGTATTTAAAAAATTAAACAAATTTACAGACATAGACATAAAATTTGACATGACGATTATAAAGCAATACCCGAGTTCCCTGTGTCCTGAAGGACTGTTTGAATCTCTGTAAGAAAAGCTAATGCTTACAAGGGCTTTTTTAACTCTAACTCCTCTTTCCCTGAGAAAAATTTTAAGGTGGCGAATAAATTATGCCTCCTTTGAGAGACTTTAACCCATCTTATTGACAGAGATGAACACTTACCTAAGTGCGGAGAGGTCCTGTGAGCAGCAGGCCCGCACCCGAGACGATTGGAGGTACTTTTGACCTCGGCGAGAGACTTGACCGCGGCGTTTCTGAATTATTTCCCACGAAGGGTCTCTGTCGTGGTAGAGGGCTCGTACCTCGTGGCCACGTTGGGCGCCACTTGTCCCGTCCAGCAGGACCAGTAATTACGGGGTCGCGAGGGGAGCCATACCTGAAAAGATGGGACGAGAAAGAAGGAGACGAGACCAAGTAGAACTCCTATCAAGGTCTGTTTATTGAATCAAAAGCAAAAGCTTATATGGGGTGGAAGCAGGAGCCAAGCAGTAGGGGAGGGGTCTGAGAATGCCTCCAGGTGATCTCAGCAGGGGAACATCCTGTGGTTCATCTTGAAACAATTCCTATCTTATTTTAGCTAACTATCTCTTGGAAAGTCCCGAGCCAACCCGGCTAAACAACATCTGCAGAGGTCAAAAGGAGGAGGTTATGCAGAGGCTGAAATGAGGAAGTTATGCAGAGGCTGAAATGAGGAAGTTTAGCTTTGGAATGGGGCATCAGAATTTTGCCTCAGCCAGTAGATTCTTTTAGCCTTGAATGACCCTGGGCTGGCTCCGGACATCAGGCAATTCAATCCATCAAATAAACTGAAAGAAAAACTACACAAAATTGTTCACTAGATGCTGAAAAAGCATTTGACAAAATCAAACACCCCTCCATGACAGAAGTCTTGGAAAAATCAGAGGTACAAAGGACATACCTAAACATAAAGGCAATTTACAGCAAGCCTATAGCCAATATCAAATTAAATGGAGATAAACACAAACCAATTCCTCTCAAATCAATAACATGGCAAGGCTACCCTCTCTCCATATCTATTCAATATAGTACTTGACTTTGTAGCTACAGCAAGAAGACAACTGAAGAAGATCAAGGGGATACAAATCGGAAAAGAGTAAGTGTATTGTTATTTGCACATGACATTATATATAAGCAACCCTAAAAACTCTACCTGTGAACTCCTACAGCTCATAAACACATTCAGTGAAATACAAGATTAACTAAAAAAAATCAATAGCCATCCTATACAAATAACAGACACACTGAGAAAGAAATTAGAGAAACAACAGCCTTCACAAACAATATAAAACGTCTTGAGGTAACCCTAACCAAGAAAACGAAAGACTTATATGCAAAAACTTCAAGTCTTTGAAAAAAGAAACTGATGAAGATATCAGAAAATGGAATGATCTCCCATGTTCGTAGATCAGTAGAACTGACATGGCAAAAATAGCCAATCTACAAATTCAAACACCATTCATTATAGACCTTGAAAGCAACATTCTCAACTATAAATGGAAAAGCAATTCTGACTAATAAAAGAATGTCCAGAGTACCATCATTCCCATTTCAAGCTATACTACAAAGCTATAGTACACACACACACACACACACATACACACACACACACACAGTATTGGCATAAAAACAGATACATTGATCTACTCCAATGATAATGGAATTGAAGACCCAGAGGTTAATCCATACATAAATGGATACCTGATTTTCTTTTATGAAGAAGTCAGAACACAATGAGAAAAACAAAGCATCTTTCACAAACAGTGCTAGTCTAATTAAATGCCAGTATGTAGAAGACCATGAATAAATCCATGCTTATCAACCTGCACAAGACTCATGTCTAAGAGGATCAAAGACTTCAACATTAAGCCAGACACATTGAATCTGATAGAAGAAAAAATAGAAATAGCCTTGACTGCATCATCATAAGAGACAACTCCCTAAACAGGACACTGATAGCATAGGCAGTAAGATCAATAGTTCATCAATAGCTCAAAAATGGAAACAACCTAGATGCCCCTGTTCTGAAGAATAAAATTTTAAAATATGGTACATTTACCCGATAGAGTATTAGTATTACTTAGTTCTTTTTTTAAAGTAAAATATGCAGGCAAATGGATGAGATAGAAAAAAACATCCTAAGTGCGGCAGCCTAGACTCAAGAGAGATAAACATGATATGTAATCACTTATAAGTGGATATTAGCTATCAAGGAAAATCAGGCTATGACCCACAGACCGGAAGAGGCTAAGGAACAAGGAAGGTCTACGGGGAATGCACGGATCTGCCTGGGAAGGCGACAGATTTTATGGGTGTCCTGAGGTCAGGTGGGGATGGGAACAGGAGAGAACAGATGAGAG
This sequence comes from Acomys minous, assembly GCF_964271855.1. Lineage (NCBI taxonomy): Eukaryota > Metazoa > Chordata > Mammalia > Rodentia > Muridae > Acomys > Acomys minous. The sequence continues at coordinate 82,273,488 of NC_140484.1, forward strand.
AGAAAGAGAGAGAGAGAGAGAGAGAGAGAGAGACAGACAGAAAGAGACAGAGACAGACAGAGACAGAGGCACAGAGACACAGAGACAGAGAGAACATGCAGAGATGACTGGAAAGGGAGGTGGCATTTAGGGGGCTATTTGAAAACCTAGTGCAGTGGAAACTTCCTGGAGCCTTTGAGGGTGACTCTAGCCAGGACTCCTAGTAATGAAGGATATGGAATCTGAACTGGCCACCTTCAGTAACCCGGCAAAGCTCCAAGTCTTGGGATGAAGACACCAACCCAGCTAGAAAACTTTAACCCACACCTGTCCTACCAGCAAAATGTGCTAGGGCAATAGTGGCTCAGAGGTTGTGAGAATGGCTAACCAATGACTGGTCTAGTTTCAGGCCCAAATCAGGAGAAGGAGCCTATGCCCAACACTGCCTGGATGGCTACAAACTGGAATCTGAATGGCTCACAGACCTAGGGAAGGAGGAAAACGAGGAAATATGACTGACTTCCCCCCCCCCAAAAAAAGTCAATAAAATGAATCCTTACTATTTTGCTATACTTATAGATCAAGGTCATGAGTGGAAACACGGGTCACACACAAGTTATAGAGCTTGGATAACATTGTCATACATACTGAATGTAAGTTTTCAAAGAGGCTGGGGACAGGAGTTAGTGGGTAAGAGTGCATGTTGTGCATACTGAGTTTAAATCTCTAGTACCCATGTAAAAATCTGGGCTTGGCTATGAGCACGTGTAACCCCAGCATAGTAGGAGGCAGGGGGAGACAAGAGGCCTAATGCACCTTGTTAGTTCATTGGTGCCTAATTCTAGGTTCAGCAGGATATCCTATCTCAAAGGAATAAGACAGAGAGTGCCCAGTGTCCTCCTCCGGTTTCCATGTGCATGAGTGTAAACACCTACAGTCACATATATGAGAGTGCTTATGCCTGGACATACACAAGCAAAATAAAAATTTTTAAAAATGCTAAGTGAAAGGACTCAAGCGGAGAAAGTCAGACTGTATGATCTCAGTTAGATGAGAAATCTAAAAGAACCAAAATCAAAGCAAGCATTGAAGTACACACTTATAACTCCAGAACTTGTGAGGTAGATGTAGAAGGATTCCAGGTTTGAGGCCATCCTGATCTAAATATCAAGACTTTAAAAAGGAACAAATTTATTTATCTCATGAATGAGTTTTTGGGTTCAAATGTGGGTGGTGATAAATGGCTTAATCTGGATATAACCATCACATGAGGAACTTGTTTATCAAGCCATTATGGCATTGCGCACTTTGAATAAACTCAAAATTTCTCAACAAAATATTTTGAGCAAGCATATTATATGTTGATGGTATACTCAGAATATCTACTTAACCACCTACCTTGTAGCAGGTACAATTTCTTAAAAGCTCGTCAAATTTCAAATGTCATAGACTATCAACTGCTGTAAGATCCACTGACACATCCCTAGAAGCAGTCAGATGTTGTGGCTTAGGTATCAATGGACCTTTTAAACCATATTTCAATGGTTTATTATTAAATATCATCATTTAATCTATTTTGGGGAGATATATTCTTGTTGTTTTATGAACAACTTTTAAAACTTTCTGTTAGATCTTTTCATAATTGTTTGACCTACAGGATAATTTTTATCAGTGCCATGTCTAAAATATTGTTGTATTCCAATGGATATACATGCAGAAGCACCATCAGCCCCAATTTGCAAAAACATCACCAAAATAGTCACCACCTCTAACAGATGTGTAACCTTAGAAACATGCTCTCCAGGGTTTAAGAAAAAAGCCCATTGGAACTCTGAATATGAACTTATGTTATGGTGCATATATTTGAGTTCTCCAAACTCTGCATAATAGAGCACATAAGCCAGTGTATGACCTTGTTCCAAGGGAACCCCGAACTGGATCTGCAGTTCTGCTTTCGCATATACATCTTCATCCAGTACTTGAACCTTGACAATATACATACAATACCCAGTCTGACCACGTTGGCCTATAGCCAAGGCCTTTCTATGCAGCATCTCAATAGGCAGCCATTCTGCAATTTCTTCAGATCTTTGTGGATTTTCTTCATCTTGAATTATCTCTTTCAGGGTTACTGCAAGTTTCAGACTGGAAATTTCTGGAGATTCTCTCTTTCGATTTAAAGATTCCTCCAACTTTTGTTCTATGGCCTTTAATTTATCATCTAACTTCTCCATCTCTTCTTTCCCCAAGTCTGTCCTACCCTGATCTCTCCTAAAGAGGATATACAGAACTGAAATCATCAATGAAAAATTATTTGTATACTAAGATAAGCAAACTCAAATGAAATCCAGAAGTACTTTGTCACGGTGTCTCCCATCTTTATCAACATCGAAAATAATCTTCTTTAATCTCAAAACCTCTCCCAGAGGACTTTATTTTTTAGATTGAGCTTCGCTTCTGGACCTTACCAGTTCAGATGCTTAAGGCAGCCTTTGCCTCCTGCTTCAGGGAGAGGCTTTTTTTTCTGCCTCCCTTGCTGGATCCGGACCCCTCTCCCACTCTGGGAAGTGACTGGGCACACAAGTATTTGCTCCTCTGCGCAACAAAAGTCAGGCCAGCAGGAGTCCCTTCACAAAGGGATTTAGCTTTCTGCCTAGGCTAGGTAAGTCTGACTTTGAGAAGCTTCCTTGTTTTAAAGAGCCACTTTTTTTTTCTTTTTCTTGTCCTCGCTGGGCTTTATATTAATCAGTTTCTTTTTTTCTGCAGCCTGCTGAAGGCCCTGCTTCTCTGCAGGGGGCTCTGACTAATCAGGAAGCTGTGAGTTCCTGCCTTAGAAACTGCAGTTCCTCTCACTGAACTGAACTAAGAAAGTACTGTGTAATCATGTTTTCTACAAAAGTTCTTGCTAGATTACCATAAATTCTGCCCCTCATTGCTATGCCAATTGTTGAAGCTATTTTTACAAAGCAGTGTTTGTTTCTGTTAGCTGATTTCTAGCTCAATGCTGTTTCTGCATTTTTCTTTAAACCATTGTTTTCTGATTGTGTATGCGAGAGGGTGATGCAGTAAACAGGTCACACAGAGAGAAAGTGTGTGTGCCTGTGTCCGTGCTGGTACATGTTTGTGTGTGTGTGGTTGGGAGACAGAAGGACAACCTTGAGTGTTGTTATTCAAGAACCATATACCTTGGGTTCTGCGGCAGAATCATCCGTTGTCCAGGAGCTCAGCATAAAGTAGATTAGCCTGCCTGGACAGGGAGTCCCAGGGGTCCTCCTATCTTCACCTCCCCAGTGTTGTGAGAATGTGTGTGTGTGCGTGTGTGTATATCGATACACACACGCACACACACACACATATAAACATACATAAATACATACAAATATATACACACATACACATATACATACACACATATATACATATATACACATACATAAATACATACATATATACACAGATACATACACACATACATAAATATATATATGAATTCTAATTTACTCATATCTTCATGCCATGCCCTTATCTGACTATCTCCTAAGTCTTTGTTTCTTGAGACATCACTTCAACTGGTGTAAATGTCAAAATAATCCTCTTGCCTCAGACTCCTCAATACAGGAATTAAAGGCACCATTCAGTATCTCTGATATATTTGTACATTTCCAAACCCCTCAAGACAATTCCTCTTTTCTAGGACACAGTATGGGATGATTCCTGCTTACCTTCCGGTTGTGTCATTACTAACTCAGCTGGGTCTACATAGTATATCTTTTCTAAGATGGATTCCAACCTACCCTGGCACATTAATTCACTGCAGGACAAAGCACATCCTCTTCCACTGAGACCACACAATGCATCCCAGTTAGGGGAATGTGACCCAACAGCAGGCCTCAAAGTCAGAGAGCTGCCCAGCTCCAGTTCCTGGGGACCAACATGAAGACCAAGCTGCACATCTGCTAAGTATGTGCAGAGAGCCTAGGACCAGAGCAGAGATGCTCTTTGGTTGGTAGCTCAGTCTCTGTGAGCCCACAGGCAACTGGATTGGTTGTCTTGCTGCTCTTCTTTAAGAGATCTTGTTACCTTCTTGTCTCTCTATCCTTCCCCCAACTCTCCCACAAGATTCCCAGATCTCCACCTAATGGTTGACTGTGGGTCTCAGCATTTGTTTCTATCCTCTGCTCTGTGGAGCCTCTTAGAGGACACTTAGCTTAGTTCCTGTCTGCAAGTATAACAGAGTATCGTTAATAGTGGCAGGGCTTGGTTTTCTCCCATGGGATGACTCTCAGTAGGGCCAGTCTTTGGTTAGTTATTCCCTTAGACTTTGCTCACTCTTTGTCTCTACACATGTTGTAGGCAGGAAAAATTGGGGGACAAATGTTTTCTGGGGTGGGTTTGTGTCTTTGTCCCTCCAGTGGAAGTTGTGCCTGGCTACAGGATGTGGCCACTTCATGCTCCATACCCCCAGTGCTAGGAGACTCAGCTAGGGTGACCCCATAGACTTCCTGGGGCCTCCCCTAACCTAGGACTCTGGCACATCCTAGAGATGCCCATCACTTCTGATTTCCATTCTCTCACCCAGCCCTCTTTCACTCTCACTCATTCTCCCTACTCCTAGCCCCACCCCGGCTCCCCTTCCTATCCTCTCTACCACCCTGTTCCCTCACACTCATCCAAATCCAATTCCTATTTTATTTCCCCTTCTGAGTAAGAATTAAGCATCCTCCCATTACCTCTTCATGTTACTTAGCTTCACTGGGTCCATGGATTGTAGCATGGTTATCCTGTACTTCATGCTTAATATTCACATAAAGTGAGTACATAACGTGTGTATTTCTCTGTCTGGGTTATCTCACTCATGATGATCTCTTCTAGTACTCTCCATTTGCCTGAAAAGTTATTGATGTCTTTGTTTTTAATACCTAAGTAGTATACTATTGCATAAATGTAGCACATTTACTTTCCATACTTCAAGTGAAGGATGTCTAAATTGTTTCCAGATGCTAGCTATTATTAATAATGCTTCTATGAACAAAGGTTGAGTAAATATCCTTGTGGTACTGTGGAACATCGTTTGGATATATGCCCAGGAGTGGTATAGCTAGATATAGAGGTAGATATATTCTCAAATTTCTGAGAAACTTTCAGATGGATTTACACAGTGGTTGTACAAGTTTGCATTCCCACCAGCTTGGAGGAATGTACCCCTTTCTCCACATCCTCACTAGCATGTGGCAACACTTGAATTTTTGATCTTAGCCATTGTGACTGATGTAAAATCTCAGAGTTGTTTTGGTTTTAGTTTCCCTGATGACTAAGGACATTGAGCATTTCTTAAGTGCTTCTCAGCCATTTCAAATTTCTCTTTTGATAATTCTCTGTTTAGGTCTGTACCTCATTTTTATTAGATTATTTGGTTTGTTGGTGCTTAATTTCTTCAGTTCTTAATATATTTTGGATATTAGCCCTTTGTCAGATACTGATGTCTTTGATCCATATGGAATCGAGTTTTATGCATAGTGATAAATATGTATCTATCTGCATTCTTCTACATGCAGGAATCCAGTTAGACCAGCACCATTTGAAGAAGATGCTTTCTTTTTTCCATTGTGTGGTTTTGGTTTCTTTGTTAAAAATCAAGTGTAATATATCTGATGGGCATATTTCTAGGGCAGGAACTATTGAGGACTTGCTTATCCTGTCTTGGCAGAGTTTGGCTGTCAACTCTGCCTGCATCCAAGCTTGCCCATTTTAGGCAGAATTCTGTCTGTGGCAGAAATGAAGAGATTTGCCCAATGGCTGTTTGCCACATTTGAAGCCATCTCCATAAGAAGGTTCTTTTATGCTCATCATCTTCTTTGAGATAGGCTGGGTGTTGTCAGGAGTTAACCTGTCTTGTTGTCAAAGAAGATGATGCTCCAATGTTATAGAGAGTTTTGGGTGACTATTCAGGCAATAAAGTGTGTTGGCTGTTTCTTAACAATTAAACTTTATTATACAACCCAACTAGCTTACACAAGAAGGAAAAAAGGTTAAAGGGAAAAAAGAGTGAACCTTCTGGTATCCTTTCCACGGGATGGGTCCTTAGGTGTCTCTCTGGCCCGGCCTGGTGGCTGCTCCCCACACGCTCTCGCCTGGGCTGAACTTGTTGTTCTCTCCTCTCCACCTGCCACAGTCACATGCAAAGGGCGGTCTCCTTCTCCCTTCGAGGGTCAATTAGGAAAACAATAGCCCAGGTGGGGTTCCCAGGTCGGCTTCCTGAATTCCAAGCCCAGGAAGGCTCCAAACAGTCTGTCACAAGGTATTCATGGGGTCCCCCAAGGGTAAAGCCCGCCAAGATTGCTTCCACCTGTGACAAAGCTTAATCTTTCCCACAAAAGTGTCTCTGTTATTTTTTCATCTTTGAAACTGCTAACCTGTACTTCCGGTTTACTTAAGTTCCATCTCAAGTCTCTGATGGGGTTGAAGAGCAGATAGTTTAGTCATACTATTAAGCTGAACTGTTTAGGTGATAAGATGTTTTTAGGCGAAGATAGATGTTTTAAGTTAACAGAGATGAAATATAATAAATACTGATTTTCACTCAGACTTTTATATTCACCAAGATAGGAAAGATATTTTCTTCAAATTTGCCAAATACAAATAGCCAAATTACTATGAATGCAACATTTATATACTTCCTGATTATTTTATGGTTCTTCCTGCTATATGTAGTTTATTTTATTTATGTTTAATAATATAAATGTAAATGTAAAAAAAAGAAATATAATAAAAAAGTTTTAAAAATCAAGCATCCCTAAGTGTGTGGTTTATTTCTGGGACTTTGAGTAGATTCCATTTATCAGCCTGTTTGTTTTTATGCCAATTCATATGGGTTTTATTATTATTGCTTTGTAGTACAACTTGAAATCACGGATGGTAATACCTCCAGAAGTTCTTTTATTTTCTGTTGTTTCTGTTGTTGTTGAATTTGAGCTTTCATTACATGGTGATCTGATAAGATACAAGGTGTTTCATGAGTTTTCTTCTATATGTTGAAGATTTCCTTGTGGTCATTTTTGGAGAAGGCTCTATGAGGTGCTGAAAAGAAGAAATATTCTTTTGTGTTTGGATAGAAGGTTTTGTAGATATCTGTTAGGTCTATTTGGTTTAGAACATCAGTTTGATTCATTATTTCTCTGTTTAGTTTCTGTCTTGATGACCAATTCATTGGTTAGAGAAGTATGGTGAAATTTCCTACTATGAATATGTGAGGTTCAATGTGTGATTTAAGTTTTAGTAGTGTTTCTTTCTAGATGAGCGTATCCTTGTATTTGGGGCATAGATATTCAGAATTGAAAAGTCATCTTAGTGTTTTTTTTCTTTGATGATAATGAAGTGTACTTCTATGTCTCTTTTGATTAATTTTGGTTGAAAGTCTATTTTATTAGGTATTAGAATGGCTTCCCCAGCTTGCTTTTTGGTATGTATGCTTGCAAATATCTTTTTCAAGCCCTTTACTCTTAGGTAATATCTATTTTTGTTGCTGAGGTGTGTTTCTTTCATGCAGAAGAATGATGAATCTTGTTTTTGTCTAATCCGTTCTGTTAGCCTGTGTCTTTTGTTGTTGTTTGTTTGTTTTTGTTTTTCAAGAGAGAGTTTTTGTGTAGATTTGGCTGTCCTCAACTCATTTTGAAGATCAGGCTGGCCTCAAACTCACAGAGACCCACACCTCTGCCTCCCTGAGTGCTGGGATTACAGGTTTATACGACATCGCCAGGCAAGCCTGTGTCATTTTATTGGGGAATTGAGTACACTGATGTTGATAGATATTAATGACTGATTGTTGAACTTATTTTTATAAAAACGTCTTTGTTTCTCTTAGTTTATCTTTTAACCTCATTATCACATCAATAATTTGGACTTCTTTATATTGGTTTATAATAAGCTTTACAACATAGTCTTGACCAGTTTAAGCAGATCTGTTCTTAACCCTCTATGTCATCCTGACTCCATCTTTGTCAAAATCCTCAAGTTACTTGCTTTTTAGTTCTTTCTTTTCTCCAGCTGAATCTTCTTCATCTCTTCTGCACCTCTGCCTGTGGCTGAATCCTGTGGCTCAAACCCCTACTCCCTCTTCTAACTCCTCCTCCTTGACTAGCAGGAAGTCCAGCCCTATTCTCTCTTCTGTTCATCAATTGGCTATAAGCTGCTTTATTGACATATCATGGGGAGAGTTGGTCAGCATAGTTTTATACACCCTTCAGATGGGAAATTCTCAGAACAAGGCTTACAACCAGTTATGAGAGTAGGAAGAGAAATCAGCATTTGAATTACACAATATCCTTATGCCAAAAACTCATGATTGTTAATTCCAGTTATTTTGATGGTGGTGGTGGTGGTGGTGGTGGTGGTTGTGGTGTGTGTGTGTGTGTGTGTGTGTGTGTGTGTGTGTGTGTGTGTGTGTGTGTTTCTCTTCTTATGGTTTTGCCGTAGTGGACTTATTTATATATTTGTTTTTTGGGGTGTAGTTGACCTTCTTGTGTTGAAGTTTTTCTTTAGTATCATCTGTAGGGCTGGAATTCTGCATATATAATGTTTAAATTTGGATTTGTCTTGAAATATCTTGTATTTGCCATCTATAGTGATTGAAAATTTTGCTGGGAATAGAAGTCCGGGCTGACATCTGTCATCTCTTAACATCTTCAAGTCATCTGCCCAGACCCTTCTGGCTTTTGGAGTCTCTGTTGAGAAGTGAAGGGTAATTATGTTAGGTCTGCTTTTCTATGTTACTTGGATTTTTTCCCTTGTAGCTTTTAATATTTTTCTTTGTTTTCTGTAGATGTACTGTTTTGATTATGATACAATAGGTGGATTTTATTTTCTAGTCCAGTATATTTGGTGTTCTGTAAACTTCTTGTGTATTTATAGTCATCTCTTTCTTTAGGTTGTAGAAATTTTTTTTCTATATTTTTGTTGAAGTCAGAATTCAGGATGAAAGGCTACCTAGATCTGGGGAATCACATATAGTCTGTAAGCCACTGATGGGGAGAGAAGCCCAAAACTACCCCACAGTGTTTCCTAGACTGCTCTGTCTTTGGAGGGTACAGAAGCTGGGCCATCCTGGTGCCCTGGCCTGTGAGGGCCGTAGTGCACCTATCTTCTCAGTCTAGATTAAGATGGGTTGTAGGCTCAGTTTACTTAACGATTATACTTTATTATGAACTTTTTAAATGAATATACCTCCCTTACCACCCGACTATCCTAAATAGGAGGGAAAGGAGATTAAGGAAAACAAGAATGGGTGTCAGTTCCTGGGAATGATTCCCCTAGTGTAGTCAGCAGGATTTCAGCAGATCAGCAATTCCACCCAAGTTGTTGCTGGAACCTGGAGCAACTGGAACTCAGAGCCTCAGCTGGAGCCCAAAGCCTTGAAGACTTTCCTGGAGTGGTTCTCTCTAGGAGTGTCTCAAAGTAGAGTGATGAACAACCAAACAACACCAAGTCCCCCCCAAAAAAACCCCATATATATGTATCACACAAATGCAAATAAACATTTTAAAAACAAAAGAGAGTTTGAGCACCTTTACAGTAAGTACTAAATCTTCCAGAAGATTGTATTAGCAAAATGCAGTGATGAAATGAGGTTGTAAGAATGGAACCAATAGGACTTATAAGAAGGGAAGACCAAGGCCATTACATACACATATAAAAGGCCACATGAGGAGACAGTAAGAAGGCAAGGTAGCCTACCTATGAGCTGCAAGGCCAGCCTTAGAAGAAACAAAAGCTCTTAGCATCTGATCTTGCATTGCTAGTCTTTTTAGCAGAGAGAAGTTAGAATTTCTGTAGTTGAAGGCACTGGCCTGCGACATTTTCTTATGGCAGCTATGCTGATGATTGCTCTGGTTTATCTGCTTCTATTGCTACCACCATAACACTTGTCAGTCACGTGGACCCAAACACACTACATACAATACACTCTTAGGTTTCCAGGAAACCAAGTTTTTTTCCATTGTAAGGGCTCCCGGCTTTGTTGAGAGGCTATTCTAGGTGACAAAAAAAAAAAAAAAAAAAAAAAAAAAAAAAGTGGATGCTGTGCAGAAAGGGATGTAACAGGAGTAAATGGCCCAAAGCAACCACAGCCACCTTTTATTTCAGCACCCAGAGATGCTGAGTGCCATTTTTCACTTTCTGAATTTTTCCTTTCAGATATGTGTCCAACATTTTTGAAACTGTGAATTCTGAAAACAAGGGCAGTTATGTTTTTATATAGTTTTATCTTTGAGGTACATACCATTAACTCAAAGAGAGTTCAAGAGGTTATGAATTCAGCTTTAAGGTAGTGAGGGGGTGTTGGTCTATTCTTGTTCTTAGACCAAACTACCCAAGGGTGGATAATTTATGATGAACATAAACCTTTCTCAAAATTATAGACTAGAAAATTCTGATGTTATTGCTGTGGTATGAGCAAAGATGGGTCTCTTCATCCTCATCCTGCTTCAGGAAGGACAAAGGGAAACCCCCTACATTCTCTTTTCTAAGCAGATTTTCTAACTCATGAGTATTGGACACTTATGACATACCTTTCTTGAAGCCCTCATCTCTTAATTCTAATCACATTGACAATTAAGTTTCCATATGAACTGGGAGGTTTGGAACACAGATGTGAGTCTACTCACAGCATATCATTAGTTGAGACAGTCTTCTATGTAAGCCTAGGGTTTCCCTTCAACTTGCAATCATCAGGTTTCAAACCCTCCACAGATGGCATTTCAGATGTGTTCCATAACACATAAAAAATCACAATAATTAAGTCTTTATTAAATCAACACAATAATGACATACTGAAGATTAAAGACAAATATAGGAAGTTACTATTTCAAGGTTACATAGTGCTTTACTAGGTAATTATACTATAAATTTATATAACAAGCTATATAATTTACTATGAATTTATAAAGCAAATCACACACAGTTCAGGATATGTATAACTTGAAGCCTAAGGAGAAACAGATTTTCAGATTTAATGGACAAATACAATTGCCACGAACTAAGAAGAATATAAGATTAGTGACTCTAAAGGGATGAGAATCACATTACACATTACATGATCAATTTGTTTTGTGACAGATCTCCTTATGGAGCCAGGATGATCTTGAACTGACGGTCTTCAACCTTCAGCCTCCCTAGTGCTGAGATTATAGTGCTTTATAATCTGACTCTGTGGCCAATATTTGATGGGCAAATTTAAATATATATTTAAATAAATATTTGTGTTTGTATATGTGTATGCGTTTTCTTTATGGATAACTAGAAGATATTCTATCTGGGAAGGAGGAACCAGTACAGTTCATCTTCAGGGAAAGTACAACAAGAGAAATATGAAAAGGCTATCAGACCACTAGAGCACCCTAAATTTTGAAAAAACTGACAAAAATTAACTCCTACAGTTCCCAGATGATTAGAAGAATTTTATAAAAGTAAATGGCTCCACATTCTTCATGTATGGATAACACTAATTGGAATTACCAAGTTAATTATAAAAGAAAAACACACAATCAGAAGTTAGGAAAGACACTGAGGAGTTCAAGGTAGTAAGTGGGGTGTGTGGTTTTAGCTCATATACATGTATGAAATATGAGAAGAAAACATTTGACATAGGCTCCACTGTGTACCCCTACTTGGCCTGAAGCTTGTTGGGCAGAAAAGACTGACCTGGCTGTGAACTCAGAAATATTCCTACTCCTGTGTCCCAAGTGCTGTGAATAAAAGCATGGGTAGGATATGGGGGTGGGGAGTATGAGGGATAAATGTGATCAAAATGCATTGTGTAAAATTCTCAAAGAATAAAAATATTCTTGAGAAGGAATTGTGTAGTATAAAAGGGAATAAGACACCAAATATTCCCATAATCAAAAGTAAAAGTACAACATTAAAAAACATATCTGGGACACATGAAAATCAGTCCTAAGAGGGAAATGTATAGCACTAATTGCCTACTATTAAAGTTTTGCTGTAACAAAGCCATATGCTTTCATGTATTAGCATCAAGTGGCCATTTTCAAGATACAAGGTGTACAATTGATGTGTTCAATAACTGTATAATTGTGCCAATTAAAAAAAGATATATAGTTATGACACAGACCCTATGGTCTACAGAAGATGAAAGCTAAATCTTTAAATAAAATCCCTAAGAACTCTTAACTCTTATTACAACCTATCAATACACTCACCAGAGGGTTGTGACAATTCTGTCCTCTTTATCTTGTCCAAGATGGACAGGGTCACGAACCTCAGCCTCCTGGTTGGGAATTTCTTGATCAGAATATCTGTCCATTTCATGCCATCAGCCTCATCTATCTCACAGCATGAAGACATTTGTATGCCATCTATGAATTCTGGAAGAGTCTTTAGTTGAAATTTAAATTTCTTTAATTCATTAATCCTCAGTTTTGCCAGAATGGGCTTGACATAAAACTCTAGATGAAGAAATTGTATCTTGCCAAAGGATAGGAACTCAAATGTCTGTATTGCAGAGCAAGCCAGTGAGAGAAAGAAAGAAGCATTGTCCATTATAATTAAGCATCTTTGGGTAAAACACCAATGGTCTTGAGGCAAGAGCATATCTATAGAACTACCCTCAGACCACGGAAGACTTAAAAAATGTGAAGAAATATTTAGATGAACACCTATAATTTTTCTTTTTTTAAGACTCAGTTTTATGTTTTTTCTTTCTTGTGTGGGTCCGTTTCTAGATATCTACAGGTAACATAATTTGATAATCCCCCTACATGGGAACAGCTCTGAGACTGACTGAGACATGCAAAAGTCTTTAGTCAAGACTTCAGTTAGGCATACTCAATAAATAGTTGGCTACAACATCCTCAGGACTTATTGTGCCATGCTTTTAAATGGCATAGACAAAAAATTTGTTATGCAGAGAATCATCTTTAACTGAACTGTGCTCAGTGCACAGCCCATCCATGTATTAATACAAAATATATAATACATTTGAAAGTTTATATATTTTGTAGAGGAAGAGGACCAGATACCAAAAAAAGACAAGATAAGTGTCCCAGGCAATCCTACCTCACAAACGGCTTCAATGACAACTAGAAACCACCTGTTCTAACCCATTGAGCCTACGGAGGGCCATTCGACCCCCCCCCCCCCAGCCCTCTCTAGAGCCTTTGATCTCAGACTAGACAAGATCTTCCTCAGGTGGGGCAAGCCTCAAATACAATCAGAAAACAACTTGTTGCTCCCAGAAACGTGGAGAAGAGTGAAAGAGAAAGAAAGTTGTAACTTCTCTGGGGTCTAAAAAAATACACATCTCTTCTACCTTTCTTTTTTTCAGAAGCACCACTGAAAGCACCCAGGGAAGAGGTTTCCTCTTCTGCACCAAGTAAGGTCCTTGTGGATAATTTTTATTCAGGGGAGATTTAAGTACCTGAGGATTTCCTTTAAAAATACAAGATTCCTGTGTTAAATACGGAAGGATATAAAAAGAGGCACTAATGTAAGGCCTATCCCACAGCAAGCACTGGGTGGTGATGTGGCAAACACAAGCACGGTACTCTTTAATGGGAGTCAGCAGCTGCATATGAGAGTGGGGAGAAGGAAACTGTCCCTTACTCAGGGAGGTAGGCTGGGGATTTGTTTTTTTCTTTCTTTGTTCTTTTTGTTCTAAAAATATATATCTATATATGGTGCGCTTTGATTGTATGGACCCATATTCTATTCCCTGCAGTTTATACCCCCCCGCCCCATTTCCCAATATGAATGTCATATGATATACTTTTTTAACCCATTGAATCAACCGGCTTACTGACCGGTAAGCCTATCTACCGGATCATGGATAGCCTTTCAGTGTTGCATCTTAGTTTTGTTGTTTCTTAAAGCAGTATAACATAGCTTAAAGGAGCATAGGTGAGAGCCTATTTATAGGAATATTAGGCACCTTACAATTGGATACCTCACTGAAGAAAATTCCCGCCCCCCTGCCCCCCCCACGCCGCCCCATGATAGACTGTTGATGGTCTCATTCTTATGCAGGTAGCCACAGATGCTAAGAGTTCAAGAGTACAACAGCTTTGTTATCCTTGGAGCACAGCATCCCACAACACTCCTCCTTTCTGGCTCTTAAGTTATTTTCATGCACTCTTCTGCAATGTTCCACAAGTTTTGGAAGAGGTAATATAGATGTTGCCTTTAGGGCCAATCATCATTAAAGGTCATTTGGTCTCCTCACTTAGTTGTAAGTCAGCAGTTCACAACCATTTATGGACAAAAGCTGATCTAGAGCAAAGATCAATAAGCTATAGTAGCCTAAATGCCAAATTCAGACCACACCATCAGTCTTTCTGAAGCCCACAGCCTAGAGTCCTTTTTACATTTTTCACACTTTTGTTTTATTTGTATGTGTATGTATGGCATACATGCATGTGACATGGCACATGGATGGAGGTTAGAGGACAACTTATAGGTCTCAGTTCTGAATTTCCCATTGTCCACCATGTGGCTCCTGTATCATGCTCTGGCCTGTCAGACTTGGTGGCAATGCCTTTACCGGATCATCTACCTTTCCATCCCAATTTTTGTATTTTTTTCTCCTTTCCTTTTTAAAAATTAATTTATTCATATTACATCTCAGTTGTTAGCCCATCCCTTGTATCCTCCCATTCCTCCCTTCCTCCCACTTCTGCCCTACTCCCCTCCCCTATGTCTGTGTCTGAGGGGGACCTCCTCCCCCTGTATATGCTCATAGGGTATCAAGTCTCTCCCTGGTGACCTATTATCCTTCCTCTGAGTGCCACCAGGCGTCTCCATCCAAGGGATATGGTCACAATTTTTGTATTTTTAAGTGGGAGAATAAAAAGATAATAAAAAGAGAAATGTTTCACAAAAGCATGTGCAGTTTAAATTTCAGTATTAGTAACAACCTATATGTGGTTTTCCTTATTTTATGTTTGACTTTGTTGAGACAAGTTCTCTTCCTGTATCTCAGGCTGACTTTGAGCTCAAATTCCTCTTATCACAGCCTCTCCAATGCTGGCATTATGGCCGTGTGCCTCTGTGCCAAGTCTTCAAAGAGGTTTTACATGGCATCAGCATACCTATTTGCTTTTATTTCCTGTGGCTGGTTTACCACAGGAATGGAAATGTACACGCAAAGTAATATGGACTGAAAATCAGAAACTGTTTACTGTCTGGCCCTTCATAGGGACAATAATTGACTGACCCAGGATATCTTGATTTCTGTTCCAATAGCTGTGATAAAATATCATGGCAGTGGTAACTTAAGGGTGAAAGGGTTTGTTGGGGCTCATACTTCCAGGCTATAGTCCTTCGTGGCAGAGAAATTATAAAGCTAGGAGGCTAGAGACATGTTTACATTACACCCTGTCAAACACCAGCATCTTGGGCAGTTACTCAGCACTTACTGGTCTTCCAGAGGACCTGAGTTGGATTTTCCCACCACTAGGCAACTCACAACTACTTGTAGTTCAATCTCCCAAGAATCCCAAACCCTTTTCTAGATTCCTCTATAGTTCCTGTCTCACAAATATGTCTGTCAGATATATTGGGCCAGAAGGCTGAAGAGGATCCTCCAACATTATAGAGAGTTTTGGATGACAATTCAGGTAGCAAACCGTCTCTGTCATCATCTCATTTGGAAAGTACTAACCTGCACTCCCAGTATACTCAGTTAATCAATTTTATTCCTTCTCAAGTCTCTGATGGGGTTGAAGACCAGATAGTTTAGTTTTAAAATTAAGCTTAGTTGCTTAGGGTTTAAGATGTTTTTAAGTCTAGATAGATGTTTTAAGTTGATAATGACAAGATATGATAGATATTGATTTACATTCAGAATTTTAGACTTATCAAGATAGGAAAGATGTTTTCTTCAAGGCTATCAAATACAAATAACCAAAACACTAAGAATGTAACATTTATATAATTCCTGATTGTGTCATGGCTCTTCTTGCTGTAGGCAGTCTATTGTATATATGTGTAATAATTTAAATGCATATGTAAAAAGTAAAACAATATTTAAAAATGAAATAAACAGAAAACATGGGCTGAGATAGATAACTCAGTTGGTAAAGTACTTGCCTTGTAAACACAAAGAATATGGTGTTTGATTTGCAGCACCAATGTAAAAAGCCAAGCATGACAGAGTGACTTTATAATCCCAGTCCTGGGTGATGAAGACAAGACAATCTCTCACCAGCCAGTCTAGTTGTATGAGTGATCCCCTGGTTCAGTGAGAGACCTTGTAGAGAGGTGGCTATACTAGTTTACACTCCCATCAAAAGTACAGGAGGATTGCTCTTTCTCCCATCTTCATCAGCATTTTTAAAGGTAGTCAATCTTATTGAGGTGACATGGAATTTTAATGTTGTTTTAATTTATGTGGCCCTTACATATAAGGCTTTTAAATGTTTTTTAAAATTTATTAATTTATTTAATCTTTTTACAGCCTAATCCCAGCCCTTTCATGTCGCACCAGGAGTATCCTCTCCACCAACTAGAGGAAAGGGATCCAGTTTCAGACAACAGACTCAAAGACAGCCTGTTCTTCCATTGTTAGGTGACCCACTTGTTGACTTTCTATACATATGCAGAGGGTCTAGGCCCATCCATGCATACTCTTTGGTTGGTAGTTGTCTCTGTAAACCCCTATAGGCCCATCTTAGTTGACTCTGTAGTCTTCTTGTGGTGTCCTTGAGCCCTCCAGCTCCCTCTATCCTATTCCCACTCTTCTGCACAACTCTCTGAGATGGGTCTATTGTTTGACTGTATTTCTCTGCATCTGTTTCCATAAGTTACTGGATGAAACCTGTCAGAAGACAGTTATGCTCCTGTCTGCAAGCACAGCAAATTATCATTAATAGTGAAAGGCATTGGCTCTTGCCAGTGGGTGGGTCTCAAGTCAGTATAGCCATTGGTTTATTATTCCCTCAATCTGTGCTCCATCTTTACCACTACGCCTCTTGTAGGCAAGGCAAATTTTGGGTTGAAGGTTTTCTGGGTGGGTTGCTGACCCCCTTCTTCCACTGGAAGTCTTACCTGGCCACAGGAGGTAGTGACTTCAGTCTCCCTAACCCCCCCACTGCTAGAAGTCTCAGCTAGGATCACCACCATTGACTCTTGGGAGCCTCCCCTCCCTAATTTCCATTCTTTCTCCTAGTCCTCCCTTACACCCCCTCCTACTTTCTGCACTCCTGATCCCCACCCCATTACCCTCCCCAACCCTAACCCCACCTAGTCCTTTCTGTCTGTCTACTTCAAATGTATATTTCATTTCCTGTTCTGAATAAGATTCAACCCATCTTCTGTTGGGCCCTTCTTGGCTTCTTTGGGTCTGTGAGTTGTAGCATGGTTATTCTTTACTTATTGGCTAATGTACACTTAAAGAAATGTATGTAAGTGAGGCCATACCATGTGTGTTTGTTTGAGTCTGGGTTATCTCACTCAGGATGATCTTTTCTAGTTCCATCCATTTGCTTAAAAGTTGCATGATGTCCTTGTTTTTAAAAGCTGAGTTGTTAAATGTAGAAAATGATAGGGGTCTGGTTGCAAGAGATATGGCACATAGGACACTTCTATTTCTATATTGTTGATATTAGTACTCTGTTATATGTACAGCTAACAAATATTCTCCTCTTCTCTAGAGTCATCATTCAATTCTTTCCTTGACTGTAGAAACATTTGAACTTTGTACAGCCTCATTTGTCAGTCTTGGCTTTACTCCTGACCACCAAAATCCTTTCCAGAAAGTGAAACCCTATAGACTTCCTATGGCTCTGTCTTTGCTCTCAATAATGACATGGATACCTTATGTTTACTATAAGCTTAGGGAACTATAGTTGGGCAGATACTCAGCTATTCTAACTGGACAATACTGGCCTGGCCTGCATCCCACCACATGACCTGATACCTGCCATCCTAGTTTCATTCTGGCATCTGGTTCTTCATCCATGTCCTGATGGTGACTCCCTCTTTTGTTGCCACCTGCACTCCTGCTCTCTCCACTTTCCTCTCCCTCTCTCCCTCATTTTCTTCCCCTCTCTACCTCTCTTTCTTCCTCTCTCGCCCTCCTCTCTTTCTGGGCCTGGAAGTCCTGCCTTTTCCTCTCTTGCCCAGTTATTGGCTGTTCAGCTCTTTAGTTAACCAATCAGAAGGTGATGGAGAGCAAGGTTTACAAAATACTACAGTGGGAGGTGTTTCATAATAATGAAAAGACCAAAATCCAGCCTGTAATCAGATCCATGCCGGCAAAGAAATCAGAGAGTAATACAGAGACAATCTCTAGACAGCTTACAAAAAGTATCGCCATAGCTCCCCCTTTAGTCCAAGGAAAGGCTTTCTCTAACATCAATAAACTATACACAATAATAACAATTATTCTGTAGATCTGTGAGGTGGGCAGTAGGTCTAGTCTCAGTCTTTGCAGCTTGGCCTCCTTCTGTCTGAGGGGGACTCCGCTTCTTTTGCTTACTCTGGCAACCAGGCACTTAGTGAATCTGGTCAGTTTCAGGAACCTCTTGAAGCTATTTTTCCTTGCAGGATAGAATGTTTCAGTCTTAGAGGAAACTGTTACATAAAATAAACACACAGGACATACACAGATCATATGATTATCTACAATGCAACTCCTGCACCCAAAGCACATTACAGTAATGGGAGGGCAGACAGATTTTAAGAGCCAGAGGACCAAGAAGTCTGCTGTGAGATGTCTCTTCTAGAAATGGTTGCATAAGTGAGACCTGATTTGAACATAACTGTTCAACAGATACAGTAACATGAGTCCAGGAAATTCATGGCATTCCGTTCCTAGACAAAGAACTATAGGCAACTAATGACTGCTGAAAGAGGGAGAATTAACTTCTCACAGGGATGAACGTCTTCATTGACTATCCAGTAGAAAGCGGTCTTCCGTGAAGGCATACACACAGAGACAGCAAAAATGAACTCAGTGCATTATATGTATATACTTGCGCATCTCTCTGTGGAACAGTAATAAGGAAAAATAGCCCATCCATATGAGATGTGCTGGGGGGTCATGGGAGAGGTTAGAGGGAGAAAAAGGAAGGGGTAGTGATGCAATTGTATTTTAATTAAAAAATAAAAAAATTAGAAAGTAAAATAATCGTTTGTTTTTTTTAAAAATCCCTGACACATATTGACTAAAACTGTCTCAAAGGGATAGCACAGTGTGATATCTAGTAAGCATTTCTCTGAGTTGATAATATGTGCCTACAGTTCATATCTTAGTAAATCTGAAATGAAAGAAAAGGCAATGCAAAAACATCCTGGGAGGATTTGTGCCTGGCTCACTAGGAAGTTTTCCTTACATATCTGTTTAGGTTTGTCCAAAGATAGTGACTATTATTGAAACCATTGATTTTTTTTAAATCAACAAACAAAATACTTTAATATAACTTGACTCAGATAAGTTATGCTTTTCATAAAACTATTGTATTCTTTTTTTCCTCCTTGATTAATTTTACTAATTTATTCAGATTACAACTAAATTGTTAACCCATCACTTGTATTCTACAGTTTCTTCCCCCATATCCCCACCCCTGCTTTCATCCTATTCCCCTCCCCTAGGTCTATGACTGAGGGGACCTCCTCCCCCTCTATATGGTCATAGGCTATCAAGTCTCATCTTGGTAGCCTGCTTATTCTTTCACTAATCGTGCCTTTTAGAACTCACTGGATGGTTCAGGTTTCTCTGATCATCCTGGATTCTTTCTTTAGCCACTGGCTAAGGCTGTATCATGGTATATAACCTTCCCGAGGTCAATGCAAGGTCTCTTCACAAGATCCAGTGATGAAAACCTTTTACAGTTGCTCACCTGGGAAATTTGATTTCTATGTTCTCTGCTGAGCTTAATTCCCTATTACAGATGCATATCAATATTCAATTCATACCTCTTTTCATATAACTAAAGACTCCCAGGAAATGAGAATTTTCCTCATCCCAAAAGCTACTGCCCTTAACTTTGGGGCACTTTGGGTAAAGCACGTAGTTACATATACAAATGTCATATCATGTGGGGACACAACATTAAAGATGTGTACACTATGTTCAAGAAGCTGTCTTACATATTTTAATACATTATTGAATTAATATTGATTAGTGATTGTAAATATTGTAAATATTTGAAAACTCTCCCAGCAAATATTAGCAAGAATATTTACTTTGCCCACTTGCCCTTGACTAGCATGAAAAGAGAGAATATGTGAAACACATAGAAGTCCCACTATCTTACAAGTTCATAGTAAATGTAATTTTAAACACATTGTCTACAGAAATTAAAAATTAATTCCTACATGCCTTCCGGGAATTTTTTCATTCTTTTTCTTCCTTTGTTTCTTCCTTTTTTATTTTGGGACAGTCTTAGTGTCACACTGCTTATCTTGGTATTTGCTCTCAGAAACCCACCTGTCCCTACCTTCATAGTGCAGAGATTAAAAGCATGTGGTGCAATACCTTTCTACCTTGCAGATTTCTCTTTTTAATTTTATGTGTATGAGTGCTTTGTCTACCTGTGTGTCCATGCAGTACCTGAAAAATCCAGAAGGCATCAGATCCCCTGTAACTAGAGTTACAGACAGCTTTGAGATTCAATATACATGCTGTGAATTGATAGGGTTCTATGGAAGAACAGCCAGTGGTCTTAATCAGAGTCATTTCTCCAGCCCCTACATTGGGCGTTTATAAAGTGTATGTAGACATGTACATGATGTTACATTCACAGCCTTTTTAAGAAAAAAATTATTTAAGCAATTTATTTAGATTACATCTTAATTGCTATCGCCCCACTTGTATCTTCCCATTCCCCCCTCCCTCCCTCTTCCATCCTATTCACCTCCCCTAGGTCAGTGCCAGAAGGGGACCTCATCCCCCACTGTAAGATCGTAGCCCATCAGGTCTCTTTCTGGTAGCTTGCTTACTCTTCCTTTGAGTGTCACCAGCTCTCCCCACCAAGGGGATGGGGCCAAATAGGTGGTACACGAGTTCATATCCATGTCAATCTCTGCTCTCCACATAATTGTGGAGAATGAACTATGCATTGGCTAGATCTGGATACAAGCCCTAGGTTTACTGCATGCATTGTTCTTGGTTGGTACAGCAGTTTGAGCTGACCTGCCTGGGTCCAGATCCACTGGCCTTAATGGTCTGCTTGTAGGTTTCTAGGACCCTCTGGATCCTTCTATTTCCCCATTCTTCCTTACCTCTCTCACCTAGAGTCCCAACAGGAAGACTCAGTATCTATCCCAACTGGGATTAAGGACTCCAAATCCTTAACACCATATGATGTCACTTTGAGTTTTTGATCTTAGCCGTTCTGATCGGTGTTAGATGGAATCTCAGAGTTTTGATTTGCATTTCTCTGATGACTAAGGACGTTGAGCGTTTCTTTAAGTGTTTCTCAGCCATTCGATATTCCTCTGTTGAGAATGCTGTTTAGTCCAGAGTCCCATTTCTTAACTGTTTTATTTGCTTTTGTGGTGTTCAATTTTTTGAGCTCTTTTATATATTTTGGATATTAGTCCTTTGTCAGATGTATGGTTGGTGAGTATCTTCTCCCAGGCTGTAGGTTGTCCCTTTGTTCTGTAGACAGTGTCTTCTGTCATACAGAAGCTTCTCAGCCTCATGACATCCAATTTATTAATTGCTGACCTTAGAGTCTAGGCTGTTGGAGTTCTGTTCAGGAAGTTGTCTCCTGTGCCAATGAGTTGAGGCTCTTCCCCACTTTTTCTTCTAACAGATTTAGTGTGTCTGGTTTTATGTTGAGGTCTTTACTACATTTGGACCAGCAACATTTGTTGAAGATGCAAACCCTTTTCCATTGAATAGATTTGGCTTCTGTGTCAAAAGTCAAGTGTCCATATGTGTGTGGATTTATTTTTGGTTGTTTGATTCAATTTCATTGGTCAACCTTCTTATTGCTATGCCAGTACCCTGCTGTTTTAATTACTACTGCTCTATAGTACAGCTTGAGATCAGGTAAGGAGATTCCTCCAGAGGGTCTTGTATTGTACAGCATTTCTTCAGCTATTCTGGGTTTTTTGTTTTTAAGCAAATGGACACAGTCTAACTCTTTAGTTTCTTACCATCTTGCTACTAGTATAGTTTGGCTCAGTATACAGATTTTGAAGGTGAATAAATGATGAGACTTTATTGGAACATATTTTTTGGTGTGTGTTTCCTTTCACGATGAGTTTTCTTTAATGTCTACAATTTCAGCACCAGGTAAAGAATCTGTCAAATTGAATGCCGTTGGTGGTGTAGGTGTTGGTGATAGTGTGTGTGTGTGTAATTTCCAATGAAGAATAATATATAATCAAATACAGTATACCTTTATGTGCTTTTTCAGAAGCATGAGTTTTGTGGTGTACAGCAAAATTAGAGGTAAAACTAAAGAGCTCTTTTTTTCCCCACATTTTTTTGGTATTACATTTTATCCTTATGCTTTTTCAAGACAAGGTTATGTAGTCTTGCATATGGTGGTATTTGCTATATAGATCAGGCTGGCCTAAAAAAAAATCACAGAAATCTTTCTCTTTCCATGTCCTGAGTGCTGAGATAAGAGGTGAACACCTTCATGCCTGGCATTATTATCCATTTGTTTTTATTATGGCCTTTCCTAAGGGTGGAGAAGATGGAATAGTATTTAAGGACACTGGCCGCTCTTCCAGAGACCACAGGCTTGATTCTCAACACACACATAGTAGCTCACAATTGCCTTAATTCTAACTTAGAGACTCTGATATCCTCTTCTGGCGTCCACATGTGGTAGGCCTACATGTAGTGAACAGACATACTTGTGGTGAAAATGCCTATACACATTAAAATAAACCCTTTTCACGCAGTTAAAGATGTAGAATTTATTTTAATATAAACTCTGATTGTCTTCTAAGGTTTAACTTCTTTAAAGGCTGTCACACATTTCTTATCCTTATGTTTTTATTATGTATACCGTTGTGATTGGTGAGCAGAGAATACAAGATAAATGCTATGTCACAATATTTTTAACAGTATTTTCCTCCATAGTATGCATTTTCTGATGTGCTTGTAAGGGTGAGCATTTAGAAAAGGATTCACCACATTTCTTATACACGCACGTTCTCTCTTCAGTATGGACTCTATAATGCACTCTAAGTTTTGAAAGCTGGATAAAGGATTTGTCACAGTCTTTGCATTTGTAAGGTTTTTCTCCAGTATGAATTTTCTGATGTATTCTAAGATATGAGCTCCTAGTAAAAGATTTGCCACATTCCTTACAGAAGTGATATCTCACTTCAGAATGAACTCTTTGATGTTGTCTCAGATATGAATACTTGGTAAAGGATATTTCACAATCATTGCACTTGTAAATTTTCTCTCCAGTATGAATTTTTTGATGTTCTTTAAGAGTTGAAGATTTAGAAAAAGATTTGTCACATTCCTTACATACATAAGGTTTCTCTCCAGTGTGAACTCTGTGGTGTCTCCTAAGATGTGAGTCTTGGGTAAAAGATTTGTTACATTCTATGCATTTGTAAGGTTTCTCTCCAGTGTGAATTTTTTGATGTTTTCTAAGAATTGAGGTCGTAGTAAAGGATTTGTCACATACCTCACATTTGTAAGGTTTCTCACCAGTATGAGTTCTGTAATGTGCTTTCAGGTGTGATAATTCAATATAGCACTTACCACATTCTTGGCATTTAAATAATTTCTCTATAGAATGAATTCTCTGATGCTTTTTAAGTGATGAATAGTGGCTGCATGTTCTGTTACACTCATTGCATTTGTAAAGCTTCTCTGCTGTACGTCTTTTACCAGTATGGATTTTCTGATGGCTTTTAAGCGCTGACAACTGACGAAATGACTTTCCACACTCCTTGCAGTTGTAAGGTTTCTCTCCAGTATGAAGTCTTTGATGTGATTTGAGACTTGAGCACTGGGTAAAGGATTTGTCACAAACATTACACTTGTAGGGTTTCTTTCCAGTATGAATTCTCTGATGTTTTGTAAGTGTCGACTTTACAGTAAAAGATTTGTCACATTCCTTACATTTGTAAGGCTTCTCTCCAGTATGTATTTTCTGATGGTTTTTGAGTGCTGACAACTGACGAAATGACTTTGCACATTCTTTGCATTTGTAAGGTTTCTCCCCAGTATGAAGCCTTTGATGTGTTTTAAGATTTGCACACTGGTTAAAGGACTTTTCACAAACATTGCACTTATAGGGTTTCTCTCCAGTATGAATTCTGCGATGTACATTGAGGTTTGAGGAGGTACTGAAGCATTTCCCACATTTCCCACACTGGTGTGGTTTCTCTTCAAGGTAGATTGTTTGTTGAAAAAGACTGTATGTTGAACCAACAAC
The DNA here is from genome assembly GCF_964271855.1 of Acomys minous. Lineage (NCBI taxonomy): Eukaryota > Metazoa > Chordata > Mammalia > Rodentia > Muridae > Acomys > Acomys minous. The sequence goes on from NC_140484.1 coordinate 82,297,838, forward strand.
ATTATATTCCTCCTGCTCTTTCTTTGCAGTGTAGAGTCTTTGATCTTCAGTAACGTTGGGACACAAATTTAAAGAGTTCTCACAGTATTTAGCTTTGCAAGGTTCTTCTCCACTGTTAAGACTTTTATGTCTCTCTGGGTTTGACAAGTAAGTAGAGGCATTCCTGTGATTACTACTTCTGTAGTTACTAGAGTTTTCTGTAGTTGTACTAGTTTTATAAAGTGAACATTTGGAGCATTCTTGAATCCATTTGCCAAGTCCATTACACTGACAAGACTGCTTTTCAGCATTCACATGTTGATGGGCAGTATCACATATGCAATAGTTCTCTAGAAAATAAGTATAATTCAGATTATTTGGGTGTGGTCCAAAATTAAACATTTGATAAATTACTGCCTGCCTATGCTCTCTCTCAGCAGCAACTATTTAGAATAAATGTCCCAGAGGTCAAACTTTTTCCTTCAGTATTATATGAAATCTCACAAAAACAGTGACAGCCTTCATAGAAAAAGAAACATGTAATTGAAGAATTAATAATTAGCATAGGGAAGGAGCTCACTAATTGATTATATCTAGAATATATGTCTGTATTTTTAACTGTTTTTCTTTTTCTGAGATAAAGATAATGAAATAAACTTCTCCAATTCCAAGTTCCCAACATTTGTACTCAGAAATGGAAAAAAGAGTACTGTTCAGAAGACAGAATTCCAAAATTAAATGTCACTTAAAAGAATGAAAGGGTTTTTCCTTAATAATAATAATAATAATAATAATAATAATACAATAACAATAATAATGATGACAATGATAATGATAAAAAGCATTGGATTTTCAAAAGGAATGAATGGAAAGCAAGTATTCTGTCAGATATCCAAGAATTATGCTGAGAGAATCTGACTGGAAGCTACAGTCAAGATGCATTGTATATGAAAACAATCAATTTCAATAAAAGGAAAAAAATGTTAAGGGTGCAAATATTATATGCTACATGTTCCTGAATGAATCTTGGGACCAAAATGAAGGTTGCATGACACCCGTAAATGAAAGAAAAAAAGAAAAAAAGAAAAAAAGAAAAAAAAAAGGAAAGAGCAAATACCATGAAAAAGTTCTTTTATATTCCCAAATTGTCCTTAGTCCCCTGGTTTTTCTAAGACAGCTTAACAGAGAGTTTAAAACCTATTAAATCAGTACATATGAAGGATGAGTTAGAAATTTTACAAGCAAAATGTTCTCACCCACAGAGACCAGGTTGCTGTAATTCTCCACCATCACATCAATGAACAAAGCCTTCTGAGAAGAGTCCAGGCATTCCCACTCCTCTTGGGAGAAGTCCACAGCCACATCCCTGAATGTCAACAGACCCTGAAACAAAAAGTACAGATTGACCCCATGACACCAGGCACAGGGCTTTCCTGGGTATAAAGAGACTTAAGGAAGTTATAGATGTAGATGAGCGCGGGCAATTATGCAAAAAGACGATTTCTAGTATAGTCATGAATCTATAATGAATCTTCTAACTCTATGAAAACACGATAGTCTCAAAATCATATCCATGAAGCAAGAACTTAAGGTCCACACACATTCATATCCATCTTGCATGAATACTGTGTTTATGTCTCATAGGAGCATAGTATACATGGCTTGCAAGTAAAATTCATGATAAGGAGATGTGATTTTAAATGCTCTACCTGTAGATAACATTAATATGGAGGAAAACCTTATGAAAAACTAGAAAAACAGAAACCTAGGGAACATAGAGAGTGCCTTTAAGGACACAGATGGGTAATAGGTTTTTGATTAAGAAAAAAAAAAAACACACACCAACAGCACATGAACTAACCCCAAGGAAACAGAACTGTACATCAAAGCAAACAATCAGCAGAGCACACAGACACCACAGAATGGGAGAGATTCTGTACCAGCGACACTCTGGATAGGGGCTCATATGCAGAATTTCCTAAGAATTACAAAAATTACATTGCATGACAATGAAACTAACAATCTAAGAATGAACAAATAAAGTGTACACATCTCAAAGACAGGAACACAAGTGAACAATACATATGGTAAAATGTGGTCATGATCCCTAAAATAGCATCAGAGAAACACAAATTGAATCAACTTGGAATTAGTGCCTCACCCCAGGCACAATGGCTGTCATCACCTAATCTGGTAACAAATGTTAGAGAGATGTGGAGAGAAAGGAAACCTCAATCACTGTAGAGGTGTTGTGTGTGTGTGTGTGTGTGTGTGTCTGTGTCTGGTTGGTGTAAAATAAGACACTGAAGTGAAAATATGTTTGGAGATGATTAAAAAATTAAAGCTACAACTAGCATATACATATGACTTAGCTCTTTCACTCCAGGGCTCATACCCAGGGAACTTCACACTCAATGCTAGAGAATATATCCTATGTTTACTGCTGTTTTATTTACCAGCACGAAGTATTGGGATGAACTCAATTGTCTATTAACAGATGAATGGATAATGAAAATGGAATATGTGTGTGTGTGTGTGTGTTGAAATACTATTCAGATGCAGAGAAAAACTAAAAAAAAATTTCAGGAAAATGGATGGACTTAGAATGTTTAATAGTAAATGAGGTCATCGATTGTCAGAAAGAAGAAACCACATTTTCTCTCATATGCAGAATTTGGACAATAATATACGTAATAGAAACTGTACATGTGGCAACAGTAGAATGTAAAGAAAAGAGAACATGAAAAATTAAATATTCAGCATTGAAGTAGGACTGGATGCAGGAAATAAAAACCAGTTATGAAAATAAAGCGAGTTTTTTTCTAGTTTTTAATTCTGTCACAGATTTTTTTTTTGTTTTGATGGTGCGTCAATTCATAAGCATGCATTCACTGGTGAAAATATAAAATCACACCTGTGGCTCCAGAGCCTCTGTTACAGTGAGTATTCTCACTGCAAAAAGTGCATTTTAAGTTTCACAGTCTCTGGGTTGGTTAATTGCAGTATTTGAATTTCTTGTTGTTTCTAACCCTTTTTATAATAAAGTTAAAAAGTATCAGAGGAAGAAAATGAAAGACTTTCAATGTCTCAAAATATAACATTTCCAGAAAAATAATGGACATGACCACTGACCTGGAACATATTTCCTGGAGAATGAGCCATTTCTTGCTGTTTCTCTTCTTCCAGCAAGGATGAATAGGTGGCTTGCTGCTCTGTTACATAAAGAAGTCAAAGGAGGCGAAAATTAACAATACAACCTGTAAAGAACAATGTCAAACCATGTGAAATGGCCAAGCACTAGAATTCTACCAGGTGTCTGGATAACGATCCCAAAGCCAGGAGACCATAGAAAGATACTTAACGCTTAGACGGAGAGAGCACTGCCAAAACGCTTAGACGGAGAGAGCACTGCCAATACTATTGTTGACCCAGAAACATACTTCCTTAAAATTGGTGGAGATATAAGTGCATTTGAAGGTAGTCACAAATTGACACAATTCACTTCACCAAAGCAGAACAATGCATAGTAAATTAAAGCAAAATATACACAGGAGAATCAGAATAATTATGCAGGAGAATATGAAAAATAATAAATTTCACTTGAGTAGACAAATAGAGGAGAACTGGGAAATAATCATCCATGCTCAAGACAGGAAACTGTTCTTTTTCACAGTGAAGTGCTGTAGTTTCATGGGAGGAGCACCTTGCCAGCTTCGTCCCACAAGAATCAGGCCTGCAGTAGTGCTGGGCTCCTAACCTCAGGAGCAGGATTTTAAGAGCATTTCCGGTTCATCAGTTTTTGTTGTCATGATTCAGCTGCATTTTTCCTTTCTAAAGATGCTTTAAAATGGGTTAAGACTAAGTCAAAGAGTGAACGGCAGGCAGATGAAATTTTGGCCCAGTTCTGTGAATATGAAACATGAAACAACCATCAAACAAAACTACAGACAGAAATTCGCAGACACGGACAGATCAGCGTGCCGAGGACACCCAATAGAGTTGAATAGGGCTCTCCTGGAGCCTTTCTCATGCCAGGATATAGCGGATCTGGTCTGGGTGTCCAGGTTTGGCTAAGATCTTTTCTTTAACAGCAGGGACAAGTGACATGTTAAGTGTGCCTTCTGCTGTGGCTCTACAGCAATGAAGGTAGGCCATTCCAGGAAGCAGAAGGTCTGGAGTTTCCCTGAATTCATGCAGGACCCTATTCGACTGTGAAGGATTTGGAAGAATTGAAATACGGTAAAAAGAGGTGTAGTGGGGTCCTCAAGTTGGACAGGGTTCTTCATTTACCATGAAACAAGTATGGAAAGGCTGACAATTATGAGAACACAGAGAAAGAGAAACTGGCAGTAGAGGATGGAGGGAAGAGAAGACAGTAAGGAGGACAAATACTCAGACCAATGAAAGAGACATCGGCAAAACAATAGGGTCCCAGAGTCAGAGTCCTGTCCCACTTATTTTGGCACACTTGGTTCCATGCCTGAAATTCCCAGGAAAAGAGAGGTATCCTTCCTCTTCCTCAACTCAAGGAGTAGTGCTGAGTTCAGCCTTCATATTGAGCCCTATCCTCTTGACCGCAAAACATTACCAGACTCTGGAGGGCCTCTGTGACTCTGCTTATGGGATGGCCTCTATCCCATTTCTCAATATGGCAGCCAGGGTGGGACCTCAAAGGTTACACCATGTCTGTTGTGTGCCATAAGGAAGGGGAGAGAATACATCAGTGAACTCATGAAAAATCAAAACTTTTATTGTCCACACCACATAAGCAGAGCTGATCAACATCTTGTTATTTTGGTTTGATTGTTTTTGTTTTTGTTTTTCTTTAAGTCCTGAGCAGAGGCTAAAGCAGGGTTTATAAACTTAAAAGACACAAGGATCAGAGCCAATTTACAGTTATAATTTTAACCAATCATAACTGGAGGATTAGGGACATTCCCAAGTGTTCCATCATTGTCAACTGACGAGCTGTAAGTATTTTTGTTCTACCAATCAATTTCCTTTGTTCTTTCTGTAGTTAGGAATAGGCATAATGCTTTGAGGAGGAATTTTACTTAGAGAGGGTTGGTCAGCTTCTGGAAAGTGCCCAGCTCATCTAAGCCCCGGGAATTTGAAACTTGCTTCGTTCTATAGGTAGAATGTAGTCTGCACCCAAAATGGCATTATGTAAGATACGTTCCTCTACCTTTTCCCAACAAAAGAAAGAATACTGCTAATAATTCCATGACATACAACATAAAAGCCAAAACCATATGGTATTTTAAAAATCTTATTTAAAAAAATCTAGCCACTCTGGAAATCAAAGTGCAGGTTCCTCAAATAATCAAATCCTCAAGTTAAATAAATCTACGACCAGACACAGAAGTTCTACTACTTGGCTTGAAATATGTCTCCTCCATGCTCATTGCTGCTACATTTTGATAGCTACAAAACGGAAACAACTAAAATGTCATCTATATGAAAAATGGATAGTGAAAATGTGGTACAATGTACACTATGGAATATGATTCAGCTGTAATGGAAATTGAAATAATGAGCATTGCAAGTAAATTAATAGACCAAGAAAAAATCATATTTAGTGAAGTAACTGATATGCAGAAACACAGACAATTGCATGTCTCTAAAAGGAAGTTCCTAGCTCCAAATCTTCAAATGTGAGTACACGTGGAGTGAATATAGTAACCCAGGAAAGCAAAAAGAGACCATGGTGGGTTGTGCGTAGAGAAATAGAGAGGGGAATAACAGGGAACAAGTGATTTGAGGGGGAAACAGACAAACAGAGGAGGGATTTAATTGTGGAGAAGAGAGAGAGACATAAACTCAGGGGAGTAGAACAACATAAAAAAGTCTGAAACAGTCATAAGGAATCATACTATTATCCATGTGCCAAAACTAACCATAATACATATGAATTGCTGTGCCGTTATACATTTAAAGTGCAAATGATGATTTCTCATTTAGGCTGATCCATAATTTTCTAAAAGAACCACCAACCCCACACGTGTGAGTCCTGCTTTTAATTTGTTGGTCACAGCTGTCCAAGAGACTCCCAAAACATTACAGGATACTGCTGTTGCCCACGGTTTCCTCCTAGAGGTAGAAGGTGAGTCCCTACAATTGAAGAAGGTAGGCACTTTGGACACAGATCACAGAGAACTTGAGATGGATGTGACATCTCTGGGGACTAGCTTTCATGGCACCAGAAGGCAGCATGCAATCTTCCAAAGAAGGGAGCCATCCCACAGTCCCACACCTATGGACCACAGCAATGATCTGCACTGCAGGATAACCCTAGCGTGCAAGATGGCACACATGCCTTGGTGGCAACTAATAGCTTTGAATTGTACTTACCATCCTCTCAACTCTCAAAAAGAGGAAAATCAAGCGCAGTACTGGAAAACTAGCCAGTTTCCCTAGGGTTCATGAAATCAAGATCTTGGAGGAGAACTTACAATCAGTAATTTACTAAATCAGCATAATTCCTAAGTGCATTCTAAATATTTATCCTCATTCCCACAATAAATGGGAATTTATCTCCTCATCAATCAATGCTTTTGTTCTTGTTTTTTAACAACACATGGAGATCATTCCAGCAAAGCACAATCAGTTAAAAAGCCGAGTTGTGATTCTCAGCCACAACTGTCACATAAGCAACACATTTCTTGAACTATGGCCCAGGAAGCACTGAGAAAGAAGGGGTAGGAATATTGTTAGAGGCAGAGGAACAGGAAGTTTTCTGTGAGATTGTGCGTCTCAGAGACATCAGAGAAACTATATGCATGAAACCCAAGAAACATGGCTGCCTAAGGAGGAGCTGAGCAAAGACAAAACCAGCAGACAAGGTGAATGGTAGGAGAAAACTCATTAGGCCTCAATCCTAGTCAGACACCAAGGGATTCTGAGAGCTTGAGAAAGTTCTCCCCAGCATAGACCACACTATATGCTTACCTAAAATCAAATGTTCATTCCTAGAAAACATACAGACCATGTAGGCTGTGCTCTTATGTTTTGGAATACACACAATCATATACAGACTTTTCATGAAAGAATTAAATTGTTTACAAATAAGAAATTAATCTGGAGGTGGTCCATGACTATACTACCAGCACATTTGGCAGAGGCAGGCAGATTTCTGAGTTTCAGGCTTGTCTGGCCTACAGAATGAATTTCGTGGAGGCATGGGAACATGGAGAAACGCTATCATAAAAAACAAAAACAAAACAAAAATAACAATAGACTCCTGTGTAAAGTCAAGATTTAGGATCATTTACATTGAAAAAAGAAATGACTTGAATGCCTTAATAGTAGTTTTGTATTATTGCTTCTCATAAAATTAAACTTAGTAAGGGAGTAGTGAGATGGCTCAATGGTTATGAACACTGTTTTGTGTGTGTTTGTTTTTGTTTCTTTGTTTTTTAAGGAACCAAGCTTCCATTCCCAGACCCCACACTGTGGATCCCCACTCTCCACAGCTACATTTCTCGGATGCACATGATATATAGTCATACATGCAAGCAAAACCCTCTCTCTCTGACACACACACACACACACACACACACACACACACACACGTAAATATAAGTTTAAGAACTGAATAGTGAATAGTCAGAAAGATAGATATATAGGTTAGATAGATGGATACATAGGTAGATAACAAAATAAAAAAATCTCCTTGAATAAACTTACTAAGCAGATGAAAACCTGATTGAGAGAAGCGAAGAACTCGTGGACTAATGAAAAATTGCTGAAGCAACTGAAGAAGACATGAACTAGAACATGGAAAGATGTTTTACACAGATGAAAGGGCACATAATCCTGGGAACTATGTATTATTTCAGAAGGTGGCTTATATAGTCAGTTGAACATCCATGGAATTTAATTCTCCATAATACACGTCACAAAAACAGAAAAGAGAGACTGAGATTATATTGATGCACATGTTCCCTGAAAACAGAGCAACCATAGGAAAAATGTAGCAACCTGTGAGCTATCCCAGTGTAAGTACAGATTATCCCAGTGCAACAGAGCAGCAGATCCAGAACCTGCTCTATAGCAATGACCGTGTGATGCCACCAAAACACCACGCATGTAGACCACCTCTTCAAACTGATATTGGGAAAAGTTTCGATCTGTATATAATAACATGAACCTGGCATCAAATTTCTCCTACCATACAATGGCTCACAGACCTTCATGTATAATCCCCAACAGTGAATCTTGTAGAGTAATGGAAAGGGAAAATACTTGATACAGGAGTGGGAGCTGACAGTACTGTGTAAAATTCAAACCATCCACACAAATAACAATAAGTAAAAGTATGAAGGAACAGCCAATCCAGCTGACACAGCCCCTTAGCTATTACTTATAGTACAATGGAAAGCAGCTTAAAAATACATAAAAAAATTACGAAGGAAGCAAATGATAATATAATCAATAAATAAACAAAAGAATTGAGCATACCAGGCTCAACAACAGTTGAAATGTCCAACATGTACATATTAAAAACTCTACATAAGATAATGAAAATTTTAATACAGAGATTCCAATTATGTCCAAAAGTGTCCACATTCAAGGTACTAAAAAATAACAAATGTATTTCCTTCAGTAACTCCTTGAAATGTAAATATATAATATTTCCAAAGCAAATGATATAAACAGACTACAGCATAAAAAATGAAAGAAAGAAAGCCAGGCCCAGTGGTGCATGCCTGTGATCCCAGCACCCTTGTAGGCAGGGGTGGGTGGATCTCTATGACTTCGAGGTCAGCCAGGTCTAAAAAGTGAGTCCAGGACATTCAAGTCTATACAGAGAAACTCTGCATCAGAAAATGAATCAAACAAACAAGCAAACAACCAAACAAAACAACAAACCACAACAAAAAAAGGAAAGAAAAAAAGAAAGAAAAATGAAAACTGAGTTTAAGACGTATGTTTTTTGCCAAATTTCATTTCATATCTAAAAACAGAAAATACTGAGGAAGAAGGGATATTATTTAAGTGTCATAAGTATAGACACCAGTAAAGACTGATGATGATCATAATTAAAGTAGTGAAAAAATCAAGAGAAAAGTATGAAAATACGAATTAATGAGTATTAACAATGGCAAAATGTTCCACTAGGTAAAAAGTCCTTGATTAGGGGGCTGGAGAGATGGCTCAGTGGTTAAGAGCACTGCTCTTCTAAAGGACCTGGGTTCAATTCCCAGCACCCACATGGCAGCTCACAACTGACTGTAACTACAGTTCCAAGGCATCTGTCACCTACATACCAATGCACATGAAATAAAACTAAATAAAAATTAAAAGAAAAAAAGAAAGAAAAAGAAAAAGAAAGTCCTTGATCAACAAGGGTGCATGTCACAAAACCCAGAATACTGGCAGAAAGCAGGAGAATACATAAAACATGAAAACTGGCAATTTCTCTCTCGTTCTTTTCAAATATAAGACAGTCTAGGAGGAGGTTTTCGTTCTCCAGGACTTCAGCCTTTTAAAATTCTATTTGATTGTCATCGAACGGTTGGCATTATTTTCTTAATAGAAAAATTAACACTAAAACACTAAGGCTCAATTATCTTAACAATTATGCTTTATTATGAACTTATTGAATGATCGTACCTCCCTTATCACCTGACTAGCCTAAATAAGAGGGAAAAGAGTTTAAGGAAAACAATGAAACCTAGGTATCAGTTCCTTGGAACAATTCTTCTGGCTTAGTCAGCAGGACTTCAGCAGACCAGCCAGTCCAGCAAAGTTGCTGCTGGAACCTGGAGCAATTAGAACCTGGAGCTTCAGTCAGAGCCCAAAGCCTTGAGGCCTTCCCGGGAGCAGTTCTCCTTAGGAGTGATGATCAGCCAAACAATACCAAGACCCCCCATCCCCCCAAAAAAAGCCCAGCCTCCTGTTTTGGGCGTAAAAACAATCCTTAAATATCCTGTCAGTCTGTTTAAGGATATTTTTAAGCTGGCAACAACTAAGCTCCCTCATGAAGTGGTTCAACATCCTGTTTTCTCACATCTACGTGGTAAACATTCTGTTCCCTTCCTCATCCCACACTTGGGATCAAAACAAAACATGTTTATCTCCCCTATAAAAAGACAGATAATGTGCTAGGATACCAAAAGCTCCAATTTCTGAAATCAATAAATACAGCTAGAACTATTACTTTTCATAATTTTTTTTTCCAGACAGGTTTTTTCTGTGTATCCTTGACTGTTTTGGATTCGCTTTGTAGACCAGGGTGCACTAGAACTCACATCCATCTGCCTCTGCTTCTCTGAGTGCTGGGATTATAGCATGCACCACTGCACCCACCTCCAACACTTTCTAATACAATAAAATCATAGAAATGAAAACCATTTAATTATGATATGAAGGTATGATCAATGATGCGCTAGCAATAAGGTCAGCATCACTCACATGCACAGTCAAATGATATTTTATTTGTCTCTTACTATCGATTCTTCTGTAGGAAGACTTCTCATACATACAACAGGATAATCCTGAGATTTTTCTCGGTGGAGGTCTCCACAACTATTTCTAGTGAAAGAGACTGTGGTAAAACTGATTTCATGTCCCACTCTCCATTCATTTAAACCTCTTGTCATCCCTTCATCAGTCCCTCCAGCATACCTGGATCCTTTGCTCCTGCCTCCTTCCTCTCCATCTTCCAGGCCACTCTGTTCTGCTCCACAGCTGAGCAGGTCTGGGTGGTCAGTGAGCCCTGCACAGGAGAAACAGACTCTTCAGAAAGCATGTGGATTTCTAACACAGTCCTGTGCTCAGTAGATAAAGGGAGGATTCTACAAGTGATTACCCAGTGTCAGAATATTGAGAATATTTAAAATTCATTTTCATTTAGCATAACTGGAAGGCCACATTCAATCACCCATCAATCGAAGTTGAATGAAAGAAATGAATCTGAATGATCGGGATGACAATATTATACCCTAGTGAGGTTGAGAATTTACCATGGTCCAAAAATGACAGAAGCCTTACACCTCCCAAAGGGACTTATAAGAAGAGAGAACGATTCACGAACATTTTCAGTGTTCCTCTGAGGATTTCACTTCACCCTGTGAGATGTGAGGCTCCTTTACACTCAGGTCACACTCATGATGACTTGTTTTCCCAGGAACCCTGAGGAGGAGCCAGGGAGAGAGCAGGCAAACTAGTCTCTCTCACAGAATGCAGACTGCTGTAATTCTGAAACATCCAGTCTCCACACAAAGCCCTCCAGCGGGGTGCAGGCAGTGCCCTTCCTCCTGGAAGAAGTCCACAGTCACACCACTGGCTGTCAGGTGAGCACAAAATTAAAGACAGCAGTTTGAACAGTTGTGCTGGTGCACACCTTTAATTCCAGCACTTGGGAGGAGGTGGGTGGAACTCTGTGAGCTCCAATCCAGTCTAGTACTCATAGTGAGTTCTGGACTAGACAGACCAACGTGAGTTCAGGTCTCAAACAAAGGAAACAGAAGAACTCAGAAATAATACTTTGTCATGTGTCTATGAACAGACATGGGTTCTTTTTGAACCCAGGAGAAAAACACTGTTGCAGACAACTTTTTTTGATACACATAAGTGATCACAGTCATTGAAAAGATGTTTTCTATTTCTGACCTATACTGTAATTCCTTTTCTCTTCATTTTCATTTTTTTTTTAGAGGCAGGGTTTCTTTATGTAGTATAATCTCACTGAATGAGAGTAAAAACTATTACCCAAATTCTTTGATTGGATTATGCTAGCTTTATTTTCTCCATAAAGTGGGGTTTGAAAAGATAGTGTTGAACACAGACGAATGTGCGGCTTACATATCCCCCGAAACTAGAGGGCTTGGGTGGGTTAGAGTCCAAAGGTTGTGTATTTCCAGAGGTATTTTGGTTAAGTAGGAACTTGGCTGAACATTTCAAAATTATTTTTCAGAACATTTTGTCTTCAGGGTATGTTCAAGCTGTGAGTCAAGCACACCTTGGGTGCGGAGTATGTTAAATTCTAGAAAGTGCTTTAAGCACAGTCCATTTCAATTTTGCAGTAATCATAAATGAACTTTATAACACAATGGCTCCCATCCTTAAGATGGAGTCGGGCTGGCCCTTCAGAAGTCCTGCTGTCCTGACTGGATCTGTAGAGCAGGCTGGCATCAGACTCAGAGATGCCCCTGCCTCTGCCTCCTGAGAGCTGGGAATGAGGGGTGTGGCAGCAGCACCTGGCTTATAGTGCCTTTTCTAACTGTGGAAATGCTGTGACCTCACACCCTCAAAAACAGACTGTGCTTTTCAGGTTCTGAGGTGCACATTTCCTTTTTAGTTCTTGTTTTTTTTTTTTTTTTTTTTTTTTTGTTTTGAGACAGGGTCTGCAGGTGTAGCTATGCGGTGTCCTGGAACTCACTGTGTCCACTAGGCTGGTCTTCTAGTCACTGAGATCCACCTGCCTCTGTTTCTGGATTCCTGGGATTCAAGGCCTGTGCCACCAGGTCTGGCTAAGACATTTTTAGAATGCTGTATTTACTTCACAGAGTGATGGGTAAAAACAGTTTACTTGTAAATGATATTTATAATTGTACGTGTAAAATACACAAAATTGTATATATTTCATATTTGATTAAATCTGTAGCCTCTCCTTTCATGATTAGTATCTCAAAGCTCTCAGGGTGTTCGGAGCCAGCCCGGGGTCATTCAAGGCTAAAAGAGTCCACTGGCTATGGAAAGATACTGATGCCCCGTTACAAAGCTAACTTCCTCCTTTCAGCCTCTGCATAACTTCCTCCTTTCAGCCTCTGTAGATGTTGTTTAGCAGGTTAGCTAACTTCCTCCTTTCACCCCCTGCAGATGTTATTTAGCAGGTTGGCTGGGGACTTTCCGAGAGATAGTTAGCTAGGATAAGATAGAAATTGCTTCGAGATGAACCACAGGATGCTCCCCTGATGGTATCTTCCGGAGGCATTCTCGGCTCCCCACCCCTACTGCTTAGCTCCTGCCTCCACCTCATATAAACTTTTGCTTTTGATTCAATAAACGCACCTTGATAGGAAGGTTACTTGGTCTCGCCTCTCTCTTTCTCGTCCCATCCCTCATGTATGGCTCCCCTCGCGACCCCGTTATTACTGGTCCTGCTGGACGGGACATCAGGGGATGCCAAGTCACCAAGTAAGTTCCCGGGTATAATAGGGGAGTTAGGGTTGATGACTGTAAATTAAAGAGCTTTGTCCTTTTCACTTTCACCACGAGAACCGTGTTTTTAAGTACAACAGATAAATTCAAATATTCGACTAGAGTATTCTAATAAGAGTATTTTGCAACCAGAGGATCCTTGAAACAAAATCAGGATTATCCCAGTTTACTTGACCTAAAATTTATCGACAAGGAAGACCTCCATAGCAGAATTTCAGACCAAGCTTCCTTATGAACAGCAGAGAAACGAATTGGACCCTGGTTCCTCCCGCTGCTTTCCCAGCCCCACAGCTCCTCTGACCTGGGAAATTCCAGTGCAGCCTGGCTGTGTTTCCAGCTGCTGTGCCGCTGACTTGTGACTCTCAAAACGCCCAGTCCTGCGCCTTTGACTCAGGGCATTTCAAGCGTCCCTGCGAGGCCCAGCAATGTCCCAGGTCTGCACCAGGAGACTCTCCACGGTATAGACCCGCAGTTTTTTCAGTGACTAGTCCGATGCCACTTCAGGTTAGGCTCCTCAGTCCAACTTCCATGGCCGCTCTTATACAATGTTTTAGTTTCCTCTCAACGTCACTCTTCTAGCTCCTCCCACTCTACGCACTTCCCCCATAGGCTCTGAAACTCTCTTTCCGGGTGAGTGGCCGCACCCCACTGATACTGGTCCCTCCCTCTCGGACTCAGGTTGCATTCCACAGAACTCCAGGGAAGGGCTGCATTGGAACCGCTCTGCACAGCCTCCTTACGTGGTTTCTGCCATCCTAGATTAGAACTGGATCTAGTAGGACGCTGTACCCCTATATCTGACCCTTTGGTGAGTTCCGAACCAATCAGATCAAAGGTAGCGTAACCCCTCCACTTGACTACCAGCCTACGTGCTACATATTCTAACCAAACAATAAGAGGCTAAATTCAGATGCCCGGGTTTTATCTCCAACACAAAAGTAAGAAGCCAAGCCAAATACTGCAATTCTGAGTGCCGGAGGGGAAAGGGGCGAAGACATTTGAGGATCTCCGATTTTGAAAAGAAACAGGTGGAAATCAGTGGCACTGCTCATTGAAAGGAGCCCAGGAAATAATTCATTCCGCAGTGTAGTGCTTTCACCACTAGATGGTAGTGTTGCCATTACACTAACTCAGAAATAAGTAATCTTCTGTGGCTCATGCTGAAAGTGCCGTGGGATGAAACAGGTTTCTGGTGGATGCAGAGATCCTTGGCTGTCCCAGACGCAGAAAATAAGTAAGGTACACGAGTCTAGTCCTTAAAGAGTCAGTTGCACCATCCCATTATAGCTCATCCCGTTATAGCTCTGGGAAGACTGAGGAAGAAGAGGTAATTAGGCCATAAAGGAAAAAGGGGAAAGGCTAAGGCATGCCCTTCTCTAGACTCCTTACAGCACGTGTACTAGCATTGGTCTCACACGAGACCATAACTGTCTAGGAAGGGAATGTGTCTCTTTACTCCTCAGCTGCTGGCTATGGATAGATTTTAGGAGGTTTTTTTTAAGGGCAGCAGAGGTCTGTAAGGCCCGAGTGGTAAGAAACTGGATCTGACCCTGATTTGGAGGCTGTTTCTCTGCTGACCCATGAGGCAGTGAAGAGTCAGTTTGAGGCTGGTGGAGAATGAGACTTTTTAAAAAAAAATATGTGATATCGTTGTCTGAAGTTTTTCCCCCCCTTTTTTTCTTTTTTTTCCCCTCTTTTGGACAACGGCCTTTTGATTGAAGGTGGGACCTGTAGGTCTGGGATCCAGACAGGTAATTTTGTATTTTGTGGAAACTCGGAAGCATATCCTTGTCCTGAAGTAATTGAAATGTCTGGCCCTTTCCAGGTGCCGGTCAGTACGTCTTCTCATATTACTATAGGCATAGCAGAAGATTGGAGAAGTGTCCAGTGCTTCTGCATGGGAGTCAGACCTTTATCATCTGTATTAAGATGATTAATAGTGTAAGACTGAGACCTCCAGAGAGATCTCTAGTCTATACCCGGAGTCCCCAGAGAGAGTCTGATGTCGATGCAATACACACAGGAATTTTATTGAGTCGATGCACATTGAGGTCTGACAAGCTCTTTCAAGCTGCCGACCCCCGAAAGCAGGCGCAAGTGCTTTTTATATCTTTTTGTAAAAGCAGAATTTAGCAGGCTAGCTAGGAGGGGTAGGGGTAGTGGAATATTTTTAGACACAGCTGGACCCTCAGCACAGGTTGGCTGGCCTTGAGTCAAGCTGGGCCCTCAGCACAGGCTTTGAGTCGAGCTGAACCCTCAGGATAGGCTGGCTGGACCCTCATTATTTTTATACAGCTGGATCCTCAGCACAGGCTGGCTGGCCTTGAGTCAAGCTGGGCTCTACAAGGGGGCCAAACAGCTACAGAACACACATAGTGATTTGATATTGATACCTTGGTTCAATATCAATATTGCTTCCTGGCTCCTTCCAATAGCAAATAAGGCATGGTTAAGTAATTGTTGTGGGGAATAGTAATGACCACTTTTCTTACGCCTTTAAAGTTGTATTTTTATATTTTGATGAGTTTTTAATGATTGTTTGACCCTGTGGATTATAAGGAATATCTGTTGTATGTTTATTATTTTTATTATTGTGTACAGAACTTAGAAAAAGCTTGTGAGGTATAAGTTGGACCACTGTCAGTTTTTATTTTTGGTAGTCTCAAAATAGAAAAACAAGCTAAAAGATGTTGAATCACATCCTTTATAGCTTTGCTAGTTTTAGTTGTAGTCACTACAGTATGTGACTAGGTGTCCACTGTCACATGTACATAAGCCAGTCTCTCAAACTTAGGGATATGGGTGACATCTATCTGTTAGAAGATCTGACACTTTGATCCTCTGGGATTAACTCTCATCTTTAGTGGATGATAAACATCAGGGCACTGTCTGAAGTTTTTACAATTTGTTTAGCTTGTTTCCTGGTGATATTAAACATTTTTCTAAGTTAAAACATTCTGATGATGTAAAGCACGGCTATTGATAGCTTGTTTTAATAATTCTGTAATAGTATGTAATTTAGTAAGCATATCTGTCATATGATTACCTAAATATAAATGTCTTGGAAGGTGAGAATGTCCCCTAACGTGTCTTATGTAGATTTTTTTGACTTTGTTTTTGTAACAACTTTTGTAGTTTTTGTAACAGCAGAGTGATTGAGTTTTTAGACAATAAGGCTGTTTTAATATTTGGAAAAAGATGAACTATGTATTTTGAATCTGTATAAAGGTTAAATGTTTTATGTAAAAATTTTAAAGCAGTGATGACTAATAATCTCTGCTTGTTGGGTAGAAATCTGTTGTGACTTTTTTATAATTGGTGGTCTATCTGTAGTATATACTGCTGAAGTTTCTTTTGAGGATCCATCAGTAAACAACAAAAGGGCTCTTGTTACAGGATCTTTTGTTATTTTTGAAGGAAAAATAATATTTGTCTCTTTCACAAATTTTATTATAAGGTGTTGACATACATGAAATTTTATTTGACCTATATAATATGATAGAGCAATTTTCTAATGGTTGCATGTCTGTAAAAGTCTTTAATTGTTTTTTGTTATAAGAATAATTATTTTTTGTATTTTTAAAAAATAACTTTTGAGATCTTAATTTTTTTTATGATTGACTACACATATACAACTAGGAAGAAACCATTTCTACTTGTGGATGAAGCAAATATATCTATTTTAAGACTCTGTCCCGCCAGAGGCAAGCGGTGGGTGAATAACTGTTTTTAATATAATAAGAGATCAAGGCTTAGTATAATTAATTTGTTATACTCTGGCATCCTGCATCCTTTGTTTTATTAGTTTTAGTTGTTGTAAGGTTTTTTGTGTTAACTGTCTGGGAGATCTTGGATCTGGATCTCCTTTTAGAGTTTTAAGCATATGATGTAATTGTCTAGTAGTAATTTTAAAATAAGGTTTAATCTAATTTATATTTTAAAATAATTTTTGAAAATCATTAAGTAATCCTAAGTTGTAACTTTTATGACATAATACAGTTGTTATAGTTTTTTCCAAGTAATTAATTGGTTTATTATACTGTATTTTGTTAGGGGCTATAACCAATCTATATTGAGTTAAAGATTCAACCATATCTTTAAGAATGAATTTAGTCAATTTTTTGTTATAAGAATATCATTTATTATTGTAGAATAAAGTTATTTTTATATTTACTTTTTACAGATTTTAATCTTTGATCCACAAATTTTTGACAAAGAGTGGGACTACTTTTTATTCCCTGTAGCAAAACTTTTTACTGATACCTTTGAAAAGGTGTTTGAAAGTTAACTGAAGGTGTGTTAAATGTAAATTTGAGAATCTGTAGGATGTAATTTAATAGCGAAAAGACAATCTTTTAGATTTATGACAATAATATAATAGTTTTGGGGAATAGCAATAGGGGAAGGAAGACCAGGTTGAAGGGCCCCCACTGCATGTATAGTCTTATTTACAGTTCTTAAATCTTGTAAAAATCTCTGTCTCCCTGATTTTATAAAAATAACAAACACAGGATTATTTTATGGACTATTTTATTTTTTATGTCTTGTATCTAATTGCTTTTTAACAAGTTGTTTTAATGTCTAAATCTAAACAGGCTCCTCATTTATCTATGAAATTTTATCTGTATATAATTCAATATTTTTGAATTTTTTTTTACCTTGATGGTAATTGTCCATTAAATCTTGTTTTTACTAATTGTTCTCTCTCATAAGAGAAAGTGGATAATCTTTATCTACTGTAAGATCTGACGCTGTACTTTTTGGTGTTGTTTTTGGCATTTCTAAGATGTTAGATTTAGGGGCAAGAGGATTTAAGCTACTTTGTTTTTTTTGTGTGTGTGTGTCCTTTTTTTACTTTTGGGTTGAGGGCTTGCCCCTCATCCCTTTTTCTTTTCTCCCCAACTGTAAGGGGGCTTTCATCTTTGTGAGACTTTGATTTACACTCATATTTTTAATTTATATATATATATACACACACACCAAGGACATCACCCCAGGGGCTTATTTATCTTTTGGAGGTCTGTTTTTCTTTGGAGTAGTCACCTCTAAGGTGACCCTGCTGACCACAAGAAAAACATGGAAAATTTTAATCGTTATTTCCTTTTAAGTTTTGACAGCGTAAGAATGTTTTTCTTATAAAGGTACAGCGCAGGCTATTTTCTGAACCTAGTGTTGGCTGAGGCATCTACAGTCCCTGTTTTTTAAATTAGTTTTTGGCAGAGTATTGGCATTTTTTATGTAAGTTGTTTTAATAATATGTTCGATCTTTTAGAGGGAGGAAGCATCTTATTTAGTGTTTCTTTTAGTCTGGCTTTAATGGAGCAGCCTCCTCCTTAGAGGGTGCTTCCTTTGTGAAGAAATCTATTTTAGGTTTGTCTGATAACAAATCTCTAATATTTACCCACAAGGAAAATGTCTGTGTTGGTATCTGACTTGGACCATGGGCTTTATAGACTCTTTTTATTATTTTATTTTATTTTATTTTTCGAGACAGGGTCTCTCTGTGTTAGCCTTGGCTGTCCTGGCCTCGCTTTTAAACCAGGCTGGCCTTGAACTCACAGAAATCCTCCTGCCTCTTTAATCCCGAGTGCTGGGATTAAAGGCATGCGTTTTAGATTTCTAAAGACAGGCTTTCCTTGAGAACCAGCGACTCACTTTTAAGAAAAAGTTATAAAATTTTGTCAAACTCTTTTTTACACCTTTACCCTTTAACATATGACTTGAAACTGTCAGAAACCTAACTCTGTTTTTGGACTGAGATTGTCCCATAGTTTTTACCTACTTGCCTCCTTAGTTTAGCCTTTTTTTTTTTTTTTTTTGAGTCTCTACGGTGAGGTCCTTATTTTTGTTTGAAAAAAGTATTTAAAAATAGGAGAGCTAGCTTACCTTGTTTTAAGCCACATGTTGGGTGCCACGTGTCACGGACCAGCTCAGTTAGGGATGGGTCCTTGAGAACAGGAGTTCTTGGAGTGTCGGTGACCAGAAAATAAGGCAGTTGACAAACAGAGTAACTCAAAATTGAGTTTTGCATCTCAGTGTATTTTGTAGCTGACCAGTTTAAGTTTTTAAACATTTATTTTAAAAGCAGGGGGGCTTTGTGGTGGTTACAGTCTCCGTGGAGTAGGTTCAAGGGGATCAGTGAGCAATCAAGCATACACAGAACAGGGTACTGATAATGTTGTCATAATTTGAATTACAACTCTAAATGAAGCAATACAAGGTACAGAACGCACAGTAAAAAATGTCATCATTCCTCAGCAACTGGCTTGGTATCAGTACACAGATGCTTTCCTTGTCAAAGGTCAGCATTCTCTTACTAAATTTTTGTCCAACACCTGGTGCTGAGGTTACAGGAATCAAGGTAGTTTTTGAAACACTCTGTTTCTTGGTAAATGTCACAAGATAGTACC
The DNA here is from genome assembly GCF_964271855.1 of Acomys minous. Lineage (NCBI taxonomy): Eukaryota > Metazoa > Chordata > Mammalia > Rodentia > Muridae > Acomys > Acomys minous. Next base: position 82,317,394 of record NC_140484.1, read on the forward strand.
AAATGACTAATTCTTAGCTAGGTTTCTTTGATATGTAGAGAAGACCAGTGGAGCTTGGCAATGAACTTTAAGCTTGAACAGTCCCTGGCGGCAGTCCTGTGTTAACAATGTCTCATAACAACAAACACACCTAAAAAAAAATCCTGATCTGAGAGTAAAGTTTAAAAAATAAGATAGAGAAAATAAAGTTTTAAAAATTAAGATAAAGACAAAAATTGTAAACAAAATGAGAAAAAACCCCTGCAATCAAATTTCTCCTGTCAGGAACATCAGTCCTGTTCCAGGAGATTCTACCTGGTTTGGGGTCGTAGCCTCAGGGCATGTAGTATTTGTCACATAGGCTCCATGGGAGGGGTCATGACACATGTGGTGAAAATGCTTATATACATTAAAAAGAACCCTTTTCACACAGAGTTGCAGAATTTAATTTTAATATAAATTCTGATTGCCTTCTAAGATTTAAAACTTCTTTAAAGGCAGTCACACATTTCTTATCCTTATGTTTTTATTATGTATACTGTTGTGAATAGTGAGCAGAAAATACAAGATAGATGCTATGTCACAATATTTATAACAGTATTTTCTTCCACAGTATGCATTTTCTGATGTGCTTGTAAAAGTGAGCACTTAGAAAAGGATTTGCCATGTTTCTTATACATGCAAGTTCTCTCTTCAGTATGGAATCTATAATGTACTTTAAGTTTTGAAAGCTGGATAAAGGATTTGTCACAGCCTTTGCATTTGTAAGGTTTTCTCCAGTATGAATTTTCTGATGTATTCTAAGATATGAGCTCCTAGTAAAAGATTTGCCACATTCCTTACAGAAGTGATGTCTCACTTCAGAATGAACTCTTTGATGTCTTTACATTTGTAAATTTTCTCTCCACTATGAGTTTTCTGATGTTCTCTAAGAGTTGAAGACTTAGAAAAAGATTTGTCACATTCCTTACAAACATAAGGTTTCTCTCCAGTGTGAGCTCTGTGGTGTCTCCTAAGATGTGATTTCTGGATAAAAGATTTGTTACATTCCATACATTTGTAAGGTTTCTCTCCAGTGTGAATTTTTTGATGTTTTTTAAGAGTTGAGGTCGAAGTAAAGGATTTGTCACATTCCTCACATTTGTAAGGTCTCTCACCAGTATGAGTTCTGTAATGTATTGTAAGGTGTGATAACTGAATATAGCACTTACCACATTCTTTACATTCATATAATTTCTCTAGGGAATGAAATCTCTGATGCCTTTTAAGTGATGAATAGTGGACACATGTTGTGTTACACTCATTACATTTGTAAAGTGTCTCTACAGAATGTCTGCTACCACTATGGATTTTCTGATGGCTTTTAAGCGCTGACAACACACGAAATGACTTTCCACACTCCTTGCAGCTGTAAGGTTTCTCTCCAGTATGAAGTCTTTGATGTGATTTGAGACTTGAGCACTGGGTAAAGGATTTGTCACAAACATTGCACTTGTAGGGTTTCTTTCCAGTATGAATTCTCTGATGTTTTTTAAGAGTCGACTTTACAGTAAAAGATTTGTCACATTCCTTACATTTGTAAGGCTTCTCTCCAGTATGTGTATTCTGATGGCTTTTGAGTGCTGACAACTGACGAAATGACTTTGCACATTCTTTGCATTTGTAAGGTTTCTCCCCAGTATGAAGCCTTTGATGTGTTTTAAGACTTACACACTGGTTAAAGGACTTTTCACAAACATTGCACTTATAGGGTTTCTCTCCAGTATGAATTCTGCGATGTACATTGAGGTTTGAGGAGGAACTGAAGCATTTCCCACATTTCCCACACTGGTGTGGTTTCTCTTCAAGGTAGATTGTTTGTTGAAAAAGACTGTATGTTGAACCAACAATGTCATCATATTCCTCCTGTGTGTGCTCTTTCTTTGCAGTGTAGAGTCTTTGATCTTCAGTAACGTTGGGACACAAATTTAAAGAGTTCTCACAGTATTTAGCTTTGCAAGGTTTTTCTCCACTGTTAAGGCTTTTATGTTTCTCTAGGTTTGACAAGTAAGTAGAGGCATTCCTGTGATTACTACTTCTGTAGGTACTAGACTTTTCTGTAGTTGTACTAGTTTTATAAAGTGAACATTTGGAGCATTCTTGAATCCATTTGCCAAGTCCATTACACTGACAAGACTGCTTTTCAGCATTCACATGTTGATGGGCAGTATCACATATGCAATAGTTCTCTAGAAAATAAGTATAATTCAGATTATTTGGGTGTGGTCCAAAATTAAACATTTGATAAATTACTGCCTGCCTATGCTCTCTCTCAGCAGCAACTATTTAGAATAAATATCCCAGAGGTCAAACTTTTTCTTTTACTATTATATGAATTCTGACAAAAAGAGAGAGAGCATTCAAAGAAGATGAAACACATAATTTAGGAATTAATAAGGGAAGGAGCTCATTAATTAGTTATATCTAGAATACATGTCTATATTTTTAATTGTTTTTCTTTTTCTGAGATAAAGATAATGAAGTAAACTTTTCCAATTCCAAGTTCCCAGCATTTGAACTCACAAATGGAAAAAAAGAGTACTGTTCAGAAGACACAATTCCTTCCAAGATTGAGGTCACTTAAAAGAATGAAAGAGGTTATTTCCCAATAATAATAATAACAATAATAATAGTGGTGAAAGACCCCCGAAGGGAGACCCTCACTCAAGCCTCGGGATGGCGCGCACCCAGAGATACACAAACGACCATCTTGCTGTAAACACATGAGGCAGTTTATTGGCGGAGCTCCGGGTCGACACGTATCTCACGCAGGAGACAGAGGGGTCGACCCAGAAGCCCAGGGGTTAGGGGTTTATATGGGCAAGGGTCGGGGGGAGTGGGAAGTTTCGGCGCGGCCACACACAATTGGTTGTTTCAAACATTTGAACATCAGCAAATTGTGTAGGCAGATCTGGGGTAAGCTCAGACTTAATCATACGGGAACAGTCCTTGGTTCCTGTTTTTCTTGAAACCCGAGGGTAGATGTTTTATCTGAGCTGACAACACATCTGGTTAAACTCAAACCTGGAACATTGTGTGCGGGCCTCAAAGAGGATTAAGCAAACACCATAAAATTGGATGAGGGGTCTTGGCTCATTACTCACTTGATCATGTCCGGTACCTGCTTCTCTCAGGAATTTGTCCTTGTGTATCCTCCCTATCTTTTATGGCCAGCCGGTCCCTGGAACACTCAGTAGGCCTTTGTCTCTTATCTCCGCATTCTTTGTGACTTATCATCTGGGACTTGGGCTAGCATACCTGTCGACCTGCACTTATGAGTTAGAGAGCTCTGCTGTTCTGGTTGCTTTAATGTTAATTAAAAATTTTCCCTTTCATTAGTAGTAGTAGTAGTAGTAGTAGTAGTAGTAGTAGTAGTAGTAGTAGTAATAGTAATAATAATAATAAGTAAAGCATTGGATGTTCAAAAGGTATGAATGGAAAACAAGTATTCTGCCAGATATCCAAGAATAGTGTCAGGAAGCTATAGTCTGGATATATTGTATGTGAAAAGAATCTATGTAAAAGGAAAAATATGTTACGGGTGGAAATATAATGTGCTACGGTGTTCCTGAATGTATATTGGGATCCAAATGAAGGGCGCATGATGCCTGTAAATGAAAGAAGAAAAGGAAAGAGCAAATACCATGAAAAAGTTCTTTTATACTGCCAAATTGTCCTTAGTGTCCTGATTTTTCTAAGATAGCTTAACAGAGAGTTTATAACCTATTAAATCGGTACATATGAAGGATGAGTTAGAAATTTTACAAGCAAAATGTTCTCACCCACAGAGACCAGGTTGCTGTAATTCTCCACCATCACATCAATGAACAAAGCCTTCTGAGAAGAGTCCAGGCATTCCCACTCCTCCTGGGAGAAGTCCACAGCCACATCCCTGAATGTCAACAGACCCTGAAACAAAAAGTACAGATTGACCCCATGACACCAGGCACAGTGCTTTCCTGGGTATAAAGAGACTTAAGGAAGTTATAGATGTAGATGAGCGCGGGCAATTATGCAAAAAGACGATTTCTAGTATAGTCATGAATCTATAATGAATCTTCCAACTCTGTGAAAACATGATAGTCTCAAAATCATATCCATGAGACAAGAACTTAAGGTCTAGATACGATCATCTATATTGTATGGTTACTGTGTTTGTCTCATAGGATCATAGTGTACATGTCTCGCAAGTAAAATTCACAATAAGGAGATGTGATTTTAACTGCTATACATGTAGATAATGTTAATATGGGGCAAAACCTTTAGAAAAACTAGAAAAACAGAAACCAAGAGAACATAGGGAATGCCTTTAAGGACACAGATGGGTAATAGGTTTTTGATTAGAAAAAAGCACCCACAGCATACAAACTAACTCCACAGAAACAGATCTGTACATCAAAGCAAACAATCAGCAGAGCACGCAGATACCACAGAATGGGAGCGAAGATGTACCAGCAACACTCTGGATAGGGGCTCATATGCAGAATTTCCTAAGAATTACAAAAATTAGAATCTATGGAAATAAAACTAACAATCTACAAATGGACAAATAAAGTGTGCACATCTCAAAGACAGGAACACCAGTGGCCAATACATATGGTAAAATGTGGTCATGATCCCTAAAATAGCATCAGAGAAACACAAATTGAATCAACTTGGAATTAGTGCCTCACCCCAGGTACAACGACTGTCATCAACTAATCTGATAACAAATGTTAGGATGTGGAGAGAAAGGAAACCTCAATCACTGTAGAGGTGTTGTGTGTGTGTGTGTGTGTGTGTGTGTGTGTGTGTGTGTGTGTGTGTGTGTGTGTGTTTGGTATAAATTAAAACACTGAAATGAAACCCTGCTTGGAGATGATTAAAAAAATTAAAGCTACAACTAGCATATACATATGACTTAGCTCTTTCACTCCAGGGCTTATACCCAGGGAACTTCACACTCAATGCTAGAGAATATACCTTATGTTTATTGCTGTTTTATTTACCAGCACAAATTGGGATGAACTCAATTGTCTATTAACGTATGAATGGGTAATGCAAATGTTATATATAAATATATACCATTCACTTGAATAGACAAATACAGGAGAAGTGGGAAATGCATTTTTAGTTGCATAGTCTCTGGGATGGTTAATTGCAGTATGTGAATTTTTTTTGTTGTTTGCAACCTTTTTCATAATAAAGTTAAAAAGTGAAAGACTTTCAATGTCCTAAAATATACATTTCCAGAAAAATAATGGACATAACCACTCACCTGGGACATATTTCCTGGAGAATGAGCCGTTTCTTGTTGTTTCTCTTCTTTCAGCAAGGATGAATAGGTGGCTTGCTGCTCTGTTACATAAAGGAGACAAAGGAAGTGAAAATTAATAAGAGCTATTAAAGAACAATGTCAAATCATGTGAAAAGGCCAAGCACCAGATGTCTGGACAATGATCGCAAAGCCAGGAGATCATGGAAAGATATTTAACGCTTAGACAGAGAGCACTGCCAATACTATTGTTGCACCCAGAAACACTTCCTTAAAATTGGTGGAGACATAAGTGCATTTGAAGATAGTCACAAATTAACACAATTCACTTTGCTAAAGCAGCACAATGCATAGCAAATTAGAGCAAAATATGCACAGGAGAATCAGAATAATTATGCAGGAGAATATGAAAAATAATAAAGTTCACTTGAATAGACAAATACAGGAAACATGGGAAAAAATCATCCATGTTCACGACAGGAAACCATTCTTTCTCACAGTGAAGTGTTTGTTGTGTGCCACAAGGAAGGGGGGAGGATACAGTAGGGGGCTCATGGAACAGCAAAATCTTTTATTATTCATAGTAGTTATTCATACATTAAGTGGAGTTGCTGATTGACTAGGGAGTCCTACGAGGACTTGGGAGGAAATACTATAGTTTTAGGTAAAAAAGGCATGAAAACATTTTTCCTTTGATGAAAAAGCAAGGTATATAGATTGGACAGTGAGGTTTTTGCCTACTGAAAAGCATCATTAAAATTGTATCAAGAAGACATCTAAAGAAAACTCAAAACTCTTGCTTGGGACTGACTAACAATCAACCAGTGTTCCATCAAATTTCAAACCTCTGAAATCTCAGGGTAATAACAGCACTGAAGGAGAAATAAATCTGAAATGTTCCTTATATCTACATATCTTAAATTGTTTTTGAAATCCTTAGAACTTATTTAAATTTTTATATCCTTAGACCTTGCATGAACATTGAACCATTTTTTTGGTATCTTTTCCCAGATACATAGTAGTTGTTGCTAAGAACAGTCTTTGTAAAGTATGTTCTTTTAGTGAAAAGTTGTGGTGATTCTCCTGCAGGATTTACAGCAGACAATGAAAAAAACAATCGGGGTGAGGTAAGAATGAAATTCAGCTCAGATCAATTTTATTGTAACCAGTGCTAGAGCAAGACTTCTGGAGTCTGGCTCAGATCATGTTGCTTGGGCCATATTTAAGCACAGCACAATTTTGGGAAAAAAGTATTCTGAGAACAATTAACTCAATCCCAATGCGCAAGTTAAGACATGTTTACATGGTGATTCTTAACAAAGTAGCTGCTTCTTTCACAAGAATGGGACTGTTGATTCAGAGATAGAGCCCAAGATTTAGGGTCTAGGGATCTTGACTGAGTGTCTCTGGATTAGTCTTAGCACTAAGATAGCACAGAAGTCACTTAGACTGTTGTAAAGCACAAGTGACATCATTCATAAGAGTGAGTTTATGTTCTAAAACACAACGCTGAAGATTTAGGGGAAATTGTCTGGGATAAGGAAAAAAAAAACCCATGAATTCTGGTAGATATGGGAAGAGCTTGTCTCACCAGACAGCAAAGAATCACCAGGCTGTGAAACGACATCATTTCTGGCATTCCAGGAAGAACAGCTATACACTTCATTCCGTTGAAGAGGTAAGCTGTGTGTTTAACTTCACTGGCTTCCCTAGGACTTTACTGGTGCTTTTGCTCCTCACACCTCCTCATTTCTAACTTTTAAAAGAAAAAAAAAATAGCAGCATTAAGAGCGGCCACGGTGGAATGTTTTGTCTCTATGGCTACTCTAATATAAGAGAATTGAGATGTATTATTGGGCAGATGCACAGGTTGACCAGGCAACCATCAATTAAGTGTCTCTTTCCAGCAAAGGAAACTCTAAGACAGTCAGTTGTCAATATAATCAGAGACTGAGAGGGATAAATATAATCGAAATGGACTGCCTATCAACTAAAATGACAAGACACTAGTCCATACTCCATTACCTAGACAGTCATCCTATGCTCTTACGATCTGCATTTCAATGAGGAGGCGGAGTATGGAAGAGACTGACGTAGTCTTGTCTAGGTAAAGTAGGGCAATCAACCCTCCAAGGTCCTGATGGTCCAGAGTCCAGGCTTGGCCCTTGCAGTGAGTAAGGAATTGTGACAGTCTTTCCCAGTGGGCATGGTTACCACAATAAGGTGGAGTTCTTTGTCCTTGTGTCCGTTATCTTTCGGGAGACCTTGGTGATCATTACTAGGATCTGAGAGTCTCTGTCTGTCGCAGTAAGTTTAAACATCTTGAATGCCATATTCAGGTCTCTGACAGGTTTGAGGGCTAGTTCCTATCAAGCATATTTGAGTGAATCCTTGTATGTTTTTAATTATTTGCTCATAGAACAGGAGGCTAAATAAGGCTTATTCTCATAATTAATTACATTAGTATTTAGCATGACTACAAATATAGTTTTGAACATATTAAAGAACATGATAATTTATGAGATGACTGACTGTTAACTTTCATTTCTTAAGTATCCTTACTAGTTTACAATAAAAATGACAATTTCTGAATGGAAACACTTTCAGTATCAAGATAAGACTTTTAAAGATAGAGCCTGGGAACTTTCTTGATCCTTATGGTGTAACATTATTGAACATAACAGTTTTCTGTGTGACTCGGTTTAACAAACTATACCTAGATTACCAATGCTAGTAAAAACAAAGAAGTTAGATATATATTTTAAAATCAGTCTCTTTAGCCTGAATAGACTTTATGTAAAGAGAGGCATATTTTCAGGCCAGTGATTATCAAAAATAGTTTGAGTAACTCATTAACATATATTTCTTTAAAAATGTTGGGGTGAATCCAATTATAAAATAAACATCCAACTTTAAGGCAAGATTGTAAAAATGTCTTCTGATCCTCCAAAGGGTCATGACCCAAGTGTTTTGTCAAAGAATCTAAGGTCATTGTCTTATTTCATCTTAAATTCGTAATTTGTCAGTCTCTGGTGTTTAGTTGTGGATCTAATTTTTATTAATTTATTTGGCTATCAGTCATGTATTAATAAAGACAGTCTAAGAACATATCTGTTAAACTGTAAAATGTCCCAAGCATTATACATTTAAACATTTTAAAAAGCTGTTTAAATATATCTAGTACTTAATTTTTTGTAAAACTCCAAAACTATCCTTAAAGTAGTTAAAAATTTTGCAATAGTCTGTTTCTGCAATATAAAAATAAAGTGCATTTTAAGAGTAAAGACACAGAGAACAAGCATAAATTTTAGGAGTCAAAACCAAGTTTTAACATGTAAACAATATAGTGTGTGTATGAATGCATGGAGGTGCACCTTTAACATCTCATTAAAAAGCATTATATTAAATCCTATCTTTTATAAACCGGGATTTTAAGACATGAATTTTCTAAAAAAAATCTTATCTTAAGTTAAATGTAACTTTGGAGTCCTGTTTGCTCGATTGGCTCATTCCATGTGTTGCTGCCAAGAATGGTTCCAACCCTGATTTTTGAATTTTAACTCTTTGTTACAGATTTTTTAAGCCATACCCAATAATTTATAAGACAATTACCTATAACCAGGACATACAGAACATTATGAACTCATGCATTTAAGACCAGTCAAAAAAAATGTAGTGGCCACATGTCTTTATATATTTATACAGACAAACCTTTCCTTACTCCCTCCAGCTTAATTTCTCAATATGGCCACCAGGACCCCAAAGGTTACACCATGCCCATTGTGTGCCATAAGAAGGGGGAGAGAATACTTCAGTGATTAGCATGCCAAGGACCTCCAGTAGAGTTGGGGAGGGTTCTCATGGAGCCTTTCTCATGCCATGATGGGTGTCCAGGTTTGGCTAAGATCTCTTCTTTAACTGTAAGGACAGGAGACATGTTAAGTGTGCCTTCTGCTGGGTCTACAGCAATGAAGGTAGGCCATTCCAGGAAGCAGAAGGTCTGGAGTTTCCCTGGATTCATGCAGGAGCTTTATTGGGCTGTGAAGGATTTGGAAGAATTGAAATACTGTAAAAAGAGGTGTAGTGGGGTCTTCAAGATGGATTGAGAATTCTTCATTTACAAGGAAAGAAGTATGGAAAGGCTGACAATTATGAAAACACAGAGAAACTGGCAGTAGAGGATGGAGGGAAGAGAAGACAGTAAGGAGGACAAATACTCAGACCAATGAAAGAGACATCGGCAAAACAATACAGTCCCAGAGTCAGACTCTTGTCCTAGTTAATTTGGCACACTTGGTTCCATGCCTGAAATTCACAGGGTAAGAGAGGCATCCTTCTTCTTCCTCAACTCAAGGAGTAGTGCTGAGTTCAGCCTTTATATTGAGCCCTAACCCCTTGACTGCGAAGCCTTACCAGAATCTGGAGGGCCTCCCTGACTCTGCTTATGGGATAGTCTCTATCTCATTTCTCAATATGGCTGCCAAGGTAGGACCCCAAAGGTTATATACTGTGTCCTTGTGTGCCATAAGGAAGGGGAGAGAATACTTCAGTGAACTCATAAAAAATCAAAACTTTTATTATTCATACAACATAAACAGAGCTGATGATTGGTCAAAACCTTGTTATTTTGGGTCTATTGTTGTTTTTTTTTCTTGGTAGTCCTGAGCAGAGGCTAAAGCAGGGTTTATAAGCTTAAAAGCTACAAGGATCAGAGCCAATTTACAGTTATAATTTTAACCAATCATAACTGGAGGGTTAGGGACATTCCCAAGTGTTCTATCATTGTCAACTGATGGGATGTAAGTATTTTTGTTCTACCAATCAAATTCACTTGTTCTTTCTGTTGTTAGGCATTATGTTTTGGGGAGGACTTTTACTTAGAGAAGTTTGGTCAGCTTCTGCAAAGTGTCCAGCTCACCTAGGCCCTGGGAATTTGAAACTTGTTTCACTCTGTAGGTAGAATGGAGTCTGAAACCAAAATGGCATCATTTAAGACAAGCTCCTCTACCTTTTCCCAACAAAAGAAAGAAAAATGCTGCCAATAATCCAATGAGATACAACATAAAAATCATATGGTATTAAAAATCCTATTAAAAATCTAGCCACTCTGGAAATCAAAGTGCAGGTACCTCAAATAATCAAATCCTCAAGTTAAATAAACCTACCACAAGACACAGAAGTCCGACTGCTTGGCATTCTCTCAAAAGGCTTGAAATCCTACTCCACGTGGAGGTCTCCTCCATGCTGAAATTGCTGTTAAATTTTGATAGCTACAAAATGGAAACAACTAAAATGTTGTCTATATGAAAAATGGATGGTGAAAATGAGGCTCATATACACTATGGAATATTAATCAGTACTAATGGAAATTGAAATTATGAGCATTGCAGGTAAATTGATAGACCTAGTAAAGACCATATTGAGTGAGGTAACTGAGACACAGAAACATAGACAATTGCATGCCTCCAAAAAGAAGTTCCTAACTCCAAATCTTCAAATGTGAGTACACCTAGAGTAAACATAGTAACCCTGCAAAGCAAAAAGAGATCGTGGTAGGTTGTGTGTAGAGAAATAGAGTGGAGAATCACAGGGAATAAGTGATTTGAGGGGAAACGGACAAACAGGAGGGATTTTATTGTGCAGAAGAGATATAAACCCAGGAAAGTAGAATAAGAGTAAAGATGTCTGAAACAGTCATAAGGAATCATACTATTATCCATCTGCCAAAACTACCCATAATACATATGAATTGCTGTGCATTTAAAGTGCAAATGAAGATTTCCCATTTGGGGCAATCCATAAATTTCTAAAAGAACCACCAACCCTACGCATGTGAGTCCTGCTTTTAATTTGTTGGTCACAGCTGTCCAAGAGACCCCCAAAACATTACAGGCTACTGCTGTTGCCCATGGTTTCCTCCCAGAGGTAGAAAGTGAGTCCCTACTATTGAAGAAGTACCTATCTATATATAATACACTGTACCAGGACTCACAGAGCTTCGTGTGGATTACAGTAAATCCTGTAGAGTAACACAAAGCGGCAGTACTTGACACAAGAGCAGGAACTGACAAATAGTGCTGTGTAACATTCAAAAGATCCACAGAAACAAAAAGTATGAAGAAGCATCCTATCCAGCAGATATATTCATTAGATATCTATTTATAGTACAATGGATTAAGACTTAAAATCTGTCAAAAATTATACAGGAAGCAAATGATGATAATTAATACATAAGCAATGACTTGAACACACCATGCTCAACCACAGTTGAAAGAGCGAACAGGTACATATTAAAAATCTCCACATTGTAAATAAATACTGCAAATTTTATTATATGGAGATTGCAATTCTTCATAGACAGTGTCCATATTCAAGGTCCTAAGCAATAAAAAAATGTTTTAGTATTTTTAAAAATTCAATGGATAAGATTCCTGAAGCAAATGATGCAAACAGACTACAGCATTCAAAAAGAAAGAAGGAAGGGAAGAAAGTAACAGCTGGGTTTAAAACATATTTACTGCCAACACTTAACTTGGGTGGGAGCATGTCAAATTCTAGAAAGTGCTTAAAGCACGACCAATTTCAATTTTTACAGCAAACAGAAATGAACTTAATCTGACCTTATAACACAATGGCTCCCATCCTTAAGATGGAGTCGGGTTGGCCCTTCAGCAGTCCTGCTGTCCTGACTGGATCTGTAGAGCAGGCTGGCATCAGACTCAGAGATGCCCCTGCCTCTGCCTCCTGAGAGCTGGGAATGAGGGGTGTGGCAGCAGCACCTGGCTTATAGTGCCTTTTCTAACTGTGGAAATGCTGTGACCTCACACCCTCAAAAACAGACTGTGCTTTTCAGGTTCTGAGGTGCACATTTCCTTTTTAGTTCTTGTTTTTTTTTTTTTTTTTTTTTTTTTTTTGAGACAGGGTCTGCAGGTGTAGCTATGCGGTGTCCTGGAACTCACTGTGTCCACTAGGCTGGTCTTCTAGTCACTGAGATCCACCTGCCTCTGTTTCTGGATTCCTGGGATTCAAGGCCTGTGCCACCAGGTCTGGCTAAGACATTTTTAGAATGCTGTATTTACTTCACAGAGTGATGGGTAAAAACAGTTTACTTGTAAATGATATTTATAATTGTATGTGTAAAACACAAAATAGTATATATTTCATATCTGATTAAATCTGTAGCCTCTCCTTTCATGACTAGTATCTCAGAGCTCTCAGGGGATGCCAAGTCACCAAGTAAGTTCCCGGGTATAATAGGGGAGTTAGAGTTCATGACTGTAAATTAAAGAGCTTTGTCCTTTTCACTTTCACTACGAGAACAGTGTTTGTAAATACAACAGATAAATTCAAATATTCTACTGGAATATTCTAATAAGAACATTTTGCAACCAGAGGATCTAAGAAAACAAATAAAATCAGGATTATTCTAGTTTACATGACCTAAAATTTATCGACAGGATGGCCTCCACAGCAGAACTTCAGACCAAGCTTCCTTGTGAACAGCAGAGAAACCGATTGGACCCTGGTTCCTCCCGCTGCTTTCCCAGCCTCACAGCTCCTCTGACCTGGGAAATTCCAGTGCAGCCTGGCTGTTTCCAGCTGCTGTGTTGCTGACTGTTGACTCTCTCAAGATGCCCAGTCCTGCACCTTTGACTCAGGGCATTTCAAGCGTCTCTGTGAGGCCCAGCAATGTCCCAGGTCTGCACCAGGAGACTCTCCACGGTATAGACCCGCATTGTTTTCCAGGAATGGTCCGATGCCACTTCAGGTTAGGCTCCTCAGTCCAACTTCCAAGATCTCTCACACACAATGTTTTAGTTTCCTCTCAACGTCACTCTTCTAGCTCCTCCCATTCTACGCACTTCCCCCATAGGCTCTGAAACTCTTTCCGGGGTGAGTGGCCGCACCCCACTGATACTGGTCCCTCCCTCTCAGATTCAGGTTGCATTCCACAGAACTCCAGGGAAGGGCTGCATTGACCCTCTCTGTGCAGCCTCCTCACGTGGTTCCTGCCATCCTAGATTAGAACTGGATCTAGTAGGACGTTGTACTCCTATATCTGACCCTTTAGTGAGTTCTGAACCAATCAGATCAAAGATAGACAGTATAGCCCCTCGACTTGATTACCAACCTATGGGCTACATACTTTAACCAAACAATAAGAGGCTAAATTCAGATGCCAGTGTTCCATTTCCAACACACACACACACACACACACACACACACACACACACACACACACATACACACGGAGCCAAGCCTAATATGTAATTTTGCATATGGTTGGAGGAAAGGGGGGGAGGGGAAAGACATTTGAGGATCTTCGATTTTGAAAAGAAACAGGTGGAAATCAGTGGTCCTCTGATTGCTATATAAGCCCAGGAAATAATTCATCCCGCAGTGTAGTGCTTTCACCACTAGATGGTAGTGTTGCCATTACACTAACTCAGTAATAAGTAGTCTTCTGTGGCTCACGCTGAAAGTGCTGTGGGATGAAACAGGTTTCTGGTGGATGCAGAGATCCCTGGCTGTCCCAGACGCAGAAAATAAGTAAGGTATACGAGTCTAGTCCTTAAAGAGTCACTTGCACCATCCCATTATAGCTCATCCCGTTATAGCTCTGGGAAGACTGAGGAAGAAGAGGTAATTAGGCCATAAAGGAAAAAGGGGAAAGGCTAAGGCATGCCCTTCTCTAGACTCCTTACAGCACGTGTAATCAGTAACCAACAGCCACTGTACTAGCATTGGTCTCACACGAGACCATAACTGTCTAGGAAGGAAACATCTCTCTTTACCTCTCAGCAGCTGGCTATGGATAGATTTTAGGAGAATAATCACAGCTTTTAATTGTTTGTTCTCTTCTGCTAAGTCTACCAGGCACCAACACATAGCTGCAAATCCAGCCTCACAGATGGCTCTGGCTAAACTCAATGGGCTCCAGGCAATATGAATAGAGATGAACACAATACAGAGATTTGCTGTAATTGTGGACCCGGATAGCAGAGAGGCAGGATGTGAGAGCGGGCATGCTGCTCCAACCCCATACGTGCGTGCGTGCGTGCGTGCGTGCGTGCGTGAACTAGCTAATAACAGTTTTGGAATGACCATATTTGTTGCTCCCATAGACCAGTTCCAGGAACTGAGAAGAGAAGAGAGGTGGTGAATCCGATGTTCCTAGAATTGAGCAGGTAATGAACAGGGAAACCAACCATTGGTTGGACATCTTGCTAGAGGACCCAGTTGTTGAGAAGTTGAGGAATGGAGGAAAAAGAAATACTTGGTGACTCAGGAATATGCGGTATAAGCTGAAGGTCTTAAGGCCCAGAAGAACTTTATTTTCTGGCTCTCCATCTGTCTGTGTCTGTCTTGCAAGCTGTCTGGCTGACTCCTTGTTTGTTGTTACCCGCTTTTCTATCTCTCTTGCTTGCTGTTGCCCATCTTTTCTTATCTGTTGCTTGCTGTTCCCCTTCTCACTCTAGCTTCCTCTCTCATATCTATCACTTACTTTCCATTCTCCTTTGGTCAACCCCAGTGTTTCATTAAAATGAAGTTCAACTTTTTTCATTACAGGTACATCATAACTTTTCATCTTTTACAATGAATATGGCATTCAAGAATCAACAAAGTAAGGGAACAGTGGAACAAGGAAACACAAATAGTTCTGTATAATTTACAATAAAAGATTCAGCAAAAATAAATTAGTTTCCAAGCAATGGTTAGCATAACCTGATTATCATTTCTTAAACAATACTCAGGAAAGTTTAATCATAAATTGCTCTCCGCTAAAGCCGTTGTGTTTACAAGATTGTCATAGCAACATAGCTCGAGTAAATGGTGACTGAAAAAACAAAAACAAACAAAAAAATTGACATACTCCAAGTCCCAAACTAACAGTTTGGCTAACTGCCAAGGGGTCCTCTATTTTAAAATATCTGTAAATCATGATGTTCCAAGCTCACTTTCTATTCTTCTCAAAGTGGATTCTAAAGAAATGGCTGTATAGGTAACAGTATCTAGCCAGGGACTGTTATGTCAAGGTCTTTTCTTTCTTTCAGTTTCTGCTTGGGTGCTCACAGTCAGAGCAAAAAAACTTTATCACTGTCACCAGCATTTGTCCAGGTGTGCTCGAGATTTCAAAGTTTTTCCTGTATCAATTTCCTTAGGGCTGAGAAATAAAGAGAAAAAGACACTTTTAGGAGAAAAAAGAGGCCGAATTTAGACAAAATTACACCTGGACCATACATAATATTTAGGGTCAGTGTTGATCAGCTGGAGTTCTTTGGAACTTTGTCAAGCAAAGCCTCAACAGATGTTCTGGATGTTTAGAGATCATGTTGGGCAGTTCGAGGTCTCTGGTACTTTTCCCAAGCAAAGTCTCTATGGCTTATCCTCATGTCTGTGACACATATTAGCCTGCAATTTCTTTTTGGTTGTATCATCTTCTGGTTTAATATCAAGTCACACTGAGTGTGATGAAATCTTCCTTTTTTTTTTTTTTTGTCAAGAAGCATTTTAAGTAGCTTTGATACTAGTTCTTCAAAGTTCTGTTAGAATCCTGTCAATCTGGTACTAGAGTTGTCTTAAGGGGGAGTGAGTGGGCTTTTTATTACTGTTTCAGCTTCATTGCTACTTGTAGTTTTGCTTACATAATTCATTTGATGTTGTTTAAATTTTCAATGTTGTATGCACATAGATACTCATATATTTGAGTTAGAGTTCCCATTATTTAAAACTGTAGAAATAAAATCCACTTCTTTCTCAGGTGTATAAAGTAGGTTGTGGAGTTACTTTGAGTGATTGCCAAGGCATGGTAAGAAAAAGTTATGTACAGTTGAGCAAGGTCATGCAAGCCTTCAACAAACCCAAAATGAAACCAAATACACCTGCCAACTAAGCAAGCAAGCAAAAAAAAAAAAAGTTTCTATAGGAAAAGGAGGTAAGTGTCCATCTTACCCTATACAGAACAGCTAACATCAAGAATAGAAATGATAATGAATGTTGAAATAAATGTGGTAAAAAGATGTCATACATGGCTGTGGGAGTGGGAGAACTTGGAGGAACCCCAAACAAAACAAGGCATTGTCATTGCACCATTGTACATGGTGTTGTTGAAGACAACAAACCCTTTGTTTGTAAGACAGAGAAAAATCTTGAACTTAACAGGAAATTGTCCATGCTGGCTGGCTTTCATAGCAAAACAAAGTCCTGGCAGAGAAAAGATGTCAATGGTTTTAACCCCTGTACCATACATTCCCACACTACCAACATACTAGGCAAGATGTGTGTACTGGTGCAATACAGACATGACTGCTTGTGTGTATCACCAAACGCCGCTGCTCCATAGGGGGGAATTCATGTGTGGCAGACGCTGCTCCATAGGGGGGGATTCATGTGTGGCAGTGCAAAATGCTCAAAAGCTACGGCTTGAGAATTACAGGTTCAAGGGAAGACTATTTAAATGTTGTTAATAATCATGCTTCTTAAGCTGACATCTAAATATTTGTGTTTATGTTTATCAATTTGTGCTACTCCCAACCTTGGTAAAAGAACTTTCCTCTAACTCTGTGGGTAACACAGAGTTAAAGTAGGTGTTCAAAAATCATAAGAACAAGAAACTCTATAAGACTGGGGCAATTATCATTTCATCTTAGCTGAGGAAGGGTCCCAGGATTCTGGTTTCTCTCAATGAAAGTCTCCCAGCAGTTAAGTGTGGGTATATTATTTTAGACTGTGGAGTAACTACCTACCCATTTGTCTACAGATATTAAAAATGAATATGTACATGTCTTTGTTCCTTCCTTCCTTCCTTCCTTTTCTTTCTTCCCTTTTTTGTGGAGGAGGGATAGAGTGTCTTAGTGTAAACCTGGTTATCTTGGTATTTGCTGTGGAGATCAGGCTGGCCTTAACCTTACAGAGATGCACCTGCCTCTAATGTCAGAGAAGAGATTAAGGGCATGTAGCACTATTCATTGAGACTTTCAGGATTTTAAAAATCAATTAATTAATTTTACATGTATGGGTGCTTTGTCTTTGTGCCTTATGTGCATGTCATGCTTGGAGATTCCAGAAGGCATCAGATCCCATGAAAATAGTTACAGATAGTTGTGAAATACAATATAGGTGCTGTGAATCCAACCAAGATCAAAAGAAAGACCAACCAGTGGTCTTATCCACTGACTCATTTCTCCAGCCACTACCTTGGGTGTTTCTAAAATATATGTGAGTATGCACATGTTATTGCATCCACAGCCTTACTCTTTACTCTTTCTTCTTACTATTTCTATGGTTTGAGTCTAGCTTAAATATTTTGAAGGTGAACAGAAGATAAGAATTTATTGGAGCATTGTGCTTTCTTCCACAATTTTTCTCTTATGTATACAATTTCAGCACTAAGTAAAGGATTTGCCAAATTCAATGCATTTGGTCAGGGAGGAATTTCAAATTAACAAGACATGGAAATTATACATTGCACACCTTTATATGTGTTAGGTTTCCAACCTGAACAAGCTGCTCTATTTGTGCCTATTTGACCTATCAAAGTGGACCTGGCCCCTAGTTTCTCCCAGCAATTCTTTGGTCCCTACCTGTTACAGGGTATTTCTGGCAGACTCTGTCGTCTACCCTGAACTCTCCAGTGCAGTAGTTGGTCTGCCCTTTCCCTAGAGGTACTTCGCATTGGTTTACTTCTGCCTCTTTTGTACCTTTTTGTCCTTTGTCCCCCTGCCTGCTGCCTAGAGTTACCCTCTCCCCATATTACTGAGGGTTATGACCACTCAGTACTCTTACAGATGTGTCTGTTCCTGGCTATGCTCTCCCACATATCTATAATAAACTTTCTCCTCTACCATACCAAGGAGTAATCATGCCATTTCGTTTCCTTTTTATCATTATTTTTATTCAATATTTCTCAGTAGAATGGGTTTTGTGATGTACAGCAATATTAGAGGCAAAACTAAAGGTTTCCCCAGACATTTTATGTTTCTGTATTTTGTCTTCACTATGATTTTATTATTTTTGGGTGGTGGTGGCAGGGTTTATGTAGTGCTCCTGTCCTGGGATTCACTATGTAGACCAAGCTAGCTGTGAGCTCACAGAGGTCTTCCTGTCTCTTTGTCCTGGTGCTGGAATTAAAGGTAAGCACCACCATGCCTGTCATTATTGTCAAGTTTTGCATATTGAACATGATATTGTTATTATGGCTTTTCCCAGGGGCTGGAGAGATGACTTAGTGGTGATGAGCTCTGGCTCTTCACTTCCAGAGAACAGGGGTTCAATTTCCAACACACATAGCAATTCACAACTGCCTGTAACTCCAGTTTCTGGGAATCTGATATCCTCTTCTGGCCTTCACAGCCAGTAGGCATACATGTAGCGTACAGACATATATGCAATAAAATACTTAGACATATTTTTTACAAAGCACATTTTACATATTTAAAGTCACAGAATTTTATTTTAATATAAACTGTGATATATGAGATTTAAACCTTCTTTAATAGATTTTAAAAAAATCTATCCTTACTTTTTTATTATGTATACTGTTATGATCATGAGCAGCGAATACCAGATAAGTGCTATGTCACAATATTTATAACAGTATTTTTCTTTGCAGTATGAATTTTCTGATGTGCTTGCAGAGTTGAGCATTTAGTAAAAGATTTACCACATTCTTTACATATGCAAGATCTCTCTTTGGTATGAACTCTGTAATGTGTTCTAAGATTTGAAACCTGGATAAAGGATTTGTCACAGTCTTTGCAATTGTAGGTTTTCTCTCCAGTATGAATTTTCTGATGTGTTTTAAGGTAAGAGCTACTAGTAAAAGATTTTCCACATTCCTTACAGAAGTGATATCTCACTTCAGAATGAACTCTCCGATGTTTTCTAAGATTTGAATACTTGGTAAAGGATATGTCACAGTCTTTGCATTTGTAAGTTTTCTCTCCAGTATGAATTTTCAGATGTTGTCTAAGAGTTGAACACGTAGAAAAAGATTTGTCACATTCCTTACATACATAAGGTTTCTCTCCAGTGTGAACTCTCTGATGTCTTCTAAGATATGAGGCCTGGGTAAAGGATTTGTCACATTCCGTGCATTTGTAAGGTTTCTCTCCAGTGTGAATTTTCTGATGTGTTTTAAGAGTTGAGGTTGTAGTAAACAACTTGTCACAAACCTCACATGTGTAAGGCTTCTCACCCGAGTGGACTCTGTAATGTGTTTTAAGGTGTGATAATTCAATATAGGACTTACCACATTCTTTACATTTATATAATTTCTCTAGAGAATGAATTTTCTGATGCCTTCTAAATGACAAATAGTGGGCGAAAGATCTGTCACAATCATTGCATTTGTAAGGCTTCTCTCCAGAATGTCTTTTGTCATTATGCATTTTCTGATGGAGTTTAAGGGCTGATGATTGAGCATATGATTTTCCACATTCTGTGCATCTGTAAGGTTTCTCTCCAGTATGAAGTCTTTGATGTGTTTTAAGATTTGTGCACTGGGTAAAGGATTTGTCACAAACATTGCACTTGTAGGGTTTCTTTCCAGTATGAATTTTCTGGTGTTTTGTAAGAATTGACTTCACAGTAAAGGATTTGTCACATTCCTTGCACTTGTAAGGCTTCTCTCCATTATGCAAATTCTGATGGCTCTTAAGTGCAGACAACTGATGAAATGATTTTGCACATTCTTTGCATTTGTAAGGTTTCTCTCCAGTATGAAGTCTTTGATGTACTTTAAGATTTACCCCTTGGTTAAAGGATTTGTCACAAACATTGCACTTGTAGGGTTTCTTCCCAGTATGAATTCGCTGATGTTTTGTAAGAGTGGACTTCACAGTAAAAGATTTGTCACATTCCTTACATTTGTAAGGCTTCTCTCCAGTATGTAATTTCTCATGGTCTTTAAGGGCTGACGACTGATGAAATGACTTTCCACATTCTTTGCATTTGTAAGGTTTCTCCCCAGTATGAAGTCTTTGATGTATTTTAAGATGTGTGCACTGGTTAAAGGATTTGTCACAAATGTTGCACTTGTAGGGTTTCTTTCCAGTATGAATTCTCTGATGTACAATTAGGTTTGAGGAATTACTGAAGCCTTTTCCACATTTTCCACACTGGTGTGGTTTCTCTCCAGTGTACATTGTTTGTTGCAGAGAACTGCATGTTGAAGCAAAAATGTCATCATATTTACCGTGCCTGTGCTCTTTCTTTTCAGTGTAGTGTCTCTGCTCTTGACTAATACTGGAAGACAAACTTAAACATTTCTCAGAGGCTTTAGTTTTGCAAGGGTCTTCTTCAGTGTGCAAACTTTTAAGTCTGTCCATGTTTGATGATTCAAAAGCGGCACCCTTCTCAGTACTACTTCTGTAGTTATTACAGTTTTCTGCAGTTATAGTAGTTTTATAAAGTTCACACTTGAGGCGTTCATGAATCATTTTGACAAGTTCATTATACTGACAAGACTGCTTTTCAGTATTCACATGTTGATGGGCAGTATCACATATGCAATAGCTCTCTAGAAAAGAAGTACAATTCATATTATTAGGGCTTGTTTTAAAATAAATCATTTGACAAATGACTACCTGCCTATGTTCTCTCTCAAAATAAGTCAAGTAGCAATTTTTAAAAATAAAAGTCCTAGTAGTCTGCCTGTTTTGTTCAGTATAATTATATAGATTCTCACAAAAACAGTCACAGCATTCAAGGAAGATGAAACATATAACTGAGGAATTAGTAATTAGGATTAGAAAGGAGCTCACTAGCTGATTATATTTAGAATGTGTTCTGTATGTTTAAATTTCTTTTGTTTTGTTTATTTGTTTGTTTTGTGACAGGGATGATAAAGAGTTAAGGTTAATTCCAGGTTCACAGCATTGTACTCATGAATGAAAAGTACTGTTCAGAAGACAAAATTCCTTCTAAGATTATATATCACTTAAAAGCATGAAATGGTCCTTCCTGGTCCATTTAGGGCATAGTCAGCAGAGATGAGCTGTATGCTGTCCCCTGAGAACCGTCATTTGGCTCACAGTTGTGTCTGCCTTCTTCAGGAGGCCTGCTGCGGTCCCCAAAAACCCAAATTAGACCACTCCATGCCAATCTCCTGCCTGACATTTCCCACTGTGTCACAGCCATCAGCAGTGAGCCATGCTGTGTCCTTGGAGCTACATCTTCATGTCCACAGCCCTGCCTGCCTTGCTGAGTGCTGAGAAGGCCTTCGGGATCCATGAGCATTCAGGGCCACTTGGGTACGGCTAGCAGGAGGTGAGCAGCATGCTGTACTCTGAGATCTCTTATCAGGCAGAAGGTTCTGCTGCATCTCCAATGAGTCTGGTTGGCATCAGAAAAAAACAGCCAACACCAGGGACAGCCAGATGCCTAAAGGCCAGCCTAAGAACACAATCAATAAAAGCCTGGACAATACGGCACCACCAGAACCCATTATCTTACTCCAGCAAGCCCTGGCCGTCCTAATACAGCTGAAGCTTAAGAAGATGACCTCGATTCAAATCTTATGAGGGTGATAGAGACCTTCAAGGAGGAAATGAATAAATCCCTTAAAGAAATACAGGAAAATACAACCAAACAGGTGAAGGAATTTAATAAACCTGCTTAAGACCCGAAAATGTAGATAGAAGCAATAAAGAAAATACAAAATGAGTGAATCCTAGCGGTGCAAAACTTAGGGAGGAAAACAGGAACTACAGAAGTAGATAACACCAACAGAACATATAAGATTGTAGAAAGAATCTCAGGCACAAAACACAGAATTGAAGAAATCAGCACAGCAGTCAAAGAAAATGTTAAATCTAAAAAGCTCCTGGCATAAAACATCCAAGAAATCTAGGACACTACAAAAAGACCAAATGTAAGAGAAATAGGAATAGGAGGATGAGGATGAGGATGAGGATGAGGACAAAGCAGATGATGATAATAATAATACTCCCAGCTCAAAGGTCCAACTAATATCTTCAACAAAAATTATAGACGCAAATTTACCCAACCTAAAGAGATGGCTATAAACAAAAAAGAAGCTTACAGAATATAAAATAGAGTGGACCAGAAAAGAAAAATTATCCTGCCCCATAATAAGAAAATGTACAGAAAAAAGGGAGAATGTTTTTTATCAAGAAAAAAAGGATGGGTAACAATATCATAAAGGCAAACCTATCAGCACTATACTCTACTTCTCAACAGAGACTTTAAAAGTCAGAGGGCCTCGGCAGATGTCTTGCAGAATCTAAGAGACCACAGATGTCATTCCAGAGTCCTATGGCCAACAAACCTTTCACCACACTACATGAAGAAAACAAGATATCCCATTAAAAATCAAATATAAGCCTTTCCACAAATCTAGCCCTACAGGGGGATACTAGAAGAAAAACTTCAGTGCATTGAGGTTAATTAACTACACTCAAGAAAACACAGGAAATAAGTAACTTCAGCAAAACCAAAAGAAAAGAAACACACACACACACACACACACACACACACACACACACACACACCCCTCTGCCCACACAATAACATCACCAACATAAAAAAACCAGGAATTAACAACAATTGGTCATTAAAATCTCTCATTATCAGTGCACTCAATACAAGGCTAACGGAATGGATGAAAAAACAGGATGTGTCATTCTGCGTGCAAGAAAAACACTTGAGCAACAATGATAGAAATTATGGGAACAACGTCTTTCCACAATAGCCACAAATAATATAAAGTATTTTGGTGTAACTCTAACCAAGCAAGTGAAAGACTTGTTTGATAAGAATGTTAAGTATCTGAAGAAAGAATCTGAAGCCATAGAAGATGGAATTATCTTCCCTGCTCATTGATAGATAAGATTAAAAGTAAACATGGCTGTCTTAGAAAAAGCAATCTACAGATTCAATGCAATTCCCATAAAAATTCAATGCAATTCCCATCCAACACAGTTCTTTACTGACCTTGAAAGAGCAATTCTCAACTTCTTCTGCAAAAATTAAAAATCAGCATAGCTAAAACAAACCTGTACAATAAAACAACTTCGGGAGGTCTCACCATCCCTGATTTCAAGCTCTACCACAGAGAAATAATAAAATAACATCCTATCGATGTAAAAACAGGCTGGTCAGTGGAGTAAAATGGAAGACCGAGAAAGAAATCCACAAACCCATGAATACTTGATTTTTGACAAATAAGCCAGAATCATACAATGGTGCTGGTCTAGCTGGATATCTGCATTCAGAAGAATGCAAATAGATCCATCTTTATCAGCCTGCACAAAACTCAAGTCTCAGTGGACCAAAGACCTCAACATAAATCCAGATATACTAAATCTAATAGAAAAGAAAATGGGGAATAGCCTTGAACACATTGGTACAGGAGACAACTTCCTGAATAGAACACCAATCACAGTTACTGAGATCACAATTAATAGAAGTGACCTCATGAAACTGACAAGTTCTGTAAGGCAAAGTATCCTTTCAATAGGACAAAACATAGCAGAATGGGAAAAGGTCTTCACTAATATTACAGAGGACCAATATCGAAATTATATAAAGAACTCAAGAAATTAAACACCAACAACTCAAATAACCTATTTAAAAATGGGGGGCACAGAGCTAAACAGAGAATTCTCAACAGAGGAATCTAATAGCCAAGAAACATGTAAAAGAATTATTCAATGTCCTTAGTCATCAGGGAAATGCAAATCAAAACAACTCTGAGATTCCATCTTACACCCATTAGGATATCTAAGATCAAAAACTCAAGTGACAGCGCGTGCTAGCGGGGATGTGGAACAAAAGGAACATTCCTTTATTTTTGGTGGTAGTGCAATCTTGTTCAACCACTTTGGAAATCAATGTGGTGGTTTCTCAGAAAATTGTGAACGGTTCTACTTCAAGATCCAACTATATCACTCCTGGGCATATACACAAAAGATGTTCCATGATGCCACAAAGACACTTGTTCAGCAATGTTCATAGCAGCTATATTCGTAATAGACAGAAACTGGAAACTACATAGAAGCCCCTCAACTGAAGAATGGATAAAGAAATTGTGATACATTAACACAATGGATTATCACTTGGCCATTAAAAACAAGGACATCATGATATTTTCAGGCAAATGGATGGAACTAGAAAATATCATTCTGAGTGGGGAAACTCTGACCCAGAAAGACAATGTATGGTGTGCATTCACTTATAAGTAGATACACGCCACAAAGTACAGGATAACCATGCTGCAATCCGCAGACCCAGAAGAGTTACGTAACAAGGAGAGCCTAAAGGAGCATGACTGAATCTCACTCAGAAGGCAAATAAAATAGAAATTAGAAGTAGATAGATGGAGGGAACTCTGTTGGAAGAGCGGGCGAGGAGGGGAACAAGATTTGAGATCGGGTGTGGGGGGCCTCACAGAGGGAACAGAAATTGATGTGGTGGGGGTGCATCTCTAGGAAGAGCTAGAAAACTAGGACAGGAGGGTCTCCTAGGACTCTGTCGGGGTGGTCCTAGCTGAGACTCCTAGCATCAGGGGTATGGAGCCTGAAGGGGCCACCTCTTGCAGGGAGGTGGGTCTTGTAGTGGAAGGAGGGAGGCACCAACCCACCCATAAAACCTTCAGCCCCAAATCTGTCCTGTCTACAAGATGTGCAAGGATAAAGGTGGAACAGAGATTGAAGAAATGGCTAATCAATGACTGGCCCAACCCGAGACCCATCCTATGAGAGAAAGCCAACACCTGAACTATTAATGATACTCTGCTGTGCTTGCAGAGAGGTGCCTAGCATAGTTGTCTTCTGAGAGGCTTCGTCCTGCAACTGATGGTAACATGCAGAAAACCACAGCTAAACAATAGGTAGAGTTTAGGGCTGGCGCCAGGTCCCCTATATATATATGTAGCAGATGTGCAGCTTCGTCTTCATGTGGATCTCCTAACAACTGGACCACAGGCTATTTCTGACTCTGTTGTCTGCCTCTGGATCCCTTTTCCCTAGCTGAGCTGTGCTGTCTTGCCTCAGTGGGAGAGGATGTGCTTAATCCTGCTGGGACTTGTTATGTTAGTGTGTGTTGGTAACCATAGGTGGCATCAGCTTCTCTTAGGAGATGATGATGGGGGAAGGAAGGAGGTAGGGTATGAGGATGTGACTGAGAGGAGAGGAGGGAGGGAGGACTGTGATTAGGATGTAAAGTGTAATAAAGAAATTAATTAGTAAAAAAACCCATAAAACTGTTCTTTTTTTCCTTAAAAAAAAAAACAACCAAAAAATGCACAGACATTAGATCTTCAAAACTAATGGACAGAAAGCAAGTATTCTGCCAGATATCCAAGGTTCTAGTGATTTGAGGCAGGAATTATTTCAAGAGGAATTGGGAAGAGTAGAGAGAATGGAAGCTATAGTTAGGATATATTTTATGAGAAAATAATCCATGTCAATAATTTATGGGTAGAAATATTATATGCTACTGTGTTAAGTCAAAAATAGGAAGAAAAAAACCCCAAATACCATGAAAAATTTTTTTCTATTACAGAACTTTCCTTAGTTTCTTATTGTTTCTGAGATAGTGTAACAGAGAGAGTTTATAACCCCTTAATTCTGTACATATAAACAATGAGTTAGGACTTCTACAATCAAAATGTTCTCACCCACAAAGACAAGGTTGCTGTAATTCTCCAACATTACATCAATGCACAAAGCTCTCTGAGAAGAGTCCAAGCATTCCCATTCCTCTTGGGAGAAGTCCACAGCCACATCCCGGAAGGTCAACAAACCCTGAAACAAAGTACAGTTTAACCAGGTGATTCTGTGCATAGTACTTTACTGGATATCAGGAGATGTAAGGAACGTAGGGATATAGGTGAGCTTAGACAATTACTCAAAAAGAGGCTTTCTAACATAGCCATCCGTTATAATGACTGTTCTAACTCTGTGAAAACAGGATGACAAAATAATCTCACAGCACATCGATGAAATAAGACACACATTTAAAGTTTGGACAGCTATCTACCTTATATGGATGCTGTATTTATGACCCACAGGATCACAGTGTACATATCTCAGAAGTAAAATTCATGATGAGGATTTTAAGTGTTATACTGCTGAAAATGCTAATATAGATGAAGACCTTATGGAAAATGAGAAACACAGAAACCTGGAGAACATGGGCAGTGCCCTTCGGGATATGGATGGTTTCCTTTGATTAGAAAAAACACTAACAGCACAGGAACTAGCTCAAACAGATGGATGCAACTACTGAGAACAAAAAGTTCTGTACCAGCAACACTGTAGACAGGGGCTCATATGTAGAATCTTCCAAGAATTACAGAAATTAAAATACAAGGAAATAAAACTGCCAATCGACAAATAGGCAAACATAATGAACAGACACTTTTCAAAGACAGAATACAAATGGACAATACGTATTGCAAAAAGTGGTCATAATCCCTAAGATGCATTCAGAGAAAGGCAGACTAAAATTACTTGGAATTAGTGCCTCATCCCTGGAAAAATGGCTCTCATCAACTAATCTGATGACAAATGTCAGAGATGTTAGAAATGTGGAGAGAAAGGAAGCATTATTCACTGTAGGGCAGTGTGTGTAGTGTGTAAATTGATACACTCAAGTGAAAATCTGTTTGGAGATTATTAAAAAATTAAAGAAAAAATAACATAGGATTCAGCTCTTTCACTCCAGGGTTTTTTTTTTTTTTTTTTTTTTTTTTACCATTTTTTAAAATTAATTTATTCATATTACATCTTGATTGTTAGCCCTTCCCCTGTTTCCTCCCATTCTTCCCTCCCTCCCACTTCCGCCTTTCTCCCCTATGTCTGTGATTGAGGGAGACTTTCACCCCTATATATGCTCTAAGATTATTGAGTCTCTTCTTGGTAACTTGCTATCCTTCCTCTGAGTGCCACCAGGCCTCCCCATCCAGGGGACGTGGTCAGAAAAGGGGCACCAGAGTTCATGTGAGAGTCAGATCTCACTCTCCACTCAACGGTGGAGAATATCATGTTCGTCAGCTAGGTCTTGGTAGGGGTTCGAAGTTTACTGCCTATTTCTCCTTGGCTGGTGCCTTAGTTTGAGGAGGACCACAGGACCCAGATCTGCCTGTCATAAAGTTCTTCTTGTAAGTTTCCAGGACCCTGTGGGTCCTACTATTTCCCCATTCTTCCATGCTACTCTCGCCTAAAGTCTCAATAGGATGTCCTCTCCTCTGACCCACTTTCTTGGTAAGTAAAGTTTTTCATGGGACGTATCCCTTGGACTAGTGTTTTGATATAAGTGAGTATATACCGTTTGTCTCTTTTTGCTTCTGGGTGAACTCACTCATTATAAAATTTCTAGGTCAATCCATTTGTCCACAAATTTCGGGAATTCCTTGTTTTTAATAGCTGAGTAGTACTCCATAGTGTAAATGTACCAGAGTTTCTTAGTCCATTCTTCTACTGAGGGACACTTAGGCTGTTTCCATGTTCTGGCTATTATGTATAAAGCAGCTATGAACATGGTTGAGCATATGTCCCTGTTGTGTGTTAGGGCATTTTCTGGGTATATTCCAAGGTCACTCCAGGGTTTATACTCGGGGAACTCCCCACCCGATGGTAAAGAGCTATACCCTATGTTTACTGCTGCTTTATTTACCAGCACAAAGTAGTGGAATCAACCCAATTGTCTATTAACAGATGAATGGATAATAAAAATGATATACATATAAAACAGAATACTATTTAGATGAAGAGAAAAAGATAGTAAAAATTTGTAGGAAATTGTTGGGTTTAGGATGTTTAATAGTAAGTGAGGACATAGATCACCAGAAAAAAAGGGACCATGTTTTCCCTCATATACAAAACACGCCAGTAATATTTGTTTATTGGAAACAATGTCCATGTGGGCCCAGTATAGCACAGACAAAGAGAACAGGAAATGGTAAATACTATGGGTTAAGGTGGGACTGAATTAACACCAGTGGGCAGGTAGTGAACACCAGTTATGTAAGAGTATATAAAGCTAATTGTATTTCTAGTGCTGATTCTGTCACAGGAGTTTTGGTTTTGGTGGTGGATATACTCATGAAAATATACTTAATAATAAAAATATAAAAGCACATCTGAGGATCTAGAGTTTCTGTTCCTGATAACTACTGTAACTGCATAAAAGTGCAGTAAATGGTTAATTTCAGTATGTGATTTTTTTGTTTGTTTGCAACTTTTTTCTAATAATAAAGTTGAAAAAATTATCAGAAGCAGAAAATGAAAGGTTTTCAATATCTCAAAATACAATATTTCCAGGAAAATAATGAACATGACCACTGACCTGGGACATATTTCCTGGAGAATCAGCCATTTCTTTCTGTTTTTCTTCCTTCAGTTTCTCTTTCAGTAACAAGGAAGAGATGGTTTGCTGCCCTGTCACATAAAGGAGTCAAAAAGGAAAAGCAAAAAATAACGAATGCTGCTACAGAACAATGCCAAATCACTTGAGAAGGCCAAGCAACAGAATTCTACCAAGTGTCCTGTTAACGATCCCAAAGCCGGGAGCGTGGAATGACATTTAAAGCTTGGACAGAAAACCAGTGCCAACAATATGGTTGCACCAAGAAAAATACTCTCTTAATTTCGATGGAAACATAGACACACTTGAAGAAAGTCATAAATTAACACAATTCACTTCACTAAAGCAGCACAATGTATACATTAAATTAAAGCAAAGTATAAATTAAAGCAAAAATATACACAGGAGAATCAAAGATATTATGCATAAGAACTTGAAAAACAATACATTAATGTAAAGAATAGATAAATACAGAAAAAGTGGGAAGTAATCATCCATGCTCAAGACAGCAAACCACTAATTCTCACAGTGAAGAAAGAATACCACCATCAACCCAACCAGAACCAACATAAAAAAACCACAATCATAGAATAAAAACTATTAACAAAAAATGTGGCCACTCTGGGAAACAAAATGCATTCTCCTCAGTTAAATAAACAAATCCTCAAGTTAAATAAATCTAGCATGTGACCAAAGGTTCCACTCATTGGGATATGCTCAAAGTGTTCCATATTTTACTCCACAGATAGGTGCTCAACAATCTTCATTGCTGCTATATTTAAAATAGTATTGAAATGGAAACAATGTAAATGTCCTTATTCTGACAGATGGATAGTGAAAATGTGGTTCATATACACTATGAAATATTATTTACCTGTAAAGAAAATTGAATCACAAGCTTCACATGTAAATGAACAGACCTAGAAATAATCATATTGGTGAGGTAACCCAGACGCAGAAATACAGACAATTGCATGTTCTCTCTAATAATAAGTTCTTAGCTCCAAATCTTCATATGGGAGTATACTTGGAATAAATACAATAACCCAGAGAAGCAAAAAGTGACCTGTGTGTGTGTGTGTGTGTGTGTGTGTGTGTGTGTGTGTGTGTGTAACAGAGAGGGCAATAACAGGGATCAAGTGATTTGAAAGGGGAAATGGACAAACAACGGAGGAATTTAATTATGGAAAAAAGGGACAGATATAAATCCAGAAGGAGAGTAAAATAGCAGTAAAGATGTCTGAAACTGTCATAAGGAATCATACTATTATCCATCTGCCCAAACTACCTATAATACATATGAATTGTTGTGCTGTTATATATTTAAAGCGCAAATGTAGATTTCCCATTTGGGTTGATCCATAATTTTCTAACAGAACCTCCAACCCCAGGAGTGTGAGTTCTGCTTTTAATTTCATCACAGCTGTTCAAGAGACTCCCAAAACATTACAGGCTACTGCTGTTGCCCACGGTTTCCTCCTAGAGGTAGAAGGTGAGTCCCTACAATTGAAGAAGCTAGGCACTTTGGACACAGATGACAGAGAACTTGAGATGGATGTGACATCTCTGGGGACTAGCTTTCATGGTACCAGAAGGCAGCATGCAATCTTCCAAAGAAGGGAGCCATCCCACAGTCCCACACCTACGGACCACAGCAATGATCTGCACTGCAGGATAACCCTAGTGTGTAAGATGGCACACATGCCTTGGTGGCAACTAATAGCTTTGAATTGTACTTACCATCCTCTCAACTCTCAAGCAGAGGAAAATCAAGCATAGTACTGGAAAACTAGCCAGTTTCCCTAGGCTTAGTGAAGTCAAGATCTTGGAGGAGAACTTACAATCAGCATAATTCCTAAGTGCATTCTAAATATTTCTCCTCATTCCCACAATAAATGGGAATTTATCTCCTCATCAATCAATGCTTTTGTTCTTGTTTTTTAACAACACATGATGATCATTCCAGCAAAGTTAAAAAGCTGAGTTGTGATTCTCAGCCACAACTGTCACATAAGCAACACATTTCTTGAACTATGGCCCAGGAAGCACTGAGAAAGAAGGGGTAGGAATATTGTTAGAGGCAGAGGAACAGGAAGTTTTCTGTGAGATTGTGCGTCTCAGAGACGTCAGAGAAACTATATGCATGAAATCTAAGAAACATTGCTGCCTAAGGAGGAGCTGAGCAAAGACAAAACCAGCAGACAAGGTGAATGGTAGGAGAAAACTCATTAGGCCTCAACCCTAGTCAGACACTAAGGGATTCTGAGAGCTCGAGAGAGTTCTCTCCAGAGAAGGGTATACTATATGTTCATCTAAAACCAAATGTTCATTCCTTGAAAACAAACAGACTGTGTAGGTTGTATTTTTATGTTTTGGAATACACATGAACATATACAAACTAAGAAAGAATTAATTTGTTTACAAATAATAAATGAGTCCAGCATGGTGCATGGTGCATGACTATATTACCAGCTCTTTTTGCAGAGGCAGATGGATTTTTCAGTTTGAGGCCAATACGGTCTACAGAGTGAGTTCTAGGGCATAATTATTAAAACAAAAGCAAAAGAGAAAGAATTCCTATGTAAAGTCAATATTTGAGATCATCAACATAATAAAAATAAATACAAGGATGGCCTTATAATATTTATAATTAAGCTTAATAGGAAGCTAGAGAGATGGCTCAATGGTTATACACATCTATTGTTTAGAAGGGACCAAGATTCCATTCCCACAACCCACACTATATTTGCTCTCCACAACTATATTTTGAGGATGCACATGATATATACTCATTCATGCAAGGAAAACACTAATATGTATATATGTATTAACATGTAAATTTAAATTAAAAACTGAATAGTAAATAAATCTAGGAAAGAGAGATAGAGATAGATAGATGGATAGATAGACAGATAGATTATTGATAGACAGAGTACCAGCAACAAAGGAACCTTCAATGCAATTACTAAGTAGATGAAAGGTCTACAGAATGAAAATTTCATTGAAGGATGTGTAGAACAAGGTTTCTATAATGAAAAATGGCTGAAGGAGCTGAAGAAGACCTGAACTACAACATGAAAGGATGTTCTACATAAATGAAATATGTAGCATGTGAAATATGTGCTATTTCTAAAACTAGTTTGTACTATCTGTTGAAACTCTATGACATTTAATTATTCAAAATATACTTTACCTCCCCATCCACCCACACCCACACCAAAAAAAAAAAAAAAAAAAAAAAAAAAAAAAAAAAAAAAGAAAGAAAGAAAAGGAAAGACAAAAGAAAAAAGAAAGGAGAAACCTAGAATTTATATTGATGTCCATATTCCCTGGGTACAGTGCAACCATAGAGGAGTGTTACAATGCTCCAGCTATCCCAGTGTGATTCCAGACCACACCAATGCAGTGACCATGTGAATGTCACCAAAATACTACATACATATATTGTAGACTAAACAGCCTCTTCAAACAGTGGTATGGGGGAAAGTACCTATCCATATATAATACACTATACCAGGAACCACAGAGCTTCGTGTGGATTACAGTGGATCCTGTAGAGTAACACAAAGCGGCAGTACTTGACACAAGAGCAGGAACTGACAAATAGTGCTGTGTAATATTCAAAATATCCACAGAAATAACAAAAAATATGAAGAAACATCCTATCCAGCAGATACACTCATTAGATATCTATTTCTAGTACAATGGATTAAGACTTAAAATCTATCAAAAATTATACAGGAAGCAAATGATGATAATTAATACATAAGCAATGACTTGAACACACCATGCTCAACAGCCGTTGAAAGAGCGAACAGGTACATATTAAAAATCTCCACATTGTAAATAAATACTGTAAATTTTATTATATGGAGATTGCAATTCCTCATAGACAGTGTCTATACTTAAGGCCCTAAGCAATAAAAAATGTTTCTTTCAGTATTTTTAAAAAATTAAATGGAAAAGAATCCTGAAGCAGATGATGTAAAAAGACTACGGCATTCAAAAAGAAAAAAGGAAGGAAAGAGAGTGACAGCTAGGTTTAAAACATACTTCCTGGCAACTCTTAATTAACTTCATATTTAAAGATAGAACATAATGAGAAAGAAGGACTTTTCCTTAAGTGCCATGACGATGGACAGCAGTAGACTAATGATCACCATTGAAACTACCAAGGAACAGCAAAGAGCCAGAAAGTACTAAGAGGATGAAAACTAGAGGTGATCTCAAGGTGTATTAAAATTGCAGCAGTGGGAACCACTTGCAATTGACATGGTAACAGATAACATGAGATATATATGGGAAGTTAGGATAGATGGTTTTAACTGTCTGTAAATATAGCGCATGATTCTTATCAAAACTCTCTTAGCATTATTTTTTGGAACAAAGAAATTAATACTAAATGGTAGAGAGTGGGCTAGAAGATTACAAGTTCCACTTTCTGAAATCAATAAATACACATATTGGTATTACAATTCATCATTTTATAATACATGAAGAGCACTGAAATGAAAACTATTTCAATATGGAATGAAGACACACAATGACGCACAAGCAATAAGGTCAGCATCACTCACATGCACAGTCAAATGATATTTTATTTGTCTCCTCGCATTGAATCTTCTGTAAGAAGATTTCTCATACCTACAACAGGATAATCCTGAGATTTTTCTCGGTGGAGGTCTCCACAACTATTTCTAGTGAAAGAGACTGTGGTAAAACTGATTTCATGTCCCACTCTCCATTCATTTAAACCTCTTGTCATCCCTTCATCAGTCCCTCCAGCATACCTGGATCCTTTGCTCCTGCCTCCTTCCTCTCCATCTTCCAGGCCACTCTGTTCTGCTCCACAGCTGAGCAGGTCTGGGTGGTCAGTGAGCCCTGCACAGGAGAAACAGACTCTTCAGAAAGCATGTGGATTTCTAACACAGTCCTGTGCTCAGTAGATAAAGGGAGGATTCTACAAGTGATTACCCAGTGTCAGAGTACTGAGAATATTTAAAATTCATTTTCATTTAGCATAACTAGAATCCCACATTCAGTCACAGCTCAGGCAAAGCTGAATGAAAGAAATGAATCTGAATGATTGGGATAGTGAGGTTGTGAATTTACTATGGACCAAAAATGACAGAAACCTTACACCTCCCAAAGGGACTTATAAGAAGAGGGAACAATTCAGGAATATTTTCAGTGTTCCTCGGAGAATTTCACTTCACCCTGTGAGATGTGAGGCTCCTTTACACTCAGGTCACACTCATGATGACTTGTTTTCCCAGGAACCCTGAGGAGGAGCCAGGAGAGAGCGGGCAAACTATTCTCCCTCACAGAATGCAGACTGCTGTAATTCTGAAACATCCAGTCTCCACACAAAGCCCTCCAGCGGGGTGCAGGCAGTGCCCTTCCTCCTGGAAGAAGTCCACAGTCACACCACTGGCTGTCAGGTGAGCACAAAACTAAAGACAGCAATTTGAACAGTTGTGCTGGTGCACACCTTTAATTCCAGCACTTGGGAGAAGGTGGGTGGAACTCTGTGAGCTCCAATCCAGTCTAGCATTCATAGTGAGCTCTGGACTACATAGGCCAACAGTGAGTTCAGGTCTCAAACAAAGGAAATAGAAGAACCCATAAATAACAGTTGGTCATGAGTCTATGAACAGACATGTGTTCCTTTTGAACCCAGGAGAACTACTGCAGACATTTTTTATACACTAAAGTGAAAAGATCCTTTCTATTTTTGTCCTATACTATAATGCATTTTCTTTTCAATTTTGGTTTTTTGAGACAGTGTTTCTTATGTAGTATAATCTCACTGTATGAGAGTAAAGACCATTACCCAAATTCTTTCATCAAATTCAGCAAGGTTTATTATCTGTCAGACAGGGTTTTCTTCATGAAGTGGGGTTTGAAAAGATAGTATTGAACATAGAAGAAAGTGGGGCTTACATATCCCCCCAAACTTGAGGGCTGGGGTGGGGTCTGGTTCAATGGCTGGTGGATTTCCAGAGCATTTTTGGTTAAGTAGGATCTTGGCTGAACATTTCAGTATTATTTGCCAGAACATTTAGTCTGGATATGTTCAAGCTGTGAGTCAAACTCCATAAGGTGTAGAACATGTCAAATTCCAGAAAGCAGTTAAAGAACTTTCAATTTCAATTTTGCAGCAATCATAAATGAACTTTATTTGACCTTATAAGAAAATGCCTTCCATCCTTAAGATGGAGTCAGGCTGGCCCTTCAGAAGCCCTGCTGTCCTGACTGGATCTGCAGAGCAGGCTGGCATCAAACTCAGAGATCCACCTGCCTCTGCCTCCTGAGTGCTGGGATTAGGGGGTGTGGCAACACCATCTGGTTTATAATGTCTTTAGTACAACCCTAAAACTTCAGCAAAAGAAGACATTTTTGGCTTCTTTTTCTTCCTTTCCTTTCCTCTGGTTTTGTTTTGAGATAGAGCCTCAAGGTGTAGCTATGGGTGTACTGAAACTCACTGTGTCCACTAGGCTGGTCTTAAAAGCATTGAGATCTACCTGCCTGTCTCTGGAGTCCTGGGAGTCAAGACCTCTGCCACCATGTCTGGCTAAGACACTTTTCAGAATGCTGTATTTACATCACAGAGAACATATATTTTTATTTTAGATGAAAAGGTAATGACGGGTAAAAAGTTTACTTTTAAATGTTTACAATTGTACATGTAAAACACAGAAAATAGTATATATTTTGGATTTGATTAAATCTGCAGTCTCTCCTTTCATGACTAGTGTCTGAAAGCTCTCAGGGGACGCCAAGTCACCAAATAAGTTCCCAGGTATAATAGGGGAGTTAGGGTTCATGCATGTAAATTAAAGAGCTTTGTTCTTTTCACTTTCACCAAGAGAACTGTGTTTGTAAATACAACAGATAGATTCAAATATTCTACTAGAGTATTCTGACGATTTTGCAACCAGAGGATATAAAAAATAAATTCAGGATTAGTCTTTTTCATCTGATATGAAGTTTACCAACAAGGGACGACCTCCACAGGAGAATTTCAGATCTAGTTTCTTTATGAACGGCAGAGAAATTAATCTGACGCTGGTTCCTAATAAATGGTTTCCCAGCCCTGCAGTTCCTCTGACCTGGGAAGTTCTGGGGCTGCCTGGCCGAAATTTCCGTAGCTACGCTGCTGACTGGTGACTTTCCCAGGAGTCCTTGCGCGCCACCTGTGACTCCTGCAGTTCGCGTCCTCAGCACCCAAGCCAGCACCACGGGAGTCCTCACGTTGCAGACCCACAACGTTTTCCGTGAATGGTCCTTTGCCACTTCAGGCTTGGTTCCTCAGTCCGACTTCTCAGGCCTCATTTACTCGCTGTCCCAGCTTCCTTTCACGTCACACCTCTAAACCCCTCCCACTTCACAAACTTCCCCTACCCTCCGCCTAATTTCCAACATCCTCCCAACCTCTGTTTCCGGGTGGCTGGCCCCGCCCCGCGGTGACTCTTCACTGTGTTTCACCTTCCAGACTACACCAGGCTGCTGTGGACCTGCTCTGCATAGCCTTCCCGCGTGCTTGCTGCCAGCCCAGCCCAAAACTGGATCTAGAAGGACGCTGCATCCTTGTATCTGACCTGCATGAGAGTTCTGAATCCTTCAGATAAAAGTTAGCCTAACCCCTCGATTTGAAAGTATGTAGCACTTTCCCCAAACAAGAGGCTAGATTTAGATGGTAGAGTCCCATCTCCAAAACCAAATAAATCATGCATTTTGACTTGGGGAGAGACACTTCAGGCTCCTAAATTTTGAAAAGAAGTAGGTAGAAGTCAGTGGTCAGCAAAGGGATGAATCCCCGGGCTGTAATGTCGTCACCACTAGATGGTAGTCTTGTTATTTGACTAACTCAGAACCTGGTTCGTCTTCTGTGGCTCATGTTTAAGGTGCTTTGAGATGAAATACAGATGTCTGGTGGATGCAGAAATTCTTGGCTCCCCTAGATGCAGAAAATAAGTATACAGTTTAAGTCCTAAAAAAGTATGTTACACTATCACATTTAGAATAATGAGGAAGAAGTTAAGAAATAAAAAGGAAGGGAGGGGGGAAGTCTGAGACGTGCAGTTCCCTGGGTTCCATAAACGATTGTAATCAGTAACCAACAGCCACTGTAGTTACCTGCATAATTCTTACACAAGACGATAACTAGACCAGGAAAAGGAAAGGGTCACTTTATCTCTGAGATGTTGGCTTTGGATAGATTTTAGGCAAAGATTCACTGCCTTTAGTTGTTATCCTTTGATGAACCCCCTCCCTCCCCGGCTCCAATATATAGTTGCAAAGCCAGTTTTACAAGTAGCTATGGTTAAATTCATTGGCTAATACAACAAAATGAATAGGTGTCACACACATGAGGATAAGTCATAGAGCCTTTGTTTGACAAAGTTCCAGAGACCTCTGACTGTCTAGCATGATCACTAGACATCCAAAGCAGCTGTTGAGGCTTTGCATGACAAAGTTCCAAAGATTTCCAGCTGATCACCACTGCCCCTATATATTATGCATGGTCAAGTGTAATGTTGCTTAGAAATCTTCTATGTCTCCTAAAACTATGTTTTCTTTCTGTTTCTCAGCACTAAGGAAAATCATACAGGGAAAACTTTTTCCCACAGAAAATGTTGAAAGAAAGCATCTGGCCAAAGGCTTGAGACAATGATAGAGTTTTTCCCCCCCTCTGACTATGAGCACCCCAAGCAGAAACTCAATGAAAGAAAGTTAAGACATTGACATAGCAGTACCTGGTTAGAGACTATTACCTATAGAAATGTTTCTTTAGAATCTGCTTTGAGAGCAATTGAAGGTGGGCTTGGAATATGATGCTTTACAGATATTTTACAATAGAGGACCCCTAGGCAGTTAGCTCAGGCTTGGATAGCACACCTGTTGGTTTGGGACTGGAAGTAGGTCAAGGTTTTTCTTTAGAGAACATTTAGTTCAAGCTATGTTGCTATGGCCATCTTGTAAACACATTGGCCTTAGCCTGGGGAAGCTTATGATTAAACTTTCCTGTGTATTGTTTAAAAAATAATCATCAGATCAGGCTGACCATTGCTTGAAAATTGCTTGATTTTTGTTGTGTGCTTTGTTGTAGGTTACAGAACTTTTTGTATTTTCTTGTTATTCTGTTGATTTTTGATTGCCTTAGTGATTGTAAAAGATGGAAAAATCCATTATGTAATCTGTAATGAAAAAAATTGAACTTCATTTCAATAAAATATTGGGTTTGGCTCAAGGCAAAGGGCAAATAAGTAACCGACATGAGAGAGTAAGATAGAGTGAGATGGGGAACAGCAAGCAAGAGAGATAGAAAGGTGGGTAACAGCAAGCAAAAAGAGAGATAGATGCGTAGCAACAAACAAGGAGTCATTCAGACAGCTAGTAGGACAGAGACAGAGAGGCAGAAAATAAAGTTCTCCTGGCCTTTAAGACCTTCAGCTTATACAGCATATGCCTGAGTCTCCAAGTATTTCTTTTCCCTCCATTCCTCAACAACTGGTTCCTCTAGTTAGTTGTTTAACCAATGGCTGGTTTCCCTTAACCAGCTGTTCATTGACTGCTCAATTCTCCCTACTGTAGATCCACCTCTCTTCTCTCCTCTTTGCCGTTCCTGGAGCAGGTCTTGGGGAGCATCAAATAGAGATCAACAGAAGAGAGATGGTGGAATTGGGTACCAGAGTAGTAGACAGGAGCTGAGAATGGGTATACACACACACACACACACACACACACACACAAACGTACACTTATGTGCATGAGTGTAATAACTAATTACAGCAAAGTTTATATGACCATATTAATCTATAATTTATTTTTGGTTGTATCATTATGTGGTTTAATATCAGGTAATACTAAATGCCACAGAGTATTTTAAGTAGCTTTGGTGTTACTTCTTCTTTGAAGTTGTATTAGAATCCTCTAAGTCTGGTCCTGGGTTGTCCTAAGGGAAGTTCTTTATTTACTTCTTCAGCCTCATTACTACTTACAGTTATGTTTATATTATTTATTTGATGTTTTTAAACATTAAATTAAAAATGTAAACATTAATTATTTATTTAATGTTTTTAAATTTGGTGTGTGCACCTGGATATTCACATTATATTTCAATTAGTGTCTCTAATTAAATGGAATAGTAGAAATAAGATTCACTTCATAACTCAATTATTTGTCGAGTTTCCTTGGATAATTGTCAAGGAATGAAAAGAAAAAGTTATGTATAGTTGGGCAAAGTCATGCAAGCCATCAAACATGACACTCAGGAGGCAGATGCTAGGGGAACTCTGAGTTCAAGGCCATCCTGGTCTACAGAGCGTGTCCAGACAGGTGGTAATGCATAGGAAGACTCTGTTTTAAAATGATGCAAACTCCTCCCTGATGCATAACTTTTATGATGCCAGAAGCACAATGCAAACTTCCACATGAAGGCGCCAACCTTCAGCCCTACAAATGTGTGGTGCCTATAAATATTATCAAAGATCACCATGGTAGGATCACCCTAAGGGTGAAGTAGTGGCAAGCTCCCCCTGGTGGTAACCAACAGCTCTCTAATGGGTCCTTAAGCACTCCTGAGAGAAGGGAAACCATGGCTCCTGCTGGAAACCAACATCTATCTAATTGGTCTTAAGCCACTACCATGACTTTCATATTTGTTTTGGCATCAATGTTATCGTCAAAGAATAATGCAGTAAGAAATAAGATTATAAGATATAAGAAGGTACCAGGCAGCAGATATTATGTTGTGGAGCAGTTTATTAAATGAGGATGGGGGAGAGGGAAAGGGGACAGGGGTACCCGAGAGAGACAGAGACAGAGACAGAGGAAGAATGAGAAAAGAAAGAAAGAGTAAGAGGGGTAAGAGAGAGAGAGGGTGCCACATGGGGGCTTGTCCTTTTATATGGCCCTGGGCAGGCCCATGCCCCTGGGGGCAGGTAAGGAATGACATCACAGGTAGGTGGACAGAAGCAGAATGCTAACAAAGACCATCTGAGCCTCCATTTATTCTGGGGAAAATTTAGCTATAGTCCAGTTAATTGCTGCTTCAGAAAGAATTTATATCTGACCCTACAGGTACTGACCTCAGTGTTGTATTTATTTGGTACCTAGTTTCATACACACACACGCACACACATACACACAAACACAAAAACACACACACACACATACACATGCTCAC
The DNA here is from genome assembly GCF_964271855.1 of Acomys minous. Lineage (NCBI taxonomy): Eukaryota > Metazoa > Chordata > Mammalia > Rodentia > Muridae > Acomys > Acomys minous. The sequence goes on from NC_140484.1 coordinate 82,357,188, forward strand.
ATATATATGTATATATATGTCTTTCATATACAAATATATGTATGATGGAGTAATATATAGGTTTACTTTTCCAGTGTGATGATACACCTTCTGCTTGCTATATATCTATGTATTTTAAGATTTTGCTGATTTTATGTATATGAGTGTTTTGCCTGCATTCAGGTCTGTTCACTACATGTGCACATTGCCTGTAGAGGCCAGAAGAAGGCATATATCACTTGAAATTGAAGAGTAATAAATGAATGAAGTTTTAGCATCTTACCACATGCTGTGTATATATTAAACGATAATGTATCTAAATATTAAAAGAGACAATTCACACAGCTGAGACTTACAACCAACCATTAGGTGGAACTCGAGGAGTCTTGTGAAAGAATGGGGCAAAGGATAGAAGGACCTATTGGGGACAGGAACTTCATAAGACCAACAGAGTCAGCGAACCTAGACCCATAATGGCTTACAGAGACTGAAACACAAACTAAAGTGGATGCATGGACAGGACCTAGGTCCCGCACACATATGTCACTGATGAGCAGCTTGGTCTTCATGACAGGGGGTGTGGTCTCTGACATGGACTTTTTGCCTGCTTTTGAATCACTTCCCCTCAGTGGGACTGCCTGGCCTGGCCTTAGTGGAAGAGGATAAGCTCGGTCCTGATGCAACTGGATGTGCTAAGATGGTTGGTATGGGGTGCAGGCTCCACTTTTTTGAGGAGAAGTAGAAGGAGGAGAGAGTGGGCAGGTGGGACCGGGAGGAGAGGAGGGGGATGCTATCTGAACGTAAAGTGAAGAAATGAGTTGGGTGGACATGTAGTAGCTGATAGCAGAACCCAGCATTGCAGAGTGGCTGGAGTTCAGCTATGTCTTGCCTGCCATATGAGTCAGTGAAACCGAAGAGTGGTCAAGGGTGGAAGATGTCTGTTCTGGAATCCCCGCTGAGCAGCAAAGCCATCTGCTGAGTAGGAAGTGGGAAACCATGAGATGGCCATTGTGGAAGGCTGCTCCTCTACTGGGGTCTCAGGAACTTCCCATGGTGGCTCAGTCAGTGAACTGAGCAGCACCCAGGTAGGTTCTGCTGCCTGTATGCCATGGATCTGCTGGCTGAGTGGCAGGGATACTTGGTAGTAGTCCCCTATAGACATGTGAAGATGGCTGAAAAGTTGCCAGACTTGATAAGATACTTGAGAAGTCATTTAAAAAGAGAGTTAAGTAAAAAAAAAAAAAAGACATGTAAAAATGCAAAATGCAATGAAAAAGGGTATTTAGGTACCTTATAATTTTGCTATGCTTATCAGCATAGTAATAATTATATTTTTAGTTATATTTCCAATTTTATATATAATTTTTTAACATAAATCAGGATTAAAGCATACATATATGAAAATGAAAAGAAAAAAATCCATTTTAAGTTACAAACAATTGAACTAAAAAACTAGACAATCCTTTGAATCATGAGGAAGTTTCAGATGAATCCAATCTATAGCCTACATCGCCACCTTGTGACAAGACCGCAAAATGACAGTCCAAATTTAAATCCGTTAAAAAAACCTAAAATGCTCATAGGGTATCAAGTCTCTTCTTGGTAACCTGCTGTCCTTCCTCTGAGTGCCACCAGGTCTCCCTGTCCAGGGGACATGGTCAAAGGTGAGGCACCAGAGTATGTGAGAAAGTAATATCCCACTCTCCACTCTACTGTGGAGAATGTTCTGACCATTGGCTAGATCTGGGTAGGGGTTTAAGGTTTTGGTACTCTATGAACATATACAGGGGGAGGTAATTCCCCCTCAGGAACAGTCATAGGGGAGAGGAATAAGGGGAAAAGGGGAGGGAGGGAAGAATGGGAGGATACAAGGGATGGGATAACCATTGAGATGTAACAAGAATAAATTAATAAAGGAAAAAAAAAGTCCACAATTCAAAAAAAAAAAAAAACCAACCTAAAATGCATGCAGGAAGGCAGAGGCAGGAGGATCTCTGTGAGTTTGAGAACAACCTGGTCTACAAATCGAGTCCATGACAGCTAACGCTACACAGAGAAACCGTGTCTCAAAACCCATCAGCAGCACCACCACCAACAACCGAACAACTGAAAACTCTAAAATGACTTTTTCAACAATGTTCTGAGAACTTGAACCAGATGAACAAAATCCACAAGCTTATCAAGAATTTGAGTGGCAGTCTGCAGAGCCACAAGACTTAAAGAGATTTAAGAAAGCAGTAATGACATATGGTGTACATTCACCATGTATAAAACTGATACCTAATAACTGGGACTTAAAAAAATCATATAATTGCAAAAGACTGGAGAGATTTGGTGACAGCCATCTTAGTTAGAGAATGTTGTTCAACTAAAATAGTTAACATGGTGGAAAGATGAGGCTTTAATTGTGGTGAAAATCCGTATTATGAATTAAGAGCGAAGATTGCACTTGATGAAGCCATCTTCAAACAATGCCTTAAATGCTTGGGACAGGGTTGAACAAAAGGGATGGTCTGATCCATTTACGGTAATAATCTAGGGTTGAAGTGAATCTTTCACTTCCTTATTACAATGATCATTTTTGAACAATATCAGATCCAAAGACTAGAGAACTTTTAATTGAATCTTTAGCATTTGAAACTGCCAATACCGAATGTAAAAAGGCTGTTAGACATTTAAGGGCCAGATCCACACCTAGTTATGACTGGATTAAAACTACTACAGATAATGAATCTAATGCTCACAATTCAGTTGTGGTTAGACAAAGAATAAACCCTGAAAATCCCAATGCTGTGGCTTTGTAAGATCAGGCCATTCACTAAGGACTGTAGACAAACAGTTACTAAGAATAAAATTTTCTCTGATGAGAATTTAGGGAGAATGTTTCCTGTGAAATGTGGAAGATGAGGAAGGAATAGACGTAGGGCTTGTAGTTGTAGGTCATCCAAAATATTTGAGGCAATTCCTTAATGTTGAAAACTTTGCTCAAGGCCTGACAGAAAAATCATGAGCTATTTCCTGTTCTGAAAAGCAGCTAGAAAAATTACAGCCTGAAAAGATAACAGAACTGTTCAGAACTTAAATATACAATTTAATAGAAATAGAGCCATTCCCATGGATAAAACTAGATACTCTAAACATACAAAACTAACAAAAACCAAACAAACTAACTAAAACAAACTGCAGGTATTTTGGTAAACTACTATAAATGATAAGAGAAAAAAGCTAAAATTACAATTAGATGTAATTGAGATTGAAGACTTAGTGAACACAGTGGCAGATAAAACAATACTTTTATAAGATTTCTCAAATCCAGCTTGGACACTTCAAAGGATATCTGCACAGCTCTTATGAATTGGGACATTGTTTCAGGTAAAACAAAGTCTAAAATGAAGTAAATGCATGAGACTACAAGGTCAAATATAAAAATTAAGACCACATGTGACAAATGTAGCTATAATTATATATATATATCAAGGCATTTCCCCCACTTTGTATTCTAATAGATTTAGTGTATTTGGTTTTGTTGTTGTTTTTAATTTTTTCAAATATTTTTGTTTTTTACATATACATATATATTATTACACAAATATACAATAAACTACCTATAGCAAGAAGAACTAGACACAATCAGGAATTATATAAATGTTACATTCTTAGTGTTTAGGCTATTTATATTTGACAGCTTTGCAGAAATCATCTTTCCTATCTTTGTTCATCTAAAATTATGAATGTAAATAAATCTCCGTTACATCTTGTCATTATCAACTTAAAACATCTATCTAGACGTAAAAACATTTTAACCCTTAAACAACTAAGCTTCACTGTAAAACTAAGCTACCTTGTCTTCAACTTCATAAGAGACTTGAGAAGGAATAAACTTGGTTACCCGAGTATGTTGGGAGTGCAGGTTAGGAGCTATCCAAATGAGAAGATGACATAGGCAGTTTTCTTCCTGAATAGTCACCCAAAACTCTGTATAATGTTGGAACATCTTCTTCAGCCTTCTGGCCCAATATATCTGACAGACATATTTGTGAGCAGGAAGTATTGAGGACTTGCTTTCCTTGTTTTGGCAGAGTTTGGCTGTCTATTTCGCCTGCATCCACGCTTGCCCCTTTTTAGGCAAAATTCTGTCTGTGGTAGAAATGAGAACATAGTTCCCAGTGGAGTATTTGCCACATTTGAATCCATCTCCATAAGGAGATTCTTCGATGCTCATAACCCTCTTTGAGGTAGGCTCGGTGTTGCCAGAATTTAACCTGTCTCATTGTTAGTTAATCTAAAAAAAAAAACTTTTAAAATGCCATATTCTGCATGTCTCTGAGATTTTTGAAGATCTTAGCTAACTATCCTACTTTATTTTTCTATAGAATCATATCTATCCGCCAAACCTAAGATGTATATTCTTGTGATAAAAGTAGACTAGTATTTGACATGACCACAATTTGATCAACTAACAATTAACTTGTATAACTTATTTATCCTAAAATGCCTTCAATAGCACTTTCAAAGTATTGGAAATAAATCTTGTATTATAATTGAGTTGTATAGGTACAATACCTCATATTAGAGTAGAAATACATATATATAATATATACACATTATTTATATAACATGTGTAAAGAATAAACTTATATTTGAATTCTATACTACCACATCTAGAATTAAACTTATTTTGCATCTATATACAAAATTATATACCAGTGAATTAAAAAAAACCTTGTGAGTGACAACTGAGGCATTAAGTTGAGGAGCAGATTCACTAATCTATTTTTTCTTCTACCTTCCATATATATTTCTATATTCCCCCTTCTTTCCTTTGAACCCCTATCTCCAAACCTAAGAATAGAAGGAAAAGGAAATGAGAGACACTTCTGAGTCTAACCATGTTTTTTCTCTAGATAAGACCAATAATAACTTGTAATCAACTCCTAAGAAAGCAACCAAAAACCTACCTGACCCCCTTAAAGGATACGGGGCTTCATTCTCTTAATGTTTCTTCTGGCTGATTTGGGATCAGTGATACCTTTGTGGGGGCCCAAATAAAAACTGGGGAAATGATAGATAAACAAGATAGGCATAGCACTTGTGGTCCAGTTTCTAAATGTTGAGAAGTTCCAGGCTTAATTAGAGTCCTCTGTGGGACAGTCTGAAATGCTGGACCAATTTGGATTGCGAGCTCTCTTTGAAAGTATCCTGGGAGCTGTCTTGTTCTGATGAGGAACAGTAATTGAAGCACTTGGTGCTGGAACATGAAGGATACAGGATGTCAGTGTCCAGCATGCTGAGAGGAATGAATGCTGTCAGGTCTGATCCAATGTCAGTGTCTGGTTCTTTTGTTCTGAACGTATATAATCTCTCACAAGCATTATACAGTCTCCTAAAATTATATGTACATAAGGTGTGTGAGTGTGTGTGTGATGCACAGAGCAGTTAAGGCTGGTTTTCTGCTCTTTGTATGAGCAGAAAAAAGACATCTGTAAATGTTCATCCATAGAAGTTCATGTCTAGGCACAGACAATGTTTCTTGTTGGCTAAAGAACTCCCTATGAAGTGTATTTGTTTTTATGTTGAGGTATTTGATGAACTTGGACTTGAGTTTTGGGTAGGATGATAAATACAGATCTATTTGCACTTTCCTACATGTTATATCAGCATTATTTGTTGAAGATGCTGTGTTTTTTCCTTTATATGATTTTGGCTGCTTTGTCAAAAATCAAGTGTCTGTAGGTGTGTGTATTTATTTCCTGGTCTTCATTTTGATTCCCTTGATCAACCAGTCCATTTCTATGCCAATCCCATGTAGTTTTTATTACTATTGCTCTGTAGTGTAGGTTGAAGTCAGGGATGAAGATAACTCCTGAAGGTCTATTATTATTGTGTAGGATTTTTAAAAGCTAATCTGTGTTTTTTTTAAATGAAATTTAGAATTCTTTTATCAAGTTTTGTAAGACGTTGTGTCAGCTTGTGTCTTTTTGTTGGAGAGGTGAATTTGTTGATGTTGATATATTATTACTGATCAACTATTGTTAGTTCCTTTTATTTTGGTGTTGGTGGTGATAGCATGTTTGTGTGATTGTTTTCTTTTGATTTTGCTGCTGTGATATGATCTATATGCTGTGTTTTCTAGGGTGAAGTTGATCTTGTTGGGTTGTAGTTTTCCTTCTAGTATCTTCAGTGTGGCTTGGTTGGTGATTATATCCTGTCTAAATTTTGTTTTGTAATGGAATGTCTTGTTTTTTCCCTCTGTGGTGATTGAAAGTTTTGCTGGGTATAGTAGACTAGGCTGGCACCTGTGGTCTCTTAGTGTCTGCCCAGGACCTTCTGGCTTTCATCTCTTCTGTTTAGAAGTCAGGTGTGATTCACATAGGTCTGACTTTATATGTTACTTGGCAATTTTTTCCTTGCTGTTTTTAAATTTTTCTTTGTTCTTAGATTTAGTGTTTTGATTATTTTGGCAGGAAGAATTCTTTTCATTTTAGGATATTTGGTGTTCTGAAGACTGGGGCATACTTCTTGAAAAATGGTTGCCAAAAGGAAGGAAGAAACCAAAAATAACAACGAAGCAGGTGATGTATATACTAATCCCTCTACTTCGGAATAACTCTGAAACTGGTGGAGACATGAAACTGTGTTTGCACAGTGAATAAATCTTGTTGGCCACATAATACTCAGGATCTATCATGTCATCTCTTCATATGGCTTAGATGGACATATATTGCAGCTCAGTTATACAGTTCAAATGTCCTTATAAATATGGTGGCTCTCATCTGTTCAAACAAAGAGCACAGAATTATCTTTAACCAATTTGATCACATTGTTCATTTTATACATTTGTTAAGGCAAAAATATATATTACCTTTAAAAGTTTATATGTTTACAGAGTAAAAGGACTAGACAAGACCAGTATCCCAGGTTATCCAATCTCACAGACTGCCTCAACAGCTTTTCCTCAAAAATCTGCATCCCGAACAACTTCAAAATGGGAAGCTAAGATCATGCAGTCTCACAGACTGTTCCAGTGAGGACTCAGTTAAGCTCTGCACTGTCCCACCATATAGAGAGTTGATAACAAATGATATAACCAGCTCTTTTAGGACTTGGCAATATTTAAATTTTCTTAGTGCCTCCCAAAAATGCTATCACCACCAGATGTAGAGAGCAATTTAAAGAAAACAACAACCAAGAGGTGTGTTGGGTAGTTTCTCATCATTTGTTAAGTGATGGATGTTTGTCCTTACTTAAAGGGGATTGGTCAGGAATTGTTAAGGGTCTTTGCCAGGAAAAAAATTAAAGGATAAATTCAGCAATCTCTTTTTCTCCTTCTTTTTCTTTCCTCTAACCTTCGTTCTCTCTTATCGAGTGTTAGGAGAAATGGGGAGATGAGATGAAATGAAAAAAAGGGGAGATATACAGGGGGAGGAGGTCCCCCTCAGTCACAGTCACTGAAGAGGGGAATAAGGGGAAAATGGGAGGGAGGGAGGAATGGGAGGATACAAGGGATGGGATAACAATTGAGATGTAATATAAATAAATAATAAAATATATTAAAAAAGGAAAAAAGGGAGATGTAGGAATGATAAGATAAGAGGGTTGATTCATGATTAAAGTATTGGAGAGATCGGGGATACAAGGTACATTCCTAAACATAATAAAGGCGATATACAGCAAACCAATAGCCAGAATCAAATTAAATGGAGAGATACTCAAGGAAATTCCTCTAAAATCAGGGACCAGACAAGGCTGCCCACTTTCTCCATATCTCTTCAATATAGTCCTTGAAGTCCTAGCCAGAGCAATAAGACAACACAAGGAGATCAAGGGGATCCAAATGGGAAAGGAAGAAGTCAAACTATCCCTATTTGCAGATGATATGATAGTGTACATAAGTGATCCCCAAAATTCCACCAGAGAACTCCTTCAGTTGATAAGCACGTTCAGCAAACTGGCTGGGTACAAAATTAACTCAAAAAAATCAGTAGCCTTCCTATATACAAATGACAATCATACAGAGGAAGAAATTAGGAAATCTACACCCTTCACATTAGCCACAAGCAAGTTAAAATATCTAGGAGTAACTCTAACCAAACAAGTGAAAGACTTGTTTGAAAAAAACTTTAAGTCCCTAAAGAAAGAGATTGAAGGTGACTTGAGAAGATGGAGGGATCTCCCCTGTTCGTGGATCGGGAGAATCAACATAGTAAAAATGGCCATTTTACCAAAAGCAATTTACAGATTCAATGCAATCCCTATCAAAATACCTACACAATTTTTTAAAGACATTGAAAGGTCAATTCTCAACTTTATATGGAAAAACAAAAAACCCAGAATAGCTAAAACAATCTTATACAATAAAAGATCCTCAGGAGGAATCTCCATACCTGATCTCAAGCTGTACTATAGAGCAATAGTACTTAAAACAGCATGGTACTGGCACAGCAATAGGCTGGTTGATCAATGGAATCGAATTGAAGACCCAGATATGAATCCACACACATATAGTCACCTGATTTTCGACAAAGAAGCCACATCTATTCAATGGAAAAAGGATAGCATCTTCAACAAATGGTGCTGGTCTAACTGGATTTCTACATGTAGAAAAATGCAATTGGACCCATACTTGTCACCATGCACAAAACTCAAGTCCAAATGGATTAAAGACCTCAATATAAAACCAGAGACACTAAATCAGTTAGAAGAAAAGGTGGGGAAGAGCCTGGAACACATCGGCACAGGAGACAACTTCCTGAACAGAACACCAACAGCCCAGGCCTTAAGGTCAACAATTAATAAATAGGACCTCATGAGGCTGAGAAGCTTCTGTAAGGCTGGAGACACTGTCAAAAGAACAAAGCGACAGCCTACAAACTGGGAAAAGATCTTCACCAACCCTGCATCTGACAAAGGTCTAATATCCAAACTTTATAAAGAACTCAAGAAATTAAATGCCACCAAACCAAATAACCCAATTGAGAAATGGGGCTCAGAGTTAAACAGAGAATTCTCAACAGAGGAATATCAAATGGCTGAAAAACACTTAAAGAAATGCTCAACATCTCTAGTCATCAGAGAAATGCAAATCAAAACTACTCTGAGATTCCATCTTACACCCATCAGAATGGCTAAAATCAAACATTCAAGTGACAACACATGCTGGCGAGGATGTGGAGAGAGAGGAACACTCCTTCATTGCTGGTGGGAATGCAAACTAGTACAGCCACTTTGGAAATCTATCTGGTGCTATCTCAGAAAAATGGGAATAGGGCTTCCTCAAGACCCAGCTATTCCACTCCTAGGAGTATACCCAGAAGATGCTCCAGCACACAACAAGAAAATTTGCTCAACCATGTTCATAGCAGCCTTATTCATAATCGTCAGAACATGGAAACAGCCTAAGTGCCCCTCAGTAGAAGAATGGATAAAGAAACTGTGGTACATATACACGATGGAATATTACTCAGCTATTAAAAACAAGGATTTTCCAAAATTTGTGGACAAATGGAGTGAACTAGAAATGATCATAATGAGTGAGCTAACCCAGAAGCAGAAAGAGTCAAATGGTATATACTCACTTATTACCGGACACTAGCCCAAGGGACAGGTCCCATGAAAGTCTGAACCTACCAGGAAACGGGGATAGAGGTGAGGACATCCTATTGAGACTCTAGATGAGGAAAATATAGAGGATAGGCAAGTAGGGGGACCCAGAGGGTCCTAGAAACCTACAAGAAGAACATTATGATGGCTAGATCTGAGCCCAGGGATTCGGCTTGTTCTAAGGCACCAACCATGGACAAAACGGGCAGTCATCATCAAACCCCTACCCAGATCTAGCCAAGGGATAGAACATTCTCCACAGCTAAGTGGAGACTGGGGACTGACTTTCACAGGATCTCTGGTGCCCCATATTTGGCCATGTCCCTTTGTGGGGGAGGCCCAATGGCACTCGGAAGAAGGATAGATGACTACCAAGAAAAGACTTGATACCCTAGCACCATATTCAGGGGGAGGAGGTCCCCCACAGCCACAGTCATAGGGAAGGGGGATTGGGGTGAAAGTGGGAGGGAGGGAGGAATGGGAGGATGCATGGGATGGGATAGAAAATGAGATGTAATAGGAATTATTTTTAATTTTCAATAAAAATGTGTAAAAAAAAAAAAGAAAGTGGGAAGGAGGGAGGAATGGGAGGATACAAGTGATGGGATAACATTTGAGTTATAATCTGAATAAATTAATAAAATTAAAATAAAAAAAGATAAGAGGGTTGAAGATTGAATCTATTTTTTAAAAACTGAAGAGCAACTACTAATCTCAAATATTTTACATTGGTGTGGACATTTGTATATTGACAATATATATGTTTATATTTTCAACTCTTTTTTAAGGTATTGTACTTATGCAAAGTATTTAAAATGCAGGATGAAGTCCCTTTGAAAGTTACTATTTTTATTATGTAATATTTTATGTGCCTGACCATTTAAATGACCCTATGCCCTTCAGTTTCACTTGGCTCTTGGCCTTCTGGGAATAGGAGAGCATATAAAAGCCATCAGAGGCTGAGATGTGAGAGGAGAGAGAGAGAGAGAGAGAGAGAGAGAGAGAGAGAGAGAGAGACAGACAGACAGACACACAGAGACAGAGAGAGACAGAGAGACAGAGAGAGACAGAGAGAGAAAGAGAGACAGAGAGAGAGAGAGAGAGAGAGAGAGAGAGAGAGAGAGAGAGAGAGAGGAGATAAGCACTAGGAGTGGAGGAGTAGGTAGGAGTAGATTCCTGGAGATAGAAAAGTAGGGTGAGAGAAGATAGATTCTGGAAGAAGAATATTGAGAAAGGCTAGAAGGAATAAACAAAAAATGAACAAACTAAAGCTAAGAAACAGTTGAGAATAGATTTAACACAGTGAGAGGAGAAGACAATTGTGAGGGTTTATCCAAGAGAAGCTGAGCTGATCCAAGGAAGATAGTGTAATGAGAGAGTTAAGAAAAGTAGCCAGGAAGAATCCACAAAGTCACTAAAAAGATAAAGACTCTACAGAGAGAAACATTTTAGTTAACAAACTAAGTTTGACACCCAGCGTATCAACCTGTTTGAAGGAAAAAGAAACATAAAAGACACGTGGCCACCATTGTGATGGGCAGAATTGGAAGATTGATGTAAAGTTCAGTAGAGAAAGAGGCAGACAAAGTTGGATGGATAGTGATTTTTGAAAAAGCTGACAGTGTGCTCCTTGAAGCTGTTGTTTGGACATTGCCTTCATGGTTTTAAGCAGGAGATTTTTTTTTCTCTTTTCCCAATTTTGACTTTTTTTTTTTTAAAATAAAAGACTGGCTAAGCAACTGAAAAAATGCAGGTTGAATTAGAGAAAAGACTGTCTGAGCAACTGGAAAAATATGGGTGGAATTAGAAAAGCTTGAGAATCAAAAAGCAGAAGAGAAATGTCAAACACAAGAAAAGGGATAAGTATACAGTTCATTCCCAGCTACTTAACCAGAGAAAAGGAGTTTCCCCCACTTAGCAGGAGGGAAAGGGACTGTGTCAACAGGCAGCAAAGTCAAAGAAATGGAAAAGCAGGAGGATGGCCAGATCAGGCAGCCTTTTTCAGGAGACAAGTTTAAATCCACAGAATCTTTGGAAGACAGGCAGCCCTTGGTCAAAAAAAAAAAATCACCAACAGCATTCTCAGTACTTACATAGTGTATGCCTGCTAATGGGGGATAATCCATAGGCTAGGATGAAATAGGATGGGCAGGTCTGTAGCTTGTTTGGCTTACATTATAAACATTGTTGTCGATCAGGGACATAGTCCTATTAGATTGTATGCCTACATAGAAAAGTTCTCGTACTTTAGATTTTCTCCTCTGATTTTCCCAGTCCTCTAAACTGCACCATTAACAAGCCTATATTATGAGATATGGAATATCAAGTGAACAGAACAACTAAAAACATTTTGCTCAGGAATATTTATCAAATTGGTTACAGAATGTTTATGCATATCTATGCAGAAGATTGTAAATTGTATTTTAGGGGAGTGTTCTGTATTGTGAAAACCACTGGCAATACACATTAACTTAATGACAATACTTCTTTGGAGGCTTCAGTAAAGGTAGTTTACCATGGAAAGTAAAGGTGATTAATTAATATAGTTTTTAAAGTATAAAAGTATGTGTAGAAAAGTAAATATATGCAAGTATATGGAGAAATTACATATACAAGTGTGAAGACAAATATATGTGTGTACAGTTATTAAAGGTCATACAGAATTATATTTCTATGTATACATATTTGTGTACCTATCATACACATTTGTGATATATATCATAAATTGAAAACATATTGTAACTTTACTATTTAAGAGAACTAAATGAGGCCATACAAAGTTTAGCCTGTGCACCTAAGTTATGTAATCAAGTATGTCCTATAATGGAAAAATGTTGGAGTGACTTTTCTGAGAAATACTGTTTGCCTTAAAAAATCATTCACATAACTTGTAGTCAAGGTAAAAAAAAATGTGTTTTGGGATCATTTAGGACTTAAATACTCATTCATTGATCAAGACAGAAATACAGAAAGAAATTAATGACTTTCTAGAATCTAGTGAAAATAAATACATGGACAACCTTTGCCGTGGGACACAAAGAAACTTAGGTGCTAAGAGAAGAATTCAAAACACTAAGAACTCACATTTTAAAAACTGGTGAGATATCATACTAGCAACATAACAGCATACCTAAAATCTTTGGAACAAAAAGAAATACATCCAAGAGAAGAATGTGGTGAGAAATAATCAAACTGATCGTTGAAATCCATAACATGGAAATATATATATATATATATAATAAAAGAACAAATAAAACAAAAGGCTTGTTCTTCGAGAAGATAAACAAAACACACCAAATATTATTAAAAGAAACTAGAGGATGAAGAAAGAATGTCCAAATTAACACAATCAGAAAAGAAAAGGATGATATTTGTTCCTTGGGAACAGATACCAAGGAAATCCAGAGAATCTTTAAAAACCTGTACTCCGCCAGAGCAGGGAAAATACCAGTGTCTCTGGGGGCAAGGATGAGATGCACCAAAAGAGAGCCACAACAGCCTGATACCTTGCATGGAACAGTGTGTGGCTTGCCAATCTTATTCCCCCAGTAGCCTCCCCACACAGGGATGATGGAAAGCTTGGCCAAGATGATGGCCCCTCGGATAGCAGTAGCTACCTCCTTGGAGCACTTAACATCAAGACCAGCGTGACCATTGTAGTCCCCAATAGCGACAGAAGCCTCGAACCTGGTCCGCTGGCCAGCCCGTGTCTGCTTCTGCACTGACATGATCTTGAGAACCTTATCCTTTAGGGATGTGCCTGGGAAAATGTCATTAATCTTGGATTCCTTAATGGGCAGGGAGAACAGATAAATCTCCTCCAAGGACTTGATCTTCATGTCCTTAACCAGGTGGCCCAGCTTGGTGACCTGTATCCCTTCCTTGTCTTTGGCGTTACCTCCACAAGCCCGGCAGCCTCAACCACAGCCAGGGCCTCAGCCATGATCGAGGCCCCTAAGACTGCTGTCGAATCCTCCAGGGAAACTGACATGGCCTCCTAATCCTGGGCCTCTGTATCCTCCGGGCCCTCTGGCTGAACCTGCGACATCCCAAGGAAAAAGCAGCAAGGTGAGATATTTTAAAGAAACAGAGCCTTATTCATAATAGCCAGAACATGGAAACAGCCTAAGTGTCCCTCAATAGAAGAATGGATAAAGAAACTGTGGTACATATACACTATGGAATACTATTCAGCTATTAAAAACAAGGAATTCCCAAAATTTGTGGATAAATGGATTGAGCTAGAAATGATCATAATGAGTGAGTTAACCCAGAAGCAGAAAGACTCAAATGGTATATACTCACTTATATCTGCATATTAGCCCAAGGGGCATGTCCCACGAAAGCCTTCACTTACCAGGAAACTGAGACAGAGGGGAGGACATTCTAGTGGGACTCTAGATGAGAGAATCATGGGAGAATGGCAAAGTAGAAGGATCCAGAGGGTCCTAGAAGCCTACAAGTAGAACATTATGATAGGCAGATTTGGGCACAGGGGTCCCGCTCAAACTAAGGCACCAGCCAAGGACAATACAGACGGTAAACCTTAAACCCCTACCCAGATCTAGCCAATGGACAGAACACTCTCCACAGTAAAGTGGAGAGTGGGATATTACTTTCTCACATACTCTGGTGCCTCACCTTTGACCATGTCCCCTGGAGGGGGAGACCTGGTGGCACTCAGAGGAAGGACAGCAGGTTACCAAGAAGAGACTTGATACCCTATGAACATATACAGGGGGAGGTAATCCCCCTCAGGAACAGTCATAGGGGAGGGGAATAAGGGGAAAATGGGAGGGAGGGAAGAATGGGAGGATACAAGGGATGGGATAACCATTGAGATGTAACAAGAATAAATTAATATGTGTCTTTAATCCCAGCACTCAGAAGTCAGAGTCAGGTATATCTCTTTGAGTTGAAGGCTATTCTGGTTTATAGACTAAGATCTAGGTGAGCCAGAATTAAAATATAGATACCCTGTCTCAAAACCAAAAAAGGAACAGTAATTTATATGTTTTTCAAACGAAGAAAATAACTGAAAAAATTACAGTAAGAAAAATAGCAAACATCATAAAATAACACAATGCCAAGCAGGAAAGACATATAGAATTATTTCAATGAGAACATAGGGTTGCAATTTATTAAATTATTTTGTATCTCCTATTTTTCACTGTGTCTTTCTTCTTTTATCATTTGGATCTTCAATTTCCTTTCACTTAGGTGTTACTTGTTCTGCTATGCATTAGAAAAAAATTCTCACATCAATCTCTTTGTTTCTGTAACTAAGTCTTATGGTATTAATAAAAAAGGCAATTAAAAAAGTGTTTTTAATCCTGTCTATGGAGGTGTTTAAGGTGTGCTTGTTGTGTCACACTTGCATCAGTATATTGCACAGGGGAAAGAGGCTATTTCTTTTGTTTAATTAATTAATTCATATCTCAATTATTATCTCATCCCTTCTGCCCTCCCATTCCTCCCTCCCTCCCGCTTTCCCCCACTCCCCTCCCCTATGACTGTGACTCAGGGCGACCTCCTCCCCCTCTATATGCTCATAGGATATCACGTCTCTTCTTGTAGCCTTCTATTCTTCCTCTGAGTGCCACCAGGCCTCCTGATCAAGGAGATGTGGTCAAACATGGGGCACCAGAGTTCATGTGAAAGCCAGTCCCCACTTTCCACTCAATTGTGGAGAATGTTCTGTCCATTGGCTAGATCTGGGTCGGGGTTCAATGTTTACTGCATGTATAGTCCTTGGCTGGTGCCATAGTTTGAGCAGGACCCCTGGGCCCAGATCCACCCATCATAATGTTCTTCTTGTAGGTTTCTAGGACCCTCTGGATCCTTCTATTTCCCCCTTCTCCCATGCGTTCTTGCCTAAAGTCCCAATAGGATGTCCTCCCCTCTGTCCCACTTTCCTGATAAGTGACATGGGACATGCCCCTTGGGCTAGTGTCTAGATATAAGTGAGTATATACCATTTGACTCTTTCTGCTTCTGGGTTAACCCACTCATTAAGATCATTTCTAGTTCAATCCATTTGCCCACAAATTTCTGGAATTCCTTGTTTTTAATAGCTGAGTAGTATTCCATAGTGTAAATGTACCACGGTTTCTTTATCCATTCTTCTATTGAAGGACACTTAGGCTGTTTCCATGTTCTGGCTATTATGAATAAGTCAGCTATGAACATGGTTGAGTAAATGTTCTTGTTGTGTGCTGGAGCTTCTTCTGGGTATGTTCCAAGGAGTAGAATAGCTGGGTCTTGAGGAAGCTCTGTTTCCTGTTTTCTGAGAAAGCACCAGATAGATTTCCAAAGTGGTTGTACTAGTTTGCATTCCCACCAGCAATGAAGGAGTGTTCTAAAAGAGGCTATTTCTAAGCTCAGTATTCTCACCTATGAACATCTGTATTATTAGTAGCCTAACATTCTGTGAAAATAGTGAGACCATCAGTCTGATTCCAGCCAGGCCTAGATGGGCTCCCCGAATGGTAAATAAACTAGACTAGAAGAACCTGGCCTAGCCTTGTGGGGCCCTGGTGGGAGTGAGTCCAAGAGAGATGACCCTTGTATGAGGACAGTGGGACAGGCTAGGCGAGGTGCATGCTGAAATGATTACTAGATGGGTGCCAGCAGGCCTGGACAGGGAGGTAGCCTGAGTTGACCATCAGCCTGGCACTGTCTAAGATGATTCTTGCATTAGTGGGGCATAGCCCTCCTAAGACCACTCAGAGACCTCAGGCACTACTAAGAGGAGCAAGTAAGTGGTGGAAAATGGAAGAGAAAAAGTAACAGAAAGATGTGAGAACAATGAAAGAAGGCAGCCTTGGAGACTCCAGGGTAAAGAGGCCTGATGAGAATAGGTGGTAATACTATGTGGGACTATAGTAGGGTTCTGGCCTATGCCATCACATGTAAGGGCCACATCTGAGTCTGTGCAGCAACAGAGGTTTGGTACCACCAAAGGCTAGGCAGAAGTCCCTGGTCTGGGATGACACCCAGGGACATGTTGATGTCTGAGGGCTGTGAAGAACTGGTCCCACCCCTCATGGTAGAGTTGGCCCAGGGGATGTGGGAACAGGAGTGATGACCCCACCACTAGCCAGGTGCAATACTTCGGAGAGCGATATACATATTGTGGGAGTTGTGGGTGAGTAGATCTCGAGAACACAGGCATGGTTAGGGCTGGATGGTTCTACAGATCCAGAGCTACAGAATATCCATGACACAGGGCAACAATAGGATATCTGAGAGGAGTCACAGTTATTTCAGTATTGATCGAGTAGTAGAAGCCTGAGGCCTCTTACCAGACAAATGAGTCATTGCAATGAATATTTGTAAGCAAGAAATGTGGACAAAAATTATACTGTCAGACAGACTGTGACAGTGCAGTTTCCACAGAGAGTTTTTTCGTCTGCTGTAAGGAAGGTGGAGGGTGGGTACTAATTCTGCTGTAAGGAAGGGTGGAGGGTGGGTACTAACTGGGTGAGGGGGGGATGAATGAGATTGAGGTGTACAATGCAGAATTCACAAGGAACTTATAAAAACGTAAAAATGCTTTAATAAAGGAGATTTGACTGTAAATATTAATTTAACTGGATGATTACAGGATGAAAAAAAAAGTAAAGTAAAAACTTCTGTAATTTATGACAATCAGAGAGGCTTTATCCAGCAACTGATAGAAACAATTCAGACTCACTGTGAAACATTAGGCAAAACTTAAGGAATCCTGGGAGAAGAGGAGAAAGAAGACTGTAGGAACCGGAGGGGTCAAGGATATGACACGAAATTCCATAAAATCCATTATTCTAGGCTCATCGGAGCTCATAGAGACCAAACTGACAATCAGGGAACCTGCATGGGCCTCGTTGTGTACTTTAGTCTTCTTGAGGGACGTCTGACATTGGATCAGGCACTGTATCTGATTCTCTTGATTGCTTTTGGGACCCTTTACTGGGTTGCTTGTTCCACCTTTAATATGAGGGGTGGTACCTTGTCTTACTGCAACTTGTTATGCCATATTTGGTTGTTATCCACAAGAAGAAGGCCTATCCTTTTATGAAAGAAAACAGAGGAGAAATGGATATTTGGTGGATTGGGAGTTGGGAGGGAAGAGAAACTGGTCAGGATATAATATATAAGAGAAAAATAAATAAATAAATCATAAAAATTATTTAAGGTATGTAAAAGGTGACAGGGAGGATGTATATGGCATTAAGATTTCCCAGGTCAAATTTCAAGAGATTGATATAAAACATCTGTTCTTGATGGAGCTGTGGATTTGCCTTTGGCAACATTTACAAACACTGGTTTAAGCATGGGAATACAATCAAGTTTAGTTAAAAGTGTGAAGTTTTGCTCAAGATTTATCTACAAACATTACATAGTATTTAAATATACCACACTGCTGTAACTTATCTTCTTGGTGTTCAATAAAAATACATAGAGAGTACACTAATGTTGTTAGAGGGATTAAGACTGCACTCTGTTGGGGATTGGGACAGATGCTGGTACTCACTGCTGGATTCCAAGTGAACCACTGAGTGTGGTATGGAAGACTGGGGGTATGGAAAGACCCAGAGGGTTTATGAACCCCACAAAGAGACCATTAAGGGTAGCAGATATGGACCTAGGGGAGCATTCACAAACTGTTGAACCAACTAAGGACAACAAATATAGTAAACCAAAACCCCTGTTCAGATTTAGCCAATGGTCATCTTATAATCCATGATTGTGAGGAGAGTGAGAACTGTCTCTGACAAACTCTGGTGCCCCTGATTTGATCACTTCCCCTTGCAAGCACGCAGAGGAAGAGGAAGCAGGCTATCTGGATGAGAAATGATGGGCTGTAGTCATAAGGTGAGGCAGGAGATCCCCTCTTTCAGAGATCTAGGGGAGTGGATTAGGGCAGAAGAGGGATGGAGGGTGGGAACAGGAAGATAAAAGCTAGCGGATAACAGTAGGGATGTAATCTAAATAAGTTATAATAAATTAAAATAAAATATAGAGAATATTTTCCTCCTTTCCCTGCAAGGTTAATTAGATAACAGAGGACTGTCATCTGTTGAAATTCTCTGTAAACCTGATCTCCTGTCCAAAGAGGCCTTGTGATCCCCATGTGATAAACTTTAACAAGTGTGCAGTCTACAAAGAGCATGGTCAACCCAGAAAAAAATTTTCCTCAATGCTTCTGTGCAAATCCACAGAATACCATTGGCATTCCTCCCACTGATGGAACAACTGATAAAATGAAGGTTAAAAGAATCAGAGGTGCCTCTTATGTCCAAGGACTTGAGGACCAGATCTTTGGATGAGTGTGAAGATAAAAACGTGTGTGTGTGTGTGTGTGTGTGTGTGTGTGTGTGTGTGTGTGTGTGTGTATAACCACTTAAAATGTATAACGAGAGACTAAAATGAGTGGTAAGCTTTTTAAGTGTCCAAGGGATTGTAGTCCTCAGACATTATGTATAAGTCTATATGAGATGTTATTTAGACAATTATGTCTCAATAATTATTGTGTTCTTATTTTTCTGTTTTCTTGTTTTTATTTTTTATTTATCATTATTGAGAATAGATTTGTCTCCATACAATACACTCAAATCACAGTTTTCTCCTTCCAGCATTCATCCCAGGCCCTTCTCCACTCTGCTTTCCTTTAGCTTTACCCTCTTTTCACATCTTCTTCAGAGAAAAGAAGACCTCCAAGAAACAGCAGCCACACAGGAAAAAAACAAGATACAAGGCAAAAGCCCTTCTATTACACATGGACATGGCAACTTAATGAGAGGAAAAGAGTCTTAAGATCAGACAAAAGAACCAGATACATGACTTCAGATGTAGGCTTAATTCAAACATTGCAGGGACTACCTGCAACCAAGAGAAATATGTTAGTTTTAAACTAAATTCAAAAGAATAAAATTTGTCATTCTCTCTAGAAGCTTATGTGAGATAGATCTCACACTGTAATTCTAGCCACTTCAATAGTTATCAAATTGTCTGAAAATAGGTCCCCTGTTTATTACTGTCAAGCTGAGATTTTTGATGCAAAATACAAATTAGGAGGCTCCAGTAAGGAAATTGATTTGGACAAATTATATTTGTCCAAATCTACTTTTATGGCTTTTCTTCATTCTCTGTTGTGAATCCCTCATAATAAGTTTGGTTGAATTGTAGCAAAAATTAAAGTAACGGTCTCAGAGTTTAATGGCAATTAAATTAAGGGTTGTAATTGATAAAGAATTGGATCCTCTAACTTCAAATGGGGATGTATGGGAAGATCTATTGAAAATGAAGACTCTGAAAACTTAGATATTCAAGGATTTATGTATTTTTGACCTAGAAAATCAATTCTTCATTCTCTCTTAAACAAGAAGTGCTTTTCTTTGAAGGCAGTTCTATGCAGGACAATACTGATGTCCCTTAAGACCACCAATAGCTGCCTCTAGACCTATAACTTAGACTTAAAGCAAATCCAAGGAGGGCTGTTACACTGCTAAAGAGATTAGCAAGTTTGCTAACTCATTCAATGAGAATCTGGAGAATATGTATAGGAATGTATTTAAAGAGTGTGGAATAATGGTGGAAGCAACAGAAAATTGGCACAGGGTGAATGTATTGATGTGGTCTCTCTGAGTAGAAATTTTAGGTTTAATAGGAAAGCTTGTAGAGTTAAACAAAAGTCAAAAGCTTATTTGAATGGTTGTGTGAAGCATTGATCATAAGACAGCTAAAGCAAAGAAGTTGGAAATTTTAAGGCTCATGGAAGTTGCAATAGTAGAATCAGTATGATGTGTAACACTGAATTATTCCAATGGGAAGGTGCAGAACACACATCTTTCACAAATCATATAAGATTTAAATTGGTGAGAGGCATACCAATACGTTTTAAGAACTTTATTGTTGCCCTCAGTCTTGTGCCAGACCTTTGGAAGGGAAATTCTGGTTCTCAGTTAGATGAGTTAAATACAAGAGGTTCAATTGTGGCCCAGAAGGGACCAGGTGGTAGCACTGAATCACCAGAAGTAAGATGATTGCTCTTATTGCAATGGGCATCACACAGACATAATGGACAGCACAGAGAGACTATTATGGTGGCAAGACTTAGATGGACATTTTAATACTGGCTAATTAATCATGGCATTTTCAGATATCAGATTGATAAAACACGTCATGAATTTTTGTTTGATGTGTATAAGAACAAAAATCCTCAAACATCCTTAGTTGTGTATGTCATTCCAGTCTATTTACCAAGTGACTTAGAAAGCTTCTAACTTGTATGGGTCCTGGGAGAGGGATCTTCAGTAGCTCCAAGCTTCTGTGCATGTTTCTTTACCAATAGGTCAAATTATCCAGCAGACCTGATACTACTTGAGGTGTCAGTGTCAGATAATAAAGCCATTTGCAGCCTTTGTGAGTCCCACTTAGATGAATCACAGAGGACACTTTGGAGATTTTGGAGCAAAGCTCTATCATCATCTGTAAACAGCAATTATCCCTTTGAAAAACAGCTCTAGGCCTACTATTAGGCCATTGTGGAAACTGAACCTTTGACAGTGGCCACTATTGTGGAAGTTTGGGGCCTAAACTCAGTTTTTTTTTTTTTAGCATGTTTTTGTTTTAATCTTAGGTGTAGAATGTAGAATATGGGGCTCCTTTAGTTTGTCCACAGGTAATAACAGTCTTATAAGAGGGTATATGGTTATTGTAAGCAGGGAAATGTCTCATGTGGGGGCATGGCAAACATCTTGTGTAGACTTTGAAGAGATATAAATATGAGAGCCCTGAGAGACAAAGGGAGGAGGGCTGCAAGAGTAGGCTTGGAGAAGACAGAGGAGGAAGAAAGGGCCACTGCATTTTCTGTTGCTGGGTGAATATCCTGATGATGGAAATGGATATTTCCCAAAAGAACCTGATGACTCTAAACAACAGGAAGTAGCCAAAGAAAACTTTGTACCTTCTCCCCACTAACCTTCATTTTCTCCTACCTGGTGTTGGGGCATTGGAAAGTATTTGGGTAGAGAAGGGAGAAAAACACATAAGAAAGCAAAATAAAAATAAAATAAAAAAATATGCTTACAGACCACCAACTTACCATGTGACTTGAGGTGCCTATCTGAACCACCAAATCATAAAGTAGAATGTGCACAGCAGCAATCTAGTATAAACGGGAAGTGGAACATATGTGATTCTTCCAGATCAGGTCCTGAAGGGACAAGCAAATTACATAAAGAAGTTACACAAATGTCTATGGTTTGCACTCCTGTTACAATGAATCTGCTGCCAAACCTATATCTTCATGGGATGTTCCCTATTATTCTCTGATTGAGAAGAGAAAACTCAGGCCTGGTTCACTGATGGTTCTGCATATTGTATAGACACCGCCCAGAACTAGGTAGCAGCAGCATTACAACCTCTTTCTGGGAAATCCCTGAAAGACACCAACAAAGGAAAAATCTTCACAGTAGTTAAACATTCAGGTAGAATACATAGTCACACATTTTACTTGGCAGGAGAAAAGGTTAGATGTGCAATTGTTCACTGACTCATGAGCTGTAACCAATGGATTGTCTTAATTGTCAGATACTTAGAAAGGGTATGATTGGAATTTGGTAGAGAAGTATGTGGCTAGATCTATACAAATGGGTGAAGGCTTTGAAGACATTTTTGTGCCAAGTAATGATAATCAAAAAGAATCTTCAGCTGAAGGGGGTTCAATAATCAAGTAGATAAGATTATTCATTCCGTAGACAGACAGCATCTTTCATAGTCATTCCTGACATTTTCCAATAGGCCTCCACACGAAGTGGCCATGGTGGTAGAGATGGAGGTTATACATTGGCTCCACAATATGGACTTTCACCCACCAAGGGTAACCTGGCTATATTAGATTCTTAGTCTAAGATGTGTTAACAACAGACATGAGACTGACCAACATACATGGTATTATTTCACAGGATGACCCATTAGAACCCTAATGGCATGTTGACTACACTGTATCTTCCCCTCTGCAAAAAACATTTTGTTTTTACTGGAGTAGATATGTATTGTTATGGATTTACCTTTCCTTCATGTAATGCTTTTGCCAATAATACTGCACACAAATGTACAGAATTCCAAAGCTATCCACTAGTTTTGCTATGTTCCTCCTCATTTGTAAGCAGCTGGCCACATGGAAAAGTCGGATGGCATTTTGAAGACATAGTTCACAGCACCAATTATTTGAATTCATTCAGCAGGATTTTCCAGTAGGTGATATATGCTCTGAATCATCACCCAGTATATGGTAATATTTCTCCTATAGCCATACTACATGGGTCCATAAATCAAGGGGATACTGATACCCTAGTATCCTTCTAAAATAACTTTGCTTTCTGTTCCTATGACCTTAAGTTTTGCTGGTGTAAAAGTTTAGGTTCCAGAGCAGTGAGCACGCCTTTCAGGAGACACAGTCATTCCACTTAACTGGAATCTTAGATATTCCCCTGGTCACTTTGGTCTTCTGACACCTTACATCAGCAGGGAAAAAAAAAGGAATAACCATGTAAGGAGAGGTGATTGATTTAAATCACCATGGGGGAAATTGGATTGCTTCTCCAAAGCGTAGAGAAGAATGATTATGTCTGTATTTCAGGATATCCTATAGGGAGTCTTTTGGTGCTACAATGTCTTGTGGTTAAAGTTAGAGGGAAAGTATAACTGCCTAATTTTGGCAGGATGATAATAATCACAGATCTGTCAGGAGTGAAGGAATGAGTCACTCCTTCAGAAAAAGAGATAATAACTATCAAGGGAAGAATTGGTGAGTTATCCCATAGGGAAATTACTGTTCCCGTGGAACTATGTTTCACTAACTCTTCTCCATCATGAAGGATTGTTTTTTTTTCTCAAACCATAAGACAAAACAAATCCTTCCATTCTTAATGCCTTTCATTAGATAGTCTGTTATATCATTAAGAAAACAAATTATGCAACAAATCTCAAAATTCAACAGAGCAAATGTTATAAACACATTTTAGAGGACACAGTTAAAGAAAACTAGCATGTGCTTTTTGGAAGAATCAATATTGTTGACATAAGCAAACATTAAAAGTGACTTATTGATTTAGTCCAACATCTAGCCACAGACTAAGTTATCTTCAATAAAAGTTAGCAAATTGTGCATTGATAAACTACTGGCCTCGAGACCCAATGCAATCTTAGAACCAAAACAATGACAACAAAAACAATGTCAGTGACAGCAACAACAATAAAAGCAACGACAGCCCCCAAGAAACAAAGCCAATAGAGTAACATTATTTGTCTTCCAGAAATGCAATTAAAAGATAATGATGCTGAAGATAATATTCTCAAATCATCGGACACAGAGAAATCCAGATGATACTGACCTAGTTTTATCCCTACTGGCTAGATTTCACAGGACAAGAAGAAACTGCACTGTCTACTGCTTTTAATTTTAACACTCTTCATAATACCCCAAAATATAAGACTGGAAACAACAGAGATGTCCATGATCTTGTTCATAGATTAAGATATTGTGCTAGAAAATTATGGTAGCACTATTCAGTTCTTTAAAAATGAAGAAGAAACAAAGGATAAAAATGAAATGTAGAAAAAGTATAATTCCCAAACTTAGTATGTTTCCAAATGTCCTTCTAAATGTTTATATTCACATATATAGATTCCTGTCATTCTCAACCTGGTGCAGAGAAACTTCACTTGGCAGAAGATAGTGTTCAGTTTAGAAACAGATTCTTGGTGAAAGTGCTGAGAACAAAAGACTTATGAGCGCTAAGCCCAAAATAATACATTTGCATTATCACATCCAAAGCTCCAAGTACCTTATAGAGGAAAATGTGTAAATAATCTCAGAACAGTAGAATGGGGAAGAGGAGAATGCAGGTACAAAATGAGCATGACAAACTTGATACTCAGCAGTTATAAATCCCTGCACAAGTCTGGACCTTCCAACAGTCTATCATAAATAGTGGAGGTACCCACAAGCCACAAAACTTTATAAGGACCTAATGATTATCAATGGCTACTAGAGGAGGAGGTGAGAGTTCTTTGAACAATATAGTACTGGGGAATTAGGATGATGAAGGAGTTCAGAGTGAGATAAATGAATAAAAGAAGGTAATAATTGTGAATATAATCAGTATAACTTTTATTTATATGTGAAATTCACAAACTAAAAATTGAAGCAATAATACAACAGTTGCGATTTATAAGCATATAGATGTGACAAGAGGTCATTATATTTAATAAATAAAGCAGCTGTAGGAAAGGTGAGGGGCATATAACATCACTTATACTTTATGTAAATTTTTTTTTACAGAATTTGAGAGTAGAACATCAATTCCTAGCAAGTAGAAAGGGAGGAGAGATAGAGGAACAAAGAAGTTACATTAGATGATTACTAATAACTTGTCATTCCTTTATATCACCAAACTGGGAGAAAATTACTTAGAGATACTGCTGGATGCCTAGCCTTTTGTTATCATTTGCTCTAAAATGGACATGAAGTGACAATTTCCATTCTTTAGGGAGGAAAGGTCACAAGTTTCTAGCCTTTATCCCCATCTTGCTGTATCCCTCCCATATATCTAAGTGAAGTGTGGTGAACGTCAAATGGATGCCATCAATTTGCTATCAGGAGTGAGTCAGATGAGCATTTTCAGTGTAAGGGAAGTATGTAAAGGAAGTGAGCCTTGAGTTTTCACTTTAGTAAATGATGACTCTAAGGCAGTTCAAATCCAGCACAG
Organism: Acomys minous; assembly: GCF_964271855.1. NCBI lineage: Eukaryota > Metazoa > Chordata > Mammalia > Rodentia > Muridae > Acomys > Acomys minous. The sequence continues at coordinate 82,382,525 of NC_140484.1, forward strand.
ATTCATGTAGAAAAAGAAATGAATTCTAAGACATGAGGTAGCTGAGTGAGCAAGGTTAACTGAAGAACATCTGACTTTATGCCAATCTCATTGTGACTCATGTTATACTTACTTGATAGTGACTTCTGATATTTAATTAAAATCAATTAAGCCACATGTTCATGAGTTGGAGAGTTATAATAGCCTCCCACTCCATCCTTCAGATGTTATCATAGAAACCAAAACCAAAGTGTTCAAGGTTGCTATAAGCTTGCCTCTTAATTTGCCATGGTGATGATAAAGAATGGGGAGGCTAGAACACTTCTTGAGTTAAAAAGACTTTCTACTATTGCAGAGGAGCCAGATTCAATTTCCACCACACATATGACAATTTACTATGGTCTGTAACTCCAATTCATGGAGAACTGTCTTCCTACTTTGTTGGCAAAAGCCTGGGAAAGTCCATGTGGTCGCATGGGGAGAGGAAGAAGGAAGGCAGAGGTAGGAAGTGAGAGGGAAGGGGAGAAAATAAGTAGGAAAAAGGGCAAAGAGGCAAGAGGTGGAAGAAAGAGGAAGAGAAGGGGAGGAAGAGAGAGTTAAGGTACATTTAACTTCATAAGCTAGATTTGTATGTGTTAGTAAATTTCATTGTATTTGTAGAAAAGATTGGCAAGAGAACAAAATTTACAAAGAAAAATAATTTTGGAAATTTCCTGCTGAACTTCAAGACAAAGTCCCAACACTAACAGTCATGATTGCTGTTGATAATATTGATATTTGCTCTGAGCATCAGAACCTGCACCTGTGGTTCATGCTGTGACATTGGAAGCCACAGGTCAACCACATTCATAGTCACAGGTTTCTTAGAATAATCTTGTCCATGGGACATTATCTGAAAAATTTTCACCTTTCACTTGTATGCATTCTAATGATAATTTTTGAAAAAAAATAGGCTCCAGTTACTCTGCTTTTTATGAATTCCTTAGTTTTTGTGGGCCAAAAGCAGAGAAAACATAGGCTGTCAATTACACAGAAAAGGAAATTCTCTGGTATGTAAGAATATACAAATAGCATGTTATACAGGGTCCGTTTGTGTACTGAGGCATCCATGCAACATTCACCAAGATGATGAGACACAAACAATAGGAAAGGTGAAAATCAGACTGACTGAAATAAATAAATAAACAAAAAATATTATAAATGAAATATTAGGTCATTGTATATGATGTAAATACTTTTGTAATGCAATTTTGTTGAAGAAGTTCTAACTCCATTAAATAATTAAATGGTTTAGAAATAATCGGGAGGCTGTGGAGAAATCATTGAGTGTGTAAGTCTCAATTTTTCATGTTACAATTTCCAATAGATGTGCAGAGAAGTCTTGGGAAATTGGCAAAGCACTGCCCTTATATATGACCTAGACATGAAACTGGAATTTAAAAAAACAGCTTGTGTTTTAACAGAGTAGAAACTGCTTTCAGATTGAATAAGATATTTTATTTTTATTATTTTTCTTTCTTATTGCCTGGCACATTCATACATTTACATAATGAATCATAGTCATAGTCATTTTCACAATTAATTCCCTTTTATCATTCCTCTTATCTCCCAGTGCAAACTTGGGAGAGAAAAATCTATGCTTCTAGGTGTATGCTAATACACACAGATTATGTTATGTATCTAGATATAATATTAGAAAAGCACACACTTTGAAACGACTAGAACTGGAGATATGAGTGAGCAGAAATGTTCTTGTTTAGTAAAAAATGTTAATGGCCAATTGCACTGCCAGACAAACTTCTTTTGTAATGGTTAAAAACTGTGTCTTAGAGCTTTATTAATAAAATAACTGAAAAAATTAATTAAAGTTGATATCACTAAAAATACAAAAGATTATACTTAAATGTACACAGTGAAAATAAAGAGCATGTCCAAAATAAATCTAGAAGTATCAAAATTATAGTAAAGAGATGCTTGATTACTATGTTCGTGGATTGAGAGTCTCAAAAGTCTCTCCAAATGGTCAGTTTACCTTTAGCTGGCACCATCATTGTTGGAATCAAGAATCTGCCAGCAGTAAAGGACGCATAACTGTCTCTTGGTTCTCAGCTTCAGAGGCCTCAGTCCGTGAGAATAAGGAAGGCAAGTTGCAGTTGAGTAGTTCACACCCCACAAAGCAGAAAATAATCAGGGTGTTTGTTTGGCTTTCTTTTGTGATGGTGTCCAAACTCTAGACCAATAGGAAAGCATTGTGAACATTCAGCATGGTGCCACTTACTAGATAGGAAGAGAAGCAATATCAAGGATCCCAATCAACTATGTTCAAACTTGGCAAAGCACGAGGTCTACTCACTCAGGAGCTTTATAAGACATGAGGAGTCAGCCTTGGAGTGTCAGCTGGTCCTGCAGTTGTGTGATGAGCCATAGGGATGTGTGGCCTTTCCAGTTGTATTCTTTCTTCCCAAGGCTATTTCTTTATGGTGCTTTCCTGGACTGTGTGGCCTCTGCTGTTCCTTTTGCAAGTGTAGGACCTGGCAAGCTTCACTTAGATATCCTTTTACCCCATCACAGCAGGAGCCAGGACCAGAAGGAGCAGTGGACTGGCTAGGAAAGGATAATAAACGGAGTGGTTTTAGAGCTCTACTAGATGAGAAAGAAAAAGCACAAACTGAAATGATTCAGAATACATGCATGGGTACAACTACTATCTATCGATTAAACATAAACTTGGACTTAAAAGGAAGAGAAGTATTTTGGCAAAATATGTCCAGCATCTGAACAATATCTAAAAGCTAAAAAAAACTTTCTTGAGAAGATGGAACAGTCTGTAGACCTGGAAACTTGGGTCAAATGTGGACACCTGTGTTATGGAGAAGTCAGTTCTCCTCAGTGTCATCATTTGCAGGACACTTGCCCTTGTTTGTTGGTGTGTGTGTGTGTGTGTGTGTGTGTGTGTGTGTGTGTGTGTGTGTGTGTATGTGTCTTATAATGGTTCCAAAACTCCCAAGGAAATCTGGTTGTTGAGCTCATTGGCAGAGCACTTAACACACAAATATCTTCACTAGACAAATTTCTTTAAAGTGAGCATGTGATATTTACACTGTGATGCTGTCAACTGCCTGATTCTAGTTGCATTATATAAATAAAACATATTATATATCACATATTATGTATTAAATGTATATTAAAATAATATGCCACTTTAAATACTGATGTACTGGTAACAATGCAAAAATTTTCTAGTAAGCTTTATCCATCAGTGATCTTAACCAGAGTAGGTATACTAGTTTAATTTTAGAATGTTATGTCAGGTTTGAATTTAACAATTTAGCCTATGTTCCTTATTCCAGTTTGACCTTTTTCTTTCTCCTCCTTCCTTCCTTCCTTCCTTCCTTCTTTTTTCTGAGACAGGGTTTCTCTGTGTAGACTTTATTGTTCTGGGCTCACTCTGTAGACCATGGTGGCCTCCAAAACATAGTAATCCACTTGCATCTGATTACCTGCGTGTTTGGAAGAAAAGCCTGCACCGTCATGCCCAGCTCTCGTCTGAGTTTCAGACTTTTTGTCCTAACTTTTCTGACACACACACACACACACACACACACACACACACACACACACATTACAGTGCATAATTTTACTTTGCTATTGATTTATTACATGCCTATTATCTGAGTTGAGATTTCTGATTGGCATCTAAAGCTCATTGGTTTTATTTTCTCCTGTTGTTTTCCATTGTCATGAAATTTATCATTAACAGTTGGGTTTCCTTTTGTATTGATTGACCACTCTTTTATTTTGCCACATTTTCTATTGAGATGTTTGTCTTTTTCTTATCAATTTCTGGTCATTTTTATTTCTATACTAGGTACAGGTATTTCAGGCTATAACTCTCTACCTCATTCCTAATTTTCTGGTAAGATTTTTTTTTAATTTTAATATAACTTAATTTTGTATTACACCATTTTAGGGTTATGGTCTATCCATTATATAAGAAGTTTTCCAGCCAAGAATGGTGGAGCTTACTTTTAATCCCAGTATCCAGGAAAGAGATGCAGGGGGTTCTCTAAGTTCAAGGCCAGCCTGGTGAACAGAGTAAGTTCTAGGAAACACAGGAGTACACAGGGAAAGCCTGTCTGAAAAGAAAAATTAAAAAATGAGGGTAAGGAGAGTGGTTCAGTGCATACCTGCAATCTCTATGCTGGGGGGTTCTGCAAAAAAGAGAGAGGAATTTGCAGGGATCGTTGATCAGCCACTCTAGCTGAGAGAATAAGCCATAGATTCAGAGAGAACTTGTTTCAGGACAAAAAAAAAAAAAAAAAAAAAAAAAAGAAAAGAAAAAACAGAGTCAAAACAATCCACAGTGAAGAACAATAGAGGAAGGTACCATAAATTGGCCTATGCTTGCCGACACACACACACACACACACACACACACACATGCACACACACATGCATGCATGCACATGCACATACATTACACAACATTAGACCACAGAACTTATTGTTAAAAACTTATTTTTATTATTTTAAATCATGTATATATATCTGTGTCCAGGTATGTGCATCTGAGTGCAGTTCCTGTGGCGTCGAGAAGATGGTGTCCTTTTAGAGCCTCTAGAGAAGTTACAGATGGTCGTGAGCTCCCTAAAATTAGTGGTAGAAATTAACCTTGGGTTCTATGAAAGAACAGTAAGCACTCTCAACTTCTAAGCCACCTCTCTAGCCCCCAACTTTACATTCTGATTAGCATTCTATTCACAAGCAACCAATGCAGTGTACAAAATAAATGAGAATATGTTGCCAATGTAAAAAACAAATTAAAATTTATTCCAAAGTTTCAATATAATTCAGGACAAAGAAGTTATTGACACATTCCTATGACACAATGGTTCCTCACACTTTAGCCGAAGCCCTATTTACATTGTAAAGTATAGGTGGAATTTTAGGAAAAATTTCTCTTCTTTATCATCATATCTCTCTGTGTGCACTGGATTTATATTCAAGTCCACAGAAGAAATATTTAAGCACCATGCCATAGCCAATGGAATACCATAGACTATGACAGCATTTAGAGTAAAAAATTTTCTCCATGAGTTTTATGTATATCTGTTATTTATATTTACAGAATGACCAGGCCTTGTTGATTGAGCCAACTTTTATCGGTGTCTTTTAGGCTAGTAAGATGAGCCCCATGAACTGCAGCTCCAAGAAACTTAAAACAAATGCTCCTTTGTTGTTTTAAATGACTTTCCAAATGGTCTATTTTTACCAATAAAGACTCAGGATCCAGATGCTGGGGTGAAAATCTGCTAGCTCAGAGCAGCAGTGAAAGCACCCAGCTGACTTTCCTATTCAGCGCCACTCTCCATGGAAAAGACCCCAAAGGGTCACTAGCTCAGCTGATAGCTCAGGAGGAGAAGGCCAAAAACAAAACAAAAATATTCCCAAAAATCCCAACACCAAAGCCTAGCTAAGTAAATGCCCAAAAAGCTAAAGGCCAAAGAACTGAAAAGCTGAAGAGCTGAAGAGCTAGAGCTAAAAGTTAAAAGCCCAAGAGCTCCTTTTAGTTCTACTTGCTGTCTTAAATATTTCTCAACTCAAAGTAACTCCTACTCTTTAATACCTGTCAGCTGGTTTCTTGCTCTGCCTTTCACTTAGAGTATCCTGTTTACAGAAAACTCATGGATTATAGGTGTGGGCTATGACTGGAGGAACCAGACCCTAATCACCTATTTACAATAAAAAGAAAGGTCTAAACAAAAGACAGGTTTTTACAGTTCACAATCTCAGGGATCACAACGGGATCAAAGACCTGCAACATTTCCCCCATTTTGTCTAACATTAATAAACTGTTTACTATTTGGCAAAAGAAATTCATCCATAATTTTTTAGTCCATTAGTATTTGGCAACAGATTACAGAATACAGAAGGTATTCTGTAATCTGTCCTATCTTGGTGAGTTTAAAGTTCTGTAACTAAATCATTTTGTACCAAAACTTGCATTACCAATAAAAAAAAAACCTATTGTTAGACCTAAAACATCTTCTAAAATCCTAAACAACTAAGTTTAATTGGAAGACTATAACCATTTAGTCTTCAATTCCACCAGAAATCTTAGAATGGTAACTATTATCTGAATAAACAGGAAGTGCAGAGCAAACAGCTTCCAAAACTATAGAAATGGAAGTTATTACTGGTCACCTGGACAGTTAACCAAGATATATAATGTTGGGGCATCGTGTTCAGCCTTCTGGCTCAGAATATCGGACAGACTGTATTGAGAAGCAGGCATCATGATGAACTTGCCTACCTGCTCCTGGCAAAGCTTGGCAGTCAACACTCCTGCATCCAGTTTGTCCAGCATTCTGTCTGAAGCAAAATCAAGGGCAATTCTTTCCCAGTGGCTATCTTGTAACATGTGAGACAGTCTTCTAAAGGAGAATTTTTTTTGATCTCATTATCTTCTTTGAAGTCAAAGAGTGTGTTGCCAGGAGATGATATGTCATATTACCTAAGAATTCTCAAACTAATAAAACATCTTTCAATGCTATATTCTACAGATCTCTGAGGTTTTGAAAGACCATCTATCTATCTCTAGTATATCCAAATTACTAGTTTCTAGATAAATAGTAACTGATTCCCTTAAAAAACTAGTATCTAACAAAACCACAAGTTTGATTGATTATTAGTTTGCATTTCTTAATTATCCTAAACAGGTTGGGATAATATCTTTCAAAGGACTAGAAGTTCACATTTCATTTTCATGGATTATATAGGTACAATATTTTAAAAAAAGTTGATACATAACTATGTTGAATCCAAAATATAACCTTAATTTTGTATCAATATACAAAGTATCTATAGCAGTGTAACCAATTATAACCTTAGTATTGTATCAACATACTAAGATCTCTAAGAGGAACTTCTAGTCTACCCCTTCTTGTTATTGTTCATAGAAATTTCTATTTCCTCCCTTTGTTTTAATAAAAAGGCAATATATTAACTCTAATGCAGTAAAGCTATTTACAAAAATGAATAAATTTCTGTTAAGCTTTCCACAATGTCCAGCTTGGCTGTATTTAGAAGTTTTAAGATAAGTAGTTTTGAGATGAGAGTTCTTTAAAACGTTCATCATATGAACTCAGAAATTTGAATGTCCTAACCATTCTGTAGTCTGAAGCTGATCTTTGGATGGTGTTTATCAGATTAGTGGCAATTCTAAATAAGCAGAATATGACAGTCAACTCAAGTGTGTGTCATAAGCAGTATATATTCTGAAGCCCATCTTTGGGTTGTGTTTGTCAGCCTAGTGGCAATCCAGACTATGCATTACCATCACCCCAAGAGTGTCCACTGTTTCTGAAGAACTAGGAGCAGAAGAAACATGGAGCGGTTTTTGTTTTTTTCAGTGGATGTTATTATGTAATTCAGGTCGATTCATTGTTGAGGGTCTCATCATCTTTTTGGAAGCCTGAAAAGTTATTGCTAAGAGTGGTAGAAAACCTAAACCTTTTTTTATGAAGTATTTTTAAAATTAATTTATTCATATTACATCTCAGTTGTTAGCCTATCCCTTGTATCCTCCCATTCCTCCCTCCCTTCCGCTTCCCCCCCTACTCCCCTCCCCTATGTCTGTGACTGAGGAGGACCTCCTCCTCCTGTATATGCTCATAAGGTATCGAGTCTCTTCTTGGTGACCTATTATCCTTCCTCTGAGTGCCACCAGGAGTCCCCATCCAAGGGACATGGTCAAATATGGGGCACCAGAGTTTGTCCTAAACATTTTAAGTGCATTATTTAGCAGATTTCAGAAAGATTTGATGACAATAATTTATTAAATACATCCGAGGTACACAAACATTGTTTCTAGATACTTGCTTCAGATTCAAAACTTGAAACTTGTACAGGAAGCTAGATGAAACTTAGTTTTATAATCAGTTAATATTCTTTAGAAATCCTTGTATCATGACATAAAGTTTATATATACATAATAATATTATAGATTTTGGGATAATATACCTTATAAATTAGAGATTAAAATAAAAGCCAAATGATTATGAGATCGGTTGCAACTGAACAATCTCTTATTATTTGTTTTCCTCTGTCCATGTAGGGTGGTTCTTGTGATATGAGACAGAGATTTTGATTTTTCCTTTAAGTAGCACACATGTGTTTAGAGAAGGAGAGAGCCACATTACAACTCCAAAGTCAGATTTAATTTTTTAATTGAATTGGGAGCACATAAAGACCTTTTCCACTTATGTTTGTAGAGGTCAGAAGAGACAAGATGGAAGTAGGCAATACTACTTGGCCAATTTACCTTTTTAAAAATACTTTCTCTTGATGACCCATCCTTTTCTTCAGATGTTTTATTTGTCCATTGATCACCAGATTCCTTACTTAGATATTTCTATTCTAATGGAAAGATTAAAAAAAAACTCTGATTAACCCTAATTCTAGGAATGGGGGTTCTTTTCTTTTCCTTTTTTTAAACGATAACCTTTCTCTTTTTGTTTATCCCCAAGATCTCATATTAATACATATCACAATATAAAACATATTAAAACCTCAAACATTTTAAAAGTTCAGTCACTTTACAAATCCACGTTCCCTTAAAACATTAAAATTTCAAATTCTCTCAACTGTGGACTCCTGTAAAATAAAAATAAATACTTTCTCATTCCAAGAAAGAAGAACCAGGCTGGAATTATATTCTGAACAAGGCAAATCCAACTCCAGCAGTATAAATAATTGAGTGTCCAATGTCTTGGATCTCACTCACAATCTTCTGGACTCTTCCAAAGGACTTGGCACAGCACAGACAGCTTGTGCCATAGGCACAGGCTAGTTCCACTCCATGGCTTCTGCTGTTCTTGGCCATAGTCCTGCTGTCTCCAAACCCCTGGGGTTTCCTACAGCAATCTGGCTGTACTCTCACCACCAGCTTCTCCTGGGCTCCCTTCATGGTGCCAAGCCTCATATTCTCTCTGTGACTCCTTCAATACTGAAGCTTCAGCTGCTACTGAGGTTGTATCTTTACCAGTGGCTGATCTTGGCCTCTCATCTGTTCTCCATGACCTCGTCATCCTTTGAAACTAGTATTACCTGGGAGATTCTTAACACAAGATCAAGTTTGGCTGCAAGTGTAGCTACAGGAATTCTGTCCATCTCTGGAACAGAGTTTCCATGTGCGGTGCCTGAAGAAACACTTCCGAGAAGACTTCACCTCAGTGGAGCTGCTCTCTTCTTAATCACCACTTATTTCCCAATCCTAACTAAGCAGCATCAATGGTTGAGTAAAGCAAAGGCTTCATTTCTGCGATCTGGACCTCTTGTTAACCACAGTTAGTTCTTCAGCTTGGGGGGGGGGTTTCTTTTCTTTTCTTTTTTTTTCTTTTTGTGAGTTATATATTTCCAAGAGCAAAATATTTTTTTTGCAATATAAAAAAGTATTATCTCTCAATTGAAATTTTAAAGGGTCTTTTGAAATTTGAAATTAAGTGTATATTTAATTTGTATATTCATTTGTAGATTGTAAAGGACATTCACTTTAAATTTCAGCCTGCATTTTTCAAATGGCCTTTAAAGTTAAATCACTGTAATTCTTATGTGCCTGCCTCTGTCCCCCATGTAATGGGATTAAAGGTGTGTGCTTTCCAAGTGCTGGGATTAAAGGTGTGAAACACCACACATGGATCTAAGTTTTTCTCTACTTGGAACTTGATCTGTATCAGGCTGGCCTTGAACTCAGAGGTCTGTATGCTCTGTCTTCTAAATGTTGAGATTAAAAGTGTATCTCTCCCATTGTTGGGATTAAAGGTGTGAATCACCACCATCCTGCTCACTGTAACTCTGGAATTTAGAAAGCAAACTATCTTAAAGGGATCTTCCTGTCTCTGCTAGGATTAAAAGAATTGGCTTCCATTACCTTGCTCAATTATTTTTATTGTAGCTCAAATTTCTCAAACTCATAGAGATTTAGAAGTCAAGTTTTATATGTACTGTCCCTTAAAACATTACTTAAAAACATTTCAATTCTTTTAGCTGTGTTTTAAATACAAAACAACAAAAAATATCCTATTTATATGTTAATTTGAACTGAATGACCAAACTGTCTGATGATGAATTATCACCTCTTTCTTTTTTTACTATCACTATTTATTTATTTATTTATTTATTTATTTATTTTTATTATCATGTCTCTGTATTCAGGAGTTCTTTCCTGTTTGAAGCTAATCTTCATAAATTTTTATCTATTCAAGATGTTCTGTCTAGAGTTGTCATTTTTAAAACAACATGCACTAAATCTTTTTTTTCCTTTTTTCTTTTTTTATTAATTTATTCTTGTTACATCTCAATGGTTATCCCATCCCTTGTATCCTCCCATTCTTCCCTCCCTCCCATTTCCCCCTTATTCCCCTCCCCTATGACTGTTCCTGAGGGGGATTACCTCCCCCTGTATATGCTCATAGGGTATCAAGTGCACTAAATCTTTTAATTGTTCTGTGGAAGAGTTTCTCCTACCCTGACAGGGAATGAATGAATCAAATTGGATGTTGTGGCCTGTGGGTGGCCTCCTTGGATGTTTCCCAAAGACAAAGGTTTACCTTGTCAATCTCTTCTTGATCCACACTCATTAGTCCAATCCCTGCCCTTGCTACACATTCTGTATTATCCAGAAATCTGGGCACTTCTTTTTGGGGTATCTGTAAAAAAATCATTGTTTATAGGAAAACCTGGCCTACAATCCTTTTTCAAATGGCCTTGCTTAATACAATTAAAACATCTGCCTTTCTGATTTTTCCCAAGCCTTTTAGGAATTATTTCCCCTATCAGACTGGAATCATAAACATGAAATCCAATATGAGCTGCATGTCTAATCCATTCCTTTACAGGTGGTGATCTTGCTTTTAAAGGTCTAATTACTTGTTTGAATTCTGTATTCATATTTTCAAAAGCCCAAGTTTCAATTAGTACATTTTTGGTTACTGAATTCAATGCTGTTCTATTTATAGCTGAAATCAATCTGCAAAAATACAGTAAAGTCTTATTTTGGGCTTTGCATTATTTTAGTAAATGTGACTCAGCTCTCTTTTCTGATTCTTCAACCTTATCCCAAGCACTTAATATTGCTTGGTGACATAGTACGAAGGTGTGCTCATCAAAATCTAACTGTCTTTGTAAATCAGCATATTGACCTTCACCTAAAAACTGACCCTGGGAAATATCATTTCATTATTTTATGTCCTTTGCCTCATCTTTCTTCCATGATTGCCATTGTAACTGAGGACCAAGTTTCAATATTTTTCTTGTCAACTCTTTCCAGTCTTGTGGGACACCCCTGTTCTGAGTTGACCAGGAATTTAACATCTTCTTAACATAGCATGAATGCATACCTCAAATCTAATATGTCTATAGGATGCATTCAACATTATTATAACCTTGGAGGTGTCTATCATCTCCTGATATGTCTTGTGTAATAACTGGATACACTAAGGCTTGTTTTCTAACAAACATCTAGTTTCTGTATCCTTTGTACATGCAGAAAGACAGCAATGCAGATGATACAGAAAGCAGATCCCTTTGCTTGTAGAGAGCTTAAAAAACCAGCTGACCTGCAGACTGGAACACCTTGATGCTGAAATGGACTGTTGCTAAAGGACAGATGAGCAGGACTACAATTATCAAGAATCATTGCATCAGTGGCTGAGTGGATCTACATGAAGACATTTGGAGTGTTAAGATTGTGGGATTGATAATTGTTTCTATTGCAAAATTTAAACTGTAAAATTTTAGCTTAAAAGTAAACAGGGAAGTGGTAAAAGAGTGTTAATTCAGAATATGGCTGTTCTGGCAAGAGGTCACATTCAAAGATCTTCTAAGTCTCTGTATTTCAGCTGAAGTACAAACATATCTTTAATCCAGGAGACAGAGGCAAACAGATCTGCATTCAAGGCTAACCTTGTATAGAGCAAGATATATCCCCTGATGCTGGAAGTCGCATCTAGGGTCACCCCCATACACTCATAGGATCCTCCTCTGTCCCAGAGATGCCCCATACAAATATTCATTCTCAATTTCAGTCCTCCCCAAATCCCTCTTCCACACCTGATACCCACCCCCATTCCACGTCCCAACACTCATCCAGTTCCCTCTCTCCATCTACTTCAGATGGGTATTTTATTTCCCCTTCTGTGTAAGGTTCAAGCATCCTTCCTTCGGATCTTTTTGTTACTTTGCTTCTTTGGGTCTGTGGTTGTAGGATAGTTATCTTTTAATTAATGGCTAATATCAACAGATAAGTGTGTACTTATTATACATGGCTTTCTGGGTCTGGGTTACCTTACTCAGGGTGATCTTTTCTGGTTTCATCCATTTGAATGTAAGCTTCTTGATTTCCTTGTTTCTAATTGCTGAGTAGTATTACATTATGTCAATATTCTGAGTAGTATTACATTATGTAAATATTCCACAGTAGGTTTGTCTATTATTTGGTTTAGGGACATTTAGGTAGTTTCTATATTCAGGGTAATATGAATAAATGTGCTATGAACAGAGTTGATCAAATGTCCTTATGGTATGGTGGAGCATCTTTTGGCATATACCAATGAGTGGTATAGCTGGGTCTACAAGTAGAATTATTCCAATTTTTCTGGGAAACCATCATATTTATTTCCAAAATCATACAGATAATGGTAATTAAACATTTGGAGATGATTTAAGCCATAGAAAATTCTTTTTAATTAATGCAAAGAGCTTGATAATCTGTCTTCCTTTTATTTTTACTCAGTTTCTTTTTAATAAACATTGAAATGACAGCACATCCTTCTGCTTTTGAGATGAGAAATCACTCAGACCAGCTGGCATATTTACCATGACCTGGGCCTAAATCATGGACACACACATGCCTCCTTGTAAGCGCACCCTCTCTAGTCCCAGTGAGACTGTAGTTCTCTCCATGTAGGTCCATGGCATTGGGTGCCAAGTATTAACATGTATTAACAGATGTTGGTTGTAGGTGCTGCAATATATAGAGAGAAGCTCTCCAACATATTAAGTGTGTATTTTCCAATGGAATAGAGTAGTTTATCCTTCTTGGAAACTATTGATTCTCTGCTAGCCCTACCATTTACTTTATTTTATTTACTTTATTCAAACATCATACAAAGTTAATTGGGACAAGACAAGGTTCCAAGTATCAAAATTGTCTTGTGTTTGTTCATGTGAGGGCATAGAACTCATAGAAATCTTTTTAAAATAGCTAGCTACAATCAAAAATAAGAACTCAAGCTTTGCAGGAGTGTTTTAGGACCAAGATCGGTTCAACTGCAAGTTCTCATGTAGAACTAAGTTTCTCATGAAGCGTCAAGATTCTGAAGAGATATAACATTTCTATAAGGTTCAAGCAGTCCCAGAGTAATTTCTTAGCCTCTGCTCATTGTCCCAAACATAGCAAAGGCTTTGGTGAAGCATTTCACTCAAAGCCAGACACAAAAGCTTTACTATAAGTTTCACTTCATGTTTATGCAGATTATACTCAGGCTTGTAATATTGTGAAATGGCTTTCTCTGTAACAAAGCACATGAGTGTTGAACTAAAATTCTAATTCTGCTGATTAGGATTACATGATTATGAATTTTCATTTACTGGAGTTTAAGAGCAAAATTTTTTTTACTGATCATTAGTCTCCTTAATGGCTATTACCAGCAATCTATGTGTCTGAGTCAACATCTAAACTGCTCTCAAGAAAAATCCTTGAAACATGGTTGCATAGGAGACCACTAACTCCCAACAAACTCTAAAGTGTCATCAAATAACATTTGCAGTCTATAGTGTGTTATGTTTTACCTCACTATAATACTCACCATCAGATATCCCAGCAATGTACCTGACATATGTAACTTTCCTATGACAATTGTTTGTTCAACATACTTTCTGTCGCTGTGACAAACAGGGTAATCATATGTAACATGAGGAGGAAAGGGTTTATTTCTGCTATGGGCTCACAGTCTATCATGGAAGGAAGCCTTTCCAGGAACCTCCAGGTAGAAATTGAAGCAAAGACCATAGTAGAATTCTTCTTTTGGGATTACTCTTCTTGGCTTGCTCAATCTGCCTTGTTATATAATCCATAATCACCTCCCTATAGATGTCACCTCCCACAGTGGACTAGATTTTCTACATCAATAATCAACGAATAAAATGGCCCATAGATATACATATCAACCATTAAGATGAAGGCAATGTTTCTATTAAGTTTTCTGCTTTTCTCATGATTATAGCTTGTGTCAAGTTAACAATAACATCAATAACACCAAGTACACACTACTGATAAATAAGCAGCACATTATTCTAATTTCCCACCAGTAACTGAGCCAGGATTAAATTGGAAGATTGGAGGGAGGGAAAATTATAATTGGGATATATTATATGAGAAAAGACAATCTTCCATAAAAGAAACAAAATGAACAATGGAACTTTCAAATTTTCAAGACTTACTCCACCATTTTCAAAACATTTGTAAAGTAAGCTAGGAGGGAGATGAGCAGACATCACCCATTATGATAACAACAAAAACAAAAACAACAACAACTATAAAATTATTTGAGAGTCATCTCAAGTAAAAATAATAAGACAAAGAAGAGCCTATCTTATGGGATGTTCTTAATCAGTTGGCTGCTATAACTTGATATTGGCTCATGAAGTGTGAGACTAATCAGAGTTAATAATGCACATTTGGTTTCATGTAGCATAGCGGTATTTTGAAACGGACATTAATGTTTGCATATATCAGCAAAGAAAATAGGGCTTTATGGAAGAGGCTTTAGGGGTAATTTAGGTGCTTAGTATTTCACTATGTTCATTTCAAACTTGTTACATGGTGGACATTTACATTAGTGACAGTGAAGAGTGGTTGTGTGTGAGATAATAATAGAATGTTGTAGAGAATGTTGTGGAAGTTCAGTATAGGGAAAAAGTTAAAAGGCAGAGAAATGAGGGACACAAGAGGATGCAGCAACGAGGAAATGTGACAAATATTGCTTTGCAATAAAGGTGATGGTAAAGGCTAGATTAAAAGTTGACATTCAGTTCTCTAATCCTCATTTTCTCCATCCATGACAAATTTAATCTAATTGGCCTTTTCAAGTTTTGCATCAGTAGCAAAAATATTATTCTTATACTTTACTTCTGAATAGATCACTGTGAGTTTTGGTAAACAGTTTTATGGCACATTTACTTTCTTCCTTATGAACTGAAACTGGAGGTAGGTGGACAAAACTGGCTGCAATGCTTTTCACTCTCATCTTGTGTTTCATGTGCTGGAAATACAATCTCCTCCCATCTTCTGAGAAATAAAATGGAAATAAGGAAAGAGATGTAGCTGAGGGTGGGAGATAACATAATGTGCATGTGAAACGTTAATTGCTCATTAACATTGCTGATGATTAATAACTTCCCTTATGGTCAATTTACAGTAGTCATATTGATAGCACATTTATTTTCTAAATGGTAACATTGTAGGTAAAGTGACATCAGGAAAGTGGATGATAGAAGCTTTCTACCTACATCACTGGGTTTTAATGTTGAGAGGAGCTCAAAAGGAAGAGAGAGCACCTTTGTAGAGATTGGAAGTTCAGTGATGGAATTACAAAACATATGTGGGATTAAAAATCTCAAAAAGTCAGTTTTCAGGGAAAGCTTTACATCTAGCCTCACCCATAGCCATCTTGTCCAAGTTGGAAATTCTCAAATAAAGTTCTCAAAAAAAAAAAAAAAACAAAAAACAAAAAACAAAAAACAAAAAACAAAACCTGCCAACCCTATAGAGTGGAATTCTGCCAAAAATCACAGAAAGCCATGTGGATGGTCAGTTCTCAGTAGTTTATAGTGTGTGAGAACAGTAACGAGATATTTTGAACCCTTCCAATTGTCTTAGAGCCCTTTTCCCTGAAACCAATCAGTACAGGTCAGAAGCTTCAAAGTATACAGACTGTCTCTCCTTTTTCTTCTTCTTTTTTAGTTAATTTATTCTTGTTACATGTTAATAGTTATCCCATCCCTGTATCCTTCCATTCTTCCCTCCCTCCCATTTCCCCCTTACTCCCCTCCCCTATGACTATAACTGAGGGGGACTTCCTCCTTCTTTATATGCTCATAGGGTATCAAGTCTCTTCTTGGTAGCCTGCTATCTTTCCTGAGTGCCATCAGGTCTCCCCTTCCAGGGGACATGGTCCTTTCTTATTTTCTATCTTTCAAGAATGAAACTGCAGTGTCTTAGGATAGAGAACAGTTAGTTGTCAGCTTTTTAAAATGATATAGGTCAGTTAGTCCCGCAGACATTGAGAAAACACACAGTTGTAACCATTTACAGAGATGAAGTTTATTATTATATATGATTTTGAGTAAATTTCTGGACACATGGAATAAATCATATGGGGCTGATGGTTACTGTTTGGATTAAGATAAACCAGATGCATTGTGACTTTTAAGCTTATGATTAGACTCTAGGAAGGTCTAATTCATAGAACCCCAGGGGAAGACTGGAAAATCCAGGAATAGAAAAATGAGAGTGATGGGGAAGGAACCACTTGTCAAGCTGTACAAATTTACAATTATAAGATGAATCAGTTCTAGGTCTTGAAAGTTGTCTCTAGGTCTTAAAGACTTTTGTTGTAACCATTTAGACCTAAATGAAGCTTTGTGCAGTAGTAATAACAGAGGCAGACACACGAGGGTCCTGTGCCTTGATGACTCACAACGTTCAGGTTTTCTGACATTAACATTTCCAAATATGTGGAAGCTCCTCCTTGGCTCTAAAGTGTAAATGTTTTTTTGTGGAGTTTTCTTAAGACAAACCATAAAAGCTCTAACCTCAAATAAAAATGTTCTTAGCATATGGGTTTTAGAGTTAGTATTCCTATGGTAAAAGACCACACCAACAACAATAAAAAAAATTTGAGAGGAAAGGATTTATGCTTATCTTACATTTCTCAGCTACAGTCTATCACTGAGAGAATGAAGGACAGGAACCCAAGGTAGCAACCTAAAGACAAAGTATGAAGCAGAAACCAGGAATAAAAGTTGCTTACATGCACCTTTGTCCTGGCTTGCTCAGCTTCATTTCTAATACACCGCAGGACCACCTTCTAAAGGATTACATCATTCACTCTGATCAGGGTCCTCCCTCATAAATCATTAACCAAGAAAATGCCTGACAAGCTGTTCACAAGCATTTTCTCAATTCCTTTTCCAAATCACTCTAGTTAGGTTGATGACATAGAACTACCAGGCAGAATATATTATGTAATTGATGATGGTAGCCAATTTTTCATTGTACATATGGATATATAAGCATATAAACACCTATAGAAAATTATCTCAAATTATAATATCAAATAATATTTTATTTATTTGGTAAATCAGATGGATTCCTCAAACCAAGGATTTACAGAATTCAACATTAAAATATTGTACAAATGTCCGTAAGAAGAAACCTACAGGGTTGTTTGCTAAAAACCTTCCATCTGTACCACTAATACTATATTTACATGAAGACTGTTCTTTGTTAATCAAATCCAGTCAGAATTCATAATATTTTCTGTTCAGAGCATAAGGACAATGAAATGCTATTTGTATATCTTTATTTAGATTTTTGTTTTGGCAAAAGAAGTGGTTATAGAAGTTGTCCAATAAATTTTAACTTCTTGCTGTAGAAAACGGTAAAATAAATAAAGTAGATTGTAACTCAAACCATTCATTATCAAACTATGAAGCATTTATAATTTATATAAATTCATTAATATTCTTTATGCAAAAAATATAGGATACACAAATATACACCTTAAAATATATTAAGAATTTGCATATGTACATATTTGCTCATGAACACTCACCACCTGTTTTTATGACATGATTAAATATATGTCTATATATGATATGATTGAATAAATGTATACATTATTCAAAACCACATCATCTGTATGTTAATGTGTGGTTAGAATATACTGTTTTTGTTGTTGTTGTTGTTTGCACTGGTAAAATAGAGGGGAGACTCACAGAGTTAATGGGTGATGACAAGAAAGGGACTTACAGTTGGGAAACATGCAGAGAATACTGAAGACATTTTCACAATGAAAGAGTCTGGATTAAACATAATAGAGTTATTAATTTGTAAGATGCAGGAAACTGTGTAAAAAAAGACAAAGGTGCTCACCAAGAGCAGAATAGTCTTTGTGGCTCTGAACTCAGGCGAGGACTTGAAAGAGAAGTTGCTCTTATGAATGTGCTTCATTTTCCTCTTGTGTCTGTAGAGGATGCAAACCATGTAGCCACTGGACCAAAGCATCATCACCATGAACATCACATCAGGAGTTGAGTGTAATACTGCATAGAAAATGTCAAGGGCCATGCCATGAGTAACAGAAGAACAATATGGATACATTCTTATATTTGTCATGTTCTTATGGTTCCATATTGCAGTCATGTACATAGGAAAAGTAATGTTTACTATGAAGGACAGGATCCAGCTCATGTACATGGCAGAGGCAATATAATTGCGAGATCTGACTTTCAGCTGTGTCCATCTGGAGCTCGTTGGGCTGATGGTTATGGCCTGGAAGACACTCAGATAGCAGGTGCTGCTGATGGACACACCCCTCCCTATTCTGTGAAGGTAGAAGATCAGTTTGCACCCAAAATCATTGAGAAAGTCTTGCAACACAAAAGCTGACACAGTGCTGGGAACTCCTCTACATAGGAGAGTTAAGAAGTTGGCTACAATCAAGTGCTGCAGAATCCAATCTGTGAATTTTAACTTGCATCCCATGAAGTAAAGCGACAGATAATGGTAGACTAAGAAGGTGTTGCCAAGGACTCCAACCACAGTCTGCGATAATAAGATCACACCTATTATGATGTCACTTACCCCCATCCTGTCAAATCTGTGGTTTTTGGATTCTGGTGTGGGAAGATGAGGCATGGGCTGTATCTCATTGTACATTATATATATCCAAAATATAGGTTATTCACAAAGTTTCCTTGATTTTTCTACTGGGATTTTAAAACCTGCATTATGAGCCTCTAGAAAGTATATAATGTACCACCCCTAATTTGATATAAACATATAATATTTAGTCAATATTTACTATCTGTGGAGAATCTACTACTTAGTTAAGCAGATGACAAAAAAAGGTATATGCTTATCTGATTCAAGAGTTTATACATTCATGCTTCATTAATTACAAAATACAAAAAGTTGACAGTCTACTGGGACTAAGAGCCACCTGTTAAATCATTCACCCCAGTCTTTAAAATGACCAGCCACATATTTAGGTTTGATTTTTTACACATTTTTACCTTTCCAAAATTCTGGATGTTGCATGTCTATAGTGAAAGTTACGATGTGTGCATAATAAACACTGGAAATTGTAATGTACAGCAGCACACATAAACTCAAAGATAGGAGTCTCAGTGGAAGTAATTTATTCATGCAAACGTGGCCCAATTTTCGGAACATCACCTAAAGATTTACATATATTTTTGTTAGAAAAGCAAATAAGAAAGTGGCCCAAATGAAACCAGTCATACTCTCCTGCCATGCCTTAATTTCCAGAAAGAGAAAAAAGCAAAAGGTAAAAGGGTTTGAATCACGCTGAGTATGACTCTGGATCTGATGATAAATTTTGCACTACATAGTACCTGTATCTTAGAACCAAAGGTTAAGGTATGCAAACAACCCAACTCTAGCATGATGTGTACACACTGCCATTTGACAACATCAAGTGATGTGCTTTATAACCCTTGAAGAAATTGAGGCTGGAGAGAGGGCTCAGCAGTTAAGAGTTCTGTCTTCTTTTCCAGAAGACCTGAGTTCAGGTCTCAGGATAAATGTTAGCTTACAAGCAACAGTATATCTATTCCTGTGTTTCTAATACCTTCTTTTGGCCTCTGAGCAGTCTAGGCACACATGTAATGCATGTGCATACATGCAGGCTTTCTAACACAAAATAAAAATATGCTGAGTAAATTTTCACTTTCAGGTGTCCACTGCTATAAAACAAATAATTAATATATATCATTCTTTAGAAAAATCATTAAGTCCACAGCTGTAATATAATATTCAAACAAACTTTCAGTTTGCTCCTCCAGGTCATTGTATTCTCAACTTTCACATTAGTCCATCACATATATTTCTGCTGAAAAGAGAATTAAGAAAGAATATTTGTGAAAACAAGATGGTCCACATGTGACTGCTGATGTTTGAATTGCTAAACAATGGTTCTAATTACAGTGTAACATTTCCTGAGAGTGCTTTAGCAGGGAAGCAGCCTCTCACGATCTCAGATTACATCTTTCAGGGTCGATGCAGTCTCCATCAGTGGCCTCGTGTGACAGAGTTTAAGATCGTCTACTCAAGGACTTTGCGTTCAAATACTTAAATAAGATTTCATGGTTCATTTGCATTCCTACCACTCTCTCACGAACACCTGGGGAAACTGTAGAATCAATTCGTAAATAAAAAAGATTCACCAGATCATGGTTAAACAGTGGGCCAGGTTTCATTATCTTTTTAAAAATAAATTACAAGAATTCCAATGAGTGGAAAGCTCCTGAATATAAAAATGTCAGAGACTTTGTTTATTCTAGAAATTCATGTTCATTTTACCTGTGTCCTAAGTCTATGTTCCAGAAGTTTCTTTAATTGATAGGTGGCTTTGTTCTGTGATGTAGTTCAATTCTAAGTTGCCTTTTCTGGAAGCCTTGCTTATCTGGAGTCTTCAGATGGGTTTTCCTTGTGGTCTCTGACTCATAGGCTCCATTGGATGCCCTCCATAAGCTCTTTTTCTTGCCAGAATGCTTACCTACACCAAGGCCTTTTGCCCCATGATATATCTTGAAGGGAGGAAGCCAGCACCTAAGATATGGGCATGTAATTCTGTGACCTCATACCCCCTCAGGCCTGCAATTAAAATTTCACCTTCATATTAGTGGGTATACAACTTTTCTTGAGCTGAGGCTAAGGTTTCTGAGCATCTTTTCCCCAAGCATAATGAATCAAGAACAATTACAAGTTTTTACATCCATCTCAGTGAAATGCTGCAGTGTGGTGCTACTGTTATCTTTTCACTTCCCTGCAGACCAGTAAGGATTATGAAATTCTTATATATGTTTCCCATATATCAGTGAGAGCTGCTTGCATCATTCCATTTCATGATTTCCTGAGGTGCCTGGGGACCAAATCCAATTTATCTGTTCCTTAAATTAGAGTCATGACTCATTAAGTATAGAAACGAAATTAAGTTGAGCTACCAGAGCATGGAAAACTTTTAGTTGTGACATGAAAACACCAATCTTTCTTTAACTGGCATGGGATAGCACCATGTATGAGGAATAGGTGTCTACCAAAGAAATGCAGAGATGTCATTGAAACAGCAGATTGTCCAAAAATCATAGTGATATTCTTGAAAGTAGCACAATAAGGACAAGATTATAGCTTGTCCTTATCCATGTCCTCAAAAGCATCTGCTTTCAGTTCAGTTTTTGATCTCAGGTATTCTAAAAGGTTTAAGATGCAACCTCAGAGTTATTTTGATTTGCAATTCCCTGATGAGTAGGGATGTTAAGCATTTCTTTGTTTCTTGGCTATTCAGTATTCTTCTGTTGAGAATTCACTCTTTTTCTCTGGACCACATTTTAAAATTTGATTATTTGGTTTGGTGGTGTATAAATTCTTGACTTCTTTATATATTTTGTTTATTAGCCTTCTGTAAGATTTGGGTCGGTGAAAATCTTTTACCAGTCTATAGACTGTCACTTTGTTTTGTTGACAGTGTCTTTTGCCTAAAGATTTTCAGATTCATGAAGTCCCATTTATTACTTGTTGATCTTAGAGCCTGAGCTATTAGTATTCTGTTCAGGAAGTTGTCTGGTGTTCCAATAAGCTCAAGGCTCTTCCCACTTATTCTTCTAACAGATTTAGTGTGTGCGGTTTTATGTTGCTATCTTTAATCCACTTGGACTTTAGTTTTGTCCATGGTGATAATTAAGGATCTATTTGCATTTTTCTAGAGACAAACATCCATTTTGAGCAGAAAAATGTATTAATGATGCTATCTTTTTTCCACTGTATGGGTTTTGCTTTTTTATTAAAAATCAAGTATCCATAGGTATGTGAATTAATTTCTAGGTCTTTGATTCAATTCCCTTGATCCACATGTCTGTTTCTATGTCATATCATTTTTATTACTGATGGTTTATAATACAGCTTGAAATCAGGGATGGAGAATCTTCCAGAAGATTTTATGTTTTACAGGATTTTCATAGCTATGTAGGGTGTTTTGCTTTTCCAGGGAAGTTGAGAAATATTCTTTCAAGGTCTGTACTGATTTGTGTTGGCATTTTGATGGGAATTGTATTAAATCTGTAGATTGATTTTGGTAAGTTGGCCATTTTTACTATGTTAATCACACCAATACACGAGAATGGGTGATCTTTCCATCCTCTGATATCTTCTTCAAATTCGTTCCTCAGAGACTTGATGTTTTTATTATATACGCCTGCACTTGCTTGGTTAGACTTACAAGATACTTCATGTTTTTGTGGCTGTTGTGAAGGGTGTTGTTTCCCTGATTTATTCTGCAGCCTGTTTCTATTTTGTATAATAGAGGAGTACTGATATTTTTTAGTTGATTTTGTATTCAGCCACTTTGCTGAAGATGTTTATCAGCTGTAGGTGTTCCTTGGTAGAATTCTTTGGTCACTATGTATACTATCATATCATCTGAGATAGTGATATGTTGACTTCTTCCTTTCCAATTTGTATCCATTTGATCTCCTTTAGTTGTCTTGTTGCTCTATTTATGATTTCAAGTATATATAGAAGAGAAATACAGAGAGTGCACAGAATTGTCATGGCCCTGATTTCCTTGGAATTGATGAAAAATTTGCTACATTCAGTTTGATGTTGGCTATCGGTTTGTTGTATATTACCTTTATTATAGTTAGGTTCACGTCTTGTATTTCTGGTCTCTGCAAGACTTTTAATATTAATGGCTGTTGGATTTTGTCAAATGCTTGCCAACATCTATGGAGATGTTCCTGTGGGTTTTTATTTTTTTGCTTTCAGTTTGTTTATATGATGGGTTACATTGATGGATTTCCATATACCAAAACCACCCCTGAATTCATAGTATTAGCTTACTTGCTCACGGTGAATGATATTTTTATGTGTTCTTGGATTCAGTTTTCAATTATTTTATTGCATTTTTGCATCAATATTCATAAAGAATATTGGTCTGAAATTTTTTGTTGTTGGGTCTTTGTGTGGTTTACATATCAAGATGATTGTGGCTTCAAAAATGAGATGGGTAATATTACTTCTGTTTCTATTTTGTACAATAGTTTGAAGAGAATTAATATTAGTACTTTTAACGTCTGATAGAATTGTGTGCTTAATACATGCAGGCCTGGACTTTATTTGATTATGAGAATATTGATGACTGCTTCTACTTCCTTAGGAGAGGTAGCACTATTTTATTTGTCTACCTGATCTTTATTCAAATTTGGTAATCAATAGTTATAATGAACATTGTTATTTCATTTAGAATATATATATATATATATATATATATATATATATATAAATTTATTCACATTACATCTAAATTATTCTCTCATCTCTAGTATCCTCCAATCCTCCCTCCCTCTCACTTTTCCCCTACTCCCCTCCCCTATGAGTGTGACTGAGAGGGACCTCCTCCCTCTCTATATGCTCATAGAGTATCAAGCTTCTTCTTGGTGACCTGCTATCCTCCCCATCAAGGAGACGTGGTCAAATATGGGGCACCAGAGTTCATGTGAAAGTCATTCCCCATTCTCCACTCAACTGGGGAGAATGCCCTGTCTGTTGGCTAGATCTGAGTGAAGGTTCGAAGTTTACTGCACGTAGTGTCCTTGGCTGGTGCCACAGTTTGAACAGGATGCCTGGGCCCAGATCCACCCATGATAATATTCTTCTTGTAGGATTCTAGCACCATCTGGATCCTTCTATTTCCCCATTCTCCCATGATTCCCTCACCTAGAGTCCCAATAGGATGTCCCCTCTTCTGTCCCACTTTCCTGGTAAGTGAAGACTTCCATTGGACATGCCCCTTGGGTTAGTGTCCAGATTTAAGTGAGTATATACCATTTGAGTCTTTCTGCTTCTGGATTAACTCATTCATTATGATCATTTCTAGTTCGATCCATTGGTCCACAAATTTCGGGAATTCCTTGTTTTTAATAGCTGAGTAGTTCAATAGTGTAAATGTACCACAGTTTCTTTATCCATTCTTCTACTGAGGGACACTTAGGCTGTTTTCATGTTGTGGTTATTATGAATAAGGCCACTATGAAAATAGTTGAGCACATGTCCATATTGTGTGCTGGAACATCTTCTGGGTATATTTCAAGGAATGGAATAGCTGGGTCTTGAGGAAGCCTTATTCTCAGTTTTCTGAGATAGCGCCAGATAGATTTTCAAAGTGGCTGTACTAGATTTTCAAATGTTGTGGCCTATAGGCTTTTGAAGTAAGACCTAATGATTCTTTTGGATTTCTCCCTTTCCTTTTCTGATTTTGGTGACTTCACTACTCCTTCTCTGCCTTTTAGTTAGTTTGCTAGGGGTTTGTCTATATTGTTCATTTTCTCAAAGAACTGGCGCTAGGTGCTATTGATTCTTTGAATTTATCTCTTCATTTCTAATTAATTGATGTCAGCCCTGAGTTTGATGATTTCCAGATGTGTACTCCTTTTGCATGTGTCTACTTCTTTTCCTTCTACAGATTTCAGGTATGCTGTTAATTTGCTAGTATGGGATCTTTCCAATTTCCTTATGAATGCACTTAGTACTTTCAAGTTTCCTCTTCACACCACTTTCACTGAGTCTCATGAGTTTCTGTAAGTTGTGTCTTATTGTCATTGAATTCTATGAAGTATTTAATTTCTTTTTTTATTTAATCCCTGACCCATAGGTTATTGAATAAGGAGTTGCTCAGTTTCCCTGAGGTTGTAGGTTTTCTGTTGTTTCTGTTGTTGTTGAGTTCCAGTTTTAATCCATGGTGGTCTGATAAAATGCAAGGAATTATTTAAATCTTCTTGTATCTGTTGAGGTTTGGTTTGTGGCCCAGAATATGGTCAATTTTGGGGAAGGTTCTGTGAAGTGCTGAGAAGAAGGTGTAATCTCCTGGCCTTTGGTGAATACTTTTTTATATTTGTTAGTTCCATTTGAATCATGAAATGTATTAGCTTCATTATTTCTCCATTTAGTTTTTGTCACAATGATCTATAAGTGCAAGTCGGGTATAGAAATTTCCCATTATTAGTTTGTGGGGTCAAGAAAAATAAAAGCAAGCTGAAAGAGCTTCAAGTCAAAAGCTGCTTGGGTGCCCCTCAGGTCTCCTTGTCATGATGGTTAATTTGTGTTGTGCCCGAAGCCTGACTCACTTCTGCTGGTTCAGTTTCTTTTACTCAGATTAGCTAGGCTTATATGCAGTGGAAAGAGAGAAATTGAAGCTCAAAGCTCCACTGGTGTACCACAGGTCCCTTTGTGATAACAGTGAATATGGGTTGTCACCTGGGCTGACTCACCTTTGCTTGTTAGATCTCTTTGTCCCAGATGGGTCAGGCTGGTAACCAGTGGAAGGGCAGAGAGAGGATAAAGCCCAAAGCTGGTTGGATGTCCTACTGCCCTACTCAAAATAACAGGAAATGTGGGTTGTGACCCCTGCCCAAATTAACTCTACCCCTTTACTCTCTGTGTCATAGTTGGGCCAGACTGGTAAGCAGGAGGCATATGGAGAGTGATCCAAGTCCAAAGTTGTTCAGGTGCATCCCAGGCCTCTTAGTGCTATCACATAATGTGGGCTGTGGCCTGGGCTGACTCGTCTTTGTGTGTTAGTTGCCTGTGACCATGATAGGCCAAGCCAGTAAGCAGTACATGGTCAGAGAGACAGATCCAAGCCCAAAGCTTCTTGGGTATTGCACAGCTCTCTTCAGGATAGCATCTGATGTGGTTTGTGTCCAGTGTCTAACTCAGCTATACAAACTCACATTCACAGCACCAATCCTCTGTTCTGCAGGGGGGCCTTCTCTCCACTAGCGTAGTGTGAGGAGTACAGAATTTGAAGATTGTGACTCCAGAACCTAGGGAATGCTGGGCTGCAATGTGGAGGTGCTGGTTCTGATCCCTTTCCAACTCCTTCCATTCTGTTGATTTCACAGGATTTAATTCTCTACTCCCTAGGCATTGTACACACTGGTTGCTCCCAACGTGGAATTCCCCCATGACTCTGCTGTTTTAGGAAATCTGTAGAATTGTGATGAATAATAAACATTTTAAGTTGTCATTTCCTATATTATTTCGATGTAAAAACAGCAAGCATTTAATGAAAGAGTGTTGAGTTACTTACAAAATAGACAACCATTTGGAAATATTAAGATAAATAAAATAAGTAATACTTAGGAGATTCATCAGCAATGGGAAGAATCTGTTAAAACTTTGAAGCAGTAATTATCACACTTCCTAATGCTGTAGTCCTTTAATTCTGCTCATAATGTACTAACAACCCAACTATAAGATTATTTTCATTGCTAATTTATAACTGTAATATCGTACAGTGTGAAGCATAACATAAATATCTAATATGCAGAATATCTGATTTTTAACTCCTGTGAACATTTTTTCACCAAAGGGGTAATGGCCATAGGTTGACAACCACTACTTTACTTCAGGAATTAATTTTTTAAAAATAGTTATAGACTCTTCCTCTTCCTTAAAGAGGCATATTTCTAAATTTTCATATTTTTCTCTTTTTTTCAGGCAGTATCCTTTATAATCTCAATAGCTTTTCCACTTATTTACTTAATATTTGAAGTTGTCTGGTAAAATAAAGGACATACTTTTCTAGGTTTATCTCATCTGAAAGAGGGGAAAGAAATTGCTCTCCATCTTCTACACTTCTATAATTCCAGGTTCTTCCAAGTTAACGTCTCCTCATTTATTGATATATATTACCTTGTTGTACATTAGAACTATATGTTCCGTATTGCTCACTCTTATTAATTCTAAGGCATTTGAAACTAGAGTACATAAAGGCCAAATCATGATAGGTATTTTCTCTCCACTTTAGCGGGTCTGTCTTAAAGCCCTTATGACTTGTATCTATAGAAACAATTTAAAATGTTTCAATTAATAATTTATTTAATCACTTTACAACTTGGTCATAGGCCCCTCCCCTCTCTCCTCCTAGTCCCACACTCACATTCCTTTTCTCTAATCACTCTTTTCTTCTCCTCAGAGAAAGGGAGCCACCCTCCCCCTTGGGTAACAACCCACCCTGGAATGCCAAGTTGCAGCAGACTAAGCACTTCCTCCCCCACAGATGACAGATAAAGCAGTACAGCTATGGGAAAAGGATATAAGGGCAGGCAACAGACCCTGCTTAAGTTGCTAGAGGACCCACATGAAGAATAAGCTGCATATCTACTACAGATGTGTTGGGGCAATACACCCAGCCCATGGTTGTTCTGTGGTTGGTGATACAGTCTCTATGATCCCCCAACAGGCCTAGATTATTTTCTACTGTAGATCATCTTGTGGTGTCCTTAACCTCTTCAGCTCCCTCAATTCTCCCCTCCCTCTTCCACAAATCTCCACAAGCTCTGCCTATTGTTTGTCTGTGGGGTTTTGCTTCTGTTTCCATGAGATTCTGGAGGAAGCTTCTCAGAAGACAGTTATAGTAGGCTTATCTCTGCAATAATAACAGAGTATTATTAATTGTGGCAGTGGTTGGCTGTGTCCCATTGGGTGGGGCTGAAGTTTGGCCAATGATTAGTTGGCCATTCCCTCGGTCTCTACTCTGGTGAGGCCAAGAAATCTGGGGGCACCCCTTGACAAAGTTCCAGTGCCTGATGACTGAGCACCTCTGCTGTACACTCTGAGGGTGCTACTTGATAAAGTTCCAGTGCCCCAACAACCAGGTGTCCTTAAGGCCTGCTTGACAAAGTACCAGTGCCTGGATGCCTTGGATTGACCATTTGCTCCAGAAGATCCTGTTAGAGGCTTCTCACCAAAGGCTAGAAATAAAAATTAGTAAAAGGTGACACTAATAAAAACTAATAAAGTCATTGGTGATTTCCCAGGAAAATACAGCTATGCAGAAAATTGAGTCATTTGTACAACTTATTCAGATTTATTGTTAGATTATTAATAAATGACTTTAGAATCATCATTAGATTATTAATAAATGATTTTGGTAAATGATTTAGATGATTTTAGAAGAATTAATAAATAAGAAAATTTTAGGAAAAAATTGAAAAGCTGAGAACCTATAATTAAAATCATTAGGTCTTCATGCTCAGTTTTAGAAACATGGAACTAGTTTAGAAAGAGAAGAGACGACCATTTTTACTATATTAATTCTCCTGATCCACAAGCAAGGAAGATCATTCCATCTTCTGATGTCATCTTCAATTTCTTTCTTCAGAGTTTTGAAATTTTTTTCAAGCAAGTCCTTCACTTGCTTGGTTAGAGTAACTCCTAAACAGTTTATATTGTTTGTGGCTACTGTGAATGGCGTAGTTTTTCTAATTTCTTTCTCTGCATGATTGTCATTTGTATATAGGAAGGCTACTGACTTTTTTGAGTTAATTTTGTATCCAGCCAATTTGCTGAAGGTGTTTATCAGCTGTAGGAATTCTCGAACCCTTACCCAGATTTACTCAATGGACAGGACATTCTTCACAGTTGAGTGGAGAGTGGGGTCTGACCCTCACATAAACTCGGGTGCCCCATATTTGACAACGTCAATGGGTGGGAAGGACTGGTGGCACTAAGAGGAAGCATAACAGGCTACCGAGAAGAGACTTGATAACCTAGGAGCATATACAGGAGGAAGAGGTCACCCTAAGTCACAGTAATAGGGGAAAGGGTTAAGGGGGAAATGGGAATGAGGGAGGAATGGGAGGATATAAGGGATGGGATAACAGTTGAGACGTAATATAAATAAATTAATAAACTATATTAAAAAAGCAATTACATAATTATACCATAATTTCAAAATATCAATGATAATAAAAGGTGAGGACATTGTCACAAAAAAAGAGAAAGAAAATAGATCGTGATCATGCCATTATGAACAGACCTTGTTGACTACTTAGAAGCAAAAGAAAACAGTTTTAAAATTCTGATGTTCCTTCACAGGATAATAATAAAGATGGAAGTTGCATTGAAGTAAAAGTGCATGATGAGGTTAAAGGAAGACACTGGAAAGAGTCCTAAAGTCCTAATAGTTTTCTATTATTTACAAAACTACAGTAAAGATAGAAATTGTATTGCTATAGGAGTTCAAGACAAAGTCACAGAGAGAGGCATGTTGGCTCAGTGAACGTCCTGCCCTTCAGAGTGAACTTGACAGGCCAGGACATTCCTGATGTTCTGGAAAAACAAAGGGACCAGCTGCTTCCAAGTAATAGGCTATGTAATATTTTTAAATGATAGGTTTATTTTAAATATAAAATAGGAAAAGAAAGGATTAATTAAAGGTCAGGAAGACAAGTTTAGGGTACTAGATGGAGGCATTGATCTTTGATCTATTAATTATATGCCAACTTAAAACAAAATCAAATAAAGTCACTTTGTTTAATCCTTTTTGGACCAATCATAAAGAAGAACGTTTTAAGTTAAAAGAAATTAGACTTTATCCTAAAAGTTAATTTTTAGTTCTCAGGAAATTTGCTCTTTGCTTGCTTTGTTTTCTTTGTTTCTATATACGTATGTAACAAAAAAAGATTTCAAGATGTGTAATCAATGATTAAAGTTTTTAAGGAAATGATTTTGTGTATAAATAAAGGTTAAAGGAGATTCAGGTTGTCAGAGTAGGTAAAACCATTAAGGCTTCCTCTCTGTCCCGTCTCTCATAAAGAGAATTGAACAGTGTCCGACATCGGATTCTTTCTTCCCTCATCGCTCTTCAGGGCCCGACCCTCATCCACAACTGGACTCCAGCGCTACTCCGTCTGTATTGCCACGCCTCCTGTAGGCAGCACAAATTTTGGGTCAAAGGTTTCATGGATGGGTTGTTTTCCCCCTCCCTGCAATGGAAATCTCACCTGGATACAGGAGATGATGACTTCAGGCTACATATCTTCTGATGCTAGAAGTCTAATTTAGGGTCACTCCCTCAGGCTCCTGAGATCCTCTTCTGTCCCAAAGATGCCCTGCACAAATTCCTGTGAGTCTCTAGTTCACTGCTAGCTCAATCACTCTCCCCACGCCTGATACTCCCATTCCCCTCCCACCACTCTCTCACCCAGTTCTCTCCCTCTATCTACTTCAGATGAGTATTTTATTTTCCCTTCTGAGTAAGATTCAAACATCCGCACTTGTGACTTTTTTATTACTTTGCTTCTGTGGGTCTGTGGCTTGTAGGATCGTTATCCTGTAATTAACGGCTAATATCAACTTATAATCGAGGATATAAAATTCATGACTTACTGAGTCTAGGTTACCCTACTCAGGATGATCTTTGTCAGGGTTCATGCAATTTCCTGAAAGCTTCATGATTTCCTTGTTTTTAATAGCTGAGTAGTATTCCAATGTATAAATGTTCCACATTTTCCTTATTAAATCTTTATTTCAGGAACATCTAGGTAGTTTCCAGTTCCAGGCTATTACAGATAAAGTTGCTATGAATACAGTTGAGCAAATGTCCTTATAGTATGGTGGAGAGTCTTTTGAGTTATACCCATGAGTGGTGTAGCTGTGTCTGCAGGAAGAACTATTCAATTTTTTTCCCAAGAAAACCATCGATTACTTTTCAAAATCATACTGACAATGTTAATTGAATATTTGAAGTTGATTTAAGCCATAGACCATTCTTTTTAATTAATGCAAAGAGCTTAATGATCTGTCTTCCTTTTACTTTTTCTTAGCTTCCTTTCAACAAACATTGAAATAATTGCATATATTTCTGCTTTTCAGATGATAAATCACTCAGACCAGCTGGCAAATTTACTATGACCTCAGCCCAAATCCTCGAGACACACATACCTCCTTTTAAGCACAACACCTCTAGTCCTAGTGATTTTGTATTTCTATCTCTCCTGATCCATGACATTGAGTGCCAGTGTTGATATGTATTGATAGATGTTGATTTAGGTGATGCAGTAGAAAGATAGAATCTCACAAATATACTAAGTCTGTACATACAAAGGAGTAGAGTGGTTCTGCCTTCTTGGAAAGTATTGATACACATTCCAGTTACTTTATTTAAACATTATACAATGTTAATTGGGACTAGAGAATGTTCCAACTATCAAAATTATCTTGCTTTTGTTGATGTGAAAGGATACAACTCACAAAATTCTAAGTTAATTTTTACCATGGCTAACCATAATCAAAAGTAAGAACTCTAGGTTTGCATTAGTGTCTTAGGACCAAGACAGTGCAGCAGCAAGTTCTTGTGTAGAACAAGGTTTCTCATGTATCCCCAACATTCTCAAGATCATTTATTTATGTTTCAAGCAGTCTTAAAGTAATTTCTTAGCATAGCAAATGCATTGCTAAAACATTTCCCTCAAAGCCACTCTGCATGTTTATGCCAATTATACTCAGGCCTTTAGTATTGTAAAATGCCTTTCTCTGAAACAAAACAAATGAATTAAAATGTCGATTTATTGATTAGGTTTTTATGATTATGAACTATTCACTTGTTGGAGATCAAGAGCAAAACTTTTCTTCACTTTTCATTATTCATCTTAATAGCCATCACCAACAAACTCTGTGTCGCAGCCAACCTCTGAACTTTGATCAAGTTAAATTCTTGAAACACAGTTGATTAGGAGACTACTAGTTCCCAAACACCTCTAAGCTAAAGTGTTACCAAATAAAATTTGAAGTCGATATCATGTATATTTACCTCACTAAAATACTCAAAATTGGATGTCACAGCAATATATCTGTCTAATACCTATGTAACTCTCCAGTGGCAACTGTTTGTTCTAGCATGCTTATTGTTGTTTTGACAAATACTATCCTCATAAGTAGCTTAAAGAGTAAAGGGTTTATTTCTCACAGTCCATCCTAGAAGGTAGCCTCACCAGGAACCCGGATGAAGGAGCTGAAGCAGAGACCATAGTGGAATTCAGCTTCCTGTTTTGTTCTTCCTGGCTTGCTCAACTTGCTTTGTTATACAATACATAATCACTTCCATATAGATGTCACTGCCCAAGGTGGGCTTCATTTTCTACAGCAGTAAGCAATCAATAAAATGGGCCACAGACAGACACATCAACCATCAAGATGAAGGCAATATCTCAATTAAGGTTTCTGCTTTTCTGATGATTATAGCTTGCATCAAGTTAACAATAACCCAATACAAACAAGCACACACCACAAACAAATAGGCAGCACACAACTATAATTACAAGGCAGTAACTGAGACAGCATTAACTGGGAGGGAAAACTATAATATGGATATATTGTAGGTGAAAAAACTATCTTCAATAAAAGAAAGAAAACAAATGATTGAATGTTCAAATTTTCAAGATTATCTACAATTTTCACAGCATTTGGAAAGTAAGCTAGCTGGGGTATATGCAAATCTCATACTATGATAAGAACAACCATAACAACAACAACAACAACTAGAAAACAGTTTGAGAGTTATCTCAAATGAAAATAATACAAAAAGGAGACTTTCTGATGGAGTGTTCTTAATCAGTTGGCTGCCATAACTTGATACTGGTTCATGAAGTGTGAGAGTACATCAGAGTTAAAAATGGATATTTGTTTTCATGTAGCATAGTATTCTTTTGAAATGGACATTCTGTTGTGCTTATAACAATAAAGAAAGAAGGGCTTTGAGGAAAAGGCTTTTGGGGTAATTTAGGTGCTTGGTATTTTACTACGTTCATGTCAAACTTACTACAGGAGAAATATATTACATTGGTCACAGTGAAGTCAGGGTTTGTGTGAGCTAACATTATTGGAGAGTGCTGTTGAGAATTTTTGGAAGTTCAGTATAATGCAAAAGCTAATAGTCATAGAAATGAGGGAAACGTGAGGATGCAACAATACAGAAATGTGACAAATATTGCTTCTAATAAAGGTGATGGTAAATGCAAGATTAGAAGTTGCCATTTTATTTTCTAAACTTAATTTTCCAACCTATGATAAAATAAAATATAATTTGCATCCTTCACAGTATTTCATCAGTAGAAAAAAATATTATTTTTTTATAATCTCTGAAAATGTATATTGACCCAAATTAGAACAGATCACTGTAAGTTTGGGTAAACAGTTTCATGGCCCATTGACTTTCTTCATTATGGAGTGAAGCTGGAGGTAGATGGACAGCGCTGGCTGCAATGTTGTTCACTCTCATCTTGTGTTTCATGTGCTGGAAAGATCATCTCCTCCCATCTTCTGGGAGATGGAATAGAGAA
This sequence comes from Acomys minous, assembly GCF_964271855.1. Classification (NCBI taxonomy): domain Eukaryota; kingdom Metazoa; phylum Chordata; class Mammalia; order Rodentia; family Muridae; genus Acomys; species Acomys minous. The sequence goes on from NC_140484.1 coordinate 82,415,990, forward strand.
GAGCAAAGAGATGGACATGAGGATGGAGGAGCACATAATGTCCATATAAAGTGTAATTGCTCATTGCCACTCATGATTAATACCTTCACTTATAGTCAATTCTCAGTAGTCATATTGATTTCACATTTGTTTTCTAAATTGTAACATTGTAGGTAAAGTGACACCAGGAAAGTAGATGATAGAAGCTTTCTACCTAATCAAGTGGAACTAAAATTCTCAAAAAATCAGTTTTCAGAGAAAACTATACATCTAGCTTCACCTAGAGCCATCTTCCTCAAGTTGGAAGTTCTCAAATAAATCCTGCCAAACCTCATCGAATGGAGTCATATTTGAACACATCCCCTGAATGGGGAGACCTGGTGGCACTCAGAGGAAGGATAGCAGGCTACCAAGAAGAGACTTGATACCCTATGAGCATATACAGGGGGAGGAGGTCTCCCTCATTCACAGTCATAGGGGAGGGGAGTAAGGGGAAAATGGGATGGAGGAAGGAATGGGAGAATAAAAGGGAGGGGATAACCATTGAGATGTAATATGAATAAATTAATAATATAAAATTTAAAAAAACTCTAGAGAACCAAATGGACAGTCAGTTTTTATTAATTTATAGGGTTTGGAATCAGTAATGATATGTTTTGAATCCTTCCATTTTTTAGAGCCCTTTTCACAGGAGCCAACCATTATAGGTCAGAAGCACCAATGTACACAGCCTATCTCTCCTTTTTCATTTTCTATCCTCCAAGAATGAAATTGCAGGGTCTTATGATAGGGAAAAATTGTCAGGGATTTTTTGTTTTGTTTTTGTTTATTTTATTTTTTTCTTCTTTATTAATTTATTCTTGTTACATCTCAATGGTTATCCCATCCCTTGTATCCTCCCATTCTTCCCTCTCTCCCATTTTCCCCTTATTCCCCTCTCCTATGACTGTTCCTGAGGGGGATTACCTCCCCCTCTATATGTTTGTAGGTTATCAAGTCTCTTCTTGGTAACCTGCTGTCCTTCCTCTGAGTGCCACCAGGTCTCCCCCTCCAGGGGACATGGTCAAAGATGAGGCACCAGAGTATGCGAGAAAGTCATATCCCACTCTCCACTCTACGGTGGAGAGTGTTCTGTCCATTGGCTAGATCTGTGTAAGCGTTTAAGGTTTACCGCCTGTATTGTCCTTGTCTGGTGCCTTAGTTTGAGCGGGACCCCTGTGCCCAAATCTGCCTATCATAATGTTCTACTTGTAGGCTTCTAGGACCCTCTGGATCCTTCTACTTTGCCATTCTCCCATGATTCTCTCATCTAGAGTCCCAATAGAATGTCCTCCCCTCTGTCTCAGTTTCCTGGTAAGTGAAGGCTTTCATGGGACATGCCCCTTGGGCTAATATGCAGTTATAAGTGAGTATATACCATTTGAGTCTTTCTGCTTCTGGGTTAACTCACTCATTATGATCATTTCTAGCTCAATCCATTTATCCACAAATTTCGGGAATTCCTTGTTTTTAATAGCTGAATAGTATTCCATAGTTTATATGTACCACAGTTTCTTTATCCATTCTTCTATTGAGGGACACTTAGGCTGTTTCCATGTTCTGGCTATTATGAATAAGGCTGCTATGAACATGGTTGAGCAAATTTTCTTGTTGTGTGCTGGAGCATCTTCTGGGTATATTCCAAGGAGTGGAATAGCTGGGTCTTGAGGAAGCCCTATTCCCATTTTTCTGAGATAGCACCAGATAGATTTCCAAAGTGGTTGTACTAGTTTGCATTCCCACCAGCAATGAAGGAGTGTTCTTCTCTCCCCACAGCCTCGCCAGCATGTGGTGTCACTTGACTTTTTGATCTCAGCCATTCTGATGGGTGTAACATGGAATCTCAGAGTTGTTTTGATTTGCATTTCCCTGATGATTAAGGAAGTTGAGCATTTACTTAAGTGTTTCTCAACCATTTGATATTCCTATGTTGAGAATTCTGTGTTTAGTTCCAAGCCCCATTTCTCAATTGGGTTATTTGGTTTGGTGGTGTTTAATTTCTTGAGTTCTTTATATATTTTGGGTATTAGACCTTTGTCAGATGTAGGGTTGGTGAAGATCTTTTCCCAGTCTGTAGGCTGTTGCTTTGTTCTCTTGACAGTGTCTCCTGTCTTACAGAAGCTTCTCAGCCTCATGAGGTCCCATTTATTAATTGTTGACATTAATGCCTGGGCTGTTGGTGTTCTGTTCAGGAAGTTGTCTCCTGTGCCAATATGTTCCAGGCTCTTTCCCATTTTTTCTTCTAAGTGACTTAGTGTCTCTGGTTTTATGTTGAGGTCTTTAATCCACTTGGATTTGAGTTTTGTACAAGGTGACAAATATGGGTCCAGTTGCATTTTTTTTTACACATAGACATCCAGTTAGACCAGCACCATTTGTTGAAGATGCTATCCCTTTTCCATCGAATGGATTTGGCTTGTTTGTTGAAAATCAAATGACCATATGTGTGTGGATTCATATCTGGCTCTTCGATTCGATTCCACTGATCAACCAGCCTGTTGCTGTGCCAGTACCATGCTGTTTTAATTACTATTGCTTTATAGTACAGTTTGGGACCAGGTATGGAGACTCCTCAAGAGCACCTTTTATTGTACAAGATTGTTTTAGCTATTCTGGGTTTTTTGTTTTTCCATATGAAGTTCAGAATTGAACTTTCAATGTCTTTAAAAAATTGTGTAGGTATTTTGATAGGGATTGCATTGAATCTGTAGATTGCTTTTGGTAGGATGGCCAATTTTATTATGTTAATTCTCCTGATCCATGAGCAAGGAAGATCCTTCCATCTTCTCATGTCATCTTCAATCTCTTTCTTTAGAGTTTTGAAATTTTTTTCAAACAAGTCCTTCACTTGCTTAGTTAGAGTAACTCCTAAGTACTTTATATTGCTTGTGGCTATGTGAAGGGTGTAGTTTTCCTAATTTCTTCCTCTGCAAGCTTGTCATTTGTGTATAGGAAGGCTACAGACGTTTTTGAGTTAATTTTGTATCCAGCCAATTTGCTGAAGGTGTTTATCAGCTGTAGGAGTTCTCTGGTGGAATTTTGAGGGTCACTTATATAGACTATCATATCATCTGCAAATAGGGATAATTTGACTTCCTCCTTTCCCATCTGAATACCCATGATCTCCTTATGTTGTCTTATTGCTCTGGGTAGAACTTCGAGTACTATATTGAAGAGATATGGAGAGAGTGGGCAGGCTTGCCTTGTTCCTGATTTTAGAGGAATTTCCTTGAGTATCTCACCATGTACTTTGATTTTGGCTATTGGCTTCCTATATATAGCCTTTATTATGTTGAGGAAAGTGCCTTGTATTCCCGATCTCTCTAAAACTCTAAACATGAATGGGTGTTGGATTTTATCAAATGCTTTCTCTGCATCCAAAGAGATGATCATGTGGTTTTTTATTTTCAGTTTGTTTTTGTGGTGGGTTACATTGATGGATTTCCGTATATTAAACCATCCCTGCATGCCTGGAATGAAGCCTACTTGATCATGATGAATGATATCTTTGATGTGCTCTTGTATTCGTTTTGCCAGTATTTTATTTATTATTTTTGCATCGATGTTCATCAGAGAAATTGGTCTGAAATTCTCTTTCTTTGTTGAGTCTTTGTGAGGTTTAGGTATCAATGAGACTATGGCCTCATAGAATGAATTTGGTAATGTTCCATCCCTTTCTATCTTTTGGACTAGCTTGAAGAGTATCGGTATTAACTCGCCCTTGAAAGTCTGGTAGAATTCTGCACTGAAGCCATCTGGCCCTGGGCTTTTTTTGGTTGGGAGATTGTCAATGATTACTTCAATTTCTGTAGGGGAAATGAGACTGTTTAGCTTGTTTATCTCTTCTTCACTCAACTTTGGCAAGTGAAATTGATCAAGAAAATCGTCCATTTCCCTTAGATTTTCAAATTTTGTGGCATATATGCCTTCAAAGTAGGATCTTATGATTCTTTGTATTTCTTCAGTGTCTGTTGTTATGTCTCCCTTTTCATTCTGATTTTGTTGATTTCAATACTGTCTCTCTGCCTTTTAGTTAGTTTGGCTAATGGTCTGTCTATCTTGTTGACTTTCTCAAAGAACCAGCTCTTGGTTTGTTGATTCTTCGGACTGTTTTCTTAGTTTCTAATTTGTTAATTTCACCCCTGAGTTTGATTATTTCCAGACGTCTACTCCTTTTGGGTGTTTCTGCTTCTTTTTTTTCTAGGGCTTCCAGTTGTGTCATTAAAGTGTTTATGTGCGATGCTTCCAATTTTTTTTAAAGGCACTTAGTGCTATGAATTTTCCTCTTAGCACTGCTTTCAATGTATCCCACAAATTTGGGTATGTTGTTCCTTCATTTTCATTGAATTTCAGAAACTGCTTGATTTCTTTCTTTATTTCTTCTCTGACCCAGGTGTCATTTAGCAGAGAGTTGTTTAGTTTCCACATACGTGTAGGCTTTTTGTTATTTCTGTTGTTGCTGAATTGCAGCCTAAGCCCATGATGATCTGATGGGATACAAGGTATTATTTCAATCCTCTTGTATCTGTTGAGGCTTTCTTTGTGAACTACAATGTGATCAATTTTGGAGAAGGTTCCATGGGGTGCAGAGAAGAAGGTATAGTCTTTCTTGTTTGGGTGAAAGTTTCTATAGATATCTGTTAGATCCATTTGACCCATGGCATTGGTTAATGATGTTAATTCTCAGCTTAGTTTCTGTTTCAATGACTTGTCCTTCAGCGAGAGTGAGGTGTTGAAGTCTCCCACTATTATTGTGTGGGGATTGATGTGTGGTTTAAGCCTTTTTAGCAGATCTTTTACAAATGTGGGTGCCCTTGTATTGGGAGCATAGATCTTCAGAATTGTGATGTCATCTTGGTTGACTTTTCCTTTGATGAGTATGAAGTGTCCATCCTCATCCCTTTTGATTAATCTTGGTTGAAAGTCTATTTTGTTCGATATTAAAATGGCTACGCCTGCCTGCTTCTTCTGACTATTTGCTTGGAATATTTTTTTCCAACCTTTTATCTTGTGGTAATGCCTATCATTATGGGTGAGATGTGTTTCTTGAATGCAGAAGAATGTTGGATCCTGTGTATGCACCCATTCAGTTAGTCTGTGTCTTTTTATTGGAGAATTGAAACCATTGATGTTGAGAGATATTAATGACCAGTTACTATTAAGAGTCTTAATTTTGTTGTTGGTTCCAGTTGAGCATTTGTGTAGTTGTGTTTTTGCCATGGTATAGTTATCTATTTCCTGAGTAGTTTTGGTTGTAGCTTGCCCCTTTGGGATGGAGTTTTCCTTCTAGTACCATCTGTAAAGCTGGATTTGTGGATAGGTACTGTTTGAATTTGGTTTTGTCATGGAATATTTTGTTTTCTCCATCAATGGTTATTGATAGTTTTTCTGGGTAAAGTAGTCTGGCCTGGCATCTGTGGTCTCTTAGGGTTTGCAAGATCTCAGTCCAGGCCCTTCTGGCTTTGATGGTCTCTGCTGAGAAGTCGGGTGTAATTCTGATAGGTTTGCCATTAAATGTTATTTGGCCCTTTTTTTCTTGCAGCTTTTAATATATTTTCTTTGTTCTGTATGTTTTGTGTTTTGATTATTATGTGACGGGCAGTTTTTCTTTTCTGGTCAATTCTATTTGGTGTTCTGTATGCCTCTTGTATGTTTATAGGCATCTCTTTCTTTAGATTGGGGAAATTCTCTTCTATGATTTTGTTGAGAATAGTTTCTGGGCCTTGGAGTCTGATATCTTCTCTTTCTTCAATGCCTATTATCCTCAGATTTCTTCTTTTCATGGTGTCCTTAATTTCTTGGATGTTTTGTGTCAGGAGTTTTCCAGATTTGGCATTTTCTTTAATGGTTGCTTCAAGATCTGTTATTGTATCTTCTAGACTTGAGATCCGTTCTTCCATCTCATGGATTCTGTTAGAAAAGGTCAGCACTGTGTCATTCACCTTCTTCTCTGAGGCCCAACATTCTCGTTTTTCTTATGTCTGTGTGTTTATCATTGAATCCATTTTCATCTTCATATCTTGAATGGATTTTTTTATTTCTTTCATCTGGTTGTTTACATTTTCCTGAAAAATTTCCAATTCCACTCTATGTGCTTCTTTTATGTCTCTCACCTGCTTGGCTGGGTCTTCCTGCATCTGATTTCGAATTTTATTTGTTTGCTCCATTAGCATCCTCATTACCCAGGATTTGAGGTCATTTTCCTGTTTTTCCGTCGTATTTGAGTTCTCTGGGTTGTTTTCTTTGGGATAGCTGGGAACTGGAGACGCCATGTTGTTTTGGGGGTTTTTGTGTATGCTTTTACGCTGTCCTTTAGACATCTTGCCATCTCTGTTTTTGTTGGGTAACTTCCAGAGTTGAGTGGAGGGAGTCTGATGATAGATTCACTTGTTTTCTCATGATTTCCGTAGGCTGGAAGCCCTGATACTTCACTGGTGTGGATGGCAGGAGGTTAGCCCTGTAGTTTTTGGCTCTCACAGCCAGTGATCCTCAGCTCCCCTTTGCTGTGGGTCCTGCAATCGTTCTGGGTCTCCGAATGAGCGTTGGATCAGGCCAAGGTATCCACAACCTTTTGGGTCCCCTGCCAAGTCCAGCCAGGGATACTGAGCCCGAACCACGCGTCAAGCTCAGCTAGTTTCTCAGGGCCTGAACCATCTGCAACAGCAGGAGAACTGCGACAGCACTGAGCAAGCGCCTAGGGTGAAATTGAGCGCTCCACCCAGCCTGCGTCACAGTAGGGAAACTACGACTGTGCTGAGCAAGCACCTAGGGTGGAACTGAGCACTCCGCCCAGCTTGTGTCACAGCAGGGAAACTGCGACTGCACTGAGCAAGCACCTAGGGTGGAAGTGAGCGCTCTGCCCAGCTTGCGTCACAGCAGGAAAACTGCGACTGCACTGAGCAAGCACCTGGTGGAAGTGAGCACTCTGCCCAGCTTGTGTCACAGCAGGGAAACTGCGACTGCGCTGAGCAAGCACCTAGGGTGGAACTGAGCGCTCCGCCCAGCTTGTGTCACAGCAGGGAAACTGCGACTGCACTGAGCAAGCACCTAGGGTGGAAGTGAGCACTCCGCCCAGCTTGTGTCACAGCAGGGAAACTGCGACTGCACTGAGCAAGCACCTAGGGTGGAAGTGAGCGCTCCGCCCAGCCAGTGTCACAGCAGGGGAGCTGTTCCTCAGGCAGAATTGCTTGCTGAGCTGAGCCAGCTTCTCCACGGCACAGCTCACTGAGCAAACCCAGGACTCTGGGGCTGAACTGTCCACTGAGTCTAGTTTGGGTCTCAAGGCACCACACGACCCAAATCCTGTCCAGAGTCCCCTCTCCCGCAGCAACTACTACCGTCCACCACACCAATTGCCTCCACTGGGAGGCTCTGAGCTGCAAACCTCAGCCACCGCCGCTGGTGCCGCTGGAGCCTCTGGTGCCACTGGTGCTGCTGGTGGCACTGCTGTCTCTGCCACTGCTGCTCTGATCCGAGAAAGTTCTAGCTCCTCCCATGTGCAGTGGCAAGCAGGTCCTCCGCACCCTGGTCCCTCCGAACCGTGGAGCACTTCTGCTGCCGTGGTGTGGGGACCTTGGTGTTCCTGGCTCAGAAATCTGTGCAATTCCCTGAATTGTTCACTGGAGCTTTCAAACTGGGTCCACACTGCTCGCCGCCATCTTGGATCTCCTTGTCAGGGATTTTTATGATACAGGTCAATTAGTATCCCAGACTTTGAGAAGACACATAGGGTCTGTAACCCTTTACAGACATGAAGTCTATTATTATACATAACTTTGAATAAATGTCTGCACACATGGAATAAAACATATGGATCTGATGGTAACTATGTGAATTAAGATGAACCTGATGCAGTGAGACAATTATGCTTATGATTAGAATCCAGGAAGGCCTAATTCCTATAACCCCAGTAGAAGACTCGAAATCCCAGTAATAGAAGAGTGAATGAAATGGGGAAAGGTTCATCAACCTGTACAAATTCACAATCATAAGGCAAAGCAGTTCTAGGTCTTGAATGTTGTCTCCAGGGGTAAAATACTTACCGTTGAAACAATTTAGACCAGTGAATCTGTGATGCTCATCATCCTTTTTGAGGTAGACTGAGTGTTGCCAGGAATTAACCTGTCTCTTTGTCAATGAATCTTTAAACAATAAAAAAACATTTTTTAAATATCATATTCTGCATGTCTCTCGGGTTTTTGAAGACTTTGTTTACCTATCCTTAGTTACCTTTCTATAGATTCATATCCATCTGCTGCCCCTAAGATGTATATCTTGTGATAAAAGTAGACTAGTAATTGATATGACCATGATTTAATCTACTAACATCTAATTTGTATAACTTATTTCTCCTAAACAGCTGGCCAAAGCACTTTCAAAGCATTGGAAGTAAACCTTGTATTATAATTGAGTTATATGAGTGCAATAACTCATATTAGAGTATATATAAAATGTATAAAGAATAGTCTTATATTTGAATTCTATACCAGTGTATCTAAAATTAAACTTATTTTGTATCTCTATAAAAATACTATACCAGTCAATTAAAAATACCTTGGGAGTGACAATTGAGGCACTAAGTTGAGGAGGAGATTCACTAATCTACTTTTTGTTCTATCTTCTCTATATATTTCTACACTATACCTTCTTTCTTTTCAACCCCTTTCTCCAAATAGGATGTCAAGGTCCAGTATGCAGCGAGGAATGCATCCTGTCAGGTCTGATTCAATGTCAGCATCTGGCTCTTTTGTTCTGAAAGCATATAATTTCTCCCAACCATTATACATTCCTAAAATTATAAGTGTGTAAGTTGTATGTGAGGCACAGAACAATTAAGGCTGCATGTCTTCTCTTTGTATGAGCAGTAAAAGAAGACCTCTGTAAATCTTCATTCATGCCACAGGAAGAATGGCATCTAATAGTAATTCATAGGGGTTCTGTAGCCAACAAGAAGCATTGCTATGCTTAGACATTCATGTTTCAGCCAGTCCCAGAGCTAGTCCCATATGATGGGATGAGCAATTCAAGTTACCTTCTTGTTCTGCAGCTTAAATTCTTCACATCCTGATTGTAGGCTCCTCCCTCATTCCCTCCCAATCCCTCCACACTTCCTCATTCCCTCTTCCTTCCTTGTTTAGTATTCAGACAGGGGAGCCCTCTTCCCCTAATATCTGACCTCAGCCTTTCAAGTCTGTATTATCTGTAACCCTTTCCTCTGTAGGTTGGCAAGGCTGTCTTGCCAGGGGGAAGTGATTTAAGTTCAGTGGCCAGAGTGCATGTCTGAAGTAGCCTCTGCTCTCCACATGTGGAATCCACAAGGAGACTGTGCTACTACATCCAAGTGGTGTGTCTAGGTCACAGCATACAGGGTCCTTGCTTGATGTTTCTGACTCCCTTTTGTAGTGTAGTTATCCTGTACTATGTGGCTAATGTCTGATTATGAGTGAGTATATACCATGTGTGTCTTTCTGGGTCTGGGTTACCTCACTCAAGATGAGGTTTTCCATTTCCATCCATTTACCTGCAATTTTTAAGATTTCCTTGTTTTTAATAGCTAAATAGTATTCCATTGTGTAGATGCACCACAGTTTCTTTATTCATTCTTTGGTTGAGAGATATCTACATTGTTTCCAGATTTGGGCTATTACAAATAAAGCTGCTATGAACATCGTTGAGCAAATGTTCTTGTTGTATGGCCAAGCATCATTTGGATATATTCCCAATGAATATATCCTGAAGTAGAGTTATTCCCAATTTCTTGAGAAAGCACCAAATTGATTTCCATATGGGTTGCATAAGTTTGCCCTCCAGCCAGCAATGGGTTCCCTTTTCTCCACATCCTCGCCAGAAAGTGCTCCCACTGTAGTGGGGTGCAGAGCTTGGTGTTCCTTGTTCAGAATTCCATGCAATTCCCTGAATTGTTTACTGGATCTTCTAAACACTATGGAATACTATTCAGCTATTAAAAACAAGGAATTCCCGAAATTTGTGGATAAATGGATTGAGCTAGAAATGATCATAATGAGTGAGTTAACCCAGAAGCAGAAAGACTCAAATGGTATATACTCACTTATATCTGCATATTAGCCCAAGGGGCATGTCCCACAAAAGCCTTCACTTACTAGGAAACTGAGATAGAGGGAAGGACATTCTATTGGGATTCTAGATGAGAGAAGCATGGGAGAATGGCAAAGTAGAAGGATCCAGAGGGTCCTAGAAACCTACAAGTAGAACATTATGATAGGCAGAATTGGGCCCAGGGGTTCCGCTCAAACTAAGGCACCAGCCAAGGACAATACAGGCCGTCAAACTTTAAACCCCTACTCAGACCTAGCCAATGGTCAGAACATTCTCCACAGTAGAGTGGAGAGTGGGATATGACTTTCTCACATACTCTGGTGCCTCACCTTTGACCATGTCCCCTGGATGAGACTCAGAGGGGGACCTGGTGGCACTCAGAGGAAGGACAGCAGGTTACCAAGAAGAGACTTGATACCCTATGAGCATATACAGGGGGAGGTAATCCCCCTCAGGAACAGTCATAGGGGAGGGAATAAGGGGAAAATGGGAGGGAGGGAAGAATGGGAGGATACAAGGGATGGGATAACCATTGAGATGTAGCAAGAATAAATTAATAAAAAAGGAAAAAAAATAAACACAGTCCACTCTGTTCACCACCATCTTGGAGTCCCTCTCAAGATGTCATCTTTAGAGGTGAGGATATAATATGACCTGACAGAGTTCTAACATTGATCTATATATGTGCATTGTTTTTTACATTCTCTGAAGTATTCTGCACAGAAATCTCACTTTTATTTCCTCATTTCCATGAGTATTAATTAATTAATGGGCACCATTAATATATGTAAAAGAAAATTTCAAAGAAAAAATATACTGTTGATACACCCAAAGAGTGTAATAAAATTAGCTGATTACTATAAATTCACTGTAGTATTTTTGTATGCAATGTTACATGCCCAAATTAATTTATTTTTGGTTTGTTTGTTTGTTTGTTTTCTGGAAATAGCTTAACAATGATATTTGCAAGGAAAATAATCGATGTCGTTTTTCTTTTATATTAATAACCAAGTAGAAACAAGTACTATTTTGAACAGATATTCCTTGTATGGTTAAACACCTCTGCTCCCAGAAGATATGGGTTATTAAATGAAAATATCATTTCTGGGCATGTGATAACTTATTTTGAATTATTGGTCAATGAGCATAAACAGGTACCTAAATAGCCCACTTGTTGCCATCGCTTTTGCTTATCAATAATAGCGGATAAGATCCTCAGCGCCCCTGTGCTGTGGGTCCTGTAATCGTTCTGGGTCTCTGAATGAACGTTGGGTCAGGCCAAGGTATCCACAGCCTTCTGAGTTCCCTGTCAAGTCCAGCCAGGGACACTGGGTCCAAACCACACGTGGAGCTCAGCTAGATTCTCAGGGCCTGAACCGTCTGCTTAGCTCAGCTAGGGATTCTGGGCCCAAAATGCACACAGGGTCCTCAGAGGAAGGACAGCAGGTTACCGAGAAGAGACTTGATACCCTGTGAGCATATTCAGGGGGAGGTAATCGCCCTCAGGAACAGTCATAGGGGAGGGCAATAAGTAGAAAATAGGAGGGAGGAAAGAATGGGAGGATACAAGGGATGGGATAACCATTGAGATGTAACAAGAACAAATTAATTTAAAAAAGCCATCTTAAAAAAATAGTGGATAAGAGCCTGTTTCCAAAGAAATAATGAACCTAATATGAAGGGAAGAAGAAAAACCGAGCTCAAATGACCAGTAAGCTTTCTCCTTGCTATACACCTTATGGAGTGCATTGCAAGATCCAAAGAGACAACAGACAGCAATTATACCAAGTATGTTGTCTCTGTGCTAAAGTGCTGACTTTCTAGGAGCGTGAAGCTGGATGGTACACTAATGACATTACTGTTATGTGAGTATTTATCAATATTTTGAAAAATGGTATGAAACAGGATTCTTTTTAAATATTTATACCTGGTACTATAAACCCAGTCAACATTGTGGACCTAGGAATATTACAATCACTAAAGGGAAATCTGCTGTTGTCTTACTCAGTTGTCATGCTTGCAAACTGACTTCTAAATATGTTAGCTTATAAGCATTGGTTGTTCTCCCAACTTTTTCAGAGAACCTTTTTATTTTTGCAGTTTATCAAACAAGACTTTGATAAAAGTTTTTCATTGGTCTTTTATCAATGTTGCTATTGGGTTAGCAGTTATCTATTCACATATCCCCAGGAAGAGTCACACAATAACATGACAGCCTGATAGGGACAGAGTGGATGAAAGATGAAGTGGAAAGAAACTGCAGCATGCAGACTGCAGTGAATAATAAGATATCCTGCTATAACTTATTTTATAATTCTGGTGTATAAAAGGTGATCATTTTACATGGCTAACTATCCTGTGTGATATAGAATTAAATGCCTGTTGTCTGTACTATCACATGCATATTCACATTGAAATTAGTAATGAAACATGCAGCTAAACTAAGTCATATGAGTGTAGGACATCATTAAGTGGAAAGTTTATACGGTCATCATTCTAACAAGTATGTGATATAAAATTGGATCTATCTCTTGAATAAATGTATTCCAATAAAACAACTACTGGAATAGAGGAACTATTGCAAACCCTGAACATAGTACATTTGAGACCAGAACAAAAGCATATGGTGGCCTTTGGTCAATGTTTGGTTTCAGTTGCTGTGACAAAACAGAATATGACCAACAGAAAATAGGAAATGGGGTTTATGTTAACTGGAGTTTTACATTCTATCCTGAAGGAATATCCAGGTACATGTTACTGTCAGAGAAGAAATTTCACTAATCATTTGTATCCTACTAACATTTGAGGTTTGAGGATTAACCTTATGTCATCCGAGTTGGCAGCAAACACCTTTATCCACTGAGCCATCTTCCTGGCAAGTTGCAAGGGGTATTTTTTTTAAAGTATGGTTTTTCATTGACTAGCTATAAAACTAGGAGAGTGTCAGTAAACAATCCTCATGTATATACCATGGGGGACCTGAACATAATCTTTGATGGTGTAGTAAAGAGAGATTCAGTGGCCTCAAGCTTCTGTATCAGAAACTATGAAACTAGAAAAAACAAATTATAAAAATAGTTTCATCAGATTTTTGACACACAAAGTTGTAGTAGTTTCATAGTTCCTCCTCAATATGGGCGTAAGCTCAAAGTACACAAGCAGAGAACATGACCAGACACAGAATGTATAGGTTGGGTACATGATGCTTTACTTAATGCTGAGTATATCTCAGTTTTACTATGAAGGCTTTTAAAAAGATGTTTAATGTGACTCAGAGCCAGAGATACCTTTCTGAAATACAAGCTATGAGTGTGACTCTTGCTTAAAGAAATATAGTCTTATTGCTTCCTATTTTACTGTGTCATTCAAATCGCCCCGAAGTGAGGAAATTTGACCCTATAAATAGGATTGTTGTGTTATACCATATAGTTGAATATACTGGGAAATGATATGAGTAGAAAGAGCAGGTCACTTGACACGAAATTCGGGTAAGAGACAATTTGCTCTGAAAGACATGAATGATGTTTTTTGTTTAAAAATCAATCACAATGCTTCAAGAATATGTTGCAGTAACCACCACATCTAATTTCAATGTAGACATTTCAAAGACATATGTAATAAAAACGTGTTATATTAAAACAAATACTTACATTTAGTGGAATGAAAGAAAATAGAGCACCCTGATATAAATGTTTAGGTACTTGCCTAACTTTAATATATATATATTTATATTATATATCACTATAATATATTTAATATATATAATTAAATATATTAATTTATATAAATATATAATATATATAATTATAATATATTTAATATATAATTAAATATAAATTAATTATAAATATAAAGTAACTATATATATATTTTCCAAAACTAAGGAGAGAACAGAGACAGTTTATTGCCTGCTCCATCACCCATCCTTTCTCTATAAAACTGGAGAATCATCTTCAGCCTTCTGGCCTAGTATATCTGGCAAACAAGTTTGTGCAGCAGGACAATAGAAGGGCTTACTTACTCTATCATGGCAGGACTTGGCAGTCAATTCGACCTGTATCCATGTCTTGTCCATTTATGACAACATATTGTCTGTTGCGAAATCTGGGACAGTTTTCCTAGTGGTTAGCTTGCCATTAATGAAGCTATGTCCAACAGGAGATATAATGCTTGTCATTGATGCAGGCTGATGGTGTTGCCAGGAGCTGTTATAGCTCATGTCAAAAAAAACCTTAATAAAAATATCTTTAAATGCAATATTCTGTAGGGCTATGAAGTTTTTGAGGACCATCTACCTATTTATATTTACATAGTATATAATCATGTATACTAATCTATATTTCATAAATCTGAATAGACAAATATTATTTGTTTATATATATGTACTATCTGCTCAACCTAGGATGTATATTTATGTGATCAAACAGACTAGTGTGTGACATGACCAGGAGTCTGATGTGTTAAACATTAGCTTGTATAATTTAATTTTCTTAAACAGTTTGTAATATCTGTAAATGAGTTGTTGATGTCTAATACTTCATACCAGAGTAGAAACATACATACATATGTGTATCAAAAATAGTTGTCAATGAGGTTTAGTTGGTTAGGGGATATTTTTAGATCAAGGTAAAGGAGTTAAGTAAATAGAGATGAGGTAGGATAGATATTGAATTTCATTCAGAAATTTAGACCCAACAAGACAGGAAAGATGGTTACTTCAAGTTTGACAAATTCAAACAGCCAAATCACTGTGAACGTAACATTTATAGAACTCATGATTGTCATATGGTTCTTCCTGCCATACGTAGTTTGTTTTATGCATGTGTAATAAAATAAATGTATATGAAAAAATAAAATAATTGTAACTTTGAAAGGATATATAAAATTCTATGTGCAGGTAGCAAAAATAAGCTCTTTTCTCTATCAATATTTAAAATTCTATACCAATAAACTAAAAAATTTGAATAACAGCATTTCTAATACCAAACAAGAATTATATACTTTTATTTAATAGAAAATCTCAAAAGATGATGTCTAATATGTGTCAGCCATGTGGCAATCTACAGTTTACTATTCTGAAATGAACAGATGGTTTAAGAAAACCCATTTTTCATTTCAGTGCATTACAGTAACTTTAAATTGGTAAATTATCATTTGAAAATACTATTGTTTATTTTTATTTTTTAAGCCCAATCAAAGGAGATGAATTTGTTAGTCTTTAGAAGTTAGTTTGTAGTAAATGATCAAGCTGTCTGATGATGAATTATCACCTCTTTTTATTCAGATCTCTCCTGTTCAAATCTATTTTTTTTTTATCAGTTTTGAATGCATCTACATATTTTCTTTGTCTGAGGAAACAAAGACGAAACCTCTTCCCTCAACAAAACACCTATCCCAATTTCCATTATGGGACCAACACTTCTTAAATTATACAGGGTGATTTAATTCAATAGTTCTTTATATTATCCAATGTCTCTCCACAGCAGTTGTGTCCAACTTATGTACAACCTGAAAAGCCCGTGACTGTTCTTGATAAAACTTTTTATTTTTTCCTCAGAAACATTCTTTATTTTATGTATGTTTCTTAGATTGGAGCGATTTTTAATTTTTAATTTTTTATTCACTTTACATCGTGATCACAGCACTTCCTCCTCTCCTCCCAGTCTCACACTCCTTCCCTCTTCTCTGCTTTCCCCCATCCGCTGCCATCCAGAAAAAAAGAGACCTCTTCCACACACCCATACCGGAACCTTAAGATGCATCAGGACTGAGTGTATCCTCTTCACATGTGGCCTGGCAAGGCAGTCCTGCCAGAAGGAAGCAATCAAAAACACACACCACAGAGTCCATGCCAGATACAGTGTCTGCTCTCCTCACTATGAGACTCACAAGAAGCCAGAGCTTCCCATTGGCTATGTCTCTGTAGGAGGCCCAGGACCAGTGCATTGCTGGTCCTTGATCCATGCTTCACTCTCCACAAGTCTTCTGACACTGGCTAGTTGACTCTGTTTGTCTCGTTGTAGAGCCAAATCCTCTCTAGGTCCTTCTATCCTCCACTGCACTTTCCCACAAGATATCCTATGCTTCGCTCCAATGTTTGTGAGTCTCAACACCAGATTCCATCCACTGCCCAGTGAAGCAATGCTCGGCTCCTGTCTGCAAGAGTAGCAGAATATTGTTAATTGTGACAGGGGTTGGCTTTCTCCCATAGAGTAAGTCTCAGGTTTAGGTAGGTATTATTTGGACATTCCCTTAATATCTGCACCATCTTTACTTTTGCATATATTGTCAGCTGCAGTCCAGTTTAAAGTCCAGCATGATGATACCTCTGGAAGTTTTTTGCTGTATAGGATTGTTTTAGGTGTTCTGGATTTCATTTCATATGAAGTTCAGACTTGTTCTTTCATGTCTGTAAGGAATTGCATTGGCATTTTGATGGGAATTGATTTTGGTAATATGACAATTTTTATTATGTTAATCCTACTGATCCATGAGCATGGGACATTTTTCCATCTTCTGATATCTTCTTCAATTTATTTCCTCAGACTAGAAGATCTTGTCATACAGGTCTTTGACTTGCTTGGTTAGTTACAACAAGATAATTTATATCATTTGTGGCCCATTTGTCATTTATGTACAGGAGAACTACTGGTTGTTTTAGTTAATATTGTATCCAGCCACTTCACTGAATGTGTTTATCAGCTGCAGTATTTCTCTGGTATAATGTTAGGAGTCACTTATGTATATGATCACACTATGTGCAAATAGGGATATTTTGGCTTCTTCTTTTCCCTATTGTATCCCCTTGATCTCCCTTGGTTGTCTTATTGCTCTGGATAGAACTTCAAGTACCCTATTGAAGAGACACAGTTAGAGTGGGCAACCTTGTCTTATTTCTCATTTCAGTTTACTTTAAATTTATCTTCACTTAATTTAATGTCTGATATAGGCTTGCTGTATATTGCCTTTCTTGTGTTTAGTTATTATGTACCTTGAATCCTCATTCTTTCTCAGACATTTAACATGAAGGGAATTTAGATTTTGCCAAAATAATTTTTGCCATCCTATGAGATGATCTTGTGTTTTTTCCCTCTGGTTTGTTTATATGATGGATTATATTGAGGGATTTTTATATAGTGAACCACCCCTGCATGACTGAGATGAATAGAACTTGAACATTGTGCATGATCTTTTTGACGTGTTCTTGGATTTGGCTTGTGAGTACTTTGCTAAGTATCTTTGCATCAATGTTAATAAGAAAATTTGGTCTGAAATTCTATTTTTGGTGCATCTTTGTGTGGTTTATGTATCGGTCTGACTTTGGCTTCAGAGAAGGACTGTGATAAAGTCCCTTCTATTTTCATTTTCAGGAATACTTTGAGGAGGATTGGTCTTCACTATTCTTTGAAAATCTGTTATAATTCTGTGGAGAAATCATCTGGCTTTGAGATTTACTTGTTTGAGAGAATTTTAATGACTACTTCTCTTTCCTTAGGGTTATAAGACTACTTACCTATTATTGACTTAACTTTAGTAAGTGTAATCTATCAAGAAAAGTGTTCATTTAATTTAGATTTTTTAATGTGTGGAATACATGCTTTTAAAGTAATACCTAATGATTTTTTAGATTTCCTCAGTGTCTGTTGTTTTGTCTCCATTATATTTTCTGAGTTTGTGTACTTGGATATTGTCTCACTGCTTTTTAGATAGTTTGGCTAAGAATTTATCTATCTTGTTGATTTTTTCAAAGAACCAAAACTTCATTTCCTTGTTTCTTTATATTGTTTTTCCCAGTTTCTAATTTGATCATAATTCTGAGTTTGATTACTTCCTGCTTTCTACTCCTTTTGTATGTGAACCATAGGTTGGATCTTCCTATCTCTGGAATCCGAAGTTATTCTCAGGATTGCAGGAGAAGCCAGGAAATCTAACGATGATACCATATATGTCTGGCAGCCAGAAAACTTCCCTCTCTCTGGGAAAACACAGACATATTTCTGAATTAGCAAAATGATAAGGTCATCATCTAGTGGTGAAAGAATTACAGAACTGGATGGATTCAGGTCTAGATAGTCAGTAGCATTTAGAGCAACAATTTACAGAGACAGCTATTTCTTTTCAAAATCAGGAATGCCTGAAATGGCTTCCTAGTCAAAAGTAGATGTTGATAATCATGAAATTCTATGCAGTTAGTAGTTGAAATAATGTGAAGGAAGGATAAAGAAAATATTTAGTGTCACTAAATAATGGTTACTCAGTTTTCTCATAATGTTGGTCATGGTGATAGTTTCTCAATCAAGATTTAGAATGTTCTATATCAATGTAGAGATGCAGCTGGAGTTTCCCTGTTACCTGTTACAAGTGCTACTTGCATGAAGTGTGTGATTTTTTAAACATTCATGATGCAGATCCTCTACTTTGTTTACAAGCTCTGATTTTCTGTCTCCTATTTGATCTAGTTTGGCAATGAGATTTCTTCATTGATCTAATCTTATGGTTATTACTTCTTTCCCTTCTCGTTTTACTTCACTTTGAGTTTTCTATGGTGTTTCTAACTCCTTGTTTAATTCAGTTTTCATAGCCTGCATTGTCCTCATTATTTTCTCGGTCATTTGCTTGTGTCTTTGTCCTTCAGTAAATTTCTTCCTTCAGGAGCTTGCTTCCTTTTTATGTACTTTGACCTTATTTAAAATTCTTCTGTGTGAGGGATATCTTGGTTTGTGAAGAGCTCTCTCTCCTCTCTCTCTCTCTCTCTCTCTCTCTCTCTCTCTCTCTCTCTCTGTGAGTACGCACACACATGTGTGTGCCTGTGTATGTTTCTATTATAATTATTTTATCTACATTGCTTTCTTTAGGAGACATAGCTATGGAAGTGCTGATTTGGAAAAGTAATATTTCATCTTGGTTTTTATTTGGAATATGGAACCTGAGCATCAGCATTTTTGATAATTCTATTTTTTATGAGTTTATAGGAAAGGAGACTGGAATCCCAAAATGAGGCCTTAGAATGAACAATTTCAACCCACAGGGGTCAAAATTCAGGATAAGTGGGTCAGCAACCATGATGCACCATCCTGCTAGATCCAGTTCTTCTCTAGGCTGGCAACAAGCATGTGGGGAGGCTGTGAAGCACAGATCCATGGCAGTCTGAAAGCTGATGCTGTGTGGGAGGAAAGGAGCCTAAGATAAAATGGAAGAAGCAGGTCTCAGTTTGGCTGGGAATGTCAACTGGAAACAGAGGTTGGACAGATGGAGATTTTGTCAATACATTTTAGATCATATGATCTGTACTAATCCCATTTTTCCTTGATGTTTTGATTGCCAAGAAATTTCCTTATAAGAACTGCTGAGTCATCATTTTCACTTAAAAATTAATTTTTATCTTTCCAGAATGTCTTGTATAATTATAAGGCCAACTTAAGAGGCTGAGACTGGAGATTTAAAAGTTTGAGGCTAGACTAAGCTACATTGTGAGACCTTGTCTTAGACAAGAAAGAAAAGCATGAAGGAAGGAAGGAAAGAGGGAAGGAAGGAAGGAAGGAAGGGACATAGGGAGGGAGAGAGGAATAAATACACAAAGAAAGTAATGAACCAAGGAAAGAACTAAGGAATAAAGGAACCAAGGATTGAAATAACAAATGAATACAGTTAGGGTCTGTAAAATGTTGAAGGACAACCCTAGACTAAGATAGCATGCAACAGCAAAATGTGTTTATTTCTGTATAAGTTCAGCATGCATGCAGAAGCATTTAGGCACTGTGATGGCCCCTGCGTGAGTTCCCAGTCTCCATTTAAAGCCAGCTAGAGGAATTTCAGGATAGAGTTAGATCATCATTGATTCTATTGATGTAAACTAGCAATGTGGGTATGGGCGCATTGACGATTAGCTGATGCTGAATCTGGAGTTTGTCATGAGTCAGACGACAGCCAAACTGGCAGCAGAGCAATGTTGCTTCCTCTGGCCACATGTCCTAACCTCCACTGGCCAAATGTCCTGTCTAGTTCTGACTGGCTGCCTATTCTCTGTGGTTTTCCCTATCTAGGTCGACTCAGTGATAAAATGAAGCCTGTCATGGAGTCAGTTAGTTTATTTAACCAGGTCCCTCAATACTTGTGAGGTCTACTCAAGAGGCCAAGAGGAGACTTAAGAGTTTGAGGCTATCCAAGGATGCACTTTGCATTAGAAAAAAAGGAAGAAGTTCAGGAATGAAGTAGTAAACTAAAGTATATATTTATTTTGTCCTCAATCTTAAAGGGAAGTGACTACTCTTCAAAAAGCATGGTATTAGCTATAAATTTTTGAAACATCATTTATTATACACAGAAAGTTATAGATTATCATTTATTTGCTAAGCAATCATTTTGATTTGTTTGCAAACTTTTTCATACTAAGACATTTTTATTTTCAATAATAAAAATTATAATTAAAAATACTCTAGCAGAATATATGAATATATCTGGCGATAGTTTCAACCTTGATTCCTTTTGCTATGTGTACCTAGCTTTTAATCACATTTATCATGCTAAATTCAATGTTAAACCACATACCTATTAAAAGAGTGGCATATAGATCTGGGGACTTGGCATCTCTAAAGAGTTTTTAGATATTAATCATGAAAGGAAGACCTACAGATTTAAGTGAATCTGAAAATATTTTTATAATCCACAGATATAGTTGTCAACATTAACATTTAAAAGCAAACATTTTACTCATCATTAATCTTTCACCTGAGATGTATGCACTCTGTGATGCATTCTGTTACTTTTCCAGGTCTGGTTGCACAGGCCTTGAATATAATCACTTACACAGCAGAGACATGGGGGTCTCAATAAGTTTGAGGCCATCTTCTTATACATAGTGAGTTCCAGGACACACATATCTACATGGAGAGACTTTGTCTCTAACAACAACAACAACAACAACAACAACAACAACAACAACAACAACAACTAAGTAAAAAAGGAAAATAAAAATGCAGTTTGCCTTCTTGTGTTGAATTCTGAATGTTGCATCTAGAGTTTAGGGGAACAAAATATGCTGTTTCAGAGTAGGGTATCTGATAATACTACTTTCATGGTCAGAAAATGCATGAGCCAAGGGGGCGTGGCACATGCCCTCATTCCCAGCAAAGGCAAGGAGGAAGAGACAGGTGGATTTCTAAGTTCAATGACAGCCTGGTCTATGTAGCAAGTTTTAGGGTAGCAATGCTATGCAAAGAAACTCTGTCTTGAAAGAATGAAAGAAAAAAAGAAAGAAAGAAAGATAGAGAGAAAGAGAGAAAGAAGTAGTAGTATGGCATAGGACAATATTAAAAGCCATCTTTTGAATAATTATGAACACTCATCTACATAAGGAAAATGTCAACAACAGTCTTTTGTCTCTTTGGCTCAAGAAAATCAGTATCTCCATGGGCACATGACCAAGTTGTTCTCTTTTTTCTTGGTTCTTACATTTGCTTTGTTTGATATCTGAACACAGTGCTGCTCTGTCTGTCCCTGGACTCACTATGTAGACCAGGTACTTCTGAAATACAGAGTTCTATTTCAAATCTTACTCCCAAGTGCTGATATTAAATATGTACACCAACGCAACCTTAGTAACTGTTGTATTTTATTTTGTGGTCTATTAAAAGCATATGGTCTGACTATGGACTTTTCCCAGGGAAAAAGGAAATGCCTGGACATTGCTCAGAGGGTATTGTACTGAGACTGGAAGTTGCAGGATTAAACCAGTCTCGTTTCTGTGAGTGAGAACAATTTGCTTACAGTCTCCTTTGCTCCTCCTCAGGGTTTCTGGACAACCTACACTTCAAATATATGAATTTTTGTGAAGTCCCACATCCCACAGTTAAGGTGAAATATTTAGAAGAGGAAAAAATTTTCAAGAAAAGTTCTCTCCTTTTGTGTGTCCCTGGTAAGTGTAAAGCTTTCATCATGTTGGGTCCATGATAAATTAAGAACCTCATTAAAATATAATATTCTCAGGCCAAACATTCAGTTTGATTTCTACCCCTAACTTTTGACTGATCTGTGGTTTGAAGTGGAATTCCAGTTACACTAACTAAAAAGGATTTCTACATAATTTTAGTATTCTGCATGACAATTGGGTAATCACTTATAAAATACTCTCTTTTTCTATTGTGCACAGATTTGTGCTAGAAATACAAATGTTTTCTGAGGAGTCTTTTTCTCATGTGCAGGGCTCACTGATCACCCAGACCTGCTTAGCTCTGGAGCAGAACAAAGACATCTTGAAGATGAAGTGGGAAAAGTTAGTAGCAAGTTCATTCTTAATTCAGATATTCAAAAGCTAAAGATTCAGGTGATATTTGTTTGACTTCTGAATCTTTTTTTTTAAAATTGTGTTAAATCCTATATTTACACACAAAAGTACTACAAATATTATACATAGCCTAAATTGATTGGACGTTGTCAATGAAATCAAAGTCTTATCAAATGGGCCATATTGAAAATCACATTAAAATAATTAAATGTTTTAAAGTATCAGAAAAAATTCAACTGACCTCAAGTTCCAATCATCAGAAAGTACTTTGAAATGAAGGAACAATGCCATGCATTTTCATGGAGAGCATATTATATCTGCAGCTTATACCAAGATGTATTATAAACAAGTGTTAGTCCAAATTAAAGATGCTTATAGATATTCAAACTTCTGAATCTTATACAATTCTACTTACAACTGAGATCACTTTAAGCAAAAAGAAATGAAGGCTTCTTTGAGCCCTTGTAAAATTTTAGTAAATGACTCAAGCCTCTGTATTCTTCAACCTTGTCCCAAGTATTTAAAGTTGCTAAATGACATAGCATCGATGTGTGATCATAAAATTCAAGCTGCCTTTTAAAATCAGCATATTGACCATCGCCTAGCAACTGATCCTGGGAAATATTAATATCCCTAGCCTTATGTCATTGTTCTAAGGCCTTAGCATCCTCTTTCCACCATGTTCATGATTGTAACTGAGGACCAGATTCCAATATTGCTGCTTCCAAAACTTTCCAGTCTTAGGGAATAACTCTGTTCAAGTTGCCCATAAATTTAGTAGCTGCTTCACATAGGGTGAATGAATACATTATGAAAAGAATGTATCCTTAAATCTCATCAAATCTAATATATCTATAGGATTACATTTAACTTATTCATAAACTTGGAATGCCTATTTCTCCTGGAGGATAAAATAAAATTGATTTTCTAACATCCCTGAGACACACTTCTTCAGTTTTGTCATGAATTTGTTGTGTGGTAAATTCGTGTCTAAATCCTTCTCTGTGTGTATATCAGTTTTTTCTCACTTTTATGCATAATTGAACTCGGAATTTCTGGAAAAATAGTCAGTGCTCTTAACCTCTGAGATATCTCTCCTGGCCCCTGAAAGTATTCTTTAAGGCAAAAGACACTATTACAAGAACAAAGCAACAGCCTACAGACTGGTAAAAGGTTTTCACTAAGTCTACATCTGACAGAGTGCTAATATCCAAAATATATAAAGAAGTCAAGAACTTATATACAACCTAACCAAATAATCAAATTAAAATATGGGATACAAAGTTAACAGAAAATTCTCAACAGAGTAATATTGAATGGCCAAAAACACTTAAAGAAATGCTCAACATCCTTAGTCATCAGAGAAGTGAAAATCAAAATGAGTGAGATTCCATCTTACATCTATTGAAATAACTGAAATCAACTACTTAACTGACATCAGACGATGGCAAGGACATGGATAAAGGGGAACACTTCTACATTCCTGGTGTGAGTGCAAACTTGTACAATCACTTTGGAAATCAATCTGTCACTTTCTTTGAAAAATTGGAAGAGTTCCACATCAAGACTCAGGCATACCACTCCTAGACACATACCTGAAAGGTATTCCACCATAGAAAAAGAATATTTGCTCAACTATGTTTCTAGAAGCTTTATTCACAAGAGCCAGAACCTAGATGTCCCTTAACTGAAGAACAGATAAGGAAACTGTGGTAAATTTAAACAATGGAACACTACTCAACTATTTAAAACAAGGGAATCTTATAATTTGCAGGCAAATGGACAAAACTAGAAAATATCATCATGAGTGAAGTAAACCAGACACAGAAATATACAAGCAGATGCTGAGACACACAGCCAAGTTTGGATGGTGTACAGGAATTCTTATAGAAGAGTTGGGGTATAGAGGGGAAATGAGTGGTCAGGACCTCCACAAATAGAACAAAGGAGCCAACAAATCCTGGCTGAGGAGTGGGGTGAGACAGAGACTGCTGCACAAACCAAGGTCCATGCCCATGTGTGGGTGTGGACCCACACAGTCGGCTGAGATGTAGTCGATTGGCAGCACAGTCTCCTTGTGGATAATATAATATGGAGAGTAGGGATTACTTCTGGCAAGGACTCTGGACCACACCTGTTAATCACTTCCCCCTGGTGAAGTGGTATTTCCAGGCCACAGAAGAAGAGAATGCAGAAAGTCCAGATGATACTTGATAAGCTGAGGTCATATGTTAGGAGAAGAGTGCTCCCTTACTTAGGACTAGAGGAGGGAGGGAGAGGGTCTGAGGGAGAGATGATGAATAAGGAGTTGATGAGGGAGGGCTATTTAAAGGATGTAAAGTGAACAAAACTTATTAAAAATTAAAAATGAATCAATAAATAAAAGATATTGGGACTCAATGGAAAAAATCAGAGGCCTATCCAGGGTTATTAAAAATGTGACATTTACCCATTGTTTCCACTTCCTTCTGCATTCATCTTCTTTCTAGAAGACAGATGAACTTCTGTTCTATGTCTTATTACCCAGAGAAAAGGCCATGCAGTTGCCATCACAAACTACTATCTTGTCCTTACAGTGCTCCTTAAAGATAGCACTATGCCTTTATTCAATCTATTTTGTAATGACATAACTTAATACCTGTGGAAGAAACCATTCCTTATGTGGGTTGTCACGACATACCACTAAAAGAAAGATTGGGGTCTCGATATCCCAAGTAAAGATGCTCCATTCTTAGGTAGCTCAACACAGTTTCATGTCTTCTTCATTGGTCCATGAGGCATATAAGTGTCACTACAGCAATAGGAACACCATTCTTACAGACATAGGTATTACACAGACATATCTAGCCATATCCAAATGGTCACCCAGGCATCGTATTTTCTATTATAAAAACCATTCAGCTTCTGCTACCCAGCATATCCTTGGTTGTCTTCATTCTCATCAAGATGTCAATTGTTCTGTGTGATATTACCTGGAGGCACATAAAGATATACTCACCTCTGATGTGGTATTGATAAAAAAATGAATAAAATGGCCTCAGCCACGTCTAGTTTAGCAGACCAATCTGATCATTGAGGTAGCTTACAGGAGTTATCATCTAGCCTTCTCCATCATCTGGAAGAAAGGTTGATCATATCAGTTTGTTTCTTGTGTGGAAAATATTCTGTGCTTCTATCCTGCTACAGATATGAACAAAAAGTGATAAATAATGCTTTCCTTAACATATCAAAAGAAGATTGTCTTCAACTATAAATGCAAAATAAAAACTTAATGTTTAATACTACACATGTTCTCTATATTTTCCAGTAAGAATTTGAATTAGTCACATCCTTTTATGTGTTGTTAACTTAAAGTACACAAACAAGATATTTCTATCACTGAATTTTTCTTCTGTAATTCATGAGCCATGGCTCTCATTTCAGGAATGGATAATCAGGATTTGGTCTCATGACACGTCAGGAAATCATGAAATGGAATGATGCAAGAACACCACAGTGACATATGGAAGACATCACACAGAATTTCATCATCCTTACTGGTCTGAAGGGAAGTGAAGAAATAACAACAGCACAAAACTGCAACATTTCATTGAGAAGAAAATAAAAACTTGTAATTATTTTTGATACATGACACCTGGGGAAAAGATGTTCAGAGAAGTTACCCCCACTTCATGAAAAGTAGTGTACCCACTACTATGAAGGTGAAATTTTAATTGCAAGTCTAAGGGGAGATGAGGTCACAGAATTACATGCCCATATCTCAGGCACTGTTTTCTTCCCCCAATACTTGTCAGGAGGCATAAAAACTTGATAAACAGTTCAGAAGTCTGGCAAAATAAAAACAGTACATGGATGCATCCAGTGGGGCCTATGAAACAGAGACCACAAGCAACACCCATTTGAAGATACCAGCTAAGCAAGGCTTCTAGAAAAGGCAACTTGAAATTGGATTACATTACAGAACAAAGCCACCTATCAACTGAAGATACTTCTGAAGTATGGCCTTAGGACAGAGGTAAAATGAACATAAAAAAATAGACTAAACACAGTCACTCAGTTTCACATTCAGGAGTTATCCCTTCATTCCTGTGATTCATTTAAAGATAACCAGGAATACAAAGTGTTGAAAATTTGTTTTTAAATCAATCTACTGGTTGTCCATGATTCCATGAATCTTACTAATTGATGAGCTGATTTAACATTTTTCTGAGGTGTTCTTCAAAGAACTGTAAGAATGCAAATGAACCATGGAATATATATCTGAATGCAGGGTACTTGAGTAGAAGGCCTTAGACTCTGTCCCATGACGTGATTGATGGGGACAAAACTAGACAGCATCTACCCTGAAAGATGTGTAGTCTGAGATCATGATGAAGTGACTTCCTTCCTAAAGCATGCTCAGGAAATTTTACACCATAAGAAGAACCATTGTTTAGCAATTTAAACACCACCAGTCACATGTGGATCATTCGTTTTCACTTATATACTTTCTTAATTCTCTTCTCAAGAAGGAATATATGAATGATGGACTAATTTGATAGTTGAGAATACCGTGATATGCAGGAGCAAATTAAAAGTTTATTTAAATATTACATTACAGCTTGACCCTATTAATTATTCTAAGGAATGTTATATATTATTTATTTTTTATTTAACAGTACAAATCTAAAAATGGAAATTTATTCAGTATAATTTTATGTTGTGTGTATGAAGCCCTGTTGTATCTTTGTGTATCACTTGTGTGACAGGACTTCACATAGGCAAGAAGAAGAACTAGAAATGCAGTTTGCTGTAAGCCACCATTTGTCCTGACCTGAAAGCATGTCCTCTGGAAAATCAGGCAGTGCTATTAATTTCTGAGCCAGTGCTCCTGCTTCAGTTACTTCAAGGGTTGGAAAACACAACACTTGATACTGATAAATGTCAGTGTGTACACATTATGCTAGAGTTTGGTGATTTGTAAACCTTACTTTCTTTCTGAGATTACTTCCTCAGTTGCTTGGTAGTGCAAAGTGTATCATCAGATGCACAGACATATTTGCTGTTGCTCACAACCACTTACCTTGGGCCTTTTCTTTTTATGTAAATTAAGGCATGGCAGGGGAGTATGACTGGCTTTATTTAGGTTAGCATATTATTGCTTATTTGCTTTTTAACATAAATATAAGTAAATGCTTAGTCAATAATCCAAAAATGGGACACTTTTGCATAAATACATTACTTAACATGAGCAAAGATTCGTTGGGTGTATATTGCCTGCTATACATTCAAATTTCCATTGTTTATTATGCAAACATGGAAACTTTCACAACGAATATAATGCAACATCAACAATTCTTAAAAGGTGCAAATGCTTTTGAAAAATCAAACCTAAGTATGTGGCTTCTTATTTTAAGGACTGATTTGAGTGTTTTAACAAATAGTTGTGGGTTAGAGTACCCTAACTGTCATCTTAGTGTACTTGAATGTCCTAAATTTTATCAATAATCAAGTATGAATTCATAAATTCTTGGCTCAGGTGAACATATCTTCCTTTTTCTCATATGATGTACCTTCTGCACAGCCAGTGAATATTTACATAGTGCTATACACTTTCTTCAAACTAAGGATGATACCTTATACACACTCTTTTATCTTATAGTGCTGCCATTTAGATTTTCATAGAAAAAAATCAAGGAAGCATTGTGCATAAGACAAATTATGATGTAATATGTAATAAAGTTCATGCATCCCATGCCTCATTTTCCTGGCCAGAATCCTATAACAACAAAAGCTTACAGCATGCGGACAAGTGACATAGTGATTGGTGTGATCTTCTTGTCGCAGACTGTGGTTGGAGTCCTGGGCAACTCCTTCTTAGTCTACCATTATCTTTTGCTTTACTTCTTGGGATGCAGCCTAAGGTTCACAGACTGGATTCTGCAGCACTTGATTGTAGCCAACTTCTTAACTCTGCTGTGTAAAGGAGTTCCCAACACAGTGTCAGCTTTTGAGATTAAAGACTTCCTCAATGATTTTGGGTGCAAACTGATCTTCTACCTTCACAGAGTAGGGAGGGGTGTGTCCATCAGCAGCACCTGCTATTTGAGTGTCTTCCAGGCCATAACCATCAGCCCAAAGAGCTCCAGATGGACACAGCTCAAAGTCAGATCTCGCAATTACATTGCCTCTGCCGTGTACATGAGCTGGATCCTGTCCTTCATAGTAAACATTGCTTTTCCTATGTACATGACTGCAATATGGAACCATAAGAACATGACAAATACAAGAGTGTATCAATACTGTTCTTCTGTTACTCATGAAAATGCCCTTGACATTTTCTATGCAGTATTACACTCAACGCCTGATGTGATGTTCATGGTGATGATGCTTTGGTCCAGTGGCTACATGGTTTGCATCCTCTGCAGACACAAGAAGAGAATGAAGCACATTCATAAGAGCAACTTCTCTTTCAAGTCCTCACCTGAGTTCAGAGCCACAAAGACTATTCTACTCTTGGTGAGCACCTTTGTCTTTTTTTACACAATTTCTTGCCTCTTACAAACAAATTTGTCTGTTACACGTGATCCAGATTCTTTCATGGTAAACATGGCTTCAGTGTTCTCTGCATGTTTTCCAACTGTGAGTCCCTTTCTGGTGAACAGGCATTAACCCTATGAATATCCCCTCAGTTTTCCCTGTGCAAAAAAACTAGTACATTGTCACTGTACCAGTGACATTGAGATAGTGTGATTTTGTTAAATCATATAGGTGTGCGTACATATATTCTTAAACACATCATTAAAGCAGACAGTGTGCATTCATAAACAAATATGTACACATACAAATTGTTAATATATTGTAAGTGGGATATTTGCATATCCTACATTTCCCACATAAAGAATATTAATGTTTATATATTTATTTTAATTTGTGATAGCTTGTAAAACAATGGTTTGATTCACAATCTATTGTGTTGATATAAATCTGGCCTTTTTCTACAGCAACAGGTAAAATTCTGTGCACAGTTTTTAGCCACTTCTTTTCACAAAACAACAAATCTAAATAAAGGTATACAAGAAGCATTTCATTGCCTTCATGATGTGAACCAAAAATATTCAGAAATATTGTAGGATTTGACTAATAATATCTCCACATGAATATAATAATAGTGGTACTGGGGAAGGTTACAGAACATAATGGTTTGCTCACATGGACATTTATACAATATTTTTTATGTTGACTTCTGTAAACCCTTGGTATTTGGGAGCCAATATTTTTGAATCTTACCAAGATATTATTGAAAAATAAAATTTTAACCTGAGACTATAGTTTGTGATAAATTGTTATTTGTGAATATGTGCATATATATATATTTATAATGAAAAAATGACTACCTTCATAAAATCATGTGACATACTGTGTTTAATTGTTCTGTGTCTTAAACCCAGCTGGAATGATTTGTCAAAGAACCTCAATTGAGAAAATGTCACCACCAGATTGTCTTATGAAAGGCCTGTCAGAAATTTCTTGATAGATATTTGATGTGAGAGTGCTCTGCACAGAGTGAATGATGTAATCTTTTAGAAGGAAGTCTTAGGGTGTATTAGAAATCATTCTGAGCAAGCAAGGACAAGGATGCCTGTAGACAACTCTCGTTCTTGGCTTCTGCTTCATTACTTGTCTTCTGGTTCCTATTTTCAGTTCCTGTCCTTCTTTCTCTCAGTGATATATTCTGGTTTGAAACTGTAAGAGACATATAAATCCTTCCCTCCTCAAATTATTTTCATCATGGTCTTTTACCATAGGAACAGGTACTCTAAAACTCATATTGCTAAGACCATTTTTTGAGATGAGAACTTTTAAGATATGTCTTAACAACTTCCACAATAAATACCTCTATAATTTAGACCCAAGGAAGAATTTATACACATTTGGAAGTGTAAATGTCAGAGAACCTGAAGCCCCTGAGCCCAGCTAGACTGGATGGTCAGCCAGGACCAGAGATAGTCCTGTGACTTCATCTGCTATTTCATGAGCATAAAGCTTCACTTAGATATAACTGCTTTCTATGATGATTCGTTTTTTACTTGAGACATCTTTCCAGACCTACAATTCCTTTATCTTTTAATTGAAAATTTGTACAGGTTGACAAGGATTCCTTCCCTATCTCTCTCATTCTTTTCTTCCTGGGGTTTCCAGTCTTCTCCTTGGGTTCTCTGAATGAATCTTTCCTAGATTCTGATCATAAACATAAATGTCTTGTTGCATCTGGTTCGTCTTAGTTCACACAGTGACCACCAGATAAGATAAAACCAAATACAAATGACAGTCGGAGATTCAGAATGATACATGATCCCTCATAATTACTCCGTGTGTTTTTCTTAATAATGGATAATAAGGTCTTTACTGTTCTAGAGGATGAATACACAGCAATCTTAGGTTTATATAAGGAGAGGATGAATGTGTCAAGTCCATCTTCATTGTATTGCTATTTTGTCCTCTTTTTTCCTATGGATATGTGTGCTCTCCAAAGTACCATGGTATTCTGAATTGGTATATGCATGCAGAGAACTGAAACGTCACCCTGTCCTGAAAAGCTAGCCAATATCTTTAGGAAGTGGGGCTCCTACAGGAGAAATGCCAATTTGGCCTTTAAAAGGATATTCTGTTGGTCATTGTAAGAACCTTTGACCATGTCCCCTGGAAGGGGAGATCTGGTAGCACTCAGAGGAAGGACAGCAGGTTACCAAGAAGAGACTTGATACCCTATGAGCATATACAGGGGGAGGTAATCCCCCTCAGGAACAGTCATAGAGGAGGGGAATAAGGGGAAAATGGGAGGGAGGGAAGAATGGGAGGAGACAAGGGTTGGGATAACCATTGAGATGTAACAAGAATAAATTAATAAAGGAGAAAAAAACAAAACAAACAAACAAACAAAAAAACAAAGTTCAACTGCAAGACAAACATGAAAGCTGCATGCCTTTCACAGCCAAAAGCTATTAAAAGCTGAGAAGAGATGCCATGTTTTTCCAGGCAATTAACTTATATCCATAGATGTGAAGGTCTTTCACGTAGTTGTTGTAGGCAGAACACAGCCGAGGTTGGTGCAGAGAGACACAGGACACAATACAGGTGGGAAATTATGCACCAGGTTAAGTTAATTTCCAAAACACAAAAGCTACATTTCCTGTGTTTGTAAGGCAAAATTACCCATTCCCATTCCCAAAAATACCCATACCCAAGATCTGTGCATCCGGTATTTTCATACATTTATAATTTTAGGACTGTATAATACCAGTTACAAATTATGTATTTTCAGAACAAAAAAACCCTGTTCATAGATGATTGGACACAAATACAAGATATCCCAACATCTTGCATTTTCTGGCTTCAGCTACTTCAGTTGCTGATCACTCAATGTCTGCTTCAAGGGCAGCTTCAAGAAAGCTGGTGATCCTTCCTGGTCCAGCCCTTCAGACTATTCCAAACTGGATTTCTAATAACCTAAAATTCTTTTCTTTCCAAGATATATATTATTTTATTAATTTGTTCTTGTTACATCTCAGTGGTTATCCCATCCCTTGTCTCCTCCCATTCTCTCTTCCCTCCCATTTTCCCCCTTTTCCCCTCCCCTATGACTGTTCCTGAGGGGGATTTCC
This sequence comes from Acomys minous, assembly GCF_964271855.1. NCBI lineage: Eukaryota > Metazoa > Chordata > Mammalia > Rodentia > Muridae > Acomys > Acomys minous. The sequence continues at coordinate 82,448,012 of NC_140484.1, forward strand.
TCTCCCTGTATATGCTTATAGGGTATCAAGTCTCTTCTTGGTAACCTGCTGTCCTTCCTCTGAGTGCCACCAGTTCGCCCCCTCCAGGGGACATGGTCAAAGGTGAGGCACCAGAGTACGTGAGAAAGTCATATCCAACTCTCCACTCTACTGTGGAGAATGTTCTGACCATTGGCTAGGTCTGGGTAGCCTTAAAGTTTACAGCCTGTATTGTCCTTGGCTGGTGCCTTAGTTTGAGTGGGACCCCTGGGCCCAATCTGCCTATCATAATGTTCTACTTGTAGGTTTCTAGGACCCTCTGGATCCTTCTACTTTGCCATTCTCCCATGATTCTCTCATCTAGAGTCCCAATAGGATGTCTTCCCCACTGTCTCAGTTTCCTGGTAGTTGACGGCTTTCATGGGACATGCTCCTTGGGCTAATATGCAGATATAAGTGAGTATATACCATTTGAGTCTTTCTGCTTCTGGGTTAACTCACTCATTATGATCATTTCTAGCTCAATCCATTTATCCACAAATTTCGGGAATTCCTTATATTTAATAGCTGAATAGTATTCCATAGTGTATATGTACCACAGTTTCTTTATCCATTCTTCTATTGATGGACACTTAGGCTGTTTCCATGTTCTGGCTAATATGAATAAGGCTGCTATGAACATGGTTGAGCAAATTTTCTTTCTGTGTGCTGGAGCATCTTCTGGGTATATTCCAAGGAGTGGAATAGCTGTGTCTTGAGGAAGCCCTATTCCCATTTTTCTGAGATAGCACCAGATAGCTTTCCAAAGTGGTTGTACTAGTTTGCATTCCCACCAGCAATGAAGGAGTGTTCATCTCTCCCCAAATCCTCACCAGCATGTGGTGTCGCTTGAATTTTTTATCTTAGCCATTCTGATGGGTGTAAGATGGAATCTCAGAGTTGTTTTGATTTGCATTTTCCTGATGATTCAGGAGGTTGAGCATTTCTTTAAGTGTTTCTCAGCCATTTGGTATTACTCTGTTGCGTATTCTCTGTTTAGTTCCAAGCCCCATTTCTCAATTGAGTTACTTGGTTTGGTGGTGTTTAGTTTCTTGAGTTCTTTATATATTTTGGATATTCGACCTTTGTCAGACCTTCCATCTCTTGGATTCTGTTAGAAAAGCTCACCGAATCTCAGGGCTAGAAGATACAATCAGAGATCTTGAAGCAACCATTAAAGTAAATGCCAAATCTGGAAAACTCCTGACACAAAACATCCAAGAAATTAAGGACACCATGATAAGAAGAAATCTGAGGATAATAGGCATTGAAGAAAGAGGAGATGTCAGACCACCAGGCCCAGAAACTATTCTCAACAAAATCATAGAAGAAAATTTCCCCAATCTAAAGAAAGAGATGTCTATAAACATACAAGAGGCATACAGAACACCAAATAGAATTGACCAGAAAAGAAAAACTGCCCGTCACATAATAATCAAAACATAAAACAAACAGAACAAAGGAAAATATTAAAAGCTGCAAGAAAAAAGGGCCAAATAACATTTAATGGCAAACCTATCAGAATTACACCCGACTTCTCAGCAGAGACCATCAAAGCCAGAAGGGCCTGGACAGAGATCCTGCAAACCCTAAGAGACAACAGATGCCAGGCCAGACAATTTTACCCAGCAAAACTATCAATAACCATTGATGGAGAAAACAAAATATTCCATGACAAAACCAAATTCAAACAGTACCTATCCACAAATCCAGCTTTACAGAAGGTACTAGAAAAAAAAAACTCCATCCCAAAGGGTCAACCTGCAACCAAAACTACTCAGGAAATAGATAACTGTATCATGGCAAAAACACAACTACACAAAGGCTCGACTGGAACCAACAACAAAATTAAGACTCTTAACGGTCACTGGTCATTAATATCTCTCAACATCAATTGTCTCAATTCTCAAATAAAAAGACATAGACTAACTGAACGGGGGCATAAACAAGATCCAACATTCTTCTGCATTCAAGAAACACATCTCACCCATAACGATAGGCATTACCTCAGGATAAAAGGTTGGAAAAAATATTCCAAGCAAGTGGTCACAAGAAGCAAGCAGGCATAGCCATTTTAATATTGAACAAAATAGACTTTCAACCAAAATTAATAAAAAAGGATGCAGAAGGACACTTCATACTCATCAAAGGCAAAGTCAACCAAGATGACATCACAATTCAGAGCATCTATGCTCCCAGTTCATGGGCACCCAAATTTGTAAAAGATCCTCTGAAAAAGCTTAAACCACACATCGATCCCCACACAATAATAGTGGGAGACTTCAACACCCCACTGTCACTGAAGGATAAGTCATTGAAACAGAAACTAAGCTGAGAAATAACATCATTAACCAATTCCATGGGTCAAATGGATTTAACAGATATCTATAGAACCTTTCACCCAAACAAGAAAGAATATACTTTCCTCTCTGCATCCCATGGAACCTTCTCCAAAATTGATCACATTGTAGGTCATAAAGCAGGCCTCAACAGATACAAGAGGATTGAAATTATACGTTGTATCCTACCAGATCACCATGCTCTCAGGCTGCAATTCAACAAAAACAGTAATAACAAAAAGCCTACATGTAAGTGGAAACTAAACAACTGTCTGTTAAATGACACCTGGATCAGGGAAGAAATAAAGAAAGAAATCAAGCAGTTTCTGAAATTCAATGAAAATGAAGGAACAACATACCCAAATTTGTGGGATACATTGAAAGCAGTGCTAAGAGGAAAATTCATAGCACTAAGTGCCTTTAAAAAAAATTGGAAGCATCGCACATAAACACTTTAATGACACAACTGGAAGCCCTAGAAAAAAAAGAAGCAGAAACACCCAAAAGGAGTAGACGTCTGGAAATAATCAAACTCAGGGGTGAAATTAACAAATTAGAAACTAAGAAAACAGTCCAAAGAATCAACAAACCAAGAGCTGGTTCTTTGAGAAAGTCAACAAGATAGACAGACCGTTAGCCAAACTAACTAAAAGGCAGAGAGACAGTATTGAAATCAACAAAATCCGAAATGAAAAAGGGAGACATAACAACAGACACTGAAGAAATACAAAGAATCATAAGATCCTACTTTAAAGGCATATATGCCACAAAATTTGAAAATCTAAGGGATATGGATGATTTTCTTGATCAATTTTACTTGCCAAAGTTGAGTGAAGAACAGATAAACAAGCTAAACAGTCCCATTTCCCCTAAAGAAATTGAAGCAATCATTGATAGTCTCCCAACTCCCCAAAATAAAAAAGCCCAGGGCCAGACGGTTTCAGTGCAGAATTCTACCAGACCTTCCAGGACGAGATAATACTGATACTCTTCAAGCTACTCCAAAAGATAGAAATGGATGCAACATTACCAAATTCCTTCTATGAGGCAATAGTCACATTGATACCTAAACCTCACAAAGACTCAACAAAAAAGAGAATTTCAGACCAATTTCTCTTGAACATTAATGCAAAAATACTAAATAAAATACTTGCAAAACGAATACAAGAACACATCAAAGATATCTTTCATCATGACCAAGTAGACTTCATTCCAGGCATGCAGAGATGATTTAATATACAGAAATCCATCAATGTAATCCACCATATAAACAAACTGAAAATAAAAAACCACACGATCATCTCTTTATATGCAGAGAAAGCATTTGATAAAATCCAACACCCATTCATGTTTAAAGTTTTAGAGAGATTGGGCATACAAGGCTCTTTCCTCAACATAATAAAGGCTATATACAGGAAGCCAATAGCCAAAATCAAAGTAAATTGTGAGATACTCAAGGAAATTCCTCTAAAATCGGGAACAAGGCAAGGCTGCCCACTCTCTCCATATCTCTTCAAGATAGTACTCGAATTTCTAGCCAGAGCAATAGGACAACAAAAGAAGATCAAGGGTATCCAAATGGGAAAGGAAGAAGTCAAATTATCCCTATTTGCAGATGATATGCTAGTCTACCTACGTGATCCTCAATTTTCCACCAGAGAACTAGTACAGCTGATAAACATCTTCAGCAAATTGGCTGGATACAAAATTAACTCAAAAAAGTCTGTAGCCTTCCTAAACACAAATGACAAGCTTGCAGAGGAAGAAATTAGGAAAGTTACACCCTTCACATTACCCACAGGCAATATAAAATATTTAGGAGTTACTCTAACCAAGCAAGTGAAGGACATGTTTGAAAAAATTTCAAAACTCTGAAGAAAGAGATTGAAGATGACATGAGAAGATGCAATGATCATACTTGCTCATGGATCAGGAGAATTAACATAGTAAAAATGGCCATCTTATCAAAAGCCATCTACAGATTCAATGCAATTCTTATCAAAATACCTACACAATATTTTAAACACATTGAAAGTTCAATTCTGAACTTCATATGGAAAAACAAAAAAACACAGAGTAGGTAAAACAATCTTGTACAATAAATGGTGCTCTGGAGGAGTCTCCATACCTCATCTCAAACTATACTTTAAAGCAATAGTAATTAAAACATCATGGTACTGGCACAGCAACAGGCTGGTTGACCAGTGGAATCTAATCGAACACCCAGTAATGAATCCACACACATATGGTTAATTGATTTTCGACAAAGAAGCCAAATCCATTCAATGGAAAAAGGATAGCTTCTTCAACAAATTGTGTTGGTCTAACTGGATGTCTATGTGTAAAAAAATGCAACTGGACCCATATTTATCACCTTGAAGAAAACTCAAACCCAAGTGGATCAAAGACCTCAACATAAAACCAGAGAGACTAAGTCAGTTAGAAGAAAAAGTGGGGGAAGAGCCTGGAACATATTACCACAGGAGAGAACTTCCTGACAGAACACCAACAGCCCAGGCCTTAATGTCAACAATTAATAAATGGGACGTCATGAGGCTGAGAAGCTTCTGTAAGGCAGGAGACACTGTAAAGAGAACAAAGTGACAGCCTACAGACTGGGAAAAGATCTTCACCAACCCTACATCTGACAAAGGCCTAATATCCAAAATATATAAAGAACTCAAGAAATTAAACACCACCAAACTAAATAACCCACCCGAGAAATGGGGCTTGGAACTAAACAGGGAATTCTCAACAGAGGAATATCAAATGGCTGAGAAACACTTAAAGATATCCTCAACCTCCTTAATCATCAGGGAAATGCAAATCAAAACAACTTTGAGATTCCATCTTACACCCATCAGAATGGCTAAGATCAAAAATTCAAGCGACACCCCATGCTGCCCAGGATGTGGAGAGAGAGGAACACTCCTTCATTGCTGGTGGAAATGCAAACTAGTACAGACACTTTGGAAATCTATCTGGTGCTATCTCAGAAAACTAGGAATAGGGCTTCCTCAAGACGCAGCTATTCCACTCCTTGGAATATACCCAGAAGGTGTTCGAGCACACAACAAGAAAATTTGCTCAACCATGTTCATAGCAGCCTTATTCGTAATAGCCAGATCATGGAAACAGCCTAAGTGTCCCTCAGCAGAAGAATGGATAAAGAAATAAAGAAACTGTGTTACATTTACACTATGGAATACTACTCAGCTATTAAAAAGAAGGAAGTCCCAAAATTTGTGGATAAATGGATTGAGCTAGAAATGATCATAATGAATGAGTTAACCCAGATGCAGAAAGACTCAAATGGTATATACTCACTTATATCTGCATACTAGCCCAAGGGGCATGTCCCATGAAAGTCTTCACTTACCAGGAAACTGGGACAGAGGGGAGGACATCCTATTGGGACTCTAGATGAGAGAAGCATAGGAGAATAGCAAAGTAGAAGGATCCAGAGGGGCCTAAAAACCTACAAGTAGAACATTATGATAGGTAAATTTGGGTCCAGGGGTCCCACTCAATCTAAGGCACCTGCCAAGGACAATACAGGCTGTAAACTTTAAAGCCCTACTCAGATCTAGCCAATGGACAGAACATTCTCCACAGTTGAGTGGAGAGCGGGGTATGAATCTCACACAAACTCTGGTGCCTCATATTTGACCATGTCCCCTGGAGGGGGCGAACTGGTGGCACTCAGAGGAAGGACAGCAGATTACCAAAAAGAGAATGGATACTCTATGAGCATATACCAGTGGAAGAAATCCCTCTCAGGAACAGTCATAGGGTCGGGCAATAACTGGAAAATGGAAGGGAGGGAAGAATGGGAGAATACAAAGGATGGGATAACCATTGAGATGTAACAAGAATAAATTAATAAATAAATTAAAAATCTCATGAACTCAAAAAATAAATTAATTTATAAAGAGAAAAAAGAAAAAAATGAATAAATCCTATAAAAATTACAGGAAAATACTATCAAATGGGAGAAAGAAAAGAAAGAATCTAGTAAAAATATCTAAACCCTAAAAATGAAATTAGAAGCAACAATGAAAACACAATCTCAGGTAATCTTGGAATTGAAAAATGTATGGAAGAGAAGAGAACATGCAGACACAAGCAACACAAGCAAAATACAAGACATGGAATGGAGAATCTCAAGTGTATAAGGTGTGGTAAAATTTATTAATATATCAGTAAAAGGAAATGGTAAAACTTAAAATTTCCTGACAAAAATCAATCAAAATATCTGGGACACTATAAAGAGAACACACTTAAGAACAATAGGAATAAAAGAAGGAGAAGACTCCAAGATCCACAAAACAGAAATCATCTTCAATATATTTATAGACGAAAGCTTTCCTGTCTAAAGAAATAAATGTCATTAAACATAAAAGAAGACTGCAGAATTCCAAATAAATTGGACTAGAAAATAAAACTGTTCTGCCAAAAACTAATCAAAACACTATATGTACAGAACAAAGTAAGAATATCAAAAGCTGCAAGAGAAAAAGGCCAAATCACAAATAAAAGCAAACCTATCAGAATTGCACATGACTTCTCAACAGAGACAATGAAAGTCATAAGGTCCTTAATGGATGACATTCAGATACTAAAAAACCACAGATGACAACCCATACTACTGTACCCAGTAAAACTTTCAACCAACATAGGTGGAAAAAACAAGATATTCTACCACAAAAACAAATTTAAACAATACCTAGCCACAAATCTAACACTACAGAAGATAATAGAAGGAAAACTCCAACATAAGGAGGCTACCTACACACAGGAAGTAAATAACCTTAAATCTACAAAACCAAAAGAAAGGACATGGACACACACACACACACACACACACACACACACACACACACACACACACACACACTATCACCACCAATATAAAAAGAAACAGGAGCTAACAACTACTGGTCACTAATATCTCTCAACCTCAATGGGCTCAACTGCCCAATAATAAGGAATAGGCAAACACAATGGCTGGAAAAATGGGATGCATAAAATAAACACACTTCAGAAATAAAAATAGACACTATCTCTGAATAAACAACAGAAAAAGATAAGCGAACAGACCAAATAAGTAACCTGAAGTAGCCATTCTGAATGTCTAATAAAATACTCTTTCAAACAAAACTAATCAAAGAAATGGAGAAGGACGCTTCAGTGTTATCAAAGGGAAAATGCACCAAGGTGGCATCTCAATCATGAACATTTGTGCCCCAAAATCAAGAGCACCTACATTCACGAAAGAAGCATTATTAAAGCTTAAATCACACATTGAACCTCATACATTAATAGTGTGAGATTTCAACACCCCACTCTCACCAATATATAGGTCATTAAGACAGAAACTAAATAGAGAAATAACAAAATTAATAGATGTCATCAATCAAATGAACCTAACAAATATCTACAGGACATTTCATCCAAATACAAAAAGTATATATTCTTTTTTAAAAATTTAGTTTAATTTTAAATTTTTATTAATTCACTGATTTTACATCTCAATAGTTATCCCATCCCTTGTATCCTTCCATTCCTCCCTCCCTGCAGCTTTCCCCCTACTCCCTTACCCTATGACTGTGAGTGAGGTGGGTCTCTTCCCATGGTATATGCTCATAGGGTATCAAGTCTCTTCTTGGCAGCCTGCTATCCTTCCTCTGAGTGCCACAAGGCCTCCCCATCCAGGGGACATGGTCAGATATGGGGCACCAGGGTTTGTTTGAAAGTCAGTCCACACTCTCTGCTCAACTGTAGAAAATTTCTGACCATTGGCTAGATCTGGTCTGGGGTTTGATGTTTACTGTATGTATTGTCCTTGGCTGGTGTCACAGTTTGTGCAGGACCCCTGGCCCCGGATGTGCCCATCATAATGTTCTTGTATGTTTCTAGGACCCTTTGGATCCTTCTATTTCTCCCCTCCGCCATACTTCTCTCACCTAAAGTCCCAATAGGATGTCCTCCCCTCCATCCCCCTTTCCTAATAAGTGAAATCTTTCATGGGACATGGCCCTTGTCCAGACATAAGTGAATATATACCATTTGACACTTTCTGCTTCTTGGTTAACTCACTCATTATCATCATTTCTAGTTCAATACATTTGTCCACAAATTTTGGGAATTCCTTGTTTTTAATAGCTGAGTAGTATTCCATAGTGTAAATGTACCACAATTCTTTATCTATTCTTCTACTGAGGGACACTTAGGCTGTTTCCATGTTCTGGCTATTAGGAATAAGGCCTCTATGAACAAGGAAGAGGATATGTCCCTGTTGTGTGCTGGAGCATCTTCTGGGTATATTCCAAGGAGTGGAATAGCTGGGTCTTGAGGAAGCCCTATTACCATTTTTCTAAGATAGCACCAGTTAGATTTCAAAGGTGGATGTACTAGTATATATTCTTCTTAGCACCACAAATTACCTTATCCAAAATTGACAATATAATTGGTAAAAAAAAAAAAAGGGAAATCTCAACAGAGGCAAGAAGATTGAAGTAACCTCTTGCATCTCATTGGAGCACCATGGATTAAAGATAGAACTCCAACAACAACAACAACAACAACAACAACAACAACAACAACAACCAGAAACCCTACAAACTGATATAAACTGAAGAACTCCTTAGTCTGTGATCTCTGTGTCAGGAAAGAAATAAAGAGAGAAAATAAAGACTTGTTGAATTCATTTAAAATGAAGGCACAACATACCTAAATTTATGGGGCACAATGAAAGTAGTCCTAGAAGGAATGTTCATAGCACTAAATGGAGATATCCCATACTAGCAACTTAACAACCCATTTGAGAGCTCTAAAACCAAATGAAGCAAGCACATCCAAGAAGAGTACACTTCTGCAAATAATAAAACTCATGGCTGAAGTTTATAAATAGGAAACAGAATAATTCAAAGAATCTATCAAACCAGATCTGGTTCTTTGGGAAAATGAAAAAGATAGAAAAACCATTGGCCAAACTAACTAGAAGGTTGAGGAAGAGTATCCATGTCCACAATATCAGAAATGAAATGGGAGACATAACCAAAGACACCAAGAAAATACAAAAAATCATTTGTTCTTACTTCAAAAGCCTATATACAACAAAAATGTGAAAATCTAAATGAAAATGGACAACTTTCTTGATAGCTACCAATTACCACTATGGAATCAAGATCAAGTTAATAAATTAAGTGATCCTCTATCTCCTAATGAAATAGAAATCATCATAAAAATCTCCCAACCTCAGACTGTGGTTAGAGTCTTTGACATCTCCATCTTATTTTACCATTATCTGCTGCTTTAATTCATGTGATACAGGTTAAGGTTCACAGACTGGATTGCAGTTTCTTAACTCTCCTGTTTAAAAACGCTCCAAGCACACTTTCAGATGTTAGATTGAACAACTTCCTTGATGATATTCGGTGCAAACTCTTCTCCTTGGTTTTCAGAATAGGGAGAGGTGTATCCATCATCAGTACCTTCTTTCTGGGTATTTTCCAGTCCACTGTAATCAGCCTAAAGGTTCCAGATAAACACAGCTTAAAGTCAGATCTCTGAGTTGCATTGCTTCTGGTATTTGCATGAGCTGGATGCTACCCTTTGAAGTAAACATTATGTTTTCCAACCGCATGACTGCAAGATGGAACTATATGAGTTTCACAAACTGAAAAACCTTTGAGTATTATTTTTCTGTTTATCATGACAATGCCCTTGACATTTTCTATACAGTATTATTCTCTATTCTTGAAATATTATTCAAGTTAATGGTGTTTTGTTTCAGTGCCTACATGGTTTGCATCCTCTACAGACACAAGGAGAGAATTAATCACATTCATAACAGCAACTTCTCTTTAAGTCCTTCCCTTCACTGAGTTCAGAACATAAAGACTATTCTTCTTCTGATGAGCACCTTTGTCTTTTTTTTACACAGTTCCTTGCCTTTCACAAATGAAAATGTCTATTATCCATATATATGTGTATGTATAATATGTTCAAACACATTTATACACATATATGATAATATACACATATACATGTGCATATATATGGGTGAATATTAAATAAAATCTTAAATTTGAATTGTATACCAATATGTGAAAATAAATTTGTTCTGTATCAATATACATATTTCAATTTCAATGAACTATAAACAACCTTATTTGAATATAACAATTAAAGCTGTAAGTTGAGGAGTAGATTAAACAATCTACCATTTGTCCTATCATTTCTACATATTTATTATATTTCTTCTTCTTTACTCTCAACCTCTTTCTCCTTACACAGAAAGATAGAGGAGAAAAAGATATCAGAATATGGAAAGATATCTCATGCTCTTGGATTAGTAGGGCTAGCATAGTAAAAATTGACATCTTACGTAAGGCAATCTACTGATTCAATGCAATTTCCATCAAAATAACAACACAACTCTTTACAGAAAGGAAAAAAGTTTCAACTCTATTTTGAAAAAACAAAAAACCCTGAATTACTGTATCAATCCTACACAATACAAGATCTTCTGGAGGTATCTCCATCCATGATATCCTGCTGTACTTTAGAGCCATAGTAATAAAAAAAATTGACAAAAAACAGACAGGAGGATCAAGGAAATCAAATCAAAGACCCAGAAATAAACTCACACACCTATGGACACTTGATTTTTGACAAAGAAGCAAAAACCATACAAGGGAAGAAAAAGTAAGCTTTTTAACAAATTGTTCTTATCTAGCTGGATGTCAAACTGGAAAAAATGCAAATAAAACCTTATTTATATCCCCACACAAAGCTAAAGTCCAAGTGGATTAAAGATCTCAACATGAAGCCAGACACACTAAATCTATTAGAAGAAAAAATGAGAAGAGCCTTGAACTCATTGGCACAGGAGACAACTTCCTGAGGAGAACCCCAATAGTTCAGGCTCTATGTTCAACAATTAATGATTGGGACATCATGAAATTGAAAATATTCTTTTTAATATTCATTTATTATTTCATATACATTGCCCTGCCTACATGCCAAAAGAAGGCATCTGATCATATTATAGATGGTTGCAAGTCACCATCTGGTTGCTGGAAATTGAATTCAGAAACTCTGGAAAAACAGTCAGTGCTCATAACCTTTGAGACATCTCTCTAGGCCCCTGAAAATATTCTTTATGGCAAAAGACATTATCATCAGAACAAGCAACAGCCTACAGTGTGGTAAAAGGTCTTCTTTAAGCCTTCATCTGACAGAAGGCTAATATCCAAAATATATAAAGAAGTCAAGAATTGACATAATATTTAATCAAATAATCTAATTAAAGCATGGGGTATAGAGTTAACAGAAAACTCTCAAAAAAGTAATTTTGAATGGCCAAAAACACTTAAAGAAATGCTCAACATCCTTATTCATTAGAGACATGAAAATCAAAATGACTGAGATTCCATCTTACACCTATTAAAATAACTGAAATCAAATACCCAGGTGCAGATGATGGCAAGGATGTCGATGAAGGGGAACACTTCTGCATTCCCGGTGTACATTCACTTTGGAAATCAATGTGGCATTTTCCTTGAAAAATTGGAAGAGTTCCACCTCCTGATCCAGGCATACCACTCCTGGACACATATCGAAAAAATGTTCCACCATAGAAAATGAGCATTTGCTCAACTATGTCCCTAGACGCTTTATTCAGAAGAGCCAGAATCTGGAAACACCCTAGATGTCCCTCAACTAAAGAACAGATAATGAAACTGTGGACATTCAAAGAATGGAATACTACTTAGCTATAAAAACTAGGAAATCATTAATTGCAGGGAAATGTATGGAACTAGAAAAGATCATCATGAATGAGGTAATGCAGACACATAAAGATACAAGCAGATGATTAGACACACAGCCAACTCTAGGTGGTGTACAGGAATTCTTATAGAAGAGTTGGGGTATAGAGGGACTAGGAGTGGTTAAGATCTTCACAATGAGTGCAATGGAGCCCACAAATCCTGGCAGAGGAGGGATATGAGAGAGAGACTGATGCACAAGCCAAGGCCCACGCATGGTGTGGACTCAGACACTCTGCTGAGATTAAATAGATCAGCAGCACAGTCTACTTGTGGTTCATATAATGTAGGAAGTAGGCACCACTTCTGTCATGGACTTTGGACCAAAGCTGTTGATCAGTTCCCCCTGGTGAGGTGTGTTTCCAGGTCACACACAAAGGGGATGCAGAAAGTCCAAATAATACTTGATAAGCTGAGGTCAGATGTTAGGAGAAGAGGGCTACCTTTTCTGGAGACTAGGAGAGGCAAGGAAAAGGTATGAGGGAGGGGGGATGGGATCAGGAAGTAATGAGAAAGGAGGAGATGGTCAGGATGTAAAGTGAAGAAAAATTATTAAAAATGAAAAATAAATCAATAAATAAAAACATACAGGGACTCCATGGAAAAAACCAGAGGTCTATCCAAGGTTATTATTTTGTGACATTTACCCATTGTTTCCACTTCTTTCCACATTCGTCTTCTTTTTGGTACACAGCTGAGCTTCTGTTGTATGTCTTATTACCCAGAGAAAAGGTCATGCAATTGCAATCAAAATCTACTATTTTGTCCTTACAGTGCTATTTTTAGGAATTGCTCTATACCTTAATTCAATCAGTTGTTTTTAATGATACAACTGTATTGCTATGGTAGATGCCATCCCTCATGTAGGTTCCCACCACATACCACTAAAAGAAAGATTAGGGGTCTCAATATCCCAACTAAAGATGCTCCATTCTCACATAGCTAAACATAGTTGCATGTCTTCTTAATTGTTCCAAGTGGCATATAACTGTCACTACATCAAAAAGAGACACCGTTCTCACAGACATAGGTATTACACCGACATATCTAGCTATATCCATATGGTCACCTTATTTTCTATTATAAAAACCATGTAGCTTCTCCTACCCAGCATATCTTTGGTTCTCTTCATTTTCATCAAGATGTTAGTTGTTCTGTGTGATATTACCTGGAAGCACATAAAGGTATATTCACCTCTGATGTGGTGTTGATAAAAAATGAATAAAATGGCTTCAGTCACATCTAGTTTAGCAGACCAATGAGATCACTGAGGTGGCTTACAGGAGTTATCATTTCATTCTTTTCCATCATCTAGATGGAAGGTCTTTCAGAACATTTTGTTTCTTGTATGGAAAATCTTCTGTGATTCTACCCTGCTACTGATACGAACAAGAAGTGATAAATAACCCTTTCCTTAACATATCAATAGCAGACTGTCTTCAGCTTTAAACGCAAAATAAAAATAGTTAAAGTTGAAGACCACACATGATCTCAATATTTTCCAGTAAGAATTTGAAGTAGTAACATCCTCTTATGTGTTGTTAACTAAAGGTACACTAACAAGATATTTCTATCACTGAGTTTATCTTCTATAATTCATGAGCCATGTCTCTCATTTCAGGAATGGATAATCAGGATTTGGCCTCATGACACTTCAGGAAATCATGAAATGGAATGATGTAAGCTCACCTCAGTGACAAAAGGAAGACATAATACAGAATTTCATCATCCTTACTGGTCAGAAGGGAAGTGAAGAAATAACAACAGCATCAAACTGCAACATTTCATGGAGAAGAAAATAAAAACTTGTAATTGTTTTTGATACATGACACCTGGGGAAGAGATGCTCAGAAAAGTTAGTCTTACTTCATGAAAAAGTGTGTACCCACCACTATGGATGTGAAATTTTAATTGCAAGTCTAAGGGGAGATGAGGTCACAGAATTACATGCCCATATCTCAGGCACTGTTTTCCTCCCTCCAGTACTTGTCAGGAGGCATAAAACCTTGATATACAGTTCAGGAGTCTGGGAAAAATAAAAATAGTACATAGAGTGCATCCATTGGAGCCTATGAAACAGAGACCACAAGTGACACCCATTTGAAGATACCAGCTAAGCAAGGCTTCCAGAAAAGGCAACCTGGAATTGAATTACATTATCGAACAAAGCCACCTATCAACTGGAGAAACTTCTGAAGCACAGCCTTAGGACAGAGGTAAAATGAACATGAAAAAATAGACTAAACACAGTCACTCACAGTTTCACATTCAGGAGTTTTCCATTCACTGGAATTCCTGTGATTCATTTAAAAAGATAATGAGCAATAAAAGTGCAGACAATTTTTTAAAAAATCAGTCTATGGGTGATCCGTGAATCTTTCTTTTTGATGAGCTGATTTTAGATTTTTCTGAGGTGTTCTTCAAAGAACTGTAAGAATGCAAATGAACCATGGAATCTCATGAATAATATATATCTGAATGGAGAGTACTTGAGGAGATGGCCTTAGACTCTGTCCCGTGATGTGATTGATGGGGACAAAAACAGAGCGCATCTACACTGAAAGATGTGTAGTCTGAGATCATGATGAGGTTGATTCCTTCCTCTAGCATGCTCTGGAAATTTTACCCAATAAGAAGAACCATTGTTTAGCTATTTAAACACCACCAGTCACATGTGGATCATTTGTTTTCACATATACACTTTCTTAATCCTCTATATCAGAAGGAATATATGAACAATGGACTAATTTAGTAGTTGAGAGTACCTTGATGTGCACAAGAAAATTGAAAGTTTATTTAAATATTACATTATAGAGGTGACCCTAATGGTTATCTAAGGAATGCTATATTTAACTTATTTTTAATCTTAACACTAGAAATCTAAAAATTAAAATTTATTCAGTATAGTTTTATCTTGTGTGTAAGAAGCCCTATTGTGTCTTTGTGTATCACATGTGTGACAGACATACACATAGGCAAGAAAAAGATATTGGAACCACAGAACTAGAAATCCAGTTTGCTGTAAGCCACCATTTGTCCTGAGACCTGAATGCGTGTCCCCTGGAAAATCAGGCAGTGCTCTTAACTTCTGAGCCTGTACTCCTGCCTCAATTACTTCAAGGGTCAGAAAGCTCAACACTTGATACTGATATGTGGCAGTGTGTATCCATTATGCTAGAGTTCGGTGGTTTGTAAACCTTACTTTTCTTTCTGCGATTACTTCCTCAGTAACATGGTAGTGCAAAGTGTATCATCAGATCCACAGACATATTTGGTGTTACTCACAACCATTTAACCTAGACTTCCTCTCTTTATGGAAATTAAAGCATGGCAGGGGAGTATGACTGGCTTCATTTAGGTTAGCACATTATTGCTTATTTGCCTTTATAATCTAAATTTAAGTAAATGTTTAGTCAATGATCCAACAATGGGACACTTTTGCCTAAATACATTACTTACCTTGAGCAAAGTTTCTTTGGGTGTATATTTCCTGCTGTACATTCAAATTTCCATTGTTTATTATGCAAACATGGAAACTTTCACAATGAATATAATGCAACATCAACAATTTTTAAAAGGTGAAAATGCTTTAAAAAGTCAAACCTATGTATGTGGCTTATCATTTTGAGGACAGAGTTGAATGTTTTAACAAATAGTTGTGGGTTAGAGTCCCCTAACTGTCAACTTGGTGTACTTAAATGTCTTGAATTTTATCAATAACCAAGTATGAATTCATAAATTCTTGGCTCAGATGAGCATATCTTGCTTTTTCTCATAGGATGTACCTTCTGCACAGACAGTGAATATTTACATAATGCTATACACTTTCTTCAAACTAGGGGTGATACCTTATACACAGTCTCTCACCATATAGTGCAGCCTTTTAGATTCCCATAGAAAAAATCAAGAAAGCATGGTGCATGAGACAAATTATGGATAGATGATGTAATATGTAATAAAGTTCATACATCCCATACCTCATTGTCCTTGCCAGAATCCCTGAACAACAAAAGGTTACAGCATGCGGACAAGTGACATAGTAATTGGTGTGATCTTCTTATCACAGACTGTGGTTGGAGTCCTGGGCAACTCCTTTATAGTCTACCATTATCTTTTGCTTTACTTCATGGGATGCAGGCTAAGGTTCACAGACTGGATTCTGTAGCACTTGATTGTAGCCAACTTCTTAACTCTGCTGTGTAAAGGAGTTCCCAACACAGTGTCAGCTTTTGAGGTTAAAGTCTTCCTCAATGATTTTGGGTGCAAACTGATCTTCTACCTTCACAGAGTAGGGAGGGGTGTGTCCATCAGCAGCACCTGCTATTTGAGTGTCTTCCAGGCCATAACCATCAGCCCAAAGAGCTCCAGATGGACACAGCTCAAAGTCAGATCTCGCAATTACATTGCCTCTGCCGTGTACATGAGCTGGATCCTGTCCTTCATAGTAAACATTGCTTTTCCTATGTACATGACTGCAATACGGAACCATAAGAATGCAACGAATATAAAAGTTTATAAATACTGTTCTTCTGATACTCTTGACAAGGCCCTAGACATTTTCTATGCAGTATTACACTCAACTCCTGATGTGATGTTCATGGTGATGATGCTTTGGTCCAGTGGCTACATGGTTTGCATCCTCTACAGACACAAGAGGAGAATGAAGCACATTCATAAGAGCAACTTCTCTTTCAGGTCCTCTCCTGAGTTCAGAGCCACAAAGACTATTCTGCTCTTGGTCAGCACCTTTGTCTTTTTTTACACAATTTCTTGCCTCTTACAAATAAATATGTCTGTTACACGTGATCCAGATTCTTTCATGGTAAACATGGCTTCAGTGTTCTCTGCATGTTTTCCAACTGTGAGTCCCTTTCTGGTGATCAGCCATTAACTCTATGAGTGTCCTCTTGGTTTTGGCTGTGCAAAAAAACAGTAGATTCTCACCGTAGCATTGACATTGCGATAGTGTAGTTTTGAATAGTGTATACATTTTGTTAAATCATTTATTTTTGTGTACATATATTCTTAATCAAGTCATTAAAGCATACAATGTGCATTCATAAACAGATATTTACACATACAAATTGTCAATATATTATAAAGTGGATATTTGCATATCCCATATTTATCATGTAAAGAATATTAATGCTGGTATAATTGCTTTAATTTGTCATAGCTTGTAAAACAATGGTTTGATTCACAATCTCTTGTGTTGATATATATCTGGGCTTTTTCTACAGCAACAGGTAAAATTCATTGGTCAGGTTTTATCCAGTTCTTTTCACAAAATAACAAATCTAAATAAAGGTAGTCAAATAGGATTTCATTGCCTTCATGCTCTGAACCGAAAATATTCAGAAATATTTTAGGATTTGACTAATAAAGAATGTTTCCATGTGAATATAGTAATAGTGGAACTGAGAATGGTTATAGAAAAATGGTTTGCTCGCATGGACATTTGTACAATATTTTTCATGTTGACTTCTGTAAATCCTTGTTATTTGGAATCCAACATTTTCCTAAAGTTACCAATGTATAATTGAAAATAAAATTTTATTCTGACACTATAATTTGTGACAATTTCCTATTTGTCATTATATGCATATGTATTTTTATATATGCACATATATAATGGAAAAATGACTCCATAAAGTCATGTGACATACTATGCTTGATAGTTCTATGTAATCACACCATCTGAAATGGTTTGTAAAAGAAGAACTTCAATTAAAAAAAGGTCACCACCAGATTGTCTTATGAACAGCTTGTCAGGTATTTTCTTGATAGATATTTGATGTGGGAGGGCCTTGCACAGAATGAATGATGTAATCCATTAGAAGGAAGTCTTAGGGTGTATTAGAATTAGGCTGAGCTTTCAAGAACAAGAATGCCTGTAGGCAGCTCTCATTCTTGGCTTCTGCTTCATTACTTGCCTTCAAGTCCCTATTTTCAGTTCCTGTCCTTCTTTCTCTCAGTGATATACTCTGGTTTGGAACTGTAAGACAAATATAAACCTTTCCTTCCTCAAATTGTATTTTGTCAGGGTCTTTTGTCATAGGAATAGGAAGTTTAAAACCCATATTGCTAAGACCATTTTTTGAGATGTAAACTTTTAAGATATGCCGTAACAACTTCCACAATAAATACTTCTATTCATTAGGCCCAAGGAGGAACTCACACATCGTTGGAAGTGTAAAATGTCAGAGAACCTTTAGCCCTTGATTCCAGATAGATTGGATGGTCAGTCAGGACCAGAGATAGCCCTGGGTCTTCATCTGCTATTTCATGGGCACAGAGCTTCACTTATATCTAACTGCTTTCTACAAGGATTAGTTCTGCAACAGAGACATCTTTCCAGACCTAGAATTCCTTTATCTTCTAATTGAAAATTTCTACATGTTGACAAGCATTTCTTCTCTATCTCTCTCATTCTTTTCTTCCTGGGGTTTCCGGTCTTCTACTTGGGTTCTCTGAATGAATCGTTCCTAGATTCTGATCATAAGCATAAATGTCTTCCTGCATTTGGTTCATCTTAGTTCACACAGTGACCATCAGATAAGATAAAGCCACTTACAAATGACAGTCTAGGATTCAAAATGACACATTATCCCTCATAATTACCAGGTATGTTTTTTCTTAATAATGGATAATAATGTCTGTAGTGAACTCGAGGATGAATACACAGCAATCTTAGGTTTATATAAGGAGAGGATGAGTCTGTCAAATCCATCTTCATTGTATTGCTGTTTTGTCCTGTTTTTCCTATGGATATGTGTGCTCTCCAAAGTACCATGCTATTCTAGAGTGGCAAACACATGTGACAGAGAACTGAAATGTCACTTTGTCCCAAAAAGCTAGCCAATGTCTTTAAGAAGTGGTGCTCCTGCAGGAGAAATACTTTCAATTACCAATTTGGCCTTAAAAAAATATTCTGTTGGTTAATGTAAGGACCCAACATTTGATTACAAGACAAATATGAAATCTGCATGCCTTTAACAGCCAAAATCTGTTGAAAGCAGAGAAGAGATGCCATGTTTCTCCAGGCAATTAGCTTATAGCCATAGATGTGAAGGTCTCTCACATAGCTGGTGTGGGCAGAGCGCAGCCTAAAATGGTGTACAGAGACATGGGACACAATACAGGTGGCAAATAATGCACCAGGTTAAGTTATCTCCCAAAACACAAAAGCTACATTTCCTGTGTTTGAAAGGCAAAATCACCCATTCCATGTAGAGGAAGGAGCAGGGTGAAAATAGCTGTAGCAAATGTAGGTACCCAAGCTGAAAACTTTAAACATGTACATGTCTACGGTCTGTTGAATACTAATGGGAAGCAGGAGTTTACAGAAAGTTGATTTAAAAAGTAATGCCTTTTCTGATGCTCTGGGTAGCTAGGCAATCCCCATTGATGTGAGTTGCTTGCAGGGGACATGTGGTGGTTCTGCCTGTTGCAACAGGACCCAAGGACCCAGAAGAGGATATTTAGACATGCTACAGTCTTGTTTTGATTTCAACATGAAACTGAGTGTATGTTCAATGGTAATGTTAATATGATACATTCTCCTTGAGAGATGTCAAAATGTCACAAACCAGGGTAAAATGAAGTCTGATATATTAAATCTGTCTATACTTAAATCACTTCATACTACAGAACTTATATTGCTATCTAATCTGATGACATGGGAATATATATGAGACTGCCTGAGACATGAATAAATACATCTCATTGGCTGTAGCATTCCCATAACTTATTTCTACATGCCATCCTTTCATATGACACGAATGAAGATTTACAGATGTCTTTCTTCTTCTCAAACCAAGAGAAGAGAATGATCTTTAATCCATCTGTGCATCCTGCATATCTCATACTTTTATAATTTTAGGACTATATAATACTTGTTACAAATTATGTACTTTCAGAACAAAAAACTGAACACAGGTGATTGGACACAAATACAAGATATCCCAACATCTTGCATGATCTGTCTTCTGCTACTTCAGTTGCTGTTCCCTCAATGTCTGCTTCAAAGACAGCTTTAAAGAAGGCTGCTGATCCTAACTGGTCCCGCCCTCCAGGCTGTTCCAAACTGGACTTCAAATAATATAAAATTCTTAACATTTAAAGAGTGGGTTATAAATGTTATTTCTGTCTTGTTTGGCCATTTTTCTGATTTCCTTTAGGCTCCCAAAAGCTAACCTATGCCCCACGATTAGCAGTAAGCAACCTTAAAAAGAGCAATATACCTTTCCCCTTAAAGTGGGTTGGGTAGGTTTTTCGTTGTTCTAATGGGTTATGCAACGTTGTTATAATTTACAAGAATTGGAAACAATAATTATTGGTCTTATTCAGAAAGAAAACAATATGTAGAAACGTAGACATTGGGATTTCTTTTCTCGATCTTTCTTTCTAAGGGGAAAGGGGTTGAACTAAAGAAGAAATAAATAGAAATGATAGGACAAATGGTAGATTGTTGAAACTACTCCTCAGTCTAGAGCTTTCCTTTTTATATTCAAATAAGGTTGTTTTTAATTCATTGGAGTTGAAATATGTATATCTTACAGAATAAATTTACTTTGATACATTGGGATATAATTCAAATTTAAGTTTGTCTTTCACACACACACATATGTCCACACATACACATATATAGGCAAATGCTAATGTGCATATATATATATATATATATATATATATATATATATATATATATATATAATATATGTGTGGTACATGTGTGTGTGTTTACTCTGGTATGAATTATTCCACCCATACAAATCATTTATAAATTCAGGTCTTACTTCCAATACTTTTAAAACTGCTATTAAAACTCCTTAAAATACTTTAAAAATACAAGTTAATGATTAGTACTACAGATTCATGATTATTTCAGTCACTAGTCTAAAGTGTCACAAAATTTATGCTAGGGTTAGGAGATAGATAGATAGATAGATAGGCAGAAAGATAGATGATAGAATAAATGAGTATTCAACAACCTCAGAGACAAGCAAAATATGGTGTTTAAATTCTTTTTGTTACTTAAGTCCTTTTTGACTAGACATGTTAGCTGCTGGCAGCACCATCAGCCTACTCCAAAGAAGATTTGATCATCATAGGATCCCATAAGGACATGGCTTCAAATGTTACAAGAGCACAGGGCAAAAAAAATGCCTTCGCTCTACTACAAAGAATTCTGTGTAACATGGGCAAATATGGATGCAGGCCAAATCAACTGCCATCCTCTGACAATACAGGGTAGGTATGCTCTTAATAGTTTCTGCATCACAAATATGCCTGTCATATATACTGAGCCAGAAGGCTGAAATTGATGCTTCAAAATTATACAGATTTTTGGTGACTATCCAGAGGGTGAATTGTCTCTGTCATATTTATTTTTTTTTTTTGGAGGCTACAATTCTTCACTTCCATCTTACTCAGGTTACAGTTTTAATCCTTAACAAGTTTCTGATAAAGTAAAAGGGTTTTCATTTTCAACTACACCTAGTAGCCTAGGGATTGAGAAGATGATTTAATATATTAAAATATGTTTTTAGGATGACAGATAGAAAATATGACAGAAAATAATTTAGGTACAAATCCTTTGACTCATCAAGATATGATAGATAATATTTTCTTCAAGGGTCCAAACACATATGGTCAAAACATTATATATGTATGTCTTACATATTTGTTTTTATAGTTATTTTATTCTTGTTCTTATTGTATATAGGTTAAGATTGCCTTTTAATTGGACAATGGGGGAGATATTATGGGAGGGTCTTGATTTCTGTATTCAGATATTAATTGATTACCCCCTAAGATTCTTACAGTTCTAGGAGCAGTTCCTTATATATACCAAAGTGACATTTGTAATTATCGCCCCAAAATTATCCCTGATTTGCTTAGTAAAGTTTCACTTACATCTGAGCTGGGCAGAAATTAAGTAGACATGGCAACAGATTGCACACATGGAGAAGGTAGAGGATCAAGAGAAGAAGAGGGAGGAGATAGAAAAACAGGAGACATTAAAGAGGCAGGACCAGCATGGGTTAGCATGGAGGAAAACACATGTCCACATTGGCAGTATTATAGAGAAGCCCCAATGAAAAGAATAAACAAATATTTAGAGACAAGTAGCCCAAATATAAAGGCCAAAAAACAATTGACATGGTTTGTGAGGCTGTGTAATAGTGAGGTAGATTGGGGGATTATATCTTTTCCATTCCAGAGTGAAACAAAATGTATCTAAAATTTAAAAAAAAGAAAGAAAGACCAACAGGGGATTCAAATAAAATTCCTACAACTTCTGAAGCAGCCGCTAATATTATGTTCAAACTTGGTTATATTATTGCAAAGATATCTGAAAATATTATCATAAAAGACGACAAGTTCTACAGGTTGTTCATAAGCAGGAGAAAGCAGAAACTGGTTTTCAAGATTTATACTAGGAGCCATTGCAAATTACATGCCAGGGGCCCTGCCTTTATAATTGCTAACCTATAACAAAGGAAAATTTTCACCAATTTCACCAATTGGTTCAAGAAAATTGGATGTTAAACATATTGACCAGTCTATTAGTTCTTGGAATTCTAATGTATTTTCAATTTTAAAAATTATAAATGGAGGAAATTAACACCATATATCCCCAAAGAAAAGTCTTGAATTTATAAAAAGGAAAAATGAATTATTCCACAGATGATTAAAAAATAAAACACCAATTCTTGGAATTTTATCATTTTGCACTGATGCAAATTAATAATGGCATCAGGACAGGCAGTGAACCAGTACAGCTGATTCAATGCACACCACAAACCACATTAGCCGCCATTCTGAGAAAAACTGTGGGAAACCCTAGCATATTTGTGCTTGTATCTCTCTCCATCCAATCTACTCTGGTGTGGCCCATCTGTGTCACAGAGAGTGAACTAGCAGTGGTGAGTCAGGTGGAAGGCACAAGCCACTTTGTCCACCATATGAAGAATGTGTGAGGGCACTCAAGCAAAATTTTCTTGGAACTCTCTCAGCCTGCTCCTCTCCTGCCTGTCCCAACTGGGGCACATTCAGGGAAACCAGGAGAGCTAATCTGGGTTCAGGCTCTAAAGCCCATTATTTACCCTCATGAGGAAGCCTCTGGGGATCCCTAGTAAATAGGCTTTGGCTTGGAGCTCTCTTCACCTGATCTTGACCTAGTAGGACCACATGGGACACAGACAGTGACACTATAGGAGAAATCTTCAAGCCTGCTAACACCAGAGACAATCAGATGCAAGCCAAGAGCAGAGGCAACAAATCTCAGAGCCATGTGACATCATCAGAAAACAGTGTTCCTATCACAGCAAGGCCTGGAAATACTGAAACCCAGGAAGAACAAAAAAAAAAATTAAATCTGAGGTGATAAAAATAATAGATGACTTGAAGGAGGAAGATAAAGCTCTCAAAGAAATACAGGAAAATATATTCTAAAACAAGAAAAATTGAAAAAATCCTATAAAACATTACAGGAAAATATAATCAAATGGGAGATAGAAAAAAACTAATCTAATAAAAATATCTAAAACCTAAAAATGAAATCAGAAGCAACAACAACAACAACAACAAAAAACACAATCTAAGGTAAACTTGGATTGAAAATCCTGGAGAAGAGAAGAGGACATGCAGACACAAGCAACACCAGCAGAATACAAGACACGGAAGGGAGAATCTCAAGTATATAAGGTATAGTAAAAGTTATTGAAACATCAGTCAAAGAAAATGGTAAAACTAAAACTTTCCTGACAAAAATCATCCAAAATATCTGGCACAGAATAAAGAGACCCCACTTAAGAACAATAGGAATAGAAGAAAGATAAGGGTCCAAGATCCACAAAACCGAATCATCGTCAACAAATTCAAGAAGAAAACATGCCCAATTAAAGAAATAAATGCCATTAAACGTAAAAGAAGCCTGCAGAATTCCAAATAAATTGGACTAGAAAATAAAATTATCTTGCCAAAAACTAATCAAAACACTAAATGTACAGAACAAAGAAAGAATATCAAAAGCTGCAAGAGAAATAGGCCAAGTGACAAACAAAAGCAAACCTATCAGAATTGCACATGACCTCCCAACAGAGACAATGAAAGTCAGAAGGTCCTTAATGGATGACATTCAGATACTATGGGACCACAGATGACAACCAATACTACTGTACCCAGCAAAACTTTCAACCAACATAGGTGGAGAAAACAAGATATTCTACCACAAAAACAAATTTAAACAATATGTAGCCACAAATCTAGCCCTACAGGAGATACTAAAAAAAAAAAAAAAAAAAAAAAAAAAAAAAAAAAAAAAAGAAAAACTCCAACACAAGGCGGCTACCAACCCGCAGGAAACACACAATCACCAACATAAAAAGAAACAGGAGCTAACAACTACTGGTCATTAATATCTCTTAAACTCAATGGGCTCAACTCCCCAATAAAAAGGAACAGGCAAACATAATATCTGGTAAAGTAGGATGCATAATTCTGCATAAAATGAAAATACCTCAACAATAAAAATAGACATTATCTCAGAATAAAGAACAGGAAAATGATATCTAAGCGACCAAATAAGCTCACTCTCACCGAAATATAGTACATTAAGATAGGAACTAAATGGAAAAATAATGAAATTCTTAGATGTTATCAATCAAATGGACCTAACAAATATCTACAGGCCATTTCATCCAAATACAAAAAGTATGTATTCTTTTTTATTTAATTTAATTTTAATTTTTATTAACTCATTCATTTTATATCTCAATAGTTAATCTATCCCTTCTTTCCTCCCATTCTTCCCTCCCTCCAGCTTTCTCCCTACTCCACTACCCTATGACTGTGACTTAGAGCGACCTCCTTCCCCTGTGTACAATCCTAGGGTATCAAATCTCTTCTTGGTAGCCAGCTATCCTTCCTCTGAGTGCCACCAGACCTCCCCATCCAGGAGACTTGATCAAATATGGGGCAACAGGGTTTGTGTGAAAGTCAGTCCCCACTCTCCACTCAACTGTGGAGAATGTACTGACCATTGCCTAGAACTGAGCTGGGGTTCAAAGTTTACTGCATAGATTGTCCTTGGCTGTGTCATAGTTTAAGCAGGGCCGCTGGGCCCAGATCCACCCACCAGAATGTTCTTCTTGTAGGTTTCTAGGACCCTCTGGATCCTTCTATTTACCCATTCCCCCTACTTCTCTCACCTAAAGTCCCAATAGGATGTTCTCCCCTCCATCCCACTTTCCTAATAAGTGAAGACTTTCATGGGACATGGCCCTTGGCCTAATGACCAGATATAAGTGAATATATACCGTTTGAGTCTTTCTGCTTCTGGGTTAACTCACTCATTATGATCAGTTCTAGTTCAATCCATTTGTCCACAAATTTTGGGAATTCCTTGTTTTTAATAGCTGAGTAGTATTCTCTAGTGTATATGTACCACATTTTCCTTATCCATTCTTTTACTGAGGGACACTTTGGCTGTTTCCATGTTCTGGCTATTATGAATAAGGCCTCTATAAACATGGTAGAGAATATGTCCCTGTTGTGTGCTGGAGCAGCATCTTCTAGGTATATTCGAAAGAGAGGAATAGCTGGGTCTTGAGGAAACCCTATTCACATTTTTCTGAGATAGCACTAGATAAATTTCAAAAGTGGTTATACTAGTGTATATTCTTCTTAGCACCACAAATTAACTTCTGCATTCCTGGTGTGAGTGAAAACTTGTACAATAATTTTGGAAATCTATCTGTCACTTCCTTTGAAAATTTGGAAGAGTTCCACCTCAAGACCCAGGCATACCACTCCTGAACACATACTGGAAATATGTTCCACCATAGAAAATGGATATTTGCTCAACTATGTTTCTAGAAGCTTTAATAACAAGAGCAAGAATCTGGAAGCAACTCAGATGTCCCACAACTAAAGAACAGATAAAGAAACTGTGGACATTTAAACAATGGAATACTACCTAGCTATAAAAACTAGGAAATCATTAAACTTGCAGGGAAATGTACAGAACCAGAAAAGATCAACATGAATGAGGTAATGCCGACTCAGAAAGATACAAGCAGATGCTTAGACACACAGCCAACTCTAGGTGGTGTACAGGGATTCTTATAGAAGAGTTGGGGTATAGAGGGACAAGCAGTGCTCAGGATCTCCACTAATAGAGCAATGGAGCCAACAAACCCTGGAAGAGGATTGGGGTGAGAGAGAGAATGATGCACAAACCAAGGGCCATGAATGGTGTGTGACAAGACACGCTGCTCAGATGTAATAGATAGGCAGTACAGTCCCTTGTGAATAATACACTATGGGGATTCAGGGCTACTTCTGGCGTGGACTATGGACTAGACCTGTTGATCACTTCCCTTGGTGAAGTAGTATTGCCAGGCTACAGAAGAAGGGAATGCAGAAAGTCCAGATGACACTTGGTAAGCTGAGGTCAGATTTTAGGAGAAGAGGGCTGCCGTTTCTGAGGACTAGTGTAGGGAGGGAGATGGTAGGAGGGAGAGACGCTGGAATCAGGAAGTTATGAAGGAGGGGGCTAGTATTAGGATGTAGAAAGTGAACAAAAACGTATTAAAATTAAAAATAAATCAATATATAAGTCATAAAGGGATTCCATGGGAAAAAAACAGAGGCCAGTCCAGAGTGATTAAAAATGTGACATTTACCCATTGTTTCCACTTCCTTCCATATTCATCTTCTTTCTTGTACACAGCTGAGCTTCTGTTCTATGTCTTATTACCCAGAGAAAAGGTCATGCAATTGCAAGCACAAACTACTATCTTGTCCTTACAGTGCTACATTTAGGAATTGCAATATGCCTTTAGTCAATCTTTTAATGACATAACTGTATTGCTGTGGGGGACACCATTCCTCATGTAGGTTGCCACCACATACCACTTAAAGAAAGATTGAGATCTCTATATCCCAACTAAAGATGCTCCCTTCTCAGGTAGCTCAGCATAGTTGCACATCTTCTTAATTGTTCCAAGTGGCATATAACAGTTACTACAGCTAAAAAGGGCACCATTCTTACAGACATATTTAGCCATATCCAGATGGCAACGAATGCTTATTTTCTATTATAAAGACCATTCAACCTCTGCTACCCAGCATACCTTTGGTTCTCTTCATTCTCAACAAGATGCCAATTGTTCTGTGTGATATTACCTGGAGACATATAAATGTATATTCACCTCTGATGTGGTGTTGATAAAAAATGAATAAAATGGCCTCATCCATCTCCAGTTTAGTAGACCAATGAGATCACTGAGGTGTTTTATAGGGGTTATCATGTCATTCTTTTCCATCATCTGGAAGGAAGGGCTTTCAGATCAGTTTGTTTCTTGTGTGGAAAATATTCTGTGATTCTACCCTGCTACTGATACGAACAAGAAGTGATAAATAATCCTTTCCTTAACATATCAATAGCAGACTGTCTTCAGCTTTAAACACAAAATAAAAATAGTTAGAGTTGAAGACCACACATGATCTCAATATTTTCCAGTAAGAATTTGAAGTAGTCATATCCTCTTGTGTGTTGTTAACTTAAGGTACACAAAGAATATATTTCTATCACTGAATTTATCTTCTATAATTCATGAGCCATGTCTCTCATTTCAGGAATGGATAATCAGGATTTGGCCTCATGATACCTCAAGAAATCACGAAATGGAATGATGTAAGCTCACCTCAGTGACATATGGAAGACATAATTCAGAATTTCATCATCCTTACTGGTCTGAAGGGAAGTGAAGAGATAACAACAGCATCAGATGGCAACATTTCATTGAGAAGAAAATAAAAACTTGTAATTGTTTTTGGTACATGACACCTGGGGAAGAGATGCTCAGAAAAGTTACCCTCACTTCATGAAAAGTTGTGTACCCACTACAATGGATGTGAAATTTTAATTGCAAGTCTAAGGGGAGATGAGGTCACAGAATTACATGCCCATATCTCAGGTACTGTTTTCCTCCCTCCAGTACTTGTCAGGAGGCATAAAACCTTGATATACAGTTCAAAAGTCTGGCAAAAATTAAAAATAGTACATGGAATGCATCCAATGGAACCTATGAAACAGAGACCACAAGTGACACCCATTTGAAGTTACCACCTAAGCAAGGCTTCCAGAAAAGGCAACTTGAAATTGGATTACATTACAGAACAAAGCCACCTATCAACTGGAGAAACTTCTGAAGCACAGCCTTAGGACAGAGGTAAAATGAACATGAAAAAATAGACTAAACACAGTCACTCACAGTTTCACATTCAGTTTTCCATTCACTGGAATTCCTGTTATTCATTAAAAAAGATAACCAGCAATATAAAGTGCAGACAATTTGTTTTTAAATCAGTCTATGGGTGATCCGTGAATCTTTCTTTTTGATGAGCTGATTTTAGATTTTTCTGAGGTGTTCTTCAAAGAACTGTAAGAATGCAAATGAACCATGGAATCTCATGAATAATATATATCTGAATGGAGAGTACTTGAGGAGATGGCCTTAGACTCTGTCCCGTGATGTGATTGATGGGGACAAAAACAGAGCGCATCTACACTGAAAGATGTGTAGTCTGAGATCATGATGAGGTTGATTCCTTCCTCTAGCATGCTCTGGAAATTTTACCCAATAAGAAGAACCATTGTTTAGCTATTTAAACACCACCAGTCACATGTGGATCATTTGTTTTCACATATACACTTTCTTAATCCTCTATATCAGAAGGAATATATGAACGATGGACTAATTTAGTTCTTGAGAGTACCGTGATGTGCACGAGAAAATTGAAAGTTTATTTAAATATTACATTATAGAGGTGACCCTAATGGTTATCTAAGGAATGCTATATTTAACTTATTTTTAATCTTAACACTAGAAATCTAAAAATTAAAATTTATTCAGTATAGTTTTATCTTGTGTGTAAGAAGTCCTATTGTGTCTTTGTGTATCACATGTGTGACAGGCATACACATAGGCAAGAAAAAGATATTGGAACCACAGGACTGGAAATCCAGTTTGCTGTAAGCCACCATTTGTCCTGAGACCTGAATGCGTGTCCCCTGGAAAATCAGGCAGTGCTCTTAACTTCTGAGCCTGTACTCCTGCCTCAATTACTTCAAGGGTCAGAAAGCTCAACACTTGATACTGATAAATGTCAGTGTGTATCCATTATGCTAGAGTTTGGTGGTTTGTAAACCTTACTTTTCTTTCTGCGATTACTTCCTCAGTAACATGGTAGTGCAAAGTGTATCATCAGATCCACAGACATATTTGGTGTTACTCACAACCATTTACCTTAGGCTTCCTCTCTTTATGGAAATTAAAGCATGGCAGGGGAGTATGACTGGCTTCATTTAGGTTAGCACATTATTGCTTATTTGCCTTTATAAACTAAATTTAAGTAAATGTTTAGTCAATGATCCAACAATGGGACACTTTTGCCTAAATACATTACTTACCTTGAGCAAAGTTTCTTTGGGTGTATATTTCCTGCTGTACATTCAAATTTCCATTGTTTATTATGCAAACATGGAAACTTTCACAATGAATATAATGCAACATCAACAATTTTTAAAAGGTGAAAATGCTTTAAAAAGTCAAACCTATGTATGTGGCTTATCATTTTGAGGACAGAGTTGAATGTTTTAACAAATAGTTGTGGGTTAGAGTCCCCTAACTGTCAACTTGGTGTACTTAAATGTCTTGAATTTTATCAATAACCAAGTATGAATTCATAAATTCTTGGCTCAGATGAGCATATCTTGCTTTTTCTCATAGGATGTACCTTCTGCACAGACAGTGAATATTTACATAATGCTATGCACTTTCTTCAAACTAGGGGTGATACCTTATACACAGTCTCTCACCATATAGTGCAGCCTTTTAGATTCCCATAGAAAAAATCAAGAAAGGATGGTGCATGAGACAAATTATGGATAGATGATGTAATATGTAATAAAGTTCATACATCCCATACCTCATTGTCCTTGCCAGAATCCTAGAACAACAAAAGCTGACAGCATGTGGACAAGTGACATAGTAATTGGTGTGATCTTCTTATCACAGACTGTGGTTGGAGTCCTGGGCAACTCCTTCTTACTCTACCATTATCTTTTGCTTTACTTCATGGGATGCAGGCTAAGGTTCACAGACTGGATTCTGCAGCACTTGATTGTAGCCAACTTCTTAACTCTGCTGTGTAAAGGAGTTCCCAACACAGTGTCAGCTTTTGAGGTTAAAGTCTTCCTCAATGATTTTGGGTGCAAACTGATCTTCTACCTTCACAGAGTAGGGAGGGGTGTGTCCATCAGCAGCACCTGCTATTTGAGTGTCTTCCAGGCCATAACCATCAGCCCAAAGAGCTCCAGATGGACACAGCTCAAAGTCAGATCTCGCAATTACATTGCCTCTGCCGTGTACATGAGCTGGATCCTGTCCTTCATAGTAAACATTGCTTTTCCTATGTACATGACTGCAATATGGAACCATAAGAATGCAACGAATATAAAAGTTTATAAATACTGTTCTTCTGTTACTCATGAAAATGCCCTAGAAATTTTCAATGCAGTATTACTCTCAACTCCTGATGTGATGTTCATGGTGATGATGCTTTGGTCTAGTGGCTACATGGTTTGCATCCTCTACAGACACAAGAGGAGAATGAAGCACATTCATAAGAGCAACTTCTCTTTCAGGTCCTCTCCTGAGTTCAGAGCCACAAAGACTATTCTGCTCTTGGTCAGCACCTTTGTCTTTTTTTACACAATTTCTTGCCTCTTACAAATAAATATGTCTGTTACACGTGATCCAGATTCTTTCATGGTAAACATGGCTTCAGTGTTCTCTGCATGTTTTCCAACTGTGAGTCCCTTTCTGGTGATCAGCCATTAACTCTATGAGTGTCCTCTTGGTTTTGGCTGTGCAAAAAAACAGTAGATTCTCACCGTAGCATTGACATTGCGATAGTGTAGTTTTGAATAGTGTATACATTTTGTTAAATCATTTATTTTTGTGTACATATATTCTTAATCAAGTCATTAAAGCATACAATGTGCATTCATAAACAAATATTTACACATACAAATTGTCAATATATTATAAAGTGGATATTTGCATATTCCATATTTATCATGTAAAGAATATTAATGTTGGTATAATTGCTTTAATTTGTCATAGCTTGTAAAACAATAGTTTGATTCACAATCTCTTGTGTTGATATATATCTGGGCTTTTTCTACAGCAACAGGTAAAATTCATTGGTCAGGTTTTATCCAGTTCTTTTCACAAAATAACAAATCTAAATAAAGGTAGTCAAATAGGATTTCATTGCCTTCATGCTCTGAACCGAAAATATTCAGAAATATTTTAGGATTTGACTAATAAAGAATGTTTCCATGTGAATATAGTAATAGTGGAACTGAGAATGGTTATAGAAAAATGGTTTGCTCGCATGGACATTTGTACAATATTTTTCATGTTGACTTCTGTAAATCCTTGTTATTTGGAATCCAACATTTTCCTAAAGTTACCAATGTATAATTGAAAATAAAATTTTATTCTGACACTATAATTTGTGACAATTTCCTATTTGTCATTATATGCATATGTATTTTTATATATGCACATATATAATGGAAAAATGACTCCATAAAGTCATGTGACATACTATGCTTGATAGTTCTATGTAATCACACCATCTGAAATGATTTGTAAAAGAAGAACTTCAATTAAGAAAAAGTCACCACCAGATTGTCTTATGAACAGCTTGTCAGGTATTTTCTTGATAGATATTTGATGTGGGAGGGCCTTGCACAGAATGAATGATGTAATCCATTAGAAGGAAGTCTTAGGGTGTATTAGAATTAGGCTGAGCTTTCAAGAACAAGAATGCCTGTAGGCAGCTCTCATTCTTGGCTTCTGCTTCATTACTTGCCTTCAAGTCCCTATTTTCAGTTCCTGTCCTTCTTTCTCTCAGTGATATACTCTGGTTTGGAACTGTAAGACAAATATAAACCTTTCCTTCCTCAAATTGTATTTTGTCAGGGTCTTTTGTCATAGGAATAGGAAGTTTAAAACCCATATTGCTAAGACCATTTTTTGAGATGTAAACTTTTAAGATATGCCGTAACAACTTCCACAATAAATACTTCTATTCATTAGGCCCAAGGAGGAACTCACACATCGTTGGAAGTGTAAAATGTCAGAGAACCTTTAGCCCTTGATTCCAGATAGATTGGATGGTCAGTCAGGACCAGAGATAGCCCTGGGTCTTCATCTGCTATTTCATGGGCACAGAGCTTCACTTATATCTAACTGCTTTCTACAAGGATTAGTTCTGCAACAGAGACATCTTTCCAGACCTAGAATTCCTTTATCTTCTAATTGAAAATTTCTACATGTTGACAAGCATTTCTTCTCTATCTCTCTCATTCTTTTCTTCCTGGGGTTTCCGGTCTTCTACTTGGGTTCTCTGAATGAATCGTTCCTAGATTCTGATCATAAGCATAAATGTCTTCCTGCATTTGGTTCATCTTAGTTCACACAGTGACCATCAGATAAGATAAAGCCACTTACAAATGACAGTCTAGGATTCAAAATGACACATTATCCCTCATAATTACCAGGTATGTTTTTTCTTAATAATGGATAATAATGTCTGTAGTGAACTCGAGGATGAATACACAGCAATCTTAGGTTTATATAAGGAGAGGATGAGTCTGTCAAATCCATCTTCATTGTATTGCTGTTTTGTCCTGTTTTTCCTATGGATATGTGTGCTCTCCAAAGTACCATGCTATTCTAGAGTGGCAAACACATGTGACAGAGAACTGAAATGTCACTTTGTCCCAAAAAGCTAGCCAATGTCTTTAAGAAGTGGTGCTCCTGCAGGAGAAATACTTTCAATTACCAATTTGGCCTTAAAAAAATATTCTGTTGGTTAATGTAAGGACCCAACATTTGATTACAAGACAAATATGAAATCTGCATGCCTTTAACAGCCAAAATCTGTTGAAAGCAGAGAAGAGATGCCATGTTTCTCCAGGCAGTTAGCTTATAGCCATAGATGTGAAGGTCTCTCACATAGCTGGTGTGGGCAGAGCGCAGCCTAAAATGGTGTACAGAGACATGGGACACAATACAGGTGGCAAATAATGCACCAGGTTAAGTTATCTCCCAAAACACAAAAGCTACATTTCCTGTGTTTGAAAGGCAAAATCACCCATTCCATGTAGAGGAAGGAGCAGGGTGAAAATAGCTGTAGCAAATGTAGGTACCCAAGCTGAAAACTTTAAACATGTACATGTCTATGATCTGTTGAATACTAATGGGAAGCAGGAGTTTACAGAAAGTTGATTTAAAAAGTAATGCCTTTTCTGATGCTCTGGGTAGCTAGGCAATCCCCATTGATGTGAGTTGCTTGCAGGGGACATGTGGTGGTTCTGCCTGTTGCAACAGGACCCAAGGACCCAGAAGAGGATATTTAGACATGCTACAGTCTTGTTTTGATTTCAACATGAAACTGAGTGTATGTTCAATGGTAATGTTAATATGATACATTCTCCTTGAGAGATGTCAAAATGTCACAAACCAGGGTAAAATGAAGTCTGATATATTAAATCTGTCTATACTTAAATCACTTCATACTACAGAACTTATATTGCTATCTAATCTGATGACATGGGAATATATATGAGACTGCCTGAGACATGAATAAATACATCTCATTGGCTGTAGCATTCCCATAACTTATTTCTACATGCCATCCTTTCATATGACACGAATGAAGATTTACAGATGTCTTTCTTCTTCTCAAACCAAGAGAAGAGAATGATCTTTAATCCATCTGTGCATCCTGCATATCTCATACTTTTATAATTTTAGGACTATATAATACTTGTTACAAATTATGTACTTTCAGAACAAAAAACTGAACACAGGTGATTGGACACAAATACAAGATATCCCAACATCTTGCATGATCTGTCTTCTGCTACTTCAGTTGCTGTTCCCTCAATGTCTACTTCAAAGACAGCTTCAAAGAAGGCTGCTGATCCTAACTGGTCCCGCCCTCCAGGCTGTTCCAAACTGGACTTCAAATAATATAAAATTCTTAACATTTAAAGAGTGGGTTATAAATGTTATTTCTGTCTTGTTTGGCCATTTTTCTGATTTCCTTTAGGCTCCCAAAAGCTAACCTATGCCCCATGATTAGCAGTAAGCAACCTTAAAAAGAGCAATATACCTTTCCCCTTAAAGTGGGTTGGGTAGGTTTTTCGTTGTTCTAATGGGTTATGCAACGTTGTTATAATTTACAAGAATTGGAAACAATAATTATTGGTCTTATTCAGAAAGAAAACAATATGTAGAAACGTAGACATTGGGATTTCTTTTCTTGATCTTTCTTTCTAAGGGGAAAGAGGTTGAACTAAAGAAGAAGAAATAAATAGAAATGATAGGACAAATGGTAGATTGTTGAACTACTCCTCAGTCTAGAGCTTTCCTTTTTATATTCAAATAAGGTTGTTTTTAATTCATTGGAGTTGAAATATGTATATCTTACAGAATAAATTTACTTTGATACATTGGGACATAATTCAAATTTAAGTTTGTCTTTCACACACACACACATGTACACACACACACACATATATAGGCAAATGCAAATGTTCATATATATATATATATAATATATGTGTGGTACATGTGTGTGTGTGTGTGTGTGTGTGTGTGTGTGTGTGTGTGTGTGTGTGTGTTTACTCTGGTATGAATTATTCCACTCATACAAATCATTTATGAATTCAGGTCTTACTTCCAATACTTTTAAAACTGCTATTAAAACTCCTTAAAATACTTTAAAAATACAAGTTAATGATTAGTACTACAGATTCATGGTTATGTCAGTCACTAGTCTAAAGTGTCACAAAATTTATGCTAGGGTTAGGAGATAGATAGATAGATAGATAGGCAGAAAGATAGATGATAGAATAAGTGAGTATTCAACAACCTCAGAGACAAGCAAAATATGGTGTTTAAATTCTTTTTGTTACTTAAGTCCTTTTTGACTAGACATGTTAGCTGCTGGCAGCACCATCAGCCTACTCCAAAGAAGATTTGATCATCATAGGATCCAATAAGGACATGGCTTCAAATGTTACAAGAGCACAGGGCAAAAAAAAAAATGCCTTCGCTCTACTACAGAAAGAATTCTGTGTAACATGGGCAAATATGGATGCAGGCTAAATCAACTGCCATCCTCTGACAATACAGGGTAGGTATGCTCTTAATAGTTTCTGCATCACAAATATGCCTGTCATATATACTGAGCCAGAAGGCTGAAATTGATGCTTCAAAATTATACAGATTTTTGGTGACTATCCAGAGGGTGAATTGTCTCTGTCATATTTATTTTTTTTTGGAGGCTACAATTCTTCACTTCCATCTTACTCAGGTTACAGTTTTATTCCTTAACAAGTTTCTGATAAAGTAAAAGGGTTTTCATTTTCAACTAAACCTAGTAGCCTAGGGATTGAGAAGATGATTTAATATATTAAAATATGTTTTTAGGATGACAGATAGAAAATATGACAGAAAATAATTTAGGTACAAATCCTTTGACTCATCAAGATATGATAGATAATATTTTCTTCAAGGGTCCAAACACATATGGTCAAAACATTATATATGTATGTCTTACATATTTGTTTTTATAGTTATTTTATTCTTGTTCTTATTGTATATAGGTTAAGATTGCCTTTTAATTGGACAACGGGAAAGATATTACGGGAGGGTCTTGATTTCTGTATTCAGATATTAATTGATTACCCCCTAAGATTCTTACAGTTCTAGGAGCAGTTCCTTATATATACCAAAGTGACATTTGTAATTATCGCCCCAAAATTATCCCTGATTTGCTTAGTAAAGTTTCACTTACATCTGAGCTGGGAAGAAATTAAGTAGACATGGCAACAGATTGCACACATGGAGAAGGTAGAGGATCAAGAGAAGAAGAGGGAGGAGATAGAAAAAGCAGGAGACATTAAAGAGTCAGGACCAGCATGGGTTAGCATGGAGGAAAACACATGTCCACATTGGCAGTATTATAGAGAGGCCCCAATGAAAAGAATAAACAAATATTTAGAGACAAGTAGCCCAAATATAAAGGCCAAAAAACAATTGACATGGTTTGTGAGGCTGTGTAATAGTGAGGTAGATTGGGGGGTTATATCTTTTCCATTCCAGAGCGAAACAAAATGTATCTAAAATTTAAAAAAAAGAAAGAAAGACCAACAGGGGATTCAAATAAAATTCCTACAACTTCTGAAGCAGCCGCTAATATTATGTTCAAACTTGGTTATATTATTGCAAAAGATATCTGAAAATATTATCATAAAAGACGACAAGTTCTACAGGTTGTTCATAAGCAGGAGAAAGCAGAAACTGGTTTTCAAGATTTATACTAGGAGCCATTGCAAATTACATGCCAGGGGCCCTGCCTTTATAATTGCTAACCTATAACAAAGGAAAATTTTCACCAATTTCACCAATTGGTTCAAGAAAATTGGATGTTAAACATATTGACCAGTCTATTAGTTCTTGGAATTCTAATGTATTTTCAATTTTAAAAATTATAAATGGAGGAAATTAACACCATATATCCCCAAAGAAAAGTCTTGAATTTATAAAAAGGAGAAAATGGATTATTCCACAGATGATTAAAAAATAAAACACCAATTCTTGGAATTTTATCATTTTGCACTGATGCAAATTAATAATGGCATCAGGACAGGCAGTGAACCAGTACAGCTGATTCAATGCACACCACAAACCACATTAGCCGCCATTCTGAAAATAACTGTGGGAAACCCTAGCAGATTTGTACTTGGATCTCTCTCCATCCAATCTACTCTGGTGTGGCCCATCTGTGTCACAGAGAGTGAACTAGCAGTGGTGAGTCAGGTGGAAGGCACAAGCCACTTTGTCCACCATATGAAGAATGTGTGAGGGCACTCAAGCAAAATTTTCTTGGAGCTCTCTCAGCCTGCTCCTCTCCTGCCTGTCCCAACTGGGGCACACTCAGGAAAACCAGGAGAGCTAATTTGAGTTCAGGCTCTAAAGCCCATTATTTACCCTCATGAGGAAGCCTCTGGGGATCCCTAGCAAATAGGCTTTGGCTTGGAGCTCTCTTCACCTGATCTTGACCTACTAGGACCACATGGGACACAGACAGTGACACTATAGGAGAAATCTTCAAGCCTGCTAACACCAGAGACAATCAGATGCAAGCCAAGAGCAGAGGCAACAAATCTCAGAGCCATGTGACATCATCAGAAAACAGTGTTCCTATCACAGCAAGGCCTGGAAATACTGAAACCCAGGAAGAACAAAAAAAATTTAAATCTGAGGTGATAAAAATAATAGATGACTTGAAGGAGGAAGATAAAGCTCTCAAAAAATACAGGAAAATATATTCTAAAACATGAAAAATTGAATAAGTCCATAAAACATTACAGGAAAATATAATCAAATGGGAGATAGAAAAAAAAAACTAATCTAATAAAAATATCCAAAACCTAAAAATGAAATCAGAAGCAACAACAACAACAACAAGAACAACAAAAACCACAATCTAAGGTAAACTTGGATTGAAAATCCTGGAGAAGAGAAGAGGACATGCAGACACAAGCAACACCAGCAGAATACAAGACACGGAAGGGAGACGGTATACCTTATATACCGTATATAAGGTATAGTAAAAGTTATTGAAACATCAGTCAAAGAAAATGGTAAAACTAAAAATTTCCTGACAAAAATCATCCAAAATATCAGGCACAGAATAAAGAGACCACACTTAAGAACAATAGGAATAGAAGAAAGATAAGAGTCCAAGATCCACAAAACCGAATCATCGTCAACAAATTCAAGAAGAAAACATGCCCAATTAAAGAAATAAATGCCATTAAACGTAAAAGAAGCCTGCAGAATTCCAAATAAATTGGACTAGAAAATAAAATTATCTTGCCAAAAACTAATCAAAACACTAAATGTACAGAACAAAGAAAGAATATCAAAAGCTGCAAGAGAAAAAGGCCAAGTGACAAACAAAAGCAAACCTATCAGAATTGCACATGACCTCCCAACAGAGACAATGAAAGTCAGAAGGTCCTTAATGGATGTCATTCAGATACTATGAGACCACAGTTGACAACCCATACTACTGTACCCAGCAAAACTTTCAACCAACATAGGTGGAGAAAACAAGATATTCTACCACAAAAACAAATTTAAACAATATCTAGCCACAAATCTAGCCCTACAGAAGATACTAAAAAAAAAAAAAAAAAAAAAAAGAAAAACTCCAACACAAGGCTGCTACCAACCCACAGGAAACACACAATCACCACCAACATAAAAAGAAACAGGAGCTAACAACTACTGGTCATTAATATCTCTCAAACTCAATGGGCTCAACTCCCCAATAAAAAGGAACAGGCAAACATAATATCTGGTAAAGTAGGATGCATAATTCTGCATAAAATGAAAATACCTCAACAATAAAAATAGACATTATCTCAGAATAAAGAACAGGAAAATGATATCTAAGCGACCAAATAAGCTCACTCTCACCGAAATATAGTACATTAAGATAGGAACTAAATGGAAAAATAATGAAATTCATAGATGTTATCAATCAAATGGACCTAACAAATATCTACAGGCCATTTCATCCAAATGCAAAAAGTATATATTCTTTTTTATTTAATTTAATTTTAATTTTTATTAACTCATTCATTTTACATCTCAATAGTTATCCTATCCCTTCTTTCCTCCCATTCTTCCCTCCCTCCAGCTTTCTCCCTACTCCACTACCCTATGACTGTGACTTAGGGTGACCTCCTTCCCCTGTATACAATCCTAGGGTATCAAATCTCTTCTTGGTAGCCAGCTATCCTTCCTCTGAGTGCCACACCAGACCTCCCC
Source organism: Acomys minous (assembly GCF_964271855.1). NCBI lineage: Eukaryota > Metazoa > Chordata > Mammalia > Rodentia > Muridae > Acomys > Acomys minous. The sequence continues at coordinate 82,487,210 of NC_140484.1, forward strand.
ATCCAGGAGACTTGATCAAATATGGGGCAACAGGGTTTGTGTGAAAGTCAGTCCCCACTCTCCACTCAACTGTGGAGAATGTACTGACCATTGCCTAGAACTGAGCTGGGGTTCAAAGTTTACTGCATAGATTGTCCTTGGCTGTGTCATAGTTTAAGCAGGGCCGCTGGGCCCAGATCCACCCACCAGAATGTTCTTCTTGTAGGTTTCTAGGACCCTCTGGATCCTTCTATTTACCCATTCCCCCTACTTCTCTCACCTAAAGTCCCAATAGGATGTTCTCCCCTCCATCCCACTTTCCTAATAAGTGAAGACTTTCATGGGACATGGCCCTTGGCCTAATGACCAGATATAAGTGAATATATACCGTTTGAGTCTTTCTGCTTCTGGGTTAACTCACTCATTATGATCAGTTCTAGTTCAATCCATTTGTCCACAAATTTTGGGAATTCCTTGTTTTTAATAGCTGAGTAGTATTCTCTAGTGTATATGTACCACATTTTCCTTATCCATTCTTTTACTGAGGGACACTTTGGCTGTTTCCATGTTCTGGCTATTATGAATAAGGCCTCTATAAACATGGTAGAGAATATGTCCCTGTTGTGTGCTGGAGCATCTTCTAGGTATATTCGAAAGAGAGGAATAGCTGGGTCTTGAGGAAACCCTATTCACATTTTTCTGAGATAGCACTAGATAAATTTCAAAAGTGGTTATACTAGTGTATATTCTTCTTAGCACCACAAATTAACTTCTGCATTCCTGGTGTGAGTGAAAACTTGTACAATAATTTTGGAAATCTATCTGTCACTTCCTTTGAAAATTTGGAAGAGTTCCACCTCAAGACCCAGGCATACCACTCCTGAACACATACTGGAAATATGTTCCACCATAGAAAATGGATATTTGCTCAACTATGTTTCTAGAAGCTTTAATAACAAGAGCAAGAATCTGGAAGCAACTCAGATGTCCCACAACTAAAGAACAGATAAAGAAACTGTGGACATTTAAACAATGGAATACTACCTAGCTATAAAAACTAGGAAATCATTAAACTTGCAGGGAAATGTACAGAACCAGAAAAGATCAACATGAATGAGGTAATGCCGACTCAGAAAGATACAAGCAGATGCTTAGACACACAGCCAACTCTAGGTGGTGTACAGGGATTCTTATAAAAGAGTTGGGGTATAGAGGGACAAGCAGTGCTCAGGATCTCCACTAATAGAGCAATAGAGCCAACAAACCCTGGAAGAGGATTGGGGTGAGAGAGAGAATGATGCACAAACCAAGGGCCATGAATGGTGTGTGACAAGACACGCTGCTCAGATGTAATAGATAGGCAGTACAGTCCCTTGTGAATAATACAATATGGGGATTCAGGGCTACTTCTGGCATGGACTATGGACTAGACCTGTTGATCACTTCCCTTGGTGAAGTAGTATTGCCAGGCTACAGAAGAAGGGAATGCAGAAAGTCCAGATGACACTTGGTAAGCTGAGGTCAGATTTTAGGAGAAGAGGGCTGCCGTTTCTGAGGACTAGTGTAGGGAGGGAGATGGTAGGAGGGAGAGACGCTGGAATCAGGAAGTTATGAAGGAGGGGGCTAGTATTAGGATGTAGAAAGTGAACAAAAACGTATTAAAATTAAAAATAAATCAATATATAAGTCGTAAAGGGACTCCATGGGAAAAAAAACAGAGTCCAGTCCAGAGTGATTAAAAAATGTGACATTTACCCATTGTTTCCACTTCCTTCCATATTCATCTTCTTTCTTGTACACAGCTGAGCTTCTGTTCTATGTCTTATTACCCAGAGAAAAGGTCATGCAATTGTCATCAGAAACTACAATCTTGTCCTTACAGTGCTACATTTAGGAATTGCAATATGCCTTTAGTCAATCTTTTAATGACATAACTGTATTGCTGTGGGAGACACCATTCCTCATGTAGGTTGCCACCACATACCACTTAAAGAAAGATTGAGATCTCTATATCCCAACTAAAGATGCTCCCTTCTCAGGTAGCTCAGCATAGTTGCATGTCTTCTTAATTGTTCCAATTGGCATATAACAGTTACTACAGCTAAAAAGGACACCATTCTTACAGACATATTTAGCCATATCCAGATGGCAACGAATGCTTATTTTCTATTATAAAGACCATTCAACCTCTGCTACCCAGCATACCTTTGGTTCTCTTCATTCTCAACAAGATGCCAATTGTTCTGTGTGATATTACCTGGAGACATATAAATGTATATTCACCTCTGATGTGGTGTTGATAAAAAATAAATAAAATGGCCTCATCCATCTCTAGTTTAGTAGACCAATGAGATCACTGAGGTGTTTTATAGGGGTTATCATGTCATTCTTTTCCATCATCTGGAAGGAAGGGCTTTCAGATCAGTTTCTTTCTTGTGTGGAAAATATTCTGTGATTCTACCCTGCTAGTGATACGAACAAGAAGTGATAAATAATCCTTTCCTTAACATATCAATAGCAGACTGTCTTCAGCTTTAAACTCAAAATAAAAATAGTTAAAGTTGAAGACCACACATGATCTCAATATTTTCCAGGAGGAATTTGAAGTAGTCATATCCTCTTGTGTGTTGTTAGCTTAAGGTACACAAAGAATATATTTCTATCACTGAATTTATCTTCTATAATTCATGAGCCATATCTCTCATTTCAGGAATGGATAATCAGGATTTGGCCTCATGATACCTCAAGAAATCACGAAATGGAATGATGTAAGCTCACCTCAGTGATGTATGGAAGACATAATTCAGAATTTCACCATCCTTACTGGTCTGAAGGGAAGTGAAGAGATAACAACAGCATCAGATGGCAACATTTCATTGAGAAGAAAATAAAAACTTGTAATTGTTTTTGGTACATGACACCTGGGGAAGAGATGCTCAGAAAAGTTACCCTCACTTCATGAAAAGTTGTGTACCCACTACAATGGATGTGAAATTTTAATTGCAAGTCTAAGGGGAGATGAGGTCACAGAATTACATGCCCATATCTCAGGTACTGTTTTCCTCCCTCCAGTACTTGTCAGGAGGCATAAAACCTTGAAATACAGTTCAGGAGTCTGGGAAAAATTAAAAATAGTACATGGAATGCATCCAATGGAGCCTATGAAACAGAGACCACAAGTGACACCCATTTGAATATATCACCTAAGCAAGGCTTCCAGAAAAGGCAACTTGAAATTGGATTACATTACAGAACAAAGCCACCTATCAACTGGAGAAACCTCTGAAGCGTGACCTTAGGACAGAGGTAAAATGAACACGAAAAAATAGACTAAACACAGTCACTCACAGTTTCACATTCAGTTTTCCATTCATTGGAATTCCTGTTATTCATTAAAAAAGATAACCAGCAATATAAAGTGCAGACAATTTGTTTTTAAATCAGTCTATGGGTGATCCGTGAATCTTTCTTACTGATGAGCTGATTTTAGATTTTTCTGAGGTGTTCTTCAAAGAACTGTAAGAATGCAAATGAACCATGGAATCTCATGAGGAATATATATCTGAATGCAGGGTACTTGGGGAGAAGGCCTTAGCCTCTGTCCTGTGATGTGATTGATGGGGACAAAAACAGAGCGCATCTACACTGAAAGAAGTGTAGTCTGAGATCATGATGAGGTTGTTTCCTTTCTATAGCATGATTAGGAAATTTTACACCATAAGAGGAACCATTGTTTAGCTATTTAAACACCACCAGTCATATGTGGATCATTTGTTTTCACATATGTGTTTTCTTAATTCTCTTTGTAAAAAGGAATATATGAATGATGGACTGATTGGATAGTTGAGAATACCATGATGTGCAGAAATAAATTGAAAGTTTATTTAAATATTACATTATAGAGGTGACCCTAATGGTTATCTAAGGAATGCTATATTTAACTTATTTTTAATCTTAACACTAGAAATCTAAAAATTAAAATTTATTCAGTATAATTTTATCTTGTGTGTAAGAAGCCCTGTTGTGTCTTTGTGTATCACATGTGTGACAGGCATACACATAGGCAAGAAAAAGATATTGCAACCACAGAACTAGAAATCCAGTTTGCTGTAAGCCACCATTTGTCCTGAGACCTGAATGCATGTCCCATGGAAAATCAGGCAGTGCTCTTAACTTTGAACCAGCGCACCTGCCCCAGTTACTTCAAGGGTCAGAAAGCTCAACACTTGAAACTGATATGTGGCAGTGTGTACCCATTATGCTAGAGTTCGGTGGTTTGTAAATTTTACTTTTCTTTCTGAGATTACTTTTTGAGTTACTTGGTAGTGCAAAGTATATCATCAGATCCACAGACATATTTGGTGTTACTCACAACCCTTTATCTTGCGCTTTTTCTCTTTATGGAAATTAAAGCATGGCAGGGGAGTATGACTGGCTTCATTTAGGTTAGCACATTATTGCTTATTTGTTTTTTTAACATAAATATAAGTAAATCCTTATTCAATGATCCAACAATAGGACACTTTTGCATAAATACATTACTTACCCTGAGCAAAGTTTCTTTGGGTGTATATTTCCTGCTGTACATTCAAATTTCAAATGTTTATTAGGCAAACATGGAAACTTTCACAACAAATATAATGCAACATCAACAATTTGTAAAAGGTGAAAATGCTTTAAAAATTCAAACCTATGTATGTGGCTTATCATTTTGAGTACAGAGTTGAATGTTATAACAAGTAGTTGTGAGTTCCAGTACCCTAACTGTCATCTTAGTGTACTTGAATGTCCTAAATTTTATCAATAATCAAGTATGAATTCATAAATTCTTGGTTCAGGTGAACTTATCTTCCTTTTTCTCATATGATGTACCTTCTGCACAGCCAGTGAATATTTACATAATGCTATACACTTCCTTCAGACTAGGGGTGATACCTTAAACACACTCTCTTATCTTATAATGCTGTCATTTAGATTCTCATAGAAAAATCAAGGAAACATTGTACATAAGAGAAATTTGAATAGATGATGTAATATGTAATAAAGTTCATGCATCCCATGCCTCATTATCCTTGCCAGAATCCTAGAAAACAAAAGTTGACAGAATGTGGATAAGTGACATAGTGATTGGTGTGATCTTCTTGTCACAGACTGTGGTTGGAGTCCTGGGCAACTCCTTCTTACTCTACCATTATCTTTTGCTTTACTTCATGGGATGCAGGCTAAGGTTCACAGACTGGATTCTGCAGCACTTGATTGTAGCCAACTTCTTAACTCTGCTGTGTAAAGGAGTTCCCAACACAGTGTCAGCTTTTGAGGTTAAAGTCTTCCTCAATGATTTTGGGTGCAAACTGATCTTCTACCTTCACAGAGTAGGGAGGGGTGTGTCCATCAGCAGCACCTGCTATTTGAGTGTCTTCCAGGCCATAACCATCAGCCCAAAGAGCTCCAGATGGACACAGCTCAAAGTCAGATCTCGCAATTACATTGCCTCTGCCGTGTACATGAGCTGGATCCTGTCCTTCATAGTAAACATTGCTTTTCCTATGTTCATGACTGCAATATGGAACCATAAGAACATGACAAATATTAGAGTGTATCAATACTGTTCTTCTGTTACTCATGAAAATGCCCTTGACATTTTCTATGCAGTATTACACTCAACTCCTGATGTGATGTTCATGTTGATGACGCTTTGGTCCAGTGGCTACATGGTTTGCATCCTCTACAGACACAAGAGGAGAATGAAGCACATTCATAAGAGCAACTTCTCTTTCATGTCCTCCCCTGAGTTCAGAGCCACAAGGACTATTCTGCTCCTGGTGAGCACCTTTGTCTTTTTTTACACAATTTCTTGCCTCTTACAAACAAATTTGTCTGTTACACGTGATCCAGATTCTTTCATGGTGAACATGGCTTCAATGTTCTCTGCATGTTTTCCAACTGTGAGTCCCTTTCTGGTGATCAGCCATTAACTCTATGACTATCCCTTCAGTTTTCCCTGTGCAAAAAACCAGTACATTGTCACCGTACAAGTGACATTGAGATGGTGTGTTTTGAATAGTGTACACAATTTGGTAAATCATGTAGGTGTGTGTACATATATTCTTCATCATGTCATTAAAGCAGACAGTGTGGATTCATAAATAAATATGTACACATACAAATTGTTAATATATTGTAAATTGGATATTTGCATATCTTAATTTTCACATAAAGAATATTAATGTTTATATATTTATTTTAATTTGTCATAGCTTGCAAAACAATGGTTTGATTCACAGTCTATTGTGTTGATATAAATCTGGTCCTTTTCTACAGCAACAGTTAAAATTCTTTGCACAGTTTTTAGCCACTCTTCACAAAACGACAAATCTAAATAATGGTATACAAGTAGAATTTCATTACCTTCATGCCCTGAACTGAAAATATTCAGAAATATTATAGAATTTGACTAATAGAGAATATCTCCATGTGAATATAGTAATAGTGGTACTGGGGAAGGTTACAGAACAAAATGGTTTGCTCACATGGGCATTTGTACAATATTCTTCATGTTGACTTCTGTAAACCCTTGGTATTTGGGAGCCAACATTTTTCGAATGTTACCAAGTTATAATTGAAAAATGAAAATTTTATCTGAGACTATAATTTGTGATACATTACTATTTGTGAATATATACATATATGTATATATATTTATTAATTTATAATGAAAAAAGGACTACCTTCATAAAATCATGAGACATACTGTGCTTAATATTTCTGTCTTCAACTCAACTAGAATGAGTTGTAAAAGAAGAACCTCAATTGAAAAAACGTCACCACCCGATTGTCTTATGAAAGGCCTGTCAGGTATTTTCTTGATAGATATTTGATGTGGGAGGGCCCTGCACAGAGTGAATGATGTTATCCTTTAGAAGGTAGTCTTAGGGTGTATTAGAAATTAGGAAGAGCAAGCAAGGATAAGGATTCCTGTAGGCAGCTCTCGTTCATGGCTTCTGCTTCATGACTTGCCTTCAGGTTCCTATGTTCTGTTCCTGTCCTTCTTTCTCTCAATGATATACTCTGGTTTGGAACTGTAAGACAAATATAAACCTTTACCTCCTCAAATTGTTTTTGTCATGGTCTCTTATTACAGGAACAGGAACTCTAAAATCCATATTGCTAAGACCATTTTTTTTTAATACATTTTTATTAATTTATACATATTACATCTCAGTTGTTAGCCCATCCCATGTATCCTCCCATCCCTCCCTTCCTCCCACTTCCCCCCCCTACTCCCCTCCCCTATGTCTGTGTCTGAGGGGGATCTCCTCCCCCTGAATATGCTCATACGGTATCAAGTCTCTCCTTGGTGACCTATTATCTTTCCTCTGAGTGCCACCAGGCATCTCCATCCAAGGGACATGATCAAATATGGGGCACCAGAGTTTGTGTGAGAGTTAGATCTTCTTCTCCACTCAACAGTGGAGAATGTCCATCGGCTAGTCCGGGTAGGGGTTCAAGGTTTTTACTGCCTATTTTTTCCTTGGCTGTTGCCACAGTTTGCGGAGGACCCCAGGGCCCAGACTCGCCTGTAGTTTTCCAGGACCCACTGGATCCTTCCATTTCCTCTTTCTCCCAGGCTTCTCACACCTAAAGATTCAATAGGATGTCCTCCCCTCTTACCCATTATTCTGGTAGGTACAGTTTTTCATGGGGACGTACACCTTGGGCTAGTGTCTCGATATAAGTGAGTATATACCATTTAGCTCTTTTTGCTTCTGTGTGAACTCACTCATTATGACAATTTCTAGTTCAATCCATTTGTCCACAAATTTTGGAAATTCCTTGTTTTTAATAGCTGAGTAGTATTCCATAGTGTAAATGTACCACAGTTTCTTTATCCATTCTTCTGTTGAGGGACACGTAGGTTGTTTCCAAGTTCTGGCTATTATGAATAAGGCAGCTATGAACATGGTTGAGCATATGTCCCTGTTGTGTGGTAGTACATCCTCTGGGTATATTCCAAGGAGTGGAATAGCTGGGTCTTGAGGAAGCCCTATTCCCATTTTTCTGAGAAAGCACCAGATAGCTTTCCAAAGTGGTTGTACTAGTTTGCATTCCCACCAGCAATGCAGGAGTGTTCCTCTTTCTCCACACCCTCGCCAGCATGAGGTGTCAGTTGAGTTATTGATCTTAGCCATTCTGATGGGTGTAAGATGGAATCTCAGTGTCGTTTTGATTTGCATTTCTCTGATGACTAAGGAGGTCGAGCATTTCTTTAAGTGTTTCTCAGCCATTTGATATTCCTCTGTTGAGAATTCTCTGTTTAGCTCTGCGCCCCATTTCTCTATTGGGTTATTTGGTTTGGTGGTGTTTAATTTCTTAAGTTCTTTATATATTTTGGATATTAGACCTTTGTCAGATGAAGAGTCGGTGATGATCTTTTCCCAGTCTGTAGGCTGTCGCTTTGTTCTCTTGACAGTGTCACCAGCCTTACAGAAGCTTCTCAGCCTCATGAGGTCCCATTTATTAATTGTTGATGTTAAGGCCTGGGCTGTTGGTGTTCTGTTCAGGAAGTTGTCTCCTGTGCCTATGAGTTCCAGACTCTTCCCCACTTTTTCCTCTAACTGGGTTAATGTCTGTGGTTTTAAGTTGAGGTCTTTAATCCACTTGGACTTGAGTTTTGTGCATGGTGACAAATAGGGGTCTAATTGCATTTTTCTACATGTAGACATCCAGTTAGACCAGCACCATTTGTTGAAGATGCTGTCGTTTTTCCATTGAATGGATTTGGCTTCTTTGTCGAAAATCAGGTGAGCAAATGTGTGTGGATTCATCTCTGGGTCTTCAGTTCGATTCCATTGATCCACTAGCCTATTGCTGTGCCAGTACCATGCTGTTTTAATTACTGTTGCTCTATAGTACAGCTTGAGATCAGGTATGGAGATTCCTCCAGCGGATCTTTTATTGTAAAGGATTGTTTTTGCTATTCTGGGCTTTTTGTTTCTCCATATGAAGTTGAGAATTGTTCTTTCAATATCTACAAAATATTTAGTAGGTATTCTGATAGGGATTGCATTGAATCTGTAAATTGCTTTTGGTAAGATGGCCATTTTTACTATGTTGATTCTTCCAATCCACGAACATGGTAGATCCCGCCATCTTCTGATGTCATTTTCAATCTCTTTCTTCAGAGGTTTAAAGTTTTTTTCAAATAAATCCTTCACTTGCTTGGTTAGGGTTATTCCTAGATATTTTATATTGCTTGTGGCTATCGTGAAGGGAGTAATTTTTCTAATTTCTTCCTCTGCCTGTTTGTCATTTGTATATAGGAAAGCTACTGACTTTTTTGAGTTTATTTTGTATCCTGCCAATTTGCTGAAGGTGTTTATCAGCTGTAGGAGTTCTCTGGTGGAATTTTGGGGGTCACTTATATACACTATCATATCATCTGCAAATAGGGATAATTTTACTTCTTCCTTTCCCATTTGGATCCCCTTGATCTCCTTTTGATGTCTTATTGCTCTGGCTAGAACTTCAAGAACTATATTAAAGAGATATGGGGAAAGTGGGCAGCCTTGTCTGGTCCCTGATTTTAGAGGGATTTCCTTGAGTATCTCTCCATTTAATTTAATGTTGGCTATTGGTTTGCTATATATAGCCTTTATTGTGTTTAGAAAAGTGCCTTGTATTCCCGATCTCTCCAGAACTTTAAACATAAATGGGTGTTGGATTTTGTCAAATGCTTTTTCTGCATCTAAAGAGATGATCATATGGTTTTTCTCTTTCAGTTTGTTTATATGGTGGATTACATTGATGGATTTCCGTATGTTAAACCATCCCTGCATTCCTGGAATGAAGCCTACCTGGTCATGGTGAATGATGTCTTTGATATGCTGTTGTATTCGCTTTGCGAGTATTTTGTTGAGTATTTTTGCATCAATGTTCATAAGAGAAATTGGTCTGAAATTCTCTTTTTTTGTTGGGTCTTTGTGGGGTTTAGGTATCAATGTGACTGTGGCCTCATAAAAGGAGTTTGGTAATATTCCATCCATTTCTATCTTTCGGAATAGCTTGAATAGTATCGGTATTAGCTCCTCTTTGAAGGACTGGTAGAATTCTGCGCTGAAACCATCTGGCCCTGGGCTTTTTTTGGTTGGAAGACTATCAATGGTTGCTTCTATTTCTATAGGCGAAATAGGGCTATTTAATTTGTTTATCTGGTCTTGGTTCAATTTTGGTAAATGGAATCGGTCGAGAAATTTGTCCATTTCCCTTAAATTTTCAAATTTTGTGGCATAAATGTCTTTGAAGTAGGTCCTTACGATTCTTTGTATTTCTTCGGTGTCTGTTGTTATGTCTCCCTTTTCATTTCTGATTTTGTTAATTTGGATAGCTTTTCTTTGTCTTTTAGTTAGATTGGCTAACGGTTTGTCTATCTTGTTAATTTTCTCAAAGAACCAGCTCTTGGTTTTGTTGATTCTTTGGATTGTTGTCTTTGTTTCTAATTTATTGATTTCAGCTCTGAGTTTGATTATTTCCAGGCGTCTACTCCTCTTGGGTGTTTCTGCTTCTTTTTTTTCTAGGGCTTCCAGATGTGTTGTTAGGTTGTTTATGTGGGATGACTCCATTTTCTTTTTAAAGGCACTTAGTGCTATGAATTTTCCTCTTAGCACTGCTTTCAATGTGTCCCACAAATTTGGGTATGTTGTTCCATCATTTTCATTGAATTTCAGGAAGTCTTTTATTTCTTCCCTTATTTCTTCTGTGACCCATGTGTCATTAAGTAGAAAGTTGTTTAGTTTCCACGTGTTGGTATGCTTTTTGTTATTTCTATTGTTGTTGAAGTCCAGCCTTAGACCATGGTGATCTGATAAGATACAAGGTATTATTTCAATCTTCTTGTATCTGTTGAGGTTTGCTTCGTGACCAACTATGTGATCAATTTTAGAGAACGTTCCATGGGGTGCTGAGAAAAAGGTATACTCCTTTGCGTTTGGGTGGAAAGTTCTGTAGATATCTGTTAGATCCATTTGATTCATGACATTGGTTAATGAAGTTATTTCCCGGCTTAGTTTTGAAATCAAAGTCCTATCCTTGAGTGAAAGTGGGGTGTTGAAGTCTCCCACTATTAATGTGTGGGTATCGATGAATGGGGCAAGCTTTGTTAATAACTCTTTTACAAATGTCGGAGCCCTTGTATTCGGAGCATAGATGTTCAAAATCGTGATGTTTTCCTGGTTGACTTTACCTTTGACAAGTATGAAGTGACCATCCTTGTCCCTTTTGACTAATTTTGGTTGAAAGTCTATTTTATTAGATATTAGAATAGCTACCCCAGCTTGTTTCTTGTGACCATTTGCTTGGAATATTTTTCCCCAACCTTTCACTCTGAGGCAATGTCTGTCCTTGTGGTTGAGATGTGTTTCTTGAATGCAGAAGAATGTTGGGTCGTGTTTATGCATCCACTCTGTTAGTCTGTGTCTTTTTATTGGAGAGTTGAGACCATTAATGTTGAGAGATATTAATGACCAGTGATTGGTAAGTCCCTTCATTTTTGGTATTTATAACAATCGAGTTTTTGTGAAGTTGTGATTTTGCAATGGTGTAGTTATTTATTTCTTATGTATTTTTGGTTGTAGTTTGACCGGTTGGGGTGGAGTTTTCCTTCTAGTAACTTCTGTAAAGCCGGATTTGTTGCTAGGTATTGTGTGAATTTGTTTTTGTCATGGAATATCTTGTCTTCACCTCCAATGGTTATTGATAATTTTGCTGGATATAGTAGTCTTGCCTGGTATCTGTGTTCTCTTAGCGTTTGCAGAACCTCTGTCCAGGCCCTTCTGGCTTTCATGGTCTCTGCTGAGAAGTCAGGAGTGATTCTGATAGGTTTGCCTTCATATGTTACTCGTCCTTTTTCTCTTGCCGCTTTTAATATTTTTTCCTTGTTCTGTATATTTTGTGTTGTTATTATTATGTGGCGGGAAGATTTTCTTTTTGGGTCTATTCTATTTGGTGTTCTGTAGGCCTCTTGTATGTTCGTATGCATCTCCTTCTTCAAATTGGGGAAATTTTCTTCTATTATTCGGTTAAAGATATTTTCTGGGCTGTGGAGTCGGTTACCTTCTCTTTCCTCTATCCCTATTATTCTCAAGTTTCGTCTTTTCATGTTGTCTTTTATTTCATGAACGCTTTGTGTCAGGAACTTTTCAGATTTAGCATTATCCTGGATGATTGTTTCCAATTGTGCGATTGTATCTTCAAGTCCTGATATTCGTTCTTCCATTTCTTGCAATCTGTTAGATAAGGCCACCTCTGAGATGTTTGCTTTCTTTTCTGATGCTTCTCGATCGCGTTTTTCTTCCGTGCGTTCTTTTATGATTTCTTCCATTTTTATCTTCAGGTCTTGAACTGTTTTAATAATTTCCTTCATCTGGTTATTTGTGTTTTTCTGAAATTCTTCAAATGCCTCTTTATATGACTCTTTTAAGTCATCAGTCCTCTTGTTTGCTTCCTCCTGCATTTGTTTACAAAATTTATTTGATTCTTCCAATATCATCTTACTTACTAAGGATTTGAGGTGGTTTTCATTTATATCCATTGTTGTTGGGTTCTCCAGGTTGTTTTCATTAGGATTGCTGGGATCTGGAGATGCCATCCTGTTTTGGTTTTTGTTAGCATTCTTTCGTTGTCCCCTTGTCATTTTGGTGAATCTAATGTTGGGAGGTGGTTTGTAGTGACCTTCCCTGTTTGGGAGTGGATAGTTGATGTCTGCTTATAGGTAGGGTGCCCTTATCTGTGGGGAACAGGGAGTACTTCCCTGGACCAGGCTGGTGATTCAGATTCTACTCCTGTAGATTTTTCTCAACACCTTAGGCTCGAGGCTGAGTCCCGCGAAGTAGGTTTCTGTTTGGGCCTTTTCCCCTTACTGCTGTATCTCAAGTCAGCAGTATTGGGATCTAGAGTAAGGTCAGCACACAAGCTCTCTGGTTGTGTAGGTTGATCCCAGCTGTCTGTCTTTCCTGTTGCTTTGTAGCCAAGACCCCAGGTGGATCAGATCTTCTGGGTTGTAGCTGTCTTAGGAGCGTTCAGCCTTTCCCATGAATTTGGGAGTTCTTGCTGGGTCTGCAGGAGCTGACACAGCTAGGATCTGCCTGTTGGAGATTACAGGATCTGTGCCTGTAACCATACGGTTTCAGGCCACTGGCAGTATCTGAGGAGGTAGCAGTTTCCACGCCCCTGTATGCCAGGCCACTCCCAGCTTGCTATAAATTAGCGGTTATACCCTGCACGTATGAGCCTCAGCTCCCTATATTGTGGGATACAGCTAGGGAGAGCCCAGTCAGAGCCAGCAGTTCGTCCCCGTGGATGGGGACAAAAGCAGGTTAGACCGCTCCCAGACGCTTTAAGGCAGCAGTTATTCCCTGCCAGCAAGGCCCACAGCTCCGGATAAAGTGGGCGGTCCTAACGAGGGTGCGCAAGAATGACCCCTGCTAGGTCTATTGATCAGGTAGAGCCCAGTCAGAGCCAGCAGCTCGTCCCCGTGGCTGGGGACAAAAGCAGGTTAGACCGCTCCCAGACGCTTTAAGGCAGCAGTTATTCCCTGCCAGCAAGGCCCACAGCTCCGGATAAAGTGGGCGGTCCTAACGAGGGCGCGCAAGAATGACCCCTGCTAGGTCTATTGATCAGGTAGAGCCCAGTCAGAGCCAGCAGCTCGTCCTCGTGGCTGGGGACAAAAGCAGGTTAGACCGCTCCCAGACGCTTTAAGGCAGCAGTTATTCCCTGCCAGCAAGGCCCACAGCTCCGGATAAAGTGGGCGGTCCTAAAGAGGGCGCGCAAGAATGACCCCTGCTAGGTCTATTGATCAGGTAGAGCCCAGTCAGAGCCAGCAGCTCGTCCCCGTGGCTGGGGACAAAAGCAGGTTAGACCGCTCCCAGACGCTTTAAGGCAGCAGTTATTCCCTGCCAGCAAGGCCCACAGCTCCGGATAAAGTGGGCGGTCCTAACGAGGGCGCGCAAGAATGACCCCTGCTAGGTCTATTGATCAGGTAGAGCCCAGTCAGAGCCAGCAGCTCGTCCCCGTGGCTGGGGACAAAAGCAGGTTAGACCGCTCCCAGACGCTTTAAGGCAGCAGTTATTCCCTGCCAGCAAGGCCCACAGCTCCGGATAAAGTGGGCGGTCCTAACGAGGGCGCGCAAGAATGACCCCTGCTAGGTCTATTGATCAGGTAGAGCCCAGTCAGAGCCAGCAGCTCGTCCCCGTGGCTGGGGACAAAAGCAGGTTAGACCGCTCCCAGACGCTTTAAGGCAGCAGTTATTCCCTGCCAGCAAGGCCCACAGCTCCGGATAAAGTGGGCGGTCCTAACGAGGGTGCGCAAGAATGACCCCTGCTAGGTCTATTGATCAGGTAGAGCCCAGTCAGAGCCAGCAGCTCCTCCCCTCGGCTGGCGACATATCTCCTGTATTTTCCCTTTCTGCTAGAGAAAGGCAGCGTGCGTCGCCTTAGGGCAGCAGTTATTCCCTGCCAGTAAGACCCACAGCTCCCGATAACCTGGGTGGATCTGTCGCGGGCCCACAAAGATGGGCCCAGTTAGTTCAGTTGTTTGGGGATTGCCGGCAGTCGGGCCACGCAGCTGGCGCCAAAGGCAGTTCAGACCGCTGGCGTGAATCTCCTGCCGGAGTACTGCCAGTTCCCTTTAGGGCAGTAGTTAGTCCCTGCAAGCGTGACCCTCGGCTCCCTATAACGTGGGCGGACCCACTGGGCTGTGGGAGCAGACCACGCCGGTTGCTAACTGCCCCAGTTTGCAGGGTCAAACCTTTGTGTCTGGCTTCAGCTTGAGCGCAGGACGCGGACGCGGTCCCCAGATCTAGTTGGTTTTGGTGAGACTCGCCACCTGTGTTTCCACCCGGGTTAGGCAGGTGCTGTCCGCAGTTCGGCGCGGTGTGGATGTACAGGATCAATGGTAGTTTCACCCTATTCGCTGAGACTCCTCAGGCTTGGGGCTCCGGAAAATCTCCTCCCCAAATGGCGAATTTGGGTTTTTTGTGCTGGCTACAGCTTGATTGTGGATTCCTTTTCAGAGTTTGGGGAGTGCGTTTAGCCCTCGGGGCTGTCGCTTGTCCCGGGGTTGGACCCCCTGGTGGTCTGCGGAGTTTGGGGTCCCACTCACCTACAGTTCTCAAAATCCAGCAGTCTGTGGTTCCATTCAAGTCCCTGGTCTCCTCAGAGAAGATCAGCTATGGTGCCTACTGGTCGGCGCCATCTTGGAATCCCCCGCTAAGACCATTTTTTGAGATGAGGACTTTTAAGATATGTCTTAACAACTTCCATAATAAATATTTCTATACTTTAGACCCCAGGAGGAACTTATACACATTTGGAAGTGTAAATGTCAGAGAACCTGAAGCCCCTGAGTCCAGCTAGACTGGAAGGTCAGCCAGGACCAGAGATAGTCCTGAGACTTCATCTGCTATTTCATGGGCATAAAGCTTCACTTAGATATAACTGCTTTCTATGATGATTCGTTTTGCACTTGAGACATCTTTCCAGACCTAGAATTCCTCTATCTTGTAATTGAACATTTGTACAGGTTGACAAGCATTCGTTCCCTATCTCTCTCATTCTTTTCTTCTTGGGGTTTCTAGTCTTCTACTTGGGTTCTCTGAATGAATCTTTCCTAGATTCTGATCATAAGCATAAATGTCTTACTGCATCTGGTTCTTCTTAGTACACACAGTGACCACCAGATAAGATAAAGCCACTTACAAATGACAGTCTAGGATTCAAAATGACACATGATCCCTCATAATTACACCATTTGCTGTTTTTAATGATGGATAATATTGTCTTTACTGTTCTAGAGGATGAATACACAGAAATCTTAGGTTTATGTAAGAAGAAGATGAGTCTGTCAAGTCCATTTTCATTGTATTGCTATTTTGTCCTCTTTTTTTCTGTGGATAAGTGTGCTCTCTAAAGTACCATGCTATTCTGGACTGGTTTACGCATGTGACAGAGAAATGAAATGCCACCCTGTCCTGAAAAGCTAGCCAATATCTTTAGGAATTGGGGCTCCTACAGGGGAAATACTTTCAAATACCAATTTGGCCTATAAAAGGATATTCTGTTGGTCAATGTAAGGACCCAAAGTTCAACTGCAAGACAAACCTGAAAGCTGCATGCCTTTCACACCCAAAAGCTATTGAAAGCAGAGAAGAGATCTCATGTTTCTCCAGGCAATTAGCTTACATCCATAGATGTGAAAGTCTCTCATGTAGTTGGTGTGGGTAGAACACAGGCAAGGCTGGTGCAGAGAGACACAGGACACAATACAGGTGGGAAATAATGCATCAGGTTAAGTTAACTCCCAAAACACAAAAGCTACATTTTCTTTGTTTGTAAGGCAAAATCACCCATTCCATGAAGAGAAAGGGGGCAAGGTGAAAAGAGCTGTTGCAAATGTAGGAACTCAAGCTGAAAACTTTAAACACGTACATGTCTAGGGTCTGCTTGAACATGAAAGGTAAACAGGAGTTTACAGAAAGTTGATTTAAAAGGTAATTCCTTTTCTGATGCTCTGGGCAGCTAGGCAATCCCCATTGATGTGAATTGCTTGCATGGTACATGTGGTGGCTCTGTCTGTTGCAACAGGATCCAAGGGCCCAGAAGAAGATATTTGAACATGCTACAGTCTTGTTTTGATTTCAACATGAAAATGATTGTATGCTCAATGGTAATGTTAATATGATACGTTCTCTTTGAGAGATGTCAAAATGAAACAAACCAAGTTAAAGTGAAGTCTGATAAATTAAATCTGTCTATACTTAAATGACTTCAAACTACAGAACCTATATTGCTATCTAATTTGATGACATGGGAATTTTTCTGAGACTGTCTGAGACATGAATAAATACATCTCATTGGGTGTAGAATTCACATAACTTATTATTACATGCCATCCTTTCATATGACATGAATGAAGATTTGCAGATGTCTTTCTTCTTCTTAAACCAAGAGAAGAGAATGATCCTTAATCGATCTGTGCTTCCTGCATATCTCATGCATTTATAATTTTAGAACTATATAATACATGTTGCAAATTATGTATTTTTAGAACAAAAAACTGGACACAGTTAATTGGATACAAATACAAGATATCCCAATGTCTTGCATGTTCTGTCTTCAGCTACTTCAGTTGCTGTTCCCTCCATGTCTGCTTCAAGGACAGCTTCAAAGAAGGCTGCTGGTCCTACCTGGTCCAGCCCTTCAGGCTATTCCAAACTGGACTTCTAATAACCTAAAATTTAAAGAGTGGATTATAAATGTTATTTCTGTCTTGTTTAGCCATTTTCCTGATTTCCCTTAGGCTCCCAAAAGCTAAGTTATGCCCCACAATTAGCAGTAAGAAACCTTAAAAAAAGAATATACCATTCCCCTTAAAGTGGGTTGGGTAGGTTTTTCGTTAGTGTCATGGGTTATGCAACTTTGTTATAATTTATGAGAATTGGATACAAGTTATTTCTGGTAATATTCTGAAAGAAAACAATGAATAGAAACTTAGACAATGGAATTTCTTTTCTTTATCTTTCTTTCTAAGGGGAAAGGGTTGAAATTAAAGAAAAAGAAATATTTTGAAATGATAGGACAAATGGTAGATTATTGAATCTACTCCTCAATTTAGAGCTTTCCTTCTTATACTCAAATAAGGTTGTTTTTAATTCATTGGCATTGAAATATTTATATTCTTACAGAATAAATTTACTTTGATATGTTGGTATATTATTCAAATTTAAGTTTCTCTTTAATACACACACACATATATAGGCACATGTAAATGTGTGTATATATATTATATATGTTTGTGTACATATATGTGCAAGTCTGTGGGGGGTGTGGGGGTGTGATTGTTTACTCTGGTATGTATTATTTTACTCATACAACTCATTTATAAATTCAGGACTTACTTCCAATACTTTAAAAGCTGCTATTAATTCATTACAATACATAAAAAACAAGTTAATGATTAGTTCTCCATGATTATGTCAGTCACAAGTCTAAAGTGTCACAAAATTTATGCCAGGTTTAATAGATAGATAGAGAGATAGACAGATAGATGATAGAATAAATGAGTATTCAACAACCTCAGAGACAAGCAAAATATGGAGTTTAAATTCTTTTTGTTACTTAAGTCCTTTTTGACTAGACATGTTAGCCCCTGGCAGCACCTTCTTCCTACTCCAAAGAAGATTTGATCATCATAGGACCTCCATAAAGACATGGCCTCAAATGTTACAAGGGCACAGGGCAAAAAAATGTATGCCTTCGCTCTACTACAGAAAGAATTCTGTGTAATATGGGCAAACATGGATGCAGGCCAAATCAACTTCTATCCTCTGTCAATACCGGGTAAGCAAGTTCTTAATAGTTTCTGCATCACAAATATGCCTGTCATATACACTGATCCAGAAGACTGAAGTTGATGCTTCAAAATTATACAGATTTTTGGTGACTATCCAGATGGTGAACTGTCTCTGTCATATTTATTTTTATTTTGGAGGCTACAATCCTTCACTTCCATCTTACTCAGGTTATAGTTTTATTCCTTATCAAGTCTCTGATAAGGCTAAACACTGAAGAGTTTTCATTTTCAATTAAACCTAGTTGTTTAGGAGTTGAGATGTTTTAATATTTTAATAGATATTTTTAGGATGATAGATAGGAAATATGACAGAAAATAATTTAGGTACAAAGCTTTTGACTCACCAAGATATGACAGATAATATTTTCTTCAAGGTTGCCAAACCCATATCATCAAAACATTATATATGTATGTCTTACATATTTGTTTTTATAGTTATTTCATTTTTGTTCCTACTGTATATAGCTTAAAATCACCTTTTAATTAGACAATATGTGGGAGATATTATAGGATGGTCTTGAGTTTTGTATTCAGATATTAAATGCTTATCCCCAAGATTCTTATACTTCTTTTTTTTTTAAATTAATTTATTCATATTACATCTTGATTGTTAGCCCTTCCCCTGTTTCCTCCCATTCCTCCCTCCCTCCCACTTCCCCCCTTCTCCCCTCCCCTATGTCTGTGATTGAGGGAGACTTCTTCCCCCTATGTATGCTCTAAGATTATTGAGTCTCTTCTTGGTAACTTGCTATCCTTCTTCTGAGTGCCACCAGGCCTCCCCATCCAGGGGACATGGTCAGAAAAGGGGCACCAGAGTTCACGTGAGAATCAGATCTCACTCTCCACTCAACAGTGGAGAATATCGTGTTCGTCGGCTAGGTCTTGGTAGGGGTTCGAAGTTTACTGCCTATTTCTCCTTGGCTGGTGCCTTAGTTTGAGGAGGACCCCAGGACCCAGATCTGCCTGTCATAAAGTTCTTCTTGTAGGTTTCCAGGACCCTGTGGGTCCTGTTATTTCCCCATTCTTCCATGCTACTCTCGCCTAAAGTCTCAATAGGATGTCCTCTCCTCTGACCCACTTTCTTGGTAAGTAAGGTTTTTCATGGGACGTATCCCTTGGACTAGTGTTTTGATATAAGTGAGTATATACCGTTTGTCTCTTTTTGCTTCTGGGTGAACTCACTCATTATGATAATTTCTAGGTCAATCCATTTGTCCACAAATTTCGGGAATTCCTCGTTTTTAATAGCTGAGTAATACTCCATAGTGTAAATGTACCATAGTTTCTTAGTCCATTCTTCTACTGAGGGACACTTAGGCTGTTTCCATGTTCTGGCTATTGTGTATAAAGCAGCTATGAACATGGTTGAGCATATGTCTCTGTTGTGTGTTCGAGCATTTTCTGGGTATATTCCAAGGAGTGGGATAGCTGGGTCTTGAGGAAGCCCTATTCCCATTTTTCTGAGAAAACGCCAGATAGCTTTCCAAAGTGGTTGTACTAGTTTGCATTCCCACCAGCAGTGAAGGAGTGTTCCTCTCTCTCCACATCCTCGCCAACATGTGGTGTCATTTGAGTTTTTGATCTTAGCCATTCTGATGGGTGTAAGATGGAATCTCAGTGTCGTTTTGATTTGCATTTCTCTGATGCCTAACGAGGATGAGCATTTCTTTAAGTGTTTCTCAGCCATTTGATATTCCTCTGTTGAGAATTCTCTGTTTAGTTCTAAGCCCCATTTTGCAATTGGGTTGTTTGGTTTTGTGGTGTTTAATTTCTTGAGTTCTTTATATATTTTGGATATTAAACCTTTGTCAGATGAAGGGTTGGTGAAGATCTTTTCCCAGTCAGTAGGCTGTCGCTTTGTTCTCTTGACAGTGTCTGCTGCCTTACAGAAGCTTCTCAGCCTCATAAGGTCCCATTTATTAATTGTTGACATTAAGGCCTGGGCTGTGGGTGTACTGTTCAGGAAGTTGTTTCCTGCGCCTATGTGTCCCAGGCTCTTCCCCACTTTTTCCTCTAACTGAGTTAATGTCTCTGGTTTTAAGTTGAGGTCTTTAATCCACTTGGACTTGAGTTTTGTGCATGGTGACAAATAAGGGTCTAATTGCATTTTTCTACATGTAGACATCCAGTTAGACCAGCACCATTTGTTGAAGATGCTATCATTTTTCCATTGAATAGATTTGGCTTCTTTGTCAAAAATCAAGTGAGCAAATGTGTGTGGGTTCATCTCCGGGTCTTCAATTCGATTCCATTGATCCACCAGCCTATTACTTTGCCAGTACCATGCTGTTTTAATTACTGTTGCTCTGCAGTACAGCTTGAGATCAGGTATGGAGATTCCTCCGGAGGATCTTTTATTGTATAGGATTGTTTTTGCTATTCTGGGTTTTTTATTTCTCCATATGAATTTGAGAATTAATCTTTCAATATCTTCAAAATATTTTGTAGGTATTTTGATAGGGATTGCATTGAATTTGTAAATTGCTTTTGGTAAGATGGCCATTTTTACTATGTTAATTCTCCCGATCCATGAACAAGGTAAATCCCTCCATCTTCTGATGTCATTTTCAATCTCTTTCTTCAAAGGTTTGAAGTTTTTTTCAAATAAGTCCTTCACTTGCTTGGTTAAAGTTATTCCTAGATATTTTATATTGTTTGTGGCTATCGTGAAGGGAGTAGTTTTCCTAATTTCTTCCTCTGCCTGTTTGTCATTTGTATACAGAAAGGCTACTGACTTTTTCGAGTTTATTTTGTATCCTGCCAATTTGCTGAAGGTGTTTATCAGCTGCAGGAGTTCTCTGGTGGAATTTTGGGGATCGCTTATGTACACTATCATATCATCTGCAAATAGGGATAATTTGACTTCTTCCTTTCCCATTTGGATCCCCATGATCTCCTTTTGATGTCTTATTGCTCTGGCTAGAACTTCAAGAACTATATTGAAGAGATATGGGGACAGAGGGCAGCCTTGTCTGGTTCCCGATTTTAGAGGGATTTCCTTGAGTATCTCTCCATTTAATTTAATGTTGGCTGTTGGTTTGCTGTAAATAGCCTTTATTATGTTTAGATAAGTGCCTTGTATTCCCGATCTCTCCAGAACTTTAAACATAAATGGGTGTTGGATTTTGTCAAATGCTTTTTCTGCATCAAGAGAGATGATCATGTGGTTTTTCTCTTTCAGTTTGTTTATATGATGGATTACATTGATGGATTTCCGTATGTTAAACCATCCCTGCATGCCTGGAATGAATCCTACCTGGTCATGGTGGATAATGTCTTTGATATGCTGTTGTAATCGCTTTGCGAGTATTTTGTTGAGTATTTTTGCATCAATGTTCATAAGAGAAATTGGTCTGAAATTCTCTTTTTTTGTTGGGTCTTTGTGAGGTTTAGGTATCAATGTAATTGTGGCCTCATAGAAGGAATTTGGTAATGTTCCGTCCATTTCTATCTTTCGGAATAGCTTGACTAGTATCGGTATTAACTCCTCTTTGAAGGACTGGTAGAATTCTGCGCTGAAGCCATCTGGCCCTGGGCTTTTTTTTGGTTGGGAGACTATCAATGGTTGCTTCTATTTCTATAGGCGAAATAGGGCTATTTAATTTGTTTATCTGGTCTTGGTTCAATTTTGGCAAATGGAATCGGTCGAGAAATTTGTCCATTTCCCTTAAATTTTCGAATTTTGTGGCATAAATGCCTTTAAAGTAGGTTCTTACGATTCTTTGTATTTCTTCAGTATCTGTTGTTATGTCTCCCTTTTCATTTCTGATTTTGTTAATTTGGATAGTGTTTCTCTGTCTTTTCGTTAGGTTGGCTAACGGTTTGTCTATCTTGTTAATTTTCTCAAAGAACCAGCTCTTGGTTTTGTTGATTCTTTGGATTGTTCTCTTTGTTTCTAATTTATTGATTTCAGCCCTGAGTTTGATTATTTCTAGGCGTCTACTCCTCTTGGGTGTTTCTGCTTCTTTTCTTTCTAGAGCTTCCAGATGTGTTGTTAAGTTGTTTATGTGGGATGATTCCATTTTCTTTTTAAAGGCACTTAGTGCTATGAATTTTCCTCTTAGCACTGCTTTCAGTGTGTCCCACAAATTTGAATATGTTGTTCCATCGTTTTCATTGAGTTTCAGGAAGTCTTTAATTTCTTCCCTTATTTCTTCCATGACCCATGTGTCATTAAGTAGAAAGTTGTTTAGTTTCCACGTGTTAGTATGCTTTTTGTTATTTCTGTTGTTGTTGAAGTCCAGCCTTAGACCATGGTGATCTGATAAGATACAAGGTATTATTTCAATCTTCTTGTATCTGTTGAGGTTTGCTTCGTGACCAACTATGTGATCAATTTTAGAGAATGTTCCATGGGGTGCTGAGAATAAGGTATACTCCTTTGCGTTTGGGTGGAAAGTTCTGTAGATATCTGTTAGATCCATTTGATTCATGACATTGGTTAATGAGGTTATTTCCTGGCTTAGTTTTTGAATCAAAGACCTATCCTTGAGTGAAAGTGGGGTATTGAAGTCGCCCACTATTAATGTGTGGGTATCAATAAGTGGGGCAAGCTTTGTTAATAACTCTTTTACAAATGTGGGAGCCCTTGTATTTGGAGCATAGATGTTCAAAATCGTGATGTCTTCTTGGTTGACTTTACCTTTGACGAGTACGAAGTGTCCATCCTCATCCCTTTTGATTAATTTTGGTTGAAAGTCTATTTTATTAGATATTAGAATGGCTACCCCAGCTTGTTTCTTGTGACCATTTGCTTGGAATATTTTCCCCCAACCCTTTACTCTGAGGCAATGTCTGTCCTTGTGGTTGAGATGTGTTTCTTGAATGCAGAAGAATGTTGGGTCATGTTTATGCAACCACTCCATTAGTCTGTGTCTTTTTATTGGAGAATTGAGACCATTGACATTGAGAGATATTAATGACCAGTGATTGGTAAGTCCCTTCATTTTTGGTATTTGTAAGAGTCAAGATTTTGTGAGGTTGTGATTTTGCAATGGTATAGTTACCCATTTCCTATGTAGTTTTGGTTGTAGACCAGTTGGGGTAGAGTTTTCCTTCTAGTAACTTCTGTAAAGTCGGATTTGTGGCTAGGTACTGTTTGAATTTGTTTTTGTCATGGAATATCTTGTTTTCACCATCAATGGTTATTGATAATTTTGCTGGATATAGTAGTCTTGCCTGGTATCTGTGTTCTCTTAGGGTTTGCAGAACCCCTGTCCAGGCCCTTCTGGCTTTCATGGTCTCTGCTGAGAAGTCAGGAGTAATTCTGATAGGTTTGCCTTCATACGTTACTCGGCCTTTTTCTCTTGCCGCTTTTAATATTTTTTCCTTGTTCTGTATATTTTGCGTTGTTATTATTATGTGACGGGAAGATTTTCTTTTCAAGTCTATTCTGTTTGGTGTTCTGTAGGCCTCTTGTATGCTCGTATGCATCTCCTTCTTCAAATTGGGGAAATTTTCTTCTATTATTCGATTAAAGATATTTTCTGGACTGTGGAGTCGGTTGCCTTCTCTTTCCTCTATCCCTATTATTCTCAAGTTTCGTCTTTTCATGTTATCTTTTATTTCATGAATGCTTTGTGTCAGGAGCTTTTCAGATTTAGCATTTTCCTGGATGGTTGATTCCAGTTCTGCGATTGTATCTTCAAGTCCCGATATTCGTTCTTCCATCTCTTGCAATCTGTTAGATAATGCCACCTCTGAGATCTTTGTTTTCTTCTTTGATGCCTCTTGATCACGTTTTTCTTCTGTGTGTTCCTGTATCATAGCTTCCATTTTTATCTTCATGTCTTGGACTGTTTTAATGATTTCCTTCATCTGGTTATTTATATTTTTCTGAAATTCTTTAAATGCCTCTTTATATGATTCTTTTAACTCTTCAGCCCTCTTGTTTGCCTCCTCCTGCAATTGTTTACAGATTTTAATTGTTTCTTCCTTTATCATTGTCTTTACTAGGGCTTTGAGGTCCTTTTCTTGACTATCCATTGCTGTTAGGTTCTCCAGGTTGTTTTCATTGGGAATGCTGGGATCTGGAGATGCCAAACTGTTTTGGTTTTTGTTAGCATTCTTTCGTTGTCCTCTTGTCATTTTGATGTCTCTGATGTTGGAAGATATTTTGTAGTGACCTTCGCTGGTTGAGAGTGGTTAATTGATGACTGATTATAGGTCAGGTGCTCTTGCCTGTGGGGATCAAGGAGTATTTCTGTGGACCAGGTAGTTGATCTGGTTTCCCTTCTGGTGATTTTCCTCTGCACCGTGGGCTCCCGGCTGAGTCATCCAAAGTAGATTTCTCTTTGGATTTTACTGCTGTGATTCAGATCAGCAGTTTTGGGACCTAGATTAAGGTCCACACACAGACGTTCTGGTTGTGTAGGTTGATCTCTGCTGCCTGTCCTTCCTGTGGCTTTGTAGTCAAGATCCCAGGTAAATCAGATCTTCTGGAGGTGTAGCTGTCTTTTAGGTCTGTCTCTATACCCTGTAGAGGTGTTCACCTTCTCCCAGAACTCTATGCCTGGAGGGACCAAGGTCGCTCCTGGTCCGCAATTAGATACTGCAAGCAAGACCCACGTTTTTTCTCTTGATATTGTGAGATTGCCTGCCTTGTTTGGGCCAAGAGCCCCTGATAAGCTATCTATTCCAGGGAGTGCAGGACCAGTGCCTTGTGACTGGGTGGGTAGGCACAATCGCGGTGCAGAGCTCTGTAGGAAACCCGTGGGTCGGAACCAGGTCTTCCCGCCGGGCTCTGATGCTCCACTAATGCTCTGGGTCAGCAATTAGACACTGCAAACACGACCCACCCAAGTCTCGACTCCCGATAATGTGAGAGTGCCTGCCTTGGTCGGGCCAAGGGCCCCGGATCGGCTCTTTAGTTCAGGGAGTGCAGGGCCAGTGCCTTGTTACTGGCTGGGTAGGCACAATCGCGGTGCAGAGCTCTGGAGGAAACCCGCGGGTCGGAACCAGGTCTTCCCGCCGGGCTCTGATGCTCCACTAATGCTCTGGGTCAGCAATTAGACACTGCAAACACGACCCACCCAAGTCTCGACTCCTGATAATGTGAGGTGCCTGCCTTGGTCGGGCCAAGGGCCCCGGATCGGCTCTCTAGTTCAGGGAGTGCAGGGCCAGTGCCTTGTTACTGGCTGGGTAGGCACAATCGCGGAGCAGAGCTCTAGAGGAAACCCGCGGGTTGGAACCAGGTCTTCCCGCCGGGCTCTGACGCTCAGCTATCGCTCTAGGCAAGACCCACGTCTCCTGATATGTCTGTGGAAGCAGTTCCAAGCTGACTTCTCACTGCCGCTGTTTGCAGGCTCAATCCACTATGATTGGTGTTAGGTTGGGCCCTGGATAGCCAGCGAGCTGCAGTCCCTCCACCTGTTGGGACCCTCCGCCTGCGTTTCCACTCGCCCCAGGCGGGTGATCTCTGCAGTTTGGGGTGGTGTGGAAGGAGGAATCCTAGGGCAGATTTCCCCTCTTCATTGAGACTCCTGGCTAGAGTCTCCGGAAAATCCCTCCCCAAACAGCGAGTCGGTGCTTTCTATGCAGCTGTAGTTTGCATGTGGATTCCGTTCTAGAGTTTGGGGAGTGCGTTTTGCACCTCTGGGATGTTTGTCCCCGGGGAGGGGGGTGGGCCCCCTGTTTGGACTGCAGTCTTTGGGGCCCCACTCACCTACAGTTCTCAAAGTCCAGCAATCTGTTTCTCTATTTATGTCCCTGGTCTTCTCGGAGTAGATCAGATACGCGGCTTATTGGTCGGCGCCATCTTGGAATCCCCAATTCTTATACTTCTATGAGCAATTCCTTACGTATATCAACGTGACATTTGCAATGTCCCCCGCCCCCAAACTATCCCAGATTTGCTAAGTAAAATTTCCTTCACAACTGAGCAGGGCAGAAATTAATTAGGTATGGCAACAGTTTACGCACTTGGAAAAGGTAGAGGATCGGGAGAAGAAGAGGAAGGAGACAGAAAAGGCAGGAGATATTAAGGAGGGAGGACCATCATGAGTTAGCATGGAGAGAAACATGTGTCCTCATGGGTAGTATTAGAGAGAAGCCCCATGAAAATGATAAACAAATATTTAGAAAATTATGGATAAGAAGTATCTTAAATACAAATGCCTAAAACAATTGACATGGTTTGTGGGGCTGGGTAGTAGTGAGGTAGATTAGGAGGGGGGATATATCTTTTCCATTCCCAAGTAAAACAAGATGTATCTAAAATTTAAAACAAGAAAGAAAGAACAATGGGGGATTCAAATTAATATTTCTACATCTTCAGAAGCAGCCCCTAAAATTATGTTATAATGGGTTATATTACTAGAAAAGATATTTGAAAATTTTGTCATAAAAGATGACAGGGTATACAGGTTGTTCATAAGCAGAATAAAGGAGGATCTAGCTTTCAAAATTTATACTAGGAGCCATTGCAAATTATATGCCAGCAGCCCTGCCTTTAAAATTGCTAACCTATAACAAAAGAAAATTTTCATGCATTTCACCAATTGGTTCAAGAAAATTGCATGTTAAACATATTGAGAAGTCTATTAGTTCTTGGAATTCTCGTGTATTTTCAGTTTTTAAAATTGTAAATGGGAGAAATTAACATTATATATCCCAAAGAAATGTCTTGAATTTATAAAAAGGAGAGAATGGATTATTCTACAGATTGTTAAAAAATAAAACACTAATTCTTGGAATTTTATCATTTTGCCCTGTTGCAAATTAGTAATGGCATCAAGACAGACAGTGAACCAGTACAACTGATTCAGTGCACACCACAAACCACATTAACTGCCATTCTGAAAAGGACTGTGGGAAGCCCTAGCAGCTTTGTGCTTGCATCTCTCTCCATCCAATCCATTCTGGCCTGGCCCATCTGTGTCACAGAGAGTGAACTAGCAGTGGTGAGTCAGGTGGCAGCCACAACTCACTTTGTCCATCATATCAAGAATGTGTGAGGGAACTCTTGGAGCTCTCTCAGCCTGCCCTTCTCCTGCCTGTCCCAACTGGGGCACACTCAGGGAAACCAGTAGAGCTAATCTGAGTTCAGGCTCTAAAGCCCATTATTCACCATCATGAGGAGGCTTCTGGGGAAACCTAGCAAATAGGCTTTGGCTTGGAACTCTCTTCACCTGATCCTGACCTACTAGGACCACATGGGACACAGACAGTGACACTATAGGAGGAATCCTCAAGCCTGCTAACACCAGAGACAATCAGATGGATAAAAGCTAGCCAAGAGCAGAGGCAACAAATCTCAGAGCCATATGATGTCATCAGAAAACAGTGGTCTTGCCACAGCAAGGCCTGGAAATACTGAAACCCAGTAAGAGCAAGAAGATTTTAAATCTGAAGTGATAAAAATAATAAAGACATGAAGGAGGAAGAACCAAAAAAAAAAAAAAAAAAAAGAAAGAAAAAAAGAAAAAAAAAGAAAGCTCTCAAAGAAATACAGGAAAATATCTTCCAACAAATGAAAAATTGAATAAATCCTATAAAACATTACAGGAAAATATAAACAAATGGGAGAGAAAAATAATGAATCCAATAAAAATATCCAAAAACCTAAAAATGAAATTAGAAGCAACAAAGAAAACACAATCTAAGGGAATCTTGGAATTTAAAAACCTAGAGAAGAGAAGAGGACCTGCAGACACAAGCAACATCAGCAGAATACAAGACATAGAAGGGAGAATCTCAAGTGTATAAGGTATGGTAAAAAGTTATTGATACATCAATCAAAGAAAATGGTAAAACAAAATTTTCTGATAAAAATCATCCAAAATATATGGGACACTATAAAGAGACCACACTTAAGAACAATAGGAATAGCAGAAGGAGAAGACTCCAAGATCCACAACACAGAAATCATCTTCAATAAATTCATAGAAGAAAACTTTCCTGACTAGAGAAATAAATGCCATTAAACATAAAAGAAGACTGCAGAATTCCAAATAAATTGAACTAGAAAATAAAATTATCCTGCCCAAAACTAATCAAAACACTAAATGTACAGAACAAAGAAAGAATTTCAAAAGCTGCAAGAGAAAAAGGCCAAGTCACAAATAAAAGCAAACCTATCAGAATTGCACATGATTTCTCAACAGAGACAATGAGTCAAAGACCGTTAATGGATGTCATGCAGCTACTAAGAGACCAGAGATGACAGCCCAGTCTACTGTACACAGTAAAACTTTCAACCAACATAGGTGGAGAAAACAAGATATTCTACCACAAAACAATTTTAAACAATATTTAGCCACAAATATAGCCCTACAGAAGATACTAGAAGGAAAACTCCAACACAAGGTGGCTACCTACACCCAGGAAGTAAATAACCTTAAATCTAGGAAACCAAAAGAAAGGACATGGACACACACACACACACACACACACACACACACACACACACACACACACTGTTACCATGAACATAAAAAGAAACAGGAGTAAACAACTACTGGTCATTAATATCTCTCAACCTCAATGGGCTCAACTCCCACCCCCCCAAAAACAAAAAGAATAGGCAAACACAATGTCTGGTAAAATAGGATGCATAATCCTGGTGCATAAAATGAAAATACCTCAACAGTAAAAATAAACATTATCTCAGAATAATGAACTGGAAAATGATATTCTAAGCGACAAGACCAAATAAGCAACCTGAAGTAGTCATTCTAAATATCTAATAAAATACTCTTTCAAACAAAACTAATCAAAGAAATGGGGAAGGACACTTCATCGTTATCAAAGGGAAATGCACCAAGGTGACATCTCAATCATGAACATCTGTGCCCCAAAAAGAAGAGCACCCACATTCACAAAAGAAGTGTTACTAAAGCTTAAATCACACATAGAACCCCATACATTAATAGAGAAAGACTTCAACACCTCACTCTCACCAGTATGTAGTTCATTAAGACAAAATCTAATGGAGAAATAATGAATTTAGTAGATGTCATCAATCAAATAGACCTAACAAATATCTACAGGACATTTCATCCAAATACAAAAAGTATATATTCTTTCTTTTAATTTAATTTAATTTAATTTTTATTATTATTTCATTCATTTTACCTCTCAATAGTTATCCTGTTCTATCCTCCACTTTCTCTCTCCCTCTTGCTTTCCCTCTACTGCCCTACCCTATGACTGTGACTGAGGGGGCCTCCTCCCTCTGTATATGCTCATAGGGTATCAAGTCTCTTTTTGATAGCCTGCTGTCCTTCCTCTGAGTGCCACAAGGCCTCCCCATCCAGGGGACTTTGTCAAATATGGGGCACAAGGGTTTATGTGAAAGTCAGTCCCCATTCTCTGCTCAACTGTGGAGAATGTCCCGACCATTGGCTGGATCTGAGTCAGGGTGCGATGTTTATTGGATGTATTGTCCTTGGCTGGTGTCACAGTTTGAGCAGGACCCCTGGGCCCAGATCTGCCCATCATAATGTTCTTCTTGTAGGTTTCTAGGACCCTCTGGATCCTTCTATTTCCCAATTCCCCCATACTTCTCTCACCTAAAGTCACAATAGGATGTCCTCCCCTCCATCCCACTTTCCTGATAAGTGGGCTAGGGTCATGATATAAGTGAGTATATACCCTTTGACTCGTTCTGCTTCTGGGTTAACTCACTCATTATGATCATTTCTAGTTCAATCGATTTGTCCACAAATTTTGAGAATTCCTTGTTTGTAATAGCTAAGTAGTATTCCATAGTGTAAATATGCCACAATTTTTTTTATCCATTCTTCTACTGAGGGACACTTAGGCTGTTTCCGTGTTCTGGCTATTATGAATAAAGCAGGTATGAACATGATTGAAAGTATGTCCCTGTTGTGTGCTGGAGCATCTTCTGGGTATATTCCAAAGAGTGGAATAGCTGGGTCTTGAGGAAGCCCTATTCCCATTTTTCTGAGATAGCACCAGATAGATTTCAAAAGTGGTTGTACCAGTACATATTCTTCTTAGCACCACAAATTACCTCCTCCAAAATTGACAATATACTTTGCAAAAAAGAAGCAAATCTCAACAGAGGCAAGAAGATTGGAATAACCTCTTGGACCTCATTGAAGAAACATGGATTAGAGCTGGAACTCAACAACAACGACAACAACAACAACAACAACAACAACAACAACAACAACAACAACCAGAAACCCTACAAACTGATGTAAACTGAAGAACTCCTTAGTCAGTGATCTCTGTGTCAGGAAAGAAATAAAATGAGAAGTTAAAGACTTTTTGAATTCATTGAAAATGAAGGCACAACATTCTTAAATTTATGGGGCACTATGAAAGCAGTCCTCAAAGGAATGTTCATAGCACTAAATGGAGAGATCCCATACTAACCACTTAACAACCCACTTGAAAGCTCTAAAACCAAATGAAGCAAGCACGCCCAAGAAGAGTACATGTCTGCAAATAATAAAACTCATAGTTGAAGTTAATAAATAAGAAACAATAATTCAAAGAATCTATGAAACCAAGATCTGGTTCTTTGGGAAAATCAAAAATATAGACAAACCATTGGCCAAACTAACTAAAAGGCTGAGCAAGAGTATTCATGTCCACAAAATCAGAAACGAAATGGGAGACATAATTACAGACACCAAGAGAATCCAAAGAGTCATTTGGTCTTACTTCAAAAGCCTATATACAACAAAAATGCGAAAATCTAAATGAAAATGGACAGTTTTCTTTCTGTTTTCTTTTTTTCTCTCCTTTATCAATTTATTCTTGTTATATCTCAATGGTTATCCCATCCCTTGTATCCTCCCATTCTTCCCTCCCTCCCATTTTCTACTTATTCCCCTCCCCTATGACTGTTCCTGAGGGGGATTGCCTCCCCCTGTATATGCTCATAGGGTATCAAGTCTCTTCTTGGTAACCTTCTGTCCTTCCTCTGAGTGCCACTAGGTCTCCCCCTCCAGGGGACATGATCAAAGGTGAGGCACCAGAGTATGTGAGAAAATAATATCCCACTCTCCACTCTACTGTGGAGAGTGTTCTGTCCATTGCCTAGATCTGGGTAGGGGCTTAAGGTTTACCACCTGTATTCTTTTTGGCTGGTGCCTTACTTTGATTTTCTTGATAGCTACCAATTACCCCTATGGAATCAAGATCAAGTTAACAAATTAAATGGTCCTCTATCTCCTAATGAAATAGAGATCATCATAAATATCTCCCAACCTCAGACTGTGGTTGGAGTCCTTGGCAACTCCGTCTTATAACAAAGGTTTTATTTACAATCTTTTGTGTTGATATTTATCTTGTCTTTTTCTACAGCAAGAGGTTAAAATTGTTGGACCACTTCTTTAAATACTTCTTTTTGAAAGAAAAAAATCGAAGTAAAGCTATCCAAATAGATTTTCATTGACCTTATGCTATGAACAGAAAATATTAAGAAATCTGATTGGATTTTATTAAGAAAAAACAGTCTTCATCTAAGTATAATATTAATGTTACTGAGGAATGTTTTAGCAGGCAATAGTTTGTGTTTTCTCTTGTGGACATTTGTACAATATTTTTCATGCTGAATTCTATAAATACTTGGTTTTTGGGAACCATCTGATTTATCAAACTACAGATGAAAAATAAAATTTATTTGGGATTGTAATTTGTGATGATTTTCTATTTGCATTTATATGCTTATATATCAATATGTATGATAAAATATTGAATACCATGATCAAATCATATGAAATACTGTGCTTGGTAGTTCTGTGTGATCAACCTAGCTAGTGTGATTTGGAAAAGGAGAACCTCAATTGAGAAAATGTCTTTTGGACAGTCTGTTAGGCATTTTCTTGATTATTTTATGTGAGAGGGCCCTGCTCAGAGTGAATGCTGTAATCATTTAGAAGGTAGTCTTGGGGTGTATTAGAAACAAGGCTGAGCAAGCCATGACAAAGGTGTCTAAAAGCAGCTTTCAATCATGGCTTCTGCTTCGTCCCTTGCCTTCAGATTGCTACCTTGAGTTCCTATCTTTCCTTCTTGTTCTCCTGCAGACAAGCTCCAGGAACACTGAATAGAAGAGAAGAAAGGTGGACCAGTGGTGGGGAGAATTGAGCAGGGGGTTAACAGCTGGCCAACAGAAACCAACTGTTGAGGAACAACTAGTTATAGTAATTTAAGAAAGGTTGAGAAACTGAAGAAAAAAGAAATACTTGGAGACCCAGGCATATGTGTTACAAACTGAAGGTTTTAAAGGCCAGGAGAGCTTTCTGTCTCTCTCACATGTTGACTGTTTGTCTGTCTCTGTCTCTGTCTTGCTTGCTCTCTGTTGTTAATAGATCTCTATTCCTCTTTTGCTTGTTACTCTTTCATGCTTACTGTTACTCTTTTATCTATCTCTCTTCTAGCTTACTGTTACCCACTTTTCTATCTCTGTTCTTGCTTTCTGTTGCCAATCTTTTTATTGGTCTTCTTGCTTTATGTTCCCCACCTATCTATCTATTTTTCTACTTGTAATTCTACCTCACTAAAGCATACTCATGTATTTTACTTGCTTGTTACCTCCTCGGGCCAACCCCAGTATTTTATTTAAAGTCAAGTTCAATTTTTTTTCTTTACAGATTACAGCATGATTTTTTTCATACTTTACAATACAACGGGCATTCAAAAAATAAGCAAAGCCAGAGAAAAGTCTAACAAGGAAATACAGAAATATTTGTATAACCTACAATAAATCATACAGCAAAAATCAATCAATTTGCAAGCAATGTTCAGCATAACCTGATTATTATTTCTTAAACAATAACCTGGAAAGTTTAACCACAAACTTTCCCAGGCTAAAGCCATTGTGTTTACAGTATTTTCGTAGTGACACAGTTTTAGCTAAATGTTCTCTAATAAATAAAAATCTTGACTAACTCCTAGTCCTAAAGTAACAGGTGTACTATCCAAGACTAGGCTAACTGCCAAGGATTCCTTTATTGTAAAATATCTGTAAAGCATGATGTTTCAAGCCCACCTTCTCAAGCTATCAAAGCATATTTTAAAGAAACTTTTCTACAGGTAACAGAATATAACCAGATACTGTTATGTCAAGATCTTAACTTTCTAATAAGTGGTTTCTGCTTGGGTGTTCACAGAGCAAAAATCACTTTATCATTGTCTCAAGCCTTTGACCAGATGCCCTACTTAATCATTCTCTGTGGGAAAAAGTTTTCCCTGTATGAGTTTCCTTAGGGCTGAAAAATAAAGAGAAAAATACAATTTTAGGAGAAAAGGAGAGATTTTTAAGACAAAATTACACCTGGACAATATATAATATTTAAGGGCAGTGGTGATCAGCTGGAGATCTTTGTAACTTGATCAATCAAAGCCTCAGTAGCTGTTCTGGATGTCTAGAGAACCTGCTGTACAGTCAGAGGTCTCTGGACCTATGTCAAGCAAAGCCTCTGTGATGTATCCTCATGGATATGACATCTGTCCCTTTTTGGATTAATTCAGTGGTTCAGGTCCTCTGTCAAGGCAACTATGGCTTTTCTTTTTTCTTTTTAATATTTATTTATTTATTTATTTATTTATTTATTTATTTATTATACAATGCTCTGCATGCATGTACACCTGCAGGGAAGAAGAGGGCATGAGATCATTATAGATAGTTGTGAGCCACCATGTGGTTGCTGGGAATTGAACTCAGGACCTCTGGAAGCGCAGTCAGTATGCTTAGCCTCTGTGCCATCTATCTAGCCCCAACTATGGCATTTCAGAGCTGGTGGATGATGACTAGAACACAAATGACAAAGAGTAAGGATAGCCCAAGTACAAATGCACCATTAATTAACATCAAATTGTATGAGGATGTTGAAAGAAGGTTATCCAATGCTGAAAAATATGCAGTAGCTCCTTGCTCAAGAGGGGCAGAACCTACCAATATCAATTATCTTTCCCTGAAGTAGATCAAGATTAACTCCCAAATCAGAATGATTCCAGAGACCTTTAACAACTAGTTCCTCTAGCAAGTTGTTAAATCAATGGTTGGTTTCCCTTAACCAGCTCTTCCCCTACTGCTCAATTCTCCCTTCCATGGATCCACCTCTCTTCTTTCTTCTTTGCCATTCATAGATCTGGTCTTGGGGAGAGAATCAGCTACTAAAGTATGTTCCTTTAGCAGAAAACAATCTTGAGTTACTTCTCCAACTGTAAAACAAACAGGCCATGAGGGAGCAAAGCCCTTAAAATTAAAATTAATTTTCTGACCACTGAGATAAAAAGTTGTTACTCTCTACACCCACCAAGTCAATATCATCAATAGTGACTTTAATTAGGTCAGTATCCCATGTACCACATGAAGTATGGTAAGATCAGATATAGAACCTCAATAAGACAGAGCATTTTCAAATTACTGAGCATTGGCCATAGAACAGCAAGGAAAATATTTCTCTACTGCCAAAAGAGCAAGTGTGTCTACAAACAAATTCTGTGGAGATGCAGGGAGGTTATTAGTAGAACCCAGGGCTTGGGCTTTATTAGCCAAGGCCTTGAGCTAACCCCATGTAGGTATCAAATTATCACGTGTGGCTGCTGCAACTGGAGTATATTTATACCCCTCCAATTTTAACTGAGCAAATGAAGCAGCCAATAAATGATCTGCAAACCGATCCAATGAAGAGGATGAAAATGTAGTAGCTTTAGAATGAAATGGTGCTTTTCTCTTCCAGGTGTTTCTTCTCTTTCCCAATGGAAGCTTTGGTTTTTCTGACTGGTTGGATGAAGTGACTCAGCATCTGTCAGGAAATCATATGCATATCCTCTCCCCCTTATTAGTAAAATGTCTGGTCCTTTCCATTGTGAAGTTAACAAATCTTTCTATGTAACTGGATTTTCCTTTTACATTTCCTTTGTAAGTCCCAATTTCCTCCCATGGCACTTATGGCCTATCCTCCTTTATTTAAATAATACAAAACAAAGATAGAATATGGCAGAATATGAGCTGTGGAATAATAAATCAAGTAACCATTTTTTAATTTCATTATTTGGGCTTTAAGAGTTGGATGTGCTTGCTCCACAATGGCTTGTCCTTGAGGATTACAAGTAATTCCTGTGGTATGTCTAATACTAAAGGTAGAACAAAAATTACCAAAACCTTTGCTGGAATAAGCTGTAGCATTATCTGTTATTAAATATTTAGTCATTCATCAATACAAAACACAGTAAAACAAATGTTCTATAACATCAATTAAGGTTTCTCCTGTATGGGCTTATCCTCATGTCTGTGACACTTTCTCTTAGTGATAGACTATGTCTTGGAACTACAAGATAAGCATAAATACTTTCCTTCTCAAACTGTTTTTTGTCAAGGTCTTTTACAGTAGGAATTGAAACTCTAAAACTCATATTGCTAAGACCATTTTCTTGAGATTAGAACTTGTAATTTCTGTCTTAACAAACTCAACACACAGTATTTGCACACTTTAGATCCAAAGAGGAGATTACACATCTTTGGAAATGTAAATGTCAAAGAACCTGAACATTATGAGTCAGCCAGGCACAGAAAACATCCCGTGCCAGCCTCTGTTATCACAGCTGCATAGAGATTCACTGATCTAAAGGCAGTCCACTTTCTCCATATCTCTTCAGTATAGTACTTGAAATCCTAGCTAGAGCAAAAACAACTAAAGGAGATCATGGGGACACAAATCAGAAAAGAAGAAGTCAGATTATCACTATTTGCAGATGATATGGAAACTTGATTTTTAACAAAGAAACTAAATCCATACAATGGAAAAAAGATAGCATCTTCAACAAATGGTGCAGGTCTAACTGGATGGCTACATGTAGAAAAATAAAATAGATCCATTTCTATCACCTGGCACAAACTGAAGTCCAAATAAAGATCTCAACATAAAACCAGACACACTAAATCTGTTAGAAGAAACAGTGGGGCGGAGCATTGAGCTCATCAGCACAGGAGACAACTTCTTGAACAGAATATCAACAGCTCAAACTCAAAGAGCAACAACCAAGAAATGGGATCTAGAATTCCCGAAATTTGTGGACAAATTGATTGAACTAGAAATGATCATGAGTGAGTTAACCCAGAAGCAGAAAGAGTCAAATGGTATATACTCACTTATATCTGCATACTAACCCAAGGGGCATGTCCCATGAAAGTCTTCACTAACCAGGAAACTGGGACAGAGGGGAGGACATCCTATTGGGACTCTTGATGAGAGAAACATGGGGGAATGGCAAAGTTGAAGGATCTAGAGGATGCTAGAAACCTACAAGAAGAACATTATGATAGGCAGATTTGGGCCCAGGGTCCCGCTCAAACTATGGCACCATTCAAGGACAATACAGGCTGTAAACTTGAATCCCCTACCCAGATCTAGCCAATGGACAGGACATTCTCCACAGTTGAGTGGAGAGTGGGGTCTGACTTTCACACATACTCTAGTGCCTCATATTTGACCAAGTCCCCTGAATGGAGAGACCTGGTGGCACTCAGAGGAAGGACAGCAGGCTACCAAGAAGAGACTTGATACCCTATGAGCATATACAGGGGCAGGAAGTCCCCCTCAGTCACAGTCGTAGGGGAGAGGAGTAAGGGGAAAATGGGAGGGAGGAAGGAATGGGAGGATACAAGGGAGGGGATACCCATTGAGATGTAATATGACTAAATTAATAAAATTAAAATAAATAAATAAATAAATAAATAAATAAATAAATAAGAAGGAAAAAAAGAAATGGGACCTTATGAAACTGAAATGCTTCTGTAAGGCAAAGAACAGTGCAAACAGAACAAAACAGCAGACTGGGGAAAGATCATAACCAACACTACATAAGACAAAGGGCTAAGATCCCAAATACATAAAGAACTCAAGAAATTAAACACCACCAAACCAAATACTCCAATTAAAAAATGGTGTACAGAACTAAACAGAGAATTCTCTAAAGAGAAACATTGAATGGCCAAGAAACACTTAAAGAAATTCTCATCATTCCTAGTATCAGGGAAATGCAACTAAAAACGACTCTGAGATTCGATCTTATACCTATCCAAATGGCTAGGATCAAAAAGTCAGGTAACAGCACATGTGGCAAGGATGTGGAGAAAGGGGACACTTTTCAGTTGGGGGCTGGAGTTCAAACTTATACAACCCATATGGAAATCAATTTGATGCTTTCTCAAGAAATTGGGAATAACTCTACTTCAGGACCAAGCCATACCACTCCTGAGAATGCATCCAAATGATGCTTGACCATACAACAAAAACATTTGCTCAACAATGTCCATAGCAACTTTATTTCTTGCTATGTTTCCAAATCTGGAAACAATGTAGATATCCCTCAACCAAAGAATGGATAAAGAAACTGTGGTGCATCTACACAATGGAATACTATTCAGCTATTAAAAACAAGGAAATCTTGAAAATTGCAGGCAAATGGATGGAAATGGAAAACCTCATCCTGAGTGAGGTAACCCAGACCCAGAAAGACATACATGGTATATACTCACTCATAATCAGACATTAGCCACATAGAACAGGATAACTACACTACAAAAGGGAGTCAGAAACATCAAGCAAGGACCATGTATGATGTGACCTAGACACACCACTTGGATGTAGTAGCACAGTCTCCTTGTGGATTCCACATGTGGAGAGTAGAGGCTACTTCAGACATGCACTTTGGCCACTGAACTTAAGTCACTTCCCCCTGGCAAGACAGCCTTGCCATCCTACAGAGGAAAGGGTTACAGATAATACAGACTTGATAGGCTGAGGTCAGATATTAGGGGAAGAGGGCTCCCTTGTCTGAACACTACAGGATGAAGGAAGAGGGAATAAGGAAGTGAGGAGGGATTGGGAGGGAATAAGGGAGGGGCCTACATCAGGATGTGAAGAATTTAAACTGCAGAACAAGAAGGTAACTTGTATTGCTCATCCCATCATATGGGACTAGCTCTGGGACCGGCTGAAACATCAATGTCTATGCATAGCAATGCTTCTTGTTCACTACAGAACCCTTATGAATTACTATTAGATGTCATTCTTCCTATGGCATGAATGAAGATTTACAGAGGTCTTTTTTTACTGCATCACATACAACTTATACACTTATAATTTTAGGAATGTATAATGGTTGTGAGAAAGTATATGCTTTCAGAACAAAAGAACCAGATGCTGACATTGAATCATACCTGACAGGATGCATTCTTCGCTGCATACTGGACCTTGACTTCCTATTTAGAGAAAGGGGTTGAAAAGAAAGAAGGTGTAATGTAGAAATATATAGAGAAGATAGAACCGACACTCCCAAGGTATTTTTAATTGACTGGCATAGTATTTTATAGAGATACAAAATAAGTTTAATTTTAGATACACTGGTATAGAATTCAAATATAAGATTATTCTTTATACATTTTATGTATACTCTAATATGAATTATTGTACCCATATCACTCAATTATAATACAAGGGTTACTTCCAATGCTTTGAAAGTGCTATAGCAAGCTGTTTAGGAGAAATAAGTTATACAAATTAGATGTTAGTAGATTAAATCATGGTCATATCAATTACTAGTCTACTTTTATCACAAGATATACATCTTACGGGCAGCAGATGGATATGAATCTATAGAAAGGTAATGAAGGATAGGTAAACAAAGTCTTCAAAAACCCCAGAGACATGCAGAATATGGTATTTAAAAATGTTTTTTATTGTTTTAAAGATTCATTGACAATGAGACAGGTTAATTCCTGGCAACACTCAGTCTACCTCAAAAAGGATGGTGAGCATCAAAGATTCACTGGTCTAAATTGTTTCAACGGTAAGTATTTTACTCCTGGAGACAACATTCAAGACCTAGAACTGCTTTGCCTTATGATTGTCAATTTGTACAGGTTGATGAACATTTCTTTCCCCATTTCATTCACTCTTCTATTACTGGGATTTCGAGTCTTCTACTGGGGTTTTATGAATTAGACCTTCCTGGATTCTAATCATAAGCATAAATGTCTCACTGCATCGGGTTCATCTTAATTCACAGAG
This sequence comes from Acomys minous, assembly GCF_964271855.1. Classification (NCBI taxonomy): domain Eukaryota; kingdom Metazoa; phylum Chordata; class Mammalia; order Rodentia; family Muridae; genus Acomys; species Acomys minous. Next base: position 82,526,587 of record NC_140484.1, read on the forward strand.
TAACCATCAGACCCATATGTTTTATTCCATGTGTGCAGACATTTATTCAAAGTTATGTATAATAATAGACTTCATGTCTGTAAAGGGTTACAACTATGTGCCTTCTCAAAGTCTGGGATACTAATTGACCTGTATCACAAAAATCCCTGACAATTTTTCCCTATCATAAGACCCCACAATTTCATTCTTGGAGGATAGAAAATGAAAAAGGAGAGATAGGCTGTGTACATTGGTGCTTCTGACCTATAATGTTTGGCTCCTGGGAAAAGGGCTCAAAAAAATGGAAGGATTCAAAACATATCATTACTGATTCCAACCCCTATAAATTAATAAAAACTGACTGTCCATTTGGTTCTTTAGAGTTTTTTTAAAATTTTATATTATTAATTTATTCATATTACATCTCAATGGTTATCCCCTCCCTTTTATTTTCCCATTCCTTCCTCCCTTCCATTTTCCCCTTACTCCCCTCCCCTATGACTGTGACTGAATGAGACCTCCTCCCCCTGTATATGCTCATAAGGTATCAAGTCTTTTCTTGGTAGTCTGCTATCCTTCCTCTGAGTGCCACCAGGTCTCCCCATTCAGGGGATGTGGTCAAATATGAGGCACCAGAGTACATGTTTTTTTTTAAGAACTCCATTCCATGGGGTTTGGCAGGATTTATTTGAGAACTTCCAACTTGAGGAAGATGGCTCTGGGTGAAGCTAGATGTAAAGTTTTCTCTGAAAATTGATTTTTTGAGAATTTTAGTTCCACTTATATAGGTAGAAAGCTTCTATCATCTACTTTCCTGGTGTCACTTTACCTACAATGTTACAATTTAGAAAACAAATGTGAAATCAATATGACTACTGAAAATTGACTATAAGTGAAGGTATTAATCATCAGTGGCAATGACCACTTACATTTCATATGCACATTATATGCTCCTCCATTTTCATGTCCATCTCTTTGCTCTTTTCTATTCCATCTCCCAGAAGATAGGAGGAGATGATCTTTCCAGCACATGAAACACAAGATGAGAGTGAACAACATTGCAGCCATCCCTGTCCATCTACCTCCGGCTTCACTCCATAATGAAGAAAGTCAATGGGCCATAAAACTGTTTACCCAAACTTACAGTGATCTGTTCTAATTTGGGTCAATATACATTTTCAGAGATTATAAAAAAATAATATTTTTTTCTACTGATGAAATACTGTGAAGGATGCAAATTATATTTTATTTTATATGTTGGAAATTTAAGTTTAGAAAATAAAATGGCAACTTTTAATCTTGCATTTACCATCACCTTTATTAGAAGCAATATTTGTCACATTTCTGTATTGTTGCATCCTCATGTTTCCCTCATTTCTATGACTATTAGCTTTTGCCTTATACTGAACTTCCAAAAACTCTCAACAGCATTCTCCAATAATGTTAGCTCACACAAACCCTGACTTCACTGTGACCAATTTAAATATATTTCTCCTGTGTTAAGCACCTAAATTACCCCGAAAGCCTTTTCCTCAAAACCCTTCTTTCTTTATTGTTATAAGCACAACAGAATGTCCATTTCAAAAGAACACTATGCTACATGAAACCAAATATCCATTATTAACTCTGATGTACTCTCACACTTCATGAGCCAGTATCAAGTTATGGCAGCCAACTGATTAAGAACACCCCATGTGAAAGACTCCTTTTTGTATTATTTTCATTTGAGATAACTCTCAAACTGTCTTCTAGTTGTTGTTGTTGTTATGGTTGTTCTTATCGTAGTATGGGGTTTGCATATATCCCAGCTAGCTTACTTTCCAAATGCTTTGAAAATTGTGGATAGTCTTTAAAATTTGAACATTCCATCATTTGTTTTCTTTCTTTTATTGAAGATAGATTTTCACCTACAATATATCCAAATTATAGTTTTCCCTCCCAGTTAATGCTGTCTCAGTTACTGCCTTGTAATTATAGTTGTGTGCTGCCTATTTGTTTGTGGTGTGTGCTTGTTTGTATTGGGTTATTGTTAACTTGACGCAAGCTATAATCATCAGAAAAGCAGAAACCTTAATTGAGATATTGCCTTCATCTTGATGGTTGATGTGTCTGTCTGTGGCCCATTTTATTGGTTGCTTACTGCTGTAGAAAATGAAGCCCACCTTGGGCAGTGGCATCTATATGGAAGTGATTATGGATTGTATAACAAAGCAAGCTGAGCAAGCCAGGAAGAACAAAACAGGAAGCTGAATTCCACTATGGTCTCTGCTTCAGTTCCCACATCCGGGTTCCTGGTCAGGCTACCTTCTAGGATGGACTGTGAGACTGTATATAGAAATAAACCCTTTACTCTTTATGCTACTTATGAGGATAGTATTTGTCAAAGCAACAATAAGCATGCTAGGACAAACAGTTGCCACTGGAGAGTTACATAGGTATTAGACAGATATATTGCTGTGACATCCAATTTTGAGTATTTTGTGAGGTAAATATACATGATATCAACTTCAAATTTTATTTGGTAACACTTTAGCTTAGAGGTGTTTGGGAACTAGTAGTCTCCTAATCAACTGTGTTTCAAGAATTTAACTTGATCAAAGTTCAGAGGTTGGCTGCGACACAGAGTTTGTCGGTGATAGCTATTAAGATGAATAATGAAAAGTGAAGAAAAGTTTTGCTCTTGATCTCCAACAAGTGAATAGTTCATAATCATAAAAACCTAATCAATAAATCGACATTTTAATTCTTGAACATTCGTTTGTTTTGTTTCAGAGAAAGGCATTTTACAATACTAAAGGCCTGAGTATAATTGGCATAAACATGCAGAGTGGCTTTGAGTGAAATGTTTTAGCAATGCATTTGCTATGCTAAGAAATTACTTTAAGACTGTTTGAACATAAATAAATGATCTTGAGAATGTTGGGGATACATGAGAAACTTGGTTCTCCACAAGAACTTTCTGCTGCACTGTCCTTGGTCCTAAGAAACTAATGCAAACCTAGAGTTCTTACTTTTGATTATGGCTAGCCATGGTAAAAATTAACTTAGAATTTTGTGAGTTGTATCCTTTCACATCAACAAAAGCAAGATAATTTTGATAGTTGGAACATTCTCTAGTCCCAATTAACGTTGTATAATGTTTGAATAAAGTAACTGGAATGTGTATCAATAGTTTCCAAGAAGGCAGAGCCACTCTACTCCTTTGTATGTACAGACTTAGTATCTTTGTGAGATTCTATCTTTCTACTTAATCACCTAAATCAACATCTATCAATACATGTCAACACTGGCACTCAATGTCATGGATCAGGAGAGATAGAAATACAAAATCACTAGGACTAGAGGTGTTGTGCTTAAAAGGAGGTATGTGTGTCTCGAGGATTTGGGCTGAGGTCATAGTAAATTTACCAGCTGGTCTGAGTGATTTACCATCTGTAAAGCAGAAATATATGCAATTATTTCAATGTTTATAGAAAGGAAGCTAAGAAAAAGTAACAAAAAGACAGATCATTAAGCTCTTTGCATTAATTAAAAAGAATGGTCTATGGCTTAAATCAACTTCAAATATTCAATTAACATTGTCAGTATGATTTTGAAAAGTAATCGATGGTTTTCTAGGGAAAAAAATTGAATAATTCTTCCTGCAGACACAGCTACACCACTCATGGGTATAACTCAAAAGATTCTCCACCATACTATAAGGACATTTGCTCAACTGTATTCCTAGCAACTTTATCTGTAATAGCCTGGACTGGAAACTACCTAGATGTTCCTGAAATAAAGATTTAATAAGGAAAATGTGGAACATTTATACATTGGAATACTACTCAGCTATTAAAAACAAGGAAATCATGAAGCTCTCAGGAAATTGCATGAACCCTGACAAAGATCATCCTGAGTAGAGTAACCTAGACTCAGTAAGTCATGTATGGTATATCCTCGATTATAAGTTGATATTAGCCCTTAATTACAGGATAACGACCCTACAAGCCACAGACCCCAGAAGCAAAGTAATAAAAAAGTCACAAGTGCGGATGTTTGAATCTTACTCAGAAGGGAAAATAAAATACTCATCTGAAGTAGATAGAGGAAGAGAACTGGGTGAGAGAGTGGTGGGAGGGGAATGGGAGTATCAGGCGTGGGGAGAGTGATTGAGCTAGCAGTGAACTAGAGACTCACAGGAATTTGTGCAGGGCATCTTTGGGACAGAAGAGGATCTCAGGAGCCTGAGGGAGTGACCCTAAATGAGACTTCTAGCATCAGAGGATATGTAGCCTGAAGTCATCACCTCCTGTATCCAGGTGAGATTTCCATTGCAGGGAGGGGGAAAACAACCCATCCATGAAACCTTTGACCCAAAATTTGTGCTGCCTACAGGAGGCGTGGCAATACAGATGGAGTAGCGCTGGAGTCCAGTTGTGGATGAGGGTCGGGCCCTGAAGAGCGATGAGGGAAGAAAGAATCCGATGTCGGACACTGTTCAATTCTCTTTATGAGAGACAGGACAGAGAGGAAGCCTTAATGGTTTTACCTACTCTGACAACCTGAATCTCCTTTAACCTTTATTTATACACAAAATCATTTCCTTAAAAACTTTAATCATTGATTACACATCTTGAAATCTTTTTTTGTTACATACGTATATAGGAACAAAGAAAACCTAGCAAGCAAAGAGCAAATTTCCTGAGAACTAAAAATTAACTTTTAGGATAAAGTCTAATTTCTTTTAACTTAAAACTTTCTTCTTTATGAATGGTCCAAAAAGGATTAAACAAAGTGACTTTATTTGATTTTGTTTTAAGTTGGCATATAATTAATAGATCAAAGATCAATGCCTCCATCTAGTACCCTAAACTTGTCTTCCCGACCTTTAATTAATCCTTTCTTTTCCTATTTTATATTAAAAATAAACCTATCACTTAAAAATATTACATAGCCTATTACTTGGAAGAAGCTGGTCCCTTTGTTTTTCCAGAACAACAGGAATGTCCTGGGCTGTCAAGTTCACTCTGAAGGGCAGGACATTCACTGAGCCAACATGCCTCTCTCTGTGACTTTGTCTTGAACTCCTGTAGCAATACAATCTCTATCTTTACTGTAGTTTTATAAATAATACAAAACTATTTGGACTTTAGGACTGTTTCCAGTGTCTTCCTTTAACCTCATCATGCACTTTTACTTCAATGCAACTTCCATCTTTATTATTATCCTGTGAAGGAACATCAGAATTTTAAAACTGTTTTCTTTTGCTTCTAAGTAGCCAACAAGGTCTGTTGATAATGGCATGATCATGATCTATTTTCTTTCTTTTCTTGTGACAATGTCCTCACCTTTTATTGTCATTGATATTTTGAAATTATGGTATAATTATGTAATTGCTTTTTAAATATAGTTTATGAATTTATTTATGTTACATCTCAACTGTTATCCCATCCCTTATATCCTCCCGTTCCTCCCTCCTTCCCTTTTTCCCCTTAACCCTTTCCCCTATTACTGTGACTTAGGGTGACCTCTTCCTCCTGTATATGCTCATAGGTTATCAAGTCTCTTCTTGGTAGTCTGTTATGCTTCCTCTTAGTGCCACCAGTCCTTCCCACCGATTGACGTTGTCAAATATGGGGCACCCGAGTTTATGTGAGGGTCAGACCCCACTCTCCACTCAACTGTGAAGAATGTCCTGTCCATTGAGTAAATCTGGGTAAGGGATTGAGAATTCCTATAGCTGATAAACACCTTCAGCAAATTGGCTGGATACAGAATTAACTCAAAAAAGTCAGTAGCCTTCCTATATACAAATGACAATCATGCAGAGAAAGAAATTAGGAAAACTACACCATTCACGGTAGCCACAAACAATATAAACTGTTTAGGAGTTACTCTAACCAAGCAAGTGAAGGACTTGCTTGAAAAAAATTTCAAAACTCTGAAGAAAGAAATTGAAGATGACATCAGAAGATGGAATGATCTTCCTTGCTTGTGGATCAGGAGAATTAATATAGTAAAAATGGTCGTCTCTTCTCTTTCTAAACTAGTTCCATGTTTCTAAAACTGAGCATGAAGACCTAATGATTTTGATTATAGGTTCTCAGCTTTTCAATTTTTCCTAAAATTTTCTTATTTATTAATTCTTCTAAAATCATCTAAATCATTTACCAAAATCATTTATTAATAATCTAATGATGATTCTAAAGTCATTTATTAATAATCTAACAATAAATCTGAATAAGTTGTACAAATGACTCAATTTTCTGCATAGCTGTATTTTCCTGGGAAATCACCAATGATTTATTAGTTTTTATTAGTATCACCTTTTACTAATTTTTATTTCTAGCCTTTGGTGAGAAGCCTCTAACAGGATCTTCTGGAGTAAATGGTCAATCCAAGGCATCCAGGCACTGGTAATTTGTCAAGCAGGCCTTAAGGACACCTGGTTGTTGGGGCACTGGAACTTTATCAAGTAGCACCCTCAGAGTGTACAGCAGAGGTGTTCAGTCATCAGGCACTGGAACTTTGTCAAGGGGTGCCCCCAGATTTCTTGGCCTCACCAGAGTAGAGACCGAGGGAATGGCCAACTAATCATTGGGCAAACTTCAGCCCCACCCAATGGGACACAGCCAACCACTGCCACAATTAATGATACTCTGTTATTATTGCAGAGATAAGCCTACTATAACTGTCTTCTGAGAAGCTTCCTCCAGAATCTCATGGAAACAGAAGCAAAACCCCACAGACAAACAATAGGCAGAGCTTGAGGAGATTTGTGGAAGAGGGAGGGGAGAATTGAGGGAGCTGAAGAGGTTAAGGACACCACAAGATGATCTACAGTAGAAAATAATCTAGGCCTGTTGGGGGATCATAGAGACTGTATCACCAACCACAGAACAACCATGGGCTGGGTGTATTGCCCCAACACATATGTAGTGGATATGCAGCTTATTCTTCATGTTGCTTCTAGCAACTGAAGCAGGGTCTGTTGCCTGCCCTTATATCCCTTTCCCATAGCTGTACTGCTTTATCTGTCATCTGTGGGAGAGGAAGTGCTTAGTCTGCTGCAACTTGATATTCCAGGGTGGGTTGTTACCCAAGGGGGAGGGTGGCTCCCTTTCTCTGAGGAGAAGAAAAGAGTGATTAGAGAAAAGGAATGTGAGTGTGGGACTAGGAGGAGAGAGGGGAGGGGCCTATGACCAAGTTGTAAAGTGATTAAATAAATTATTAATTGAAATATTTTAAATTGTTTCTATAGATACAAGTCATAAGGGCTTTAAGACAGACCCACTAAAGTGGAGAGAAAATACCTACCATGATTTGGCCTTTATGTACTCTAGTTTCAAATGCCTTAGAATTAATAAGAGTGAGCAATATAGAACATATAGTTCTAATGTACAACAAGGTAATATATCAATAAATGAGGATGTTAACTTGGAAGAACCTAGAATTATAGAAGTGTAGAAGATGGAGAGCAATTTCTTTCCCCTCTTTCAGATGAGATAAACCTAAAAAAGTATGTCCTTTATTTTACCAGACAACTTCAAATATTAAGTAAATAAGTGGAAAAGCGATTGAGATTATAAAGGGTACTGCCTGAAAAAAAGAGAAAAAATATGAAAATTTAGAAATATGCCTCTTTAAGGAAGAGGAAGAGTCTATAACTATTTTTAAAAAATTAATTCCTGAAGTAAAGTAGTGGTTGTCAACCTATGGCCATTACCCCTTTGGTGAAAAAATGTTCACAGGAGTTGAAAATCAGATATTCTGCATATTTGATATTTATGTTATGCTTCACACTGTAACAATATTACAGTTATAAATTAGCAATGAAAATAATCTTATAGTTGGGTTGTTAGTAAATTATGAGCAGAATTAAAGGACTACAGCATTAGGAAGAGTGATAATTACTGCTTCAATGTTTTAAGATTCTTCCCATTGCTGATGAATCTCCTAAGTATTACTTATTTTATTTATCTTAATATTTCCAAAAGGTTGTCTATTTTGTAAGTAACTCAACACTCTTTCATTAAATGCTTGCTGTTTTTACATCGAAATAATATAGGAAATGACAACTTAAAATGTTTATTATTCATCACAATTCTACAGATTTCCTAAAACAGCAGAGGCATGGGGGGATTCCACGTTGGGAGCAACCAGTGTGTACAATGTCTAGAGAACAGAGAATTAGATTCTGTGAAATCAACAGAATGGAAGGAGTTGGAAAGGGATCATAACCAGCACCTCCACATTGCAGCCCAGCATTCCCTAGGTTCTGGAGTCACAATCTTCAAATTCTGTACTCCTCACACTACGCTAGTGGAGAGAAGGCCCCCCTGCAGAACAGAGGATTGGTGCTGTGAATGTGAGTTTGTATAGCTGAGTTAGACACTGGACACAAACCACATCAGATGCTATCCTGAAGAGAGCTGTGCAATACCCAAGAAGCTTTGGGCTTGGATCTGTCTCTCTGACAATGTGCTGCTTACTGGCTTGGCCTATCATGGTCACAGGCAACTAACACACAAAGACCTATGGATACTTGACTTTTAATAAAAAAGCAAAACCCATACAGTGGAAAAAAGATAGCATCATTAATACATTTTTCTACTCTAAATGGATGTTTGTCTCTAGAAAAATGCAAATAGATCCTTAATTATCACCATGGACAAAACTAAAGTCCAAGTGGATTAAAGATCGCAACATAAAACCGCATACACTAAATCTGTTAGAAGAATAAGTGGGAAGCCTTGAGCTTATTGGAACATGAGACAACTTCCTGAACAAAATACTAATAGCTCAGGCTCTAAGATCAACAAGTAATAAATGGGACTTCATGAATCTGAAAATCTTTAGGCAAAAGACACTGTCAACAAAACAAAGTGACAGTCTATAGACTGGTAAAAGATTTTCACCGACCCAAATCTTTCAGAAGGCTAATAAACAAAATATATAAAGAAGTCAAGAATTTATACACCACCAAACCAAATAATCAAATTTTAAAATGTGGTCCAGAGAAAAAGAGTGAATTCTCAACAGAAGAATACTGAATAGCCAAGAAACAAAGAAATGCTTAACATCCCTAGTCATCAGGGAATTGCAAATCAAAATAACTCTGAGGTTACATCTTAAACCTTTTAGAATACCTGAGATCAAAAACTGAACTGAAAGCAGATGCTTTTGAGGATATGGATAAGGACAAGCTATAATCTTGTCCTTATTGTGCTACTTTCAAGAATATCACTATGATTTTTGGACAATCTGCTGTTTCAATGACATCTCTGCATTTCTTTGGTAGACACCTATTCCTCATACATGGTGCTATCCCATGCTAGTTAAAGAAAGATTGGTGTTTTCATATCACAACTAAAAGTTTTCCATGCTCTGGTAGCTCAACTTAATTTTGTTTCTATACTTAATGCGTCATGATTCTAATTTAAGGAACAGATAAATTGGATTTGGTCCCCAGGCACCTCAGGAAATCATGAAATGGAATGATGCAAGCAGATCTATCTGATATATGGGAAACATATATAAGAAGTTCATAATCCTTACTGGTCTGCAGGGAAGTGAAAGATAACAATAGCACCACACTGCAGCATTTCACTGAGGTGGATGTAAAAACTTGTAATTGTTCTTGATTCTTATGCTTGGGGAAAAGATGCTCAGAAACCTTAGCCTCAGCTCAAGAAAAGTTGTATACCCACTAATACGAAGGTGAAATTTTAATTGCAGGCCTGAGGGGGTATGAGGTCACAGAATTACATGCCCATATCTTAGGTGCTGGCTTCCTCCCTTCAAGATATATCATGGGGCAAAAGGCCTTGGTGTAGGTAAGCATTCTGGCAAGAAAAAGAGCTTATGGAGGGCATCCAATGGAGCCTATGAGTCAGAGACCACAAGGAAAACCCATCTGAAGACTCCAGATAAGCAAGGCTTCCAGAAAAGGCAACTTAGAATTGAACTACATCACAGAACAAAGCCACCTATCAATTAAAGAAACTTCTGGAACATGGACTTAGGACACAGGTAAAAATGAACATGAATTTCTAGAATAAACAAAGTCTCTGACATTTTTATATTCATGAGCTTTCCATTTATTGGAATTCCTGTAATTTATTTTTAAAAAGATAATGAAGCCCGGCCCACTGCTTAACCATGATCTGGTAAATCTTTCTTATTTACGAATTGATTCAGCAGTTTCCCCAGGTGTTCTTGAGAGAGTGGTAGGAATGCAAATGAACCATGAAATCTTATTTAAGTATTTGAACACAAAGTCCTTGAGTAGACGATCTTAAACTCTGTCACATGAGGCCACTGATGGAGACTGCATCGACCCTGAAAGATGTAATCTGAGATCGTGAGAGGCTGCTTCCCTCCTAAAGCACTCTCAGGAAATGTTACACTGTAATTAGAACCATTGTTTAGCAATTCAAACATCAGCAGTCACATGTGGACCATCTTGTTTTCACAAATATTCTTTCTTAATTCTCTTTTTCAGCAGAAATATATGTGATGGACTAATGTGAAAGTTGAGAATACAATGACCTGGAGGAGCAAACTGAAAGTTTGTTTGAATATTATATTACAGCTGTGGACTTAATGATTTTTCTAAAGAATGATATATATTAATTATTTGTTTTATAGCAGTGGACATCTTAAAGTGAAAATTTACTCAGCATATTTTTATTTTGTGTTAGAAGGCCTGCATGTATGCATATGCATCACATGTGTGCCTAGACTGCTCAGAGGCCAAAAGAGGGTATTAGAAAGACAGAAATAGATATACTGTTGCTTGTAAGCTAACATTTATCCTGAGACCTGAACTCAGGTCTTCTGGAAAAGAAGACAGAACTCTTAACTGCTGAGCCCTCTCTCCAGCCTCAATTTCTTCAAGGGTTATAAAGCACAACACTTGATGTTGTCAAATGGCAGTGTGTATACATCATGCTAGAGTTGGGTTGTTTGCATACCTTAACTTTTGGTTCTAAGATACAGGTACTATGTAGTGCAAAATTTATCATCAGATCCAGAGCCATACTCAGCGTGATTCAAACCCTTTTACCTTTTGCTTTTTTCTCTTTCTGGAAATTAAGGCATGGCAGGAGAGTATGACTGGTTTCATTTGGGCCACTTTCTTATTTGCTTTTCTAACAAAAATATATGTAAATCTTTAGGTGATGTTCCGAAAATTGGGCCACGTTTGCATGAATAAATTACTTCCACTGATACTCATATCTTTGGATTTATGTGTGCTGCTGTACATTACAATTTCCAGTGTTTATTATGCACACATCATAACGTTCACTATAGAAATGCAACATCAAGAATTTCGGAAAGGTAAAAATGTGTAAAATATCAAACCTAAATATGTGGCTGGTCATTTTAAAGACTGGGGTGAATGATTTAACGGATAGTTCTTAGTCCCAGTAGCCTAACTGTCAACTTTTTGTACTTGAAAGTACTCATTTTTGTAATTAATGAAGCATGAATGTATAAGCACTTGAATCAGATAAGCATATACCTTTTCTTGTCATCTGCTTAACTAAGTAGTAGATTCTTCACAGATAGTAACTATTGACTAAATTGTATATGCTTATTTCAAATTAGGGGTAGTACCTTATATACTTTCTACAAGCTCATAATGCAGGTTTTAAAATCCCAGTAGAAAAATCAAGGAAACTTTCTGAATAACCCTTATTTTGAATATATAATGTACAATGAGATACAGCCCATGCCTCATCTTCCCACACCAGAATCCTAAAACCACAGATTTGACAGGATGGGGGTAAGTGACATCATAATAGGTGTGATCTTATTATCACAGACTGTGGTTGGAGTCCTTGGAAACACCTTCTTAGTCTACCATTATCTGTTGCTTTACTTCATGAGATGCAAGTTAAAGCTCACAGATTGGATTTTGCAGCACTTGATTGTAGCCAACTTCTTAACTCTCCTATGTAGAGGAGTTCCCAGCACTGTGTCAGCTTTTGGGTTGCAAGACTTTCTCAATGATTTTGGGTGCAAACTGATCTTCTACCTTCACAGGATAGGGAGGGGTGTGTCCATCAGCAGCACCTGCTATTTGAGTGTCTTCCAGGCCATAACCATTAGCCCAAAGAGCTCCAGATGGACACAGCTCAAAGTCAGATCTCGCAATTACATTGCCTCTGCCGTGTACATGAGCTGGATCCTGTCCTTCATAGTAAACATTGCTTTTCCTATGTACATGACTGCAATATGGAACCAGAAGAACATGACAAATATAATAGGGTACCCATATTGTTCTTCTGTTAATCATAACACGGCGCTTCACATTTTCAATGCAGTATTACTCTCAACTCCTGATGTGATGTTCATGGTGATGATGCTTTGGTCCAGTGGCTACATGGTTTGCATCCTCTACAGACACAAGAAGAGAATGAAGCACATTCATAAGAGCAACTTCTCTTTCAGGTCCTCACCTGAGTTCAGAGCCACAAAGACTATTCTGCTCTTGGTGAGCACCTTTGTCTTTTTTTACACAGTTTCCTGCATCTTACAAATTAATAACTCTATTATGTTTAATCCAGACTCTTTCATGGTGAAAATGTCTTCAGTATTCTCTGCATGCTTCCCTACTGTAAGTCCCTTTCTTGTGATCACCCACTAACTCTGTGTGTCTCCCCTCTGTTTTACCTGTGCAACAAACAACAACAACAACAACAACAACAAAAACAACAGTATATTCTAACCACACATTAACATTGAGATGATGTGGTTTTGAATAATGTATACATTTATTCAATCATATATAGACATATATTTAATCATGTCATAAAAACAGGTGGTGGGTGTTCATGAGCAAATATGTACATATGCAAATTCTTAATATATGTTAAGGTGTATATTTGTGTATCCTATATTTTTTGCATAAAGAATATTAATGAATTTGTATAAATTATAAGTGCTTCATAGTTTGATAATGAATGGTTTGAGTTACAATCTACTTTATTTATTTTACCGTTTTCTACAGCAAGAGGTTAAAATTTATTGGACAACTTCTATAACCACTTCTTTTGCCAAAACAAAAATCTAAATAAAGATATACAAATAGCATTTCATTGTCCTTATGCTCTGAACAGAAAATATTATGAATTCTGATTGGATTTGATTAACAAAGAACAGTCTTCATGTAAATATAGTATTAGTGGTCCAGATGGAAGGTTTTTAGCAAACAACCCTGTAGGTTTCTTCTTATGGACATTTGTACAATATTTTAATGTTGAATTCTGTAAATCCTTGGTTTGAGGAATCCATCTGATTTACCAAAGTATACTTGAAAATAAAATTTTATTTGATATTATAATTTGAGATAATTTTCTATAGGCATTTATATGCTTATATATCCATATGTACAATGAAAAATTGGCTACCATTATCAATTACATAATATACTCTGCCTGGTAGTTCTATGTCATCAACCTAACTAGAGTGATTTGGAAAAGGAATTGAGAAAACGCTTGTGAACAGCTTGTCAGGCATTTTCTTGGTTAATGATTTATGAGGGAGGACTCTGATCAGAGTGAATGATGTAATCCTTTAGAAGGTGGTCCTGTGGTGTATTAGAAATGAAGCTGAGCAAGCCAGGACAAAGGTGCATGTAAGCAACTTTCATTCCTGGTTTCTGCTTCATACTTTGCCTTTAGGTTGCTACCTTGGATTTCTGTCCTTCATTCTCTCAGTGATAGACTGTGGCTGAGAAATGTAAGATAAGCATAAATTCTTTCCTCCCAATTTTTTTTATTGTTGTTGGTGTGGTCTTTTACCATAGGAATACTAACTCTAAAACCCATATGCTAAGAACATTTTTATTTGAGGTTAGAGCTTTTACGGTTTGTCTTAAGAAAACTCCACAAAAAAAAACTTGTACACTTTAGAGCCAAGGAGGAGCTTACACATATTTGGAAATGTTAATGTCAGAGAACCTGAACGTTGTGAGTCATCAAGGCACAGGACCCTCGTGTGTCTGCCTCTGTTATGACTACTGCACAAAGCTTCATTTAGGTCTAAATGGCTACAACAATAGTCCTTAAGTCCTAGAGACAACTTTCAAGACCTAGAACTGCTTCATCTTATAATTGTAAATTTGTACAGCTTGACAAGTGGTTCCTTCCCCATCACTCTCATTTTTCTATTCCTGGATTTTCCAGTCTTCCCCTGGGGTTCTATGAATTAGGCCTTCCTAGAGTCTAATCATAAGCATAAATGTCACAATGCATCTGGTTCACCTTAATTCAAACAGTAACCATCATAACCATATGATTTATTCCATGTGTCCAGAAATTTATTCAAAGTCATATATAATAATAAACTTCATCTCTGTAAATGGTTACAACTGTGTGTTTTCTCAATGTCTGCAGGACTAACTGACGTATATCATTAAAAAATCTGACAACTAACTGTTCTCTATCCTAAGACACTGCAGTTTCATTCTTGAAAGATAGAAAATAAGAAAGGACCATGTCCCCTGGAAGGGGAGACCTGATGGCACTCAGGAAAGATAGCAGGCTACCAAGAAGAGACTTGATACCCTATGAGCATATAAAAAAGGAGGAAGTCCCCCTCAGTTACAGTCATAGGGGAGGGGAGTAAGGGGAAAATGGGAGGGAGGGAAGAATGGGAGGATACAGGGATGGGATAACTATTGACATATAACAAGAATAAATTAACTAAAAAAAAGAAAAAAAAAAGGAGAGAGTCTCTATACTTTGAAGCTTCTGACCTGTACTGATTGGTTTCAGGGAAAAGGGCTCTAAGACAATTGGAAGGGTTCAAAACATCTCGTTACTGTTCTCACACACTATAAACTACTGAGAACTGACCATCCACATGGCTTTCTGTGATTTTTGGCAGAATTCCACTCTATAGGGTTGGCAGGTTTTTTTTTTTGAGAACTTTATTTGAGAATTTCCAAATTGGACAAGATGGCTATGGGTGAGGCTAGATGTAAATCTTTCCCTGAAAACTGACTTTTTGAGATTTTTAATCCCACATATGTTTTGTAATTCCATCACTGAACTTCCAATCTCTACAAAGGTGCTCTCTCTTCCTTTTGAGCTCCTCTCAACATTAAAACCCAGTGATGTAGGTAGAAAGCTTCTATCATCCACTTTCCTGATGTCACTTTACCTACAATGTTACCATTTAGAAAATAAATGTGCTATCAATATGACTACTGTAAATTGACCATAAGGGAAGTTATTAATCATCAGCAATGTTAATGAGCAATTAACGTTTCACATGCACATTATGTTATCTCCCACCCTCAGCTACATCTCTTTCCTTATTTCCATTTTATTTCTCAGAAGATGGGAGGAGATTGTATTTCCAGCACATGAAACACAAGATGAGAGTGAAAAGCATTGCAGCCAGTTTTGTCCACCTACCTCCAGTTTCAGTTCATAAGGAAGAAAGTAAATGTGCCATAAAACTGTTTACCAAAACTCACAGTGATCTATTCAGAAGTAAAGTATAAGAATAATATTTTTGCTACTGATGCAAAACTTGAAAAGGCCAATTAGATTAAATTTGTCATGGATGGAGAAAATGAGGATTAGAGAACTGAATGTCAACTTTTAATCTAGCCTTTACCATCACCTTTATTGCAAAGCAATATTTGTCACATTTCCTCGTTGCTGCATCCTCTTGTGTCCCTCATTTCTCTGCCTTTTAACTTTTTCCCTATACTGAACTTCCACAACATTCTCTACAACATTCTATTATTATCTCACACACAACCACTCTTCACTGTCACTAATGTAAATGTCCACCATGTAACAAGTTTGAAATGAACATAGTGAAATACTAAGCACCTAAATTACCCCTAAAGCCTCTTCCATAAAGCCCTATTTTCTTTGCTGATATATGCAAACATTAATGTCCGTTTCAAAATACCGCTATGCTATATGAAACCAAATGTGCATTATTAACTCTGATTAGTCTCACACTTCATGAGCCAATATCAAGTTATAGCAGCCAACTGATTAAGAACATCCCGTAAGATAGGCTCTTTTTTGTCTTATTATTTTTACTTGAGATGACTCTCAAATAATTTTATAGTTGTTGTTGTTTTTGTTTTTGTTGTTATCATAATGGGTGATGTCTGCTCATCTCCCTCCTAGCCTACTTTACAAATGGTTTGAAAATGGTGGAGTGAGTCTTGAAAATTTGAAAGTTCCATTGTTCATTTTGTTTCTTTTATGGAAGATTGTCTTTTCTCATATAATATATCCCAATTATAATTTTCCCTCCCTCCAGTCTTCCAATTTAATCCTGGCTCAGTTACTGGTGGGAAATTAGAATAATGTGCTGCTTATTTATCAGTAGTGTGTGCTTGGTGTTATTGATGTTATTGTTAACTTGACACAAGCTATAATCATGAGAAAAGCAGAAAACTTAATAGAAACATTGCCTTCATCTTAATGGTTGATATGTATATCTATGGACCATTTTATTTGTTGATTATTGATGTAGAAAATCTAGTCCACTGTGGGAGGTGACATCTATAGGGAGGTGATTATGGATTATATAACAAGGCAGATTGAGCAAGCCAAGAAGAGTAATCCCAAAAGAAGAATTCTACTATGGTCTTTGCTTCAATTTCTACCTGGAGGTTCCTGGAAAGGCTTCCTTTCATGATGGACTGTGAGCCCATATGCAGAAATAAACCCTTTCCTCCTCATGTTACTTATGATTATGGTGTTTGTCACAGCGACAGAAAGTATGTTGGACAAACAATTGTCATTGGAAAGTCATATATGTCAGATACATTGCTGGGATATCTGATAGTGAGTATTATAGTGAGGTAAAACATACACACTATAGACTGCAAATGTTATTTGATGACACGTTAGAGTTTGTTGGGAGTTAGTGGTCTCCTATGCAACCATGTTTCAAGGATTTTTCTTGAGAGAAGTTTAGATGTTGACTCAGACACATAGATTGCTGGTAATAGCCATTAAGGAGACTAATGATCAGTAAAAAAAATTTTGCTTTTGAACTCCAGTAAGTGAAAATTCATAATCATGTAATCCTAATCAGCAGAATTAGAATTTTAGTTCAACACTCATGTGCTTTGTTACAGAGAAAGCCATTTCACAATATTACAAGCCTGAGTATAATCTGCATAAACAGGAAGTGAAACTTATAGTAAAGCTTTTGTGTCTGGCTTTGAGTGAAATGCTTCACCAAAGCCTTTGCTATGTTTGGGACAATGAGCAGAGGCTAAGAAATTACTCTGGGACTGCTTGAACCTTATAGAAATGTTATATCTCTTCAGAATCTTGACGCTTCATGAGAAACTTAGTTCTACATGAGAACTTGCAGTTGAACCGATCTTGGTCCTAAAACACTCCTGCAAAGCTTGAGTTCTTATTTTTGATTGTGGCTAGCTATTTTAAAAAGATTTCTATGAGTTCTATGCCCTCACATGAACAAACACAAGACAATTTTGATACTTGGAACCTTGTCTTGTCCCAATTAACTTTGTATGATGTTTGAATAAAGTAAATAAAATAAAGTAAATGGTAGGGCTAGCAGAGAATCAATAGTTTCCAAGAAGGATAAACTACTCTATTCCATTGGAAAATACACACTTAATACGTTGGAGAGCTTCTCTCTATATATTGCAGCACCTACAACCAACATCTGTCAATACATGTTAATACTTGGCACCCAATGCCATGGACCTATATGGAGAGAACTACAGTCTCACTGGGACTAGAGACGATGCACTTACAGGGAGGCATGTGTGTGTCCATGATTTAGGCCCAGGTCATGGTAAATATGCCAGCTGGTCTGAGTGATTTCTCATCTCAAAAGCAGAAGGATGTGCTGTCATTTCAATGTTTATTGAAAAGAAACTGAGTAAAAATAAAAGGAAGACAGATTATCAAGCTCTTTGCATTAATTAAAAAGAATTTTCTATGGCTTAAGTCATCTCCAAATATTTAATTACCATTATCTGTATGATTTTGGAAATAAATATGATGGTTTCCCAGAAAAATTGGAATAATTCTACTTGTAGACCCAGCTATACCACTCATTGGTATATGCCAAAAGATGCTCCACCATACCATAAGGACATTTGATCAACTCTGTTCATAGCACATTTATTCATATTACCCTGAATATAGAAACTACCTAAATGTCCCTAAACCAAATAATAGACAAACCTACTGTGGAATATTTACATAATGTAATACTACTCAGAATATTGACATAATGTAATACTACTCAGCAATTAGAAACAAGGAAATCAAGAAGCTTACATTCAAATGGATGAAACCAGAAAAGATCATCCTGAGTAAGGTAACCCAGACCCAGAAAGCCATGTATAATGACTACACACTTATATGTTTATATTAGCCATTAATTAAAAGATAACTATCCTACAACCACAGACCCAAAGAAGCAAAGTAACAAAAAGATCCGAAGGAAGGATGCTTGAACCTTACTCAGAAGGGGAAATAAAATACTCATCTGAAGTAGATGGAGAGAGGGAACTGGATGAGTGTTGGGACGTGGAATGGGGGTGGGTATCAGGTGTGGAAGAGGGATTTGGGGAGGACTGAAATCGAGAACGGACATTTGTATGAGGCATCTCTGGGACAGAGGAGGATCCTATGAGTGTATGGGGGTGACCCTAGATGAGACTTCTAGCATCAGGGGATATGTAGCCTGAAGTCACCACCTCCTGTAGCCAAGTCAGATGTCCAGGGGAGGGAGGGGGAAACAAATCCACCCACAAAACCTTTGACCCAAAATTTTTCCTGCCTACCGGAAGTGTGTCAATAAAGATAGAGCAGAGATTGAGGGAATGGGCAACTAATTAGTGGCCTAAATTGAGACTCACCCTATGGGAGAGAGCCAACTACTGACACAATTAATGATACCCTGCTATGATTGCAGAGATGAGCCTAGTATAACTGTCTTCTGAGAGGCTTCATCCAGTAGCTGATGGAAACAGATGGAAAGACTCACAGCCAAACAATAGGTGGAGCTTGGGCAGAGTTGGGGAAGAGTGGTGTGGGGGAGGGGGGAGTAATAGAGGGAGCTGAAGGCATTAAGGGCACCACAAGAATATCTACATAGTAAAGTAACCTAGGCAAATTGTGGATTATAGAGACTGAGTCACTAACCACAGAACATCCACAGCCTGAGTGTAATACCCCTACATATATGTAGTAGATATGCAGCTTACTCTTCATGTCGATCCTCCAACAACTGAAGCAGAGTCTGTTGCCTGCTTTTATATCTTTTTCCCATAGCTGTACTGCCATGTCTTGAGCCAGTTGGAGAATCAGTATTAGTCTGCTGCAACTTGATACTCTAGTGTGGCTTGGTATCCAAGCGGGGAGTGAGGGCTACCTTTATATGAAGAGAAGAAAAGGAATATGGGAGAGAGAAATGTGAGGTTGGGCCTGGGAGGAGAGTAGGGAGAGGCCTATGATCAACCTGTAAAGTGACTAAATAAATTAATAAATGGAATTTTTTTATTTGTTGGTATGGAAACAAGTGGTAAGTACTTAAGACAGGCCCACAAGAGTGGAGAGGGAATACCTACAAAGAACTGCTTTTTATGCACTTTAATTTCAAATGCTTTAGAATCATTACAGACTGAACAATATGAAACATGTTGATCTCATGTACAACAGGAAAGTATGTTATTAAGTAAGAAGGCTACTTGGAAGAACCTGCGAGTGAGACAAGTGTAGAGGATGGAGAGGATTTTCCTCCCCCTCTTTCAGATGAGATCGACCTAAAAGAGGATGACCTTCACTTTACTGCACAACTTCAAACATTAAGTAAACAAGTTGAAAAGCTCTTGAGACAAAGGGGTTACTACCTGAAACAAAATGAAAAATTAGAAACTTGCCTCCTCAAAGAAGAAGGAGGGTATAAGATTGAATTTTTTTCAAAAGTTACATCCCTACTGTTGAGGAAAGTTATGAAAATTTTAAAAAATAAAGGTGTATTACTTCCTGAAAAGAGGAAAGGTATGAAAATAAAAAATAAAAGGTAGTTACTTCCTGGAATAAACAGAAAGGTACGAAAGACAGAAAATAACTAAAAGAAGAGATTTATCATTAAAAAGAGAAACGTTTAATTATAAATCTTATGTTTGTGACAGATGTAACAAGTGTAGTAGACCTTGGGATAATGAATGCTGGTCAATAAGATATATCCAAGGCAATTTTTTTTACTGTCAGAAAACCAGATAAGGGCCTTAGCTTGGGCCAAGGAACAAATAACATGTGCCATAAATATCCTGCCATAAATATCCTGTCAGCATTTGGAATTGTTCACCAATAAGGCAATCAGGGGAATTTATACTCAGTACTGGAGATTTAATGCACACTATTTTAGACAGCACTTCTTGTCGCACAGCAGTGGGTAAACATCTTACACGGTCTCTACAAATATTTTTTTTGTAAAATAATCACTGTTGTGTGTGGTCTTATTTCTACAAGAACAATAAAAATAATTGTGGGCAGTAATACCACAGCCCAAGGGTTTTCTCTGTATTCACAATTAATAGATGAAGATTATCAAAGTGAAACTAAAGACATGGCTTATGTTAAAAGAACAATTAGGGCCAGGTAATAGGATTCCTCAATTACTACTACTCCCATATAAGGTAAAGTAGCTCCAATAAATAGGACAGGAAGTACAGGGAGGAAAGTATTTTGGCAAACTAGTTATTAATAATGAGAGATCAAAATTAAGGTTAATGATAAATGATATGGAAATTGATGGTATTGTAAACATTGAGGCTGATGAATCTATAATCTCTAAAGAATCTTGGAAACAAAATTGGCCTGCTAGTAGCAGTCTGCACTCAGTTAATAGGTGTTGGAACCTTATCTCATATGAAACAGTATGTTGATTTGATTAAATGTATATGGTCAGAAGGCAAATTAAGCTATGTAGCTGACATAGCCATAAATCTATGGGGGAAAGATTTATTAGAACAATGAAGAACTCAGAGGAGAGAGAGAACAGGAGAGAGGAAGGAAGGAGGATCACAGTATGTGAAGGCACCTGGATTGGCCATGTTGGAGAGAAACTGCCCAGATGAAAAACATTAACAAGTTTTATAGAATTATGGATGGGAAGTAGCCCAGATAAGAATGATTAAAGCAATTGGCATAGGATATGGGGATGGGTGGTAAGGAGGTCGTTTATGGGATTTATAAATGTCCTCTCCATTTGAACTAAAACTTACCTAAAATCTGTCAGGTGTCTGTGTCTTATACTGATTATGATAATGTGTTAGATTATACTGTTGTAATGTCTATAGTCTTCAATAATTATCATTACTATCCATTTACATTTTCTACAACATATTGGTGAACCAGGATGGGGCTTGAATCTGAGTTTATAGCCTGAGAAGTCCTGGGCAAAAGGAGATTTCTTAGCCAAAGAATGGAGAACCAAATCCAAATATATTTGAAAGGTGCAGGCAACCCAAAGAAGAGTTGCCATCTTACAACAAAGCCAACAGAGGGTAGCAAATGAAGGCATATCTGTTCTCTCTTATACCAGAGCTATAGGGTTAAAAGCATAACAGAAAAAGCTAAGCCTGCAGCTGTGGGTGAAATGAAAAACACCATGGCAAATGGTGCTTGAATTTTTTGGTTGCTTTGTTTTGGGTTTTGTTATCATGGAACTGGTTGCAGTGTGTTCAGTTGTGAGCACAGCTTTTTATGCCTTCTCTAAGAAAGCTCAAAATAGCACAGACTTAGGTAAGAAGAAAACTGGAAGATGGAGTGCTAAATTACAAACAATCAGAATAGAGAAAAGAAAAGTACTCTTTCTGATAGAAAGTAGAAACTTAATATCAGCTGGAATTCAGAGCTCTCTGGCTGTGAGATGTTTGTCAAATATTTCTAGGAAGTGCCTGCTGATACATTTTAGCAGCAACTAAATTCCAGGAATGATGGGCAGGGCTTCACTGTTGCAGGATGAGATACCACACTTGCCAAAATTTAGAATTTTCTTGCTAATTTGTTTGATAGAATTTCAATGATTTCAAATTGAGATGAAATATTTGAGCAGGGCAGTGATGGCACATGCATTTATTCACAGCACACAGGACACAGGCTGCTCTCTTTAAATTCTAGAAAAGTCTTGTGCACATTGAAGAACCCCATGCTGATAAGGTGAAACTGCTTGCAAAAGACAGTCTAGGACTGAAAAGAACACATTTTCATTATAATTACTATGTAAGTTTTTCTTGATAATGGATAATGCTGTCCTTACTTATCTTGGGGATGGATACACAGGAATCACATGTTTATATAAAAGAGAGGAGTCTGTCAAATTCATCC
Source organism: Acomys minous (assembly GCF_964271855.1). Lineage (NCBI taxonomy): Eukaryota > Metazoa > Chordata > Mammalia > Rodentia > Muridae > Acomys > Acomys minous. The sequence continues at coordinate 82,548,924 of NC_140484.1, forward strand.
TTATTCTATTGGTTCTTCGTCCTTTTTTCTATGAATATTTAGGATCTCCCATGGATCATGCAGTTATGCATATGTGTATGCATGGAATGGAGAAATGAAACATCATGCTGATCTAATAAAGAAATCTCTTTAGAAAGTGGGGTTCCAATGTTAGAATTAATTTGAAAAGGACTTTAGAGCTAAAACGGATATTCTGTTGGTCAATGTAGAGACCCAAAGTTCAGCTGGGAGACTCAGATGCATAGAAGTCTTAAAGATTTTATAAAAAAACAACAGAATTGAGTAGTCCTTGGCTTATGGTATCGGGAGAGTTAAATATCCAAGATTGGGATCAGATGAAGTCTGCTCTCCAGAGGACTTTACTAAATGAAGGGTCCAACAGTGTTCCTATTGCTACCTTTTCATTATGGCGTCTTGTAGAGATGCACTTAGGAGCAAGGACGAGAAAATAAGAGAGCAGCTAGGAAGTTTGGAACTTGCCCTAAATGAAGTGAAAAGGAGCAATCTGTAAAATCTTTGGCCCCTTCTGAGATTGCTTCTGATATATCTTCTTCCAATTCTGAGGAGGAAGAGGCAACTATAACCTCTGAGGTACGGGCCTTAAAGAAATTGTTGAAGGGAGCGAACGGCCCTCGGCATATAACCCAGTTTATCAAAGTTAATTATCTTCGGCAAAGCCTTCTGCTCCCTCTCGAGGAGTAAGTAGTCTTTCCAGTAGTCGAAGTGCCTCACCCAACTAACCCAGGGAAAATGCAGAGACAGCATGAAGCCCTCCAGTTTAAAGACATAAAACAGCTTAAGGAGGCGATTATGGCCTATGGTCCACATGCCCCTTTTACGATTGCCATTTTTTGAATCCTTCAGAGGACAAATCTTAACACCTAGTGATTTGCAACAAATGTGTAGAGCAGTCCTCAGTGGGAGTGATTATTTGCTTTGGCACAGTGATTATCAAGAACAGTGTATTCAGGCCGCCGCACATAATGCAGCAGCTGGGGTTCCATAGAGAAATGTGGATATGCTAGCAGGCATGGGTTTGTATACTGAACTTAGTGCCCAGATACAATATGACCCAAGTGTGTATGCACAGATTGCAACTTGCACCAAGAGGGCTTGGAAGTCCTTGCCTAATAAGTGGGCAGGAGAACAGCTGTCTAAAGCGATCCAGGGACCCTTGGAGCCCTTCCAGGAATTTGTTGATCACCTTATGCAATTGGCAGGAAGGATTTTTGGAGATCTGGAAGGAGCCATGCCTATTATTAAACAATTGGTCTTTGAAAATGCTAGTAAGTATTGTCAGGAAGCCCTTCGGCCTTATAAGTATAAAAGTGTGAATGACTATCTGAAAATTTGCTGAAGTATAGATACTACTCACATAATGGGACAAGTATTAGCTTCTGCTGTTCAGGGATGGTCACCTTCTGGGGGAGTCTGGCCAAAAACATGTTTCAGATCTGGCCAGATAGGACACCTTAAGAGAGAATGTACTCAAGGGCAGATTGGACAAGCTCGAGATAGAGTTGATCATACTAAGCCAGGTTTGTGTCCTTGTTGTCAACGAGGGTATCATTGGGGGAATGCGTGCCACTCTAAGACAAATAGGCAAGGGAGGCCATTGCAGGGAAATGGGCCCCGGGGGTCAGCTCTGAGCCCCGTCAAGACAGGTGTGCAGAGCATTGCAGACACCTGCCCTTCAAGTGATTTAACCTGTGCATTTTATCCCCCAAAGAAACCCATTTTTATCTGAGATCTCACCCACAGGACAGCAGGCAGCGCAGGATTGGACCTCTGTACCTCCTCCAGAGTCATATTAACACCTCAGATGGGCCCCCACGCCATTGGGACAGGAATTTTTGGCCCGTTTCCTGATGGCTCATTGGGACTGTTGCTGGGTCAAAGTAGTGCCCTTCCTGGAGTCATTGATGCTGATACAAGGGGAGAAATAAAAATTATGGTGGAAACTACTGAGGGTATTCTGGTGATTCCCCAAGGAGCCTGTATAGCTCAAATAATCCTAGTACCTCAATTCTGAACAACCAACTCATTTTTAAAGGAAAAGAGAGATGAGGGAGGGTTTGGCTCTTCTGGGCCAGTGGCTTATTGGGGTGCAACCCTTAATGATGGCCCTATGCTAACACTGAAAATTGATAGCAGAGACTTTACAGGCCTACTGGACATGGGAGCTGACACCTCTGTCCTTTCTCTCTCTTATTGGCCTACGGCCTGGCCACTGCAACAAACAAATAGCCAATTGCAAGGAGTGTGAACAGCCACTACTCCTTTTCGCAGTACTAAGATGTTGACTTGGAAGGATGAGGAGGGACATCAGGGAATATTTCAGCCATATGTCCTCCCTCATGTTCCTATTAATTTATGGGGAAGGATATACTGGAAGGAATGGGGGCTGTATTGACCACACAGCTAGTACAAACAATGTTAAATCAACAAGGATTTTGTCCAGGACAAGGTTTAGGCAAAAACCTACAGGGCAATAACTGTCCTGTCTCAGACCAAGAGATAACTCTCTGCCATCCTTCTGATAAACAGGGGTTAGGGTATTTTCCCTATGGGCCATTGTTGAACAGCCTTCAATTCCCACTATTCCTATTAACTGGAAAAATGATACCCCAATTTGAGTTGAACAATGGCCCTGTCCAAAGAGAAGTTGGAGGCTGCCAATATGCTTGTACTAGAGTAGCTCGCTCTAAGCCATACTATACATTCTACATCCCCTTGGAACACACCTATTTTTGTTATCAAAAAGAAATCAGGAAAATGGAGATTGTTACAGGATCTTAGAGCTGTCAATGCTACGATGGTAATTATGGGGGCCACTCAACCTGGCCTCCCTGTTCCAGTAGCCATTCCTAAGCATTGGCATATGATTGTAATTGACTTGAAAGATTGTTTCTTTACTATTCCCCTACATCACAATGATTCACAACTATTTGCCTTTAGTGTTTCCTCTGTTAATTTGAAAGAACCTTATAAAAGATATCAATGGGTAATATTGCCTCAGGGTATGGTTAATAGTCCCACCATCTGTCAGAATTATGTGGCATCTGCCATAGAGCCTGTCAGGATGCATTTCCCTGCTGTATATATTATTCATTATATGGATGATATTTTGCTGGCTGCCCAGACAGAGGAGGGGGTATTATCTGCTTTAGCTGACTTGCAGGAGATGCTGAAACAGGCTAATTTACAGATCTCACCTGAGAAAATTCAAAAGCAATTTCCTTATCAATATTTAGGTCATCAGTTGTTGCAGAGTGGTGTTAAACCTCAAAAGATTACTTTAAGATTGGATTCCCTTTCCACTCTCAATGATTTTCAGAAGCTTCTGGGAGATATTAATTGGATTCATTCCAGTTTAGGAATTACTTCTAGTCAGTTAAAGCCCCTGTTTGTTATTTTGCAAGGAGATCCTGATCCTACTTCTGCCTGACACTTAACACCGGAGGGACATACTTGCATAGAACTTCTGCAAAAGGCCCTATCTCAGGTCCATGTTAATTATATAGATCATAACCAACCAACCGTTATTGCTATTGATATTCTGCACAGCCCATGCTCCTACTGGAGTCTTTGGCAGACTGGGCCTATCTTGTGGGTGCACTCCCTGGCTTTTCCTGCTAGAGTAGTAATTTCTTATCCTCAAGCTGTAATAATGCTATTATTTAAGGCCCAGAAATCCAGCCTGCATATTTTTGGAAAAGAGCCTAGTATAGTAACCTCTCCTTTTTCTTTGGCCCAAGTAACATGGCTTCAAAATAATAATGATGATTAGGCAATTTTTATGTCTTCTACCCTCAGCAAATTTGACAACCATTATCCTCCAAATAAGTTAGTTGAAGTTTTAAAAATGCACCCTGCTGTTTTTCCTAAAATTATACAGAAGCAGCCTATTCCTCATGCTAGGGTGGTCTTTACTGATGGAACTTCTAAAGGTATTACAGCGGTCTTTTCCCGGGAGGTAATCAAATGAATTACGGTCGCCACACTTTCTGCTCAGGTGGCAGAATTGCAGGCTGTTCTTTTGGCTCTACAGTTATTTCCTAATTCACCTATAAACATTTATTCTGATAGTAAATATGTAACTCAAAATCTCCCTCCCCTGGAAATATCTGCCTATGTAGCTCCTATTTCTTTGGTACATGGCCTTCTCTTACAGATTCAGGGATTAATTTGGCTGAGACAGGATCCTCTTTTTATTGGACACTTAAGAGTGCACACATCGCTGCCTGGAGCCTTGAGTGAGAAAAACAGGATGGTGGATGCCCTTACTCAAGAGCCCATAGCTCTGACAGTAATCATAGGAGTGGATAATGCTCAGCAATTACACCATAAATTCCACCTCAACGTCGGGTCCTTACGTTATCATACTGGTGTTATATAAGATCAAGCCACCCAAATAGTTAAAGACTGTCCATCTTGTGCAGAGTTCCTTCTAATTCTGCAAACTGGGGTCAACCTAAAAGGCCCCTGCTGAACCATATTTGGCAAATGGATGTAACTCACTTTCCCAGCTTTGATAAATTACAATATGTTCATGTGTCTGTAGACACATACTCAGGTTTACTTTTTGCTTCAGCTCACTCAAGAGAAAAGATACGAAGCGTTAAGGAACATCTGCTCTTGGCCTATATGGGCACTCCCAAGCAAATAAAAACTGATAATGGCCCTGCATATATTACTGCTGGTCTTGCCAAGTTTCTAGATGACTACGAGATCATTCATAAAACCGGGATCCCATATAATCCCCAGGGACAAGCATTGGTAGAATGTGCACATCGCACCATTAAGGCTTTTCTTGCTAAATTAAGAAGGGGGAGTATGGAGGAAAATCCTCCCCGCCTTCTCAATTAGCATATATTTTGTATATTCTCAATTTTTTTTAACTGTGGTTGATTCAGGCTCATCTGCTGTGGATAGACATTGGAGACCTCCCAAGTCACATAAAGGACTGGTTAAACGGAAAGATCTTTCCAATGCTCAGTGGAAGGGTCCAGACCCAATACTGGTGTGGGCCCAAGGGTTTGCTTGTGTCTTTTCACAGGACAATGAAGTACCAATCTGGGTTCCTGGGCATTACGTGCATTCTGTTGTTCCACAAGAGTCAACCCAGCCTACAGGAGACCGTTTGGGCTCTGATGAAGAGCCTCCCATCCTGATGCCATTAGGTCTGAGTAGACCAGTATGGGTGTATTTGAATAATTGCATCCTGGGCAGGGCTGCTATGCCTGAGGATCTGGAAAGGAGTAAAAATATCATCATAAGTACAGCTATCTGTGCTGTAGCACCTTTCCCTATTGTTGTTACTAATGACTCCCTTGAGGGGGGAGACTTTAAATCATTTCCTGCAGGTTTGCCATCTAAGAAGTTGCTGGAATGATCAGAAGACTGCTGTGGTGGCACAGACACCTGGAGTGGTTCCCTTTCCTGTGAATCATGATGGCTGGCAAGGCCTAGTGATCTATCAGGAAAGAAGAGATTTCAGAACTACTGCCGCTGTTATTGTCATCATTGCTGTAGCAGCGACTGCTGCCACTGCTGCAGTGAGCATTGCCATTTCTCAGTCATTTAACTACTGTGCACACAATGGATAAACTCTCAGGAGAGGTGGCCAGTGCATTGGTTACTCAGAATTCTCTAAATTCTATGATACAATTGGCTATCTAAAATCTTAATCAGTGAACAGCCTTATTACAGGAAACTAGAGTTCTACCCATTATGGGGAATGCCTTTATAAAGGGCCTCCAGATGTGGGAAGCTTGCTAAAATGCTGAAGTGATGCTATCGCACTAGGCATCCTACTATGTGGCTTAGGAGGTTTTCTGTTCTGGAGCCTCTGCCACATGAGAATGCAACAGGCATTTCAACAGTTCCATGCACAACAGGTCCTTGTGCCTTTGGCAGGGGATAACTCCACTGCCCTGACTTGGCTAAGCCTTGATAAATGAGTCTCCAATGACGGGTAAGACCATGGAGGTACCTATTGACCTAAGACAGGAGGGTTTTGAAGTACAAAGCCTTTCCAATGATGGGTAAGATAGGAAACCAATGTCTTGGCGACCTAAGACAGGAGCTCATTTGTATTTTATATAAAGTGGGGACCTGTAGGAACCAGGCCTGACTAGGCTGCCTGCCTGTCTTGCTGTTTCATGTCCCGTTTTTAGCAGCTTCCACATCTGTGTTTATCTTGGTTAGCTAGTCATGTTTACTGCTCTGAGAATGCGCCCCTCCCTCCCTCAAGACTTGTCCTCCTGTGTGAAAACACCTCTTGAAGGATTTCACCTGGAAGGAGGATTCCTGTTTTGCTGCCTATAAGAAGGCTGTTTGAAACTCTGGGGAAAAAAAGGACCTCTTAGCACAAAAGACCCACTGTGTTGTGTGTGTGTGTGTGTGTGTGTGTGTGTGTGTGTGTGCATGAGTTAAATCCACAGTCCCTCGCCCTTGACTCGGTACCACGGTGGCGCGGGCACAACATAACAGACATCTACAGACCTTTTCACCCAAACAAAAAGGAATATACCTTTTTTTCTGTGCCCCACGGAATCTTCTCCAAAATTGATCACATAGTAGGTTACAAAGCAAGCCTCAACAGACACAAGAGGATTGAAATTATACCTTGTATCCTATAAGATCATCATGGTCTTAGGCTGCACTTCAACAACAGAAATAACAAAAAGTGTACACATACACGGAAACTAAATAACTCTCTACTTAATGACACCTGGGTCAGGGAAGAAATAAAGAAAGAAATTGAAAACTTCCTGAAATTCAATGAAAATGAAGAAACAACATACCCAAAATTGTAGGATACATTGAAAGTAGTGCTAACAGGAAAATTCATAGCACTAAATGCCTTTAAAAAGAAATTGGAAATATCTCACATAAGCAACTTAATGGCACAGTTGGAGGCCCTAGGAAAAAAAGAAGCAGAAGCATCCAAGAGGAGTAGACTACTGGCAATAATCAAACTCAGGGCTAAAATTAATAAATTAGAAACAAAAAGAACAATTCAAAGAATCAACAAAACCAAGAGCTGATTCTTTGAAAATAATCAACAAGATAGATAAACCATTAGCCAACCTAACTAAAAGCAAAGCGACACCATCAAATTACCAAAATAAGAAAAGAAAATGGAGACATAACAACAGACACTGAAGAAATATGAAGAATCATAAGATCCTACTTCGAAGGCATATATGCCACAAAACTTGAAAATCTAACGTAAATGAACAATTTTCTTGATTGATTTCACTTAGCAAAATTTAATGAAGAACAGATAAACAAGCTATGTAGCCCCATTTTCCATATAGAAATAGAAGCAATCATAGTCTCCCAAGCAAAAGAAAGCCTAAGGCCAGATGGTTTCATTGCAGAATTCTATTAGAGGGTCAAAGACATGCTATTACTGATACTCTTCAAGCTACTCCGAAAGATGGAAATGGATGGAACATTACCAAATTCATTCTATGAAGCCATAGTCACATTGATACCTAAACCTCACAAAGACTCAACAAAGAATTTCAGACCAATTTCTCTTATGAACATTGATGCAAAAATACTCAATAAAATACTCACAAAATGAATACAGGAACATATCAAAGATATCATTCACTATGACAAGGTAAGCTTCATTCAAGGCATGCAGGGATGGTTTAATATACAGAAATGCAACAATGTAATCCACTATATAAACAAACTGAAAATAAAAAACCACATGATCATCTCCTTAGATGCAGTGAAAGCATTTGATGAAATCCAACACCCATTCATGTTTAAAGTTTTGGAGAGATCAGGGATACAAGGCGCATACCTCAACATATTAAATGCTATATACAGCAAGCCAATTGCCAACATCAAATTAAATGGAGAGATACTCAAGGAAATTCCTCTAAAATCGGGAACCAGGCAAGGCTGCCCACTGTCTCCATATCTCTTCAATATAGTTCTTGAAGTTCTAGCCAGAGCAATAAGACTGCAAAATGAGATCAAGGGGATTCAAATAGGAAAGAAGGGAGTCAAATTATCCTTATTTGCAGATGATATGATAGTGTACATAAGTGACCCCTAAACCTCCACCTGACAACTCCTACAGCTGATAAACGCCTTCAGCAAATTGGCTGGATACAAAATTAACTCTAAAAAGTCACTAGCCTTCCTATATACAAATGACAATCATGCAGAGGAAGAAATTAGGAAAAGTACACCCTTCACATTAGCCACAAGCAATATAAAATATTTAGGAGTTCCTCTAAACAAGCAAGTGAAGGCCTTGTTTGAAAAACATTTCAAAACTCTGAAGAAAGAGATTGATGACATGAGAAAATGGAATGATCTTCCTTGCTCATGGTTTGGGAGAATTAACATAGTAAAAATGGCCATCATACCAAAAGCAACTTACAGATTCAATGCAATCTCTGTCAAAATATCTACACACTATTTTAAAGACATTGAAAGTTCAACTCTCAACTTCATATGGGAAAACAAAAACCCAGAACAGTTAAAACAATCTTGTACAATAAAAGATCCTCCAGAGGAATATCCATACCTGATCTCAAGCTGTACTATAAAACAACAGTAATTAAAACAGCACAGTATTGGCACAGCAATAGGCTGGTTGACCTGTGGAATAGAACTGAAGACCCAGAAATGAATCCACACACATACGGTCACTTTATTTTTGACATAGACCCAAATCTATTCAGTGGAAAATGGATAGCATGTTTAAGAAATGGTGCTGATCTAACTGGGTGTCTATGTGAAAAAATGCAATTAGATCCCTATTTGTCACCATGCACAAAACTCAAGTCCAAGTGGATCAAAGACCTCAACATAAAACCAGAGATACTAAACTGGTTAGAAGAAAGAGTAGGGAAGTGCCTGGAACACATTGGCACAGGAGACAACTTCCTGAACAGAACACCAACAGCCCAGGCCTTAAGGTCAACAAGTAACCAATGGGACCTCATGAGGCTGAGAAGCTTCTGTAAGGCAGGAGACACTGCCAACATAAAAAAATGACATCCTACAGACTGGGAAAAGATCTTCACTAACCCTACATTTGACAAACATCTAATATCAAAAAAATATAAAGAAAAAACTCAAGAAATTAAACATCACCAAATCAAATAACCCAATTGAGAAATGAGGCTCAAAACTAAACAGAGACTTCTCACCAGAGGAACAGCGAATGGCTGAGAATCACTTAAAGAAATGCTAATGTCCTCAGGGAAATGCAAATCAAAATGATTCTGAGGTTCCATCTTATACCCATCAGAATGGCTAAGATCAAAACCTCAAGTGACACCACATGCTGTTGAGGATGTGGGGAGTGAGGAACACTCCTTCATTGCTGGTGGGAATGGAAACTAATACAGCCACTTTGGAAATCTGTCTGACACTATCTCAGAAAACTAGGAATAGGGCTTCCTCAAGACCCAGAAGATGATCTAGCACACAAGAAGAACATTTACTCAACCATATTTATAGCAGCCTTATTCATAATACCCAGAACATGGAAACTGCCTAAGTGTCCCCCAGTAGAAAAAATGGTACATTTACACTATGGAATACTACTGAGCTATTAAAAACAAGGAACTTCCAAAATCTGTGGACAAATGGGTTGAACTAGAAATTATCATAATGAGTGAGTTCACCCAGAAGCAAAAAGAGTTAAATAGCATATACTCACTTATATTGAGACACTACTCCAAGGGGTACGTCCCCATGAAAAACCGTACCTACCAGGAAAGTGGATCAGAGGGGAGGACATCCTATTGAGACGTTAGGTGTGAGAATCCTGGGAGAATGAGGAAATAGAAGGATCCAGAGGGTCCTGGAAACCTACAGGTGGGCCTGGGCCCTGGGGTCCTCCTCAAGCTATGGCACGAGCCAAGGAAAATAAAGGCAGTAAACTTCAAACCCCTACCCAGACTAGCCAATGGACAGGATATTCTCCACCGTTAAGTGGAGAAGGAAATCTGACTTTCACACAAACTCTGGTGCCCCATATTTGACCATGTCCCTTGGATGGGGAGGCCTGGTGGCACTCAGAGGAAGGATAATAGGTCACCAAGAAGAGACTCGATACCCTATGAGCATATACAGGGGGAAGAGGTCCCCCTCAGTCACAGACATAGGGGAGGGGAGTAGGGGGGGAAGCGGGAGGGAGGGAGAAATGGGAGGATACAAGGGATGGGCTAACAACTGAGATGTAATATGAATAAATTAATAATAATAAATTAAAAAAAGAAAAAATCTTAAAAAAAAGAAAAGTGGATAAAGAAACTGTGCTACATTTACACTATGGAATACTACTCAGCTATTAAAAACAAGGAATTCCAGAAATTTGTGGACAAATGGATTCAACTAGAAATGATTGTAATGAGTGAGTTAACCCAGAAGCAGAAAGAGGCAAATGGTATATACTCACTTATATCTAGACACTAGCCCAAGTGGCATCTCCCATGAAAGTCTTCACTTACCAGGAAATTTGGACAGAGAGGATTACTTCCTATTGGGACTCTATGTGAGAGAAGCAAGGGAGAACAGGGAAACAGAAGGATCCAAAGGGTCCTAGAAACCTACAAGAAGAACATTATGAGAGGTGGATCTGGGCCCAGGGGCTTGATCAAACTATGGTACCAGCCAAGGACAATACGTGCAGTAAACATCGAACCGGATTTAGCCAATGGACAGGACATTCTCCACAGTCGAAAAGGAGAGTGGAGACTGACTTTCACACAAACTCCGATGCCCCATATTTGACCTGGATGGGGAGGCGTGGCAGCACTCAGAGGAAGAATCGCAGGCTACTTAGAAGAGACTTGTTACCCTATGAGCATATACAGAGGGAGAAGGTCCCCCTCAGTCACAATAATGTGGGAGGGGAGTAAGGGGAAAATGGGAGGGAGGGAGGAATAGGAGGATACAAGAGATGGGATAACAATTGATATGTAATATGAATAAATTAATAAAATATATGAAAAAGAAAATTGAAAGCTGGTGAATATGTAATTGATTAAGGGGCCATGTTTCAGCCCCAGTAAGCAGCAGATATAGAACTCTCAACTCCTTCTCTATTATCATGTTTGCATGCATGCCACCATGCTTCTCACCATCACAATAATGGAGGAAACCTCTGAATTGCAAGTCAGACCCAATTACATGTTTTCCTAACATGTACACAAATAAAACCCTAACTAAGAAAAAAAGATGATATCTTGAGACCCCCAGGAAACATAGTGGATAACAACTTTCCTGAACTCTGTAATATTCCCTTAAGAAATAACAAGGATTTGTAATTCTTCCTTGTTAATGGTCACCAAGGGAGAAAAGGTCTTGTCTAAGTACTTGTCTGTTCAAAATTGCATGCCCATTGCTACTGCAGGTGAAATAATAATTGCAGGTCTGAGGGGAGGTGAGGTCACAGAACCGCAGATCCATATCTTAGGTCCTGGTACTTCCATGTATCTGACCTCCTGATCATCGTGGCCATGGCGCTGAAATCAGCATGCTGGGAAGAGTAAGGGTGCAAATAATGTTACAAATTGCAACCTGGGAGTAGAGAAGAAAAGGTAAAATGTGTGAGTCTTGGTAATTTATTATAGGACATTATTATTATGATAGATCATTAGTCTGAATGAGAAAGAAAGGCAAAGCCACATAGGATGCAGAGTCTCCTCAGGAATGGGATCAGGAAGAAATGAATCCTGGAGTGCTAGAACCACTGCATTCCAATTCTAACTTACCTTAACTTATTGCTCATTATTAGTGCCTGCTGTGCCCTTTCCTACTGTAAAAGAAGTTTGATTGTATTGAGATCATAAAATGTCACTCTTTAAAAAAAGAAAGAAACAATTCTTTTTATGAGAAGAGCTCACTAGGCAATTTGATAGTGCTCTCTGTGATTGGTAACACTGCGTAGATTGGTGGGAAGTTTATAAGTCTGTGTGTTTTAGTTTTGTTTGTGATCTACACACAATAGTGACTGTGGTTAATAAGATGCATGGTACTAAACTGTGTATGGAGGTTGCATTCACAGTCTGCTTCACTCAGGATATCATTGTGACATTGAATATGTACCTATTTTATATTAAATATTTGTAAATAACCTCCATAAAGGAAAAAGGGTAAAGAGTAAATTTTCATGATCTTAAGTTGGAAAAAAATACTGACCTGTGATTCTTTCTTATAACCCTAATTAAAGTTCAGCACTTCCAGTCATACACCAATTATCACTACATGATTTTAATGAGTAGTGATATTCTTCCTTTAAGTAATGAAATCCTACCTGAAATTCCATGGAAGTGAAGGTCTCTTTAGCCCAAAGTTTTTTTTCTCTACCCCAGAGTGAGAATAAAATTAATGTAAACTGCATCCATACCATTTGAAAAATATCCAATGCTAAGTAAAATACAAGTATCTTTTTTCCTTTGAAGTGACAATGGACACTGAAGTGAAAATTGTCATGAATTTTACTGTTTTATGCCTTCAGTTATTAGGATTACATATGGTTTTTGCATGTATTAAAATATCTAATCATTTGAAGTATTTTATTATGCTGAGGTAGATCATTTAAAAAGTGAAAGTAGATCATTTAAAAAGTAAAAGTCTGACTACATAAAGGGTCTCTATAGGATATCATGGCTCCTCTCCTAAACTTATCTATCTAAGCTTATCTCCTAAACTTATCATATCTAAAATATTCTTAATGTTAATGCTTATTTACAGAGTAACAACAGTTCCAACTGCATTGACATGCTGGATATATAGCTTATATTTTATTAACTTCAACACTTATATCATTATTTACAAATTTACTTCATACAAGTCTCAATATATCTTAAATTGACACTAATCTTCACCATCGTATGATATTTTACATTGTTTAATGTTTATTTCCCAAAATTGAGTGCAAACCAGATTATTAATCAGTTATTGTAATCACTCATCACTATGTTTCTAGGCCACAGTAGGTATCCTGTGTTTGTGCTGTCAGAGAAGAAATGTTGCCTCTTTCTACATTCCCCAAAGTGTGAAGCCACAATATTTGAGCACTTTGTGCCACATTCAGTTATCTTCATGTGAGTAATTTATGCCATGATACTGGCTGTCCTGTAATTGGAATATTTCTGGTGAACATATTCTGGATGGAGAATCTTGTATGTTCTGTGCAAGAGTACGGGAAGCATCAGCCTCATCTTCCCACTCAGGATCCTCAGTCTGAGATCAGGTACTGAAAGGATGGCCACCAGTGAGCTAGCTGTAGGAGTGATCTTCTTGTCTCAGACTGTGGTTGGCCTTCTGGGGAATTTTTTTGTTCTCTACCACTATCTGTTTCTTTACTTCATAGGATACAGGTTAAGGTCTACAGACTGGATTCTAATGCACTTGACTGTAGCCAACATCTTAACTCTACTGTGTAAAGGAGTGCCACAAAGTGTTGCAGCCTTTGGTACAAAAGACTTCCTCAATGATATTGGATGCAAACTGGTTTTCTCCTTTCACAGAGTTGGCAGGAGTGTGGGTGTTGGCAGCACTGCCTTCCTCAGTGTCTTCCAGGCTATCACCATTGGGCTCAGGAATTCCAGATGTTCAGACCTTAAATTCAAAACACAAAAATACATTTGTTATTCTGTGTATCTGAGCTGGTTCCTTTACTTTCTTATAAGCAGTGTAAATATTATTCACATGAGGGCAAAATACAGCAATGAAAGCACGACAAACCTAAAATCTTTTCTATACTGCTATTGGGACTGTCATGACAAAACCAGAGACATGTTGTATGCAGCATTGCTGTCAACTCCGGACATTATTTTTCTAGGACTCATGGTGTGGGCCAGCAGCTATATGGTTCTTATCCTGTATAGGCACAAACAGAAGATGCAGCAAATGCCCAGGAACAAGGTGACCTCAAAATCTTCCCCTGAGTCCAGAGCCACCAAAACCATCCTTCTTCTGGTTAGTACCTTTGTTTCTTTTTACACTCTCTCATCCCTCTGTCAATTATTTGGTACTTTATTGTACAAACCCAGCTGGTCTTTGGTGAATGTGACTGCAATGGCCTCTCTATTCTTCCCTACTTTTTGTCCCTTTCTGCTTATGAGTCATGACTCTCGAGTGTCCAGCTTTTGTTTATCTTCAAAAAGGAATTGACATTTCCCTGCAATTTTCTACTGAGGAGCTTAATTGAAAGCCTATTCACATTTCATACTTGGTTATTGAGTCATTTTGAAAGAATTGTAGACATAATTATAACATCATGCCATGTGAGTGTGGACACTTTTGCAAATAAACCTGTATATCACTGTGAATGCAATGTGTTCACATACACAAATGTTTATGCACATTTATAATCATGTGTTCTTTTTGCACAAGAATATCAGACTACATATATATCAATTATATTCATTATGAATTAAGGTGTATATGTGGATGTTAATCCAATGTATGTAAATTTTTAAAATCATGAAGAAATAATGGAAACTTTAGGTTTTGGGTTAAAGTAATCGTTAACACTTTTACAATATGCTTTCTGGCTCTTTGATTGACTGACATTGAATTACATGGAAACATTTTTAATTGAATCTTATGTTTACATGTGGTGTGTTTATTGGCTATTTATTATACTGTGCTACACTTCATTGTTTTAAAATGGAAGGTAAAATATGTTCAACATTTCTGTTCCCATAGTCTATATGTAATATTGTATATTCTTTTCCTTGTCACTCTGACTGTTCAAGTGCATGCTTGTACCTTTATCATGTTTGCATTTGGAAGTCACCCAATTTGCAAGTTAAAAAACATTTCCACATCCAACACAGCTCCTCATGCATTTCCAAAATGTAAATTAATACAGTCACACTCAAACCTGCTACCAGATGCCATGCTGATATTATCCTAAACAGAAGTACAGTGTAAACTCACTACATAGATCTCCTTAACTAATCTCTCCTTCATAGAAATTAAAAATTTCTCTATGCATTTCACTCTATTTGTCTTTTAGAATTTTCTGTTATAATTATTTGATTTTATGTTTCTTAACATTAATGATAGAATCAACTGTGAGATTACTAAATAATAAATGTTGGTTTTGCCTTTTCAGTGTGTAGAAGATATATCAATGGTTAAGAGTATGAACTGCTTTCATAGAGCCTAGAGTTAAGATCTAAGAGCCTGTATCCTTCAGGTCACTGCTACCTGTTACTCCAGATCCAAGGGATCATTTCATCTCCTGGATTCCACAGGCACTAACCCACGAGCACAAATCTGACACAAGAGCAAATAATTTATTAACAAAATGAAACTTAAAAGCCCTTTGCTTTGTTTACCCACCAATTCTGTTTTTGCATGTGGTCTCAGTGTCCCCTGATACCATGTGTTAGAAGCTTGGTCCCATGTCACAATGTTGAGGTGGAAGAAATACCCCATGTTCCAGTCCCATCTCACTGCTTGCATTTCCATGTCTTCTCTTTTGAACAACTTCTAGGGCCACAATGATTGTATGTGCTCTGGGGCTTCATTGTTGCTGAGCAAATTCATCAAAACAACCATTGTTACTTTTCTTCAGGAAATACCCACCCAAGCTTATGCATTTTGTTCATGATGCAAAGAAAATTTAAATAAGTGTTTCATTTTTAGTATTAAGTAACATCGATAGACACTGACATGTAGGCTTTTCAACATGTTTTTGTCATAGATGTTTGAACAATTTCTGTTTGTAATCCATCTATTCATAAGCATTTCTCAGCTCAGCTTCAGAATGTACACAAAGGCTTTCCAAAGATAGTTCTGTAACCCTCAACTCAGTGGAATTTTTGTTGTTTATCATATAACTGCTATACTTAGGCTTTATTTTGTTACAAATACATTCTTGTTATAAAATGGTCCTTTATTTTCCTTGTTTCTTTCATAATATCATAATAAAAGAGAAATAGTCTTTTCCAGGGATCAACTCTTAATTTCTTTTACAACACAAACTTATTATCTTCAAAATCATATACCTACAAGTAATATATAATGGACTGCTTATGTTTTATTTATATACTTACCCTTGTTTCTATGAAATAGTAAAGAAAATAATGTTATGATCTTGAGAGAGAAGGGTTAGAGGAAAGAAAGTGAAGAGAAAGTGATTTTTAAAATAATTACATTAAAATTATTTTTAAAATGTTATTTACATCAGGAACATGTTCAGAGTCAGTACATAACAGATAGCAGTAGAGATTTAGTCCTCCCATTTAAAGGAAATTATACATTTAATTATTTTTTTTTTCAAAAAAAACCTGCTGGGATGATATGTCTGGCTTTAGATTGGCATCTTTCATCTTCTTTTTTTTTCTTTCACTCTCTTATAAGAGTTTCATCTCTCCTACTAAGTCTCTCAGTTCTTGTTTTTCAGTCACATGAATGCCACAGGACCTCAAAATCAAGGTTAATCATAGGACCAATGTCTTGACTAGGAAAAGGGTCTTGATAAGGCTGTACAATCAGACTCAGATATTCTACCTTCCACTATACTTTTCAGAATGTGATGCTGTAGCTCCAGGGATGTAGAGAGCACCAAACATTTGAAGCCTCTCATTAAAAGCTTGGATGGTGAGCAGTGAGGGTTTCCTTAATGTCTTACCTGCATCAGATCATAGTTCTACCTTAAATCCCAGAGGCCAGCAGCCACCAGAGACTGCCAAGGGAGACCCCTCCGCCAATTTGTTGGGTTCCTATAAGCAAACCCAGCAGTGGTGAGGTCTGTCCCATTTACTTAAGGTGACATTTTGTAGGTCCCAGATCTACCTGATAATTGTTAGGTGGCAGCCATGAGGGACCACCAGAGGCCAGCAGCCATCGGGGACTGCCAAGTGAGACCCCTCTGCCAGTTCGTTGGGCTCCTATAAGCAAACTCAGCAGTGGTGAGGTCTGTCCCATTTACTTAAGATGACATTTTGTAGGCCCCATATCTACCTGATAATCCCAAGGTGGCAGCCATGAGGGACCACCAGAGGCCAGCAGCCAATAGGGACTACCAGAAATCATTAGCCATCAGGGATCACCAGAAACCTGCAGCCATCAGGGCTACCAGCTCTTCATGCAATCCCTGAGGCCACCTGTCATCAGAGACCACCAGGCCTTCCAGCACTAGGAAATATCAGATGGACAACATGAAAGCCAGTGGACTGTCTATTCAAATGATCTTCTTGCCTCTGCTTATAATTGTAGTTCTAGAGAAATTTTCTCTTCTCCACCACTATATGTTTCTTGACCGAGCTAGTTACAGGTTAAGGTCTATAGACTAGGTTCTCAGGCACTTGATTATAGCTAATATTTTAACTCTACTGTGTTAAGGTGTACCCAGATAATGACATCTTTGGGGTGAAAGAAATTTCCAATAAAATTGGATGTAAATTGGTTTGCTCCTTGCACAGAACAGGCATTCCTCAAAGTACTTCAGGCCATCAAGGTCAGCTCCAATAACTCCAGGTATTCAGAGATTAAAGTAAAAAGACACAAGTGTATTTTTTTTACACCAGAGCTGAGAACCAAATCCAGGGCCTTGCTCTTGTGAGGCAAGCCCTCTACCACTGAGCTAAATCCCCAGCGCCCCACAAGTGTATTTTTATTCTGTGTACTTCAATTGGATACATCATTTCTTTATAAGCATCATTTCTTTATTAACTTGGCACACTCACATGAAAGCATAATATTACAAAGAAAACACAGCAAACCTGATGACTTTTATATACTCTTACTTGGTCCATGATGGCCAAACCAGTGACATCCTGTATACAACAGTGCTGTCAGCTTGAGCTCATGCTAGACACCAGTTGGTTGTTTATTTTCACTCTGTACAGGAACAATTGGAGGATACAGCACATGGCCAGGACCAGTACTGCTTTCGGATTCTTCCCAGAGTCCAGAACCACTAAAACTATCCTTTTCCTGGCAGTACTTTTGTCTCATTTAACACAATGTTTTCTGTCTGTCAACTCTTTGTGATTCTCATGTATAACCCCAGCTGGTCTCTAGCAAATGTAATGGCAGAGGCCTCTGTTTATCTCCACTAGTTTTCATTTTTTCCTCATGAACACTTAGGAATCCAGCTACTACCTTCTATCAAAAGTAATAAACATTTCCCCAAAACTTCTGACCAAAAGCTGAACTGAAAGCTGCTTGCCAGTTTTTTCATAGTTATTCTGTCATTCCGAAGTATGACCATACTTACAGTCAGGCCATGTCACTGTAGAGTCTTTTGCAGGAAAACATGTGTAATCACTGTGCATGTAGGTGTTTTCATGTGGAGAGCCACAGATAGCAGCGCCCCCTGCTGCTTCCCCAGCGCAATGCACCCCCTTTTGCGCATGCACAGTGAGTAATCCTTATGCGCATGTGCAGTGAGCAAGCCCCTTATGCGCATGCCTGAAGGTATGGCATGAGGTGGCGTGATTCAAACAAATCATAGCGTCAGGTGGTGTGATCTGACAAGGCATGGTGTGAGGTGGTGTGATCCGAATGCACCAACCAGGAGTGACGATGTGGCAGTTTCTGATAGGACAGGCACACTATAAAGGTTCTGTGGGAGCTTTTCCCGGGGTCACTCCAGGATCCTGAATAAAAACTGCTGCAAGAAGAGTTCCCGGTGTTGGTGTCTTTCCTGCTGGACGGGAGCGGCATCGGCATTTTCACACACACACACACACACACACACACACACACACACACACACGGGGGTGGGTGAGAAAGGGGAGGATAATTGTATGAGTCATTTTGTGTACAATTAAGTATATCTACTTATTCAAACTATGCTCATTATACATCAAGCAATATATTTTGATGGTAATGTAACACAAATAAATTAGAAAAGCTAATAAAAGTTAAAAAAAATAGGTTTCCACCCCAACTCCTCATTTGCTTAGTGCATCCATGCAAACCCAGTAGTGTTGAGGTCTATTCCAAATCCTTTGCATCCAATTACCAAGGGACAAGTTCTACCTGAAATCTCAGAGACTGACAGCTATCATGGACTACCAGGTGGGAACCCTCTCCCAAATCTTTGCTTTCCAGATTCCTCTGGGAAAACCTAGTAGTGTTGAGGACACCCATGTATTTCTAGGGCCATTTCCCAGGCCACAAATCTACATGAAATCCCAGGTGTCAGCAGCCAGGAGGGACTATTGGAGGCAATCAGCCATCAGAGATCTTGAGAGGCTTGCAGCCAATACATCATAGCAGCTCTACCTGAAACCCCGGAGACTTACTACCATCATGGACCACAAGGCTTGCCACTAGCAACAACTAAATGACCAAATACCAAATGTAAAAGCACACTCAACAAAACCCAGGGCAATATGACACAAGTATAAAATAGCTATCATACCACAGCAATCCCTAAATACCAGAACACATCTGAAGAACAATAAAATACCCTTAAGTCTAATATTATTAAGGTGATAGAGGCCTTTAAGGAGAAAACTAACAAATCTCATAAATAAATACAGGAAAATGCTATCAAAGAAGTGAAGGAAATAAATAAATCCATTAAAGAAACACAGAAAAATACAAGCAAATAAGAGATGAAAATGAATAAAACAGTTAAAGACATGAAAATGGAGATAAATGCAATAAAGAAAACAGTAACTGATATAAGCCTGGAGATGAAAAACCTAGGAAAGAGAACATGAACTGCAGATGAAAGCATCACCAACAGAAACAAGGGATGGAAGGGATATTCTTAAGCATAGAGGACATTTACTTCTGTCAAGAAAATTGCTGTCTGAAATGATTCTAATATAAAACATTCAGGAAAATTGGGTCAACATAAAAAGATGAAACCCAATAATAATAGGAATAAAATAAAGAGAAGATCCCTAGATCAAAGGCTCAAAAATTACCTTCAACATAATCATAAAAATTTCTGTTACCTCAATAAAGAGATGCCTATAAATTTACAGTGCACAAAATATATTAGATCATAAAGAAAAATCCTCCCACCACATAATAATCAAAACTTTAAATGTACAGAACAAACAAAGAATAAAAAAGCCACAAGGGATAAGGGTCAAGTAACATATAAAGGCAGACTGATTAGAATACTCCAGACTTCTCAACAGAGACTTTAAAAGCCAGAAAGGCCTTGGCAGGAATATCATGTGTAACCTAAGAGATCATAAATGCCAGCAAAGACTACTATACCCAGCATGATGTTCAATCACCATATATGATGAAAACAAGATATTCCATGATAAACCATATTTAAACAATATCTTTGACTAACCCAAAACTATAGAGGATATTAGAAGAAAAACATCAATATAATGAGGGTAACTACGCCCAAGAAAACACAGAAATAATTTCACACATGCTAAAGCAAGAGAAGGGAATGACACACAACTGCCACCAACATCAAAATCGTAGGAATCAACAATCATTGGTCATTAATATCTTCTCAACATCAAAACACTCAATTCCTCAATAAAAACTCACAGGCTAATAGAGTAGATGCAAAAAAAAAAATCCATCATTGTGCTGCACACAAGCATACCTCAGCAGTAAAAATAGACAACACTTGTGAGTAAATGGCTGGGAAGTTGGTTTCCAAGCAAACTGACCCAAGAAATGAGCCAGAGTAGCCATTCTAATAACTGATAAAATAGACTTTCAACCAAAATTTATCTAAAGAGTTTGGGAAGGACACTTCATAATCATCAATGGAAAAATCCACCAAGATGACATCTCAATTATGAACATTTATGTCCCAAATACAGGGGCACTCATATTGGTAAAAACAACATACTAAAGCATAACTCATATATTGAACCCCATACATTAATAATGGGAGACTTGAATATGCCACTCTCTCCAATTGACTGGTCATAAGACAAAAGCTAAACAGGAAAATAATGAAACTCATGGATGTTATGAATTATGTAGACCTAAGAGATATCTACAGAACATTTCATCCAACAACAGTAGGTCTAAAAACACATGGATAATGAAAATCTCTCTACTCAATGACCACTTCGTCAAGGAAGAAAGAAGGAAAAAAATTAAAGACTTTCAGGATTTGATGAAAATGAAAGTACAAAGCTTATGGGACACAATGAATTCAGTGTTAGGAGGAATTTCATAGCACTAAGAGCCTTCCTGAAGAAATTAAAGATGTTTCATACTAGCAGCTTCATAGCACATTTGAAAGCTTTAGAACAAAGAGAAGCAAACACACAAAAGAGTAAATGGCAGGAAATAGTCATATTCAGTTTTGAAATAAATAACTTTGAAGCAAATAGAACAATACAAAGAATTAATGAAACTGAATATTGGTTCTTTGGTTAAATCAATAAGACAGACAAACCCTTAGCCAAACTAAAAGGCAGGAAATGGGTGACATAACAAGAGATACTGAGGAAATCCAAAGAATCACGAGGTATTGTTTCAAAATTCTGTACTACACAAAACTGGAAAAACTAAGCCAAATGGGAGGTTTTGATAGATTCTACTTGCCAAAGTTTAATCATATCAGGTTAACAATTTCAATAGACCTATAACTGCTAAGGAATTCTCAAAACTGGAAAAAAATGTCCACGCCCAGATAGTTTTAGTACAGAATTCTACAACACTCTCAAAGAAGAGTTAATACCAATACTCCTCACTAATCCACAAAGTAGAAACAAATGGTACATTCTTAAACTCATTCTATGAAGGTACTCTAACTTTGATTCCTAAACTACACAAAGACTCAAAACTAAAAAGAATTTCAGACCAATATCCCTCATGAATATTGATTTTAAAAAACTACTCAATAAAATACTTACAAAAAACAAAGATAGGAACAGATCACAAACATCATCCGCTGTGAGCAAGTAGGCCTCATTGCTGAGATGCAGGAATGTTTCAACATATGAAAATCCAGGAATGTATCACACCATATAAACAAACTGAAAGAAAAGGTAACAAATGATCATTTCATTAGATGCTGAAAAGTCTTCAACAAAATCCTCGATCCTTTCTTGATAAAAGTCTTACAGAGACCAGGGATACAAGTGCATTCATAAGCAAAATAAAGGCAATATACAGACAGCCAATAGACAACATCAAATTAGATGAAGATAAATATAGAGAAATTCAACTAATCAAGGAAACGACAAGTTTACCCATGGTCTCCACGTCTATTCACCATAGTACTTGATGTTATAGCTAGTTCAAAAGGCAACTAAAAGAGATCAAGGGGATAAAATTGGAAAGGAAGAAGTCAAAATATCTCTATTATCAGGTAATATGATAGTATACATGAGTGACTACTGAAACCATACCAGGGAATACTTACATCTGATATACAGCTTCAGAAAAGTGGTTGGGCACAAAATCAACTTAAAAAAACTTCTTTATACAAAAGATGAATTGCCTAAGAAAGAAACTAGGGAAATAACACCATTTACAATACTAAAAAACAATATAAAATGCCTTAGTGTAACTTTAACCAAGCAAGTGAAAGACCAATATGACAAAAACTTCAAGTCCAGAAAGAAAGAAATTGAAGAAAATATCAGAAAATGAAAATATCTCCCATGCTCATGAGTTGGTGGGATTATCATAGTAAAAAAGACCATCTTACCTAAAGCAATCTACAGATTAAATGCAAATACCATCAAAACTCTAACACAACTCTTTATAGACATTGAAAGTGCATTCATCAAGTTCATATGATAAAATTGATAGTCCAGGATAGCTGAAACAATTTTGTACAATAAAAGAACTTCTCACGGTATCACCATCCCTGATTTCATGTTATACTACAAAGCAATAGTTGTAAAATCTGTACAGTATTGGCAGAAAAACAGACAAGTTTATTAATGGAATCAAATCAAAGATCCAGAAATAAACCCATTCTCTTACAGACACTTGACTTTTGACAAAGAAGCCAATACCAACAATGGAAAAAAAGAAAGTATCTTCAACAAATGGTGATGCCCTATTTGGATATCTGCACGTAGAAGTATGCAAATAGATCCATATTTATCATCCTTCACAAAATTCAAGTCCAAGTGAATCAAAGACTTCAACATAAAAATTTCACTCAAATGGTATATACTCACTTATATCTGCATATTAGCCCAAGGGGCATGTCCCACAAAAGCCTTCACTTACCAGGAAACTGAGACAGAGGGGAGGACATTCTAGTGGGACTCTAGATGAGAGAAGCATGGGAGAATGGCAAAGTAGAAGGATCCAGAGGGTCCTAGAAACCTACAAGTAGAACATTATGATAGGCAGATTTGGGCTGATGGGTCCCGCTCAAACTAAGGTACCAGCCAAGGGACAATACAGGCCGTAAAACTTTAAACCCCTACCCAGATCTAGCCAGTGGTCAGAACATTCTCCACAGTAGAGTGGAGAGTTGGATATGACTTTCTCACATACTCTGGTGCCTCACCTTTGACCATGTCCCCTGGAGGGGGAGACCTGGTGGCACTCAGAGGAAGGACAGCAGGTTACCAAGAAGAGACTTGATACCCTATGAGCATATACAGGGAGAGGTAATCCCCCTCAGGAACAGTCATAGGGGAGGGGAATAAGGGGAAAATGGGAGGGAGGGAAGAATGGGAGGATACAAGGGATGGGATAACCATTGAGATGTAAAGATTCACCAAAATGACAAGGGGACAACGAAAGAATGCTAACAAAAACCAAAACAGGATGGCATCTCCAGATCCCAGCAATCCTAATGAAAACAACCTGGAGAACCCAACAACAATGGATATAAATGAAAACCACCTCAAATCCTTAGTAAGTAAGATGATATTGGAAGAATCAAATAAATTTTGTAAACAAATGCAGGAGGAAGCAAACAAGAGGGCTGATGACTTAAAAGAGTCATATAAAGAGGCATTTGAAGAATTTCAGAAAAACACAAATAACCAGATGAAGGAAATTATTAAAACAGTTCAAGACCTGAAGATAAAAATGGAAGAAATCAAAAAAGAACGCACGGAAGAAAAACGCGATCGAGAAGCATCAGAAAAGAAAGCAAACATCTCAGAGGTGGCCTTATCTAACAGATTGCAAGAAATGGAAGAACGAATATCAGGACTTGAAGATACAATCGCACAATTGGAAACAATCATCCAGGATAATGCTAAATCTGAAAAGTTCCTGACACAAAGCGTTCATGAAATAAAAGACAACATGAAAAGACGAAACTTGAGAATAATAGGGATAGAGGAAAGAGAAGGTAACCGACTCCACAGCCCAGAAAATATCTTTAACCGAATAATAGAAGAAAATTTCCCCAATTTGAAGAAGGAGATGCATACGAACATACAAGAGGCCTACAGAACACCAAATAGAATAGACCCAAAAAGAAAATCTTCCCGCCACATAATAATAACAACACAAAATATACAGAACAAGGAAAAAATATTAAAAGCGGCAAGAGAAAAAGGACGAGTAACATATGAAGGCAAACCTATCAGAATCACTCCTGACTTCTCAGCAGAGACCATGAAAGCCAGAAGGGCCTGGACAGAGGTTCTGCAAACGCTAAGAGAACACAGATACCAGGCAAGACTACTATATCCAGCAAAATTATCAATAACCATTGGAGGTGAAGACAAGATATTCCATGACAAAAACAAATTCACACAATACCTAGCAACAAATCCGGCTTTACAGAAGTTACTAGAAGGAAAACTCCACCCCAACCGGTCAAACTACAACCAAAAATACATAAGAAATAAATAACTACACCATTGCAAAATCACAACTTCACAAAAACTCGATTGTTATAAATACCAAAAATGAAGGGACTTACCAATCACTGGTCATTAATATCTCTCAACATTAATGGTCTCAACTCTCCAATAAAAAGACACAGACTAACAGAGTGGATGCATAAACACGACCCAACATTCTTCTGCATTCAAGAAACACATCTCAACCACAAGGACAGACATTGCCTCAGAGTGAAAGGTTGGGGAAAAATATTCCAAGCAAATGGTCACAAGAAACAAGCTGGGGTAGCTATTCTAATATCTAATAAAATAGACTTTCAACCAAAATTAGTCAAAAGGGACAAGGATGGTCACTTCATACTTGTCAAAGGTAAAGTCAACCAGGAAAACATCACGATTTTGAACATCTATGCTCCGAATACAAGGGCTCCGACATTTGTAAAAGAGTTATTAACAAAGCTTGCCCCATTCATCGATACCCACACATTAATAGTGGGAGACTTCAACACCCCACTTTCACTCAAGGATAGGACTTTGATTTCAAAACTAAGCCGGGAAATAACTTCATTAACCAATGTCATGAATCAAATGGATCTAACAGATATCTACAGAACTTTCCACCCAAACGCAAAGGAGTATACCTTTTTCTCAGCACCCCATGGAACGTTCTCTAAAATTGATCACATAGTTGGTCACGAAGCAAACCTCAACAGATACAAGAAGATTGAAATAATACCTTGTATCTTATCAGATCACCATGGTCTAAGGCTGGACTTCAACAACAATAGAAATAACAAAAAGCATACCAACACGTGGAAACTAAACAACTTTCTACTTAATGACACATGGGTCACGGAAGAAATAAGGGAAGAAATAAAAGACTTCCTGAAATTCAATGAAAATGATGGAACAACATACCCAAATTTGTGGGACACATTGAAAGCAGTGCTAAGAGGAAAATTCATAGCACTAAGTGCCTTTAAAAAGAAAATGGAGTCATCCCACATAAACAACCTAACAACACATCTGGAAGCCCTAGAAAAAAAAGAAGCAGAAACACCCAAGAGGAGTAGACGCCTGGAAATAATCAAACTCAGAGCTGAAATCAATAAATTAGAAACAAAGACAACAATCCAAAGAATCAACAAAACCAAGAGCTGGTTCTTTGAGAAAATTAACAAGATAGACAAACCGTTAGCCAATCTAACTAAAAGACAAAGAAAAGCTATCCAAATTAACAAAATCAGAAATGAAAAGGGAGACATAACAACAGACACCGAAGAAATACAAAGAATCGTAAGGACCTACTTCAAAGACATTTATGCCACAAAATTTGAAAATTTAAGGGAAATGGACAAATTTCTCGACCGATTCCATTTACCAAAATTGAACCAAGACCAGATAAACAAATTAAATAGCCCTATTTCGCCTATAGAAATAGAAGCAACCATTGATAGTCTTCCAACCAAAAAAAGCCCAGGGCCAGATGGTTTCAGCGCAGAATTCTACCAGTCCTTCAAAGAGGAGCTAATACCGATACTATTCAAGCTATTCCGAAAGATAGAAATGGATGGAATATTACCAAACTCCTTTTATGAGGCCACAGTCACATTGATACCTAAACCCCACAAAGACCCAACAAAAAAAGAGAATTTCAGACCAATTTCTCTTATGAACATTGATGCAAAAATACTCAACAAAATACTCGCAAAGCGAATACAACAGCATATCAAAGACATCATTCACCATGACCAGGTAGGCTTCATTCCAGGAATGCAGGGATGGTTTAACATACGGAAATCCATCAATGTAATCCACCATATAAACAAACTGAAAGAGAAAAACCATATGATCATCTCTTTAGATGCAGAAAAAGCATTTGACAAAATCCAACACCCATTTATGTTTAAAGTTCTGGAGAGATCGGGAATACAAGGCACTTTTCTAAACACAATAAAGGCTATATATAGCAAACCAATAGCCAACATTAAAGTAAATGGAGAGATACTCAAGGAAATCCCTCTAAAATCAGGGACCAGACAAGGCTGCCCACTTTCCCCATACCTCTTTAATATAGTTCTTGAAGTTCTAGCCAGAGCAATAAGACATCAAAAGGAGATCAAGGGGATCCAAATGGGAAAGGAAGAAGTAAAATTATCCCTATTTGCAGATGATATGATAGTGTATATAAGTGACCCCCAAAATTCCACCAGAGAACTCCTACAGCTGATAAACACCTTCAGCAAATTGGCAGGATACAAAATAAACTCAAAAAAGTCAGTAGCTTTCCTATATACAAATGACAAACAGGCAGAGGAAGAAATTAGAAAAATTACTCCCTTCACGATAACCACAAGCAATATAAAATATCTAGGAATAACCCTAACCAAGCAAGTGAAGGATTTATTTGAAAAAAACTTTAAACCTCTGAAGAAAGAGATTGAAAATGACATCAGAAGATGGCGGGATCTACCATGTTCGTGGATTGGAAGAATCAACATAGTAAAAATGGCCATCTTACCAAAAGCAATTTACAGATTCAATGCAATCCCTATCAGAATACCTACTAAATATTTTGTAGATATTGAAAGAACAATTCTCAACTTCATATGGAGAAACAAAAAGCCCAGAATAGCAAAAACAATCCTTTACAATAAAAGATCCGCTGGAGGAATCTCCATACCTGATCTCAAGCTGTACTATAGAGCAACAGTAATTAAAACAGCATGGTACTGGCACAGCAATAGGCTAGTGGATCAATGGAATCGAACTGAAGACCCAGAGATGAATCCACACACATTTGCTCACCTGATTTTCGACAAAGAAGCCAAATCCATTCAATGGAAAAACGACAGCATCTTCAACAAATGGTGCTGGTCTAACTGGATGTCTACATGTAGAAAAATGCAATTAGACCCCTATTTGTCACCATGCACAAAACTCAAGTCCAAGTGGATTAAAGACCTCAACTTAAAACCACAGACATTAACCCAGTTAGAGGAAAAAGTGGGGAAGAGTCTGGAACTCATAGGCACAGGAGACAACTTCCTGAACAGAACACCAACAGCCCAGGCCTTAACATCAACAATTAATAAATGGGACCTCATGAGGCTGAGAAGCTTCTGTAAGGCTGGTGACACTGTCAAGAGAACAAAGCGACAGCCTACAGACTGGGAAAAGATCATCACCGACTCTTCATCTGACAAAGGTCTAATATCCAAAATATATAAAGAACTTAAGAAATTAAACACCACCAAACCAAATAACCCAATAGAGAAATGGGGCGCAGAGCTAAACAGAGAATTCTCAACAGAGGAATATCAAATGGCTGAGAAACACTTAAAGAAATGCTCGACCTCCTTAGTCATCAGAGAAATGCAAATCAAAACGACACTGAGATTCCATCTTACACCCATCAGAATGGCTAAGATCAATAACTCAACTGACACCTCATGCTGGTGAGGGTGTGGAGAAAGAGGAACACTCCTGCATTGCTGGTGGGAATGCAAACTAGTACAACCACTTTGGAAAGCTATCTGGTGCTTTCTCAGAAAAATGGGAATAGGGCTTCCTCAAGACCCAGCTATTCCACTCCTTGGAATATACCCAGAGGATGTACTACCACACAACAGGGACATATGCTCAACCATGTTCATAGCTGCCTTATTCATAATAGCCAGAACTTGGAAACAACCTACGTGTCCCTCAACAGAAGAATGGATAAAGAAACTGTGGTACATTTACACTATGGAATACTACTCAGCTATTAAAAACAAGGAATTTCCAAAATTTGTGGACAAATGGATTGAACTAGAAATTGTCATAATGAGTGAGTTCACACAGAAGCAAAAAGAGCTAAATGGTATATACTCACTTATATCGAGACACTAGCCCAAGGTGTACGTCCCCATGAAAAACTGTACCTACCAGAATAATGGGTAAGAGGGGAGGACATCCTATTGAATCTTTAGGTGTGAGAAGCCTGGGAGAAAGAGGAAATGGAAGGATCCAGTGGGTCCTGGAAAACTACAGGCGAGTCTGGGCCCTGGGGTCCTCCGCAAACTGTGGCAACAGCCAAGGAAAAAATAGGCAGTAAAAACCTTGAACCCCTACCCGGACTAGCCGATGGACATTCTCCACTGTTGAGTGGAGAAGAAGATCTAACTCTCACACAAACTCTGGTGCCCCATATTTGATCATGTCCCTTGGATGGAGATGCCTGGTGGCACTCAGAGGAAAGATAATAGGTCACCAAGGAGAGACTTGATACCGTATGAGCATATTCAGGGGGAGGAGATCCCCCTCAGACACAGACATAGGGGAGGGGAGTAGGGGGGGGAAGTGGGAGGAAGGGAGGGATGGGAGGATACATGGGATGGGCTAACAACTGAGATGTAATATGTATAAATTAATAAAAATGTATTAAAAAAAAAAAAAAAAAGAATAAATTAATAAAAAAAGGAAAAAAATTTCAATAGAACAAAATGGCAGCCACAAATTTGGAAGATGCACCAACCCTATATAAAAAGACATCAAGAAATTAAAAATAAACTAATGAAATAATCTAATTAAAATGGGATACAGATCTAAACCAATAATTCTCAATAGGGGAGTTTCTAATGGTGGAGAAACACTTAAACAAATGCTCAACATCTTTAGCCATCAGGGAAATCAAAATAAAAATGACTCTGTGATTCCATCTTACACCTACTATAGTAGCTAAAGCAAAAAACTCAAGTGACAGCACATACTGGTGAGGATGTAGAGCAAGGGGAACACTCCTCCATTGCTCCATTTCCGTACAACCACTATGGAAATCAACCTGGAGTTTTCTCTGAAAATTGGAAATAATTCTACCTCAAGATCCAGCTATACTGCATTTGGGCATATACCCAAAAGATCCTCCCTCTTACCACAAAGACACTTGTTCAACTATGTTTGCTGCTGCTTTATTCATAATAGCCAGTACCTGGAAACAACTTAGATGTCCCTGAACTGAAAACGGATAAAGAAATTGTGGTATATTTACACAAAGGAATACTGCTCAGAAATTAAAAACAAGGAAGTCATGAAATATGCAGACAAATGAATAGAACTAGAAAATATTCTGAGTAAGGTAGCTCAGGACCAGAAAGACACACATGGTATGTACTGATTTATAAGTAGATATTAGCCATATACTACAAGATAAACATTCTACACCCCACAGACACAAAGAAAGTCAGTAACAAGGAGGGTCCTTTCTTCCTAGCATGTATACATTTCACTCACTACCTGAAGAACCAATATCTGCCAGAAACTTTATGGCTAACACATTTTCCTATGTTTCATCAATCAAAGAATGGAAGATCAACCCAACAAAGACAATACTTGATAATACCACAAAGAAACGGAAACACATCAAACCTCATAGACTTACATGCTCAAAAAGACAAGTGTGAGTAGCCAAGAAAATATGCCTACACAAGAACCCAGTAATCCTTATTAAGGTATTGCCAAGAAATACAACATAGCTAAATCATAAGATGAGGACTTCAAACATCAATCATGTATATGTTCAAGGATCTCAAAAAGCATATAAATAAATACCCTACTGAAGACCAAGAAATAAACAATTTTTTTGTTTTGTTTGTTTTTTATTAATTTATTCATATTACATCTCAGTTGTTAGCCCATCCTTTGTATCCTCCCATTCCTCCCTTCCTCCCACTTCCCCCCTACTTCTTTCCCCTATGTCTGTGTCTGAGGGGGACCTCCTCTCCCTGTATATGCTCATAGGGTATCAAGTCTCTCTTTGGTGACCTATTATCCTTCCTCTGAGTGCCACCAGGCGTCTCCATCCAAGGGACATGGTCAAATATGGGGCACCAGAGTTTGTGTGATGGAATAGTAAAAAAAAGTTCGACAACAAGAAAGTTGAATTACAATCAAATAGAAAGGTCTTCTTGTAGGACTCCTAATAGTGGGAGCAGGAGCAGTCTAATTCTGTTGCTGGTTTGGGGAGCATTTCCTCCTACTTGGTGGCTCTTTTAATCTTAATGGGAAAGAAGGTACCAGGTTATGCAGCAACTGGATTTGCCATGGCTGATTGATATCAATAGAAGGCCTATTAAAAACAAGGAAACCCCAATATTTCCAGACAAATGGATTGAACCAGAAATGATCATAATGAGTGAGTTAAACCAGAAGCAGAAAAACTCACATAGTATATACTCACTCATGATTGGATACTATCTCAAAAGTGATGTCCAATGAAAGTCTTCACTTACAGGGAAATTGGGATAGATGTGAGGACTTCCTATTGGGACTCTAGGTGAGAGAAGAATGGGAGAATGGGGACATAGAAGGATCCAGAAGGTCCCAGAAACCTACAGGAAGAACATCATGATAGGCAGATATGGACCCAGGGGTTCTGCTCAAACTACTGAACCAACTAAGGATAATAGATGCAGCAAACAATGAACTCCTATTCAGTTCTAGCCAATGAACAGGACATTCTCCACAGTTGTGTGCAGGGCTGGGACTGACTCTGAAATGAACTCTGGTGCCTCATATTTGACCACTTCCTCTTGGTGGGGAGGCCTGGTGTCACTGAGAGAAATGATAAGCAGGTTACAAAGATGAAACGTGATAGTCTATGACCATATGGTAGGTGAGGAGATCCCCTTCTATCACAGACCTAGGGGAGAGGAATAGGTTGAAAGTAAGAGGGAGAGATGGAGGAATGGGAGGACACAAGTAAGGGGAAAAGAATTGAGATGTAAAATAAATAAATAAATAAATTAAATTAAAATGTTTCATTTTACTGGATACATATTTCAAAGCATTATCAGTTATAGTCTGTAAATTTAAACATGAAATAACCATAAGTTGTAATAAATGTGTAACTATAGAACTAGCTTTTTCAGACCTCAAGGCAGAAGCCCCTTGGAATCTTCAATAATTAACAATTCTATGATTTTCATATATCAATTTTATAAACTCTTTAAAAAAAGAAACATATTCATCTGCTAAATTTCAATTCTTTGGGTACCTTCAGGGCTTATTCTTGTAGGTAATGGTGCTTGACTATACAAAGGACAAGTAGGACATTTAAAAAAGTAATTTCCTTGTCTTGTTTCCATGTTGTAGACCTTTTTTTCTTTAAACTTCTATATTCAAATGATGCTTTTTATGAAGAACTGAAGTGTCTAATACATGTGCTGTTAATAATTAATCTTATGTCCTAGTGCCAATGGACTTGGCAAACCTCTATGAGACCAAATATATGATATACCTGTCCTGGATGATTGGTTTTTTAGAATTATCCATTGTAGATGTATAAATTACAATTTTGTTTCTGGATTATCTGGAATAAGTATAGCAGTTTCTCTATGCAAAAAATATCGTTCTGTATAATGAAAGTCAGTAACCATATTAGGCAATTCTTGAAAATCTAAGAGAAACATGAAAATAACATAATTTTGATTTTTGAACTAAAGTATGTTGGCTTTATATTACTTTACTTATATTTCCTGACTTATAACCTGCCACTTCTAATTTATTGGCATCTGTATAAAACATAGAAGCTTTACAAATTGGTATACCACCACCACTCAGCCTAATTAGTACTTTTTAATAAAATAAATATCTTTTGCTTTTCAAGTACTTGTTAATTTCTCCCAAAAATTACTGAAAGCTCTTTACCAGTCCTTACTGATTACCCATGATGAGGTAATTTTAGCATTAGCATAAGGCACAATTAATTCAGAAACACATTGTGTATAAGTTTTAATTTTTTTACTCTGTTTCAGTGCTAAACATATTCATTCTAAAGTGTTAACTTTTATCTACATAAGAGATTCCCATGGGATAATAAGTAGGAGACAAAAGAACTAAAAAATCAATCCATCTTGGGATCCAAGCAACCAATATGCACATTCTGTAATCCCATTTGTACCAGAGCGAATTCTCTCTCAGCTTCAGCTGATAATTTTCTTGCAATTTTCCTTTTAGAACAACCTTGTAAGGTTTGAAATAAATTACTTAATTAATACTTAATCCAGTTGTGGTCCATAGACAGTTAATATCACCTAGCAATTTTTGATAAACATTAACAGTTTATAACTAATCTTTACTGATCTGTACTTTTGTGGCTGGATTTTCTTTAGACTTATCTAATATCCTAGATAATTGGTAGAATCTCATCTTTATATTTTTTCAGGAGAAATTAGTAACCCTCAACAAGACAAAATTCATTTTACTTCAACAAACATTTTTAGATATCTGTATTGGAATCAGAAAGCAAGATATCATGCATATAATGATAAACTATAGATTGAAGAAACTGTTTATGAACTATTTATAACAGCGACTGTATAAAATATTAACACAGAGTGGGGATGTTTAACCTTCCCTATGACAAGACTTTCAATTGATACCTTATAGTTGGCTATCTATAAATGTGAGTATAGTGAAAGCAAACTTTTCTTTCTCTTGTTCTTACTGAGCATCTAAACACAGGTACTCATGTTTATTCAAGATTTAATCCATGACACTAACTAGAAATGCCAAAGTTTTGACAAAAACTTCCAGTTAAACTGTTATACTTGTGTCATGAATAACACATTGTTTTCATGTAAGAAAAAAATTTGTTCTAAGCTTGAATGAATGAAACTGTCTTTGGTCCAAGAAACCTTCTAAGACCATTTCCCATGACACTTACAAACACTTCATAGAGCTATCAGAGTATATTTTTTTGTGTCTTAAAGAATATTTGCCACTCATTTCTTATATTATCTGTACATCAAACTTATTAATATAGCATTTGACTTATTTTTTATGGAATACATTATGATTTTGAACATTGGCATGAAGAGCAGTGAGCCCCTCACTGTAATACAAACCTTGTCTCTCATCAACAGTTTGGCATAAAACCATTTGGAGAAATCGCAACCAGCCTTAGTGTGTGCCTTAAAAAGCTTTGTCTTTCTCATCAAGTTGCATCTTTGTGTTAATCTAATGTTCGTAAAGAAAGATAAACTTTACATGAATATGATAGAGTAAATTTGGTGCATAGTCTTGTTATGGTGGTGTCATGGTAAATTAAAGCCAAAGTTTTATTTTTGGTGGGAAAAGAGGTAGAAATTAAGGCAGAGGCATTCATTAGCCACTGTAAATATTAAAGACAACAATATAAACATAAAGTCTGGACAAAGGTGGCAATCAGAGGAAGGACAGCAAGTTACCAAGAAGAGACTTGATACCCTATGATCATATAGAGGGGGAGGTAATCCCCCTCAGGAACAGTAATAGGGGAGGGGGATAAGGGGAAATTGGGAGGGAGGGAAGAATGGGAGGATACAAGGGATGGGATAACCATTGAGATGTAACAAGAATAAATTAATAAAGGAGGAAAAAAAAACAGTAAGTTCCAGCAAAAAAAAAAAAAAAGAATCTGTAAAAAGTAACAAAGGTGCACCCAGGACCAGGAAGTTTTGTATAACTCTGGCCTTAGGGGAAGGTCTGGAGGAAAGTCTTGCCTTGTTAATATGCTACATCTGTTTCCTGTGCCTCTATAAAGTGAAAACCATAGCACCGTTAGACCAGACCATGAGGCCCAAGCATGAAACACGAGGTGCCAATATCAGCACATTTTGGTTCTATTTGGTTCCATCTTGAAGCCCTGCACAATAGTACCCAGAATCTCTTTTGTAAGTGATGCTTTTGAGATTCCATTTGCTGTAGGTACACAGAAGGAAAATTAAATTTACACATATAGGTATAATCCAACAAAGGAAATAGAGACACCAATATACTTTCAGGCTTTTGTTTTAGTAATTGTTTGGCAGCTGGAGTTCACAGAGCTCATCTTTTCATCCAGAAAGATACAGAGTATGCGGGTTGTCCCATCAACATACCACTATGTAAACAGAAAGTATAGATATACACACAAATTCATGGAGTAAATATTTTGCTTCAAATGCTGTGGTCTGTGGGATTCCTTTGGAAAACATGATAAATTAATGTATTTCTTATTCTCTGTTATTTAGGAAATGATGGTGGCAAGATATGTCATTTTGGTACAAACACTTTTCATGTGACTCTCATCTGCGGTTGTCTTAACAAATGAATGCTCCACTTGAGAATACTAAGAACGACTGTATAGAAACTTTGGAATAAATTTTAACTTATGAACTATATTGACAAACTGTACTCATTCACTGTGTACACTACACCAGTTGTTTGTGAATAGAACGCTAATTAGAATGTAAAACTTGACTTTAGAGAGATGGCTTACCAGTTCATAGTGCTTGCTGTTCTTTCAGGGGACCCAAACTGAATTTCCACCGCTTATGATGGGCAGCTCACAACCATTTGTAACTTCAACTCTAAGGATCCAAGACAACACCATTTTTTGGACTCCATAGGAACTGAAATAGGAACTGAAATTACGTACACATGCCTACACAAACACACACACACACACACACACACACACACACACACACACACACACACATATCCATATACTATATACATATATAATTTAAAATAATAAAATAAACCTTTAAAATTAACATAATTTGTGTTGCCTTATGAAGGAAGACATTATTTTTTGTGTATTTGTGTCATGTAGATGTAGGTAGATGTTTATGTGCTTGTGTGTGTGTGTGTGTGTGTGTGTGTGTGTGTGTGAGAGAGAGAGAGAGAGAGAGAGAGAGAGAGAGAGAGAGAGAGAGAGAGAGAGAGAGAGAGAGAGAAAGAGGAACACAAGCAAAGGCCAATTTGGGGTATCTTCCTCTATTGTTCTGCACTGTCAATTGCTTTGATTGGGGTTTATTCTTTCATTGTTAGACAAGTTCTCTCACTGAATCTAGAGCTTATTGTTTTAGCTAGAGTGGCTGGCCACTGAGTGCCTAGAATTCCTCTGTCTTTTCCCAAGACCCTCAGCATGCATATTACAGGCGTTCACAGAATCATCTTCCCTTGCTCTCAATTTTTTAAAACTTTATTTTGAAATGGGCTTCTCTGCTTAGTCCTGGCTTTCCAAAACTTGATTTGTTGCCTGGGCTGGTTTTGACTTCAGAGATCTACCTTCCTCTGTTTTCTGGGATTAAAGACATGGTCCATCATGCTTGACAGAAAAAAAATAATTTTACACAATGTGTAGAGCATTAGCTTAGCATTGTGTAATACAAATTTAAGTTATATTAAATTAATGAACACCTTGAAAAAACATTGAGTATGCACTGAAGAGGGTTATAACATGAAGAAAATATTCCTAGCATGGAAGAAAAATGAACACAAATCATAAAGAAAAAGAAAACACAATACAAAATGTGGCAAATTAAATAAGTGCACAATTAATACAAAAGAGAATCCAGTTGCTAAAGATAAATTTCATAACAATGAAAAACAACACAACAAAGGAAAATAGTGAGTTTTAATATGCCAATCAGAAGGCTCAACTAGGATAAGAGGCATTTAAGAGATGAGTAACAAAGTAAAAACTACAACATACATTAAAAAAGTTAGGAGAGAAGGAGTGAAAGTCAGACTGAGATAACAAGTACATGTCGTGAACTGGTAAATTCAAAGCTGATATAACCTTCATAAAATTAAACTAATGTAACTACTCTGGTTAAGATCAATGATGGATGGCATTTATTGAAAACTTTGTGTAATGTGACAGGATGAAATGTGACATATATAATATTTTAATATGTGTAATATGTAGCATAAAGTATTTGTATTTCTATATGTATATATTTCAGTCATGAATTATAAGCAGTTAGTTGGCACATAACATTGTAAATATTACACATACATGACAGGAAATTTCTGACTATGTAGGTAATCTAGTTAGTCATTAACTATTTTCTTTTTTCATTTTTGTATTTTTATGTTTTTTTCCGGGAATCTACTACTTATCTACATGCCCAGTTGTAGTTTTATTTCAAAATATATACTTTTCCAATATTTTATCTTGCTATATAACATAATTGTGTGTACAAGCATATGCATAGATTCACAGATATTTACTCTTACACACACACACACACACACACACACACACACACACACACACACATTTATATAGTAGATATAAACATTTTTAATCCCATGTGGGAGATGTGAAACAGATTGGTGTGAGGGTGTGCTGTTATTGTCTATTGGAAACAGACTTATGAGAGAACTTGTCCTAAGACAGGTTTGTCCACTAAAAGAGAAATTGCTTCTTGTGGGGGCATGGTCTTTGCCAACTGATAAGCATCCTAGTATGGACTCTGAGAGGACATATATATATCAAACAAGGGGCTGGGCATTTGCTTCAGAGAATGACTTGAGGTTCTAGGCTCTAGTTGCTGCTCAGGATTTCTGCTGCTGCAGTTGCAGTTTACTTTGCTGAATTGCTGGTTTGCTGTGTTAATGGATCTGCTGAAATCCTGCTGATTATGCCAGTAGAAGCACTCCATGGAACTGAGTCTAAAATGTCTACTTCTCCTATTCCCATTAACCTCTTTTCTCTCCTATCTAGGGTAGATGGGTTCAAAGAGGGATATAAGTATTAAAGTACCCCCAAATCAAGTAGGTTTGAAAATGCTCAAAACTTACAATTGTTGCCCAATGTTGCTTGGGCATAATGGGCAAAGAGGAAAATACAGGTTTTAAGGACATAAAGATATTGTTTCAGAGTGTCAGCAATATGGCAGCTTCTACTGCAGGGTTCTTTACTGCCTTGTAGCCAGGTGGAATTTTCTGTTTTTGCATTGTCTTTGTCATGTATTTCTTTTTTTTTTTTTAGAATTGGAAGAAAGGATGATGAGATACAAAAACAGGAGGTGTCACTAAATTCTATAGTTCTGAAAAAGATTTCAGAGATGGCAGTACAACATGACAGCTTACAGATGGAGCACTTTGGAAGAAAATAGCACCACTGATAAATGGAAAAAATAGTCTTCAAATTCCATAATAACTAAAAATGGGAGTTCTCTGCTATTGCTGCCCTGCTCCATCTGCCAGGTCTTCAGAGCATCTGTGTGCAGAAAGAGGAAGTGAAGGATTGGAATATGGAGAGGGCAAAAGTGTTTCAAAAGAACAGGAAGTCGGACAGGATAAAAGGCCTTAGGAAGCAAGTGTGCCACTACAGGAATTCTCAAGCATTACACAGACATCATCAGCTTTCCCAATCTTTGTGCAACATATCCCTGCTAATAATGGTGGTGAGGCTTATCGTGAGATGGCATGGCATGCAGTAGCTACGCTAGATTTAAAGCATTTTTAAAAGCCTATTTTATGGTGTGTAATGCATTTGTCTTTCAATAAACAAATGTTAAGTAGCTGAACTATGCTGCATAGACTTATTCCCCAAGATTTGAAGGGATTGGTGTCAGCTATGTTAGAAGCTGCTCAACAGTTACCGTGGTTATCATGGCGGAGAACCAAAGCCACAAAAATAGAACAACAAAGGTAACTAGGGGGATAAATGTAATTAAATATCAATTGTTTGGTAAAGGGCATTATTCTGACTTAGGAAAACAAATTTGATCTGAAGATGTAGTAATTTAACAATGTTGTATTAGAGCCTTAAGAGCTTGGGGCATGGTTGCTGAGTCTGGTAAAAACAACCACTTCATTTACTAAGGTAATTCAAGGCTGTGGAGAAAGATTCACTGAATTCTTACAGAGATTGGATTCAGCTATAGATAATGCTATACCAGACCCTGAGACCAGACAGGCATTGACCCAGATCATAGAATATGAGAATAAAACCATTAAAAGCACGAGAATCCCCATGAGATGGATGGGTGAGAGATGACTAATATTGTCTTTCAGGAGTATCAAGCCTATATTATAGGACAAGCCATAGATAGAGGTTTCAGATATCAACACACCCAAGTGATTTAATTTTGGTAAATTTGACAATTTAAAAAGAAATTTTAAGGTTAAAAATCCAGATCTCAAAACAACAGGTGCATTTGGGGAATTTGGGATTACTGGAAAATGTGTGTTCTGGCAAACAATGGTTAATAATCAGAGAACCAAATTAATGGTACAAATGAACAGTGTTAAAATACAAGGTTTAGTGGATGCAGAAGCAGATGTCATGATCCTTTCCCAAAAGTCTTGGAATCCAGATTGGCCACTTAAGAAGGTTTATATAGTTTTAGAAACTGGTAAATTATCTAAAATAAGACAAAATATATGATGGATTAAATGTGTTGGGCTAGAAAACCAAACAAGGAAGTTGAGACACTATGTGGCTGACATGCCCATAAATTTATGGGGAAGGGGTCTTTTACAACAATGGGGTCTGCAAATTAATATTGCTACAATTACAGAGACAGACAATGATGAAATTAGGGGTGAAATGTTAGATGCTCTTGAGGAAGGTATTGATATATGAAATAAAAAAACGATCACAAACTTCGCCTATTGTCCAAACACAGAACTTCACAGGTATTGAGTTCTCAAATGTATAAATGTATAAATGGATCCCACTGCTGACATACCAACAGTCTTGCTCCTAAAATATTTATCAAATAGACCTGTGGGGAAAGAGCAGTGGTTCATAACAAAATAAAAATTACAGGCACTTGAACAACTGGTACAAGAGCAGCCAGAAGCTCATCCTATAGAAGGATATACCAGCCCATGGAATTCACCTGTGTTTGTTGTAAAGGAGAAATCAGGAAAATGGAGGGTGGTAACAGATTTAAGAGCAGTGAGTAGAATAATTGAACCAATGGGTCTATTACAACTTGGAATTCCTTTACCTTCATTACCTAGGTTATAGCCTGTAATAGTAATTGATTTAAAATATTGTTTGTTTTTTTTCACAATACTCTTGCATGAGAAGGATAGAGAAAGGTTTGCTTTCTCAGTACCTACATTGACCAATAGAAGTCCAATAAAGATACCATTGGAAGGTACTTCCACAGGGAATATTAAATAGTCCGACTTTATGTCAATCCTTTGTATAACAAGCATTAGAAAGCCATGAGGAGCAAGCCATAGCATTACTACAAATAAGATTTAGTTGTTTAAGGTCTAAAACTATGTTTTTAGGTTGATTAATGTAAGTTATAAGAAAGTGATTTAGGAAAACTTTGGACACCAGGATAGGTATTATTAGGATAGGATAAATAGTGGAATGCTTTCTCCAAGATTGTCAAACACAAATGGACATAAATCTTTGTGTATATTTACATTTATATGTGTATCTAATAAACCTACATATTTGTGGTTTTTTAATATGAACATACAGGTTTTGGCATAATACATGGTCACTTTCCCCCCACATTTATAATGTAGTTAAAGGGAAAGTTTTAAGCTCATTTATGTTGTTAAGAGCATTTGGTTTTAAGGAAGTTCCCAAATTTTATAAACAGGTGGATTGTAGTTTTTTTTTTAAATTTCTGAATTTAATGTATTTTAGTAAATAGACTATAATAAAATCATTCCTTTATTTTGTAGATAAGGAAATCTATTAGAAAACCTCAGTATTGCTGACCTGGTCAATTATTATAATCAAACTCCTCCTTTGAAACTGTTCATGAATACATGCTATCTCATCAAAAGCATCACGTCTTTCAAACTTAACTATGACCAATTTCATTAACTTCTACCAAACGCTTTCAGTCATCCCACATTCACCCAATCTCATTCATTCTTCCCTTTATTGTATTTTAAAACATGCTCATACGTCCATACAATCTCTCTTAATGACTTTCCTCTCTCTAAATTATTAGATGTTAAACAATAAACTTGCATGATATTTTAATCCTAATTAAAGTTATTGAGTCACTTACCGGAAAAATGTATAAATGCATGAGTGGGACTTTTAGACTAAGGTTCCACTGTTAGAAGAAGAGAATGAGAAAGAGAAGTTAGGTGTTAAAGAAACTAACATTATGTAAATTTATGAAACTGCCAGGCAATCCAAAAGTAACAATATTAAAAATAAAATCTCCGATTCTTTCTGAAAAACATTTCCCTTCAGATTCAATATAGGGCATTAAATAAAATCCAGTTATGTAAATATATATATATATATATATATATATATATATATATATATATATATATATATGTCTTCGTTGTCATTTTTCCAGAACTTCTCAGCCTTTTTATTGGAATTCTTTATGATGAAAAATTGAAACTTATGCATCAAAGATTTCTTCATAGCCCTCACATTATTTCTAATCTAATGTATTACTGAGTGGATCTAGAACTCCCTCAACACAGTTGAGTTACAAAAATATTTACATCATGACCTAATACTTTATTTATATTATTATTCATGTCATTAACCCCAGATTGCCTTTTTAACTCCCTGCTCTAATGTGTGCACCTCATTGTCTTGGTGAATGTTGTAGGGATAACTAGAAATACAAATGGACTGTGTATAACATGTCATTTGTGTACTCTTGTGTATCAGAGAATTTCATTTTCTGAGTAACTGACAGCATATATTTTCTTTTCTTTTCTTCCTTTCTTTCTTTTTTCTGTTTTCTTTTTTTTCTTTCTTTTTTCCCCCACATTAACTAAGAACCTCAGGAAATGCTTTTCCTAAGGAGTGAATTTTTTGTAAAAGTTTACTCCAGTAAACTTTAGAGGGAACACATACAAGTGACAGGTGGAATATAATCAGAGACACTCCAAAAGACAGGTCATTCTAAGAAGCCTCTGACTGAGAAATGCATTTTGGCAAAACTAACTTTGAAACCAAAGATGTGTTTGACCTGTGGCTTCTAATGTCACAGCATATGCCATGGGCCAAATTTATGATCCTCAAAGTAAGTATCAAGATTATCAACAGCAATCATAACTCTGTGTGGTAGGACTTTGTCTTGAAGTTCAACAGTAAAATTTCCACAAAGAATTTTCTTTATAATTTTTCTCCATTTTTCAATCACATGTACAAGTATAATGAAATTTACCAACAGGCCCAGATCTATCTTATGAAGTGTTATATACCTAGACTGTATCTATCCCCTTCTTCCTTGCTCCCTTCCTCCCTCTTCCTCTTCCCACCCCACCCGACCCCATGCCCCCCATACAGCTACCCAAGCTTATGAAGACAAATTGGAGTGACTTTGAATGGCAGTTGCAGACCATTAGGAACTGCCATATGAATGCTGGGAATTGTACCTGTGTCCTCTGCAACACTAGGGCGAAATTCTAGCCCATGAGACTTCTCACTATTCTCCACATTCTTCTTTTAATTATCACCATATCAAATTAAGAGACAAGCTTATAGCAACCTTGAAATTTTTGGTTTTGGTTCATACAATTACATTGAGTATTGGGTAGTCTTATAGCCCTCAAACATGTGAAAATTTGGCTTGATTATTTTAAAATCATTATCAAAATCATTATCAATTAGGTAGACTATAAGTAGTGATGAGACTGGCATATGATCAGATGTTCTTCAATTACCTTACCCACACAGCTACTTAATGTCTTGAAATTCATTCCCTTTCTATATGACGTTTGCATTTGATTTGTTCTTTCCTGCAATATTATTTACTATAGTGAAAACTTAAGGCTCACTTACCTTACAGACTACCATAAGATTAAATTGAAAATGCTCACCTGACTCAATCTTGATACCAGATTTATGACATCCATCACCACAGTTCATTTGGATACATGGGAAGTACACAGCTAGGCTGAGATTAAAGCTTGTAACTTTATAACCTTATCTCCATACAAAAATATTGGAATTTATTCTTCTCTCATGTATGGTATCTATCCCTCATGCTCTCCTCCCTTTTCCTTTCTCCATCCTGCCTTCCCATTCTCCATTCACTCCTCATCTCTTTTTCTTCAGATAATGTCAAGCCTTCCATTGATAGTAACCAAATACAGCATATCAAACTATAGTAAGATGAGGCACCCTACCTCATATTCAGGCTGCATAAAGCAACCCAGTATGAAGAAACGGTACCAAAAGCAGTCAGAATAGTCATAAATATCCCTACTACCATATTAGGGGTCCCACAAGAAGGACTAGATACACAGTCATAATCTACATGGAGAGAGTCTAGGTCTAGACCCATGCAGGTTCCCTGATTTTTCTTTTGATATTTGTGAGATTCTATAAGTCTAGGTAGTTGATACTGTGGGATTCCCTGTGGTGACTTCATCTCCTATGGAGCTTACAATTCTTCATTCCCCTCTTCCTAAG
Source organism: Acomys minous (assembly GCF_964271855.1). NCBI lineage: Eukaryota > Metazoa > Chordata > Mammalia > Rodentia > Muridae > Acomys > Acomys minous. Next base: position 82,591,833 of record NC_140484.1, read on the forward strand.
GATACACTTGACCTCCTCCTCATGTTTGGCTGTGGTTCTCTGCATTTGTTTCCATAAGTTTTGTATGAAATGTCTCTGAGTGTTATAAATGACAAAAGCTCTCTAGCTTCATTTTTTCATTCTGGAAATATGCATCAAACATAATCTTTATAGTAAAATCATTTGTCATTAAAAATAGTTTTTACTTATTGGTTTTGCTTACCAAGCCCATAAGACTTAATGACAGTAACAATGAATGGGAAGAATGTAAGAATACTTTTTCTAGTGCGTGGGAGAGCTTATTATGTTTTTGGAAAATTTTAAGGGCAAGAATGAAAATAAGTGGTATCTGAATAAGGAAAGTTTGAACTTTAGGATAGTAAAGAGGGAAAAGCCACAGTGAGAAAAAGTAGTGGACACATAGTAAGTTAATAAATTGAAAATCTATGTTCTCTGTAGGCTACCATAGAGGTACTCTGAAAGACTCCACCCAACAGGGGATCAAAGCAGATGCTGAGACTCAGCCAAACTTTGGAGGTGAGGCACAGGGAGTCTTATGCAAGAGTTGGAGGATAGAAGGACCTGGATGGCACAGGAGATCTACAGGGAGACCAATGATGCCAACAAATCTGGGTGGGGGAGGTGTTGCCAAGACTGATGCAAAAACCAAGGACCAGGCATGGGGAAGTCCTAGAGTCTCTGCTCAGATGTAGTAGATAACGAGCCCAGTCTCCTTCATTATCCCATAATATGAGGAGTAGGGGTTACTTCTGACATGGACTCTTGTGTCTGCTTATTGATCACTTCCTCCTAATGTGGTGGCCTTGGCAAAAAACAGAGGAAGAGGTTACAGGAAGTTCAGATAAGACTTGATATGCTGGGGTTAGATAATAGGGAAGGAGGACTCCCCCTCTCTGAGGACTAGAAGAGGGGGCATAAGAGAGGGAGGATGGAACTGGGAGATGATGAAGGAAGGGCAACAGTTGGGATGTAAAGTGAACAAAGTGAAAATAAAAATAAAAATAAAATCTATGTTCACATATAATTAACTCTATATATCCTTCCTGCTTCATGCTTTGTTTTCTTATGTTTGTTTTTTGTTTTTTTTTCTTATTGTAATGTTTCAGTTATTTTTCTTGGGTTGATAATCATATAAACTGTTGTTCAATTAAATTGCCTCAACCTTAGTAATATAAGCTGCTTTCAGGCTCATTTCACCAAGATCCAGTTCCTCAGTTTATCCCCAGCTGTGCAGCAGAACATCCATGGCAACCTTCCACATCCTCCATCCCATCTCTATGTATCCCACTGATGTTTCCCTTCTAGCCATTTCTCACCAATTTGTTGATTTGTCCCAGACTCCCAACCCCAGAATACACTACATGCTAATGTTACTCCACCCAGTAGGATGAAGGTGGACCCTTACCACCATCTACCACTCCTGAGGTCCAATAACCCAGTCTCATCCCCATCTCTGTACAAGACAACCTGCCGTGGTCTCTCTTTACTTTCTGACCCATTCCCAAGGTATCACAAAGACTTTCTCCATGATATTTTCTTCCCTATCTCATCCAAGTATCTGAGCCTACAATACCAGCAAGTATTTCCTGTGAATACATCAGCAGAGCAGGCCAGTAAAACAAGCAGTAGAAAATAATCACACTCTCCAAAAATCCAAAAAGAAAATCAAAACCATGAAACAAACCACCCACACAATGAAGAAAAATCAAGAGACTAGCATCTAGAACTATAATCATCTCAAACCCAGATTCCTAAACTCCAGCATAAAAACATAATCAATAACATCTAGGGAAAAGATATTACATCTCTACCAAAGCCTAGCAGTGTTAGAATATTCTAGCATAAATGAAACACAAGAAACAAGACCTTAACAACAATGAAATAAAGATAGTAGAGGTCCTCAAAAATGAAATAAATAATTTTCTTACCAATATCCAAGAAAACACAAACAGTGGAAGGAAGACCTTCCTAAAAACATCAGTAGACTCACTAAAGAAAACACAAACTATAGAAATCCCAGAAATGAAAATTAGAGGAATTTGAATAAGAATTATAGGAAAAAGCTATACCAAAAGAATACAGGACATAGAAGAGAGAATAACAGGCATTTAAGATATAATAGAAAAATTTGGTACAATATGCAAAGAAAATGCTGAATGTAAAAGAACATTCTTGGCACAAAACAGGCAGAAAATATAAGCCATTATGAAAAGACCAAACTTAACACAATATAAACAAAAGAAGAAGAATCATAGTGGAAAGTTCCAGAAAGTATTTTCAACAAAATTATGAAAGAATTTTCCTAACCTAAAGAGGTATATGTCTCTCGGCCATTCGATATTCCTGTGTTGAATATTCTCTGTTTAGTTCTGAGCCCCATTTCTCAATTGGTTTATTTAGTTTGGTGGTGTTCAATTTCTTGAGTTCTTTATATATTTTGGATATTAGACTTTTGTCAAATGTACAGTTGGTGAAGATCTTTTCCCAGTCTCTAGGCTGTTGCTTTGTTCTGTTGACAGTGTCTCCTGCCTTACAGAAGCTTCTCAGCCCCATGAGGTCCCATTTATTAATTGTTGACCTTAATGCCTGGGCTGCTGGTGTTCTGTTCAGGAAGTTGTCTCCTGCACCAATGTATTCCAGGCTCTTCCCCACTTTTTCTTCTAACTGGTTTAGTGTCTCTGATTTTATGTTGAGGTCTTTAATCCACATGGATTTGAGTATTGTGCATGGTGACAAAAATAGATCTAATTGAATTTTCTACATGTAGACATCCAGTTGGACCAGCATCATTTGTTGAAGATGCTATCTTTTTTCCATTGAATAGATTTGGCTTTTTTTTTTTTGTCAAAAATCAAGTGACTATATGTGTGTGGATTCTTTTCTGGGTGTTCGATTCAATTCCATGGATCAACCAGCCTATTGCTATGCCAGTATCATGCTGGGCCCAGGGGTTCTGCTCAAGCTATGGCACCAGCCAAGGACTATACATGCAGTAAACATCGAACCCCTACCCAGATCAAGCAAATGGACAGGACATTCTCCAAAGTTGAGTGAAGACTGGTGACTGACTTTCACATGAACTCTAGTGCCCCATATTTGACCACATTCCCTTAATGGGGAGGCCTGGGGGCACTCACAGGAAGGATAGCAGGCTACCAAGAAGAGACTTGATACCCTATGAGCATATCCAGGGGGAGTTTATCCCCCTCAGTCACAGTCATAGGGGAGGGGAGTAGGGGGAAAGCGGGAGGGAGGGAGAAATCGGAGGATATGAGGGATGGGATAACTATTGATATGTAATATCAATGAAATAATAAAAAAGTTAAAAAACAGTAGCTTCCCATATTGAGGGACTAGGCATCCAGTTGGCCAATGCCTTATTGGCCTTATGCCTTATTATTTTAAAAAGTTGTGTTTGGTTCCTTGATATGGCTAGGCTTTCCTCCAATTTGTATGTTTCTACTTCATTTTTGATGCCTTCTTAAACATTTTGGATGAAAAAAATTTATTTTCTTCTGAAAAAAAAAGAAGCATGTGTCTATTAAGGTACAAAAAATACACAAATCACTGACTGGACAAGGAAAAAGAGTACCCTCATCCACCTAATAATCAAAACATTGAACACTCAAAATAAAGAAAAATATTAAAAGATTCCAAGGAAAAGACCAAGTAACATAAAGACAGGCCTATTAGAATTACATCTTTATTCAAGGCCCAAACAGAAGTTCTGCTGATCACAGATGCCAGCCCAGACTCCACTCTTAAAAGTTTCAATCACCATAAATGGAGAAAATAAGATCTTTCATGATACAGCTGTATTTAAACAATATCTATCTCTAAATTAACCCTACAGAAGATGCTAGATGGAAGACTCTGATCTAAGGACATAAACTACTACCCTGGAAGTAATTTCCCACTACCTAAATCACAAGAAAGGAAGCACACACATACCACCACCATCAACAGCAAAAACATTTCCACCACTAACAATAAAATAACTGGAATCAACATTCATCAATCATTGTTATCTTTCAGTATCAATGATCTAAATTCCCAAATAAAAAATACAGACTTACAGAATGGATATAAATATACTTATCTTCCTGTTGCATATCTCAACTTCAAAGGTAGACATTACCTTGGGTTAAGGTTTGTAAAAAGACATTCCAAGAAAATGGACCCAAGAAGTAAGATGCTATAGCCATTCTAGTATCTAAGAAAATAAACCAAAAATGAAAATTAATCAAAAGAGATAAGGAAGGACACTATATACCCATCAAAGAAAAAAGTCTACCAAGGTAGCATTTTAATGAACATATATGCCACAAACTCATGGTTACCCACTGTTGTAAAAGAAATACACCTTCACACACTAATAGTGAGAGACAACAAAAATTCACTTTCACCACAAAACAGGTCATTTAGACAAAATCTAAATGGAGACTATCTAGAGATTAGCAGATATTATAAACCAAATGGACTTGGCAAATATTTACATAACATTACACCGAAATATAAAATAATATACTTTTATCTAATTTCTGCACGGGAAACTCTTGAAAACTGACCACATAATCAACACAAAACAGATATCATCAGATAGAAGAAAGCTGAAATAACTTCCTGCATCTTTTGTAATTTATAGTAAACCTGGTATTTATGCTCTAAGCCTCTTACAATACCATATGTCATTTGGGCCTTTATATTACTGTAATAGGATTCATTGTATTTGATGATTTTTATAACTTTTGATTACATTGATGTCTAATTCCATTCAGGCAAATGTGACTTTATTTTTCAATGAAAGTTTGATATGAGGTAATTTCTATGTGTCTAACACATTAGTAGTCCACTTTAAACATTTAAAAAATATACATACCTGTATGATTTCTTCTGAAGGACCATGGTAGATTGTCTTTATATACAATTTACACTTATATTTTTTTATTTCTTAAATCTAGCATATCTTTCTAGATAATCTTTCATAATTCTTCATCCTGTAGGTATATTACAAAATTGTTCTGTTTTCAGATTTTTTATATGAAGTTTTACAAAATTCTCCTCTAGGCTAGTGTAATAGTAAAATAAAAGAAACTGACCCTTGATAAGTTTATACAAGAATAGGCCTAATTTGTTTCAAAGAGTATGAATAATTCTTATCTCATAAATAAAGACCTATCCTCTCTATTTATTGACTATCAGAGGAAATAGTTATTAAAAATGAACATATGAGTATTGTCTTAACCAATCCTTTAGAAAAGTTTCACAAGGGAATAAATTGTTTTTCCACCATATTAATTCAGAAGAGCACAAAAAGTCACAATCATGTAATATATATCACAATCATGTAATATAGCCTGCTTATCCTTTCTCTCAGTGCAACCAGGCATCCCCACCAAGGGGAAATGGAGAAATATGGGGCACTAGAGTTCATGTCAGAGTCAGTCCCCACTCTCCACACACTGTAGTGTTCTGTCCACTGGCTAGATCTGAATAGGAGTTCAATGTTTACTGCATGTACTGTCCTTGCTTGGTACAGTAGTTAGAGCAGACCCCCATGGGTCCCTAGTCACATGTCATGAAGTACTTGTAGGTTTCTAGGACCCTGTGGATCCTTCTATGTCCCCATTCTCCCACACTTCTCTCACCTAGAGTACCAATAGGAAATCCTCACATTTATATCAATCTCCTGGTAAGTGAAGTCTTTCATTGGCCATTCTTTTTGCACTAGTATTCAATTATGAGTGAGTATATACTATGTGAGTCTTTCTGCTTCTGGGTTAACTCACTTATTATGATCATTTCTAGTTCCATCCATCTGTTAGAAAATGTTGGGATTTCCTTGTTTTTAATAGCTGAATAGTATTCCATAGTATAAATGTACTACAGTTTCGTTATCTATTCATTGGCTGAGGGACATTAAGGCTGTTTCTAGGTTCTGGCTATTATGAAGAAGGCCACTATAAACATGGTTGAACATAAGTAATTGTTGTGTGGGGGAGAAATTTCTGGGTCTATTCCAAGGAGTGGAATACCTGGGTCTTGAGGAAACTCTATTCCCAGTTTTCTGAGAAAGCCCAAGATAGATTTCCTAAGTGGTTGTACAAGTATACATTCTCACCAGCAATGAAGGAGTGTGTCCCTTTCTTCACATCCTTGCCAGCATGTGGTGTCACTTGAGTTTTTGATCTTATCCATTCTGATGAGTGTAAGATGGAATATCAGAGTCATTTTGATTTGCATTTCTCTGATAACTAAGGATGTTGAGCAATTCTTTAAGTGTTTTTTTCAGCTATACTATATTCCTCTGTTGAGAATTCTCTGTTTAGTTCTGAGCCCCATTTCTTAATTGGGTTATTTGGTTTGGTGGTGTTTAATTACTTGAGTTCTTTATATATTTTGGATTTTAGACCTTTGTCAGATGTACGATTGATGATCATCTTCTCCCAATCTGTAGGCTGTCACTTCATTCTCTTGACAGTGTCTCCTGCCTTACGGAAGCTTCTTAGCCTCATGAGGTCACACCCATTAATTGTTGACCCTAAGGCCTTGGCTTTGGGTGTTCTGTTCATGAAGTTGTCTCCTGTGCCATTGTGTCCCAGACTCTTTCCTCCTATTACTTCTAACATATTTACTGTCTCTAGTTTTATGTTGTGGTATTTAATCCCCTTGGACATGAGTTTTGTGCATGATGATAATATGGGTCTACTTGCATTTTTCTATATATAGACATCCAGTTAGACTAGCACCATTTGTTGAAGATGCTATCCTTTTTCCATTGAATAGATTTGGCCATCAAGTGACCATATGTGTGTGGATTCATTTCTGGGTCTTCTACTCAATTACATTGATCAACCAGCCTATTGCTGTGCCAATATCATGCTGTTTTAATTACTGTTGCTTTATAGTACATCTTGAGATTGGTTATGGAGATTCCTTTGGAGGACCTTTTATCATACAGCATTGTTTTAGCTATTCTGTTTTTTTGCTTTTCCATATGAAGTTGAGAATTGATCTTTCAATATCTTATTTGAAATGTGTAGGTATTTTGATAAGGATTGCATTGAATCTGTAAATTGCTTTTGGTAAGCTGTCCACTTTCACTATGTTAAATCTTCTGATCCATGAACAAGGGAGATCTTTCCATCTTCTGATGTCATCTATCACTTTTTTCAGAGATTTGAAGGTTTTTTTTTCAAACAAGTCCTTCATTTGTTTGGTTAGAGTTACTAGATATTTTATATAGCTTATGGTTATCGTGAAGGGTGCAATTTTCTTAATTTCTTCCTCTGCATGATTGAAATATGTATAAAAGAAGGATACTGACTTTTTGGATTTGATTTCGTATCCGGTCACTTTGCTGAAGGTGTTTATCCACTGTAGGAGTTTTCTGGTGCAATTTTGGGCGTCTCTTATGGACACTATCATATCATCTGCAAAAAAGGGATAATTTTACTTCCTCCTTTCCCATTTGCTCTCCTTTTGTTGTCTTATTGCTCTAGCTAGGACTTCAAGAACTATATTGAAGAGATATGGAGAAAGTGGGTAGCCTTGCCTGGTCCTCAGTTTTATTTTATTTTTATTTATTTTTATTTTTTCCTTTTTAAATTAATTTATTCTTGTTACATCTCAATGGTTATCCCATCCCCTGTATCCTCCCATTCTTCCCTCCCTCCCATTTTCCCCTTATTCCCCTCCCCTATGACTGTTCCTGAGGGGGATTACCTCCCCCTGTATATGCTCATAGGGTATCAAGTCTCTTCTTGGTAACCTGCTGTCCTTTCTCTGAGTGCCACCAGGTCTCCCCCTCCAGGGGACATGCACAAATCAAAACAACTCTGAGATTCCATCTTACACTCATCAGAACAGCTAAGATAAAAAATTTAAGTGACACCACATGCTGGCGAGGATGTGGACAGAGAGGAACACTCCTTCATTGCTGGTGGGAATGCAAACTAGTACAGACACTTTGGAAATCTATCTGGTGCTATCTCAGAAAAATGGGAATACGGCCTCCTCAAGACCCAGCTATTCCACTCCTGGTCCTCAATTTTATAGAAACTTCCTTGAGTATCTCTCCATTTAATTTGATGTTGGCTATTGGCTTGTTGTATATAACCTTTATTATTTTTAATATGTGCCTTGCATCCCTGATCTCTCCAAAACCTTAAATATGAATGAGTTTTTTATTTTTGTGCTTTTTATGCACCTAAGAAGGCAATCATGTGGGTTTTTTCTTCCAGTTTGTTTATATGGTAGATTACATTGATGGAATTCAATATATTAAGCCATCCCTGCATGCCTGGAATAAAGCCTACCTGGTCATGGTGTATGATATCTTTGATATGTTCTTGTATTCAGTTTGCCAGTATTTTATTCAGTATTTTTGCATCAATGTTCATCAGAGAAATTGGTCTGAAATTCTCTTCTTTGTGAGGTTTAGGTATCAAAGTGACTGTGGCCTCAGAATGAATTTGGTAATGTTCTATTCATTTCTATCTTTGGGAGTAAGTTGAAGAGTATCCATATTAGCTCCTCTTTGACAGTCTGGTAGAATTCCGTACTGATACCATCTGGCCCTGGACTCTTTTTTGGTTCGGAGACTATTAATGATTCTTCTATGTTGTAGGGAAATGGGATTATTTAGTTTGTTTATCTGATCTTGATTCAATTTTGGCTAGTGGAATTGATCAATAAAATTGTCCACTTCACTTAGATTTTCAAATTTTGTGGCAAATAAACCTTTGAAGTGGGATAGTATGATTCTTTGTATTTCTTCAATGTCTCTTGTTATGTGCCTCTTTTCATTTCTGATTTTGTTGATTTGGATAGTGTCTCACTGCCTTTTAGTTAGTTTGGCTAATGGTTTGTCTATCTTGTTGATTTTCTCAAAGAACCACCTCCTGGTTTTGTTGATTCTGTGAATTGTTCTGTTTGTTTCTAATTTGTTGATTTCAGCACTCAGTTTGATTATTTCCAGCCATTTACACCTTTTGGCTGTTTCTGCTTTTTTTCCCTAGAACTTCCAGAAGTGTTGTTAAGTTCCTTATATGAGATGTTTCCAATTTTTTTATAAAGGTTCTTAGTGATATGAATTTTTCTCCTAGCACTGCTTTCAATGTGTTCCACAAATTTGGGTATTTTTTTTCTTTTATTTTCACTGAATTTTAGGAAGCCTTTAGTTTCTTTCTTTCTTTCTTTCTTTCTTTCTTTCTTTCTTTCTTTCTTTCCTGACTCAGATGTCATTAAATAGAAAGTTGTTTAGTTTCCATGTGTGTGTAGACTTTTGTTATTTCTGTTGTTGTTGAAGTCCAGTTTTAGACTATAGTGATCTGATAGGATATGAGGTATTATTTCAATCTTCTTGAAACTTGAGTCTTGCTTTGTGACCTACTATATGATCAATTTTTGAGAAGGTTCCATGGGATACTAAGAAGAAGGTATAATCCTTTGTGTTTGGGTGAAAGTTTCAGATAGCACAACTGTAGTAGTTCAGTCCCTCTGACTTGGGGACACAGGTTAGTTTTTGGTCCTGACTCCTCAGAGCTGTCCAGCCTCTCTCAAGAGCATGGGAGTCCCTACTGGGCTGTGTAGGTGGCTAGGATGGGCTCTATCTGCCCAATTGTGCAGGGAGGCACCACTGTGGATGGTAGGTATGTTCCTGCCCTGTTGTATTCAGACCTAAAGAGGCCAGAAAAAGGCATGGATCTACTGAGAAAGAAGTTAGACAGTTGTTAGTAGAAACATTGGTGCTAGAATTTGAACCTAGGTTTTCTAGAAGAGCAGAGAATGCAATTAACCACTGATATATCTCTTTACCATTCTTCTGTTTGCTGTTTAAATATTACTGCATATATCACTTGAAATTGAAGTGTACTTGATTTAAAAATTTTTTAATATCTTAACACACATGTCTATGTACATCAAATGATTTAGCATTTAAAAGGTGGATTTCTTATATGTGAGCACATATTTCAATAGGAGATAAAATACTTATTTCAATTCTTTCCAAAATTCATTGCCTGAACTAGAAAATATATTAGCATTCATTCTATGATTGTTATATCACTCATTAATAACAATAAGATATTTAAAGAGCAAGAAAAATATTTTTAATGAAATGCTATTCAATATTTTTAAAACATCAGTTAAACTATTTGTAGTGAAGTTATTATTATTTATTAAAAGCAATTAAAACATGAGACTAATATGTGATGCAGTATCTTGTACAGACATATTTTGATGGAGAAGTGACATTAGTAAATAAACAAAGAAGCATCCTAATGTTCATTTATTCAGAACAAATGTTGAGGTTATACTAAAGAATGAATGTCATGCCAATGTGAGCAAACTGTGAGGTTTTCAATACACTCTGTTTTCATTAGGGATTTGATTACTAACTCAAGCCATCTCATCCAACATAGAAACAGATTATTACCTTTTATCCACTACCATGTAGTGGGTAGGATAGTTCAGTGAGCTTTGGTGTACTTATTGTCATATGCATAGTAGTTATGATAAGAATAGCACCAAGCACAAACATGCCTGGTACTTCAGGATGGCACATTCAAAGTCAGATTAACACCCATAATTATATCTGAACATGACAGTATTGAGATTTAATTACATTTTAGATCTAACTACAACCATTTTTAATGAAGAGGGTTACATTGAGACACATTAACATTCTTAATATTCAGCCTAGAATCAAGAACCCTCATCCCTATGCACAAGTTTGGCATATCTGGAGACATCATTCCTAGCTTATGGCTTTGTTGAAATATTACAAAACTGTTATTTATATAAAAAAAACAACACTTTCCCAGAACTTCTTCCTCCTTTTCTAGCACTGCCATGTCACATTGAGAACACACAGCTGCCTCCTCCCTCCCTGCTGTGAGGATTGTTTTCTCAGGGTAACAGGTACAAAGGCCATGTGTATGTGGATTGCAGATGGCCCACAGAGAGGGCACAAAGTTAAATATTAACTTGTGTTTTTCCTTACCTTCCTATAAGTCAGAAGTGATTATTTCCCTCTGGCATTAATGACACTGAAGTGTTTGTGTTTTCTTTCTGAAAGTTTCCCATAATTCCAAATACCCACAAGTAATTAAAAGTTTCTGGTTTATGTTAAACTTTTCTACAGAGCTATAAATGTCTGACAGAGGTATTAGTGTTTCGAACATCTCTGGGGCAAAGTATGTCCCACATGTAAACAATACAGAATGTGTAGGTCTGTGGATTGCTGGACTCATATTATAGAATATTGTTATTGATCAGACAAATAGTCCATTGGGATGCATGAATTTGTAAGAAAGTTTTTATACTGCAGACTTTCTCCTTTGATTTTTCACAGTCCTCTAAATTGCACAATTATCACAGCTATAATTGGAGATATGGAATGTCAAGTGAACAGTAGAACTAAGAACATTCTTCCCAGAAGTATTAATCAAAGCTGTTACAGAATGTTTATGGACATTTATACAAATGATTTGTAAAATGTGTTTGAAACTAGAAATTCTAAATTGGGGGAAACACTAGCAACACACACTCTATTAATGACTTAAAAATTCATTGGAGAATTTAGTAAAGGAAATTTATCACAGAGAGTAAAGGTGATAAATTAATTTAGTTTTTAAAATACAAAGGGGTATGTAGAAAGGTGCATACATGTACAAGTATATGAGTATTTTACATATAAAAGTATGTAGGCCCTTGGCTCAATCTGGGTAGGGGTTCAAAGTTTATTGCACATATTGTCCTTGGCTGGTGCCGTAGTTTGAGCAGGAACCCTGAGCCCAGATCTTCCTGTTATAATGTTCTTCTTGTAGGTTTCTAGCCAATAGATAGGACATTCTCCACAGCTGAGTGGAGAGTGGAGACTAGTGCCCCATATTTGACCATATCCCCTTGGTGGGGGTGCCTGGTTGCACTGAGAGAAAGGATAAGCAGGCTACCAAGATGAAACTTGATAGTTTATGAGACCATATGGTGGCGGAGGAGATCTCCTTTGGTTACAGACCTAGTGGAGGAGAATAGGGTGAAAGCGGGAGGGAGAGAGGAACAGGAGGACACAAGTGAGAGGAAAACAATTGAGATGTAATCAGAATAAATAAGTTAATTAAAAAACAATAAAAAATTTTCTTTTCACTTCAAAAAATAAAATAAAACCTATACCAAACAAATGTAATACCAATGTTATTATCAGAGAAGTTCAACAGTTGAAATTTAAATTACTTCCAAAGCAACCATTAATTAGCCAATAGCTATAGTTTCTGAAGGTCAACAGATGTACAAAATTATGTCATTCTTGGTGTAAAGGTAATAACACTAAATTCATTAGTCACAGTGACCCATAAATTATATGTTTTCTAGATGGAAGCAGATTACTCTTGTGCAATATCTGAACCAAAGGAACTGAAGGAAATAATTGTTATAATATGGATAATGAAAATAATACTGGAAAAAGAAGTCTTTTTTATATCACTGTCCATGTACAGCATAAGACACCTCATATTTTTTGCTGAATAGTCTATATAAGGTAATATTTTATGTTGAGCATGAGAAAGTGATATTTTGACCTTCATAAGTATTACTCAAATTATATCTTCATCCAGTTATCATTGAAATTCACAGAAATTTCTTTCTCAGTTGAGTATTCATTTTTATTCTTCAGTAGTAGGACAACAGTTCTCATTCTCAGGCACCTGACTATGGCCAATATATTGGTTATTCTCCCTTAAAAATTTCAGACACCATCACAGATTTTGGCTATAAACATTTCCTGCATGATCTCTTTTTATGGTGCAAAAGTTTATATTTAAAATCAATCAGCTGGACTCAGTTTAAATGATCTCAGTCATAATAAGAAGCCAACTGAATATACACCTTCTTCTCTCCTCAATACCTACCAGGGTGTTGACTTTGGCCACATCAATTTCAAAGAGCTTCTTCACGGCCTTTTTGATGTGGTGCTTGTTAGCCTTGACATCTAAAATAAACCGAAGTTGTGTTTTTATCCTCTATTTTCTTCATGGCTGACTGGGTGGTCAAAGGAAATTTTATGATGGCATAGAGGTAAAGTTTGTTTCTTCTGGTTTGACTCTTTTGAGGGTATTTGGGATGCCTACAGGGTTTGGGCCACCAGAAGTTGGCTGTTCTTTTGTCCCCTTGACAGTGTTCTTTGCCTTACAGAAAATTTCTGTTTTTGTGTCTGTGATATCTTTCAGCACTGGTTTCTTCGCTTTTCAGGCCTTCACTTTGGCTTTGGCTTTGGGATTGTCAGGAGCTTCCTTCATTGCTTTCAGCACTATCTTGGTGAAAAGCTCCTCAGCAATCTTTAATGCTAGTTCATGTTATACAGATTGGCAGAGGGGTGTTCTCTGATAGTAACTGTCTCTTGAGTGTGTTCCAGGCTTTTAGTATCTGCTACAGGAATTCCAGATGCTTTGTTGTTATGTCATTTGGTATCCAACAACTTGAGTCAGTGAAGGTTTTTAATCAGCTACAGGAGTTTCCTGATAGAATTTATGTATACTATCATATCATCAGCAAGTAGTGATAATTTTACTTTACTTTACTTTGTCCCTTCCAATTTGTATCCCTTCTTTTTAGTTGTCTTATTGCTATATTTAAAACTTCAATTACTATATTGAAGAGACATGAAGAAAATGGGCAACCTTGTCTTGTTCCTCACAGTGTTGTTATTCTTCTATACTTGCAGACAGAAACTTGATATAACTGTAATCAGAAAGATTTCACCCAGTAATTACTGGAACAGATGCTGAGATCCACAGCCAAACATAGGCAGAGTTTGGGCTGACCTAGGCCCTTTGCACATATTTAACAATTTTTCAACTTGTTCTTCATATGAGACTCCTAACAAGAGGAGCAAGGGCTGCCTCTACTCTTTTGCCTGCCTTTGGGACATTTCCCCATACTGGGATGCCTCTTTTATCCTCACTAGGATATTATATACCTAGTCTTACTGCAGCTTGATATCCAAAGGCTGGTTGATATCCATGGGAGGACTCCCATTTTCTGAAGAGAAAAGCAGTTGTGGTGGGTCAAGGATTGGAAAGAAAAGGAGGGGAAACTGTAGTTGGGATGCAAAGTAAATAATACATACATACATACATACATACATACATACATACATACATATATACATTTTAAAGAAGAAAAGGAAATGAAAAAACCACACACACATTTGTTGCTTTCACTTTGTTGCTTTTTTTGGGGGGGCTTTTCAAGACAGAGTTTTTCTGTGTAACCTTGGCTGTCCTGGACTCTGTTTGTACACCAAGCTGGCTTCCAACTGACAGAGATACCACTGCCTCTGCCTCCCAAGTGCTGGGATTAAAGGTGTGTACCATCAGGCCTGGCTACTTTATTGACTTTTTGATGGATTGATTGAATCTTTTCAAAATGCCTCAGTTAAGCAGATAATTGTTGTTTGACTCAGCATAATGTTGACTAAGGCTATAATTTTTTATTTCACAAGTGTTATTTCAGTTTAGAGAAAGTAGACACTGGTAGCAAATAGGTTCTTTTTGTGGTCCCCAAACTCCATACTCTAAGGAATGCTGACCCTACAACTCTCCTAGAATGAAAAGGAGATTCAGCAATCAGCTAAGGATGTTTTAAGTATTTATGCCTCTAAGGACAGCTCTAAGGTACTTCCTATATATACGATATGTTATACACAGATATACTCTGTTATAAACATGCCTACAGTGTGACCTGCATGTTATCTTGTGGACAGTATGGAGATGACCTTCTCCCTGTACAGTCAAAGGTGAACTCAGTGGTGGTGGATGCCTTTAATCCCAGCACTCAGGAGGCAGAGGCAGGCGGATCGCTGTGAGTTCAAGGCCAACCTGGTCTACAAAGTGAGTGCAGGATAGCCAAGGCTACACAGAGAAACCCTGGCTAGAAAAACAAAACAAAACAAAAAACAAACAAAAGGTCAACTCAAGAAAATGATTTTAGCTTTTTGAGTCATTTTCTGCAACCTGATTTTAAGGAATCAATGGTGTACTCTCCATCTGCTACAAGTTTTTCTTTTACTTGGCATCCTCACCTGAGAGGACACTTCTCACCAAGAACTCTGATTAGGATGTCCATATATGCACCTCCAGGAGGCTTTTCTGGGTGAATACTGCTAGATTCCTGGATGACCCTGGTATGATTATATTACCTTTGTTTTTTTTCTCTTTGTTGGACAATTCCAGTTATTTCTGCTGGATAATTTACAGTTTTTGTTGTTTTGTTTTGATTTGTTGAACTCCCCACAGCAGTGGAGTAATGTGCCTCTTTTTCTACATCTTTACCAGAATGTGCTATCACTTAAATTTTTTATCTAAGTCATTCTGTTAGGTGAAAGACAGAATCTCAGAGTTGTTTTGGATTTTATTTCCATGATGACTAAGGACATTGAGCTTTTCTTTAAATGTTTCTCAGCTATTTGATATTCTTCTTTTGAGAATTCTCTGTTTATTTTGTTTCCCCATTTTTAATTGGGTTATTTGGTTTGGTGGTGTTTAATGTCTTGAATTCTTTATATATTTTGGATATTAGCCGTTTGCCAGATAGAGAGTTGGTGAAGTTCTTTTCCCAGTATATAGGCTATTGTTTTGTTTTGTTGACAGCTTCCCTTACTTTTCAGTTTCATGAGGTCCCATTTATTAATTGTGGACCTTAGAGCCTGAGCTATTGGTGTTCTGTCCAGGAAGATGTCTCCTGTGCCAATAGCTCAAGGCTCTTCCCCAGTTTTCTTCTAACACATTTAGTGTGACTTGTTTTATGTTCAGCTCATTAATCTACTTGGACTTATGTTTGTGCAGGGTGATAAATATCAGTCTATTTGTGTTATACCAGCACCATTTGTTGAAGATGTTATCTTTTTTCCATTGTATTGTTTTGGCTTCTTTGTCAAAACTCAAGTATCCATAGTGTGTGGATTTATGTCTGGGCATTCAATTTGAGTCCATTGATTAACCAGCCTATTTATATGCCAGGTTTTTTTTTAAATACTGCTGCTCTATAGTACAGCTTGAGAACGGAGATAGAGATTCTTCTGGAAGATATTTTATTGTACAGGGTTGTTTATCTATTCAGATTTTTTTGTTTTTTCATATGATGTTGAGAATTTATCTTTCAAGGTCTATAACTAATTGTGTAGATACTTTGATAGGGATTGCATTGAATTTGTAGATTGGTTTGTGTAAGGTAGCCATTTTTTTCTGTGTTGATTCTCCTAATCCACAAGCATGATAGACCTTTCCAACTTATGGTATCTTCTTGGGTAGAGTTACTGCAAGATACTTTATATTATTTGTGGATATTATAAAGGGTAAAGTTTCCTTAATTTTTTTCTTAGCACATTTGTCATTAGTATACAGGAGGGCTACCAATCTTTTTGAGATGATTTTGTATCCAGCCAGTTTGCTGAAGATATTTACAGTTGAAGGAGTTTCTTGGTAGAATTTTTAGGGTCACTTTTTTATCCTATGATAGGTGAAAAGTGATAGTTTGATTTTTTTTTCCTTTCCAATTTCTATTCCCTTGATCTCCTTCAGTAATCTTAATTGCTCTGGCTAGGACTTCAGGTACTGTATGGAAGAGATGTAGAGAGATGGAAAGCCTTGTTTTGTCCCTTATTTCAGTGGAATTGATTAAAATTTCTTTTCATTTAATTTGATGTTGGCTATAGGCTTGCTGTACATTGCCTTTATTATGTTTAGGTATGTGGCCTGTATCCCTACTCTCTCCAAGACTTAAAAAATGAATGTGTGTTGGACTTTGTCAAATGCTTTTTTTTTTTTTTGGTATCTAAGGAGATGATCATGTGGTTATTTTCTTTTATTTGGTATATGGTGTATTAATGCATATTGAACCACCTCTGCAAGCCTGGGATGAAGCCTACTTGGTCATGTTGAATATTTTTGATGTGTTCTTGGATCTGGAGGGTTTTTTTTTTTTTTGGTTGGGAGACTTTTGATGATTGCATATATTTCCTTAGGAGATATGGAACTATTTGATTTGTTTACCTGATCTTGATTTAAATGTGGTAATTGGAAGCTATCAAAAATTGTTCATTTCATTTAGATTTTCAAATTTTGTGGTATATAGGCTTTTGAAGTAAGACTTAAAAATTATGTGGATTTTCTTATTGTCTGTCATTATATCTCCCTTTTCATTTTTGATTTTACTGATTTGAATACTCTCCCTCTGTGTCTTAGTTAATTTGGCTAAGAGTTTGTGCATCTGGTTGATTTTTCTCATATAACCAGCTCTTGGTTTTTTGATTCTTTGAATTATTCTCTTTGTTCCTAATTTATTGATTTTTACTTTTTTCTCCTTTATTAATTTATTCTTGTTACATCTCAATGGTTATCCCATCCCTTGTATCCTCCCATTCTTCCCTCCCTCCCATTTTCCCCTTATTCCCCTCCCCTATGACTGTTCCTGAGGGGGTTACCTCCCCCTGTATATGTTCATAGGGTATCAAGTCTCTTCTTGGTAACCTGCTGTCCTTCCTCTGAGTGCCACCAGGTCTCCCCCTCAGGGGACATGGTCAAAGGTGAGGCACCAGAGTATGTGAAAAAGTAATATCCCACTCTCCACTCTACTGTGGAGAGTGTTCTGTCCATTGGCTAGATCTGGGTAGGGGTTTAAGGTTTACCGCTTGTATTGTCCTTGGCTGGTGCCTTAGTTTGAGCGGGACCCCTGTGCCCAAATCTGCCTATCATAATGTTCTACTTGTAGGCTTCTAGGACCCTCTGGATCTTTCTACTTTGCCATTCTCCCATGCTTCTCTCATCTAGAGTCCCACTAGAATGTCCTCCCCTCTGTCTCAGTTTCCTGGTAAGTGAAGGCTTTCGTTGGACATGCCCCTTGGGCTAATATGCAGATATAAGTGAGTATCATATTGGCACAGGAGACAACTTCCTGAACAGAACACCAACAGCCCAGACATTAATGTCAACAATTAATAAATGGGACCTCATGAGGCTGAGAACCTTCTGTAAGGCAGGAGACACTGTCAAGAGAACAAAGCGACAGCCTACAAACTGGGAAAAGATCTTCACCAACCCTACATCTGACAAAGGTCTAATATCCAAAATATATAAAGAACTCAAGAAATTAAACACCACCAAACCAAATAACCCAATTGAGAAATGGGGCTTGGAACTAAACAGAGAATTCTCAACAGAGGAATATCAAATGGCTGAGAAACACTTAAAGAAATGCTCAACCTCCTTAATCATCAGGGAAATGCAAATCAAAACAACTCTGAGATTCCATCTTACACCCATCAGAATGGCTAAAATCAAAAATTCAAGCGACACCACATGCTGACGAGGATGTGGGGAGAGAGGAACACTCCTTCATTGCTGGTGGGAATGCAAACTAGTACAACCACTTTGGAAATCTATCTGGTGCTATCTCAGAAAAATGGGAATAGGGTTTCCTCAAGACCCAGCTATTCCACTCCTTGGAATATACCCAGAAGATGCTCCCGCACACAACAAGAAAATTTGCTCAACCATGTTCATAGCAGCCTTATTCATAATAGCCAGAACATGGAAATAGCCTAAGTGTCCCTCAATAGAAGAATGGATAAAGAAACTGTGGTACATATACACTATGGAATACTATTCAGCTATTAAAAACAAGGAATTCCCGAAATTTGTGGATAAATGGATTGAGCTAGAAATGATCATAATGAGTGAGTTAACCCAGAAGCAGAAAGACTCAAATTTATTGATTTTAAACCTCTACTCCTCTTGGGTGTGTCTGATTCTTTTTGTTCTAGAGGTTCATTAAATTCCTAGTATGAGATTTCTCCAATTTATTTATGAAGGCACTCAGTTCTATGAACTTTCCTTTTAGTAATGGTTTCATTGTGTCCTATAAGTTTTGGTATGTTGTACCTTCATTTTCATTGATTTCTAGGAAGTTTTTAATTTCTTTTTAAAAAATTCATCCCTTACTCAGAGGTCATTGAGTAGAAAGTTGTTTAGTTTCCATGAGTTTGTAAGCTTTCTCTTGTTTTTGTTGTTTTTTATTTCAATCTTTAATCCATGGTGGTCTGATAAGATGCAAGAAGTTATTTTTGTCTTCCTGTATCTCTTGAGCTTTGCTTTGTGACCAAATATATGGTCAGTTTTGGTGAAGGTTCCATGAAGTGCTTAGAAGTTGTATTCTTTTGTGTCTGAGTGAAGTGTTCTGTAGATATCAGTTAGGTCAACTTGATTCATGATTTTTATTAGTTTCATTATTTCTCCATTTAGTTTCTGTCTCAATGATCTGTCTATTGGGGAGAATGGGGTGTTGAAGTCAACCACTATTAAAGTGAGGTTTATTGTGGGATTTAAACTTTAGCATTTTTTAAAACAGATTGTGGGTGCTCCTGCATTTGAGGCATAGATGTTCAGGACTGAGACATCATGGTGATGCGTTTTTCCTTTGATGAGTATGAAGTGTCCCTTCACCTCTCCTTTGAATAGTTTGGTTAAGAGTCTATTTTTTTAGATTCCAGAATGGCTACTACACTTGCTTCTTGGGTCAATATGGTTGGAATTCCCTTTTCAAGCCTTTTACTCTGAGGTAATGTCTATCTTTATTGCTGAGGTATGCAGCATATGTTAGTCTTTGCCCTTAATTGGGGTGTTGAAGCCATTAATATTGAGAGATATTCATGACCAGTGACTGTTATTTTGCTTTGCTGTTCATTGTGATAATGTATTTGTTTCCTCATCTTCTTTTGGTTTTTCTGAATTTTGGTTATTTTTATCCTGAGTAGTTTTTTATGTAGTTAACTTCAAGTAGGAATCTTTCTTCTAATATCTTCTGTTGGTTGGGATTTGTCCATAGATATCATTTAAATTTGTTTCTGTCCTGTAATACCTTGCTTTCTCTATCAGTAGTGGTTTAAATGTTTGCTAGGTATAGTAGTCTCAATTGGTATCTTTGATCTCTTAGAGTTTGTTATACATCTGCCCAAGCCTTTCTGGATTTTATTGTCTTTGTAGAGAAGTCAGATGTAATTCTGATAGGTTTGCCATTATAAGTCACTTGGAGTTTTTCCCTTGCAGCTTTTAATATTTTTCTTTGTTCTGTAGTTTAACATTTTTATTATTATATCGAGGCAGGATTTTTTTCTAGCCCAATCTACATGGTGTTTTGTAAGCTTCTTGTATGTTTATATTCATCTCTTTCTTCATGTTGAGAAAATTTTCTTCTAGGTTTTCATTGAAAATATTTTCTGGTCCATAGATCTGGGAATCTTCTCTTTTTCCTATTCCTATTATTCTTATGTTTTGTCTTTTCATAATGTTCCCAGTTTCTTGGATATTTTCTGTTAGGAACTTTTTAGCTTTAATATTTTTAGAATGATGTATTGGTTGCTTCTACTGTATCTTTTATTCCTGAGGTTCTGTCCCCATCTCTTGTGGTTTGTTGCTGATGCTTACTTCTGTAGTTCTTGTTCTCTTCCCTAATTTTCCATCTCCAGGACTGCCTCAGATTGTGTATTGTATTCTTTATTATTTTATTTCCATTTCAGGTCTTGGACTGTTTTATTCAAACCTTTCACCTGTTTAATTGTATTTTCTTGTGTTCCTTTAGGAGATTTAGTTTTTTCTTTCTGAAGTCCCTTATCATCTTTGAATGACTAAATTTAAGGCCATTTTCTTGTGTGCCTGCTCTGTTAGGATATCCAGGGCTTGTACTAGGACAGCAGGTTGCAGGCGGTGCTATAATGCCCTGATTCTTATTTGAATGCTTATACCATACATTAGCCACCTGGTTGTCCATAATTTTGGCTGAGTTTCCTGTTGCCCATGGGACTACTTGGGAAGGTGACAAGAGCCATGGTTTAGAGACTGGATGTTCCTGGGATCCAATAACCATCTTCAGTAATGTGTGTATGGCTGTGGGCTGGATGTTGAAGTCAAAGTGTTGCTGGGGCTCTGGCTGGCTTCTATGGGAAGGTGGGTGGATAGAGCCATGAGCTGGAAGCTAGAACTCAGGGAATATTCTGAAGCACTCCTCTGCTGGTTTTCTCCCAGCTGTACATGAAGTCAGGGGATTGGAGTGGTATGCCTAACTTAGATGATCCTGGGTGATACCAGGTCTCCCCTGGGAGGTGGGTAGAGATGTGAGTTGGAGGCTGGATGATCCTGATTCCTGGAAGTTATCTTATGTAATACCTGTAGCCAACTCATATTGAAAGGGGTTCCCCCACACAATGGCAGCTTTTGCAATACTTCCTCAATATTTTGTGTGCAATCTGCTCTACTATCTTCACAGAGTATGGATGGATATGTCTATCAGCAGCACCTGCTTCCTGAGTGTCTTCCAGGCCATCATTATCAGCCAAAATTATTCCAGAAGAACACAGATTAAATTCAAGTCTGCAAGTTACATTGCTTCTTGCATGCAAGTGAGCTTTGAGCTAGATCTTGTCCTTCATAGCAAATATTGTTTTTCCTATGAATATACATGCAAGATGGAGTCCTAGAAGAATTACAGATTTAAAAGAGTTTGGGTACTCTTCATCTATTTGACATGACCAAGCCATTGACATTCTCTTTTCAGTGAAATAAATGTTTGATGTATTTTTCATGGTACAGTGGCTGCACAGTTTGCATGCCACGTAGATAGAAGCAGAGAATCACAACCTCAGGAACAATTTATCATTCACTAACATCTCTTTGTGAGCACCTTTGTCTACTTTAAAAATCTTTCTTGCCACTTATAAACTAGTTGGGCTCTTTTATATAGTCTAGGCTTGCTCCAGGTAAACATGGCTTCAGTAGTTTCTATGTGTTCCTAAACTGTGATTCCCCTTCTTTTCACAAGCCAGTCATTCTGTGAATATCCACTCCACTTTGTTGATGCAAGGAATAAAAAAGTCCACATCAGTAACATTTAAATTGTCTGTTTTAAAATGATGTATAAATTTTATTAAATCATTTATGAGTATTCGTATCATTAAAGCAGGTGGTGAGTACTCATGAACAAATATGTACTGAATGATCTCTGAGATTTGTGGATAATTTCAAGTTTAATACTTAATACTCATCCCATTGAGTACACAACAGCAGTCGCTTTAGTGTTTCCATCACAAAACAGGTCTGACATCTTTTTATATAAGTCAGCATTTTGCCCATTTTTATGGTCAAAGCATCCACATTCTTTCTCTCCTGTTTTTCCTCTCATGGTTATTATTTTTAATTAATTTATTTATTATCTTTACCTCATGATCAAAGCCCCATCCCTTCTCTTGTATCCATACTATCTCTCCCTCTCTTTCTACTCCATCCCCTACTCCTCAGAAAATAGAACCCCCACTTACTGTCCCAAATCAGCTCATCAAGTTGAATCAGGATTGATCCCATCCTCTTCCTCTGTGGCCTGGTGAGGCAGAGCTGCGAGGGGGAAATGATCAAAATGCAGGCAACCAAGAACATGTATGAGACAACCTCTGTTACACTTGTTTTGAAACTCATATGAAACCTGAGTTGCCCTTTGGCTACATCTGTGAGGAAGCTGAGATCCAGTCTATGCATGGTCCTTGATTGGTACTTCAGTTTCCACAAGGCCTTCTGGACTTTGGTTAGTTGGTCTTCTTGTGGAGTTCCTGTCACCTCCAAGTCCTTTTATACATGCCCCACTTTTTTACAAGACTCTATACACATCACCCAATGTTTGTCTGTAAGTTTCTGCATCTGTTTCAATCTTGCCATGTGTATAGCCTCTCAGAGTACAGCTATGATAAGCTCCTGTCTCTGAGCATAGTAGCATATCACTAATAGTGTCAGGGATTGGCTGACCCCATTCCATGGTGTGGGTCTCAGGTTGAGCCAGACTAGACATTACCTAAATATCTGCTCTTTCTTTATCCCTGCACATCTTATAGGCAAGTTTTATTTTTGCTTGAAGTTTTTTTTTTTGGTGGGTTGGTGTTCCTCTCTCTTCACTAGGAGTCAGGCTTAGTTAGAGGGTGTCCTCTTAAGTCTTCATGACTCCTGTTACTAGGTATCTCAAAAATTGTCACCTACATATTCCTCCCAGAAGCTTAGCCTGTCCTACATCAACATCTTGTCACAGAGATGCCTCTGCACATGGTTTCTCTTCACTCTATAGGCCTTTTGTCCCCTAGCCCCAACTCTCCCCAGGTCTGATCTCCACACTCATTTCTCTTGAAGACCAAGAAATAAACCCACAAAGCTATGGACACTTAATTTTTTACAAAGAAGCCTAAACTATACAATGGAAAAAGAAAGCTTCTTCAATAAGTTGTGTTTGTATAACTGGATGTCTACAGGAAGAAAATGCAAAGAGATCTATATTTATCACCTGGCACAAAACTCAATTCAAAGTTGATCAAAGACATCAACATAAAACCATTTACACTAAATCTATTAGAAAAGAAAGTAGGGAAGAGGCTTAAATTCATTGGCACAGGAACAACTTATTTGAACGAAATACCAACAGCTCAGGCTCTAAAATCAAAAATTAATAATTTGAACCTCTTGAAACTCAAAAGCTTCTGTGAGGCAAAGGACATTTTCAGTAGAATGAAATGGCAGCAAATAGACTGAAGAGATTTTCACCAATCTTACATCTGACAAAGGAATAAGACCCAAAATATATACAGAACTCAAAAAGTAAATGCCAACAAACAAAATACTCTAATTTAAAAATGGGGCACAGGCTAACTGAAAAATTTCTACAGAGGAATCTCAAATGACCAAAAAGCATTTAAAGAAATGCTCAATCTTTTTAGTCGTCAGGAAAATGCAAATCAAAAAACTCTGAGATTCCATCTTAAACCTGTCAGAATGGTTAAATAAAAACCCCAAGGTTCAGCACATGGTTGTGAAAAAATGGAGAAAGGGAAACACTCCCCTCCATTGATAGTGGGAGTACAAACTTGTACAACCAATTTGGAAATCAATCTGGTACTTTCTCAGAAGATTTGGAATAGCCCGCTCTCAAGATCAGGCTGCACAACTCTAGGGTATATACCCAAAAGATGCTCTACCATACAACAAGGATACTTTCTCACCTATGTTCACCATACCTTTATTCATAATAGCCAGAATCTCCAAACAACCTAGATGTCCCTCAACCAAAGAATGGATAACGAGACTGTGGTACATTTACACAATGGAATACTACTTATCTAAAAAAAAAAAAAGAAAAGAAATCTTGAAAAATTCAGGCAAATGAATGGAATTTGAAAAGATCATCCTGAGTGAGGTAACCCAGATTGAGAAAGACACAAGTGCCTCCAAGTCTCTTAAGAAAAACTTGCAAGAAAATTGTAATTGTTTCTCATAACTATCACCTGGGGGTAATGTTAACTCTGAGAAACATTTTTCTCTAGACCTGTGCACTCATTTCTCCTAAAAATGAAATGATCATTTCACGTCTGATGGGAGGGATGTAACAGAACCACAGAGCCGTATCTCAGGCACTGTCTACTTTTCTACAGATTTCTCCTAGTCATAGAAACTGTGGCAGACTCAAAAAGCATGGGCAGTATTTTTAACTCTCATATGAGGAGCAAAGTGTGAATGGGAAAACTGTGTCAGGCACCTGGTAACTGATTCTATGATAATAATAACAGTAAAGGACTTCAGACTGAACCAATTTTTACAGCACAACAGCATAGGAAATGGAAAGTCATGGCAATTGATTTCAAGGAGCAAGAAACTATGTGGTCTTAGACTTATGCATATACTTTCTTTTCTTGACTCAAAGGAGTCATCAGTCACAATATAGGTGTTACTTCATCAAACTTTCAATGAAACTATATTTCTAACATATCTAGGTATATGATTTTTCCACTTTCTCAGTTTTCACTACAGAAAGATGATCCTGAATTCTCAGATTTCCTAGGATATGGCTATAGTTTTCTCATGCATTATGTAAAATATGCAAAGAATATAGTGGAAACTTGTAGCTGTGAGCAGAAACACACAGAAAAGTTGCTTGCGTAGATAGTTTTCCCTAAGTCTTGACACATCATGAATGAAATAGAGCCATGAACTGTGTCCACACTGATATTATTATATTTCACTATGATTATGTTGTTTCCCTTATATAAAGCATGCAAAGAAACCTTTAAGAAAAAAAGTTAGCATAGATACTAGGTACTTCTTATCGCAGCACTAACATATATATCATCTGGTTGTCATTTTTTTAAAAAAAAATCCTCCTTATTGCATAAAATATATACTCATCCAGTGTGGTGATCTGATCAATGAAGCTAATGTGAGTTTGCAAAGCCATCTAGAGTTCTCTTCCTGGACTTTAAGTAGGACTGTTTACCTAACCCTGTTCTAAGCCATATCTGTTATATATCATTAAAATTAGATATTTCTAATCTGCTAAACATGTCTCTGAGTACAAAGACTCTTGTGGATGGTGTTAGTAACCTATGTTGCTTCATTGTCTCACTAACTCAGATATCAATCACTACTTAACTATATAATGATATCTATAACAATACTCTTCATATCTCATACTCTGAGTTTGTGTGGCTTTTGACTGATGTTATATAATTGTGAGATGGCTGCCTGGTTTTTATCATAGATATCTGGGTGTTTGTGTTTGAACTATATTCTTTATTTGAAAACACTATCAAATCATTCTATTAAGTATTATTCAGTGTATAAATTAGCACAATTAAATAATTGAGAGTCATATGACTGTGTTATTTTTTATACGCATATGAAGTGTTTACCAGGGATCAAGTTTTAATACTATTACATCTCCCTCATTGGATTAAAATACCCAGATGTTCCTTAATAATGGTTATTGCCTTATATAATAAATATCTCCAAAACCAAGGATACTTCTCACTTCCAAATATATAAATTGGAATTATGCTTATAAGATTATAGGAATGTATAAAAAGTGAAATGAATGCAGCATTAATTTGTTTAAGGGGCCCATTTACCAATTAGGAGGGAGGGTGTTAATTCACCATGCTCCCCTGTTCATCTTCAGATACTTTCAAATCCTTATTTTATTATTTTTCAAACATGAGCTCTCAAAGGCTTAATGCAGATACAGTTACCTTTCATTCTTATTTATTTAAGTAATATTTGACATACAGTAGTTATAATAATAATATACTAGTATGATTTGATAATTTTTAGAGAAAAGAAAACCTTCCACTTACAAAACTTATGACATTTGAAGAACTTTAATTTTTTTCTAAGTGGGTTAGCACAACAAATGTATCCAGTACCTAGTCTTGTCTGATACTCTTGGCATGATTGATCAATGTAATTAAAAAGAAAATCATGGAGATCCAAGATGGCGGCGAGCAGTGTGGACCGTGTTTGAAAGCTCCAGCGAACAATTCAGGGAATTGCACAGATTTCTGAGCCAGGAACACCAAGGTCCCCACACCACGGCAGCAGAAGTGCTCCCGGAGGGACCAGGGTGCGGAGGACCTGCCTGCCCCTGCACATGGGAGGAGCGAGGACTTTCTCGGATCAGAGCGGTGGCGGTGGGGACAGCAGTGCCATCAGCGGCTCCAGCAGCGCCAGTGGCGGTGACTGAGGTTTGCAGCTCAGAGCCTTCCAGTGGAGGCGATTAGTGTGGTGGACAGTGGGAGTTGCTGCGGGAGAGGGGACTCTGGACAGGATTTGGGTCGCGTGGTGCCTTGAGACCCAGGCTGGACTCAGCAGACGGTTCGGCCCGGAGTCCTGGGTTTGCTCAGTGAGCTGTGCTGTGGAGAGGCTGGCTCAGCTCGGCGGGCAATTCTGCCCGAGGCGCAGCTCCCCTGCTGTGACGCAGGCTAGGCGGAGTGCCCGCTTCTACCCTGGGCTCCGGCTCAGCGCAGACGCAGTTTTCCTGCTGTGACGCGAGTGGGGCGGAGCGCTCAGTTATACTCCGGGTGCTTGCCCAGCGCAGACGCAGTTTTCCTGCTGTGACACGAGCAGGGCGGAGTGCTCAGTTATACTCTGGGTGCTTGCCCAGCGCAGACGCAGTTTTCCTGCTGTGACACGAGCGGGGCGGAGCGCTCAGTTATACTCTGGGTGCTTGCTAGCGCAGCCTTGGTTTTCCTGCTGTGATGCAATTTGGGTGGAGTGCTCGCTTCTACCCTGGGTGCTTGCTCAGTGCGGTCTCAGTTTCCCTGCTGTGACGCAAGCCTGGCGAAGTGCTCACTTCTACCCTAGGTGCTTGCTCAGCGCTGCCGCAGTTTTACTGCTGTGACGCGGCTGAGCGGAGTGCTCAGTTATACCCTGGGTGCTTGCTCAGCGCAGCCTTGGTTTTCCTGCTGTGACACAAGCTGGGCAGAGCGCTCACTTCCACCAGGTGCTTGCTCAGTGCAGTCACAGTTCTCCTGCTGTGGCAGACGGTTCAGGCCCTGAGAAACTAGCTGAGCTCGACACGTGGCTTGGGCCCAGTATACCTGGCTGGACTTGGCAGGGGACCCAAAAGGTTGTGGATACCTTGGCCTGACCCAGCGATCATTCAGAGACCCAGAACGATTGCAGGACCCACAGCAAAGGGGAGCTGAGGATCACTGGTGGTGAGAGCCCAAAACTACAGGGATAACCTCCTGCCATCCACACCAGTGAAGTATCAGGGCCTCCAGCCTACGGAAATCGTGAGAAAACAAGTGAATCTATCATCAGACTCCCTCCACTCAAGTCTGGAAGTTACCCAACAAAAACAGAGCCAGCAAGATGTCTAAGGGACAGCGTAAAAGCCTTCGCAAAAAACCCCAAAACAACATGACGTCTCCAGTTTCCAGCTATCCCAAAGAAAACAACCCGGAGAATTCACATACAATGGAAACACAAGAAAATGACCTCAGATCCTTGGCAATGAGGATGTTAATGGAGGAAACAAATAAAATTCGAAATCAGATGCAGGAAGAAGCAGCGAAGCAGGTGCGAGACATAAAAGAAGCACATAGAGTGGAACTGGAAAATTTTCAGGAAAATATAAACAACCAGATGAAATAAATTAAAAAATCTGTTCAAGATATGAAATTGAAAATGGATTCAATGATAAACACACAGACAGAAGAAAAATGAGAACGTGAGGCCTCAGAGAAGAAGGCAAATGACACAGTGCTGAGCTTTTCTAACAGAATCCAAGAGATGGAAGAACAAATCTCAAGTCTAGAAGATACAATAACAGATCTTGAAGCAACCAATAAAGAAAATGCCAAATCTGGAAAACTCCTGACACAAAACCTCCAAGAAATTAAGGACACCATGAAAAGAAGAAATCTGAGGTTAATAGGCATTGAAGAAAGAGAAGATATCAGACTCCAAGGCCCAGAAACTCTTCTCAGCAAAATCATAGAAGAAAATTTCCCCAATCTAAAGAAAGAGATGCCTATAAACATACAAGAGGCATACAGAACACCAAATAGAATTGACCAGAAAAGAAAAACTGCCCGTCACATAATAATCAAAACACAAAACATACAGAACAAAGAAAAAATATTAAAAGCTGCAAGGGAAAAGGGCCAAATAACATTTAATGGCAAACCTATCAGAATTACACCCGACTTCTCAGCAGAGACCATCAAAGCCAGAAGGGCCTGGACAGAGATCCTGCAAACCCTAAGGGACCACAGATGCCAGGCCAGACTACTTAACCCAGCAAAACTATCAATAAACATTGATGGAGAAAACAAAATATTCCATGACAAAACCAAATTCAAACAGTACCTATCCACAAATCCAGCTTTACAGAAGGTACTAGAAGGAAAACTCCATCCCAAAGGGTCAAGCTACAATCAAAACTACTCAGGAAATAGATAACTATACCATGGCAAAAACACAACTACACAAATGCTCAACTGGAACCAACATCAAAATTAAGACTCTTAATAGTAACTGGTCGTTAATATCTCTCAACATCAATGGTCTCAATTCTCCAATAAAAAGACACAGACTAACTGAATGGGTGCATAAACAGGATCCAACATTCTTCTGCATTCAAGAAACACATCTCACCCATAATGATAGGCATTAACTCAGGATAAAAGGTTGGAAAAAAATATTCCAAGCAAATGGACACAAGAAGCAAGCAGGCGTAGCCATTTTAATATCGAACAAAATAGATTTTCAACCAAGATTAATCAAAAGGGATGAGGATGGACACTTCATACTCATCAAAGGTAAAGTCAACCAAGATGACATCACAATTCTGAACATCTATGCTCCTAATACAAGGGCACCCACATTTGTAAAAGATCTGCTAAAAAGGCTTAAACCACACATCGATCCCCACACAATAATAGTGGGAGACTTCAACACCCCACTCTCACTGAAGGACAAGTCATCGAAACAAACTAAGCCGAGAAATAACATCAGTAACCAATGCCATGGGTCAAATGGATCTAACAGATATCTATAGAACTTTTCACCCAAACAAGAAAGAATATACCTTCTTCTCTGCACCCCATGGAACCTTCTCCAAAATTGATCACATCATAGCTCACAAAGAAAGCTTCAACAGATACAAGAGGATTGAAATAATACCTTGTATCCTATCAGATCAGCATGGGCTTAGGCTGCAATTCAACAACAACAGAAATAACAAAAAGCCTACACGTATGTGGAAACTAAACAACTCTCTGCTAAATGACACCTGGGTCAGGGAAGAAATAAAGAAAGAAATCAAGGAGTTTCTGAAATTCAATGAAAATGAAGGAACAACATACCCAAATTTGTGGGATACATTGAAAGCAGTGCTAAGAGGAAAATTCATAGCACTAAGTGCCTTTAAAAAGAAATTGGAAGCATCGCACATAAACACCTTAACGACACAACTGGTAGCCCTAGAAAAAAAAGAAGCAGAAACACCCAAAAGGAGTAGAAGTTTGGAAATAATCAAACTCAGGGGTGAAATTAACAAATTAGAAACTAAGAAAACAGTCCAAAGAATCAACAAAACCAAGAGCTGGTTCTTTGAGAAAGTCAACAAGATAGACAGACCATTAGCCAAACTAACTAAAAGGCAGAGAGACAGTATTGAAATCAACAAAATCAGAAATGAAAAGGGAGACATAACAACAGACACTGAAGAAATACAAAGAATCATAAGCTCCAACTTTGAAGGCATATATGCCACAAAATTTGAAAATCTAAGGAAAATGGACGATTTTCTTGATCAATTTCACTTGCCAAAGTTGAGTGAAGAACAGATAAACAAGCTAAATAGTCCCATTTCCCCTACAGAAATTGAAGTAATCATTGATAGTCTCCCAACCAAAAAAAGCCCAGGGCCAGATGGCTTCGGTGCAGAATTCTACCAGACCTTCAAGGGCGAGCTAATACCGATACTCTTCAAGCTACTCCAAAAGATAGAAAGGGATGGAACATTACCAAACTCATTCTATGAGGCCATAGTCTCATTGATACCTAAACCTCACAAAGACTCAACAAAGAAAGAGAATTTCAAACCAATTTCTCTGATGAACATCGATGCAAAAATACTAAATAAAATACTTGCAAAACGAATACAAGAGCACATCAAAGATATCATTCATCATGGCTTCATTCCAGGCATGCAGGGATGGTTTAATATATGGAAATCCATCAATGTAATCCACCACATAAACAAAATGAAAATAAAAAAACCACATGATCATCTCTTTGGATGCAGAGAAAGCATTTGATAAAATCCAACACCCATTCATGTTTAAAGTTTTAGAGAGATCGGGAATACAAGGCACTTTCCTCAACATAATAAAGGCTATATATAGGAAGCCAATAGCCAAAATCAAAGTAAATGGTGAGATACTTAAGGAAATTCCTCTAAAATCAGGAACAAGGCAAGGCTACCCACTCTCTCCATATCTCTTCAATATAGTACTCGAAGTTCTAGCCAGAGCAATAAGACAACATAAGGAGATCAAGGGTATTCAAATGGGAAAGGAGGAAGTCAAATTATCCCTATTTGCAGATGATATGATAGTCTACAAAGTGACCCTCAAAATTCCACCAGAGAACTCCTACAGCTGATAAACACCTTCAGCAAATTGGCTGGATACAAAATTAACTCAAAAAAGTCTGTAGCCTTCCTATACACAAATGATAAGCTTGCAGAGGAAGAAATTAGGAAAACTACACCCTTCACATTAGCCACAAGCAATATAAAGTACTTAGGAGTTACTCTTACTAAGCAAGTGAAGTACCTGTTTGAAAAAAATTTCAAAACCCTAAAGAAAGAGATTGAAGATGACATGAGAAGATGGAAGGATCTACGTTGCTCATGGATAGGGAGAATTAACATAATAAAAATGGCCATCCTACCAAAAGCAATCTACAGATTCAATGCAATCCCTATCAAAATACCTACACAATTTTTTAAAGACATTGAAAGTTCAATTCTGAACTTCATATGGAAAACAAAAAACCCAGAATAGCTAAAACAATCTTGTACAATAAAAGGTGCTCTGGAGGAATCTCCATACCTGATCTCAAATTGTACTATAAAGCAATAGTAATTAAAACAGCATGGTACTGGAACAGCAACAGGTTGGTTGATCAGTGGAATCGAATCGAAGACCCAGATATGAATCCACACACATATGGTCATTTGATTTTTGACAAAGAAGCCAAATCCATTCGATGGAAAAGGGATAGCATCTTCAACAAATGGTGCTGGTCTAACTGGATGTCTATGTGTAAAAAAATGCAACTGGACCCATATTTGTCACCTTGTACAAAACTCAAATCCAAGTGGATTAAAGACCTCAACATAAAACCAGAGACACCAAATCACTTAGAAGAAAAAATGGGAAAGAGCCTGGAACATATTGGCACAGGAGACAACTTCCTGAACAGAACACCAACAGCCCAGGCATTAATGTCAACAATTAATAAATGGGACCTCATGAGGCTGAGAACCTTCTGTAAGGCAGGTGACACGGTAAAGAGAACAAAGCGACAGTCTATAGACTGGGAAAAGATCTTCACCAACCCCACATCTGACAAAGGTCTAATATCCAAAATATATAAAGAACTCAAGAAATTAAATACCACCAAACCAAATAACCCAATCGAGAAATGGGGCATGGAACTAAACAGAGAATTCTCAACAGAGGAATATCAAATGGCTGAGAAACACTTAAAGAAATGCTCAACCTCCTTAATCATCAGGGAAATGCAAATCAAAACAACGGTGAGATTCCATCTTACACCCATCAGGATGGCTAAGATCAAAAATTCAAGTGACACCACATGCTGGCAAGGATGTGGGGAGAGAGGAACACTCCTTCATTGCTGGTGGGAAAGCAAACTAGTACAACCACTTTGGAAATCTATCTGGTGCTATCTCAGAAAAATGGGAATAGGGCTTCCTCAAGACCCAGCTATTCCACTCCTTGGAATATACCCAGAAGATGCTCCAGCACACAGCAAGAAAATTTGCTCAACCATGTTCATAGCAGCCTTATTCATAATAGCCAGAACATGGAAACAGCCTAAGTGTCCCTCAATAGAAGAATGGATAAAGAAACTGTGGTACATATACACTATGGAACTGAATAGCTGAATAGCTATTAAAAACAAGGAATTCCCAAAATTTGTGGATAAATGGATTGAGCTAGAAATGATCATAATGAGTGAGTTAACCCAGAAGCAGAAAGACTCAAATGGCATATATTCACTTATATCTGCATATTAGCCCAACGGGCATGTCCCACGAAAGCCTTCACTTACCAGGAAACTGCGACAGAGGAGAGGACATTCTAGTGGGACTCTAGATGAGAGAATCATGGGAGAAAGGCAAAGTAGAAGACCCAGAGGGTCCTAGAAGCCTACAAGTAGAACATTATGATAGGTAGATTTGGGCACAGGGGTCCCGCTCAAACTAAGGCACCAGCCAAGGACAATACAGGCGGTAAACCTTAAGCCCCTACCCAGATCTAGCCAATGGACAGAACACTCTCCACAGTAGAGTGGAGAGTGGGATATGACTTTCTCACATACTCTTGTGCCTCACCTTTGACCATGTCCCCTGGACAGGGAGACCTGGTGGCAATCAGAGGAAGGACAGCAGGTTACCAAGAAGAGACTTGATACCCTATGATCATATAGAGGGGGAGGTAATCCCCCTCAGGAACAATCATAGGGGAGGGGAATAAGGGGAAATTGGGAGGGAGGGAAGAATGGGAGGATACAAGGGATGGGATAACCATTGAGATGTAACAAGAATAAATTAATAAAGGAGGGAAAAAAAGAAAAGAAAAAAAAAGAAAATCATGCTGTGGAAATCTTCCTGGAATAAGCATTATGGCACCACGGAGAGTAGAAGAGAAGAAATGTCACCAGTAGGCAAAGCCAGCATAACTACTCAGGGCCTCAGGCTCAGTTTACATTATAATTTTATACTTTAGAACCACTATGTGGTGCAGGGAAGCAATCGAGATTTTGCAGAAGCTTATATGGTAGTCATTTTCTTGCTAAGGGCAATAACTCATTTTTTCAGCTATTTCTCCATGTCATTCTGTTCTAAGTAGCAAAGGAAGTCACCTTTGGCAAATAAATAGAACATGGGGTGCTTTAAGTACATTAATAAATAGGTAGCTTTAAAAATCTTGTATGTGTATATGTGTGTGTGTGTGTGTGTAATTTATTCAGATTACATCTCAATTGTTATCTCCTCACTTGTATCTTCCCATTCCCCCCCCCCATTTCCCTTCCTATTTCATCCTATTCCCCTCCCCTAGATCTATAACATAAGGGGACCTCCTCCCCTATCATATGATCACAGCCTATCACATCTCATCCTGGTAGCCTGTTTACTTTTCCTTTGAGTGGCACCAGGTCTCCCCACCAAGAGGGAAGTGGTCAAATAGGGGCCATCAGAGTTTACGCCAGATTCAGTTCCCACTCTTCACACAACTGTGGAGAATGTGCTGTCCATTGGCTAGATCTGGCTAGGGGTTCTAGGTTTACTGCATGAATTGTCTTTGGTTGGGACAGTAGTTTGAGCAGAAACCCCTGGGTCCAGATTCACTAGCCTTAATGATCTTCTTGTAGGTTCCTAGGACCATCTGGATCCTTCTATTTCCCCATTCTCCCTTATCTCTCTCACCTGCAGTCCCAATAGGAAGTCCCAGTATCTATCCCAATCTCCAGTATGGCAGTGCCAAACACACATGGTATCTGATCTGTAGGACAGAGACTAGGGACCCGGCTGAGAGATACAGACTGAAAGACCTGGAGCACCATAACTGGACTTTTAAATCTTATTCTACTTCAGCCAATCTTTCATAATCACTGCATAAAAGGAACAATTCATTCTAGATTCCTTTTGAATGCAATAAATGGTTCTTGCTACCTAAATTAATAGAGTTGAATTCTCATACTCAACTCTTTCACATGTGCGTACACACAATCTGCAATGAAATTGAAAATAAAAATAAAAATAATAGCTTTTCTATGCTCCTTAATGACACATGTGTCTCTTTACCTACATATTCCATCCTCCCACACCACCCAAAACTACCATCTTGTTTTCTACCTTCTAAATTTACAAATAAAAGAAGAGTCATCCCTGCTTCCTAGACTGTGAACAGAGAAAATAAAGAGGTCATTATGATGTGTTGTCTCACAATAGAAACTTGAACATTATAAATGCAGTCTGTAATAATGCCTGATCTCTTACAAGCCTCTTAGTCAAACAAAAGTGAAGGAAATATTCATAAAATGTTAACTAAAGATGGAGAATGTTGATTTTATTTGATACATAAAGCCCACACTGCATCTTCCTATGCTGGATACTTAAACTGAGAACACAAAAATCAACAGCCTGGCATTCACAGATTCACAGATGTGACAATTGGAGTCAAAGATTGCCATTGAAATTCTCAGCAATTATCTCCTCCACCACTATCTGCTGCTTTACTTAAGAAGAAGTAATTTAAGGCACAAATACTGTATCATCCAGCAGTTAGTTGCAGCAGATTTCTTAATTCTTCTGTGTAAAGGTATGCCCCAGACAATGACAGTTTTTGTCTTGAAAGACTTCCTTGGGCATATTAGGTACAAACTGCATATTTATTTCCAAAGTGTGAAAAGGACAATGTCCATCAGCAGGACCTTC
Organism: Acomys minous; assembly: GCF_964271855.1. NCBI lineage: Eukaryota > Metazoa > Chordata > Mammalia > Rodentia > Muridae > Acomys > Acomys minous. Next base: position 82,626,948 of record NC_140484.1, read on the forward strand.
TTACTGATTCTTTTCCAAGCTATTGACATTAGTACAATTGGCCACATGTGGAAAAAGTGTAAATTGAAATCACCCAGTTTCTTCCATCTGTCTGACCTTGATCCTGTCCCTCCTTTCAAAATGGCTGGAAGATAGAACAATATAAGCATTGCAGCCCTAAAACATTCTTGACACTACTCTGCTGTATGTTTTGATAAGACTAGTGACATCCTCTCTGAAGCATTCCACTCAGCTCATGAGGCCTTTTTTGTGGGGCTGATGATGTGGGTCGGTGGCACCATAGTTTGCATCCTCTACAGATACAAGCAGGTAATGAAGCACAGGATCAACTTCTATCTCAAGTCCTACCCTAAGTCCAGAGCCACAAAGGACATTCTGCTCTTGGTGAGCATTTTATTTGTTTTCACAGTTTCCCTCCTCTTATTTATTTAGCTCTGCTTATCATCCCACATAATTCATAGAAAATGCTTCTGTAGTAGTCTCTAAGTGCTGCCTAAATGCAAGTCTCTTTCTTCTGATGACCCATGACTCCTGTGAATCTCCACTCTGTTTTTTTTGTATGAATTTAAAAGCATCAATAATAGGCCAACATGCAAATTACTTCTTTCTGATCTATGTTTAATTGTTATTCTGTCGCTCATACATACTCAGCACATTGTTGCAACTATCAATTCATAAACAGAGTATGACAAATTTGCAAACCCATACACACAAATTTTTTTTGTAAATGAAGAAATGTTACTTAAATTACTTATCATGCTTACTAAAATAATTATCTGATTGCATATATAATGTATTAATCTTTATCTTTTTAAATTTTTATTTGATTAAACTGGTTAAAATTTATTGAATATATAAGCTTACTTTTTCTTAACTACTTGCTAAAAATTAATGTAGTGAAATATATTTGATTACTTTTGTCTTCATGAACAGACAATGTTCAGCAATCTAAGAGTCTTTGACAAGTAAATAACAAATATTTGTTATTGCAATAATGAACATATTTGAGAGATTTTGCCAAGGACTAGTCATTCATGCTAATATAACAACAGATAAAAGTTTGATAGAATTTTACAAGAAATAATTGGGTTTTTGGAACTTGTAGTATTATCCTATTCTTTCTTTGTTGATTACTTGTATGAAACTTATTTTTGTAAAACCACCTTTTCCCATGTTTATGTACATTTAGTACATTTAATACATTTAGATTTCACTAACTAGACAGGCATGATGGCACATGCCTGTAATATCAGCACTCAAGGAGGGAGAGGCAAGTTGATTTCTGTGAGTTCAAGGCCAGCCTGGTCTACAAAGCTAGTTAAGGACAGTCAAGACTACACAGAGAACATCTATCTCAAAAAATAGAGGGGTGGGGAGTAAAATTTTCATTAACTCTGCCCACTTTTGTGTCAAATTCTGATGAAAGAGAGAATATTCTTATCCTCAGAATGGCTTCTTCTGACCTCAAATCCCAGTTGCCACATCTTCTCCAGGGGATGTGACACCTTCTTCTAATCTCCTTTGGAATTCCAATTGATGTTTTTTGCTCCTTCTCTCTTTTTCTTCTTCTATTTTTCATTTTTACAAACATATTTTTAAACAATTTATTGATTTACTCTAAGTAATGTTTTGCCTGCATGTATGTTTGTGTGAGGATGTCAGCTTTCCTGGAACTGAAGTTATGGACACTTGTGCATTGCCATGTGTGTGATAGCAAGTGAACCCAACTCCTTTGGAAGAGCACTCCTAACCATTGAGACACCTCTCTAGCCCTATCCTTTTACAAAATTTGTCTTGCCTACAAGAAGTGTGGGGATAAATATTGAGCAGAGATTGAAGGAATGGTAAACTAATGACTAGCCCAAATTTGGATGCACATCATAGGAGAGAGCCAAGCCCTGCAACTATTAATGATACGCTGCTATGCTTGCAGACAGGACACTAGCATAACTCTCTTCTGAGAGGCTTTATCCAGCAGGTAATGGATACAGCAGCAGAGACCCACTGCCAAACAATAGGCCAAGCTTGGGGAATCTTGTGGAAGAGTGAGAGTTAGGATAGTGGAAGCTGAAGGGGTCAAGGAAACCACAAGAAGACCTACAAAGGAAATTAACATTGGCCAATGTGAGCTCACAGAGGCTGAAACAGAAACCAAAGAGCATGCACAGGCTGGACCTAGATCCCCTACACATATGTAGCAAGTGCCAATCCTGGTCAACATGTGAGTCTCCTAACAATGGGAGTAGGGGCTGTCACTGACTCTGTTGCTGCCTTTGTATCCATTTCCCCTATCTAGGCTGCCTTGTTAGGCCTTAGTGGGAGAGGATAAGTTTAGTTCTGCTGTGACTTGAGATTCCAGAGTGGGTCGGTACCACTTGGGGCCTCCCTATCTCTGAGAAGTGGGGAATTGGGGAGGGTGAATGAGGATGGGACTGGGAGGAGAGAAGGGAGGAGACTGGGAAATATTTTAAATAGAAATGCTTGCCAACCAATCACATTCCAGGACAACTAAGCAAGCATGCAAACAAACAAAACACAGATAAAAGTCCATGTTTATACACAGAAAATATATTTATTCACTTTACATCCTGATTGAAGTTCCACTCTTCTCTTCTCAATCTCACCCTTGCACAACCCCTCTCCCATGTTCGCTCTCATTCTCGGAGAAAGGGGAGGCCCCTCATTGTTATGAACCAGCCTCGGCACACTAAGTTGGTACATAGCTAGGTGCATCCTCTCCCACTGAGGTTATACAAGACATCCCAGTTAGGGTAAAGGGATCCAAAGGAAGCATCAGAGTCAGAAAGGACCCTGTTTCATTTGGAGGATCCATATGAACAAGCTTCACATCTGCTACACATATGCTAAGGGCCTAGGACCAGTCCACATATGTTCCCTTATTGGAGGTTCAGTCTTTGTGATTCCCCCATAGGCACAAATAAATAGATTCTCCAGGTCTTCTTGTGGAGTCCTTGGGTAGAAGAGGGAATGGGTAGGGAAGCAGGGATGAATATTAGGAGTAGGTAGTATGTAGAGTGGGAAAAGCATGAGGGGAGAGGGTTAGATGAGAGAATGGAAGTCAAAGGTGGGGGCATCTTTGGGATTTGCCAGAGACGTGGAATAGATGAGGTCCTAGGAAGTCTATGTGGGTCATCCTAGCTGAGACTTCTAGCTGCAGGGCATATGGAATCTGTAGTGGCTACCTCTTGTAGTCAGGCAGGGCTTCCAATGGAGGGATAAGGACACCAACCCATCCACAAAACTTTTGACCCAAAATGGGTCCATCCTACAACATGTGCTGGGACAAAGGTTTACTTTTATGTCCATGGTCCTCTGTATATTCTCTTTTTCTCATGTTTGTTTTATTTTTGCAAAAAATTATAGAGATTTCAATTAAATAGCTTAATGTTACTACTGATGAGTTAAAAAAAAATCAAAAGCAGTTCTCTATCCCCACACTCTTCTTTCTGGAAAATGATATAAATAACAAAAGAATTTCATGAATCTAAGACAAAAAATGATAGAAATAATTGATAAAAACAGAATTGGTTCTATGAGATAATAGGCAAGATTAGCAAATCCTAATGAAAACTAAATAAGAAAAAGAAGCAGACACAAATCACTAAAATTAAAAATTGTAATTTGTCTGAAAATAGATAACAAGGAATTAAAGAATACATTGAAAACTCACCTTTCAGTAAATTCAAACATCACTATTATAAATTGATTTATCTTCCTGAAATTATTTGGGTTCAGGGGGTGTTGATTTCTGCCATTTGTTTTCTTTGCCTATTCTTGATACTAATCCTCTGTCAGATGAGTACCTGGTAAAGACTTTTTCCGACCTGTAGGCTACCTCTCCTCTTGACCAATGATGCTTCATTTAGTTTCTAACTATCAATTGTTGATCTTAACCTCTATTCTATGGGCGACAGTATAATCAATCCTACCATATTAGCTATTTTCTCCTTTTTATTGTTCATGATATTATGTCCTATGGTGCAGTTCTTGATCCATTTGGAGGCTTTAGTTTTTTAGTGTGAGAAATAAGGATCTACTTTCATTCTTTTACACATAGATTTCTAATTTAACAATCACCATTTGATGAAGATGATCTCTTTCCTCAAGTGTATGTTACTGGCTTTTTTTGTCAAAAAACCAGTCAGCTTGGAATGGAGAGATGGATCAATGGTTAAGAACATTTGCTTCTGTTTCAGAGTGCCTCAGTTTCAAGTTCTGTCTATCACATAGTAACTCATAACTGTTTATAACTCCAGGAATTTAAGGTATGATGGCCTATTCCAGTCTCCAAGGGAACCAGAAGTGAAAGTGGTGCACAGACATCCGTACAAGCATAGTATCTGTACCCATAAATCAGGTGGCTGTAGGAGTGTGCACTTTACGTGGAATCTGATTTTTATTGTATTAGTCAGTGTGTCTATTTTCCTGTGGTACTATGATGGTTTTATTACCATGGATGTGTAATATAACTTAAAATCTGGGATGCTGATGCCTCAAGTAGTTTTTGTGCTTTTTAAAATTGCTTTAACAACACTGAGTCTTTTGTTTTTCCATATAAAATTAAACTTTCCTATTTCTGTGAAGAATTGTTTCACAGAATTTTGATGGGATTGTACTGAGTCTGTAGATTGCTTGGGACAAGATGCCTAATTTCACAAAATTAATCCTACCAATCCATGAGCAAAGAAGGTTTTCCCGTCTTTTAGTGACTTCTTCAGTTTTTTCCCCTTTAGTGTGTTAAAGTTTTCATTGTGCAAGTTTTTCACTTATTTGGTTAGATTTATCCCAGCATGCTTTTAGTTTTTTGAGATCATGGTGAGTGGTATTATTTGCCTTGTTTCTGCCTTAGTTTGTATGTTAGAGAGACAATTTTAGCATGACCCCTTGTCAATGAAGAGGGATTGCAGAGAGCTAAGATCCAGAGGAAGTAGATGTCTATACCAAAACACTATTTATTGTCTGTGACAATTTATCGTATGCACACATTCAGCCACAATGATTGGTACTGTTTATAGAAGACATTATAAGGCCAAATCTGTCAAAATACCAACATAGATGGGGAAGAAGCTCGGGACGTTTCACGCCTAACAAAGGAGGTATTACTAAATGATTGTGTCTGGGATAGTGTGAAACAGTTTTCTTTCTAGTGAGTTGCTCCTGAGAGGCTACCCATGCTTCAGCAGATGGCCCTGTGCCCTTACAGGCTGCACTAAATGGATTCAGTGAGATAAAAAAAAAAAAAAAAGGAGCACATGAAGACGGCACACAAACATTTTATGGAAAGTAAGAGAGGAACTGAAGTTGAAGAGAGAGGTAGACAATAAAAAATATATATGTATGTATTTAATTTTTTAATCATAAGATAGAAAATATGAACAACTTGAACACATCCAAATCACTGAATGACATTGAAGTGATTATAAAATGTTTGCTCTGCACAAAGCCACAGAAGGTGTAACTATAAATTATTCCATAGAATTAAAGAAGAGGTAGCAGAAGTGTTCATGAATCTGTACCATGAAACTGAAAAGTCTTGCACCAAATGAGGTGACTCAGGATCAAATAGACTAATGTTGCATGTTCTTTCCTGCATGAAGGTCATAGCTAAGAATTTTGAGATTTGTTTATGTAATTTGGATTGTCTGTGGAACTTGGAAGTGATTATGGGACCATGGTGGATGGGAAATCCTTAATGAAAGTGGGCATAGTGAGACATATATGGTAGGAAAACAAAGCAATGGAAAAGTGAAGGTGGTAGTGTTTAAATAGGGATGGGATCAGATTGGGAGAAGATGGTGTAAAGGGTAGGATTAACTAATATCAGAGATTTAGTTGCTCTTGAGATGTTCATGATTTGTTACCGTGTATATTCCTGCTGCTGTCACTACTCACATTTTCAGAACCCTCAGTTTTTGTTTTTTAAATGTAATTTAGGTTCCCTTCTTATTGCTAATGGCAGTACAAATGATAAAGTGCATTTTTCAATAAAAGCTAAGTAACAGTTGGTAACACAATGTGATGTAAGTTCAGAGCTATTGACTGAGCAAAAGAATCTAATGATTTGTTATATCATATCAGCATATTTTATACAAATCCATTTGAATTCTCATCATACTTTTCTCTCATCTTAGTTATTTTTCAACATTTTAAATGACGATGTCACTCTAGACCAGTGGTTCTCAACCTTCCTAATGCTGCAACTGTTAATACAGTTCCTCATGTTGTGGAGGCCTCTAACCATAAAGATATTTTGTGGCTACTTCATAAATATAATCTTGCTACTATTATGAAGTTAAATGTGTGTGTGTGTGTGTGTGTGTGTGTGTGTGTGTGTGTGTGTGTGTGTGTGTGTTTTCAATGGTCTTAGGTGAAACCCGGTGAAAGGGTCCCTCAAACCACACAGGCTAAGAACCACTGCCATAGACTAACAAATAGGAAATGACTAAGTTTCCTTCCTTAGGGAAGGAAAGAATGCAATGGGGCATCCATAGCTTACTGCCAATCATTCATGTGCCAGTCCCCAGAATTTCTTGTTTCCTACATATGAGATTTGTCTTCCACTTGGGATCAAGAACTATCAGACCATCACCTGCACCTTCAGTATTCTCTTCAGAGATGAAAGAAAGAAAATAGCATTTTCCATTATCACTTGTGGTGACTTGTTCTCAGAAGAGTTGTTTGGCTGTTCACACCTGCATGTCCACTGCTACTGAAAAAGAAAAGATAATTGAAGGTCTAAGGGGAGGTGAGATCACAGAATCACAGATCCATCCATCCCACAGGCACCGGATGCCTCACTCCAGCTCACATACTGTTTATAGGGACCATGGAACTGGCAACAGTATCCCAGGCAAGAATTGCTTTTTGAAAAGGGGAGTCTACAAAGGAAAATTTGTGTCAAGAGTCTTGGTAAGTAATGGCACCAGCAAATGGAACTTGAGATTGGACTAGGTGGGTGACAGACATGAAATGAGGAATCCTGAGGAAAAGTTCATGTAAGAAAAGAAGCATAGGGTCCTGATCACACAGATAACCCTGCTTCTCATTAAAGGGATCCAAGTTAGAAGTTACCGATAGTACTTAAAATGAGACAATGATACTGATTCTTAATTAATTAGAGCTGTTTTGTGAGTTAGTCAGTTGCTCAATTCCCACCTCTGGAATCTAGACTGGATTTTCAAGTTTCTACCACCATGTATTCTTCCAATACATGCTTTCAAGCGTGGCAAGATTTTTCAAAACTATCTAGTTCTACATAGAAGAGAGTTTGTATGGAAATCAGATTAGATCTTACGCTCTAACTTGGAATATGCAGCAATTCAGGGATAGTAATCACACCTTTCTAAATTATTAGCATCTTAGATTATGATAAACTTCTTAAAACTTGGTGAAGATATTTGAGATATGGAAACTTATTTGTTTCATTACTTTGGAAATACTTTCATCATTTAAAAAATGACTCAGGTTTAGGAAATTCATGAGGAAGTGGATATGAAAATGCAGAGATGCATAAAAAAATATACTTTTCCTTGCTGTTATGGTGAATGCTTTAATTCCAGAACTACAGTGGTAGAGGTTGATAGAATACTATGCATTTTTTATGCCAGCCTGATCTACATAGTAAATTCCAGAATGGACAGAACTACATAAACAAACCCTGTCTTAAAAATTAAAAAATCTCAACATTAAAAATATAATGATACACTCAAATTGATCTCAATTATTATTTAATATTTTTGAGTTTGCATTTTACTTAAGTTTTTCTGTTCCCTTTCTTTCCCCAAACTCTGCAAAATAAAATTTTGTTTGAAAATTTTGTTTTCAAATTCATGGCCTCTTTCTAGTCACTTATTATTGGATGCATATATATATCTCCAATTGAGCAATGTGAATTGTGTGTATATTTTCAAGGCTGTCTGTTCAGCACTGCATAATAGAGTGGTCTGCTTTTACCTGGAAGGGTCAGCTCACCTGCTTCCAGCTTTATTCAGTTACCTGCAGTTCTTTGTGTAGAGTTTAGGCCTCCTTTTTATCTGTGGATTTTTGTTTGTTTGTTTGTTTGATTGTTTTGTTGGGGCTCGGTTGGTTTGAGTTGATTTTTTTAGTTTCTCTGTGTAAACTTGGGAGTCCTGGACTCACTTTGTTGACCAGGCTGGCCTCAAAATCATAGAGATTTTCCTTTCCAAGTGCTGGGATTACAGGCATGTACCACCATGCCTGGCTTATCTGTGGGTATTTTGCCTGCATGAAAGTCCGTAAACAGTATGCATACAGAGGCAGGGAGGTCAGAATAGGGCACTGGATTTCCTAAAACTGGAGCTAAGATATTGTGAGCTACCACATGGATGTGGATACTAGAACACAGGTCCTGATAACTAGAATGTAGTTAAGAGTAGTCAGTCCTCTTAACTGCTGAGTCATATCTCAGACCTGGATTTCAAAATTTTATGAGTATAACTTCATATCATAAATAAGATATTTTTCATATATGGGCTCTATTATAATATATTAGCAATTCTGCTGCAGTAGTAAAATCACTATTTAACTGCATTAATAGTTAGCACTTTAGTGTATTATTGTTTTGTTTCTTTTTAATATTTTATCAGTTATTTGAGGATTTCATATACTGTTGACCGTAACACCTTTTTTCATCTGTTCCCAGATGCACCTTACCTCCTTTCCTTACCTACCCAATTTTGCATTCTCTCCCTCTGTCTCCCTCCGTCTCTCTCTGGGTGTCTCTGTCTCTCTCTGTCTCTCTCTCTCTCTCTCTCTTTCTCTCTCTCTCTCTCTCTCTCTGTGTGTGTGTGTGTGTGTGGGTGTGTGTGACTATCTCTCCCTGTCTGTGTCTGTATCTTTGTCTCTGTCTCTCTCTGTCTCTGTCTCTCTCTGTCTCTGTGTCTGTCTCTCCTCTCTGTCCCTCCCCCATCTCTCCCTGTCTATCAAATCCAATTTTTGCTGCCCATATACTAGTGGGTGTGTGACCTACCCTGAAGCCAAGGTCTTAGAGGAAATATTGTCTCTTACTCTCCTAGTAGCTATCAGTTGCCAATGACTCAACCAGAGGCAGGACTTCATGCCAAACTCCTCTACACTAAAATTTTGCCTGAGGTGAGCTTATACAGGATTTCTACATGTTATTACAAATACAGTGACTTCACATGTGCATCATCTCTTTTCTGGACAGAAAATACCATTTTATTTTAGTCATCCACTCACTGTCTGTGGCACTTATGATCTTTCCATGCCATTTTCTGTGAATTTTTGAATCTTTTACACTCACTTTTTGTACTGGTCCTACCGTGATATTATGCCCTGTCTTGTGATTGCTTGAATAATTTTTGTGATACTTTAAATATAAAAACACGTGAATTCTGTGTGAATAATTGGAAGTCATGCTGTACATGGCTCATTGCATGAGGCGGGCCCCTGAGATACTGTGTTTCCCATGGTTCATGAATATGTTCAAATACTTAATAATCAATCTTTTAAAAAATTTTTATTTATTCTTGTTACATCTCAATGGTTATCCCATCCCTTGTATCCTCCCATTCTTCCCTCCCTCCCATTTTCCCCTTATTCCCTTCCCCTATGACTATTCCTGAGGGAGATTTCCTCCCCCTGTATATGCTCATAGGGTATCAAGTCTCTTGGTATCCTGCTATCCTTCCTCTGAGTGCCACCAGGTCTCCCCCTCAGGGGACATGGTCAAATATGAGGCACAAGAGTTCATGTGAAAGTCAGACCCCACTCTCCACTCAACTGTGGAGAATGTTCTGTCCATTGGCTAGATCTGGGTAGGGGTTTAAAGTTTACCGCCTGTATTGTTCTTGGGTGGTGCCTTAGTTTGAGCAGGACGCCTGGGCCCAAATCTGCCTATCATAATGTTCTATTTGTAGGTTTCTAGGACCCTCTGGATCCTTCTACTTTGCTATTCTCCCATGCTTCTCTCATCTAGAGTCCCAAGAAATTCCCGAAATTTGTGGACAAATGGATTGAGCTAGAAATGATCATAATGAGTGAGTTAACCCAGAAGCAGAAAGACTGAAAATGGTATATACTCACTTATATCTGCATACTAGCCCAAGGGGCATGTCCCATGAAAGCCTTCACTTACCAGGAAACTGGGACAGAGGGGAGGACATCCTATTAATAATCAATCTTAATTGGCATTGGCTTATACAATTAATATACACAAGCAAATAGATGCCTTTTACAGAAAATTCTGTTGAAAGAACAATTAAAAGTTACAAAAAGCAAATCAGATACCTTATTTTTAAAAAGGGTGTCAGTGTGTATGTAGTTCATAGTTCTGCCTGGCTTAGAACTCATTATGTAGTTCATGATAGCCTGAAGCTCACAGATTTCCATCTGCCTGTACCTCCTTGGGCTTGAGGTTAATGATGTCTACCCCACATCTTGCTTTTAAACACACAACATAATAAAGAATCCAGGAGACTAGTCTAGTGAAGGCCTGTTGAATAGATGTACTCTCTCTGATAATGCACAGCTAATTCCTTGTTACTAGTTTTTCCTTTACCAAGCTTGAATTCAGAAATACTTAACCACTCCATGTTCAACTCTTTTTCAAATATTCATACATGACATCTTAGTAGGAGGTCAGTATATAGCTAGAATTTGTTCACTGCAAATAATTTATATAGTTATAGCTTATAAGTTATTAGCCATTTGTAATTTTTGTATATGAGTGGCAAACAATGAAAAAATTCACTTTACCCATTGTCACATATATTGTATTGCCACTATTACAAGCTTGTTTATGCAGATAATTTGAGAACAGAATATTTCTTTCTGGTATTCTGGATCTTACAATCTTTTCACTCCCTCTTCTATGATCTCCCTTAAACCATAGACACCTCCCAGGAATAATACCCTTATTGATTACCCAATACAAAGTGGTCAACTCTAAAACCTTATACACACAAATAGTAAAACTTGACTCAGAGGTTATTTTATGTAGTTACTTATAATATGCATTTATATTAGTGTTAGATTATGTAACACTAATACAAAGAGAAAGAAGCTATTAACTCAAGGCATGCCAGGTGTTGGAGGGCCAGAACATAGGAAGGGCTGAAAGGAGTAAAGGGAAAAGTGATATAATTCTAATTTTAAATGGTTTAAAATAAGAAATGATGTAATAAGCTACAGTGTATCAGTTAACAATAAATCTTGAGGGCTAATGTAGATGGAGAATGATGGGATAAAGTGATATAGTACTTGAAGCCCATGCCTCATCTTCCCATGCAGGATTCCCAGGCTCAGGAATCACTAACTTACAAGATGAGGGACAAAGACATGGCTGTAGGAATCATCTTCTTAATGCAAACTTTGGCTGGAGTTTCAGGCAATTCCTATCTGGCATACAATTATCTCTTGCTTTACTTCAAGGAGAATCAAATAAAGGCCATGAACTTGATTCTGATGCATTTAACCTTGGCCAACTTCTTAACTCTCTTCTGTAAAGGAGTGCCCCAGACGATGGAAGCTTTTGGTGTCAAATGTTTCCCCAGTGATTCTGGGTACATGCTGCTTTTCTACCTACATAGAGTGGGCAGAGGTGTATCATTTGGCAGTACCTGCTTATCCAGTGTGTTCCAGGCCATCACCATCAGACCAAGGCATTTCAGCTGGGCAAAAATTAAAATTAAAGCCCCTCAGTTTATTATCCCCTTCATATGCCTGACCTGGATCCTGTCTTTCCTCGTAAACACTGATATACTTGCACATATAACTGGTAGTTTGTGCAACCCAAACATAACTCATCCAACGGATTTGGAATGCTGTTCTTTTCCTTGGGAGGAAACTGGTGAAATATTTCATGTTATCTACATGACCCTTCCTGATGCTGTGTGCATGGTGCTCATGCTATGGGCCAGCAGCTCCATGGTTCTCATTCTGCATAGGCACAAGCAGAGGATGCAGCACATGGACAGAACCAAGGTCTCCTTGAGATGCTGCCCCGAGACCAGAGCTACCCACACTATCCTTCTTCTGGTGAGCACCTTTGTATGCTTTTACACACTCTCCTCCTTCTTTAGCATCTATTTAACTTTTTTACTTAATCCTGGTCAGTTGATAGTGAACGTCACTGGAGTAGTCTCCATGTGTTTTTCCTGCATCAGTCCTTTTCTGCTCTTAAGACATGGTTCCAGTTCTTCCAGGCTTTGTTGTACCTAAATACAGCATATATAATCATCCTCTTTCATAATAAACATGGAAATAAAGTTGAAAGAATTCCCATTTTCTTGTAGTCCTGAAGAAGTTTAAGCCCAATATAAGGAAGTTTTAACACTTATGAGAAGTGATTTTTATAAAGAAACTCTTATGATAAATGCACATGTATATAAATATATAGGTGTGTACTTCTATGTATAAACACATGAGCATGTATTCACTCAGATCATGTTTATTTTCCACATAGAACTATCTTGTGAAAATTGGGAGGAAATTATTCTAATTTCAAAGGAAAAAGCATACAAATTTTAGACTTCAAAAGAATTCTATTTATAACCATGACAAAGTACATTAACATACTTTTTACTTTATGTGGATGGATGTTTTGTCTGTATGTGTATCTGCATACCACTTTTTTTGCCTGGTGTCTAAGGAGTACAGAAGAGCGGGGCACTGGATCCCATAAGGATACTAGGACATTAACTACTGTGACAACTCACAGCAGATTGGCTTCTTGCATTTTTCTTTATGTAACATATCAAGTGTGAAGACTTTTACATTTGTATTACAATTCCATGTGCTTTAAATTTTTCTATACTTTCCCATATTGGTTACAGAATTCAACTACATAAAAGTATTCTAAAGCTCTTCTGTTGAGGCTCATGTACAGAGGCTGAAAGAGACAGATTTGAGTTTCTCCATTTATAAAACTCTTGTCAGCAGAATAAAGATAATGGCTTGGGGCAGCTTCTATGAGGTGAAGAGTAGGGGGAGGCGATTATGTCCTGGGATAATATCCTTTGGGTTGTATTAATGTTGGCTCCCTGGTTTGCATAAGTTTTCACAATTTGCTGCCAGACAGGTGTTTCACTTTCCTGTTGATCCCTGTGTGCTATATGCGCTCTTGTGATTTTTTTTTTTTTCTGTCATGCAACATGGTTTTGAAGATACCCTTTTGGAAGATGCTAGATTTTCCCATAAAGTATTCAAAATCAGGCATTTTATTTTGACAAGAGTAACAGATTTATTCAGTATATGACTGGTTTCAACTGCCTTATGTGTCTTATGTGTATGAATTTATCCTTGGTATGAAAGTGTATCTGCACTTAAAGGACCACACATTTACCCCCATTTGGATTTCAAATGTAAAACCAAATAGCCCGCAGAGAGAATGTCATGGATTTACACCCTGAAGGTATTTTATACCCATTTGGATGTCAAATGTAGAGCCAAACAGCCCTCAGAGAGAACATCTAGATTTCCATCCTGGAAATGCTTTTGGTTTAACAAAATATTATGGGACATGTTACCTTGCCTAGTCAACTTTTGCTTTATTGAAGATACTTTCCTGTTGTAAGATGTTCCTCTTCACCTCCTCATGATGCAGCAATGTATACCTTTTATATTAGTGCAGCACTCAGAATGGGTTTGTAATATGTTACTAATTACTTAAGTTCTGCTTTTAAGCAATGTATTCATTATAATTAAAGACATTTTCCCCATTTTCATTAGTTCTTTTTATTAGTTTATTTTGATTATATTTATGAGTTCCAACTTCTGCCCTCCTTACCTGGACAACTTTTTATCCTCCTTTTTTCTTAAACCCATAAAGTCCAATTTTTGCTATCCATATACCTTAGATGTGTGGCTTTCAAATGGTGCATGATTAACTCACTCTATGGCACATTCTGGACTCCTCAGGTACTGAATTCATATGGTGTATTTACATACTTGCAGGCAAAATATTAGTATAAAACAATTTTAATAATTTCCTTCTACAACGTCATAAGGTATCAGGGAGCATATAGTGTAGATTTAGGAATGAGAAGGGAGTACTAAAATCATAAATATTTTAGCTCTAAGTAAGAAGAGTTTATTACTGTCCTTGTTATATCATATGGATACTCATATTATCCCCATGAGCAATGTTTGCTTAATCAGTGTTCTCTCAAGTTCCTGCCTCACTCAACAAAATAGCAGTTCAGACTCTGGAGCAGAGCTTCCACATTGCCCTATGCTATTTCTTTTCCCTATCACCATCAGTGCCCATCTTTCTATCCTTCCTCACTAGTCTCTCCTTGGTTTTAATGGGCAATGTTTCTTATTTTTGTATCACTTCAAACATCACTTGCTTTTTAATGTCTATTTTTTTGGGAGATGATCATTAAAGTCTAGAAGTGTGAGCATATATACTGGAATTTATAATGTGTAGAATACTTTTGTTTTCCTAATGTAATTGTGGGCTCTAGATGTAAATCTAACTTTCATAGGTGCCATATGTGATAACTTTTATTTGCTTGATGTAAGTGTTATCTTAGAGGCTTACTGCCTTCATCTGCTAAGCTAGACCTACCTGGAATCTTCTAAAATGTTTTCAACTCTGAGACTTAAAGCTGAATGAGCTCACCCTTTCTAGCTCTTTCTGAACTCTGCCTCCCTGGTTCAACTCAGCTGTTCTGGGTCAAACTCCTCTGCAAATTGACTGATTCAATTGGGTTTCTCTAAGTTTCTGACCTCAAACTAACTCTAGAGATCTAATCTTCTGGCCCCTTCTGTCTTAACTTGTGTCTATTTTGTTCTCTCTACAACCTGTCTCTGTAAAACTATCCCAGTAAAATAAAACTGTCCTCTCTCCCTTTCTCTTTGCACTGCCTCTCCTTCCTCTGTTCTGGTGAGAGTTGGGATATTCTATGCTATTAAAATGCTCTCCTATTCGTCACTTTTTCTGCTCCTCAGACATCACTTTCAAACATCAGTTCTTCCTTCTAAAAACTAATTTTATCTTCACTGTTTGGAATTAAAGACGTGTACTAAGGGTGAGCTTGCATTCCAGCCAGATGGCACAGACCTAGGTCTTTAGATGTGATCAGAGCAGCCTTATTGCTAGACTAGAATGCTTCTACAAGAAAGTTACCATGCATGCCTCAGGGAAAGCACAGATGCAGAAAAAATAAGGAAGACTTTCAAGTTTATTCCTCAAATTGATCCCCATGGGGTAGAATTAACACACGAAATGATAGAAAACAAAAATAATAAAACCTCAAGAAAAGGCAAGGGAAGAAATCTTTAATATAACATTTTTGTTGGTTTGAAAATTTCATACAATGAATTTTGGTCATATTGACCTAATTCTAATCTCCCTAACTCTCCACAGATGCATTTCCCATTTCTCTCTCCCCTTATTTTTAATAACTGAGTTCAACTTTTATGCTGGACATATACCATAGATGTGGAGTCATACACTGGAACATAACCAATCTGCCAGTGACCACAATCTTAAAGAAAAATGATTCTCCATTCCCAACAGCCACCAGTTATCAATAATCCCTTAGGAAGGGGAGCTTCAAACTAAAATGTTATCTGGTTTGACATCGTGTTTGAACTGTACAACAATCTACAGCTGTGCAATAGAAACTGAAACACGAAAAAAAAAAGAATTTTGGGGATTTGGGGAATTTTGTGTGGAAGTTTTGCCTGCATGTATGCATGTACACGCCATAAACAAGGCCCATGGAGGAGAGAAGACACTATTCAAAATAGGTTACAGATGGTTGTTAGTAGTTTTGTGGGTACGGAGACACAAAACTGTGCCCTCTGCAAGAGCAGTCAGTGCTCTTCTTAACTACTGAACCATTTTCTAGCAAAAGAAAAAAAAAAGTAAGACGAAAATCGCCGCCATCTGACCTTGTGTGAGAATTTAGCTTCGAAAGTAGCAGTCTTTTCCAAGTCTCTCTGTTTATATGGAAAACTTCACACATGCATCCTGACATTCTAGCACAAAACATTCTCTTAGCTCAGAACTGCATAAGCCACATACTGAACCCTAGCCCCCAGCATTCACATATGAACTTGTATCAAAATAAACTGAGGTTTCCCATGTTCTAAAGTACTGTAACATTTAGCCACAATATAATTATTTATGAAAAATAATCACATCAATTTCTTTGGTATGCAAACTTAATTTTTAATCTTAAGATGATATAGTTTGGAGGGAAGAGGCTGGAGAAAGAGGAAGGGGGAAAGGTACATAATCCTATTTTAATTAAAATGCGTTAAAATAAAAACAAAGCTCCAAATGCAATTATAATATAAAAAATGATTACATGTATATCAAAGGACTGGCTAAAGTAAAATTTACTTATATTAGAAATGTTTCAATGGCATACTTGAAATGATATCCACTCTCAATTTTAATAAAATGTCAGAGAAGCAGAGAATACACAAATACTTGTGCATCCTCATTTCCCTGAGAATCTGAACTCCATGTTTACTTTTCTCAGCATTCACCAATAACAAAAAAGTCCACTTCCAAAACACTCCAAAGGTCTCTCAAAGAGACAAAAGTGAGTGTAGTTAGCAAGTGAGATGAAAACTTTGTAAGAAACAATTTTGGGTTCCAAGCTTGATGCCATTGCCACTGACAGATGAAAAGCTAATTTTGGCTCTTGGGGAGAGGTCACAGAATGACAAACCTGTATTTCAGGATTAGGCTGCCTTCCCTACACACACACTGGCTGTTGGGACTTTAGAACCTATCCTACAGTTCTGCAAAGGGAAGCAGTCATGGGAATGCACTTACTTCAGAGTAAGTGCTAACATTTGACTATGGATTCTGGGCCCTGCCCCCTCTCTCTAAATAAATTCTGGGTCCCTCTTCCGCCCTCTCATCTCCTCTCTAGAGGATAGGCACAGTTGAATTATGCCCGTCATAAGCAAGGAAGGCTTTACATGACATGAGAGAACATGTCTGCTGTTCATGTAATGTTACATATCATGCCAGGCCTAAAGAAAACTCAATTTCCATAAATGCCAAAAGACAAGTGACAAATGGCTATCTGTGGGGCCTATTAGACTACCAAAGTACATGCTAGCCTCCAGGATTCTTCAGTATCACAAGTACCTGCTATACATTTCAAAGCCCATGAGGACCCTAGCTCTTTCCACTTCCACTTCCTGAGATCACATACTTCTTTCTCTGCAGCTACTAATTCTCCTTGTAACCCTACCACCTCAGCTATGTGGTCTCCTCCTTTCTCTGCTGTCCCTAACTCTCCCTCATTGCTTCTCTAATGGCCAGGTCCAGAATTTTGGCTGTTAGGTGTATACTCCTTATACTCCTTTCTCTTTTTGCTCAGGATTCTGCCACGTGCCTCTTACTGTTCTTTCTACAATGAAACCTTCCTTTCTAAAATACTATAGAGTAGTCATGTCATTTGAAGAACCCACTAATTAGCTGTCAGGGTGCCCTGTGCCCTGTTCTCAAATCTCAGCCAGTTTCACATGCTGGTTGATTCTTAAACAATGTGAAACTTAAAGCCTCTCACTATAGTTTTTCTCATCTTTGTAATGAAGTTATAAGCATGCCTGTGTAATGGATTCTGGAGAGTGAATAAGTATGATCCATCTACAAAAGATGTCAGCATCATCAGAAGTGATACCTAAACTCAGAATGCAACTATCAGGAGCTTCTTAGTAAAAGAAAGTTAACATAAATATCCCAACTAAGAATACTTGTAGCCAGGAAATGCTGGGCTTCAGGTGATTGAGGCTTGCAGTCTATGTATGCTTTATCCTTCCCTTTCAATTTACTTGGGTCCTGAATGTAGAAAAATGGCATAATGGTAAGCAATGAGGTGACTGTTGAAATGATTTTCTTTTTACAGACTGTGGTCAGAGTTCTTACAAACTCCTTTCTCCTATCTCTTTACTGTATGGCATGCAGAGTGAAGCCCACAGACCTGATACTCAATTACAGCTAACTTCTTCAAACCAGGGGTACCCCAGACAATGGCAACTGTAGATTGAAGATTTATTTCAGTGACTTTATTTGCAAACTGCCTTTCTATCTCCCCAGACAGGGCAGGGGTGTCTCTTTTGGAAGTACCTGCTTTCTGAGTGTCTTCCAAAGCATCAACATCAACCCAGTACTACCCAATGGACACAACTTAAAGAAATATATCACAGGTACATTTGCTCATCTATACCTGATCTGGATCTTCTGTTTCTTTATAAATATTTTCTGTGTTACAAATGCAATTGAGAAATAAAAAACAGGGCAATAGGAATATGACAGGCCTAAAGGATTCTGGATACTTGTTTTGCTGTTCATTTTGACAAAACTAGTACACTGCTGCATGTAGTGTAACTGTCACTCCCTGCTGTCCTGTGGATGGGTTCAGGCTTTGGGCCAGTATCGCCATGTTTCCCTTTCTGTACATATACAAGTAGATAATGCATATATGTGTAGGTCATCCAGATCCTCCCCCACATTCAGAGCTACCAAAACTATCCTTCTCCTCATGAGTATTTGTCTGCTATGACATGCTCTCCTGTGTTTTTCACACATTTTGGGGTCTTACGTATCTTTCCAGCTGGTGTCTGGTGAACGTAAGCGCAATAGTCTCTATGTGTTTCCAAACTGTCAGCCACTTTCTGTTAATGAGCTGCTGTGGCTCCCTTAAGAACAGAACCGTTTCCTGACATAATCACCAACATGTTAATTCTAACCTTTTAGATAATTACTCATTTCTCTAAGTCATATCCTCAGAACAGGAAATACTTAATTCACATATGGATGACTGTTTACAAAAATGTACATCTGTGATACATTTATCTCTCTCTATATAGACTCATATAGATGATAAATGATACAAATGTATGTGGATACACAAGAATATGAGAGTGCAGATTGTATGTACTATCCATCTTGCAATGTGTCAAAAAAACTGCACATAATATAAATAGCCAAAGGTGAAAATGCAAAGTGTGGGGATGTTAAGATGGTTTACTCGCTACTCTTGCAAATTTCCCATCACACACACACATGGCAATTTCCAACTTCCTGTAACTCTACTTTGGCTTCTGCAGGTGTCAGGCATAAAGTGGCATACATACATATATGTAAAATAGAACTTTTAAAATAAGGTGCAATGAAATTGCAGGAGACACCTCTGGACATAACATACTTACACTCAAGTTGTTGTTGATTTTGTAAATTGCATCATTACATAACTTTCCCATTTCCTTTTCCTCCCTACAGCCACCTTTATGCATCCGTTTGCTCTCTCAAATTTATGGCCTTTTCCTTTCATTGATTTATTCTTCTAAATACATGAATACAACCTGTTTAGTTATATTATATATATGATCTCAGCATTGACGAGCTTGGATTGAATAAACAATTGGTGGATCTGTCACTGGGAAAGAGGATTTCTGCTCTCAGCATTCCCCAGTTCATAGTACTTTGTCTAGGGCAAGCTTTCCCCCTTACAAGTTATCATTCGTTGATGCTGTTGTTTTAGGTTGTATTGGCCAGCCCTGGTGGTAAGACTTCATGGGTGCATCCTCACTGACATTTCTGGGAGACACAATCTCATAGCAAACTCACTACTGCATTAATGCTTACAAACTTTACACCCTTCTTTTGCAATAATCCGTGAGTCTTAGGTGTAGGAGTTGACATGAACAAAGATAAATTTTGCCTATAGCAAATGCAGTTTATAGTGTTAATAATAAAATGACCTGACGGTACCCAAAGATTCCAGGGAAGATATTAGACTGTTAAGCCTATGACTTTTAGTGGGGTAAGTCATACTTTCTAATAAAGACATTTGATTTATGTGGAGTATCAAGGGAGTTGTTTTCAAATGTTCATAAAATATGATGAAAGGGTTAGGTTAGAAAACAAGGAGAGCCAGAGATAGAGTTGATGGGGTTCCCCAACCAAATGAGATGGTAGGTCTGTTGGTTCACTTTGATTCTTGTTTTTCTTTACAGTTAATAATATTCTGGGGTTGTAGGGATAGTCCACTGTTCTGTGATGACATGGTATGGATTTGTTTCTCTACCACCTAGAGATATATTTATTTTCATCAATATTGAAACATTCAGATATATAAACCAGGGAAGTGTGGCTGTTGCACTTCCCATTACACTAGACCTATCATGTTGACAAGGGATAGATGGTGAATCTCAGGAAATACTAAAACATCATGCCTAAAGGCAGAAATCAGAGGGACAGATGTGTCTTTTTTTCAAAAGCTCTCAATCTGTATCTGGTAGAGCCTCATGGAAATTCCTAAAGAGTGATTTGTTAGCTACAGAGATGACTTAAGAAGGCATATTTCCTTCAGGATATGGAATTTATGGAAGCCATGAAAACATCTCCATGTCAGAGAGGGGAAACACTGTCTAAGGAAGCGTTATTTTGTCTGGCACAGTGTCTTGTTGCAGCAAGTGAGATGCATTACACTTCTTAAAGAGATCCACTCAGAACAGAGAGGATGACAAATCTTCTTGTGAGACAGGTTCCCACTATGGAGCCATGATCAAACAATTTAGAGCCACGTGCCTAGGCACACCCTGCTGGCTAAGACTAGATAGTACCTGCTTGACTGCTTCAACATTAAGCAAAAGGATCCCAAATTAATGTGTGTAAGTCTGTGGCACAAAGACTGCGTGCCTCAGGAAAGTGGGAGAGAGTGAGGCTGGAGTCGAGTGAGCAGAAGTAAACAAAGGGGAGAAATCTGTCAGCCCTTCATCCTCAGCTAAACTCCCAGATGTAATTGAGTTAGACCTTACCTGGTGAGGATGTAGACCACACTGGTACAACCTACTCTACTGCAGGCACTACAGGCCTGATGGAGGCTGTTTCTGACCTCTTTCTATTTTAGACGGGGAAACGATGTCTTGTTCCCATCTTGATAAGGCGAGGCAGAATATTCTCCTTGAGGGCTGGAGAGATGGCTCAGTGGTTAAGAATATTCTCCTTGTGTAAGAACTTGTGCAACCTTGTAATCTTCATCCAACAGGAGACCCATGGTAATTCCTTCCCAGTGCTGCTTGCAGCTCATATACTATAGGCAGATCTTGTCTAAGAGCTGGAAAATACTGTAACCCTAGTGCTACATACCCAGAAAGAAGATAAAATCAGTGTGTATGCCCCATGATCAGTGTGATGAAAAGAACCAAAAAACCACCTGTGCAGATGTGGAGACTCCGGCCCACAGGAGAAGGTGGGGTGGATGAGCTCACCTTAGCTCCACATGGTATCTGTACCCTGAACCAGGTCAAGGTTCCAAGGAACAAACCTCAGCTTCCACAGATGGCCTGGCTTACTGAACAAAGCGTTACCCACACCTAACACTACCTTGATTTCTCTTAAGGACATGGAGGCTCTGGTCCCTTCTGACTGTATTTGTAAGTTCTGGGCCTAACTTGTAAGACCTGGCTATGCATTCCAACATTTCCATCTCATCGCAAGGGTGACCATCTCCTCCCCAAGCCCATCCTGGGGTCAGTGACACCCATCTTTTGTTCTTATCTCTATCATATCCCCATCCAATCCTGTAGCCCTGTTTCCATGTCTACCACCCAAGTGGATCTTTTGTCTCTGAGCATCATGGTCCCTTGCCTTTAAAGTCACTATCCAGAAAGGAAAACTGGATGACATAAGGCACAGTTTCATAAATGTTACTGAAGAGGTAAGTCCGTGGAGCCATTGTTAGGACGAGATATTAATGTGTGTGCTATGGCTATCACTCCTGCATTTCTAACAAGCCTGCAGACAGTACTAACTATGAAGATTCCAAGTTCTGTGCATAGTTCAGTCTGTAGCAGGGGTAAGGACTGGAGTAATAGCAGACCATGTGCCCAGTTCTCACCTAGGAAAGCCTCCATTTTGGGGCATGCGGCAGTCTGAGGATTTCACTGGTATCCCTTACCCTAGACTCAACCCCCAATCCCCGACCCAACAAGGGCTAATAAACAAGGGCACAGGAACATGAGCACAGAACTAATTAAAAATTAGTCACATAATGCCAGCATCCAGCTGAGTAACGTCTCATGTTAATTCCTGTGAGACCCTTCTTGGTAGACCCTGTATCTCTAAGTCCCTTGTTCCTTTTTAGGGGGATTTTGGTCTCCTATCCTTCTGTTCTGTTCAGAAATGGGGTGATCTTCAAGAGGATCCAGTACTGAACAGCTCCATGGTGTTCAGGTCTAAGGCTGTCTTACTTGTCTGGCCTTCCTGGCCTCCACTAGAGCCTCCCTGGCTTGAGATAGCTGCCCCTCCTCCAGCAACCAGATCCACATTCTGAAGCACAGAAAGGAGGATAATGCACTCCGTGTTATAGCTTGTGCATACTATTTCTCCCCATGTCAATCTGCCCAACATTTATGCTCCAGTAGATAATGTCTTGAACCAAGTTATATAGCCAGCTAAAAACTAGTACTTCCATATTAAATGGAGAGTAGGGGCTGGAGAAATGACTCAGTGGTTACGAGTAGTCGTTGCTCTTTCAGAGGACTAGAATATGGTTTCCAAAATCCACGTTAGAAGGCTCACAAGTGCCTGTATTCTAGTTCTGGGGTAGCTGATGCCCTCTTCTGGCCTTTGGGGGTACCTGCACATGCATGGCTACACACAGAAATATAAGTGATAAAAAGAACTGTAAAAATCAATCTTAAAAAAATAATAAAGGCAAAGCAGATATTGAGGATAAATGGTTCTGTCTTCATATAGATTTCTTATAAAGCACTGATGCAGCCATGTCCTGAGACTCCTCACAGGACCCTAACCAAATCTGGAAGCAGGTTTGGCCAATAAAGGTACACATGGATTCATCAGCCAAACTGACCGCACAGCAAGTGGCCCAGAGAGCTCCACACTCACAGGCACTAACACAGTTAATACCACACAAATCTGCTAGCTTCGCCAGTGCCTGAAAACCTGAATTGCATCCCAGGCCTCTGCCTTGAACAGTCTCTGGAGCTTCTGCTCTGTTTCTTGTTGTACTCTTGCTGGACCCAAGTCCTCATTCGTGGGACAGGACTGACAGCTGTAGGATGGTCTCCTCAGAGAGAAAGCAGAGAACAAGCCCCATGGCAATGGTCTTCCCCCATTCTGATGACTAAGACTAGAGGACCAAACTATTTCTACACCTTTATTTCTCCGTGTAAAGAGCAGGGAAAGGAATAAAATAAAAATGGCACAGTGGACACACATACACACAAAACATGGTTGAGGGTAAGAAAGAGGGGTGGTAAGTATATGGGGGAGGGGTCCCCATTACAGCAGCAGGAGCCAGTGACTAGGTTGCTCCCATCTCTCCCAATATGGACAGGAACAGCCAGTCTTTCTTTTCAGGCTGCTGTCCTGCCCCAACTTGTACTGCCCTAATCCCTTGGGAGGTGGACAGTTTTCCCAGGCGACAGAGAGGAGAAACCGTGCTGGAAGAGGGGCCTGGGGTCAAGACCATGCACAGGGAGTGACAGTCATTGGTCCCCCACCACCTCCCTAAGGGAGGTACTTTGTGGGGGTTGGAGGTTGGACACCAGAGGCCGGCAATGCTTCTTCTTCCAGCATCAGGCAAGAGACAGAACTGGAGAAACAAGGGACAATCAGAGCTCAGAACTGAACCACATTCTCTACCCGTACTGCTGAGTACTGCCCCCTTCCCAGGAGCCCTCATACTGCAATCCACCCTTACCAGTCAGAGCCTCCTGGGCAAAGTACTTGACATCCACATCCTGGTCCTGGGTCAGCTTCTCCAAAATAGGCTTGACTTCACTCTGCAGGGTACTGGAAAGTGAAGGGGAAAGAAGGTAGTGACCTAGACTAGGCTTGCGCAGGGTCAGGGTGGTCACAGATAGGAAAAGGGCTCTGTCCTCAAGACAGAGAACAAAGACACACACAAAAATACATGTGAAAATTCCCTGATCCCTAGACTTGGAATCAAACACATTAAAGCTCTTAGGCTAGCACAGGCTAGGAGGTGAGCAAGGTCTGGGAAAACAGAGCCCACGTGTCTTGTAGCAGAGCAAATGCATTCCTTTACTGACGCAATGTTCACTGAAGCACTGTATGTTTGGTATGAATACAAAGGCACATCATTCTAGATCCTTTTGCAGATGAGCCCAGACCAGATTACAGGATTAATAAATGGATTTAACAAGAAGGTCAAAAGACTTCTTGATTTCAAGGGGCCTAGAAGTGGAATCTACTTTTATATAAGAGATATGGCATAACATGTCTGTCCTAAGTTGTGAGATGTGAAGGCAGATCTCAGAGATAAAGGCTGTGGAGCAAAGATGAGACATACAGGCATCAAATGTCCCCTTTTAGTTGGCAGGGAGTTCCTTTCTCTCCATATAACGAGTGCCCTCATTTCTAACACCTACAGTTCTTTTGCCTTTGTTGTTGTTTGCTTGGCTTGGCTTGCTTGAAGCAAACAGGTCTTACTTTATAATTCCATGTGACCCCAAGCTGGTCTACAACTCTTTTTTTAAAAAAGTTTTTCCAGACAAGGTTTCTCTGTTCTGGACTAGCTTTTGCAGACCAGGCTGGCTCTGAATTCACACCTGCCTCTGCCTCTGGAGGGCTGGGATTAAAGGCATGTTCTACCATGCCCGGCCTTGGTCTATAACTCTTGACCCCCTTGCCTCAATCACCAGTGTTGCCGATTACAGTTGTATTACCATGCCCTTAAATGATCTCTGTCTGTCTGTCTGCATGCACATACACATGTGAATTCATGGGCACAATATGTACGTAGCAGTCTTCAGAAGACAAGAGGAGGGTAATATGGATACCCTAGAACTATAATTGAAATCATGTTTGAGCTTTCTTATAGGTGCTGGGAAGTTAGCCCACGTCCTCGCTAAGAACTGTGCTGTTGACCATTGAGCCATCTCTCCATGCCCACATCTATTTGAAAATGAATGTTAAGTGTCTTATTTTCCTGTCTAGCCTCTCCTTCAATATGGTACCAATACATCATCCACAATCATCCACTATGTTGCAACTTAAAGCAGGCATCTCTTTTCTTATTACCGAGTGTTCTGTTCTGTAAATAGGTCACAACATATTCCATGTACTGGCATTTGGGTGATTCTGTTTTATGTCTACCATATACAAGACCACATTTTCAAGGGGTGTAAGTGCAGGGAGGAGCAGTACTAATCTCTCTAAAAGCAGGCGCTGGCTCGGGGCTCTACATTAGGTAACTGCGTCCCTCCAGTTAAAATGCTCAGTCTTTTATGACATTTGCAGTTGTAGGCATCCCAGCTATGCCACAGCTCCCACAAACAAAGTATTTAGCAGAGTACTTCAGCTTTAACTTGTGCTGACCCAACAGCATATAATTCTGAGCACCTAGACACAGGCTCACTGAGCATGTACAGACAGTACTTTTAAATTAACACAAAAGCATAGGTTTCCTCATGGTACCTTCACAGAAGCGGTTTTGACTAACTCCCTGTCAGCTCTCTCTCTACCTTACTTGCATCTGCTAGCTTCTCATGTTCTGTGAATATTACATGCCCTACTTTCCTCTTTATCTTCTTCCCAGCTGTATCATGGGATTTCTTTGTCTACCTATTAATAGGATACCAGAGGATACAGATAGAAACTGTACCCTGCCAGGGTTAGCCTTCTGATATATAGCTTTTCATCTGCATGAAAGCCAGCTTATCAATCTCTTCCTTTCAAATCTTAGCAAATCTGTCCAGTCCAACTCATTAATACATTCTACATATTTTTAAATGTTTTATCATCTTGTTTCTGATTTTCAAGCTAACTTTAAATTAATTTGCTTATGCAGAGGCAGAAATTCCATTTGGGTTTACATGAGCATCAAAATGATTCTGTGATTTTTAGAAAATGAACGTTTCTCCATCAAACTACAATGGTACCTGCTATCCACCCACTCGAGTGCTTTGTGTTCTCTGTTAAATAAATGTTCCAGTGAGACATGACCATCCTGTCCCTGCACCTTGCTGTTTGCTTCTTATGTATCAGGCAGGATTGAGCTGCCTAGCTTTGTTCTTTCAGATATGTGGACTAATCTAGCCCTCTGGATTCCCAGGCTAGTTCCCACTAGGAATTTGGTGACATAAAATGGTCTCACCATAAATTCAAATCAGGACATGAAGACTGTACATGTTTCCCAAAGCTTCCTGGGGCAGTGTTTTATAGTTTCACTAAAAATGATAAATGTTTCTCATTACATGTATTTTTTTTTTGTTATCTAAAGTATAAATTTCAAATACATGCACAGATTTCTCTACAAAGTTAACCACAGTATATAAATATTGGCTAATTTTATTTTCTAATAATTTCTTGCTTTTTTTTCCATTCTATTGTGTGGGGATGAATTCTCATTCTCGAGAAAACAGACATTGTGGAGAGGAAAGAATAAGTAAGGGTCACAAAGTATGAAGGTTATAAACTCTGGGGTCCATGTTTAAATATGTAAGATGTTTAGGACAAGTCCCAAACCTCACCTGTTGTCAAGAATGGGTCCTATCTTCTGTAGAGACTTGGCTACATTGAAGCGGACATTGGCGACTGGGTCCCCAGCCATACGAAGAACTGTGGGCAACATGTGCTTGGTGGTGATATCCTGGCCACAGACTTCAGACAGCACCTGAAGACCAGTGAATGGCAGAAGCACAATTATGCAAGACCCAGTGCTAAATCCCCACGTATCTTCTGACTGTGCCATCCGGGTCATTGACAGGACCCCAGAGAAGCAAGGGAAAAATCTGGGTCCAGAAGCATCATCTAGGGGAGAGTTTACCCCTTGAAATTACAAACTCCCTAACACAATCTTCATTTGGTGATGTTTCAGGGTCTATATCTAGACTTCATCATCCACAAGAGTTGGAGGGGTTCTGAGTCCTAATACCTGAAATGCCTCCTTAATACAGGAGTCTCCAAATTACAGCATAGAAGAAAAGGAGCAGAATGTTTACTTAATGTTTTTCTAACCTATCCTTTAGCTTCTAGCTTGGGTAAGACTTATAGGTCAGTAAAACAGTATAGAAATCAGTAGAATGCTACAGACTAGTTGTAAGCATATTCCAAAACAGAAACAGAACTGTCCTATGCCCTCTATTATTATATTACTCTTCACAACCTGTTGAATACCAACATGAATCCCCAAAGGTGAGAAACCAAAGCACTGATTTAGGTCCTTTGATGTTTGACACAGCTGAAACTGAACTAAATTGTTCCCAGAGGCACACTTGCTCTTCTGCTCAAAAGGCAGAGCGTGCTACATCATGAACACATGGCTCTACTGTCCAGCAAGCAGAGGGAGCTCCAAATTTGAGGCTGCTGCTCTTACATAGAAGCTTCCCAATCTTGGGTTTCCCATCATAAAATCCTCAGCCCTTAGAGGCCTGATTTAACACTGCAGACCCATGCTCTACTCTGCATTTCTCAAAGACTCATCACTGGCACCAAGTCCTGTTTCTATATCCAGGCAAACATATGGGTAGGTAAGGGCCCTTTTCCACCTTCATCTCAGGGGTGCTCCCATTCCCGGGGCTGACAGGGAGGTAGGATGCTCACATTAATGCAGAAGAGTGTAGTCATGCGGTGCAGGTAGTTAGGGTCTCCTGACATGGCTAAGACCTTGGGGATGATGGTGGCATGAGCCCACTCCTTCCCGAACTTCTCCACCAGCTTCTTGAGATTGCTGGTGGCAGCTTCACGGATAGCATAGACTGTAGTAGGGAAAGGGCAAAGGAGGTGATTCAGGGTGAAGGACGTCTGTTTCAACAAATTCAGCCAAAACAGCATTTGCTGTTTCTCCTCCTCATACAGCACCTCTGCATGTGCAAATTCAACCTCAAGTTTTATTTACACATATAATTAAAATTCCCTGGCAGAGATAAAAAACAAGGAACAAATTTCTCAGGGATGAAAAACCATGATGAGAAGTCTTCATGTTTCAGAATGAGTGTAAGGGTGAAGTATGGGAAGAGACTTGCTTATGGTTCACTAAGACAAAGTGAAGGATTCAAACCCAAGTATTTTTGCACAAATTCCCACCGCTGACACCCAATCTATACTTTTCTAAGGTTTTTAATAGCAGTAGAGCCCAGGTAAGTACTAACAGTAGGATACTGTGGCAACTTATCTGTCTGTCCTTACAGCTGCTTACCATGATCCACTAGCCAGGCCATACACAAAGAGTTCAGTTTTTCATCAAAAAATTCCACACCCTGCAAGGAAAAAAAAATCGATAAAGGCTTGAGGGGGAGAATGAGGGGGAAGCAGTCCCAGAGAATCATGAAAACCTCAACCCCACCACAGCTGGTAGTCTTTTCCCTCTGACTGAACTCCACTCATCTGCTAAGAACCCAGTTCCTGAGCCTAGTTCTCTCTACATGGACAGCTATCACTACCTACACGGAGGCTACAGGACCCTTGTTACCGCATCATAACACTGCCACTGGGGATATGACCAGACCCTACAGTCTATCACCTCAGAGCCAGTAAAACAAAACCTGGCCCCCACTCACGAGCTGTCCAGCCAGCAGAGGCATGTACTCAATGATGGCCAGCCGCACTCGCCATTTGGCATCCTCAGCCAGTTCCACGATGGCAGGAAGCAGGGACTGAGAGAGCTGCCGGATGCCAATCACCTCGTTCACACAGTCCAGGTTAGAGATGATGTTCAGCCGCACCTCAGGACACTTGGAAAGAGCACAGGAGGGTTGAGAGAACATACCACATACAGCAGCCCTGGATGGATGATCGTACTGTATCATAAAGTAGACAAAAGGCAGCTAGCTTCGAGTAGCCGAGGCTCTGTAAAGTGAAACGGGATGAGCTCGACAGGCTGGAAGTATCTACTGTTCAGAACACAAAAGAGTGAAGACGCAGGGATTTCTCGCCATCATTCTCATTATTCCTGTTCACTGATACCTAACCCCAGGCCTGAGGAACACATCTGACAAGTCTCTGCTCTGCCTGACTCCAAGTACTGTAAATTCTAATTTACAGTCTGTATGTATCCATTCACACTCACTCCACAGAACAGGGACATCTACAGAAATACACACAGACTGGCCCCACCACAGCCTCGAAAAGCAACTTCTTTAGAAAACCCAAAACACAGATCCAGAAAGAGAGATGTGTGTGTGTGTGTGTGTGTGTGTGTGTGTGTGTGTGTGTGTGTGTGTATGTGTGTGTTTGTTTGTTTGTGTGTCTTTTGCTAGAAACTGAACCCAGAGCTGTGAATGTTAAGACCTTTCAACTGATTTCACACGCCTTCTCTCAAGAAAGACTGAGTAGGAATGGCCTGTGAGGAAACTTTGTCCCAGCCTGGGAAATAGACCAAATTTTCATTCGTTATAGAATAAGCCACTGTGTACTCCATGAAAATGCTTCATTAAAGAACGCTGACATAGGGCATCACTCTGGGCTGGCTGCCCAGAACCTTTAACCATTCTTCTTAACACTGGCTATACTTTCCTAAAAGGAAGATGTCTTACAGCTACAGCAGTGCCTATAGCTTCAAATCCAATCCCTTCAACTGTTGTCACAATGACTTCTTTTGTTCTCTTTGTCTAGGACACTTACACAGCCAGGTGTAGTGAACTGACTGGCTATGACCAATGGGACAGTATGAGAAACAAACTAGAGCCACACCCTTCAATGGGTCAGGAGACAAAATACAGCTGTGGCCAAGTCAGCAATGCTACTCTCTCACCCCAGGACCAGCTGGAATGATGTGCGAGGAAGAATTATTACTTATTTATGTCACTGTATTTTGGTCTCTATGGAACCTGAACTTAAACCACCTATTCCAGTACCCACAGCATCTGAACGGGAACTACAGGAGAAATAACCCACCTGCTCCTCTACACTGGCACATTTTGTAGGTTCCTAAGATCACTACTGTCTTGGTCTTTGTTCAAATCCTCAATATTCAGGGAAGGAATGAGTGTAAAATTAAGGGCACATGAAGCAATGTCTGACAAGACTGAGAGAACAAGCAGACATTTATGCCTATCATCAATTCAACAAAGCATAGACTGTGAAGATGCTCTTGGACAATCTGATGAGCAATAGCCCATTATCTCTGCAACAGAGCTGAAAACCGTCTAGCACTCTTACCTCATCCTTCAGTTGCGCTAAGAAGAGGGGCAATAGGTGTTCAATGGTGTTGTCTTTGCCCAGAATAGGAGAGAGTCCCATGATAACTGAAGCCAGTGCTGACTTGACATGTTGGTTGGCATCGGACACAAGCTCCTGGGGAAGAAAAGTAGGCAAGGCCACAAAAGCATTTTAGTAGCAAGTGGCCACATAGACATCAGCCCTGATGCCCTGAGAGGACATACATTCCTGCTTTTCACATAGGCAGGGCATATCAGGAATGCACTGCACTTATTCACAAGTCTTGCCTTCTTATGTAAGCCCTGCTACCATATTTATTACCCCATTCCTCAACCTCTCTGGATATGGGGACTCAGTGGTCTCTGCAACCCTCAGACTTTGCCTCCAGCCAATCTGATGACTGTTAAAACACAGCTACTGTGTGTCCCAAGAGATGTGAACCTAGCTTGGATCTGATTGTCCCCAAAACTAAATCTTCAATCTTTTCTAGTAGTATCAAATTCTATAACCAAATTCCATTACCTTGATGCAGGGCAGGATCTGGGTCATGATCACATTTTCCCGGCAGTCAGCTGAGAGATTTTCACAGAACTCTGTGGGCAAAAACAGAGAGGTGCTGGTGAGACTTCATGCTCTGCTCCCATTTCTGCCTCTTAGGTATCCACCCATCTAGCTGTGTTTTGGTTGCCAGCACCAACCTTTGACCTTGTGGGAGGCTGCGGCCCTCACCTCGGCCTCACAGTCCTTCATCAGGTTCTGGAAGGCAGGCACCAGGTCTGTCTTGGTGATCTCAGGCCCCACTGCTTTCTGGAGCTGCACACAAAGAGAAGAGGGACAGCACTGAGACTCTGGCCAGCCACTCTGCTAATAAGGCAAAAATTGAGATGAAAGGCCTAGAATGGTTAGGGCACACCACAAGGGACACAATCCCATGACATGATCATCTCTCTGTTGTCACCTCTCTGAACTCTGGCTTCCTCAGAAACAGCATGAGGGTTATAGCACAGCAACCACAGTATGTTTTCCATTGATTGTTCAGGTTATTTGGGGTTGAATTTTCCATTACCTAAACATAGTAAGTGGTTCCTACTTACACTGAAAGTGAAAATATCTGTATTTTATTAGATGGGCTATAAGAAGTTGGTATGAGTTTTGTAATTAAAATGAAGATGACGTAAGATTGAAGAGGAAGACCTATGTCAGTCTCAAAGATCCAGGAAAAGGATGTACATGAGTCTGCTTTAACCTAGTTATTGGAAGAGCAGTTGGAAACAGGATGACTTACTAAAAGACTAAAGAAGTAATAACCTTGCAAAGCCTCTTAGATATTGGGCACACACTACCTTGTATTTATGAACAGGTTTGCTGTCTGCTTTGGGCAGATCATTATATTCCAATGACCCTGTCCTCTAAGACACAGTATAACCCTGCTTCCCTCTCAGAGAGAAGGATCAGATGCCTGACTCTCTTGTCTTTACTGTGATACTAAACCCCAAGGCTAATCCTCCCAGAAGACACCAGGAAACTAATCATCATCACAAAGAGGAGCTCTTGTCCACCAATTCTAGCCTTTCTCTCAGGGACTCCCAGGATCTAGCCATGAGTGCTGTGCATTCTGTCTCTCACATCCTACATCCTATGCACAGGCTATCTTCCTGCGGGACATTGCTTCTATTTAGCTGCCACTTCCTCATCCTCTCAACCAGCTGGAGCACCACCTCCTCCTCTCAATGCCATCATACACAGAGAGTAACACACTCCATTGGCAGTTTCTATTGAGGCTGACTTTTAGCCTGCTCCTTGAAGGCCAGGAATGTGTGGAATTCACTGACTCTAGAACCTCGACCAAAGGCACTGATAAGAACTATGGGCCTGGGAATACAGCACAAAAGTAGTACACTTGCCTAGCATGGGTAAAGCCCTGGGTTCAACACTAAGTAGTAGGAAGGAGAAAAAAAGGCAAGCTGTTGGCTAAGGAAATTTAGATCTTAGCACAAAAAGCACTTGTCCCCAGTTCTGACTCGTGTGTGGGCACTGCTCTGACAGCTAACTCTTGGGCTATGTCTTTCTTAAGGATGCTGTGATGAGGTCACTGAACACATTTTCATGTAATTGGATCTTGGCTTCAGAAGAATTCTCACCACAGCACTCTCAGATGCCAATCATGCACCCAGGGGTGGCTCTGTAAGATCAACAGGTTGCTCATTAACACTCAGGACTGTGCCTTAAAAGAGCATGGCAGCTACTCTACGTGGCTCACTCCTCCCCTCAGACACCCTCAAGTGTTCAAACTTGTGGAATCATGCTAACTTACTTCTGTGAACTTGTCGGCTACCATGTAGCGGACACGCCAAGACTTGTCCTCAGCAGCCTGGCGCAGGGTGGGCATCACTAAGGCCTCCAGGTCTTCCTGGGGCAGAAGCTGGGCAATGTTCACACATGCCTCCACTGCCAGCAGTCGCACCGAGTCCTGGTAAGAACATGGGGTGAGATAGGGAAGCAGAGGCCACTGAGTTCTAAGGGTGCCCCTCCCCACCCCAAGGCTAGTAAGGGCATAGGGTGACCTGGTGCCTAACATACCTGCTCGTCCGAGGCCAGGTTAGAGAACATGGGAATGATCTCACTCTTGACATTGTCCAGCTCCAGTACCTTGGCAAACTCCCCCAGTTTGGAGGCTGCGGCCCGCCGCACCATGGGGGTGTCATCTGAGCACAGGTTCCGGAAGTACCTGGGATGGATGGAGGGCCAGGCTTAGAATCCTGGGAAGTCCTAATAGGTGGCAACATAGCATAGCACAGAGCATTTCTGGCTCTGCAGTACACTCTGGTACTGACAGTGGTGACTTTTTACAACTCATGACTTCTTTGTCTTCTCAGGACTACAAACAGGACCAATGGCAATAGCACATCCCCACACAGCTGACTTGAGGTCTCAGTCAAAGACTACTAATGACTGACCACATCCATAGCACTGTTCAAAATGCCATTGCTAGGTCTTCCTTTCAGCAGCAATTGCCTCAGTCAGACACATGGGACTAATGGAGACATGCAGTATATGCAGAAGGTTACATATAACCCAGTATTATGGAGGGATGCCTCAGGACTTGGGCTTCACAGGTTTGAGCAGCAAGGCAGTCAGTGCCTGACAGTTCTAAATGTTGGGCAGGCTGCATGTAACACTAGACATTTGCTGTGTGGGATTCTGTTCAAAGCACATCTTGTGCAACCAATGGTACGAATAAATTTCCATGAAGTCAGAACAAGCAAATTCACTCCTGAGGTGTGGTGTCCAGAGATCACTGTCAGAAATCTCCTTCAGGAGGGCTGAGGAAGGACTAGGGAGGGAGAGCTCAAGGACACTAGGCCCTGGGAAGGCCTAGAGGGGCTGAGGCTCCGAGGAGAGTTAAGTAAGGTGATGGGGACAGAGGCTACCGAGGGGCAAGTGAGGACTCACTGTCGAAGTTCTGCCTTCACAGCACTGGAAACTCGGGGGTAGCAAACCGAGAAGAGGCCACAGGCTGAGGTTCGGGAGGTGAACCAGTCTCCGCCAGCCAGCCGCTTCACCAGAGGCACAAAATGAGCCTCGAGGTCGGAAGGGGAGTGCTCATGTGAGATGGCTCGCAAGGACTCTACCGCCTTATCTCGCACTACTGTCTCTTCCACCGTGGCCAGTGACTCGAGGGGTGGCTGTGAAGAGAACACAAAGTTAGAGACCAGTGTTTTCCCTACTGTCTCAGCTATGGAATCCTACTCCATTGCCTGGTCTGGGAGACTCCTGACTCCCCCCATATGCTTTATCACAGGCTTCCCTCAAGGAACCAATATTGAGGAGGCTCATGTTGTGTGTAGTTCTCAACGTACATTCATCATTGCTGACATTGGTTCCAACACCCATGTACAAGGTTTTAGGCAAGGCCACCATTCTGTTCACATTTTTGTCTCCCCTTCTTGAGTCTTGCAAAACTGCCTTCATTAATCAAAGAGCAGGAATCTGAAGTACACAGGCTATGTAATTTGCCTCAGCTGAAAACAGTCAAGATCTAAAAGACCACTTGGGTCTTTTACTGTACACAGTAAGTTCTGTCCATATCAGGTTTTTCTCTGTGCTGCCATTTGTCATTCAACAGAGAGACACACAGAGATGATGCTGTAGGGTATGTTAGGTGCTGGTGCAATTAAACAGACAATCTTGACAACCCAGTTCTGCCACTGACTCTAGGAGTCTGATAGGATGGCTCAACCTCTTGGCACTCTAGGTAGTTCAACTATCAAGTGACTGTTCCTACCCAAAATGGTAGATGACACATATTACCTATCCATGACAACCAAGTACCTAACTGTGAGTACTTATTACATGCAAAGTGTTATGTGTAGGCATCTAAGTCAGTGATCAGGGTGGGCTTCAGTGGTCTCCAATTCACACAGGCAGAAAGAAAGGTTAGCACTCCTAAAAGTCATACCAGTGAGTAGTAGAACCTTACCTGATCCAAACCCACAATCCTACAAATAGAGTGCCAGGTGGCCCTAGTGTGGTTAAGTACGCAGAATGATGGCAGCTACAGACTAAATGCCACTGCTGACTTGAGGTAAAGTGACATCCAAAGCACACCCATTCTGAGGTGATCTCCAGACTTCCTAAATCCTCTCCTTCTTGGTCCCAAAGAGGATTAAAGAACTTCCCAGCTCTCACTCACCAACAGACAGTGTACATACTCGGGTCCTCCCACCAAAGTGGTAAAAGTTCCCAGCTGTTCAGCCAAAGCCAAGAGGACCTCGTCTTCATCATAGATGGTGTCTGTGGGACAAAGACCAAATCCATCAAAGAATCAAACCAAACTCTGAACTAGAAAACACCATCCTGCTTTCTCACCGTCAGCAGACCTACCTCCCAACCATTCCTCCTCCTCATCTATCTGGTGAGCATAGAGTAAGCCTAAGTTCCACATCTGCCTTTTTTGTCCAGCTAGGTGAAGGTAGCTGAGTGGCACCACTACTAACCCCAATTTTGGCTTCCTCTCAATGGTCACAAACATAGCCATGTGTATGCAGAACAAGATGTTCGGTGGAGCTTCTGGAGGGGTCCAGCTTAAACATGCAGGAACTCACTTTCAGGGATTCCTGTCTTCAGCCAAGAAACTCTTTTCTACCTTTTTGGGCTTGGTTCAACTACTGGTGAATTTCCAAGAAGCCCCTAAACTAAGTCAAATCCTTTTCCTGAACCCACACTCTTCCCCCTACTACCATCACCTTTAAGAAGTACCCACATTAGGAGTGTTGATCACCTGTGGCCAAGACTAGATTTGGTGTGCCCCAGCTCCGGCTAGAGCTGTGCTTATGTCGGTTTGTTAAAAGAATTAATGCCCAAATGACAGGGAAACTACCTGTGCTGCCCAAATTCAAAGGCCTCTCTCAAGACCCACCTCTCCTGAGGGGAACACTGACCTATGGCAGAACATGAAGGCATTGGCTGCTCCTCGGCATTTTAACATTCTTCACCTTGGGCTCACCATGAGGAAGCCAGCCAGGAGAACAGCCTCAGGGGAAACCTAGACCAAGGCTATTGATAACTCGACCTAGCACTTTCAGATTCTAGAATTGCAAAAACACAGCTGTTACAGATGCCCAGTCTGAGGCCTTTGTCCCCAGCAAACTATAGTTTGGGGATTTTCCCTCAAAAAGCCAGCTGAATATTCTACAGATATAGGCTTAGAGGCCTTTAGCTTGTACTACCTGAGACACTCTCATTTTCCTGGACATGTGTCTGCCACTTGCTATTCTAAACACTAACCTCAGAGCAGGAGAAATCTGACATAACTTTGAATTCCAAAAGCTCAAAAATAAATCTGTCTGAATCACAGTTCCACTTCAGTCTTTGGGTGCCAGCACTTCTAGGCTCCCATGGTTCTTCCTTCCCACCTGGATTATTAAAATACCATATTCAAGTTTCAAATAATACATCTGGGTACTATTTTCCTACTAAAGCTTTAGTTGTGACAGTAACTCACATTCATTATGTGATTTCTGACACTGCAGAAGAAAACCACAAGGCAGGCCTGAACCCTGCAGGGAATGTGCTCTCAGATATTACCTTACCACCAGGCTTTACTATCTGTAAACCTCCTGTCATAGACTCTCTAGCCACATTATGTTTCTAAACCTCACTTCCTCTGTATGCTAGGAGTGAGGCATAATGGCACCGTGTCCATCTACAGGATTAAACTTCAGAGGCTCCGTATGGTACAGAAAGCCAGCAAAATGCAACCCATTATCACCAAGGTGGCTTTTCTGGTAACTGATCCTGATGGCCTTGTCAACTCACATACACTCACCAGTCACTCACAATGGTTATCCTCATTAGTTGCATAGCTCAACCCTTTCAGAATCACCCACAGCACCTACTAAACACTCAGGGAGAACAGCCTTTCAACTGAGGAGGTAAGCCCAAGCAGTAGAAAGAATTCCCAGGTTCTCAGCAGGGTAAGGCCACAGCTGCTTGTTTTAAATGCAGAACTCTTTGGCTTTCTCCCTGTACCATTTACTCATGTAACTGTTCTTCATGCCAACCCGGTACTCCAAGAGCTGTCTCTGTCTCAGCACCCTACAGCCTCTGGGTATCTCTAGTAGTTCATCAAAGGAACACACTTGATTTGGGACCATATGATTATGTCGGATGCAGATACCTACTCAGGCTGTGTGCTTGTCAGACCTGCACACTTAGTCATGAGCTATGCCATGAGGTCAAAGCACTGAATCTCAATAGACCTCAGCTACACATGTGTCAAATATGTGACGGCCTTAACCTCTCACTTCTTCCTAGGTCATCTAGAGCAGATGATCCAATACAAATCACATCTGTCAGTAACAGAGCACTCAACCTTCAGTTATAATTCTGACTAGAGATGAGTATAGTAGGGGTGAAATAAAAATCATGACAGCAAAAACTAAGTAAGGTGGACAACACTGTGCCAGCCACTGTACTAGATACACAACGCGGACCTTCGGACAGTGAAGGTGGTACGAGCTAAGAGAGCCCCACTTACCACATGCCTGGCCCTGTCACTGGCTCTTCACAGGAGCCTTAGGCTTCATTTAGATTAAGGAATTATGCCTGTCTTGCCCATGAGCCCTCTAAAGCAGGTGGACACAAAGTATCTTGCCTGATGTCACACCACAGGAAGGCAGGAAAGCAAAGATATGAAATCTGACCCCAACTCTGAACAATTACCTAGTGCTCCTGACTATGGAGCCTAAACATAAAATCCCCCTAGTCACCCCCCAAATAGAAAAAAATGCCAGGGAAACCAGTCACTTCATTTTCTTGAGCCTTAGTTTCCTCACATACAAGTGTGCAACAGTAGCATTCTTGCTTTAAGGTGTTGTTGTGAGTCTTAGATGAACAGCAATGGACATGGACATTTAAGAGTATAGGCCCCAGTATAAATACTGTGTGAACTAACTTAGTATCACAAAACAGGAGTCCAGTGGCCAGCTGGCATGTGACATGTAGTAAGTGTTAATAATTATTGCTTTTTATGGTCCCCATCAACAACACAGTGTGGAGATTATCTTCATTCTAGAGATGGAAAAAAAAGATCTCAGAAACTTGTCTAAGGTCAGTGCTAACAATTGAAGCTGTGACTCAAGCTAGGTCCTATTGTTTCATCTTTCCAGATCATTCTCTTAGAGGACTGCACTTAGGCTCTTCTGGAATACTGCACCATGCCACAGTGGCACAGGCACTATAGGGAAGACTTATAATTTATTAATCTACAGTGAGGCTTCTTGCTCACTAGTAAGAACCACCAAAGAATCCTCACTGCATCTGGGCCCCAGGAATCCCTTACCTGTAAGGAAGGGCAGGAGCTCGCTTCTGGTCCGTTCAACCCCAAGGGCCAAGGCAATGGTGGAGAGCTTCTTGATACTATTGAGGCGAAGCTAATGAAAAAGCAAAAGAAGGAAAAAAATTTAGGAAATTTGGACCCACAGGAGTTCCATAGCTTTGAAACCATTAGGTCAATCCCTGAAAGACCCACTGCTATGAATGAAGTTGATCAGTGTTCAAAATTTGACCAAATAAAATCCAACCAAGCAATTCAGTGTTCCTAAAGGAAATATTTAACAATGCCAATAGTGACAATGGAATCCAGCACCTCCACTGGGTCTTTCCAAATTTAGACAAAAACTGAACTCTACTTCCTTAACCCATTCTCTTTGCTCCACAGCCCTACTACTGCAGAGAACACTTGGAACATGGTAGCAGGAGAGCAAGGGATCAGAAGTTCAAGGTCAGCCTCAGCTACAGGAGAACTCATCGCAACAAACAACAAACCCAGGACTGGTGGCTAACAGTGCCAACAAGAACGAACAATCTAATATTACCCTAAGAACAAAGCAGCTGGGACCAGTGGCGCACCACTGTGACCCAAGGCTGGGATACAAACAGCTGGGTTTGAAACCAGCTTAAACTACACAGCAAGACTACATAGAAACACAACTCCTATAAGCAATCCTAACTAACGTGATTTTAAGTAGAAGGAAGACTATCGGGAAAAGGGAATCAGAAGGAATGGCAAAGGACAGAGAGGATTATGATCAAAACGCATCGTGCAGATGCAGAAGAATGTCGTAATGAGACCACTATTATACACAATTAACATATGCCAATAAAAACAAAAAGAAGATTAGCATTAGCAGGTCTAATCCTCTAATTCAGAGGGGCTAACCCTCAATATAAAGGTCTATATAGAGTTTCCATGTAAGCATGTGCTTTGGCTTACTGTTCCTGGCTTGCAGCTTTTCCCTCACATAGGCCGGAAGAGGCAGAATGTCTCTGTCCAAAGCCAGTCAATCATAGAAAGCCTCATCTTCCCCTGCCTTCCTGTGCTAGAGCAGCCATAAAGGATTTTATCCCAATCATCAGCTACACATACCATTTCAGAATGGATTCTGTCCCATACCCTAGAATAAGTAATGCTGCAGAGGTCGAGAAGAATGCTGAAACCTTTCTAGTTTCCCTCACGCAGTCTGTTGCCAAATAAGATAAGTGCAAACCTTGATTTACAGCCAGTGGATAAAGCAGAACATGTGTAAACACCTGGGCCTTGCAACTGGCATCTGTAGGTTGGGGAACATTCACCTGTAAGATCTTGACACCCTCCAAGTAGACAGCATTACAATAGAACCAGGTTACAGAACACTGGTGGGGACTGCTGCAGAGCAGAATGCTTTTTTGTTAGTGGGGAAATCACGCACTGTTTAGGATCAGGGAACTCTCTTGGTTGTGGTGTGAGAGCAGAGAAAAATACAAGCAGTATCGTTCTTCCAATACATTGCATTGGGAGACACACACCAGCCCTAATATCTTGCTTTTGTGAATGTGAAAAAATAGCAAATTCAGAGTTGGTCCTGGACCCTATGAGCATCCTTATAAGCAACAGAAATGGAGAAGACATATTTGCAGAAGAAGTTGGGGGTGGCATATATACAAGGCAAAGAATGACAAAAATTTCCAACAGCTTTCAGAAGTTAGGAGAGATCTATGGAGCCGGCCTCCCTTGGAACATCAAAGGAACCAGTCCTGCTGATACCTTGGTTTCAGACATTAGGTATTCTGGAGTTTGAGAGGATACGTTTGTTGTTTTAATGCACTCTTTTTGTGGTAATATAGCCACCTTAGCAAACAACTGTCTGGCTACACACACAACTGGTCTGTCTTTAAGTATTTACACGCTAGGTTCTCACTTGATTGTCTCCACCGTAGGCATGTATGACCATGCCTTTCCCTTGCACAGAAATTGAGGCTCAGAAAATAGACATATGCCTAAACCAGCACTAAGAGTGGACTTTGATACCTCCTTGTCTGTTTCTTACTCTCCACAGGCTTTTTTTTTCAGCTTCACTCCAGAGTTGTACCAGGAATGGAGTAAGATCATTTTGTGAAGACAATGCCTTAGGGATTACAAACTGAACTTTCACACAGGGCAACTCTCTTACTGGAAAGAAAAGGAGAACACAAAAGACTGAGAGAGAGGTAGGAAGAAGTGGGCTCTATCAGTTCTCTTTTCAGGACTCAGACAACTGGAAATATGTGAACAAGTGACCTTGATCCTGGTAAAGTACAGCTCTCACATCAAGGGATTTACAGGGCTCACATACAATCCTGAGAATCTGGTAAGATGCTATGATGGAAACTGTACCTGAGCATGGCAGCACAAGCCTGTATCCCCAGCACCTGGGAGGCTGTGTCAGGAGCATCATGTGTACCACTTTTCAATTCCTATCACCATTCCTTTTGGAGCAGTGGATGGACAAACGAGGCCCCAAATCTCATTTTGGTTGTAAAAAGATCAAGCACTATAAATCCAAAACAACTTATTTTCAAATTATGAAATGTGTAGAGATCTATAGAAAGGTTAAAAATACCAAATAAGGCAAACACTAACAATCCCTAGATGCTGGGAGTAAGTCTGCAGGTGCTCAGTGTATAGCTGAGTACCCAGCAAGACTTGTTCTTTAAATTGCTAGTAAATGTACCTAGCCACACAGGACACAGTTTCTGAACCACTCCACTTGTGCTCACAGCCCAGCTGCAGACATGGAAAGGAGACATTATGTAAACAAGCTGACCTATGTACTAGTTTTTCAATGTCCTTGCCTCAATTTTGTAGTTTGTACTCCTCGCTCAGCTGGACTATGGGAAATGCATGGGCCAGAGCCACAGCTGCTGAGCGGTGAGTAACATCCCTAAGGACAACGGGTGGTATCAGGGAGCAACCCCCATCCCATTCATAATCTTAATATAGCACATAACATCTACAGCACAGAATATCAGTAACATAGCACATAACATGTACAGCACATAACATCAGTAATATAGCACATAACATCTACAGCAATAACATCAGTAATATAGCACATAACATCTACAGACTGCCCATTTGCTCAGGTAGTTTATTCACACTCAGCTCTGAGGTCTTCTAAAATGACTATTTTAACAGACAAGGGTACTAATGCAAGGAAGCAGGCACCTGATGGAAAGCAGTGGCTTCCCAAGCAGAACCTCCGCCTTTGACAGTCTATCCACACTACCATTGTGGAAATATGCTTAGGAGTC
This sequence comes from Acomys minous, assembly GCF_964271855.1. Classification (NCBI taxonomy): domain Eukaryota; kingdom Metazoa; phylum Chordata; class Mammalia; order Rodentia; family Muridae; genus Acomys; species Acomys minous. The sequence goes on from NC_140484.1 coordinate 82,668,190, forward strand.
AGGGTCCTGAACACCCAGCTTCCTCTCCAGTTGTGGTCAGCAGTTCTTTCACTTTAGTTTTGATTTTGTTAACAATGTGCATTGTTTTCTTCAAAAAGATGGAACTGTGAATACTGGAGAAAAATGGCAGAAAGCTGGGCTAGCCATGTTGCCTGAATGGCTATGATGTTATGAGGTCATCTTTACCCAGCGAGACCTGTGACAATTTCTGATTTTCAGAACCACATAATAAAAATACGTTGTTTTACATTGTTAAATTTATACAGAATCCTTATAAGACTGGCACACTGACCTAAGCTAACTAAGTACCTTACTGTCTCTGGCTAAGCATTTCATCCTCAACCTTAGCACTAATGTTTTTAAGTGGGACTGGTTTTTTTTTTTCCTATCTGTGAGGGATGTCCTAGTCACCACAAGCATGTTTAGCGCCATTCCTGACATGTACCTACTAAAAGCAGCAACACTCTCCCAGTTCTAACAACCAAAGCATCCCTAGACATTACTACAGATCCTTGGGGGCAGAAAGCATACACACAAACACACACACACACACACTCCCTCGTTCTGGAAGTATCTTCTCCAACTTTTCAAACTTTGCATCTGGAAGGAGCCCCTCTTCACTGGCCCAAATCTTCATTCAGCTGTCTAGTCGTCACGCACTCTGAACAGAATCTCACACCTGCTTCCACAAGCAGGTGCTGTCTCAAACATCAACTTTTCAAAAGATTTCCCCATGCTCACTCTAATATTTTACCCTACATTCCTTATTTTTCTCCTTAATATTTTCCATAGTTAACACAATACATACTTGGCTTTCAGCCCTCACTGTAAAGTCAACTCCTCTAAGGGCAGTTTTGTCCTTTTGCTCCCAAATGTACAAAAGCATCTGGAGCAATGATCAGAAGACAGGCCCAACAAACATTTGCTGACTCACTATCTCAACACTGACTGGTCTCATCACTTCTTACAGGTGGTAATATGCATATTTAGTTCTGTTGTTCTGTTTTCACACCTAGCTCTTGTACAGCAACCATACTTTTTCATTGTTGACACAGAAATGTCATTATGTAGAACAGGCTAGCCTTGACCCTGCCTTTGGCTCCGGAGTGCTAGTATTACAGGCATTTAACATTATACCTGGCTCTGGCCTCCCTAAAACCAAATTATTATTTCCATTTAACAGAAGAGAAACACAGAAAGCCCGAGTAAACTAGCAAGAAATACAAGACCCACGATTACAACTCCAACCTGTCTGACATCAGACTCAGGTTACCCACTGCAGCAGGAACAATTCTATATAAAAAGGGAAAAAGAGGCCTGTAGAGTCTCTCCCTCAATAACAATACAATAGCCACTCCCTCAAATAACAGCTAACATTTATGGGGCTTTTTACCAGCAGCCAGCTATTTTACTACATTTCCCAAGCCACCGGGGGAAGCCAGGACTATTATTAGTCGGTATTTTGTAGAAAACGGAAGCCAGGGGCGATGAAATAATGTGCACACAAGGTCATCCTTAGGTAAGAGGATGCGGTCTTGAGGTCTGACCTCTTTCTCAAACTCACAGCAGTCCGACTCGGAGGCCCTGGGTCACTTCTCCCATGAACCAAAACTATCTAGACGCTTGGCAGTGCCGGCTGGGATAAAGCTGGCGGAGAGGTGGGTCTGCACACGTGACCCATGCCAGATTTGGTTAAATCTCAGGAGAACATACTTCAGGTTCTGCTCCCTCCCACTTCGGGAAGAGCTACCCTCAAATACGAGGCGGGCCCAGGAAGAATGGAAAGACATTCCGGTCTCAGTTCCCACTCGTCCTAGTTACATAAAACACTAAAAACAATGGGAAATGGACCCCAGTCCCCAGCACCCATGATGGCTTCCCCTACTCTGCTCGTCACGCGCCCCCGTCTATCCCCCACACGGAACCATTCTGAGTTGGCCGCCAATCACCCGACTGGCAGGCGACCGCAAACTATCCCACCCCATCTCCGGCTGCCCGGGCCTAGATCCCGGGCGACCGCGCGCACTCAGGTCGGACCCCAGAGGTTTGCCCTCCGCTGGCCTCCTCAACCAATCACGGGCGCCATCTTATCGAATCTTGCCACCTAGAAAGATGAGAACTGAATTCTGATTGGCCGCCGCTGCCTTCCGCCCCTCCCGAAGAACCCGGAGCCATCTCTTCCACATTCCGTGAAGAACCCCAGTCACCCATCTCCCACACACACTCTAACGGAAGGATTCCCGCACCTGAACGTCCTCATTGCGGAGTTCATCTATTAGCACCGCAATGGGGTAGAGCGAATCGTCGCCGTCGGCAGCTGCCATCTTGGCTCCCAGGCGTTTGTCAGGATACAGCCAGCTCAAGGCGTAATCCGGGCTCGAGCTGGGCGGCGCCGGGGAAAGGACGCAAAGCGGGCGTGGGGGCGCCTGAGCCGCGCTACAGGGGCTGCCCCGCCGCCATTGGCAGAGCAAGGTCGCGTTTGTTTGGTCCGAACCAGCCAAGTCCCGCCTACTTCTCATTCATCATTGGCCGAACGAACTTGATACGTCTTCCGCTCGAGGGGCGGAAGGGGAAGTGGAGTATCTTAGCGACCAATGCTGTGCCCGCCTCCATCACTACTAGCAACCAGGGAAATAAGCAGAACTGCGAGCCAATGAGAGCCGAGAGTGGGAGGTGACCTAGGTGGTTCCTAGGGGAGGCGCGGAGAAGACTTCACCCGGAGTCGTAGCAGCCGTGCGAGAGTTACTGAAGGACAGGCTTGTCTGGTTGTTCCTCTGTGGTCTTACACCGGCCTGTGTGAAGAAGGGAGAATTGCCTTGCTCGCTTCCAACCGCGCGAACCTGGAGTTGGTGGCGTTGAAGGCTTGGTTAGGCTACTTGACCTGTCACTCTGGCTTAGCCCTGGAGAAACAGAGCAGCAGCTAGAGGCTTCTTACTTTACCTGCCTGGGATCTTCTGGGTAGATAGTTAGAAATAGGTGAGGTGCAAAGCATTTGAGGATAGACCCCCCCCCCTCCCCCGCCTCGTAATAAGCTTGGACGTCCAACCTGTGACCCTCTTACAAGACTAATATAATAATAACACAATCCTTAAGATTGAAAATGAACGTGAACGTATGAAAGGGAAGGTAGAGGCAGCAGGGTTTGTTGAAGCCTATTAAGGAAAGGCAACGGGTGGCTATATTTATATTGTTTTCCTCCACTTTAGAACCCCTCCCTTCTTCCTGCTACCCCTCTGTCTCTCATAGGCCAGAGAGACAAAGAAGAAAACACCCTCACAGAGAATTGGCATTTCTAATCAATGATCATATGTATTTGGGTGTAAGCTCTATCTCTGGCCTTGAATGGAGACACTTGGTATTCTGATAAAAAAAACAAAGGCATGGCCACGTGATATGGGATACGTTTTGAACCTCCAGTTCGATGTCATCCTCATCTACATAGTGAAGTCCAGGCAGCTAAAGGTATATGGTGAGACCCTCCCATAAGAGTTAATCCAAATGGATATATAACCCACAAGAAACTACCTCTGTAGAGCTTTCTATTCCTGAAACGTTTGGAGGTTGTCAGAATGTTACGGTTATCCACTCTCTGTGAGCATATTTTCTTTCTTCATGATCTCTGGTCATTGTTCACTTCCTTCCCTTATTCTGTGTGAAGTCAGTCTTCTATACTGCATTTTGTGTCTCATGTGAAATCAGTCAACTGAAAATGAATGAACTGGAAAGCCGGAGGAGGCTATGGAGAGGTGCTCCAAACAGTCCTTTCCTGGAGTACAGTTCCTTTCTATTTGACAAGATTTTTAAAGAAAAAATTCCCCTTGCCTTTCTCCTCTTCTTTCAGACACAGTAAGTTTTCCAGTCTCATTTTAAACTGCCCTGGGTTAGAGATTTTATGAAGCACTGAATTCCTTAACAAGCACAAGGTGAGGGTAAGTTGTGTTTATTACTACAAAGATGTAATTGTTACTGGGATTTTCAGGGGCTAGTGTGAATATGCATTTCAGAATTCATGAGTTCTAACTGGCATTTCTAATCGATTTATGTGAATTATGGGATTTCAAATAAAAATTAAGGTTTGCATTTAGTGTTCTTGATTTTATATTTCTACTCCTTATCTTTTATGCTGAAAACACTACATTTTTTAGTTATATTGACACAATCATATATGAACTTGAGGACATATGTTATACATATATAATTATATGTAACTAATGATTATATTTTAAGATATTATTATGTTTAGTAGCATTAAATGTTAAGCAGTTATGCTATGGCAAACACCGCTGGGCATCCATCACAGGGACTTGAAAGGAGGGTAATTGGGGACACAAGTCTATGTGTGAGTTCACTTCAAAAATGAACAGTCCTTATTATTCCTATTGCTGTTCATATGTTGTTTAGCTAGTATCAGGAGATTGCAAGCAGAGTTTGAGAAACAGTCCCTTTGACCCCATTATCTGAATTCTTTCTTTCATATTTCCCTGCCCTTGTAGTTTTTCTTTTTCCCACCCAGAGGACCTTCCTTCTAGGTTTTATCTTCTGCCTACAGTTTTTCTGTCAGGAGACCACATGTGGGTTTGTGCTTGAGGAAGAAACTACAGACCATCTAGACCCAGCACTAATAATTATAAACAATATATAATAGAAACGTATATTATATTATTATAGGTTCTGTACATCAAGAAACTATGTTAAAAGCATTTGATTAGTAGTTTCAACTGGCCAATAGAATTATTAGTCATCCTGCCCGTTCTAGCTTAATGTGTATTTTTTTGAGACGAGGTTTTACTGTGTAGCTCTATTTGGCCTGAAACTCTCTACGTAGATCAGGTTGGACTTGAACTTTTAGAGCTCTGCCTCCAAAGTGCATCTACTCCCACACCCAGCTATGTGCTTATGGCTCCTCCCTTCTTCTTTAAGAAAGGTACGATTTGTGAGCTGTAGCTGTAGCTTAGGGGTAGAGTGCTTGTCTAGCTTCCACCCTCAGTACTATAAAGAAAAGAGTAGGGAAGAGAGGCAAAAAAAGATTGTTTTACTTGGTATGTATGTATTTTTATCTTTATTCATATGTATGTGTGGATGTCTCTGTATATGTGTTATGTGTATGTTACATGTGTGCAGGTGTCCATGGAGACCATAAGACCACGTCCTCCGGAGTTGTAGTTAGAGGTAGTTGTGGGTTCCTTGATGTGTTGCTGGAGACTAAACTCTGGTCCTAGGTAAGAACAATACATGCTCTTAACCTCTGCGCCATCTCTCTAGCCCCTATTATTGATTCTTTTACTCCTCTTACTACGTGCACACTAAACTCATACATTTGAAAAAAAAGTACAGCTATCATAGATCATTCTCCAGAGTAATTCCATATGATGTAGTTTCAAATATGGGTATTTGATGTGATGAGAGGATGGAGGTGGAAAATTGAAAGCATAAAGAAGAATGGGATTGATTATGTGTGTGTGTGTGTGTGTGTGTGTGTGTGTGTGTGTGTGTGTGTGTGTGTGTGTTCTAATTGATAAAAAGTAACTCTGGCACATTAACATCACATAAAAAGTAGTGTTATACCCTGGTAATCCCAAAACTGGAGAGACAGACATGGGATCAGAAGTTTAAGGTTGTCCTTGATTCAAAACACAGCCTGGTCTACATAAGACCCTTTAAGTTGGAAGAGGCAGGAAGAGAACATCCTTCCTGTTCAACCTGAGCTCTTCATGAGTAACTATCTTGTTTTTTTGTTTGTTTGTTTGTTTGTTTGTTGTTTGCTTTCTTCTGTGTCACTCCACATACTCAGTGTCTAAGGAAGTCAATTTTTTACAGCTGCTCTTAAATGTCTCTGTTAGTCCCTGGCTGGGATTCAGATTAATACATTATTCAACCTTCATCAGAAAAGTTGTACATGAGATGTCTTTATAAGAATCCTCACCTCACAGCTCAGGCATCTCTGTAGAAAAGGAAACAGAAAAAGCAGAAAAATTGTATGAGCAACAGATTGTGGATAACTTGAAGGAAGCAGTCCATGTTTAGGTCATGAGGAACACCAGAGTATTATCCAAAGTCTTTGAAATTTGTGATGTTTTTCATATGCAGTTTCCCTGATGTATAAGTAGAGGAAATGACACTAGCATTTGCAGAATCCAGCACAGAAAGTAAGATGTCGACGTATGTGTGAGTGTGTGCTTTATTCTGTGCTCACCTGGAATTCCTGGGGTTGATCATGATGGGCTGGAAGATACTCAAGAGACAGGTGATGCTGATGGACAGATCCTCCCTCTCTTGTGATAATATAAAGAGTATCTGCAGGCAAAATCCTTGAAGACAAGTTGCCATCCAATAAGTGCCTATGTATGTATCCTTCCTATCTATCTATCTATCTATCTATCTATCTATCTATCTATCATCTATCTATCTATCTATCTATCTATCTATCTATCTAGTTGCAGAGTCCACACTAGGATGTTTATCAGTTGGCAAGACCATGCCCCTGCAAGAAGTGGTTCCTCTTCTAGTGGACAAACATCACCTATTCTCTCAGAAGTCTGTTTCCAGTGGAAAAACACTGAAAACCCTCACACAAGTCTGTTTCACATCCCAATTTGGGATTAAACAAAAACATGTTTACATCCACTATACCTCCCTCTTCCCATTCCTTCCACTCCTTCTCAGAGAAGGGGAGCCTCCCAAGGTGTATCAGCCTACTGTGGTATCTCAAGGTGCAGCAGGGCAAAGGGCATCCTCTCCCACTGGGGCCTAACAAGGCAGCACAGCTAGGGGAAAGGGACCCAGTGGCAGGCAACAGAGACAACCCTGACTCCCATTATGCATATGTGTAGGTGGTCTAGGCCCCAATCCATGCATACTTTCTGGTTGGTGGTTCAGTCTCTGTGGGCCACCATGGGCCCCGATTCATTGACTCTGTAGATCTTGTGGTATCCTTGACTGCTCTGGATCCCTCTCTCCTTACCCCCACTCTTCCACAAAACTCCTCAATCTCCGGCTATTTTTTCATTGTGGGTTTCAGAATCTTGTCTATCATCTGCTGGATGAAGCCTCTCAGAAGACAACAATAGTAGACTCCTATCTGCAAGCAGAGCAGAGTATCATTAACAGTGATAGGGGTTGGCTCTCTCCCGTGGGGTGGGTCTCACATTGGGCCAGTCATCGGTTTACCACTCAATCTCTACTCCGTCCTTACCCCTGGACTTCGTATAGGCCAGACAGATTTTGAGTCAAAGGTTTTAGTGTACCACTCCCTCTACTGGGAGTCCCACTTGGCTACATTAAGTGGCATCTTCAGGCTCCTTCACCCCAATTTCTAGGAGTCTATAAAAGCAACTTTTATTTTCCTGGATCAATTCCTTCTGGGAAGCTTACTGCTTTCTTTTGCTATCCTAGGCCTAGTCCTAGAAGCTTCTAGCTTCTGTACAATCTAACCTAGGCTTAGAATGTTTTCAGCCTCAGAGACTTATTGATTAATAAGCTCACTCTTGTTATTTCTGAACTCTGGTCTGACTGGTTCAAGTCAGCTGTTCTGGCTCAAACTCTTCTCCCAGCTGATTTCTTCAATCTGTCTTCTGTGTTGGACTGGAATTGCTCTGGTTGGCCTCAGAATAACTCAGCAAGCTGCTCTAATCTGGCCTCTTCTCATTTTCTGGTTCATTCTGTCTTCACCTGAGTTCTCTCTCTGCCTCCCCTCTATGTAAAATTGCCTCTTAAGGTAGCTTCCCTTTCTCTTCTCGTGAAAGTTGAGCGCATCCTATCCTGTCAAATATTCTCTGATTTTCTGCCACTCAATTAGACATCACTTTCAAATGTGAATGCTTCCTTCTACAAACTAATTTTACCTTCCTTTGGGATTAAAGGCATGCATACCCGGACCTAAGCATTTCTTTACCTGATACTTGTTCTATACCAGGCTGGCCTTGAACTCAAATCTGTTTGCCTCTGTCTCCTAGATTAAAGGCATGTTTGTATTCCAGCTGAATCACAGAAACCTAAACCTAGAAGACCTTTAGATGTGATCTCTTGCCAGCCAGATGGACGGGTGCCATGTTGCATCTCTTTAGAAAAGAACATGAGTGTTCTTTGAGTGACTTCCTCAAGGCAAGGCTGTTGGAGCTTCTCTCCCACCTGTGAAGGACCAGTGAGAATGTTATCCAGAACAGCTGTTTCAATCCTTTTGACATGGCGATATGATTCCTGCTTACCTAAAGGCTAAGTAAAGACATGATTGACTAAGGCCTTTGAAAAAGATTCCTTAGTAGATGGTCTTACAAATTGATAGGTATTTATGAGGAAGAAAGAAAGGGCTTAAGAATATCAACTACTTCTGAGAACCTAAGTATGCCAATACATTGGAGTAAGGGAAAGTTTAAAACCAGCTGGGAGAAGACAGGGCCAAAAGGGACAGGGCCTATATGCCAACCATAAAGAGTTTTTAGAATAAATTAGTAAGTAAAATTTGCTATTCTTTTTAAAAGAAATATAAGTTGGATAAATTCATGCTTGCTTTAGACAAGGGCTAATCTATAAAAGGTAAAAACAGTATGGGTTGATTTAAAAATGTTAACTGTTAATTTCTTTTCTATGAAAAAGCTTTATAGGGTTGTACCATGCTGTAAAATTAGACATACAAATGGAGTATAAGACAACTTAAAAGATATTGTGAGCATAATAAATTAGACTGTGATAAGATACAAAGGTTATATTGCTGTGAATTTTTTGCTTGGATTTCAATTATTTTTTACTTTGAAACTGCATGTCTGCTGCTGGCATGCACACAAATCAAATTGTTTGTTTGTTTTTTGTTTATGTTTTTCGAGACACGGTTTCTCTGTATAACAGCTCTGGCTGTCCTGGAACTCACTCTGTAGTCCAGGCTGGCCTTGAACTCACGGAGGTCCACCTGCCTCTGCCTCCCAAGTGCTGGGATTAAAGGCGTGCGCCACCACCGCCCAGCCACACAAATCAAATTGGTTGTGCCTGGCAATATATAATTATTTGGCTTGCTATGTTCAGGTATGCTTAGCTGTGCCATAAGAATTTGAATTTTAATGCTGTACTTCATAGATATGGGTAAAGGTTAATCACTGACCACAAAGGAACAAGGGAAACTTAAACGTATTTATTGGGATTTTTGGATAATGATTAAAGGTAAGTCTGATAATGCATATGTTTGAATGCTTTAAAAGTCTGTAAAAATAAAGATGACTGGAGCTATTTGGGGCCACCTGCTTGAACTTCATCAAGTGGCCAGAGTCTTCCTTTCTGCCAGTTGTACACCACCATCCAGGTTAGTGAACTTACCAGGTACAGACTCCAGCACTGGATCACATAGACCTAGAATGTCTTTGGATGTGATCTCTTGACAGAACAGTCACGTTCTGAACTAACATTCCTCTACAGGGGGCTCAGCTAGAGTCACCCCCACACTTTCACTGGCGTCTTCCCTGTCCAAGAGATGCCCCCCTCCCTGCCACAAATATCCATTTTCTCTCACAGGCCTCCCCCTCTCCTCTTTGCTCTCCACACAGCTAATCCCCTTTACCCTTCCCATGCCCTCTCCCACCCATTTCCCTTTCTCCCTCTACTTCAGTTGTCTATTTTATGCCCTTGGGCCCTGATTGGCTTGTTTGGGTCTGTGGATTATAATATAGTAATCCTGTACTTTAAAGATAATATTCATTTATAAGTGAGTACATACCATGGGTATCTTTCTGGGTCTCTGTTACCTCACTCAGGATGATATTTTCTAGTTCTATCCATTTGTCTGCAAATTGCATGATATCTTTGTTTTTAATAGCTGAGTTATTCCATTGTGTAAATGTACCACATTTTCTTTATCCATCCTATGCCTGAGGGACATCTAGGATGCTTCCCGTTCCTGCCTACTACAAATAAAGCTGTTATGAACATAGTTGAGCAAGTATCCTTCTGGTATTGTGGGACATCTTTTGGTTATATGCCCAGGAATGCTGTAGCAGGGTCTTGAGATATATCTATTCCCAATTTTCTGAGAAACCTTCAGATTAATTTCCACAGTGGTTGTACAAGTTTGCACTATGATCAGCATTGGAGAAGTGTTCCTTTTGCTTCGTATACTTGAAAGCATGTGCTATCACTTGAGTTTTTCATCTTAGCCATTCTGAAGCTTGTAAGATGGAATCTCAGTCATTTTGATTTGCATTTCCCTGATGACTAAGTACATTGAACATTAAGTGTTTATTGACCATTAAATATTCTTATGTTGAGAACTCTGTGTTCAGCTCTGACCCACTCACCACATTTAAATTGGTTTATTTGGTTTGTTGTTGTCTAACTTCTTGAGTTCTTTATATAGTTTAGATACTAGCCGTCTCTCAGATTATGTTTTGTGAAGATCTTTTCCCAGTCTGTTGGCTGTTATTTTGTCCTATTGACGGTGTCCTTTGCCTTGCAGAAGCGTTTTGGTTTCATGAGGTCTCACTTATTAATTGTTGGTCTTAGCACGTGAGCTGTTGGCATTCTGTCCAGAATGTTGTCTCCTGTACCAAAGAGTTAAAGGCTATTCCCTATTTTCACTTCTATTAGATTTATTATGTATCCAGTTTTATGTTGAGGTCTTTGATTTGCTTGGACTTGCATTTTGTACAAGATGATAAATATGGATCAACTTGCCTTCTTTTACGTGTAGATATCCAGTTAGACCAACACAATTTGTTGAAGATGCTTTCATTTTTCTATTGTATGTCTTAGCTCCTTTGTCAAAAATCAAGTATTAATAGGTGTGTGGGTTTATTTCTGGGACTCCTATTTAATTTCAGTAATTTAGTTGCCTGTTTTTATGCCAATTCCATGTTATTATTACTATTACACATATCACACATAGTAATCTATTGTGTTGCAGCACCATTTTAAATCTAGAATGGTGGTACCTCCGGAAGTTCTTTTATTGGCCAGGATTGTTTTAGCTATCCCAGGTTTCTTTTTTATTTTTCCATATGAAGTTGAGAATTGCCCTTTCTAGGTCTGTAGTGAATTATGTTGGCGTTTTGATGGGAACTGCATTTAATCTGTAGATTTCTTTTGGTCAGGTGATGATTTTTACTATGTTAATCCTATAGATCGATGAGCATGAAATATATGTCCATCTTCTGATATCTTCAGTTTCTTTCTTTAGAGACTTTAAGTTTTTGTCATGCAGTGTGGGACTGTACAGGATAAGGTTGAAGTCTGACTTCTCCAGATAGCTCCAGATAGACTCGCTGACTACGAAGGCGGACTCCCTGGTCTTAGAGGGGTTCTCATTCCACCTGATCTCATAACTCCAGATTTTGTAAGGAACATCACATAGCCCTCAGGGAAGATTAAAACCACAGCCCTTTCCTGATAGGCACTTGATCAGCAAGCACAGGGAATTCCTGAAAGTACCCCACCCTATGCAGAGCAGATCCTAGCCTCCAGCAAATAACTTTTAATGGCCATCCTCCTCACAGGTAGGATAATTAAGCATTGTTTTCTCCTTCTTATGATAGGACCCCATGTTACTGACTGTAAAAGAGGTACTGTACATACCTCTATATGTAGATTAAATAACCTGGCTCCCTTAGCCCTAGGGAATCAGACACATTCACCCACAAAACCCCTCTGCACTGCCCAAGTTTTATAAAGGGTGGCTGGCTTGTTGGAGGGGTGTGCGTACTTCTTCTTGCTCTCCATTCCTTACCATGACCATCTGAGCCTCCATTTATTCCATGGGAGTCACTGCTTGACACCAGGGGTTTGACTGATAAGCCTTGACAGTCACTCCACCAGTGTGAGCTTGATGCTGACCCCTGGTGAGACCCAGAACCTGGCCTAGCACACCAGGCCTCGGTTCTTACCCTAAAGCACCTTAGCAACCCCAGAGAGAGAAACAGGCCCTTGAGACCTTTGATCCCAAGATCCTACCTGGATTAGCCTGCAGGACTTGGGACACAGGCCACCATCTGCATGACACCGAAGAACAGTCATGGTCTTTCACCTGCTTGGTTAGAGTTACACCAAGATTGTTTATATGATTTGTAGCTATGTGAAGGATTTTTTTTTCAGCCCATTTCTCATGTTTAATGGAGTACTGATGATTTTTTTAAAGTTAATTTTATGTCCAGCCACTTTGCTGAAAGTGTTTATCAGTTGTAGTAGTTCCCAAGTAGCATTTTGGGGGTCATTTATGTGTACTATTATATCATATGTGAATAATGATGCTTTGACTTATTTCTTTCCAATTTGTATTCCCTTGATGTCTTTAGTTGTCTTATTGATCTAGCTAGAAATTCAAGTACTGTGTTGAATAGATACTGAGATTGTGGGAATCCCTGTGTTTTCCCTTAGTTTAGTGGAATTGCTTCAGTTTTCTCTCCATTTAATTTGATGTTGCCTTTTGGCTTGCTGTATATTTTCTTTATTGCAACTTGCTGTGTGCCTTGTATGCCAGATCTCTCCAATACGTTTAGCATGAGGGTCAAAGGCTTTTTCAGCAGCTACCTAGATGATCATGCATTATTTTTTTCCTTTCAGTTTGTTTATACGGTGGATTACATTGATTGGATGAAGCCTTGTTGACCATGACATGATAACTTTGATGTGTTTGTGGATTCAGTGTTGTAAGTCTATGAATTAACATATGTCATTGTGGAAAACTGATTTTAACTGATGTTTTCTAGCAAGAAGAATAAGATTTTCTGTCACTACCCCTAACAACCCAATAAGTGATAACAACCAGTGTAGGTACTGCCTGGTGCTTGTGCCTCTGTACCAGAGCAGGGATCAGGCTGGAATCTCAGGAGGCACCTTACCACATAACTTCCTAACTACAACATCGCAAGTCCTTTTGAATAAATGGTGCAACCCACATCATCCACTATTTCAGTACCCATGTGACATTTAGAAACCCAAATAATATGGAGTATATAGTCAAAAGATGCTCCACCATAGCACAGGGATATTTGCTAACTATGTTTATAGCAGCTTTATTCAATATAGCCAGAAACTGGAAATAACCTAGACATCCTTCAACCAAAGAACGGCTAATTAAACATTTACACAGTGGAATACTGCCCAGCTATTAAAAACAAGGAAATCATGCAATTTGGAGCCAAATGGAAGGAACTAGAAAGTATTACCCCCAGTGAGGTAACCCAGACACACTTGTGGTGGGTACTCACTTATAAGCACATATTAGTCATATAGTACAGGATAACCATACTACAATTCATATACCCAAAGAAGCTAAGTAACATAGAGGGACCAAGGGAGGATGCTTGAATCTTCCTCAGAAACAAAATAGGCATTGTAATTGGATGAAGAAAGAACTGGGTGGAAGAGGGGGAGGGAAGGGTGGGAATCAGGTATGGTGAGAGTGGGATTGGGAGGTGATAGGTCTCAGAGAGAGAAGGGAAAACAATGGGGGGGTGTCTCTGGGGCAAGCTGGAGACCCATGACTGGGTGGGTTCCTGGGAGGATCTCAGGGCAACTCTCATTGATACTTCTAGCAATGGGGGGATATGCAGACTGAAGTGGCCACCTCCTATAACCAGGCAGGAAGGGTGGGAGGAGGACCCCAACCCACCCATGAGACCTTGGACCACAAGTTTACCCTGCCTACAAAGTGTGCAGGGACAAAGATGGAACAGAGATTGATAGAAGAGCCAAACAATGACTGGACCAACTTGAGACCCACCCCATGTGAGAGATCCAGCCCCTGACACTATTAATGATACTCTCCTATGCTTGCAAACAGGAGGCTAGCATATCTATCCTCAGAGAGGCTCCACCCAGCAGCAAATCAAAACAGAATCAGAGACCCACAGCCAAACATTAGGTGGAGCTCAAGGAATCTTGTGGAAGAGGTGGGGGAAGGACAGAAGGACCCAGAGAGGACAATAACTCCACACAAGGACCAGTGTAGTAAACTGAGGACCCTGGGAGCTGACAGAAACTGAATCACCAGTGACAGGGCAAGCATGGACTGGAAGTACGTTCCCTACACACATGCACCTAATGGCAGCTGAGTCTTTATGAGGGACCCCTAGTAATTAGAGCAAGGGTTGTCTCTGACATGGATTCTGTTGCCTATTGTTGGATCACATTCCCCCAGCTGGGCTCTGTTGTCAAGCCTAAGGGTCAAAGTGCTTATTTATGAAGCAACTTTATGTGCTGGGCAGTTTGGTTGGAGGGTACTCCCTTTTCTGAGGAGAAGAGGAGAGGAAAGGGGGGGGAGAGTGGGAGGGTAGGACTGGGAGGTGAAGAAGGGGGGGCTGCATTAAAGAAATAGCGTGAATAAATAAATTTTTAAAAATCCAAATACTTTCACGAATTCTGCCTTCTACTTGACCATTCACATCTGTGCTGCACCCTGCTCCTGTCATCTCTCTGAGGTACTTCTTCACTTTATCTGGAATTATTTTATCATTATTCCAAAGATTTCAATTTGACTCTTTTTATTATTAACTCTCACAATGTACAGAAAAAGCATTGTTTGTCATCTTCTAATTGTTCTGTGTCTGTATCTGCCTCCAATTCAAATATCTCAACTCATAGTAGTACTTGGAAATGAGTCCTATATGACAAGGAACCTTAAAAGCATTGATTCTCAGCTTTCATGAACTTGTCAAAATAATGAATGTCTCAGTCCCTTAAAGCCAGATACCTGAACCCTGTCCCACTACTCTATAATTTCTAGCCCTTTGTACTAATCTCCAAAACTATCTGATGTTCAGTGTCCTCCCCAGTTCATGTCACTTTCCATTGCTTGTTTCAACTACCTACCATGATACCCAATTTTTGACAAGTTCCCTTTGTTTACTGATAATATTTATAGAGGAAAATTCACCAAAGAGACTTGAATTTTCAATGATTGTTTTCCTGTTGATAGCACTTATAAAAAGGTTGTGGACCTTTTAGGTGAGACCTGATGGAAGGAGTAGGCGATGAGACATAGGTCCTAGCTGGCTAAATGTTAATACTAACCCCTACTAGCTCTTTTCACCATCCTTAATAATGTGGTTTCAAAGTATTAGCTCTTTATATCTCCCCTCATCCACAGTCTCAGTTATATGAAGCAAAACTCTTCTATCCTTGCTGTCACTGGCATTCCTGCTGTCACTGTAGCCAGAAGCTCCAAGTTTATCTAATTTTCAGAAAACTCTCAGTCTATATACTCAAGGTAAACAGTATAAGAAAATATTTAAACAACTAAAACTTTATTAGCCAAGAAATATGAATAGCAAGATTATAGAGCTAGAAAGGTGATAACCTGCTACAATGATTCTAATTCCACCAATTATCAAAGCCTTACATGTGCATGGCCCCAGTTACACCAGCAAATCTTATCACAACTGTTACATAAGAACCAATTACAAGCCGAGCAAAGAATGATCGACCTCTGCCTGGATCAGAAACATTTTAGTGAGTTACTTGGCTAGTTTTTCCTCCTTCCTGGACCATGTAAGAGGCAACTATGACAAGGCTTAAAGAAGCTGATGTACAAGGGTATTGAGATGGACAGAGACTTCCTGAAGGGAAATTTTGGCTTGATCAGTGCCATATCATCTGTTATTGGAAAGTGATGGGAACTTTCTCATTGTGTCTGTGAAATGATTCAAACATCCAGGACACCATTGGATGGCAGCTCTGTCTCAGGACTGTGTAGAACAAAGTCAAGTTCTCCAGTGGCTTGTTTTAGTAGAAGGAAATCTATACACTGTCATTTGCTTACCAAAAAATCATTAAAAATATTAACATAATTTATTGTGATAAAATTTTCATCAAAACCCAAAAGAAATTTGACTCATTTGATACGTTTCTCTACTTCTGAATTATTTTTCTCTACATGGCAAACTTTATTCCAGGTTTTAATAATTTACATAATTAGCCAACTTAACTATATGCCAATGTATTACCCCCCCCCCCAATTTGGCTGTGACTCTCTGCATTTACCATCTTTGCAGTTCCTCACTATTTTCCCCATTTAAACATATGTTATGTTGGACTTCACAAACACGTGATACACTTCTTCATTTATGCAATTTTCTCTTTTTGCTTCACCACTTCAATCTCTTACCTGGTTCCCTGAATCACCTTCTCACTCTAATGTCTTAGAGCTACTACTGATTACCCCACTGTACAGCAATTATCATTGATGTATTTGGAGACTTTGTGAACAAGAATGTTGATACAAAACAAGTTCTAACCAGAATAAATAGAGAGACTGACAGGTGTCTTCAGCTGGCTACTATACAGAGAGGAGAAAATTATCAGGGGATGCCTTTGGGCTTCTTCTAGGTCATTCTGCCCCCTGATGCCTGTAGACGTTGCTTTTCTGCAGTTTCTTTACTTTGCAAGGGTTTGCTTTTAAAGACACCTCAGATCAGGTTAATTGGGGGAGGATTGAGGTAAGGTAAAATGGCATATCCTGCTTGTGACTATGGCTTCTGTTGGCATCTTAGCTAGACAAATTTACTCCTCTCTAGCCATTTCCCTGGCCTGGGTCAAGTTATAAGCCAAAGCACAGTTGTCAGACAACATCACAGTCATAAAGCAAATGATATCAGTTGCCCGTGACTGTCTTCTGACAAATAAAACCTTCCTGACATAGTTTATACTTACATAACTTATGTCTTGGTGTATCATTATCAACCTTCTGTTATGTCACCAGTTGATTGTATTAACGTCTTACATGCCTGGCTTATAGCATATGCCATAGGTACTTATGTGTGCATAGGGAAAACATTATGTACATGGTCTCTCTCCATCATTGATTTCATCTATCCACTCTAGTAATATTTTTTCTGCATGAAGAAGATCTGCCAAATGACTTCCCACTGTCTAATATCAAAGATCATATCCCTTTTGGTCCAACTTGTTCAGTTTATTCATCTATGGGCTTCTGTTTTTCATGTTTATTTTATTATTACAAAATATTATTTTAAAATTCTATAATGAATGGAAAACATCATATGCCTGCCAAAGTTTAACAACTTAAGATATCTCTTTTACCATACCAAATCACATCTGTTACATGCTAAGTTTCACAGAATTTAATGCCAATAACCAAGTCATTTAACCTGTCTTTGTCTCAATTCTCTAAAAAAGGGGAACATTCTCCATTGTGATACAGATGAACTATTTCTCTAAAGAAGACAGCCTAGTCTAAAGACCTAAACTGAGTGTGGCCTACAGAATAACAGCTATAGTTATTTTCCAATTCTATGAAACCTTTAGGTTATTCTGTAAATCATCATCCTTTATTGGCTGGAAGCATAAAGTGTTTGCAAGAGAAACAAAGATGTTTGCTACTCAGGAAATATCAGGCAACCCAAACACTCTAATGATGACTTCTTTCCTTGCTATTTCCAAAGTTGGTGGCCAACACATGCAATTTAGTGTAACCATTTGAGGATCACCAATAAAAACCAATTTTATAAAGGTAATTGTTATTAAAATTATCACAACCATTTCCTTAAAGCAAAATGTGAGGCCTTTATAAACAGCAGAAGAAATTCATTACACACTCCAGAAACTGACACTTAACTAGTACTCTAACAAACTTGTTCTTCTAACTATGATAAAGACAGTTGGAAAGAGAATCGTTTAAATTAATTATATGATATATTCACTTAAAAAGTTATCTTTTAACAAGAACCACCACAAGTTGTGGTAGAGTGAACATTTAATCTTAGCCCTCAGAAGGCACAACCAGGTGGACTTTTTTGAGTTCACAAACAACCAGGGCTACACAGAGAAACTTTGTCTGGATGAAACATCGTCTGTCATCCTTCGCTCCTCCTCCTCCAGGCTCTGGGAAAGTTGCTCACAAAGGGCTGCTATGGAGCTTGTGCAGATGGACAGCTCTGCGGCGATGGAGGACCAGATGGACCTATCGAACATGTGGGTCAGCACGTCCTAGGCCTTGGACATAAATGGAGTGCGGTGGAGACTCTCCTGGAGGGAGTGCAGGCCTTTCCCCAAGTGTATGCCCTCTAGGGCAGAGAGAACCCAGGTTCTCAGCCTCTTTGTGGGAAGAGCCTCCCCACCCGACATCTAGCAAGTAAGGAGGGAAACCAGGGCTTTGCGGGGTGCAGAAAGCAGCAGCTGAAATCACAAGCTGAAAAGAGACAGCCGAAAAAAAAAATATAAAAATATAAAACTTTCCTGTGCATTCCAATCCCTGTGCATTTAATCGAGAGGGGGAGTCAAAGCTGAGACAAAAGCCAAAAAATTAAAAGGGAGCAAAAGGCAGGGTGAGAAGGAAGGACAATGGGACAGAAGGCTCGAAAGGGAAGGGTCAGAAAAGGTGACTAGATAGGCCAAAAAGGTGACGCCCCCACTTGGGAATCAGGTTTTTTTTTTTTTAAGCACTGGGGGTTGCAAAAGATGAGTCCCAAGATATGCCTTCTGTTTATAGTAACTATCCCAAGAGCCTTAACTTGCAAAAGGGAACAGCCCCTTGGTAACCAAAGGTAGCTTTGAAGTTTTTTTTGTTTGTTTTTTTGTTTGTTTTTGTTTGTTTTTTGTTTTTTGTTTTTTTTTGATCAAAGCAGGACCAGGTCTGTGATACCTCTCACCAGATGGGATTTAGGGGCCTGGTATGATCAAAAGGAAGTCCCCCTCTTTTCTGAACCCATTAGATGGGCTACCCAGAGAGGGTGGACTTCAACCCCACCCAACAATGACCCACAACCACCACCAAAATCATCTTCATCACCATCATCACTATCACCACCACCACCACCACCACCACTACCACCTGCTCCATCAAGAGCAACAACACAAACATTCACCATTATTTTCCATTGCACTTCTTTCTGGAATAGTTCTCCAAAGTGTTTATTTCTTGGTCAGACACTCTCTAAAATATTGAAGCACATTTGACTTAACTTGCTTTAAGCAACAATACTTGACATTTCTACCAATAGGGCACCATTTACAGACATAGAATGACCTACCACATTCACCTCTGTTATGCTACTTCAGCTGCTAGTTTCAACAAGATGGACACCCAAATACATAGTTCAAATTCCCTCATGAAGACAAGTTACTATGGCATTACCACATTTTCTGGTGTATAGGAGGACTTTTTAACTCTCCAAGCCCCCAACCCCAATCCATTCCAATGTTGAGGATCTTCTCATATGCCGGGTACTTAACCTGCTGCTTGCCAGAATATGTGAAAGAATTCTCTCTGAAGCGTGAGTTACTACTAGGATGTTTATCAGTTGGCAATGACCATTCCCCAGCAAGAGGAAATTCCTCTTCTAGTGGACAAACACCACATGTTCTCTCACAAGTCTGTTTCCAACTATCTCATCCCTTACTACATTGAACTGACATTAAAGACCATGAATTTGATTCTCACAAACCTGTTCACAGCCAAATGTAAAGGATACTAGAAACAATGGGAGCTTTGGCGACAATGTAGCTGGAACAAAGAGTAAAATTTCCAAGAATTCCAACTGTACTCTCAAGTAAGAGCATCACTCCTATTGCCATGTCCTTGAGATCCATTTTATCATTTCTCATCTTTCCATGTAAGGTATGGCAAAAAATAATTTATCTGATCAAAATGGTGACTTCAACTTTTGTAATTTGTGTGTGTGTGTGTGTGTGTGTGTGTGTGTGTGTGTGTGTGTGTGTGTGAAAGAATCACATGTTTTCAAGACTGAAATCTATTGTGGGCAGCAGAGCAAGTTTCTGCCTCAAAAATTTTGTCATATGTATTTGACAAAAATATTTGTCAGTGTTACTACTGAACTCTTAATATGTAGAAAATACTTCCATAACTTCAAAAAAAGTCAGTATTAAAAGTAAGGCTAATTTGTCCTGGGAGAAGTAATGAGCAGGGAATAGAAATGGAAAGGAGGCTTACTTCCAAATTCCTTCATGATTCAGCTATTTAAAAGTCAGAATGTGGGATAAAGAGACTTTAGACATACTCTTCAGCACGAAAGAAACCCATTCATATATCATCTGAAATTTAAATCTAACAAATAATAATATTTTCCTGAACAATGCAAATAGTTTTCTATTCATACATAATGTATTGTTTATGATGCAGTGAAAACATTTATCATATGATTTACCTAATGCATTAGACATTACCCAGTGAACTGATCTCATAAAAATTTAAAGAGACAGACACAGGCACAGGCATGGATGCTTGTTCACAAGGAGAAAGCACTGGGAAGAAAATAGAAGTATTCTGTGTGGAGAATTCTTGCTACAAAGAGAAAAGAAGAAAGTATATGAATCACATTAATAGAAATCTGTTAAAAATGAGTACTTTTAATAAAAATAAATGAAAATATCTTATGAAATGTTCTTATGAAACCAACTGGTGTCATAGTGCATTAGCAGATACATAAAACTAAACCCATAGAAATAGAAAATACCAACTCTGCATAGACATAGAGCAAGCATCTCATACACAGAAATTGTGAACATTCTGGAACAAGCATTTCAGGCTCTGTGACACTGTTTTTAACAAAAGATACACAAACCAGATGTCAATCATCCCATTTGCCACTTTTCTTTCAAAGTTCACAATTCAAATGTAAGCTATAGCTTCTAACTTCTCACCTGCCCACAGCTAATTCTCTCATGGTGCTGTGATCTATAGCAGCATAAATGAATGATCAAAGTATTCACAAAAAACCCAAATGCATCTGAAAAGTAATCTTTCACATATGTTTTCACTTATGCAAAGAATAACAAAGTTCAAAGGTTGTCCAGTCTCACATAAGTTAACATAGAGCTATACACATGTCCCCATAATCCCACTCCCAGCTAAACACTAGCAGGGCATTATTATCATTGACATGTATTGTTTAAAGCAAGTTACCAATTTCATATTTTTATTCATTTGCTGAAGGACTTCACAAAGGGTTTCACTCTGTAATATCTGCTGGACTATAAATTTCTGTGTTTCACCTGATTCAACTTCTAGATTCCTGGGATTGAAACTACATTGATTCTTAAATATTATTAAACAAAAACCTAATATTTTATACTATAGAGTAGCCTAAAAGTTAGAGTATTACTAGGTTAGGAAGATGGTTCAGTTGGTAAAGTCCTTGTCTTGAATATATGAGGAACTGAGCTGAGTTTCCACAAGTCATTTATTCAAAAAACAACAAAACTCTATGTAGTAGCACACATATGTCACCCAAACACTGGAGTGAAATTCTCAGGGAAGATTCACAGGCCACACTGACTAACAAGCCTAGAATATTCAGAGAGTTACAGCCAGAGACTTTGACTAAAAACTGAGCATAATAAAAAATTTTAATGTGAAAACTGTCTGAAGAAAGACTATGACCACTAAGCACACAAAATATGCTCCTGAATAAATATGTACCTGTTTATCTACACATACACATGCACTCATACACAGAGAAGATATTAAAGTATTATTAAAATTATTCATTAATTCTCATGATATCTGAGGACCATAGTTACAGAAGATCAAGATAATATCAAGGTCTCATGTGTGAGAGTCTTGCAGAGAAGTTTGTGTGTTCCACTGGACTCAAGCAAATCTTAATTTTCTACAAAGCTGATTATAAATTACCAGAACCCAATGCCACTCACTTTTAACACACTAAGCCAAACAGTGTCAATCAGGAATTTAGGAATGTCTATCAAATTGTCAGTAGCAGGAAATACACAATGTCATAATCTGCTTTGAAATCTTTGTAACACTAGTTACCAAAATGATGATATGGAACTATGCTAGGAAAATTTACAACTATCACTTGACCATTTCAGAAAACTGAGCACAGTCCTATTCATTAAAAAAAATGTACATACAACTATCCTTAACAAACTAAATCAATGTATTCATTAAATATTCTACAAGCCAAAACTATCTTCTTTGCATTGAGTGGAAACTAGACATCAATAAAAATTGTTTTACAGAAAAGCACCTTTAACTAAATTGTGCTCATACATATTTTAATACAAAATGTATAATATCTTTGAAAGTTTAATATTTTGCAGAGCAAGAAGACCAAATATCAAAACAAACAAACAAACAAACAAACAAACAAAAAACCAAGACAAGTAAAACTGGTGATCCTACTCAATTACTGTTTCCTCAAAAACTTCATCTGGAATGAATTAAAAACAGCTATCTAGATCACAGATTGTTCCAGTAAGGACTTTAGTTAAGCCCTTAACTTTATCAGCATGTACAGTCTGAACAGAAAAAGTCACAGTTAACTTTATTGAGACCAGACAATATCCCAACATTCTAGGACTCCCAAAAGAAAAACTACATGTCAAACCAGCAGGAACCAATTAACAAAAAACTGCACCCCATTCGCAAGAAGAGTGGATGGTTTTTGGTAATTCTATAGGTGGTAGATGTATGTTATTGTTTTGAGGGTGTTCGTTATAGGAACAAAATAAAAGGGAAGATTATTGAATCTATTTCTGGACCAGAGAACATTTATAAGCCAAAAGTATTACACTGGCACCAATCTTTATATATTAATAAATATTTAAGATTTCATTTTGCTACAACATGCTAAGGTATTGTAAATATGTAATTCTTAAAAAATGGATTGTTAAATTCTAGTACTGATGAAAGTTGTTATTACCAACTGCTTCAGATATTAAGATGTTCATATTGAAGGGGAGATAAACCTGTTTCTGTTTTGATCCCAAGTGTGGGATAGAGAAGAGGGCACTTAGATGTGAGAATGCAGGATGTTTTTCCACTTAGAAGTCGAACTACATCATGGGGGGTCTTGGTACTTGGTTTTAGGCTGTTCATTCCTGCACATCAAGAGGCTCCTAAAAAGAACTGCTCCAGGGAAAGCTTCAAGGCTCTGGACTCCAGATAAGGCTTGAGGTTCCAGCTGCTGATCTAGGTTCCAGCAGCAACTTTGGTTGAATTGCTGCTCTGCTGAAATCCTGCTGACTACACCAGGAGAATCATTCCTCGGAACTGACGTCCTTAAGGTTTCATTATAGTGTTCTTTAATAGCCTTTTCTGATTGTTTGGGTTAGTTGGGTTGTTAGGGAGGTTAATAAGTTTAATAAGTTCATAATAAAATGTAATTGATAAGAGAATTCAGCCTACAACATATTAGCCAGAAAATCAAACTTATGGTCATGTTAGATACTAGTTTAGTTAATTACAGAAATATGTTTCCTAGATTGAGAGGAAAAAATAGCTAGAAAGAATAAATTCAGATAAAATAGATGTCTTCAAAAACTTCAGAGATCCACAGAATATGACATGTAAAGATTTTATTAACTTAAGCCCTTTTGACAATGAGGCAGTTATGCTCCTGGCAGCATCCCTATTTCTTCAAAAAGCACTAAAGGCTTCATATATACCAAGCTAATCTACTAGGTGAGAAAATGTCCTTATGTCAATTATAGGCAGAATAATGCCCAAAACTGGACAAAACGGATGTGGAAGAGTTGACTGCCAAACATTTTAAGGACAAGGTATGCAAGTTCTTTTTAATTCTTGTTTCCCAAAAAAGTCTGTCAAATGTTCCTAGCCACAAGGCTGAAGAGGATGTTTCAATGTTATGGAGAAACTTTGTGGGAATGTCCATGTAGCCAAATATCTCTGTTATTTCGTTTCTATACAATTGGAAGCTGCTTGCCTGTACTTTCTACATATTTACATAATATTTATTCCTTCTTAAGTCTCTGATGCAGTTGAAGACTAGATAGTTATAGTCTCACAGTTAAACTCAAATTGTTTAGAATGATATAAATTCTTAGATAGTAAATTACTTTATCCAAGGGTGCTAAAACACACAAATGTCTTACCTATAATTTTCATAATTCTTATATTGCTTATAGTTTGTTATTGTAAGAGATAGAGCTTTTAGACTAAAAGAAGGAGTAAGGTTTTCAGATAATTCAAATGCTAATTTCTGTATTCCCATATGTTGTTGCATGCCTTGTTCTGGGAATCTCCCATCTCAATGTTGTACAAACCCTGATCCATGATTGTCCCTTAATATGCCAATAAAGCAGCTTATAGACAATTGCTGAGCAGTGGAGAGAATAAGCCTGGGCTTCCGACCAGAGAAGGGAAGAAGAGTTAGGAGAGGAGTAGGACATTCAGCTACAGGCAGAGGAGCAGGAGGGATGAAGAAGATTCAGCTGGAGCAAAGAAAAAACTAAAATAACTTGAGTATTTGGGCAAAGATGGAGTCAGGATAAAATATAGGGTTAATAACAGACTTAAACTGTTCAGGGTTGTGCTGTGCAGCCTTATAAACAAATATAAAAGAGTCTCAATTGTTTTTGTGTTAGTCGGGTAAAGAAATAAAGTAAGAGAAACTAACACATTTATATAAAAAACAACATTAATAGTCTACAATTATTTTTGCTGATGAAAATGTGAAACATCAATCTTTTTGCAATTAGGAAGCTACAGAAAATGTAGACGCTTACTATTCGCTGTCTTCCAAGGGAGCATCTGTCATTGAGGACTGTAGGACAACAGAGACATAGAGCTATACAGTATGCAGCAGATACCATTATTTCTGACCAACCTGTAAGCCTTCAGTTGTAGAACGCTCTGAATTTCAGTAATTCACTTCAATAAAGATGTACAAACTGCCAAGAGCAGTGGCACATGCTTGTAATCCCAGCGCTCAGGGAGACAGACGAAAGCTGATGTCTGTGAGTTCTAGGCCAGCCTGGTCTACAAAGTGAGTCCAAGACAGCCATGGCTACACACAGAAATCCTGTCTCAAAAACCAAAACAATAATATAGTAATAATAATAATAATAATAATAATAATAATAATAATAATAATAATAATAATAATAATACAATACAAACCTATAAAACTATTATGCTTATGGCCAAGGTTTATTAGATAGAAAATATGTTTGTAGGTTTGGGTGAGGAATGGCCCCCATCGCCTCAGGAATTTCAACACTAGGTCCCGTAGTTTATGCTGTTTTAGCAGGATTGGATGGGGCAGCCTTTAGGCAGAAAACACTTTTCACTTAAATGAGCCTTGATATTAAAAACTTTGTAAACTTTCAGTTCTGCTTCCTGTTGCTTTTGATGGTGTGATTACGCTGTTCTTGCTCCCTGTGCCATGTCTGCCACTTGCTACTCTCCCCGCCCCCACCACCAGGATGTCTTGCCATAACCCTAGAAAAGTAACTGATATGTAAATCGGTAACAGATAGTGGGATGTTGCTGTGAAGCCTCTTGCCATGTTGGTTTTTGTAGAAACGTAGAACAACTTTGGATTTGAAGAGCATTTGAGTGTCATAAGTAGAACACAATGTTGTACTCTACTTTTTATATTATTATTATTAATTTATTCATATTACATCTCAGTTGTTAGCCCATCCCTTGTGTCCTCCCATTCCTCCCTTCCTCCCACTTCCACCCTACTCCCCTCCCCTATGTCTGTGTCTGAGGGGTACCTCCTCCCCCTGTATATGCTCATAGGGTATCAAGTCTCTCCTTGGTGACCTATTATCCTTCCTCTGAGTGCCACCAGGCATCTCCATCCAAGGGACATGTTCAAATATGGGGCACCAGAGTTTGTGTGAAAGTCAGATCTCCTTCTCCACTCAACAGTGGAGAATGTCCTGTCCATCGGCTAATCTGGGTAGGGGTTCGAAGTTTACTGCCTATATTTTCCTTGGCTGTTGCAGAGGACCCCAGGGCCCAGATTAAAAGCTGTAGAGATGAGAACAAAAGTGGACTTTAAACAACAGCTCAGTGGTTTCAGTAGGACTCAGAGATTTTAACAGAAACTGCATTAAAAGGCTTTTTTTTTTTTGGTGATATTTGAAGAACAATATGGTTTGTTAGTTCCACATCCGGAGAATTGACAGGAAACAGAACTTGAGTGATGGGTTGATTTGTTAGGCCCACGAAATTTAAAGACAGGACAACACTGAGGCTATTGAATCATAATTACAGATAATCTTTCTGCAGGTCTACAGTGAAAAACAGCAGGTAGGGCAGAAAGAAATACAAAATGTATGGTTTGGAGAGAAAAAAGAGCACAGGAGAGGGGAAAAGAGAGGCTGTAATTGATAGGATTAGTGGCACTAAAGAAAGGTCTCCTCATTCTTACTGGTGTCATGAGAAGTTTGCTGTTAGATCAAGGCTACCCAGCTTAGATCCAAAGCGCAAAAGGAGAAAAATTGAGGGGTTGATTGGATCTAGGAAGCAATTTCGTCAGAATTCTAAAGATGCTTCAAATGTGTATCAAACAAGTGAGTATCAGACTTTTAGATAGCAGGGGTCTATCCCAAGCTGGGAGTCTGACTTGGCTTTGTCTTTCACATTGTACTGTCTTTGAGACATGACAAATGGAAGAGCAAGTGGTTCATTGAGCCTTCTTACATTTTAAAAAAAAAACAACAATTAGGACAAGGAGGCTACGAGAAGCCATTGGGCAAAGTTGTGAAAATGGAGGTATGAGTGCAGTGTAGAATGTGTGAGTTTTCTTGACCTATTGTTCTGGTCATCTGTTGTCAGGATTCCCCTCCACTATCCACTCCCTCCTTCAGGTATGTTCCTTCAGGAACTATTATCGTAGGTAAGTAATACCTTCCATAAGTTGGCTTCATCAGCATATATGAGCACAGCAAGGAAAAATAACTCACTCATACTCAGGCTTCGCTTTTCCTCAAATTTCTTTCTTTTTCTCGCCTCATTGTCTTCACTCCCCGTAAACTCATCTGGTTCCAGTTGCTTTTACTACTGTGGCTTGAATAAAAGTCTCCCCATGCAATCAGTGTTTCAATCCATGGTTCAAAACTGATGGCACCATTTATGGAAGTTCTTGAAGTATTTGTAGCTACGATCTGCCTGGAAGATACAGATTATCCCTCGGCAGGACTGTAAGAATTTGACTCTTAACTCTTGTCAGCTATAGTGAGCTCTTCCAGTGTTCTGGGATCACGACTTAGATTTTTGTTGTCTTTGTTTTTTCCCAAGATATATATTATTTTATTAATTTGTTCTTGTTACATCTCAATGGTTATCCCATCCCTTGTCTCCTCCCATTCTTCCCTCCCTCCCATTTCCCCCTTATTCCCCTCCCCTATGTCTTTTTCAGTGTCAGCTGTGATATTTTTTTAAGAGACTCCTTGAACCTTGTGGCTAGCAGTGTATTTGGAATATCCACTTAATTGTGTTATATACAGTGTACTCAGTCTGTCAAATTCATAAAGAACAGCACAAGTAGGAATACATTATTAGTGCTGAACCTTTATTGAGACTAATGCTACACAACATAGTGAGAACCATAAACATTGAAGAGTATATTTTTAAATTAATAAAAGAAATAATGAAGTCCCATCTTACATTACCATAAAAATATTACCTGCAATATATATCTTGTAATTTCAGCACCTATAAACAAGCATGTTCATGGTTCCCAATCCTTTTTTTTTTTTTTGGTAGCTCAGTCATAAATTTCATATAGAAACTGATTGCAAACTTTCAATGGGTACAGCTTCCTATTCGTCATCAAGAGTGCTGACTGAAAAGACAAGCTGAGATGCTACTCTTTGTCTCACAGCATGTAGAGGACAGGTATGATGAGGCCAAAACAGCAAAAAGATAGCATACCAGTGGTTGTACACCAGGATCACTGAGGTCTTTGGCTGAAGATTTGAAGAAGAAGGTTCCATGAGGCAGAATGTTGTGACTTCACCATCAGACATGATAGCACTATCCTTTTAATTTGATGTTAAGATTCATTAAGTCCTTGTGAAGTGCTCAGAGCATCCAGAATGACTTGATGATTGTCCTTTCTATATACCACAGGACTTTTTGGTTTCCAGTTCCTCAGACCACAATGACTCAAAGCAATCTCTGAGAATAGCTCATATTAATCAGTAAATTGCCTTAAAAATTTCAAAACTAAGACTCCTTAACTTGAAAAATCTTTCAATATAAAGCTTTGTAACAATATTTAATAATGCTTTTTTCTCCATCAATACTTCTAGAGAGAGCTGTTTCCCTGGAATTTGTTTCTGTTTCTGTATACAATTTCTACACACAGTATGTATGGGGACATATCTCTTCATTTGGATGTATTACCTGCATTTACTATCTTTGCAGACATCAGTACCCTCACTCTTATCTTCTTGGCCATCTTGTCTGTTTGTCCCTTTAAGGAACTGAGGCCTAACCTCAGGGAATGCTACTTTAAATTTCTGTTAACAAATTACTGCTTGTTTATTCAGAGTACAACCACATGATACTTTTACCTCTTTTTAGCTTCTGTGTCTATACAGAACACACACACACATAAAAGTTTACATTAGAAAGAAAAGCAGCCTCATACATTATTTTTACATTTTTAATCAACTTATGGAGAATTTTATACAATGTTTCTTCATCATATTTAACTTCTCTCCCCCATATTATCTCAAAACTACCTCCACTCCCTACCTCAAAAGTTCAAGTTATTTTATTTTTAGCTTTACTAAGTTCAATTTGAATTTCCCAAGTACTCTTGGTTGTGTTGCTGGCCACTGGATATGCTCAACCTATCTGGAATCACACTGTTAAAGCAAATTAACCCTCTCCTTTTCCCAGATGCTATCAAATGCCACTAGTATATTATGTAGGGCTGCAACTTCATGTCTATCTCCTCCCCATACCCAGTGCAAAGATGTTATTTGATTTCAGCTTGAACAGCTTTTATGCATGCTGTCACAAATAACTGTGAGAACATATGTGTAACCGCAGACTCTTTCAGTCACAAAACATGAAGAATTCAAACCCATACTGATTTGTTAGCTTTACATGTTCTGGTTAGCTTTCATAGTGTTAGAAGATGCTAAGCTCTCAACAGGAATAAAAAGTTAATAGAGATCACCCAGCCATGAACTCTGAAAACTATAAAGTAATTGGCTGACAAGATAGGCCCACTTAGGCAACTGTGCCTCAAATATGTCAGAAATAACCAACCTTATTGTGATATGCTTAAAGGAACACTCAATGAAAAGGAGTCTATAACAAGGACAGTGAGTGTAGTTGAGAACCTGTGGATAGCTAGACAATACTCTATAAAGGGGAATATAATACTATTAATCTGTGAAATTATCAAACTATTAAATTCATCTTCCCTGAAATTATTACACTGTTGCTATAATAAGCAGGCTACCAAGATGAGACTTGATAGCCTATGACCATATAGTGGTGGGGGGAGGTCCGAGAGGAACAGGAGGAAAGCGGGAGGAAGGGAGGAATGGGAGGATACAAGTGATGGGTTAACAACTGAGCTGTAATCTGAATAAACTAATAAAATTAAAATTTTAAAAATAAATTATTACACTGATACTATGAAGGACACTGGTGACTAAATTCTTAGAAACTAATTTATTAAACAAATACACTTTACATAATTATTACAAGATTATAGTACTTTTATATTCCCTAAACAGAATCTGGGAACAGTGATATTACGGATCATGAGAAAGGGGCCCAAAGTAGGAAAACACATAGAAATGATAGCTGTGGCATTCACTAGCCACCAACTAGGATTTTGTGAAAGAGCAATGCAGCCTTGTAAGATGGAAGAGAGGGTATAAAAAGACAGAAATAAGCACACAAGAACTAGAATATTCTGGGTGGCTCTAGACTCGGGGGAGGTTCTAGGGAAGGAATGAGAGCTATGAATATGTTGAACACGCTTCTTATGTCTATACAGCACGACAATCATGAAGCTGCTGGAAATAATCAGAAGCACAGAAAGTAAGAATTCAGGTAAGACCCAAAATGCTATATACAGTAATTCTGCTATATTATCACGGCCTAGAAAGGAGGAACAAAAATCAGAATTTCTTGTTTGTGTAAAGGTTTGGTTATTCCTCGTGGTGTAGGGATATACAGGGAAAATTATATTCATCATAATATGTAGGATCCAGCAGAAGGAGATTAAATAACCCATAAAACTTGGAGTTTTGACTATGATATTTTTCCGATAGGAGTTCCTGGGGCTGATGGTGATAGCCTGGAAAACACTCAAGATACAGGTGGTGTTGATAGATATACTCCTGCCAAGTCTGAGAATATATAAAATAAGTTTGCACGCAATATCATTAAAGAACTGACTCCACTCAAAAGCTCCCATTATATGTAGCATTCCTTTGGAGAAGATGATCAAAGAGTTGGCTTTGAACACATGCATAAGAATGAAGTCTATGGTCTTTAATGTGCCTTCACTGTAGTAAAGGCGTAGATAATGGAAAAGAAGAGATAAGTTTCCCAGAATTCCAACTGCACTCTGAAGTGAAAGGACTATTCCTATTGCCAAGTTCCTGGATTCCATTTTGTCAGTCAGCATTTTTTTCTTTTAAATTATAAAAACAAATACATCTCAGAGTCAAAATTTTCACTGAACATTTCTAAGCTTGAATATGTGAGAGAGGGAATCAGTTGATCTCAGGATTGCAAAGATAAAGTCTGAAGCAGAGCAAGACTGGGTTTTAAAAGAATGAGCTTATCATCATTAATAATTTTCAGTGAGCTAAGCATGTTGTTCATGCCTTTAATCCAAGCATTCCAGAGGCAAAGACAGGCAGATTTCTGTGAGTTTGAGCCCATTCTGGTCTACAAAGCAACTTCCATGTCAGCCAGTGGTTTCACACAGAGAAACTCTATCTCAAAACAAAACAAAAAACACAAATGAAAACAAACAAAACTTTTAGTGAAACTATAGAAGCCAATAAGTGCTTATATTTTTGGAAAAAAATTCCTGCTTCTACTATGTACAAATGTTACCTTTAAGAATAAGCATAGTCCACCTTGGGAGAAGCAATAGCTTGTGAGTTCAAATAGAAATAATGTTCATTGTTACAGTCCAAAATCACCAGCTTTTTATAGGAAGACAGGAAAATTTAAATTACTAACTTCAGCATGAAAAAAATCATGCAGTCCTTCAGTTATTTTAAAAAATGTACATATTATTCAACAATGTGAATATGTATTCTTACTGGAAATGTTCACTAAAGATGACAAAAGAAACTAACCATAATATTTAAGTGAAAAATTAGAAAACGTTGCACTAAGTGCTAGCTTTTCACATCAATTTTCACAAATGTCTCATAATATTAACTTATTCAGGTTTGCTTAGCTGTAGTCATAGTGTGGGAAGGAGAATATATTTTATTTTTTGAAAACTTAGTTATGATACAATAAAAATAGTGAATTAAACCAACAAATAGTTGTATTCAAGAAAACAAACCTTCAATGTGTAAAGAGGAAAGTATTAGTAATATTATTAGAATCAATGTTTTGTAATTATCATAAAGTAGCATAAATATAAAGGAAAGATCATAAGACACATCGATTCTTTCAGTATAATGAAAAGATAGGCATATAATGAACTGATAAGATTTTGTCACTGAAAGCATTTAACAAAAATTGGTATAAATTTATCTGTCAAAATCTCACTCTTGTGCTGATGTCTTCAAAGCCAGAGTACATATGTATGTAAAAGTAGTATTTTCTACAAATTGTATCTTCTTCATACATGTGTGTTAGAAATATAGTGCTACAGGTAAAACAGAATTATGGCCTCTACCACAATGTAAATGAAAGATTAACATATTCACAAAAATAGAATGCATCAAAAAAAATCCAGAAAAACTTGAGTTCTTACATAAGGTTTGCATTGATGTAATGCATAACACAGGATGGCATTGATAATGTTTCTTAAAGGTTAACAGATATGAATTTATATCTCCATATTAGTACTCCAACTATAAGACCACAATATAAATCATTGACTTAGTACCATCGACTGATGACAAATGTAGTTGTAAATATCCTATTTTTGTTTTGTGAGGTCGAGGAGTGTAGACAGGATCTCACTCTAAATATAAGCAGGAGCTGACCTAGAATATTCTACAATTCTACTACCTCAGCCAATGGAATTGCCACATCCAGGCAGCCTTTAATTTTATAATGGATGGGCTATACACAAAGGTGAGTTTCACTTGTGAATTCTAGTGAGCTTTTGTGCAACATATTAAACAAATCCAACAGCCAGAACCTGAGTTGTTAGATATATTGCTTAGAAATGATGGATAATATGTAGGGGTTCTCTATAGGATGAACAGAAAGAACTACAGAACCAGATAATTAACCAAGGACTAGACTCATGGATACATGTCATGCATACGGTGAACTCATTATTGATGCTCATTTGAACAGAGTCCTGAATCTTTGTTACACTTTACAATGTTTAGGTGATTCTTCAGATAATTAAGTCATGCAGGAAGGGTATTTGTTAGAATACTCCGCATGTTGTAGAAGGAAATTCAAAATAAAGTATGCATAGGAACGTCTTAAAGTCCACACGCTTGTTGTACTTGGCTTGCTGATATGGTTGGACATGTGATCCAGAGCATGTTGCATAAAATTCTACCATGGAAACTCTGTTAGAATAGAAATATCAGTTATAGTCATTGAAAAACTCTGAAACCCAAGAACTTCCACAACATTGGAAATCCTGTGAAATCGGGGATTAGGAAGTAGAATGAAACCAATGCTTAAGAATTGAGCACAAGGCCCTTAATTCTTATTCCATGAAGAGAAAGACAAAGTGATGGGAATAGAGAATACATTTGATTTCTTCTTTATGCTGAACAACTTGGACTTCTCATATTTCCCAATATCTCAGTTACTCTGCCAATCTACAATGACTGACATTTGCTTTCAGAGCCATAGGAATTTTTATAGGATCACATAATGTAGCCATATTCTTTAAACAATCTAATATTCTCAGTAATTAGTACTTGCTTAAGGATTCAAATGTGTTAAAAGCCTTCCTACAATTTAATGGAAGAATTCAGATAAGTGACCGTAATCCCTGCATAACCTATATCATTTGATATCTTCTATAATTTCTGTAAATGCTTGGTATGGACAATGATGGTCTTTTCATGACCAAGAAAAAGACTAAGAGAAGATTTTCTAGATGATTGCCTTAATTTAAAAGGTAGCTTGGGACAATTTGGTGGCTTGAGAAATGGGAACATGTCCTGGATTCTTCACAGTCACATAATTTTGTGTTTAACAATACTATGCCAGCCACATTTTGAAATGCTCAGCTGATATGTAATTGATTTCTACTGCATCATAAACCACAAGCCTCATATAAACTATAGTGTTCGTTATACAGTCTAAGTTAACAGAAACTGCCAATGTCTAAGTTGAAATTTTTAAGGCAATAAAATCCCATTTTTATTTTTGCATCAAAATACTTATATGATTTCATAGTAGACAACATGGTGGGCATGTCTCAAATGAATACTTAATATTTTTATGAGCCTTGTTCGAAATCCATGATCATTTCTAACACAAACTAACATGTCAAATAACTTTAGAATAATGGGTTTTTATATACTCTTTTTAAGAAAAGCCAGATTGAAAGAGATGCTGAGACTCACAGCCAAACAGTGGGTGGAGCAAAGGGAGTTGTGTGGAAGAGACAGGGGAAGGATAGAACTCAGAATGGGTAGGAGGTCCAGAAGACCAGCAGAGCCAACGAACCAGGGCCCAGGGGGCTTGCAGAGACTGGTGTACCAATCAAGAACCATGCATGGACTGGACTTAGGCCCCCTACACAGATGTAGCCCATGGGAACCTCAGTTTTCATGTGGGTCCCTTAGTAAGGGGAGCAGCAGTTGTCTCTGGCATGGACTCTGTTGCCTGCTTTTCAATCACTTTCCCTTCCAGGGCTGCCTAGCCACACCATGGGGAAAAGGATGCACACAGTCCTGATGCAACTTCCTGTGCTGGGATGGGTTGGTGGGAGGGGCGTCCTTTGCTGAGGAGTAGAAGAGGGGGATGCGGGAAGAGGGCGTTAAGGTGATTCTGGGAAAAAAGGGTGGGGCTATGATCAGGATATAAATTTGAATAAATTAAAAAGTATTATTTTACTTTTTGTAATGATAACATAATTATATATTTTTCTCTTGCTATTACTCCCTCCAAAGCTTTTCATATACCCTGCATTGCTCACTTTAAAATCCATGGTCCACTTTCACAACTTATTACTACACACACACACACACACACACACACACACACACACACACACACACCCATCCCACAATATGTATGTAGGTACACACATATATGTATATATGTATTTGTGTATATAGATGTGTAGCAATATGTATACATGTATATGTGTGTGTTTCTATTCCTCAATACATAAATATATCATGCACAGCCAGTAGAATGCTACCTGTATGTATGTGTGTATGTATGTATGTTACATAAAACCACAGCAAATTGAAATGTAAAGTTGTAACACTGTTCTAACTTGCTCATCTCCAATTCACTGGTCTCACATAAGGTTCACAGAGCTTTCTGAATTTTTGGAAGATTGTAAGAGCTAGAGAAAAAGGGAATTTACTGTGACACTGTCTCTCCTAGGAACATTAAAAGGTACATTCCTAAAGCCTCTCCAACTACCTATACATGAGTTAAATAAGAATAGTAGATAATAGACATGCTAAAGTCATCTGCTTTTTATTTAAGCACAGGAGAGACAGACATAAAATGTTATTTTGCGATCCACTAGTGTAGTTTAAAATTCTAGGTCAGTGTCTTTAAAAGAAACAAGACCAAACATATCTACAGAAAGCCAGCTGAGGCTGTTCGCTGAATCTACAAACACAGTAATCAAATACAACGACAACTGAAATCACACCGCAATTGCACACAAACACACATATACAAACAAAAGCAGTTAGATTATGAGCAATTTGGAATTAAAGGCTTGTACTTATGCATGTAACTTAAGCATTGTATAAAGTTAATAAAAATATTAAATATGTGCTGTGAACATAGTTCAGTGATAGTTCAGTGATCATATCTTTAGTCAGATTCAATATATCACTTGGATGGTCCATCAATAGTCTGCATCAGACAAGGTTTTATTACACATTGTTTGGAATATCATGGATCAGCACCATGTTAGAAATACTGTTCTCTTTAGCAAATCTGCTTATAGCCCAGAAAATTTTCTATTACCTTAAATGAAAATTTTTTAATGTGTGTTTATACCCAAGAATCCTTCTCCAAGCTTGATCACTTGCCAGGCTTACCTTCTTTGCTCTTCTTCACAGACTCAGTAGAACTGCATACCTCACCTCTTTCTTCAGAAGAACCTTCAGCTCAGTATGCAGACCTTGTCATGACAACCAGCACTGTGGGAGAGTGAGGGAGATTATCTCAAAAATAAAGCTTCATAGCTATGTGACTTCACCATCAGAACTGTAATTTTCATCTCACTTGCAATGACAATGACAGCTCTTGCTTTGGGATCAAAGTACTTTTGTGAGAATTTTTTCTATTGATAATCACCAAAGCTCACTTCTTGTTTCTTGTGAGTGTCTCAAAACAAAACATGTCTGGAGAGAGCTTGCTAGGATTTCATTATCCCTGAAGGCCAACTGGGAGGAAAGGTACTGGGAATATCAGAATTTGATTTCTGAGAAGGTTACAAAGAAATCTCAGTGTCTCATTGGACTCCAGCCTTCTTTGAATTCTTCTACACAAAGTAAACCATCCCATTTTTAGATTCCACAGCTGTCCCATTGTAGAGCACTTACCAAAGCAAAGTCAGTCTGGAACTCATGGACGTTTAATGAAGTATCAGTAAAAGAAAAACATGACACCATAATTTGTACTGGAAACTCTTGACTTCTTTGTATAAGCAGATGAGAATTAGCTAGAAATGGTGGTATTTACCATGCTAGGACTTAGGGCAAATATCAACCCAGCAATGCCAAGAAGTCTGAACAGAGTCTTATTATAAAAATATGCATATGTAACTATTCCACATAAAATATGTCACCAGTATTCATTAAATATCACATAACATACCTCTTCTTTCTTAACCTAAAGCTATGTAATAGAAGCATGAGAAAACTATAGCTGTTTCTCATGAGAAAAATAATGAACTGCTTAGAAATTAATAAAATTAAATTCTAACATTTTATGATGCACCATGTGCCTAATAAACAACCTCAAGTTGAAATTTTGATGGTAACAGAGAATTAGTGAGCTAGAGTCTGAAGAAAGATAACATTTTTTCCCAGTTGCATCTCACAGCTCCCAGATCTCTACTGAGTTTCAGTAATTCAGTTAGAATAAGTCAGAAACATAGAAAATTGTACTTATGCTTGCAGTTTATCACAGGAAACATATCTTTATTAAAATAAGCCAAATTTAAAAATCAGATGTATCAAGATTCTGGAAAGTATTTATTTTTTGTGAGTTAAAGTTTCTTGTCCATATAGTCATGTGATCTATCAGTGAGATACTCCTTAGAAAATATTTTGGTACAAATACACAGCACAGCAATACCTGGGGAAATAAATGAATAAATCTTCAGCAGTTACAGTTCCAATAACAATGACATGAAAGTCAGGCCCAGACAGAATGATAGAGGAGGCAAAATTATATGGCTTTAGGTTAAGAAAGAAGGTGGATTATGCGATATTTAATTAATAATGGTGTCATATTTTATTTGGTATAGTTACATAGAGGTAAGTGATTACATAGAGGCATCTGAGGTGTTCCAGGAACTTCAAATTATAGAAATTAAGTGATTTAATGTAGTCAGACACTTTTGAGGTATATCTCATATCTTGCACTACTAGCCCTAATTCTATTGGGGCAATCGCAGCAGCTTCAAGAATAATATGAAGCATGAAAAACTGAGAGGAAGAAAGAAGCTTACTACCGGCAGTTGAAGGCAAAGTTCTAGGTTGAAGAAAGAAACCAAGTGAAAATCCTGGCCACAAAAAGGAGAAAAGGCCTATGTGGTCTGAAGAGATATATGGAAGAATTATGAGTAAGTGAGCCTAGGGAATCTGAGAAGTTGAGCTGAGATGTAAGAAAGCATTTCTCATACATATAAAAATAACTTGGACACAAGTATTTCTTTATTCATTTAAAATACAATTTCCCATATAAAATACATCGAATCATTTATAATAGTGTAATATATTCTCTGGTTTACACACAGAGACTCTGAGATGTGAAGTCTTATTGGGAATTATTGGTGGAGCAGTTCACTGATTCAATCAACACTAAAGAAGTTAGAGAAGTTAGTTAGGTTCAATAAGATAACATGAAGCCAACCAGACAAAACATGTTTGGTCTTACACAGATATATCTGTGTAAAGGGAACCATTTACACATCTGGGATTTCAAATTTGTGATATGAGGTGATAACAAAAGGTTATGTGATTTTTCCCACTTTCTCCAGTCTATTCTAAACAGTTGTCAAGCTTGGGCTTGCATATTTCTTGTTTAAGATGTCACAATTGAAATTTTACATGTGAAGATGTCTGGTTATGTCCAGAAAAATTTGTTTCCTTGATATTACCAACTTCATCTGCCTTATATAATCTTTACACTCACTCTTCAGAGTGAGAGTGGTATGACACATGTGTCCCACCTGCTTACAGCTGTGAACTATGCAGACTTTTATTCTCTGCACAATAATTCATTAGAAGGCAACCCTATGCTAATTGCTATCTATTTTAAATAACTCATCTAACAAGAATTAAGAGATTATGTAAACTATTACTGTTTCATCAATAGGAGTCATTGTAATATTTCAGCTTACCAGAATGGTAACACTAGGTTCTCTCTTATGAATTATATCATAGGCAAAAAATAATAAAAGAAAAGAAAATCTGATGTGGCAGCATTATACAAAGCAAAGGAAAATGATAAAATGAGCTCAGGAGATGCTATAAAGATAGAGACCAATTCATTTATACATTCAAGAATCTCATAAAAACACTAAACTGGAAGCCATAATATACACTTAGAGGACACATAGGAAAGAAGAACCTATATAAAATGGAATGAAATTAAAATTAATAAAATAATAAAACAATTTTGAAAAAAGAAGGAATGCTAATATGTCACCAGCAGACAAATTACCTCCCAAGTTGCCATGGAGTTTATTTTCAGTTGAGCATCTTCTATATTAGGCCCACCCTTAATAGTAATTTACCCCCAATTCAGAGTCCTTAGAGTGAACTAAACTTTCCATTTGCAAGTCGTTAATCAATTGGAGCTTACTTTTATTTTAGGGATAGTTTCATGTTTCTACTGCTCAACTCATTCCTAGGACCACACATGGAGTAAACAATTGTATCCTCCATGAATTCTAGTTTTATTCATTATGAATTTATATTTAGAGGTTTTGTTTTCTTGGTGTTCTCTATTCTTTATGCTTCTTACACTCCTTGTCCTTCCACTAATGTAGGATTCCATGCATCCTGAGGCAAGCATTTGATGGAGGAATCCAATTTAGGTCTGCCTGTTCCTTAGCCAAACTAGCTAGAAGTCAGAGAGACGCTAACCAAATAAATGAAATCAGAAATGAAAAGGGAGAGATAACCACAGACACCGAGGAAAACCAATGAATCATTAAGTCTTACTTATAAAACCTGTATACCACAATATTTAAAAATCTAAATAAATGGACAATTATTTTGAAATATGCCACTTACAAAAGTTGAATCAAGATCAGCTAAAAAAATTAAATAGTCCTATATACCATATAGAAATAGAAGCACTCATCAAAAGTCTCTCAACCAAAAAAGCCCAGGGCAAGATGGTTTCAGCCCAGAATTCTGCCAGACATTCAAAGAAGAGCTAAAGCCAGTAATATCCAAATTATTCCACAAAATAGAAATGAGAGGAACATTACCAAACTCATTCTATGAGGTCACAGTCACCTTGATACTTAAGCCACACAAATACCCAGCAAAGAAAATTTCAGAACAATGATGAAAAACGAAACTCAATGAAATATTTGCAAACCTAATCCAACAACACATCAAAAATATCGTTCACCATAAACAAGTAAACTTCATGGCAGGTGTGCAGGGGTGGTTTAATATATGGAAATCCATCAAAGTAAACCACCATATAAAAAATGAAAGGAAAAAAAACATGATCACCATATTAGATGTCAAAAAAGCATTTGACAAAATCCAACACCCATTCATGTTAAAAGTCTTGGAGAGATCAGGGATACAAGGTATATACATAAACATAATAAAGGCCATATATAGCAATACTATAGCTAACATCAAATTAAATGGAGAGAATCTCAAGGAAATTTCACGAAAATCAGAGACTTGACAAGGTTGTTCACATATCTCTTTAGTATAGTACTTGAAGTGCTAACTA
This sequence comes from Acomys minous, assembly GCF_964271855.1. Taxonomy (NCBI): domain Eukaryota; kingdom Metazoa; phylum Chordata; class Mammalia; order Rodentia; family Muridae; genus Acomys; species Acomys minous. Next base: position 82,707,413 of record NC_140484.1, read on the forward strand.
GAGAAAGACAACAAAGGGAAATGAAGGAGATGTAAATCAGAAAGGAAGGAGGCAGTCTCACTATTTGCTGGTATTAAGATAGTATACATAAGTAACCCCCAAAATTTCACCTGAGACCTCCTACAGCTGACAAAGACCTTCAACAATGTGTCTAGATACAAGGTTAATATTGTTTTCAAATTACATGTATTATCCATATTATCTGTAGGCCTGGCTACCAATCAATCAAGACACAGACACTTGTTATGTTTGAAAATAGCCTCAGTTAACCTGGGGCAGGGCAGATATCAGTCCTCTAAACTACCTTCCATAGTCGAGCCTCAGGCATGGGATCCCTGCCTCAATCCCATGCCATGTGCTTCTAATAATTTCTATCAAGCTACCTCCCATGCATAATCCAAAATACTTGTTCATTTTCTTCATATGGGCTCGATTCTCCATCCATGGCAGCCATGTGCTTCTCCATCTAACCCATGGCAGCCTTCCTCTCTTCTCTTTAGGTCTCTGTCCTTTGTCCTGGTGGCAGTCTCTCTTCTTCCTATAATTCCTCTCTCTCTTCTACCCTCTCACCTATCTCCTTTTCCCTGCCCAGGTAGGAAGGCTTTTTATTAAGCAAAAGATGGGTCTGACAGCATGCAGTAATTAGCATCAAAATACAGCAGACCATCCACCAACAGGTTAATTTTAAAAATCAGTAGCACTCCTGTATACAAAAGACAAATGGAATGGGAAAGAAATATGGGAAACCACCCCCTTTATAAAAGCCAGAAATAATAGAAAGTATCTTGGTGCAACTTTAACCATCAGGTGAAAAACTTGACCAAAAAATGTTCATGTCTCTGAGGAAAGAAAGTGAAGAAGGCATCGGAAGATGGAAATATCTCATGTGCTCATGGATTGGAAGGATTAACACTATAAAAATGGCCACATTATGAAAAACAACCTACAGATTCAAAGCCATCTTTATCAAAATAGCTACACAACTTTTTACAGACCTTAAAAGGTCAATTCTCAACTTCATATGCAAAAACAAACAAACAAACAAACAAAAAAAAGAATAGCTAAAACCATTCTGTACAATAAAAGATCTTCCAGAGGAATACCAATCCCTGATCTCAAGCTGTACTTTCAATGCCAATAAAAATGGCAGAGAAATAGACTGGTTGACCAATGGAATTGAATTTAAGACCCAGAAATAAACCCACACACCAACAAAAACTTGATTTTTGATGAAGAATACAAAACTGTGCAATGGAAAAAGATAGCATCTTCAAGAGAAGGTACTGGCCTAACTTGATGTCTACATGTAGAAAAATGCATATAGATCCATATTTATCATCCTACACAAAAGTGAAGTCCAAGTGGATTAAAGACCTCAATATAAAACCAGACACACTTGTCACAACCCCTCCAGTGGAGTCCCTGTGACAAATGTTACTGCACAACCTGAGGCAACAACCCTTGCCCAGGGAGAGCCTCCTGGAATGTGTCTGATGTTTCTGCCAGGAGCAACTGATTGCATCCTTCATTTTATTAATTGTGTTGGCATATTCTGTCTTTATTTTTCTCCTAACCTACTCTCATACACTTTTCAAACATGATGACCATTTCTGTGAAATTCTCTAATGTGGGATGCAGCCAAGGACCATTCAGGCTCAGAGTTCACCACCAAGTTCTGCTTCACTTGTTAAGAGAAAATGGCTAATAATTAATCATCAGTTAATAATTTATATTATGACTTACAAATAAAGTGTTTAAGAAAGCTCCAGATAGTGATGCTGAGGTAAAAAGAAGAACTAAGAAAAAACTATCTTGGCACACAGATATTTGGCATAATGAGAAAACATTGACCTTTAATAAAGAGGACACATGTGATACTAAGCTAATGACTTAAGATTGATGACTTAAGAATGATGACAACACTATTACTTTACATCCTGTACTTTGTACTGTGTATGCCTGATTGCTTGACTGATTTCCATGAATGAAAAAAAATGTAACCACAAAAATACTCCCTGTTTCAAAAATGTGTATAAAAATCTAGCTTGCTTACTTGCAAAATACACTCAGATTCAAATACTACCTCTGGGTTTGTCTCGGTTTGTCACTTGCCTATCTTTGTCCACCAGCACTTCAAGAACTCCTGATCTCAAGGGCCTATTCCTGACTGAGATGGTCTGTAACACACACTAAATCTGTTAAAGCAAATGTGGGGAAGAATCTTGAACTCACTGGCATCAGAGACAATTTTCTAAACAGAACAACCCCAGCTCAGAGTCTAAGATCAACCATTAATAAATGAGATCTCATGAAACTGAATAGCTTCTGTAAAGCAAAGGACACTGGTAACAGAACAAAATCACAGCCTCTAGAGTGGGAAAAGTTCTTCACCAACCCTATAGCTGACAGGGTACTTATATCCAAAATATATAAAAAAAAACTACAGAAACTAAAATCAGCAAACCAAATAATCCAACTTAAGAATGGGGTACAGTGCTAAACAGAATTTTCAACAGCGGAATACCGAATGACTGAAGAGCACTTTAAAAATGTTCAGTGCCCTTAGTAATCAGAGAAATGTAAATCAAAAGGACTCTGAAATTCTGTCTTACACCTATCACAATAGCTAAGATCATAAACTCAAGTGACAGCACATGCTGGTGAAGATGTGCAGAAAGAACACTCTTCCACTGCTGGTGGGAGTGCAAACTTGTACAACCACTTTGGAAATCAATATGGCAGTTTCTCAGAGAACTGGGATTAGCTCTCCCTCAAAACCCTACTATACCATTTCTTGTCATATACTGGAAAGATGCTTCACAATACTACAAGGACATTTGTTCAACTATGTTCATAGTAACTTAATTTGTAATAGCCAGAATATGGAAACAGCCTAGATGTTCTTTAAGCAAAGAATGGATACAGAAATTGTGGCACATTTACACAATGGGATACTATTTAGCCATTAAAACCAAGGAAATTATAAAATGTGGAGGAAAATGGATGGAACTAGAAAACATCGTCTTTATTAAAGTTACCCAGACTCAGAAAGACACATATGATATATGCTTTCTTATGAGTGGAAACTCCACCCAGCTTGGGATTGGGACATATGCTGGGACTTGCACCAGGACTCGGGGCATCCTTCTGAGAGTTGTATGGAAAAATGCGGGGTGTGGATGGAAGGATCTGAAAGTTTCAGAAGCTCCACAAAGTGACCATAAAGCCTGGGGGATCTGGACCAAAGTCGGCCTGAAAAAAATGACGTACCAATAAGGACAATGCATGCGGACGACCTAGATCGCTGATGAAATGTAGCTCATGAACTGCTCATTCTCCATGTGGAGAGGAGGGCGAGTGGGGACTGCCTCTGACATGAACTGTAGTTTTCATGATTTGATCCCTTTCCCTTGGTGGAGTGGCCTAGTGAGCCCACAGAGGAAGGGGAAGCAGGCTATCCTGATGAGACCTGATAGGCTTTGGTCAGATGGTAGTGGAGGAGGAACCCCTGTCAGAGTACTAGGGGAAGGAAATGTGGTGAAAGAGGGACGGACATTGGGTACAGGAGGATATGAGCAAGGGGGCAACATTTGGGAGGTAATATGATTAAATTCTAAATAAGTAAATAAATAAATAATAATTGCAAATTCAAACATTGTTTCTGACTTCCTACAAGACCTTGCAGTCAATATTGTTCCTTCCTTCCTTTTTTTTTTTTTTTTTTTTTTTTTTTTGGTCTTGTTTCTGAAATTCCTTTTTTCTCTAATCAAAAATCCTCAGTTCCAACCATCTTCATTTTTAGTCACTCTGGAAAACTCTATCAATTAGCATCTCTGTCCCTTCTCCTTGAGTTATATTTGCCCGGCTTGAAATATATCAGCTCATTTCCTGTGTCCACTTGGCTTAAAAACCTAGGATTTAATGCTGCTTAAATTTAAGGCATTTTCAAATTTCTGTGAGTATAATGTATGCTCTTTTTTATTCTTTGCATAGCATATGGCTCCATAATCCCCTCCATTTCTTCTGGGTTCCTTAAATACCTTGATGCCCCCTCTAGTTTTCATATTCACTCCTGCTTTACATCTCCATATTCTTCACTCCAATTTCTGTTTAGATTCAATAATTAGCATTTGTTTTTCACTAAAACAATTTTATTTTTAAAATTTTTTTAAATACTTTTTTTATTAATTTATTCTTGTTACATCTCAATGGCTATCCCATCCCTTGTATCCTCCCATTCTTCCCTCCCTCCCATTTTCCCCTTATTCCCCTCCCCTATAACTGTTTCTGAGGGGGATTACCTCCCCCTGTATATGTTCATAGGGTATCAAGTCTCTTCTTGGTAACCTGCTGTCCTTCCTCTGAGTACCACCAGGTCTCTCCCTCCAGGGGACATGGTCAAAGGTGAGGCACCAGAGTATGTGAGAAAGTAATATCCCACTCTCCACTCAACTGTGGAGAATGTTCTGACTAAAACCATTTTAAAACTGAATACCTTCCTATGGACTTGTGTTTGGGAATATGAGCCATAGGTCTTTCAGAGTCATGACCTAACTAGGTAAAGGGAGAAGTGAAGTGCTGAGATCATTCCAGTAAAGCCATATTCTCTAATACCAAGCAGCAATCCTGAGCTATTCCAGTAAACTGGAACTGGTGGCTTGGACCTTTGTTGTCACTTGTCTTTCACATTTTCATCTACATGTCCACTCACTAGAAATTCTTCAACCAATGTTGATGCTACTACAATTGATTCAGCTCTTGCTGAAAGCTCTAGGTCACTGTGAGTTCTTCAGTAAACGTGCTAAGCCTGCTCACTAAGGGTGAACAACAAGTTAAAATGGAGGATATTCAGGAAAAATTTTTATTGGTACCAGGTAGGTGAAGAGACTGCACATGGGGCTATAAGAGTTGGTATCCTGCTTGTCACAGATTGTAATTCCACTACTCAGAACTTTGCATGCACATTTATTTCAGATCCATCCAATAGTATTATGAATGGATCAGTAATAAGCTTATATAAGATCCACTTATAAGACTCTTGTACTAGAAAAGGTTCTCTAGAATCACAGAACTTACAGAACAAATATGTGTATATGTATGTATGTATGTATGTATGTATGTATGTATGTGTATGTATGTGAATTATTGGAGTGACAGACTTACAGGCTGTGATACAGCTATGCTGACAATGGGTGGCTATGAATAGAATTTCCAAGAATTCAGTTATTGCTCAGTGCACATGGCTGGATTCCTTATCTCCTCTTCAGTATATTCTGAAGTCCCAAAGAGGTTGGGTTTACTGACAGTGAAGGAATACATTTTTAGCAAGGCAAGATCAAACAAGCAATGGGCAAAAGCGTCCTTATTTCTTTTCCTTATATAGGATTCTAAGAGTAGGCATGGGCAATAAGGTCCTTGCCTTTATTTCATCTGTCCTCTTTATGCAATTTTCTATCTAATGTTTCAGACCCTATGCATAAACTCAATTGTTTTTTTCTTCTGATTTCTCATATATTCCTGTGTCATTGCTATAAGCACCATACTGTACAATTATTAATGTTTTTCTTTGAGATACTGTGTCTTAGTCACTGTACTATTTCTGTTAAGAGACACAATAATAAATGCAATTCTTACGAAAGAAAACATTTACTTTGAGGCCTACTTATATTCTCAGAAGCTTAGTCCATTGTCCTCATGACATAGAACACGAGAAAAGGCAGACACAGTGCTGGAGAAGTAGGTAATAACTAGATCCTGACCCTTAAGCAGAAAGACAGAGCTTGGGCTAGATATGGGCATCTGAAAAAGCCTACTCCAGTGATGCATTTTCTTCAGCATGTTATGCCTCCTGAACCTTCTAATTCTTTAAAAAAAATGCCATTTGTTGGTGACTAAGCATTCAAATATATGAGCCTATGAGAGCTACTTTTATTCAAACCACTGTACAATAAGACTATAAACATTCCATTTTATGTAAAAGTAGAACAATTCAAATTCTGCTGAAGGCAAAGAAAGTAATGAAGAATTGTTGTTTCCCCCATGTTATCAGTGAAGTTAGAAAAAATTTTATGATGATGCACCTTGAATGCCTCTAAGGGCATTACCAGTTTCCTAATGACTACTATGGGGTTGATTTTATACAACTGCACTAGGTATAAAGAGGTTCCTTTCAATGACACTAAGATCAGATAAATTGGGGGAATCTGGATGAGGTAAACAACAAAGACCAATACTGGCTATGACTTTCATTGGCTGTTTAGCTGGAGAAAGTCCTTGGTCTTATCCAGCACCCAACCTGGGTCCAGGTAGCATAAGCCAGTGCAAATCATTGAGCCTTTATCACAGTCACATAAGAGCTCTGAAGTCCTTGTGGTATCTACTCTGAATAGAACATTCTAGACATAGTTGATAGCTACAGATCATTTATTTTGTTATTTGATTATCATTATTTTATTCTGTTATCAATTGTGTGTCTTAACTAATATTCCATATGTCTAATTTATGTACTGTCTTATAGGTACTATATGTGAATTGTAAAGATCATAGTATATACAGAGTGCCACTGTATCATTGGATTCACTGATATCTTACAAATTTCTGATATGTTCTTGGATTAAGACTGTATAAAGAATATATCCCCAATATAAAACTATAAAATATTTCACCCATGTTTGATTAGATAAATCGCTTGCCTCTTATCTTTTACTTCTTTTTAAAATATTTTGTCACTTAGAAGAATGTTGTTCTTTAATTTTTTTCTACATATGAAACAGCTGTAGACATGGTCAAGATGCAACACTGTATATCTTTCTTTTCATGTATTAATTTCATATTCTTGAGATGCTAGAATTTTATAGAATTTTATTTTCAGCACAAAATACTTCTATACTGTCATAACTACATACAGTTACCCATAGCATTTGAATAATATATAATACCAATAATAACTGAAATCATTCTGTACTGATATGAGTTAACTTATTATCTCAAGAATACACTCATTCTAAAGGCTTACATTAATATAACTTAGAGAGTATTAAATCTCAGTAACTGGAAGTCTAAGGATCTATTGATCCATGTTATTTGGAATCACAGATGTAATTATATTAATAATCTTTGAAAACTTGATGTTACTGTGCAGACCTTTATCACATATTGACTAGAATAATAAGATTAGAAGAGAATTAGTGGTATTGACTATTTGGTGAAGAGCTAACAGCGCCAACACTCTGATGAGGACTATTGTTTTCACCATGATTTCCCATCTTAGTGGTGGTAAGTGGCCAAGTAAATACAGACAGTTCAGCATACCTTCCACTGGTGTCTCTGAAAAGAAGCAATCTTATGAAGGTAACAGGTAGAAAAGAGGGCATCTAACTTGTCTTAAAGAGAGCTGTGACCTTTACTTCTTTGATGTTAAAACTATTTTGTCCTCAATTCTAGATATTAACATGGATTTCTTATAAAACCTGATATTATACACAATACCTTTTCTCTTGTTTAGGAGAAGTTCTTGTGGATCTCACCTTAACCATACCAATTTCACACTCTTGATGTAATAAGGTTCTTATAGGATGCCTGCCAAATGACCAAGCCAATTATATGACCTGTAACAAAATGTCAGGATAACTGAGGCATGGACCCTGGAATACAATACCCGGTTCTCTCAACAATACATCCTGCTATGAAGACTAAAATTGTGTTTTAGAGAGTGGGAAACTCTGGAGTCTGGGCATCACTGACCATTTGCTGTCCTATTGTATTTGATATTGCAGGTATAATGGTTTTCAGGGATTTAGAAAGTTTGAGATTATTCTGCAGCACTCCAATTGACTTTGTCTATTATTCAAAGATTTCTAGGACAAAAGCAAAATTGGTTAGTACTCAGGGAACAGCAGAGACTATGAATATTCTGTTGGTGACTGTTAAACTTCCACCACCATTTCTTTATCATCATATTTTCACATTTATTTAATTTTTTTTAGCATTTACATATATGTGTTTATTTTTAAAATTTTTTTATTAATTTATTCTTGTTATATCTCAATGGTTGTCCCATTCCTTGAATCCTCCCATTCTTCCCTCTCTCCCATTTCCCCCTTATTCCCCTCCCCTATTTTTTACAGATATATTTTGCCTGTATGTATGTATGTACGCATGCAGGCAGGTATGTATGTACGTATGTATATATGTGTGTGTGTGTACTACATTCATGTGTCATATCCACAGAAGTCAGAAGAATGGACTCAGTCTCTAAAACAGAACTTACCGAGAGTTATGAACCAGAATGTGCATGCTGTGGACTTAATCCAAGCCCCACTACAAGGCAAACAAGGACACATAAAAGTTGATTGGATTTTCTTCTCTCATTTTCCTAGTCTCATTGTGTGGAGTGTCACAGGTGCATACATAAAATTGGCTTATAAAACATTAATGTAATTCCTTTTTGTATTTAAATCCTTCTGTCCTACACACCAGCGGTTATTACCCCACCTGAAATCTAAAGATCATCTTTAGTGAATTATTAAAAAACAAAAGACAAACAAAAAAACAAACAAGCAGTACAGCAGAGAATCTCTGTTTTATACAAAGACATGCATGAGAACTATGTGAAAATAATAACCACATCCTTTATTTATTGTAATTTATTCTGGTGAATGCTACCAATACATGACATTTTTACCATAAAAAAACTGACATTTAACAGCTGAGAGCTAGTTCTTTCAAATTGACCCAAAGGAAAAAGTACTAAAGCTTCTGTACACAGCATTTTGCATGTCTAGGACAGAACAACCTGCTTCATTGATCTTTGATTTGTTCACTTAGGGAAAAGACTTAAAAGATAAAAATACCATTAGAGATTTTTAAAAATACAGAACACAGGATTTGCATGTAAATACATGTGAGGAGATCCTTAGAAACTGTGCAAATTGTACATAATTTGCATAATCATAAAATTATTATGAAGTTTTTCATTGTTTAAATAAGAAAGACTGGTGGTTGTAAGTCTCCCAATGTAGGTGCTGGGAAATGAACCTAGGTCCTCTCTGCAAGAGCAGCAAGTACTCTTAACCTCTGAGCCATCTTCCAACCATGGGACTGGATTTCCTTTTTAAAAATGTGAAATGTCCTGGATTCCAGGACCTAGGATGTCTGCACTTGGTACTCTGTAAGCTTCTTTTTTTTGTGTGTTTTTCTTTTCTTCCCCTGTCTCTATCTCTCCCTCTCTCCTCATCCGTCCATTTCCACCCCATTCTTCCTTCCTTCCTTCCTTCCTTTATTTTTTTTTTGAGACAGTGTCTTGTTACATAGTCCAGGCTAGCTTCAGCTTAGCTCCAGGGGCCCTGATGTCCTCTTCTGGTCTCCGCAGACACCTGGACGTAAGTGGCACACATTCATACAGACACATAACACCCATAAATTAAAAATTAATTGTAGGCATAAGGTTGTTATAAGATTCAAATGCTGATTTCTATACTCCCATACCTGGTTGCAATCCTGTTCTTCAAATCTCCTGAATCAATGACGTGTAAACACTGCTCCCCAGTTGTCCCCTGATTGGCCAATAAAGCAGCTTCCAGACCCTTGCTGAGCAGGGGAGGAAATAGGGATGGATGTTCTGCCAGCCAGCGTAGGAGGCATTAGAGGAGGATATAGGGAGTTCAGCTAGGGATTCAGACAACAGAGAGGTCCAAGAACCATTAGAAAAGGAGCTAGGGCAAGAAAAGTTACAAAGTACAAGTATCTCTGAGAGGTATGCTGGAAGGAAACAAGATTGGCTGATATGTTTAAGAATAGAGTAATAATTGCCTATTTATTGTATTGTGAAGCTTATTATTAAAGAATATAAAAGAGTCTCAATTATTTGTGTGTTAGCTAGGTCAAGAAACAAACGCATTTTTGTAAAAAATAACTTTAACAATTAAAACATTTTGTATTAAAATGAAAAAACAATCTTTGAGTACAGTCACGTCATAACTAACAAAAAAGTGACCCTATGTGGAAAAAGCAGATATAAAAATAGTTGTGTTCACAAACATCCAATGGAAATCATATAAAAGAGCAACACAACAATTTAAGATGACAGAGAGGTTTTAAAAATCATAAAAATGGTCATGGGACCCAGGGTACTCATGGCACCTCTGGACTCAGTGGGAGTACTGATAAAGTATGAATGCTGTGGATGTGTTGTACCTTCTTCCTGTTGTATAGAACAACAGTCATAGGTATTCTGGGTCAGGAGATGAAAATCAAAATAAAGATTTGGTTCTACAATTTTATCATGAGAAAATGGTTATGAACAGACAAAGGAAATGACATGACACAAGAGAAGATATTTGAAATACATATACTAGAGTTATTATAAACCTCACCTATCGATATTCTGAGCTTTCAGAGATATGTAACCATAACCAAACCAATATTTTGTCAATGAAATTGTCAAGCCATACCTTTGGTGACAGAAAAAGATGCTTAAAACCATTAACATGCTTCAAATTAAGAACTTAAGACACTTTGAAATATGATGTGGGTTGAATCTGTTATTTAAGAAAACAATATAAGGACCTCAACTCTCAGTCATTATAATGGGAGATGAAATCGCTCATTCTCATGGCTTGGACCTCAAATTGGGCCAGCCATTTATTAGTAACTCCCATACGGTTTGAGCTACCAATCTCCCAGTGTACTTTGTTGTGTAAATGTACATTTACTTACATTTTCTTTACTCATTCTTCAGTAAAGGTATATCTAGATTGTTTTCAATTTCTGGCTATTATGAATAAAACTAATATAAATATATTGACAAAGTGACCATGGGATTATTATGAAGGTCCTTTTAGTTATATGACAAAGAGTAGTATAACTGGATGATGAGGTAGATCAATTCTTAATTTTCTGAAGTACCACTATATTGCTTTCCATCATGGCTGTATAAGACTTCATTCTCAACATGAATGGAGGAGTGTTCGCCTTTCTTTACATCCTTATCTGCATGAACTGTCACTTGTGTTATTGACCTTAACCATTTGACAGGTGTAAGATGTAATCTCAAAGTACTTTTGATTTGAATTTTTCTGATGATGAAGGATATTGAACATTTAATTATTTTGGGGGGGTCTGTGAAGAAGGAACAGCAGAACAGCTCTAGAACCCGTAGAATACAGCCCACTGGGCAGCATACACATGATGGGTGTGTCTCAGCAAGGCATAACCCCAAGTACTACATGTCCTGAGGACTCCATGCTGTTATGGAGTATAGCTCTGCTTGTTACCCTTACAGTCCTCATAATCCTCTTAATATATGAATTGTGTGAGTGCTATGAAGGGAACTTCCAGCTCCACAGTGGGCAAAATCATTGTCATACTCAATAACAATGCTTGGTCTCTTTCAGGTATTGCTGCTAGAGCAGACTAATGATTCAACCACCACCTTTGAAAACAACCTGCAGATATAGATTGCCAACAATGATCATTAACCTTAAGAAGATTTGAAAATATAGATTTTTCAGCAAGGTTAAGTAAAGATGTTTTTGCTAATGGCTCTAACATAGAAAGTCTTATGGAAAAATAGATGTTTAGCATATTATATAAAAATGATTGTGCTATTGGCCCTGATATAGGAAATCTTAGGAAACAATTGAATTTAAGAAAAATTACACACTTATTAGTAAAGCTAGGGACATTTTGAGGTTGGCAAAGCAAGAACAATGGACCATAGCTGTACTGGCTGACATGACTCTTTCAAGCTGGGCTGATGACTAAGGTGATGATTAATTTCTTTATTTTATTTTTCTGGCCTCAGCTTCCTGATATTTTTAATAAAACATATTAGTAAGGAGATGAGTACCTTGAGGATTTAAAGTAGAGATAGCTGATTATTTTCATATAGAAGTTTAGATTTGTGACTCTTTTAAGATCTTTATAAGAGTACTGTTTAAGATAATTGATTGTTTCTTTGTAACTTCAAATTGCAGCCTGTCAGTAAAGAAAAGCAGGCTAAGAATTTACCTTGCTTGTTTCTACTCTGTTAATGGAGAACAAGTTGTTTAGCTGCAAATGTATATGGGTTTTTGGAAACAACTTGTTTTTCATTTTTTTTTCTCACCCATAATGTGTAAAACATTTGATCATGTGAAAGTATTGGGGAACATGATTTTCTTATGTATATCTCTGGTAATCATTTATTTATAGAAAAGTAGAATTTAACCACATTGTGATTTTTGTAGTGCTTGAAAGATCTTGTTGGTATATATACACTGTGGGAGAAATAAGAATGTTGGGTCGATCCTTGTTCCATCCATCAAAGTGTATATGCATCTGTAGAATAGATGGTTGGGTTCAAACTTGCTCTTCCAAGTTTGTTCTATCTACCAAGATGTGTGTGTGTGCATGTATGTATGTATGTATGTACATATATGTGTATGTATGTATGTGTATGTATGTATGTATGTATGTATATGAATATGTAAAGTAAGAAAATCTTGAAAGAAGAGGAAGCTTCTTGCAACTTACATTCTGGAATCTGTCTTACTTCATCATCAAATGTAAGTGTTTGTGTATTTGTGTTTGTGTGTGTGTGTGTGTGTTTCTTTTTTCTCCTTCTTTATTTTTCCTCTATAGATTCTTGCCACCATTAGTAGGAGGTCCCACTAGAAACCATCAGCTCTAGCCTGCACTTGCTTCCATCAGTAAAAGCTTGCACTAGGAGCCATCAGCTCTAGACCCTGCTTGCTACCATCAGTGGAAGCCATTATTGGTAACAGTCAGTTCTGGCCTAGAAGGTTGCCCTGTGAGAAAGTATGAATGGTCACCAGCCAGACACTGGATCTACATTCTGCCTAAGTTTTCTCCAGTTGATGTCAAAGCTGGACTTTGATATGTATTTCTCAGCCATTTATGGTTTGTCTGTTCAGATATCTGTTTAGATTATACCCCTTTTTCCCTTCTCAGTTCCTTTCTCATACCTCCTCTCTCTCCCATCCTCCTTTCCGATTTTTCAATTAAAAAAAAGGGAAGCCTTCCACGAATATCAGCCTGCTTTAGCATTTCAAGTTGCAGTAAGAGTAGGCACATTTTATCCTACTGTGGCTAGACAAGGCATCCCAGTTAGGGGAAAGGGATCCAAAGGCAAGCGACAGAATCAGAGGCAGACCCTGACCCTACTCTTAGGACTCACACAAGAAGACAGGCTGCACAACTCTTACATATGTGTAGAGGGACTAGTTCCCTCCCATGCCTGTGCTTTATTTGGTTTTTGGGTCTCAGTGGGCCGCCGTGGTTCTCCATTAGTTGATTTTGTAGGGTTTTCTGTGGTGTCCTTGACTTCGCTGTATCCTACAAGCCTTCCCCAACTCTTCCACAGGATACTCCAATATCTGCCTAATGTTTGGCTGTGGGTCTCTGCGCGTGTTTCAGTCAGTGTCTGGGTGATACTTCTCAAAAGACACCTATCTACAGGTTTAGCATAATATCATTAATAATGTTAATAGTGTCAGGCTCTCTCATTTTGTGGGTCTCAAGCTGGTCCAGTCATTAGTTGGTCATTCTCTCAATTGCTGCTCAATCTCTACACTTGCATCCCTTTTAGAAAAAATAAATTGGGGGTTGAAAGTTTTGTGACTGGTTTGGTGTAACAACACATTTTTGGATGTCATTTCTGGTTACAAGAGATTGGCATTTCAGGTTCCATATCCCACATTGCTATGAGTCTTAGCTAGGGTCACCCTCATAAATTGCTGAGAGTTTCCATTGCCCTTGGTTTCTAGCTTGTCTCCATGATACCTGTAGTTCACTCTCCCAGTACTCTTTCCCTCCGTTCTCCCCATATTGATCCTTCCTGCTCCCCTCCCACATCCTTCTCCACACAGTTCTTTGTCACCCCATCCACCGGTGATGTCTGTTTTATTTCTCCCTCTAATGAGGGTCAAACACTACATGCTGGGTCTTGCTTTATACCCCATTTTTAGTTGGATTGCTTGGGTTTTTTAAATGTGTTTCTTGGTTCTTTAGTTATTTAGCCATCTGTTGATTGTAGAGTTGGTGAAAATCTTTTCCCATTCTGTAGGCTGCTGTTTTTTCATATTATTTTTATTCTTTGCCTTACAAAAGCTTTTCAGTTGCATGAGGCCCCATTTATTAATTGTTGATCTGATCACTTGCATTATGTGTGTTCTATTTAGGAAATTGTCTTCTGTGCCCATGCATTTAAGGATATGTCTTACTTTCTATTCTATCAGGTTTATTGTGTCTGATTATATTTTAGGGTCTTTGAGTTTTAGGTCTTGTACTTGAGATTTGCACAGGGTGGTTTTCAGTTCACTTACATTTATTAATGTGCCATTTTTATGCCAATACAAGACTAATTTACTCTTTCTGCAAAAACCTTAGTGGTGTGCATAAAATTCACTCTTGAATATCAATATGTATCAAATGAATAATTAAACAATATTAGTTAGACAACCAAATTTAAAATGGCAAAATTAGTATTTAATATGAAGAGTGTTAAATAGAAAAATCAGTAAACCACAGAAAATAACAGATGACCAATTCAGTCTAGTCTTGAAGGACATAATGGGTCATCTTCCTTTCAATATCTTGCTCCAAAGCTCAAAATGTCAGCACTTATTACATTACTGATTTTAGAGACACATACATTTAGCCCTCAGCCCATGAATGCTTTACTCATGCTTAAAATGTTTTTGCTTTTTAATTTCAGATGCAGATTTAGGTCTTAGTTTCTTTCCCAGGACAGATAATACATATTTTACATAATATTAGTTATTATATTTGAAGATTAAACCATCACATATGTGTATTATGCAGAAAAATTAGACAATAATAATTCGTGAAAATGGAAAATTGAGTGACCTAATTATCACAATCTTTAAATACCTCCAATGTCAGATTTCATTGTGATTTACCAGCTATCATATACAAGATCAGAGAAAATTCTATCACATTTTACAATCCACACCAGGGTATAATGTATGTTCAGAATACATTTCTCATCAATATTTCATCTCGGAGTCTAGAAAGTCTTTCTTTTAGATTAATTTTCACTGCATCTATTTGCACCCTTGATTCCACTTTCTAGGCATGAACATTTGCCAGACTCTTCTACTTGGCTTGCTTTGCCTACATGTGGAAATACATGGCAATCACCTAACTCATTCTCTGTGAACAGCCATGAGGTTAGGTATAGGGGAGATATAATTCTCACTAGACTATAGGAAAAGGAGGCAGCAAAGTCTCAGATATATTCCTGTGCCCGTGACCTCTTGTCCATCCAGATCAACTATTTTTTAATTTTTATTTCCTTTGTAATGGCAGAGTCAGCTTTTGCTTTTGCAGTTAAAACTTTTCTGAAATGTTTTTATTTCCTAATTACCAGAACCAATTATGAGTTTATTCAAAGTGAGTCAACCTTATGTACCTTATGAGGAAGGCATTTAGAGTATCAAAGTCTTATTTTTGAATGTTTTGCAGAGTAGTCTGTGTGTCTCACTGGACTCCAGGATAAGCCCTGTCAATCTAACTAAAATCAGTGTTGCTATTAATTTCCAGATCTCATGGCTGCCCAACTTTAAAACTCACAGTACAAGAGAGATGGTTAGGAATTCAGAAATATCTACTTAAGTATGGGTAACAGAAAAAAAAAACATGATTTCATAACTACACTAGAAGTTATTAAGCTTGTTTGTACAATAAAATAAAAACAAAATGAGAAAAAGTTATATGCAAATATGATAGGAAAAGGTACAAGTATTAGCTCAGTCACATTAAAGAAATCAATATAAAGCCTTTTTTAAAATAGAAGACAAAGGTTTACAACAATTATTATTATCTAAAGCACTTGTCTTTTTATTTAGTTTTTATTTAAATTTATGTGCATATGCATACCACATGTGTGCTGATACTTAGCAGACCTGAAAATGGAATTTGATCCCCTGGAATGATATTTACAGGCAGTTCAATGTCTTGTGTGAGTGTTGAGAAATCACTGGTCTTGTGGAAGAGCATCAGGCATTCTAAACTACTATTCCATTGCTCCAGACCCTTTTGTTTAATTTCCACATACACTAGGGGTCCTTCTTTATGTTCAAGTTTGAAAATTTGTCAGAATAATCTATATGTGTTGGTTTGAATAAGAAATATCACTTGCAATTTGGCCATTGGAACATTTGATAGTGTGTTTTGGAGATTCTTAGAAAATGCAATCTTCCTTAAAAAAAAAAAAAGGTTGTCATTCATTTCGAGAGTTTATAGTCATATCCCTATTTGCATACTTTTGCTTATTTCACTTGGTTTCATTTGCCTCTACCTCCTTTCCAACTCCCAAACACTAAGCAGGAGAGAAATAAGGCTATAAGAAAAAGGGGATGTATACCCATTTAGACTTAGTTACTTTGGGGGTAATTCCAATCTTCATAGTCAGTATTTCCAGCAGTCAAACTAACCAGCAAAACAGCAAATAGAAAACACAGCAAAAGAATGAACCAGTAGCAGTCATTTTTCTCTCAGTGTTCTGGCACTTATACTCTCTCAGTGTCTTCAGAATTAAACTATTTGCAGGTTAAAAAATATCACATCCCTATCGGAACCCCAAGAAGACAATCATAATTAATAGCTGTGGACAAAATAAAAGCAGCTCCATATACTACACTTGGGATTAAAATAAAACCATATTTCCATAATACATCTGAGTTTTTAGAGAATCAAATGCTTACACTGCATGTCTCACTTTTAGTCTAAAAAATGGCCTTTTCTCTAACATCAATAAACAATAAGAACCATTATTAGAACCCTCAGGTAAGAATTATATTCTTAATGTCCAGCCCATTTATACTTGGCACCACTGGAAAAAATATTCCTCTATCTTGTTGAGTTCAAAGTTATGTACCTAATCCCGTTCTTGTAATCTGCAATGATCTACCTAAAAACATAGTTTTAGGCTGAAATACTGTCTCAGTTCCTGAACTACTAAGCTTTATTGTAGTAAGACTATTGCTAGCTAGTTGTTATCCCAGTAAGAGACTTGAGAAGGAAATAATATACTTAAGTTCATGGAAATTGTAGAGCAAGCAGCTTCCAGAACTATAGAAATGACAGACATCTGTGTAGGTTTTAATCTTTTACAAACATCACTTTATTTCGGATTCTGTAATGCCCATACCACCCTTACAACACACATATCCTAGATAGGAGAAAAAAGAGGTTAATGGGAACAGGATATTTTTCAATTCAGTTCCATAGAGCAAATCCACTCTTCATTGTCAGGATTCCAGAATACCTGTTAAACATCAAACCAGAAATTAAGAAAAATGACACAAATTCAGCAGCTGGAAGCTGAAGTGGCAGCTGGAATTAGGAACCTCAAAGTGTTCTCTGGAGCACTTCTTTCTAGGAGCATCTGGAATTGGAGTGATGAACAGCCATACGATGAGAAGCAATGTAAAAACCAAAGACAAGCCTTTGGTTTTGGCTCATATATCTCTCCTCTCAGAGTCTGTACTAGGCTGTTTATCACCTGGCAAAGACTATGCCCCTGCACGAAGCAGTTCCTCTTCAAAAATCACATGCCCTCTAACATGTCTGTTTCCAGTAGAGAAAGACCCCATGCCCTCACACAAGTCTGTTTCACAGCCTGAACTTGGGATCAAAACAAAACATGTTAACATCCACTACACATCTTACTGCCTGGACAGTCACCAGAGGGTCAGATTACTGTCCCAGAATATCTGACAGAATTTTCTGTGAAGCAGGGATTTTGAAGGACTGGCCTACCTACTCTCTCTAAAGTTGGCCTTTCCCAGTGTCCTTCGTATCAACTTTCTGTATATCTTGCTGTCAGCAGCTGAAATAAGGACAGTTTTTCCCTCCAGTGGAGATTTTTCCAGCTTTGTTTCTTTGATGCACATAATTTTTTAAACTAAACAAAAGGTACTGCTGGGAGCAGATGTGTCTCTATGTTGAAAAAGCCAGTTATTATTAAAACATCTTTAAATAGCCTATTCTGTACATCTCTGAAGTGTTTGTAGATAACCCATCTAACTTAGTATATCTACATAGATAAACAATGTAAACTTCTTTCTAGTTATGTAATGTCGAAAATACATACAAGAGACTAAATAAAACTTATTATGTAATTAAATAAACTAGTAACTAACAAGATTAAAATAAGATTTTTAATAGGTGACTAACTACTAGTTTGCATCTCCAATCATCCTAAACAGTTTGCAATAGTAGCTTTCACAAGACTAGAACTTTACCTCACATACTGAATAAGTTTCATCTGTACAATACATCAAGCAAGAGTTGAACAAACCAATCTTAAATTTCTATCAATACACAATAATCCATAACAATGTAAAATATTTGAGACTAATATATTCAATAATCTACCTTTTATCCTATAATCCTATATCCTCTCTTTTTAACATTCAACTTTTGGAAATAGGTTGAGAAGTTTATCTGTGGCCAGATCTAAAGCTACACTGACTTGACTAGCATGTGTGAGATCGAAAATATTTACTTGTGGTTTTCCTTCATGGTTGTTATTAATTCCTTGCTGCTCAAAGGAAATGGCTCATATTATTGCTGTGGAGCTTTGAGCTGGCAGGACCTCAGTTTTTTTCCCAATGACAAGAAGTTATCTTGGATTTTAACTCATTAATACAGTGTTTTCCTTTACCACAGTGCCTACAAATCTCAGAAGCCTGGGCATTTAATTGCAGCCAGAAACTGCTTGTTTGGCATCTATGAGCGAAAGTACCACCTTCCCTAGAGTTAACACACTAGACATTTTGAACTCTGAAGTTTTTAACCTTATGCTTTCTTTGTAAATGACCAAATTTACTGCAATTAAAGCACTGAGTATTTTGATATCTGAGACATCTAGCTATGACATATCCCATGATATTGACACAATACTCATATAAGCCAATATCTATATGTTGTGTTTCTTACATACTCATCTATCAGTGCTGCTTTTGCCCTTAGTGTTCTAGTAACTTGCTTCCATTCATTATTTGCATTCTCAAATGCCAAGGTCTCTATCAACACATGTCGAGCATCACGCCTTGATATGGGCCTTGTTTACATCTGAAGTCAATCTCTGTATTTTCTGAAGGCTTCTCAAGAGTCTTTTATTATCTTAGTAAATGATGAATATCTTTTCCTGGGATCCTCAACCATATCTTGAGATCTTAAAGCTGCTATGTGACATTGTTCTAAAATGATAAAGTTTTTTTTTGCAGGCCAGAGTAACTCTTTTCACCAAGCAATTGATCTTTAACAACACTTATTCCCATTGTTATATTTCACTGTTCTATTTCTGTGACTTCTTCCCTTCACCATGATAAACATTGTAACTTCTGACCCACTTCTAGCTCAGCTGACACAAATCCCTTCCACTCTTGGGGAATAATTTTATTATAAGTAGCCAAGTTACTTAATATTTGTTTAACAAATGGTGAATGCATTGTGCATTAAATAATAGACTCTTCACAACATTTTAGATCTAATATTTCGATTGGATTCCATGTTTTATCATCATATTTATGGTCAACATCATTAGCGCTGCATAATTACTGGAAAAACTGATAGTGATTTTGTAATCCCAGCCAACTCCTCTGGTGATGCACTTGGCTCATGATTAACCCTTTTGCCCTGTACAGCTTCCTGCTCTTCCTGGTCCCTTGACTCATTTGGGGCTGTAGTGTGACAATGGAAGTGTGTGGATCAGGGCAGAGTGGCAATAGTGGGAAACTCCAGCTCTCAGTTACAAGGCGTCAACCCTTTTGTTATCTTTCTCTGGCAAATTTTGTTCTCCATGCTCTTCAAACGCTACCTGCAAAGTCTTTATTTGCCCAGCCAATTCTTCAATCCTTTAAAAAAAAATGAGTGAATCGAGTTACACTTCTGAATTTTCAGCTATTTTCCTAACGTTTTTAAAAACAGGATGCTGTAAGAAGCAGAAGGAGGAGCAGAGAAGAAGAAGAAGAAGAAGAAGAAGAAGAAGAAGAAGAAGGAAAGAAAGGAAGAAAAAAAGAAAGAAAGAAAGAAAAAGAAAAGAACCAGACCTCCCTGACCTGGTATAAAACAGCAGATAACCCAGTCGCCTAAGCTGCTATGACCTTTTTGCTAACATTCTGAAAAGGGATTTTCATTCATTCATACCTTGACATTTCCTTTATGGCATCAGATATCAAAATTTCCATTATGACTAACTAAGTCTGGATGCCACTTTGTAATGCTACTCTTTATACAATTTTACCAGGTTTCTTTTGCCTCTACCTCCCTTTCAACCCCCTTCCCCCACAAGACTAGGAGAGAAAGAAGGTTAGAAGAGAAAGGGGATGTATACCTATTTAGACTTAGTTCCTTGTGGTAATTAAAAATTTCATATTCCGTATATCCAGTAGTCCAGGTAACCAGCAAACAGTAAAGAGCAAACATAGCAGCAGGACAATCCAGCAGCAACCTTTTTCTTTCTAGGACTCCTTTTCCTCTCAGTGTTCCAGCATTTATACTTTCTCAAGAGTCTTCAGAATTAAATTATCTGCAACTGGCAAAGATCACCAACCTCGCTAAGCCCGCATGAGACAATCATAGTTAACATCTGTAAACAAACTAAAAGCTGCTATATATCACCACTTGGGATTCAAAACAAAAACATATTTACATAATATAACTAAGATTTTAAAGAAACTAAAACTCCTACTATACATCTCACTTCCAGTTTTTTTCCCTTAGTGCGCATGATTCAAGATGCAGTCTCTCAGCTTTCTGCTCTTACTGGTTGCCTGCTGCTTAATGTTGCTTCTAAGCCACCGTAGACTCTGATTACTATGCAACTAAATACACAAAGTAAGTTCCTTTTTTGCCATGGTCATGGTATTTTATTACATAAGTGGAAAAGTAGCTACTATAAAATGAAAATGTTGTAAAGAAACTGATCATGATTGGAGGGGGTGAAATTGAAAGACTATTAATTTGGTTGAGCACTATAATTGGAACTTAATGGAGCATTTTTGTAGGAGCCTGGGATATCCTTGAGTTTGGGAAATGGAATGCTTTAATGCACAGATTAAATAGAGATATTCACTATTTTCAAAGTATTTTTGTACCCTCATTCTCAGTCTGAGGTCATGAAGCTCTACCTGTCACAGTCTCAAACATGCATCAATTAACAATTTACAACTATTTTATATTACTTTTTCCACTGAATTTTTCTATTCCTGACCAGTTTCTGATAATAGAAGGTATGGCCAGTACACAGTACAGGATGATGTTAACACTTTTATTTTAGTGTACTACCCTCATCAAAAGAAATAAATTATTGTGGAAGAAAACTGATGGAATGAGTAGATCTTACAACAGTTTCTTTCTGGCAGAACCTCAGTCTTAACCCTTTGTGTTCTTTTCACCTTCCATTACAATGTGTGCTCCAAGTAGTTTCTCTTTAATATGCTTCTTTTTCCAGCAAGAGGATTAAAAGCTTGTGTCACTACCATTACCGTGCTGATATATGGTACAAACCAGTGCAGTTATTTCCAGGCCCTAGTGTATCTGTTCCAGTACAGCCATAAGGCTAGTTTTCCAGAAGCTACTTCACCAGATAATTTCATCAATGCAATTTATCAAGTGTCCTGTGCATGGAGTCATGTACATACTGAGTGAAGGGTTCAATCCACATAACCCTCCATTTCATCAGTTATACAAGCTTTAGAAGTACAAATACTTCTGTGATTTGTTACATCTATGGGACCATTCTCATTGTGCTGTGATTTCCATCCTGTCTTCTCCACAAGGTCCTCTTTTATTTTCTCTCTTCCGAATATTTTATTCTTGAGCCTCTATATCACCAATTATTCTCATAAAGTCTTTCTATTTTCTCTGTATCTTCTTCCAATTCAAATATCACAACCCGTATTTTCTCATTTGTCCTTCATGAAATCAACTTTGAAAGGCATAATGGTTAATTTTCTAGTACATAAAAACCTTGTGGAAGTAATGAATGCCTTGTCCTTTATACCGCGGCACCTGAGCCATGTCTCATTCCTCTATTGTCACTGCCCTTTTGTATTGGAACCCTCAACGATAGGATGCTTAGTCACCATTCAAGTTCATTTCACCTTTCTTTTCTTTATTCTCCCCACTTTCATTTTTCTGCTCTTGACAAGTACCACTTCCTTACTGATAAGATTACAAAGGAACTATTCCCCCAAATGACTTCCATTTTCAACCACTAATTCTTAGCTGGTAGTACTGATAGAAAATTATATATTTTTAGAGATTGGGAACTTATGGAAGGAGTACATGATGAGACCAAGGTCTTGCTTACAGAACCTCAGTCTTAACACCATGTTATTTTTATCTTGCACAATAATCCATGCAACAATTACTGGCTTTTTACTGTGACTCCTCTTCCACAAAATGACCAATGTTGTTATTCACCAGGAAATACTTAATCTTGATGCCTTGATGTAGCTGTTTCCCAGGTGGCACCAAGCTCCAGCTTCTTCTGTCTCTTCAGGAACTGCTCATCCTGTATACCTAAGGTAAAACAGGATAATTAAAAAGAATATTTGGAGAAAAGTTTATTGTGCTCAAATAGATGAACAGGATGAGTATACAACTGGAAAGGCAATACTCTGACATGCAGAGATTTTAATTTTACCTGTTTAAAAACTTGCAAATACACAACTCCCTGCTATTACTATGAAGTCTTATTAGGAATTTTACTAAAGAACCAATCATAGACACTGTATAGGCTGATCTGTACTTATCTGTCTTTGGAAAAATTCAAGTTCTAGTTGCTGATATCTAGTCTTGTCTTTGTTGGATGGGTGTTTTATGTTGCCTTTTTACTTTCTCAGCAGTGTGTCATGGCTGTGTTTTGCCTGGTATAAATTCCTTCTGTAATCCTGCCAGGTGTGGCCACAGGAGGTTCTGGGTATAATATGCTTTTACTTATTGGGTGCTTAAATAGGAGTGGATAAGGTCCATGGGAAAGAGGTAATGAGGTAATTTAAGAACTCAAAAAGGAACCACAGAGACAAGCATCACCAACAGAATATAAAATATAGAATAGAGAAGACAAGATAGAAGAAACAGGTACATCAATGAAAATAAATGTTAAATCTAAAGTTGAGGAAGAAACCATACAATAATCATGGGACACAATTAAAAATAAAATCTAAAAATAGTAGAAATATAAGACGGAAAAGAAATGGAGGTCTGAAGCACAGAAAATATTTTTAACAAAGTCACAGAAGAAAATTTCCTCAACCTAAAGAAGAAGTTGTTTATCAAGGTACAAAAAACATAAAGAAAAATATACAGGACCAGAAAAACTCTCATGCATAATAATCAAAACACCCAGTGAGCAGAATATTGAAATCTGCAAATGAAAATGAACAAATAACATAAAAAGGCAAACCTGTTAGAATTATGCCAGTTTTTGCAATGGAGACTCTAAAAACATAATTGCCTTAAAAGACCATGGATACCCACTAATACTAATATGCCCAGCACAAGTTTTTATGATGAGAATTAAGAAAAAAGATAGTTCATGATGAAAGCAAATTTAACCATTATCTGTCTATAAATATAGACCCAGAGAAGGCATTAGATGGAAGACATCAATTTGAAGAGGTTAATTACACCCACTTCAAGAAAACACAAGGAATAGTAAACTTAGACCAGAAAATGAAAAGGTGAAAACATGCATTGCACAACAACAAAATAAAATAATCAATAAACACTGCTCATTGAAAACTCAACATTTATGGCCTCAAGTATAGAAAAAAAAGACACAGGCTAACAGCATGGATGCTTCATCTGAGAAAAACACTTTACCATCAAGAGTAAGTATCACCTCAGAGTAAAATAATAGAAAATGTTAAGTCCATGTCAAAGGGACTTAAACGCATTTATGTAGTCATGTTAATATTTGATGGACAAAATAGACTTCAAACCAAAACAAATTAGCATTGGGAAGGACACCACATACTCACAGAAGAAAAACTCCACCAAGATGTTATTGCAATTCTTATCATCTATGCATCAAAGCTCTAAAATTGCATAAGAGAACACTATGATAGATTAAATTATACATTGATCCTCAGAAATTGAGAGGGTAACTTCATATGTTCTTCTCACCAATGGCTAGGTGAGAACAGTCTAAATAAAGAGAGAAATGCTGGAGCTAAATAATATATAAAACAAATAGTTCTAGTGGATATTTACAGGATGTTTCACTTAAATACAAAAGAATATACCTTCTTCTCAGGAACATGTAGAACGTTCTTTAAAATTAACTATATACTCAGTCACAAAGCATATCTCAAAAGATAAGAGCAAACTGAAATAACACCTTGCACTTATCTGATCACTATTACAGATTACAGGTAGATATTAACACCAAGAGAAACAGCATAGAGATCATAAAGTCATGGAAAGTAAACAACTCTCTACTGTATGAAAATGAATATATCTAGACAAAAATTAAGAAAGAAATGAAGGATTTCCATAATTGAAGGAAAATGGAAACCAATGTATACAAACATATTGGGTACAATAATATCATTTCTATTAGGCAAATCCATAGTACTAAGAGGCTAAAACAAAAAGAACAAATCATACCCCAATGCATAGAAAAAGGGAAATGGGGGAAAAACCAGAGAATCAGTGAAACAAAGTGTTGCTTCTTTGAAATTAAAAAACGGAAAGAATGACAAATTCTTAATCAAATCAAACAAATGTCAGATAGAATGTAAAATTTACAGAATTAGAGATTCAACAGGGAACATAATAACAGAAACCAAGGAATTACAGATAATCATAATGTCAAACTTTAAAATTCTACACTTTATCAAATTGAAATAGATACAAGAAATAGTCATTTTTCTCAATATACACCAGAAGAAAAGTTAAAATCAATTTAGATAAGCAATTTAAGGAGATCTATAATCCCTAGGGAAATAGAAGCATCCATTAGAAGTCTACAACTCCCAAACTCATTGCCAAATGAGTCTGGCCCACAATTCTAAAAGCATTTCAAAGAGAGTCAATGCCAAGACTTCTGAAATTATTACATATAATAGAAACATAAGGAACACCACTGAATTTGCTTTCTGAAACCACTGTTACTCTCATACACAAAGTCCATGAAGTCCAAGTGAAGAAAGAGACTTACAGATCAATTTCCTTTATGAACATAGATTCAAATATTCTCAATGAAATACTTGCAAACTGAATATAAGAACACATCAAAAAGATCATCCGTGTTTGATGATAAATATGCTTCATCTCAGAGATGCAAGGATATGAATCATAAATATAATTCACCATATAAGCAAACTGAAAGACAAAAGCCACATCATATTATTAGATACAGATTGGACCTCTGAGAAAATACAACACTCATTCATGGTAAAAGTCCTGGAGAGATTAAGAATACAGAGATATATCTAAACATAATAAAGACACAAGTGAATATCACTAAGGAAAATATATCTCCACTAAAGCACACAAATCCTACCACAGCAGCCTGAATATTCCAATATAGCTGAAGCACAGGGAAAAGCCCTTAAAACTTTCTTATGAATATGATAGTTATTCTTAAAGAAGAAATGAATAAATTCATTAAAGTAATTGAGGAAAACACAAACAAGTAGGAAAAGAAATAAAACAAACTGTATATACCTGGAAATTGAAATAGAATCCATTTAAGAAATTGAACCTGAAGAATTCTGGAAATGAAAAATTAGAGAATTCAAATAGAAACTACGAAGCCAATTTTCAATATTAGAATACCAGAGAGAAAAAACAGAGTCACACTCCCACAACCAAAGTATGAGTGTTTCCTTTATCCCAAATGCATGCTAGCATGATCTGTCGCATGTTTTATTGTTTTCAACTATTCTTATTGGTGTAAGTTAAAATTTTAAAATAGTTTTGACTCGCATTTCCCTGGCAATGAAGTATGTTCATCACCATTTGAGTTTTTGCTTTTGAGAATTGTCTGTTTATAACTGTACACCATCTTAAAGCTATATTAGAATATTCAGGCTTTTGTGATAGGGTTTTTGGTCTTTAGTTTTTTCCTTAGTGTTGATTGTGTTTTTACTCTGACTTCTAGGAACCTGGAATTGGGAAGATTATAATTCTACAGGCTGATTTCTGGTTTTATCTTTGTTAGATGGGCATATTGTTCCTTTTGCTTTTGTTTCATCTATGTATTTTAAGAGAGTTTGGTGGATTTATTGTCTAATAGATAAATTTTCTTTGGATCTAGATCAGGTCACTGGTAGTAATAAGTAAAATATGTTTCTTGGTATTGGAGCTGAAATTTAGGAATGAGAATAGGCTAGTTATCTAATGGATTTCACAGGAGTGAGGGACACACAATATTTCAATAAGATATTTTTTAGTTTCCTTGGAAAGGGAGCAAAAAGTTAAGAGATTTCATTCCTGAGGGCATGAAAAAGAGCTAGGGATTAGATTGCAGATCAGGAGAATTTTTATCTATCTATCTATCTATCTATCTATCTATCTATCTATCTATCTATTATTTATCTATTTTGTTTTCAGTGCTTGCCTCCATTCACATCTGCAGGCCAGTCGAGGGCATCAGATCACATTATAGTTGGTTGTGAGCTACCATGTGGTTGCTCAGAATTGAAATTGTGACCTCTGGAAGAGCAGTCAGTGCTCTTAACTGCTGAGCCATCTCTCAAGGCCCCAGATGAGGAGAATTTATAGGAAAGGGGAATCTACCCTCAGCCTATCTGCTTCCCTCCCAGGAGGTGTATGTGGGTTATCATGGATTGTCTGTTGGAGTTGGAGACTAGGAAAAAGCAATGAGTAGAAGGACCTTAGAAGAGTAATATCTGTAGGCTCTACTAAAGATGGGGTAGTGAGGAGGCTGCCACTTGTTTTTTTGCTGCAAAGCTGGGTGTGAAACTATGGGGGACTGGATCTGTGGGAACAAATGGAAAGGTGAATATCTACATTCACCCTATGTGGTTCCCTAGAAATAACAGCCTGTAGTTTAGCAGAGAGTGCCTGCTCATCTTGGTGTCTGGGATAAAGCCTTCACAGTAATATTAAGAGGGGAATATCTGTGGGATTCTCAAGAGATGAGAGCATGGATATGGAAGACTGTAACTGATGTTCTTTTGCCTAGCTAGGGATAAGACTGGAAGTCTTATGTGGTGGAGAGGAGACAGCAGTTACAGTTTTCATTTAGCTTGCTAGTTTTCCTGGGATGCTCAGCTCGTGTGTCCCATGGGAACGCCCACTGTTCTACTCAGCTGGAATAATGGGATAAATTTGAAAAATGAAGATTTTAGGAAAGGATCTTTAGGATCCTATCTATTGATGATGATGTCAGAGCGAAAAGGGGACAGCAGTATGTCTTCTGCTACAAAGCTGAGGATGGGAATAGAGCATTATATCTGAAGGAACACAATTTGTGGTGGAGAACCTCAATAAGCCTACATGCTTCCCTGGCAGGGTGGTCTTTGATTTAGCCTTCTGTAGACATTTTTAACTGTATTGCTCATGAAATACTTTCTCTCAGTTGTCAGGGACTCTCCTAGTAGGCTAGATTGGGTAGTTGGGAGGTGTAATGGGCTAAAAATTACCAAGGTAAAAGCAAGTTACTATAGAGTCATGAAGCTTTAGGTAAGGCTCAGTGGTAGGTTCACTCATACACACTATGAATGGTGTGTATTTATTATTTTTTCAGGAATTTTAAAATGTCTATAACCAATCATGGATTTCATGGTTGTTGGTCACAGAGGACACAGGAGATTTTTATAGGCTGAAATATTTAAATTTGGATCAGATATAGGCAAAGAGGATGCAGAAAGGATGGTAATTAATTTAGTTTTCTGGAATGACTAAAGATAAAGTGGGTCAGAACTGAGGTCCCTCAAATATATAAAATGAATAAGCACCTTAGAAAATTTAAATGACAGAATAGTACAGCTGAGAACACTTGAGTAGATGATGAGACTTGCAAGAAAGACAAACATCTACCTGCTGCACTGCACTGGATTCTGAATGTGTAGAGTTCCAAGGCTGAACGCTGAGTCTATGGTAGCCTCTATGCATCATCTCTTTAGGTATCAGCTTCAATTATGAAAATGTTAAATTGTCCGGATTTTCTTTTCTACTGACAGATCTGAGAGATCTCTTGAATCTTCTGTTCAATTGGGTGTGCATATTGGTAGTGAGTTTCTAACAGCTATCTCCACTTTATTGACTTCCCTTATCTGAGGTTTCCAAGCATTCTTCCCATCTTGGGCATTGTGGGACGCTATTCTGGGAAAATGTAAATAAGAAAATTCCTTTAGCTCAATATCTACCTGTTTCCAACTTTTTGTAATGAATTATTCATTTCCAGGGAACTTTTGGAACCAATAAATTATGGATGTGTCAAAAGTCATGGTAGTTAATACTTCTCTGTTGGCTTACTACTTCTTAAGGAAGACACTTAATGAACAGAAGGCAAATGTTAAATATATAACTTTATATCTCTTCACTAGTTGTTGAACAATGAATAATTTTTTTGTTTATTTGGGTTTTTTTTGTTTGTTCATTGTTTTTGAGACAGAGTCTCTCTATGTTAGTTAGCCTTGGCTGTCCTAGAATCACTTTGTAGACCAGGCTGGCCTCGAACTCACAACAATCCACCTGTCTCTTCCTCCTAAATGCTGGGATTAAAAGCATGTGCCACCATGATCAGCTCTAATTTTTATTTTTATCATTAAATTTAATTGTAGAATTCTCTTTTATACATTCTGGGATTTTAGATAGAGAAGTTAGCATTAAGTTATGTGGCACTTACTATTGGCTTAATTCTTGACAAATGGTACATATATAATATTTTTCTAGGGTAAGACTATGATAAGACTTTCTATCATTGCTGGCATGGTGAATTCAACTTCTGCCATATTTTCATACAGCACATTCAATTATTTTGTATTTGGTTACATAATAGTGCAATGGTTTCTAATGTATATTATGACATTGCTCATTTTCTTTGACTAATACTTCATTAGATTTTCAAGAATTCCAAATTACTCTACTCTGCTACTGGGTGCTCCAGGTGCCATAACTTAGATGTAAGAAAGTTGTTTACTTAATTATTGTGTAGAATAACTTTTTGAGGATTGGAGCCTAGTGAGAGACCCAGATCTCTACACAATTCTCTCCCATGACAATCTTCTATATTTTCCACAAACTCCATATTAAATCTTGTCAGTCTTTTGGGGATAATAAAACAGTAAGGTTCTTACTAACCATGTTTTTACTCTGGAGATCCTAATAAGAGACTCATAATTGTTTCTGTCAATTATTGAATCAAAAGTTGTAGAAAAAATGGCTTTTAATGGCAGCACAGTCATTACCACTGCAAGTGAAACAATAAAATTGCAGTTCAGAAGGGAACTGAAGTCACACAGAAACAGATCTTTATCCCAGTGATGCCAATAGTAAAATTAGGGTCTATACATGAGCCTACTAACTCCAAAAGAAAGGAGTCAGATGAGTGGCTTTTATTCTAGGAAGTGATACTTACATTTAGCTTAAATAAAACAAGTTAACCAAGGGAATACACTGGGTCTTACTTCTTACTATATTTTGCCATGTGAAAGAGCCAAGAATATTCCTCCCACATATCCACATTTCCCAAAGAGATAATATGGACATGTCAGGGCATTTCTTTCAAGACCTTGCTTTCAAGTGCATGCACGTGTCATAATTCATGTAATTATTTCTAGAACACATTGTGAGAAAGACTTTCTGCTCTTTGCCTACTCATAGTTCATAATGAGTTCACAGTTTTCTTCTACACTGAGCTCTGTCTCCAGCCCATCCATGACTTTATTTCTATACCGTACTGCCTCATTACAAATTAGTTTACATGCTTTACACATGCAGGTCAAAGGACAATATTTCATCTGATATTACAAATGTTTTCTTTCCTGGAATGATTACAAATGAACATATTTGTTTGAGTTTGAACATGCCTGTAGAATGAGATTAAAGTTGGTACACTGCATTTTTACATTATGACATTAATTTAGGATACAATGCATTTATGAGAAAAATTTATGGAGGTTGAATATTTAAAATTGTGACTGACATAGCCTTGTTGAGCTCAAACTTAGATTACTGTCTTTGCATACAACCTAATTTTCATGTGCTTCAAGTCTCCTCTCTACCTACAGAAGCCTTATAAACCATTTAACAAGTGCTCCTTGTCTTGGCAACAAACAAAATGCTCTTATCTCCATCAAATAGTTATACAAATTAGAGAAGGTACCAGAACATAATTATAACAAGATTATAACACATTTGTTTACAATTTTCTATTTAGTTTCTGAAGCTTCTTAACAAGATGTAATTTTAAATATTAATAAATGAAAGTACTGTACTGTGATAAGTCCAACTACACTGTGTGATGCTATGCAGAATCTTGTCACTCAGGAAACAAATGTGAGTCACTTGGAGTTTTCAAAGGGAGTTCCATATTGTAAGTAGGAGTAGTATGCCTATCTTACTGTGCTGATGGAATTTATCTATTATCTCTTTTCTTTGCATTATTGTTTTCCTGTCTAACTAAAGGATAGTTGAAAGTAGTATACTTTATTTTGTAACACTGACTGAATTCCACTTCTTAGCCATTATCTCTGAAGGTGTCTCCAGAGTGTTAGTCATTCTTAGTTTAGAAAAATTACTAATGTTATAGATACAGTCAGTTGATTCTATCAATATCATTGCTTTGAGTTTGTCCAGCTTTCACTCTCAACACAGAAGACCAGATTAAGACACTGTAATAGATTCTTAGTAGTGTGTTCTTATCTGCTCTCTGTTTGATAATGTACAAGCTGATGAATGTTAGTTTTTCTATGTACATGCTGCTCAAGAGTCCAACAAAATTAATATTAAAGTCAGTATTCTAAAGAACTTCCTAAGAAACTCTTGCTATGCATTTGTCTTGATATTCTAGGTGTGTGTTCAGGCTGGGGCTCATGTTCTGCCCCTCAGTTGATCAACAATAGCTCAATCACATTAAATGAGACATTTAAGTAACTCACACTCTATTTTTATAATACACACATTTTAATTAATCAAATACTTTGATGTTGTCGGCTCATAGCACAACTAGAAAAATCAGTAAAACCAATCAAAAATATCCAGACACAATATATTTGCTGAGCATAACAGTCTGAGGAATACATATTGTGAAGCAAAAGGATAGGAGAAGGTTCCCGATCAGCCTGAATTACAAAGTGAGCTCTTGTCTGAAAAAATCAACCTCTCAATGCAAAGTTATATCATATGCTAACATAGTTGGCATGTGCGTCTCAGACAGTACCACCTCCCTCTTAAGTATGTGTCAGGCCATCACAATCTACCCAAATGACTCTTGTTGGGATGGTCTTAAAGTAAAGCTACAAAGTACATTGACCTTTCCATGTTCCTCTTCTAGGTCTTACATATGATGATACATATTTATTTGTTTATAACTTTACCAAGTAGGAGAAAAAAAAACATGACATATAAGACAGATTTAAAAATCTTCTCTACTATAGATAATGGTAAAACAATAGGTTCAGTGTAGACAGAGTTATTGGTCTTCCCTGAAGCTTTGTTCATTGTCTTCACGGTGTGGTCCAGTGGCTCCATGGTTGTTATTCTTTATAGGCAGAAGAAGAATGTTAAATATGTCTACAGCACTCATATTTCCACCAGCACATCCCTTGAGTCTAGAGCTGCCAGGGCATCCTGTCCCTAGTATTTACTTTCCTAGTATTTTATACCATATCAATATTCTTAAATGCCTATAGTGTTCATTTTGATAATTTTAATTTGTGGCGGATCATCATTCCTGCCTTAATTTTTATGTATTTTCTTACCATGTGTCCATTTATTTTTATGCCCCATAGCTCTACTACATTCCAAGTTTTCTTTGTCATCAATACAAAAGAAGAAATAAACAAACCATGTAAACTTACTAGAAGTGTGCAACTTGTATGGTTTTGCATAACACCAAACTTTTCATTATTCTTTGCTCTCAAAATATCAATGCAGATTTATAGAAGATAGCACCTGCCATTCTAAGTCCAAACTTATTTTTTTGTGGACCATATTTGGTAAATATTAATTCAATTGATTAAACTGTTTTCAATATGTGATAAGAGCAGAAGTCAGTAAAGTTGCATGTTTTTATTCATAGTCATGTTTTTTAAAAGAAAAAATCTTGCTTAGTTTTTTTCAGAGAAAACTAGTGGGTTTTGAAGTGTTTGAATTCTGCATTATAGACATGAACATAAATGAATTAATATAGTACAGTTTGGTGAATAAAGATGCAGTTGAAAGGAGCAGACCACATGGATGCAGAGAAGGAAGGTTCATGCTAAGGAGAGTATTTCCATTAAAGAGAAGCATCATGTACTGCTCTAGACAATGAGGAAAATACTCTTAATATAAGAGCCTAATACTTAAATCCTCAAATTTTTGAAAAAGCAATTTCATTTCAAAGGAGACCCTGAGTTGAGGGTGATTAATTGGTTCCTGCTGAAAAAAAAATAGCTGTGTAGGAAAGGAAATTAGTTTTCAGCTTCAGTTGTTACAGCTCTCAGAAACCACAGTAAATAAGATAGAAATATGGTCAGAACACATGTTGATCAGTACAACTTGGGGATAGCATTTTTACGGTTCTGGTTTTGAAGACTTTCAAAATGCAAGTTATAAAAGGTTATGCAGGCTGACAATAAGGGTTCAGAGGGATGCCAAAACAAGGCATCAAATAACAGGATTACATATTTTGAAAAGAAATGTAAGAATCCATTGTTTGAAACTCTGTAGATGACACTCATAATGAAATAGAGACTTTGTTGTATGTGTAATGACAGGGTACTGGAATATTTTGTAGTTATTGTTCTTTTCATAGATTTTATTAATGGATAATATTCTTTTCTTATTTTGATATATATATTTCTATTATTACACTTATATACAATAAACTACATATAGCAAGAAGGACCCCAAACATTCATTGCTTTTTGCCTTTTTGTATTTGGCAACCTTGGAGAAAGCATATTTTTCTAACTTTGTGAGTCAACAATTTTGAATGTAAATCAAAATCTATCATATTTCATCTCTATCAACCTAAAAACATAGATCAAAAATTATCTTAGCCCCTAAACAAATAAGACTAACTGTAAACTAAACTATCTGGTCTTCAACCACATCAGAGACTTGAGAAGGAATTAAATTAATTATCTGAGTAAACAGGAAGCTAGCAGCTTCCAAAATGAGAAAATGACAGAGACTGTTTGGTAAATAGTCAACAATTCTGGCCCATTATACCTGGCAGACGTATTTGTGAAGTAGGAACTATTGATGTCTTGCTTATCCTATCTTGGCAGAGTTTGACCATCAATTCTGCCTGCATGCAAGATTGCCCACTTTTAGGCAGAATTCTCCTTGTGACAGAAATGAAGACATTTTACCCAATAGCTGGGTGGCCACATTTGAAACCATCTTCATAAGAAGGTTTTTTTGATGCTCATCATCTTCTTTGAGGTAGACTGGGTCTTTCCAGCAGTTAATCTGTCTTACTGTCAAAGGATCCTTAAAATCATAAAAAAACATTTTAAATGCCATTTTCTGAAGGTATCAGATTTTTTGGAGACCTTACCTAACTATTTTACCTTATCTATCTATAGAACCATATCTATCTGCTAAACCTAGGATACATATTCTTGTAATACAAATATACTAGTAATTGACATGACCATTATTTGGTCAACTAAAAATTAACTTGTATAACTCACTTATCCTAAACAGCCTGCAATAGCACTTTCAAAGTATTGGAAGTAAACCTTGTAATAATTGAGTTGTATGGGTATGCTACCTCATATTAGAGTAAAAATATATTTAATGTCTGTGAAGAGTATTATTGAATTTGAATTCTATACCAGTGTATCAAAATTGAACTTATTTTGCATCATTATACAAAATTCTATACCAAGGAATTAAAAAACAACTTTGCTTGTGACTAACAGTTAAGGCCTTAGGTTGAGGAGTAGGCCCAATAATCTACATTTTGTCCTGTCATCTGTATATATTTTATATTCCCCTTTCTTTCTTTTGAATCCTTATCTCCATTCCTAAGAAAGAAAAATAAAGGGAAAAACAGACATCTCTGAGTCTAACCTCATTTTCTCTCAGAATAAGATGAATAATAACTTATAACCAACTCCCAATGAAAATAAGCATCCATATTCCAAGAAAATAACCCAAACACAACCTAACCCCCCCTCAAGAAAACTGGGACATAAATCTTTTATTAAGGCTTCTTCTGGCTGATTTTGGGTGAATAATACCTTTGTAGGGGCCAAGTACAATTGGGGAAACTGCTAAAGCAAGCAAGGAATAGCATTTATGGCCCAATTTCTTAATGTTGAGAAATTACAGGCTTAATAGAAGTCCTGTGTAGGACAGTCTTAAATGCTACACAAATTGGCATCAGAAGCTTTCACTGAAGCAGAACTTTCTGTTCTGATTAGGAACAGCAACCAAAGTACTCGGGGCTGGCACATGAAGAATGCAGGGTGTCAGCATCCAGCATGCTGAGAGGACTGGATCCTGTCCGGTCTGATTCAGCATCAGTGTCTGGTTATTTTGTTCTCAATACACAATTTCTTATAGGTATTATAGAGTCCTTACATTATAAAAGTTTGAGGTGTGTAGGAAGCACCGAAGGCTGTTTGTTTTCTCTTTGAATAAGAAAAACATCTGTGAATCTTCATTCATACCATGTGAAGAATGGCATCTAAAAATAAATCATAGGTGTTCTTTAACTAACAGGAAGCATTGTCTATATGTAAACATTCATGTCTCTTCCAAGCTCAGAGATAATCCCATGTAGTAGGATTAGCAATGTAAGCTACCTGCTTGTTCTGCAGTTTGAATTCATATAGGTATAGGATGACTTGAATCAGGAGCCTTGATTTCATCTAGGTCTGTTTTGTTTTGACCTTTTTCTTTTAAATGCATATTTTATTTATTGTGACCTAACCACACTACATCCTGACTGCATTCCCAACCCTCCTGCCCCTCCATTTGCACCTTCCCTCCCTCCACCACCCATTTTCTTCCTCCAGGCCACCAACAGTGGGGCCTTCCCTCCCCAACTGTCTGGAGACATCTATCATCAAGATATTCTGCATCCTCCTCCACTGTGTGCCTGCTGGATCTTCTTGCCAGGGATGAAATCGTGGGCACCAGGGTACATGACAGAGGTTCAGCAGCAGTCTCCCTTCCTGTGGAGAATCAGCAGTCTATTGCTTACATCTGAGCAGAGGGTCTTTGTTCTCTGCATGCACTGTCCTTGGTTGGTGCATCAGTACATGCAGGTCCCCCTTGGTGCAGATCCTTAGGTCCCTTTGATCTCCCTGTGAGGATGCTACTCCCTCCCAGACTCTCAATCCCCCACCTCTTCTCCAAGAATCCTGCTGCATTCCCAGCATCTGTCTAGGTCTCCCAGTGGACAGAATCTCTCAGAGGATATTTATGATGGGATAATGTCCACTTATAAGTGAATATATACCATGTGTATCATTCTGGGTCTCAGTTACCTCACCAGGATGATCATTTGAAGTTCCATCTATTTCCCTGCCAATTTCAAGTTTTCTTTGTTTTTGATACCTGAAAAATATTCCATTGTGTAAATGTACCAGAGTTTATTTATTCATTCTTTGTTTGAGAGACATCTAGGTTGTTTCCAGATTCTGGCTATTATAACTAAAACGTCTATAAACATTTTTGAGCAAATATCCTAGTTGTATGGTGGACCACGTTTAGGATATATACCCAGGAGTGGAATAGCTGGGTCTATAGGTAGCCCTACTCCTAATTTTTTGAGAAAGCATCAGATAGATTTCCAAAGCAGTTGTACAAGTTTTCACTCCCACTAGCAATGGAGGAGTGTTCCTCTTTCTCCACATCCTTGCCAGCATGTGCTGTCACTTGAGTTTTTTATCTTAGCCATTATGATAGGTGTAAGATGTAATCTTAGAGTAATTTTGATTTGCATTTCTTTGATGACTAGGGATGTTGAGCATGTCTTTAGGTGTTTAGCAACCATTTGACATTTCTCTGTTGAGAATTCTCTGTTTAGCTCTGTACCCCATTTTTAATTGGGTCATTTGTTTTGGTGGTGATTAATTTCTTGAGTTCTTTACGTATTTTTTTATATTAGCCCTTTGTCAGATGTAGGGTTGGTGAGGATCTTTTCCCAGACTGTAGTCTATTGTTTTGTTCTTTTGACAGTGTCCTTTGATTGACAGAAGCTTTTCAGTTTCATGAGATCCCATTTATTAATTATTGATCTTAGAGCCTGACCTGCTGGTGTTCTGTCCAGGAAGTTGATGAATGTGCCAATGAGTTCAAGGCTTTTCCACACTTTTTCTTCTAACAGATTGTGTGTGTCTGGTTTTCTGTTGAGGTATTTAATCCATTTAATCCTTTTTGTGCAGGGTGGTAAATATGGGACTGTTTGCATTTTTCTACATGTAGCTATCCAGTTAGACTAGCATCATTTGTTGAAGATGCTATTTTTCCCCATTGTATGGTTTTGGCTTCTTTGTTGAAATTCAAGTGTCTGTCACTATGTACTGTTTATTTCTTGTTTTTTTATTCAATTCCACTAATCAACCAGCCTATTTCTATGGCAGTATCATGCTTTTTTATTGCTGGTCCTCTATAGTACAGCTTGAGATTTATAAAGGAGATTCCTCTGGAAGAACTTTTATTGTACAGGATTATTATAGCAATTCTGGGTTTTTGGCTTTTCCATAAGAAGTGGAGAATTGATTTTCCTATGTCTAGAAAGAACTGTTTAGGGATTTTAATCAGAAATGCATTGAATTTTTATATTGGTTTTGATAAGATGGCCATTTTGTTATTGTTGCAGTTCCTCTTGAACCATGACCACGGGAGATCTTTCTATTTCCTGATATCTTCTTCAATTTCTTTCTCCAGAGACTTGAAGTTTTTTTCATACAAGTGTTTCACTTGCTTGGATAGAGTTACACCAAAATACTATGTATTAATATTATTTGTGACTATTGTGTAGGGTGTAGTTTCCCTGATTTCTCTTTTATCCAGTTTGTCATTTGTATACAGCGAGGCTACTGATTATTTTGAGTTGATTTTGTATCCAGCCACTTTGATGAAGGTGTTTATCAGCTGTAGGAATTCCTTGGGTATAATTTTTTGGTCACTGATGTATACTATGATATCATCCACATATAGTGATAATTTGACTTTTTTCTTGCCAATTTTTATCCCCTTGATCTCTTTTAGTTTTCTTATTGTTCTGTCTAGGATTTGAACTATAAACAGAGATACTGTAAGTACTTTAAAATCCACAGCAAGCAAAGTCAGTTAATTCTGAATACTCAGCTGAAGTATTTTCAATTGGACCATTGTTTCACAACCAGAGAAAGACCACCAACTAGTTGCCCTTAATTCCAATTGAAATAAGTTGCTTCTGAAAAAAACCTAAGAAATATTGAAAGAACAGTTGAAGACTAGATGGAATTGACAAAATGTATCTCTGTTGAAAGGTTTGTCTCATCTTCTTCAATGCATCTTTAAGTCTCAAAATTAAGAAAAGTAACAACCAATTTATTAGCAAAAACTCATATTTCACAATTGACTCAAGAGTGAAATCTGTGCACAGAGAGGGTGATACACATAGTTGAAGAATTTGTATTTGGTATAATATCTGTCTATATCCATCATTCAGTGATTTTATTTTCAACATTTCTTAAAGTCTTCTCATGTTTTATTTATGCATTTTTATAACTTTATTGTTGACCTTTAAAGAGTGGTATGTGTCCTCTACTATGCATTTCCTCTCTCGTCATCTGGTTTCCACACATCCATTCTATTAGTGAAGTTTTCCAGTGAGGGTTTTATTTGGATACTGAGGCTTTCAATTCTTGCATCATGTCAGTTTTAATTTTTCCTCAGTGATTTTCTTTTTGAATTTTATTTTCACATCTTGTAATGGGTTATTTTTCATCCATCTTTTTTTTTGTTTTTATTTTCAACTGTACTCATGCCTTCTTTGAATTGTTCAAACCTACTTTGAAACATTATTATTTCTGATTACAAGTTCTCCCAGATCATTTTCATTAGAAGTCATTACCATAGGCTTAGTCATTTTTTTTTTTGAAGAGATGTGTTGTTTGAGTTTTTCTTGTTGCTCTTTTTTTTTTTTCCATGCTAGCAATTCCAAATCTGGATGTGTTGGATTTTTTCTTTTGTTTGAAAGCTTTGTGCCTTTTTAATTTTTTTTTTTTTCGCTTTGTGCCTTTTTTGATGGAGCCATTTTTATGCTATGTAGGGGACTAATATACTAGAGTTTAGATGGTTTCTTCTTCTTCTTCTTCTTCTTCTTCTTCTTCTTCTTCTGTAAGGGCTTCAGGCTCTATCCTAATCCTTCTTCTTCATGTCAACTACTGTCTTGTGCATGAAATTACTGGAGCCATGTGCCTCAAACATTTTCTTGGTACTTAGACTGGCCCTGGTTCTCTGGGCTGCTTGGGCAGATAATAGTCTGGTGGCTCTAATTCCTTAATGATTCTACATTATTAGTAATTTATTAAAGGAGTGTACCTTCCTTACAACATGAATTCCCTAAATAGAAGGGAAAGGAGATTAAGGAAAACAAGAATGAAACCTTCTGGGTATCAGTTCTATGGGGCAAATGCCATGGCATAATTCCCAGGAATCTAGAAGATCCTCTATCTGACAGAAGAAGCTGCACTGTTTATGGCGGACCAAACCTGGAGGAATCCACCAAGCTCACCATCAGCTCCCAAATTCTCCAACACAAGCACCTTGGGTAGGAAACTCTGATATCTCTCACTCCTCCTCCCAGCTTCCTCCACCTAACTGATGGTCCATTTTGCAATACAATACTATGGGTGGAGTCACCTAAGCCAGTCTTTTGTCTTCAGCTGATGCTTCCTCTTTCTCTCAATCTATCTAAGATCTTTATCAGTATGTAGAGACAAAGTCTCATTGAGGTCAAGCTATCCAAGACTTTGACCTTGGGCCCAGCCTAAGGCAAAGTTACATTCTCTTCATTAGTCTCTGGCAGACAGCTATCATTGCTTTGTAGGGTCATGTATAGAAAAGGACCAGAAGAAATTATTTTAAAACTAGGACAGTATAGGAGAATTGTGGAATGTTTTAGTATAGAGGAGTAGAAGGAGGAGCAACAAGGCACTCAACTCGATTTTTAGTATTAGGGTACAGGTGGTAGGCCATGGAGTTAGACAGGCAAAGGATTAAGTAATTATTGGTTAAAATACAGGAATGAGAAAATATGCAAACATACTGAATTGCACATGGAGAAAATACTTTAGAGAGATATATAGGGAGGGAGAAGCAAAGGCTACTAGTCATAAAGGATTTGAAATTTTGAGGGAGTCCCCATGAGAAAGGAAGAGGGAGAATTTGTGCAGAGTCCAGAATATTCAGTGAGCATTTCTGGAAAGGAAGGTATGAGTTCCAGACTTGGATGGTCTATACACCTTCAAGATGATGGATGGTTTCTAATAAGCAGAAGCAGGTACTCTTGGCAGCTCTAAAGTGACAGATGTGGGCAAGGAGGAGGTGTTAAGTTTTTTTTTTCTTCATAGTCAGGTCCAATGGAGAACACTGGGAACCAGACTCTAGGGATCTGAGGAATTGTGGATGAGTTGATTGGTGATGAAGGAACCAGTCCCATTAAGGACCCCCATTAAGGCCAAAGTCTGGAAAAATATAAAAGTCAGCCTACCCAGTCCTCCCTTAAGGACCTCCATTAAGACCCAAACATGTAAATTTCTAGAGGGTCCAGCTTGAACCAAGGACAGACAGATATCAGATGTGTGCGGCATGGGCAGGAAAAACTTTGAAGAGTCCAGCTTGACTCAAGGTCTCAGTCTGTGCTCAGGGTCCAGCTGGACTCAAAGATAACCAGCTGTGTTTAAATTTTTCCACTACCCCTGCCCAACTAAAAAAGTTCCTAAATGCCCCCTGTGACTGTTTCAACCAATCTTTTCCATATGTCAACTTGCCCCTTCCCCCATTATCCAACCACGAAATGCCAAGGCTTATAACTCCCTTCTTACAGCTTTTCTTCCCAAATGCCAACCAATCACATACTGTAAAACTCATTTCTTGTCAAAAAGCTATAAAAGGCCCATGCCTCTGCTTCTCCGTGTCTGCAACTTGAAAGAATTGGACAGACCCCTTGTGTCAGCTCAATAAATTCCTATGCATTTGCATCGGCAGTGGACTCGTTCTCTTAGTGGGGACTCCTGGAATAGACTAGAGATCTCTCTAGAAGTCTCAGTCTTATAGTTAGTGGACAGGAGGTTGTTTGGTTGTTATACTGAGATTGCTCAGTGTAATACAAAGATCACCCAGATGACAAGACCTCCCAAAAGACCACCAGTACTTGATACTGATGCAACATACACAGTGTCCTGTATTACAGGATCAGAGCTTTGGATCACAATCCTTCCTGCAGTATCAGGATAGTAGAATGACCCCAATCTTCAAGGGCAATGGGCTTATAAAGGGAAGTGAGGGTTATGGGTCACAGGAATGTCGACCCTTAGTCAGGTTGGGTGGAGGCTGGATCTTCAGAGAATTTGTAGGTCACAGGAATGTCGACCTTCAGCCAGGTTGGGTGGAGGCTGAGTCTGGAGGAGAATTCTTTTCATCTCAAAGGAACATTGGGAGCTAATTGTATGTAATTGCTCCAGTGGAATTTCTGGGGACTCCTGGCAGGTGTCATTCCCAGAACACAGGGAAAAGGGCCACCTAGAGAACAAGTTCTTATTCAGAGAACTTTCAGAATATACATTACATATAGAATATGGCACTAATTTTGCCCTTACATGGTCTCTAAGACTCACTGGGTACAAAGGGTTCAATAGGATGTAGTGAGCAGGTCTTTGTGGAGTTGCAAATTAAAACACACCACTGAACTTGAGTAAAATCTTCCAGAGCTCATATGTTCTGCATAGGTTCTTTCCTTACTTTATTCCTGTCTTTCCTAGTTACTGTGAATGTTGCCGTTATAAAACACTATGACTAAAAGAAACTTGGGAAAGAATGGAGTTATTTATCTTATGACTCCATATCACTGCAATTATTATTAGAATTCAGGACAACACAAATAGCTCAGAAGCCTGGAGGTGCATGCTGATGCAGAGGCCAAGAAGGAATGCTGATTATTCACTGAGTCCTTGTTGTTTGCTCAGCTTGTATTATTACAGAACCCAGGACCACCAACCTAAGGATGGTTTCACACACACTAGATTAACCCTCCTAACAGAAACTGATTAAGAATATAGCCTACAGACTTACATACAGCTAAATATTTTAAAAATTAATTAATGAAAATTTTGTTTATTCTTTTTTAATTTTAATTTTTATAATTTATTCAGATTATTTCTGGATAGATATCCCTTCACTTGTACCTTCCTTTTCCCACCCTCCTCACTTCTTCCTCCTTATTCCCTTCCCCTAGTCCTCTGACAGAGGGGACCACCTCCCCCACCATATGACCACAGCCTATCAGGTCTCATCCAGATAGCCTACTTCCCCTTTTTCTCTATGCCCACAGGGCCTCCCCATCAAGAGGAAGTAATTAAGTTGGAGATACCAGATTTCATGTCAGAGGCAGTCACCTCTCTCCCCACAACTGTGATGAGTGTGCTCTCCATTGGCTATATCTGAACAGGGGCCTACATTTACTGCTTGCATTGTCCTTGGTTGGTTTGGTGTAACAGTTTGTCAAATTCCTGCACCCCAGGTCCAGATACACTGGCCTTGATGGCCTTCTTGTGGGGCTCCTGAACCCTCTGAGTCCTCCCATGCCCTCATTCTTACATACCTCTCTCAGCACTTCACCTGGAGACTAGTCTCGAGTCCCAGCATCTGTACTGATCTCCCACTTGGTTGAGTCTCTCAGAAGACAACTATATTGGGCTAATATCTACTTATAAGTGATTGTATACCATGGATTCTTCCTGGGTCTGGGTTATCTCACTCAGGATGATCTTTTCTAGTTCCATCCACTTGTCTCCAATTTACAAGTTTCTTTATTCATTCTTTAGTGGAGGGACATCTAGGATGTTTCGAGATTCTGGCTATTATGAATAGTGCTGCTGCAAACATAGTTGACCAAGTACACATGTTGTGTGGTGGAGCATCATTTGGGTATATACCCAGGAGTGGTATAGCGGGGTCTTTAGGTAGCACTATATTCCCAATATTCTGAAAAAGAACCAGATTGATTTTGAAAATGATTGTACAAGTTTGCACTCCCACCAGCAATGCAGGAGTGTTCCCCTTTCTCCATATCCTGACCACAATGCATCATCCCTTGAATTTTTTATTTTAGTCATTCTGATGGGTGTAAGATGGAATCTCAGAGTTGTTTTGATTTGCATTTCCTGATGGTTAGGGCTGTTGAGCATTTCCATAAGTGTCTCTCAGCCATTCAATATTCCTCTGTTGAGAAATCTCTCTTTAGCTCTGTGCCCCATTTTTTATTGGATTATTTGGTT
Source organism: Acomys minous (assembly GCF_964271855.1). Taxonomy (NCBI): domain Eukaryota; kingdom Metazoa; phylum Chordata; class Mammalia; order Rodentia; family Muridae; genus Acomys; species Acomys minous. The sequence continues at coordinate 82,750,084 of NC_140484.1, forward strand.
TGGTGGTGTTTAATTTTTTGAATTTTTAAAATATATTTTGAATATTAGCCCTTTGTCAGATGTCAAGTAGGTGAAGGTCTTTTCCCAGTATGTCAGCTGTTATTTTGTTCTATTGACAGTATCCTTTGCCTTACAGAATCTTTTCAATTTCATGAGGTTCCATTTATTAATTGTTGTCCTTAGAGCCTGAGCTATTTATATTCTGTTCAGGAAGTTGTCTCCTCTGCCAATGAGTTCAAGGGTTTTCCCAACTTAATTAAAGAGGTTATTTGCTCTGCAGCATGACTGCAATTTCTGCTCCATCAGAATTCTTGTCCAGTTAAAGAAGTTGGCCAGTTCAGGTTCCATATTTCCTCTTTCCAAGAGTCTTATCTAGGGTCATCATCACAGATTACTGGGAGTTTCCATTGCCCTGGCTTTCTGGCTCAGCACACAGATGCCTCAACTTCATTAAAGTAGTCCAACTTAGTACTCACTTCCTTTGTCTCCTCTCCTGATCATTCCTATACCCCACCATATCCCCACCTTCATTAAGTTCTGACTACGAGATGTCCATGGTATCAATTCTACTTCACCTTCTCAATGAGCTTCAAGCATTTCCCCATTGAGCCCCCCTTGTTACTTAGCTCTTTCGGGTGTATGGATTATTGCATTCTTTACTTTACAGTTAATATCTATTAATAAATGAATATATACTATGTGTGTGTTTCTATCCTAACTCAAGATAATTTTTGCTATTTCCTCCCATTTACCTCCAAATTCCATGGTGTCATTGCTTTTAATAGCCAAGTAATGCTCCATTTTGTAAATGTATCATACTTTATCTTTTAGTTGAGGAATATCTATGTTGTTTCTAGTTTCTGGATAAAGCTGCTATAAACATAGTTTAACAAGTGTAATTGTGGAATTGTGGGACATTTTTGGATATATGCCCATTATTAGTATAGCTGGGTCTTGAGTTAGAACTATTCCTAATTTTTGAAGAAATAATCCAGGAGTGACATGTACCATAAAAAATTCTTAATGTAGATCTATTTCCAATTTTCTTAGAAATTGCTAATTGATTTCTAAAGTGACTGCAAATGTATGTGTCCAACCACATCAATGAAGAAATGTTCCTCTTGCTCACATCCTCATCAGCATTAGCTGTCACTTGACTTTTTCTTAGCCATTCTAGCACTGTTAAGTTGAAATCTCAGAGGTGTTTTGATTTTGCTCTGCCTTTTAAAGATGCTTAAGGATGTTGCACTTGTCTTTAAATACATGTTAGCCATTAGAGATTCCTCTGTTGAGATTTTTCCATTTAGAGCTGTACTCTAATTGGTTTTTTTATTATTGAGGTCTAATTTCTTAAGTTATTATATATTTTAGATATAAACTCTCAGTCAAATGTGAGGTTGGTTGAGTTATTTTCCCATTCTGCCATCTTTTATTTTGTCCTTTTTATGGTTTGAGGTCCCATTTATTAATTGTTGATAATAGCACCTTAGATGTTGATGTTCTGTTCAGGAAGTTGTCTCCTGTGCCAAAGCCTTCAATGTTATTCCCGACTTTCTCTTCTATCAGACTTAGTGTATATTCTTTCTTTTAAAAATTAATTGATTTACTTAATCACTTTACAGCCTTATCTAAGCCACCTCCTTCCTCTCTTCTCAGTACCATCTCATGTCCTGTCCATATTTTTACCCTCTCCATCTTCTCATAGAAGCTATAGCCCACAAAGAGTACCAACCCACTTTGGCATCTCAAATAATAGAAACACTAAGTATATTCTTTCCCACTGAGGCCTTAAAATGCAACCAAGCTAGGAAAAAGGGATCCGAAGGTAGGCAACAGAGTTAGAGACAGCCCCTATTCTTATCGTTAGTGGACATAAATATTGACCAGTCTCCACATTTGCTACATGTACATAGGAGATCTAGGTCAACCCTTGCATTCTCTTTGTCGTCCACCATGGGCCCAGATTTGTTGACTCTGTAGGTCTTCTTGTAGTGTCCTGGACCCCTCTAGCTCTCTATCCTTTCTCCCATTATTTGATAAGACTCCTCAAACTTGTTCTTTGTTTGGCTGTGGGTCTCTGCATCTGTTTCCATCAGCAGCTGGATAAGGTCTCTCCAAAAATAGTTACCCTGAAAGCATAGCAAAGTATTATTATTAGTGAGAGGGGTTGGCTCTCTCATATGGTGTGGGTCCCAAGGTTGGCTAGCCATTGGTTTTACCATTCCCACAATCTCTGCTCCACATTTATTCCTACACTTCTTATAGGCAAGACACGTTTTGAAAAGAAGGTTATATGGGTGAGTTGCTGCCCCCTCCCTTCATTCAAAGTCCCACCCAGCTAAAGGAGGTGGTGACTTCAGGCTCCTTATTCCCCATTGGTAGGAGTCTCATCTAGAGACACTCCATGAATTCACAGGAGCTTCTCCTTTCCCAGAGATGTTGCCTACTGATTTCCATTCTCTCCCCAAGTTATCCATCAACACTTGATGCCCCACTCCTGCTTGACTCTGAGTTTCCATCTTACAAAATTGTTAAAGACAAAAACTCAAGTGACAGCACATTTTTGAGGGTGTGGAGAAAGGGGAACACTCCTCCATTGCTGGTGGGGGTACATTTGTACAACCACTCTGGAAATCAATATGGAGGTTTCTCAAAATTTCTGGGATAGTTCTACCTCAAGACTCAGCTATAATACTACTGGGCATATATCCAAAAGATGCTTGACCATACAGCAAATACATTTGCACAACTATGTTCATAGCAGCTTTCTTTGTAATAGTCAGAGAGGGGAAAAACCTATATGGCCCTTTACAAAGGAATGGATAAAGAAAATATGGTCACTACACAATAGAATCCTACTCAGTTGTTAAAAACAAAAATACCAAGGATGGTGGCAATGTATCAGACCAATGGAACAGCAGTGCATCCAGAATGGCCAACAGGCCATGACTGTGGACCCCTAAATTCCAGTGTCTGTGGTTTCATGTTGAGAGAAAATCCTATGGTGATGGAAACAGTGAGTCCATCCATGGGCCACACAGCTAATCACGGCAAAAGTCCCTCGGTTCTGTAATCATGCAGTCTCAGTACCTGGCCACCCACATATTTTCATCTTTTTGTGGATCCCTTGTGGATACCAAGGTGAATAGGTTGTGACAACCTTGGGCCTTCTGACACCAGGGATCCACAGAGAAAGACCCACAAAGAAGAACAATCAGACCTCTGAGCTCACAAGTTCTCAAAAAGCAATTCCCTGAAAGTACAGTGTCTGAGCACAGTTTCTGGGCAGTGGGAGCTCATTAATCCCATGACAAGAGAGCCAATGCAAGGACAGCTGACCCTAGGACTCCCTCTGGCAGGAGGAGGACCCTCAGGGGTCCAGTAAGTCCTGAGGATTATACATCACTGGAAAGTCACAGGCAGTTCCTAGAGAACCACTCACCAATCAGAGACTAAATACACCAATCTAAGGAGGAGACATGTAGGAACCTCCAGCTCCCTGCCAAGTGTTCTTCCCATATGCCTCTAGTATGCCAGCACACAACAGGAACTACCAACTAGTGCCAGAGACAACCAGATGGCTAAAGGTCAGCATAAAAACACAATCAACAAAAGCAAGGGCAGCATGGGATCTTTAGAACCCAGTTATCCACCAGCAAGCAGCCCTACATACTGTAACACAATTGAAACACAGGAAAATGACATTAAAGCCATGCTAATGAAGATACTGATGGGCTTTAAAAATGAAGCCCTTAAAGAAATAAAGGAAGACACAGCCAAACAGACTGAGGCTTTAAAAGAGGATTGACTAAATCACTCAGAGAAATACAGGAAAAATACAAACAAACAGATGAAGGAATCAGAAAAACAGTTCAAGATATGAAGATGGAAATGCAAACAATGTAGAAAGCACAAACTGAGGAAACACTGGAGAGAGAGAATTTAAGGATGCAAACTAGAGACTACAGAGATAACTATCACCAACATAATACACGAAATGAAGAAAAACACCTCAGACATAGAAGATACAATTAAAGACGTTGATGGATCCATCAAAAAATTTAAATAAAAAGAAATACCTGATACAAAGCATCCAAGAAATCAAATACATAATGAAATGATGAAACCTAAGGATATTGCTTTGGAAGAAAGAGAAGATTCCTGAATCCAAGGCCCAGAAATTATTTTCAACAAAATCATAGATGAAAAATTCCCCAATATAAAGATATAAATGCCTATACACATAAAAGAGGCCTACAAAACCACAAATTAATTGGACAAGAAAAGAAAATTCTCCCTCCACATAATAGTGAAAACACTAAATGTACAAGACAATAAAATAATATCAGAATCAGATGTGATTTCTCATCAAAGACCGTAAAAGCTAGAATGACCTGAGGAGATGGAGAAAACAAGATCATACAGCACAAAACCAAATTTAAACAGTATCTATGCACAAACCCAGACATACAGAAGATACTAGAAGGAGAACTCCCACCTGATACCCCTCCAATTCCCCCACAGGATATAAATCCATTTCATCAAAACCAAAAGAAGATGAAAAGACAAAGAGACCACTACAACCAAAAACAAAATAAAGAGAACTAATAGTCATTGGCTATTAATATCTGTCAACATCAATGCACTCAAATCTACAATAAAAAGACACTGACTAACAGAATGGGTGCATAAACAGGACACATCATTCTGCTGTATAAAAGAAACACACCAAAGCCATGAAGATAGACATTATTTTAAAGAAAAAGGCTGGCAAAAGGTTTTCCAAGCAAATGGACTCAATAAACAAGCTGGAATAGCCATCTTAATATCTAATAAAATAGACTTTCAACCAAACTTAATTGAAAGAGTTGAGGAAGGACATCTCATACTCATAAAAGGCAAAATCCACCATGACATATCAGTTCTCAACAATGGTGTCGCAAAAACAAGGATACCTACATTTGTTAAAGAAAGGTTGATACAGCCTATATTTATACCTTATTCACAAAACCTAATGGAACCTTCTTTAAAGCTGACCGTATTGTGGGTCACAAATTAATCCTCAAGAGATACAAGAAGATTGAAATAATCCCTTGTATTTTATCAGATCACTGTGTATTAAAGCTGGACATAACAACAACAGAAATATAAATACTTGAAAACTGAACAGCTTCCTACTCAACCACAACTGGGTTAGGAAATAAATAAAGAGGGAAATTAAACAGTTCCTAAAATTCAATGAAAATGAAGGCACAAAATATCCAAAATTATGGAACACAATGAAAGTAGCCCTAAGAAGAAAGCTCATAGCACTAAGTGCTTTCATAAAGAAATCTAAGGCATCGTATAGAAGCAACTTAAATGCATACACACAGGCCCTAGATAAAAAATAATCAGACACACCTAAGAGGAGTAAAAAGCTGGACGTAATCAAGCTCAATTTTGAAATAAAGAAATTAGAAACAAAAAGAATGATTCCAAGAATCAATGAAACCAGGAGCTCATTCTTTGAGAAAATTAATAAGATAGACAAACCCTTAGCCATACTAACCAAAAGGCAAAGAGATATTATCCAAATAAAAGAAATAAGAAATAAAAAGGGAGACATAACAACAGACATGAAGGAACTCCAAAGAATCATTAGGTCATACTTCAAAACGCTATATACCACAAATTTGAAAATCTAAATGAAATGGACATTTTTTTTTCTTGTTGGCTGTCACTTCCCAAAGCTGAATCAAGATTAGCTAAACAAATTGAATAATCCTATATCACCTAAGGAAATAAAACTAATCAGTCATATAAAATCTCCCACCCCCACAAAAAAGACCAATGCTTTCAATGGATGTATGTTCCCTTTCCATCAAAAATTATGGTTGGGGTGGCAAGGGGATGGGCTACCCCATGTCTCACAACACATAAAAAGAGCTTTGATGATGTCAAGTAACCATTAAATAGTGAATTGTGAATTTGCCCCAGATATCCGAGACCTTTGGCTGTATGTTAGAGCAAGAATCACTGAAGTGGCATAATATGGATTGTTGAGTTCTTGTAAGTTGAAAGTTAAGATTCTTGAATTGCCTGTCAAACTCCCTGATGGCAGTCTGTTATACATACTAGCAGAATATTGTGTCTAAAGGTCATCAGGTCATGGGGCACAAGTCAGTGTTGTGACAGATCTCAATCAAAGATTGAAAGTAAGTTACCTTAAAATAAATCTATAAATTAAGGTCATTTTCCTTGAAGATCGCAATAACTCAAACAGTAACAATATTGGACAGTACTCATATATTTATCAAAATTTCTTGAGAGAAGTTTATCTGTGGAATCTTCATCTGTGAATTTATTTTGTATATGGCATGTTTGGGGATATTATATTCTTTTTGACTATGCTTTCCTCATGTTCTATATTTACAGACTTCACTATTCTCTTCCATACTTTCTTGGACATATTACCTATTTTTCAATTTAAGTATCTGTGACCTAAACCATTTATAGCCTCAAGGAAGACTATTTAAGATTTCTGACAATGAGTTATTGTTTATTGCTTGAATATACAGAGTATAACCTCCTATTTATTTTACAACTGTCTTGCTCCTGTGGGTACCAAAACTGAACACTTATTAGAGTTTATTTTTAAGACAAGTGATTTCCACTAACTTTTACTTTTTTTCTATTCTTTAAACATTTCATATACTTACTTTGATCATAGGCAGCCTTTCCTAAATTCTCTCAGATATGTCCTGCCCTTCAAGTGTTGTTATTTTAAATCCCATAAAGTTTACTTTGTTCTGCCCAACTATTCTGCATGTACTGATTGCCACTGAATGTGCTCACCTAACAGGTGAGCGTACTGCTCCTTTTACAAGTAACTATCAAATGTTGCTAGGATTTCAGGTAGTGAGTGTTTGGAATACATCCCTATCTTCCTTTTCCACTCACTATTGGGATGTTGCATGATTTCAACCTGCACAAGTCTCATGTATGCTGTCACACAGTAATTGTACTGATATGAATTTAACTGCAAAGTAATTGATTCATAATGCACAAATAGTCAAGCAGTTAACTTTATCTGTATTTGTTTGCTTTCATAGTGCTGGAAGTTTCTATGTCCTCTACTGTAGGAGCAAATAACACAACCACAAACACTGTGAACAACAAAATATACTGGCCTGACAAATGGTCCCATTTACAAAATAATAGGAAAATAAATCTTAAGTTATAGGTTCACTCAATGAAATGTAGATTATATTTAGCACAGTTAATTTAACTGAGAACATGGAAATATCCAGGCTTTAAGCTAAAAAAGAGCATACAGTACTATTTTGCTGTAAAATGATAATTAATTTGATATAATATCCTCATATATTATCTTACTATTACATTAGTATTTTGAATGACACAAATTATCTAAATCTTAGATCTTCATCAAAAAAACCCACACAATTCACAGTCTTAGTACAAGATTATGGTATTTTTCTATTTCTTATCCTTATAAAGCAGAATCTGGGAACAGTGAAATCATGACTCATCACAAATGGGCTTAAAGTAGGAAAACACATATAAATGATGGATGAGATATTCATCACCCACCCACTGGAATCATGGTAAAGAGCAATATAGCCATTTAAGATAGAAGAGATGGTATGAAAAGCTACAAAGGTGCAAACCAGAATGAGGATGGTCTGTGTGGCTCTGTTTTCAGGGAAAATTCTGGGAGAAGCACAAGTGCTGAGGATGTGTTGAACTCTCTTTTTGTGTCCATAAAGTATGACAATCATGAAGGTGCTGGAACATACAATGAGCAGAGATAATAGGACTTCAGGAAACACCCAAAATGCTGTATACAGTGAATCTACTATTTCATCGCGGCCTTGAGAGTGGCAGATTTCAAAATCTCTCATTTGTGTCTTATTTGTGTGTCTATTTCTCTTAGTAGAAGTATACACAGGGAAAATCATATTTACTACCATGTGCAGGATCCAGCAGAGACAAATGAGGAGGCCCATGAACTTTGCAGTAGTTTTGACTTTAAATTCCTTATGGCACAAGCTCCTGGGGCTGATGGTGATTGCCTGAAAGACACTCAAGAGAGAAGTGAGGCTGATGGACATACTCTTTCCAAGTCTGTAAAAATATAAAAAAAATTTGCACGCAACATCACTGAAGAACGGGTTCAATCCAAAAGACTCCATTATCTCGGGGAGACCTTTAGAGAGAATGATCAAGGAATTGGTTGTGAAGACATGTATAAGAATAAGGTCTATGATCTTCATTGTATGTTCAGTGTAGTAAAGTATTAGATAGTAGAAAATAAGAGAGAAGTTTCCCAGAATTCCTAATGCACTCTGAAGTGAGAGCAATATACCTATTGCTGTGTTCCCAAAGGCCATTCTGTCATTCAACAATTTCTCCTTTAAGTTATATTAACAACCATGTCTCTGAGACAAAACATGTATTGAAGTTTATAGGATGAGGTACATGTGTGGAAGAATCACTGCAGTGCTAATTTTCCAATTTGTAGTGTACAACATAGCCAGAATCTGTTTCAAAACAAATATTTCATCATCATTAATAATTTTCACCTAAATGATTGAAGTTGTAAATGTGCATACACATGGCCATAGCTTCCAGTACATTTTGTAGATAAGTATCAAGAATAAGGGTGCTCAGGAGGAGTTCCAAGATGGCCGTGCCTATCATGCACTGTATCTTATCTACTGCACAGAGACAAGGGACCAAATTGGGAGCCCCAGACTGCAAGAACTGGAGAACACTAGGTGAGTGGAGTCCAAAACAGTGCAGACTACATGCGGTCTCGGCCCATAGAGGACCTGAACCAACTCTCCAGACTTTGGAATGGAACCCACCTGTGGACTGCAGTTGGCTTCTATAGCCCAGGCGCAGTGTGTGCAATGGTGGAACATCAGATCTCCTGGCCTGGGAACGTCTCAGGGAAACAAGTGAATAAATATTTAATAACAATAGGTATAAACATATCTGTCAAAAGTCTCACTCTTGTCATGAAGTCTTCAAAGACAAAGTTCAAAATGCACATACAATCAGTATTTCCTAACTAGTTTTCTGGATTTGTAGGTAATTGTTACAGTTTCTAATGACTATTTGTCTTAATAACTACATCACAAAGTGAGATCACATATATTACATCAATTTAAATCAAGTATGTTCAATGTATCTTTTAAAGGTTTTATTAAGAGGATTCCTAATGTTTAATTGAAACTTGCAAACATAAATGAAAATAATCACTATATTGTCCTGTCCATGTGACTCCTTTTTTAATTCGAATAGATGTTTGTGTTTACTAAGAAAAGGACACATCCTGGCATCATGTAAAATAGTGTTCTTTATACAATCTAAATAAACCAAAGCAGACATTGTCTAAGTTGTATTTGATAAGTGTAACATAGACACAAGATTTATTTTGTATGACACATATTTTTATGTCTCTGGCATGAAAATACGGTATCTCTCTAAAGAAAATTAAACAGTATTACTTTCATATGCCTTGTAGAAGGCTCATAATAAGTGATGACACATGAAATCTAGCATTTGAAATAATACAATGGAATAGAAATTAAGTTGGTAGTGGAGTGTGCAGAGCTCAGTTGAAAAATCACTTGTGTTTTAGGTTCAAGGTCCTATCTTAAATTCACAGCACAAATAAATAAACAGCTGATCAGTTTCATACAGTCATTAGAATATCGTTTACTTTATTTTGTGATTATAACATAATTGTACCATTCTCTCTTTCCTTTCTCTCATTCAAACTCTTCTATAACCCCTTTCTTTTAAATCCTTGGCCTCTTAAAAATATGTGTGTGTGTGTGTTTGTGTGTGTGTATTTTCATGGCTGAACATTTTTTTTTTTTTTTTGGTTTTTCGAGACAAGGTTTCTCTATGTAGCCTTGGCTTTCCTAGACTCGCTTTGTAGACCAGGCAGCATTTTAAACAGAAAACGACACGCAATAAAATTTTAGAGTTTTGCAGCCGAATCTGAACTATACAAAGTTTGCATGTAAAATCACAGACTATTTCAGAATAGATGGCAGAGAGATTTTAATAGCAAGAAGAACAAGAATTTTCTATGAGATTGTGTTTCAATGGAATGTTAGTGGCTGCATCCATAAAATGTAACCAATATTACTGTAAAAATAAGATGTATAGCAAGAACAGAAGACATGATAAAGTATACACTTTTGATATAAACACTGCAAAGGCAGACACATAAAATTTCTTGGGATAATTCCCCTGCCAGATTAGTGTACATAAGAGTTTCAGGCAAATTAGAAATTCTGTGTCAAAGAGAAGTAAAATGGAACTTATCTAAGACAGACCAATTGAAGATGTCTTCTGACTGCACAAGCACAATCAAGTGAGAGTGCACTTGAACTCAGTGTAAGTGTTCTCAAATACACAAAGAAACAAAAACTAAAACTAACACTTTTAACAATGGGATTTAATGCTTGTATTTGGGAACTCCCATGTTTAGTCACACACTCAGTAAAAAAAAAAGAACTTTCAATATCACTTAACAAGAAAACATGAGTAGGTATAATCTTATGCAGTGTGAAAGATAAAGAGAACATGTACATACTCTGAAAATAGTCCAGACTTGTGTACTTACAAGACCTATACTTTTGCTTGTTCTTCTTCATGTATGAAAAAAAAAATTCACCTGACTCTTTTGATATTCAGACTGTTGAGCTCAGAGAAAGGCCAGGCAGTTCTCCAAAAGGCAGTAATCACTGTGGAAAAGGGAAGGGGAAGCATCTCATAATAAATGTTCGTACCTCTGTGACATTCTTCATCTCACCTGCATTGCCAATGACAGCATGTGCTTTGGGAGCCAAGAACAGGTTTGAGACTATTATTTCTGTTGCTAATCACCAAATCAGCTTTGGTGATTCTTGTGAATCTCTAGGGGCACAAAGTTTTGGAGACACATTTATGATTTCATTATCATTCAAGGATGACAAAGAAGAAATTGCTGGGAATATCAGAATTACTTGTGTGAGGGTCATGCTAAACCATGGGTTTCACTAGACATCAGCGTTCCCTGGGTTCTCTTACATAAATTAACTTAAAATTTTTTATTTATTTATTTATCCAGATTACAACTAATTGTTCTCCCATCACTTGTGTCCTCCTCTTCCTCCCTCCCTCCCACCCACACCTTATTGCCCTCCCCTAGGTCCATGATCAAAGGAGATCTCCTTCCCCCACTTTATGGTCACAGGCTATCAAGTCTTATCTAGTTAGAGCAATTACAGACATGAAGTAGATAAAATTTGGAAAATGAAGAAGTCAAAGCATAACCATTGTTAGGTGATATGATAGTATATGTTAGTGACACTAAAAATTCTACCATGGTGCTCCTATAGCTGATAAACATCTCCAGCAAAAATGATTGGATATAAAATTAAATAAAAAAGTAGCCCTCCTGTATACAAATTAAAAACGACCTGAGAAAGAAACATGGGGAAAACACCTTTCACAATAGCCACAAAGAACACAACTGTATCCTTAGCAAAGCAAGTGAAACATGTATGACAATAACTTCATGTCTCTGGAAAGAAATTGAAGAAGACATCAGAAGACTGAAAGATCTCCTATGCCCATACATTACTAGGATTAACATAGTAAAAATGGCTATCTTATCAAAAGCAATCTATAGATTCAATGAAATTTCCATTAAAAGTCCAGAATAATTCTTTACAGATCTTGAAGGAACAAATCTTACTTCATGTAGAAAAATAACAACAGCAGCAGCAACAACAAAATCTTAGAATAGCTAAAACAGTCTTATACAATAAAATAACTTCAGAAAGTGTTTGTATTCCTGCTTTCAGTCTATACTACAGACCAACAGTAAGAAAAACTGCATGATACTATCATAGACACTGACTTGATGACAAGGACAATCAAACTGAAGACCCAGAAATAAATCTATACAGTTGATTTTTGACAAAAAACCAAAACTGTACAATGGGGAACTGACAACATATTCAACAAATGGTGCTAGCCATACTGGGTGTCTACATGCAAAACATGCAAACTGATCCATATTTACCACCCTGCACATAAAATTAGTCCAAGTGTATCAAGAACTTTAATATAAAACCAGAAACACTACATCTGTCAGAAGGCAAAGTGGGGAAGAGCTTTGGACTCCTTGGCACAGGAGATGACTTCCTGAACAGAACACCAAAAGCTCAGGCTCTAAAATAAACAGTTAATAAATAAGACCTCTTCAAATTGAAATGCTTCTGTAAGGCAAAGGATACTGTCAACATAAAGATAGGTCATCTTACAGATTGAGGAAATATTTTCACCAATTCTACGTCTGGCAAATGGCTACTATTCTAAATATATTAAGGAACTCAAGAAATTGAACACCAACAAACCAAATAACCCAGTTAAAATGGAGTACAGATCTAAACATAGAATTCTAAACAGAAGAATCTTGAATGACCTAGAAGTACATAAAGAAATGATCAATGTCCTTAGTCATCAGGGAAATGCAAATCAAAATCATTCTGAGCTTCCATCTTATACATGTTAGAATGACTAAGTTCTACATCTCAAGTGACAACACATGATGGCCAGTATGTGGCACAAGTGGAACACCCCTTCATTGCTGGTGAGAATGAAAACTTGTACAAACACTTTGCAAATTAATCTGAAAAATTCTCAGAGAACTGGGAATAGATCTACTACAAGAGACAGCTATACCACTTCTGAATATATACCCAAAGATGTTTTAGCACACCAATAGGACACTTACTCAAATATGCTCTTTACAGCTTTCTTCATAATAACTAGAAACTGGTAATCTAGATGTCCCTGCACCAAAGAATGGACCAAGAAACTGGTACATTTACACAGTGGAATGCTATTCTGCTATTAAAATCAAGGACATCATACAATTTGCAGGCAAATGGTTAGAGCTAGAAAATATTACCTTGAGTGAGGTAACAAAGACCCAAAAAAGCCATGCATCATATATGCTCACTTATAAGTGTTTGTGGCCACAAAGTACAGTATAACCATGCTATACTCCACAGATCCAAAGAAGCCAAGTAGGGGCAAAGGGAGGAGATTTGACTATTACTCTGAATAGCAAATAAAAGAGACATCTGAAGTAGATGGAGGGAGAAAACTGGGTGAATATCATGTGGGAGGCTAACAGAGGTGAGGATCAGGTGTAGAAAGAGCAGAGTGGTGGGGGACAGGGAGAGAGAGAATGAAATACATAGTGGAGCCATCTCTGGTACAACAGAGGCTCTTGGGAGTTGATAGGAGTGGCCAGAACTGAGATTTTTAGCAGAAGGGTTTAAATACACCAAAGCTGCCACCTCCTGTAGTCATGTAAGATTCCCAGTGGAAGGAGGTGATTCCAACCCACCCGTAAAAACTTCAAATCAAGATTTGTCTTGCTATACAAAGTGAAGGGATTTAGATGAAACGGAGGTTAGGGAATGATAAAACAATGACTGCCTCAAATTGAGAAATACCTAACTAGTTTTACTAATAAGTTATACTTAAATAAAGGAACCTAGCTTAAGAATCTTCTGAGAGATTTCATTCAGAAGCTGATGGAAACTGGTGAAGAAACCCACAGCTATTAAGTATCCCAAGATCTGGGAGTTTTGTGAAAAAGTTGGAGGGATCCAGGAAGATCAAGACCACCATAAGAAGATATACAGAGTATACTGTCATGGGCTCATTGAGGCACACAGTTATTGTACAACCAACCAAAGACCATGCATGGGTTGTACTCCTACACTATGTAGCAAATGGGCAGCTTGGTCAATATGTGGGTCTTCTAAAAATCTAATTCTGGCTGTCCCTGATTCTGTGGCCTTCCTATGGATTCATTTCTTCTAGCTGGTTTGCATCATCAGGTCTCAGTAGAAGAGGCTGCACTTAGTCTTTCTGTGACTTGAGGTGTCAGTTTGGGTTGGTATGCCTTGGGGTCCTCACCTTCTGGGAAGAAGATGGGTAATAGGAGGTGGTATGACTAGGAGAAGAAGGCTGGGATCAGGCTCTAAAAACATTTAAGTAAATAACATAGTAAGGCTCAGGGATTTTTCCACCTTCTTCCAAGCTTCTTGTCCTACATGGGTGACAAATAGTAGGCCAGCAGAGACAGTGAACCAAGTTGAGGTGAGTTGGGCACAGGAACAATGTCCCATTGTCCTCCACCTGAAGGAGACCTGTGGGCCTCTGGAGCAGCTCTCTGCTAAGAGATCTTTCTTCCTGCTCTCCATCTGCCTGGATTTCATGGGTAAAAATCAATAAGTCCAGCAGAGACAGTGAACCCTGTAGAGCTAAGCTAGTCATGGGCTGAAATTCCTATTTTCCTCCACCTCAAAGAGGCCTGTGGGACTAGAGGAGCAGGTCTCTGCTCAGAGATCTTCTTACATTCTCTTACATAGATTCATGGGCTATTCGGGTCACTAAAAGTGACCAAACAGTAATAGTGAACTCAGCAGAGTTGAATATTCTGTATAACCCAAGACCTGCTGTCTATACCTATCCCCAAACTCCCTTAAAATAAGAGACCACCAAACCTGCTAAAACCAGAGGTGTCATAATGGGAAAAGGTAAATGTAGAAACATAAGCAATAATTCCAGGGCCATTTGAAATCACCGGAAACCAACAGTCCTACCACAGAAAGCCATGGAGATACTATCACAACTAGCCCAGTCATTAGAGAAAGATTTCACATATAAGGTTATGCAAAAGATAGAGGCTTTAAAGGAGGAAAATAAATTCTTTAATCTAGAACAGGAATATAGAAAGAAAGAAAGAGGTGAAAGAATTTAACAAATTGCTTGAAGAAATTAGTGAAAGGCAGTAAATTGCAATCCAGCAGGAGAAGGAAATAAATAAAAGGCTTGAAGAGCAAAAAAATGTAGATAGAAGCAATGAAGAAAACACAATCTGAGACAATCCTGAAAGTTGAAAATATAAGGAAGAGAATAGGAACTGCAGAATAAGAATTACCAACTGAAAACAAGAGATGGAAGAGAGAATCTCAGGTTGAAGGTATAACTGAAGAAATAAATACGATGGAGAAAGAAAATGTTAAATATAAAAGGTTCCTGACACAAAACATCCAAGAAATGTAGGAAACTGAGAATAGACCAAACCTAAGAATAATAGGACTAGAAGAAGAAGAAAACTCCCAGCTCCATGGCCCAGAAAATATTTTTTAAGAATCATAGAAGAGAACTTGCCTAACCTAAAGGAAGACATTCCCATAAATATACAAGATGCCTACAGAATTCCAAATAGATTACACCAGAAAATAAATTACTCTCAACACATAATAATCAAAACACTAAATGCTCAGAACAAAGAGAGAATATTAAAAGCTACAAAAAAGGACAAGTCACATAAAAAGTCAAACCTATCAGAAGGGGCTGAACAGATGTCATACAGACACTAAGAGACCACATATGCCAACCAAGACTATTATACCTAGCAAAACATTCAATCAACATAGATGGAGAAAACAAGATGTTCCATGACAAAACCAAGTTTAAACAGCACTTAGCCACAAATCCAGCCCATCACCTTGTCTATCAGGTCAATGTCTGCCATTCGGTATAAGCACAAAGAGAAAGTCCAACCCATCTACAGAACTTATGTTTCTCACAGCAGATCCCCTGAGTCCAGAGCTATCTTGAGCATCCTGTTTACCTTTCTGGCTTTTATACCCTCTCTGAGATCTCACATGGTTTCAATGCTTCCTTGTATAATCATAATAGGTGACTGGTAAATATTACAATCATAATAGCTTTGTTTTCATACTTTTATCCTTTTTGAACTTTGAGTTAATCCTGTACCCTCTTACAACTATTTTCTCTGAATGAAGGATACAAAAAATCCCTAGTTATTATGAGTACATAAATTGCACAATTTTGCAGATTACATCTTTTAAAACCAAGTAAAACAGACAACACATCTCTCTTTGGATAATACAGCTATTTTTACAAAGTAAAACCTAGGGACTGTTCAAGTTTCTTTAACTGGTGTAATATGCATCTAAATCTAGATAATGTTTGAGACATAGGCATTTTGATACTTTTTCCAAGATATATATTATTTTATTAATTTGTTCTTGTTACATCTCAATGGTTATCCCAGCCCTTGTATCCTCCCATTTTTCCCTCCCTCCCATTTTCCCCTTATTCCCCTCCCCATGGCAGTTCCTGAGGGGGATTTTCTCCCCCTGTATATGCTCATAGGGTATCCAGTCTCTTCTTGGTAACCTGCTGTCCTTCTTCTGAGTGCCACCAGGTTTCCCCCTCCAGGGAAAATGGTCAAATATGAGGCACCGGAGTACGTGAGAAAGTCATATCCAACTCTGCACTTTACTGTGGAGAATGCTCTGACCATTGGCTAGATCTGGGTAGGGGTGTAAAGTTTACAGCACCTTGGCTGGTGCCTTAGTTTGAGCGGGACCCCTGGGCCCAAATCTGCCTATCATAATGTTCTACTTGTAGGTTTCTAGGACCCTCTGGATCCTTCTACTTTGCCATTCTCCCATGCTTCTCTCATCTAGAGTCACATTAGGATGTCCTTGCCACTGTCCCAGTTTCCTGGTAATTGAAGGCTTTCATGTGACATGCCCCTTGGGCTAGTATGCAGATATAAGTGAGTATATACCATTTGAGTCTTTCTGCTTCTGGGTTAACTCACTCATTATGATCATTTCTAGCTCAATCCATTTATCCACAAATTACGGGAATTTCTTGTTTTTAATAGCTGAGTAGTATTCCATAGTGTATATGTACCACAGTTTCTTTATCCATTCTTCTACTGATGGACACTTAGGCTATTTCCATGTTCTGGCTATTATGAATAAGGCTGCTACCAACATGGTTGAGCAAATTTTCTTGTTGTGTGCTGGAGCATCTTCTGGGTATATTCCAAGGAGTGGAATAGCTGGGTCTTGAGGAAGCCCTATTCCCATTTTTCTGAGATAGCACCAGATAGATTTCCAAAGTGGCTGTACTAGTTTGCATTCCCACCAGCAATGAAGGAGTGTTCCTCTCTCCCCACATCCTTGCCAGCATGTGGTGTCACTTGAATTTTTGATCTTAGCCATTCTGATAGGTGTAAGATGGAATCTCAGAGTTGTTTTGATTTGCATTTCCCTGATGATTAAGGAGGTTGAGCATTTCTTTAAGTGTTTCTCAGCCATTTGATATTCCTCTGTTGAGAATTCTGTTTAGTTCCAAGCCCCATTTCTCAATTGGGTTATTTGGTTTGGTGGTGTTTAATTTCTTGAGTTTTTTATGTATTTTGGATATTAGACCTTTGTCAGATGTAGGGTTGGTGAAGAGCTTTTCCCAGTCTGTAGGCTGTCGCTTTGTTCTCTTGACAGTGTCTCCTGCCTTACAGAAGCTTCTCAGCCTCACGAGGTCCCATTTATTAATTGTTGACATTAATGCCTGGGCCATTGGTGTTCTGTTCAGGAATTTGTCTCCTGTGCCAATATGTTCCAGGCTCTTCCCCACTTTTTCTTCTAAGTGACTTAGTGTCTCTAGTTTTATGTTGAGGTCTTTAATCCACTTGGATTTGAGTTTTGTGCAAGGTGACAAATATGGGTCCAGTTGCATTTTTTTACACATAGACATCCAGTTAGACCAATACCATTTGTTGAAGATGCTATCCTTTTTCCATTGATTGGAGTTGGCTTCTTTGTCGAAAATCAAGTGACCATTTGATTTTGTGTGTGGATTCATATCTGGGTCTTCAATTCATTTGATACTTTAATTAGTATCCTCCACAGCCTTTCTGTATCATGGACTATCTTTGAAGAATAAGTGGTTAATATTTTATCAACAATGAAGCCACGCTTTTGGCATCAGGTAGAGTGATATACAGTATTCTGGCTGCAGAAATAACATTTCATAAATGACAGAAGGAATTTACCATCCATAGGCCAAAGATTCTGTAACTTCATCTGTTGGTGAATTAAAAAAAGTTCCACTAGAGAAAGCCTTGAGAACCTCATAGCTACTCTACCATACCACTGCCCAAATTTCAGCATCGCCCATAAGCTTCTAATAACTACTTGCCTGCTGCTATTCCAAAGAAACCAGCCTCAGTTTTCTCTGAATCTGGCAACCAATATACACAACCAGGCCTGTCAGTAGAAATAGTACCCCTAATAGGAATGTGCCAATGCCGCTCCTGTCCAGCAGGAAAGACACCAACACTGGGAATTCTTGCAGTAGTTTTTATTCAGGATCCTGGAGTGACCCCGGGAAAAGCTCCCACAGAACCTTTTATAGTGTGCCTGTCCTATCAGAAACTGCCACGTCGCCACTCCTGGTTGGTGCATTCGGATCACACCACCTCACTCCATGCCTTGTCAGATCACACCACCTGACGCTATGGCTTGTTTGAATCACGCCACCTCACGCCATGCCTTCAGGCATGCGCATAAGGGGCTTGCTCACTGCGCATGCACATGGGGATTACTCACTGCACATGCGCAAAAAGGGACGCACTGCGCATGTGCAAAGGTTTACTCACTGTGCATGTGCAAAGGCTTTCTCACTGCGCATGCGCAAAAGGGGGCGCATTGCGCTGGTGAAGCAGCAGGGGGCGCTGCTATCTGTGGCTCTCCACAGTTCCCCCTTATTCATTAAATTTTGAGCAAGTGGCACAGAGAATGCCTGGTAGGTTGTCCCCCCTGCACTGGAGAAATAGGCTGACAAGATGGTTGACCATTGGCCTTATAGCCCGTCCCCAACTTCTTCTTCTTCTCCTCCCTCGCTTTATTAGAAAAGGAGGTAGATGGATCCATCATATATAGGTGAGCTTGGGTCCCCGAAGGGAGCGGGCATTAACCAGAGGGGGGAAGCATTGACCTGATCCTCCTGGGGCCACATTGGCCTGTCAAGATGTCTTTTTGAGGAGGAGAGGGGGGTCTTGATCTGCTGTCTGTGGGCATCCCCAACATACATCGAACAAGACAGTTTCCGACATCAACCTCTATGCAATCAGGTTTACTTCTCGGGGGACTCAGAGTCGGACAATTGGGTCCTCCCCCTGCGGTACCTCGTCCTACACCCCTTGCAGGTGCCCATGCCTTACGGCAGGCAATATCTGAGTATATGCCATTCTCACCATGCCAAGGAAGGGGAAACGGAAGCACATTAGTGTCATGGCCTTGGTCAGCCAAGTGCATGGGGGATCTATACCCATCATTGACTACTTCTCTATCATGCCAAGCCACATTTGAGGAGATTGCCCAGCCTCCAGTGCAGCAAATGCTTGCGTCATAGAGGCCTGCATGCAATGTTGGCAGGCGTGCATCCTGCATATGCACCAGAGTGCTAGGCAACTGAAAAGGACCAGATACACTGTTAAAGCTCTTATTCCCGCCCATTCCTGCCAATGAGAGAAGGCGTTCTGGAACCACTGCGACAGCCCAGAGACCATGGAGATGTCAGTTCGTGTAGAATTGATGTGCACCATGGAGAGACGCAGTTCCTGCAGGGGACTATCCAGGCTTCTGCTCTAGTTACCTGCAAGATACTGGGAGAGACTGCTAGACAAGTTAATAATCTGAAAACATAAGCTTCCTTTAAGGGGAAAGCTCATAGTTTCTGTATCAGGTGAAATCTTTTTTGTTAACGAAACATTGGTGGTGAAGATTCTTGGGAAAATTGCGGTTGTATGTTTTGGAAAACCTGACAAGATTCTCCACCTGTACTCAGGCTGTGTCATGGAGCCCGGAATGTTTCCCACCATTATCATCCAGATTCCCATCTATGGGGTCAGGCTCTGCCAGAGGCTTTGGAACATCATCATTTTTTCTTTTTGTAAGTCGAGTTAATTTTTCAGGCACCCACACTGGTTGGTCTGCATCCTGTGGAAATACACAAACAGATCCTCTCGACCAGACCAATACTGGGTTTGGACCCTTCCACTGCCCTGTAAGGACATCCTTCCACATGACTGTGCCTTTATAAGTAGAGTCTCGGCTCTCATGACGCTCGGCGGCCGTCATGCCGGACTTATCTAATTGAAAAAAATTTATAGTTAACATAGCCAAAGTAAGGCACTCTCTAGGTGTTCTTTTATACCCTATTCCCCTTTTTTGTTTTTGAAGGCATTCCT
Source organism: Acomys minous (assembly GCF_964271855.1). NCBI lineage: Eukaryota > Metazoa > Chordata > Mammalia > Rodentia > Muridae > Acomys > Acomys minous. The sequence goes on from NC_140484.1 coordinate 82,770,254, forward strand.
TAAGGGTGCGATGTGCTCTTTCAATGATGCCTTGTCCCTGAGGATTATAAGGGAGGCCATGAAGTAATGTAACACCCATCTGTGCACAGAAAGAGGTAAAAGCAGCAGATGTATAAGCTGGACCATTATCAGTTTTATAAGTTTTTGGCATGCCCCAGGCACTCCATGCCACAAAGCAATGATCAATAACATGATGGGATTTTTCTCCTGTATGTGGGGATGCAAATATAATACCTGAGGCAGTGTCAATCGAAACATGCACATATTTTAGCTTCCCAAATTCTGGTATATGAGTGACATCCATCTGCCAGATATGCAAGGGACATAGGCCTCGAGGATTTACCCCCAGGGGTAGTTGAGGCCTAAAAGGAGCACATGCTTGACATTCTTTCACCACAATTCGTGCCTCCTCTCATGTAATGGCAAAGCCGGAAGCTAAAGTTTTCGCATTAACATGGAAATAAGAATGGAATTGATGAGCTCGATCCAGATTAGTCAAAGCAGTTAGGATTAAATGGGCCCTGTGGCTTTATCTACTATATCATTACCTTCTGATAAAGGCCCTGGGAGCCCGGTATGTGCTCGAATATGTTGAATAAAGAAAGGTTGAGTTCCAAATGAGGGTTTGTAATTGGGATATCAATTCTCCAATCACACTTTTCATATTAATTTTCCCTGTTATCTCTAACTCTTTGACTATATTAACCACGTACTTGGAGTCAGAGAGAAGATTAAAAGATTGTGGGAATTCTTGAAAAACAGTGATGACAATTTGTAATTCAATTATTTGAGGTGAAGCAGAGGCAAATTTCTTTATTACCGGCTGGCCTCCATCAACTGAATATGCTCCATGCCCTGTTTTAGATCCATCAGTAAAAATAGTGAGGCAATTTTTTAATGGTTGCTTAGATGTGACCACAGGAAAAATAACAGGATGCTCTGAGACAAACTGGAGAATGGGATCTTTGGGGTAGTGATTATCAATATCACTAGTATAACTACAGCGAAGTATTGCCCAATTATCCAGAGTATGAGAAAGTACTTCAAATTGTTGAGCTGTATAAGGTATAATAAGCTTCTCAGGCCATTGTCCAAAATATTGAAGGCTTTGATGTAAACCTACAAAGGCCAATTGTGCTACTGCATCAGGATAATGACTGAGTGTTTTTCCTGGGGAAATCTTTGGATGAATCCATAATAAAGGTGCCAATTGCCATAACACACCCGTAGGTTGTCTATATGAGGGCAAGGTTAATAATTGGAATGCTATATTGGGATTCCATCTAGTAAGACTTGCAGTAATTAATCCATCCTCAACAAGGGATAAGGCCGCTCTTGCCTCAGTGGTAAGAATTCTAGGGGAAGTTAAGGCAGGATTCCCAGGCAAAATATCATACAGTGGTTGTAATTGGGAATTAGTGAGTTTTAAATAGGGTCGCAGCCATTGTATATCCCCCAGCAATTTCTGGAAATCATTAAGTGTTTTCAAACTATCAGTTCTTAATGTAATTTTTTGTGGGGTAACTCTATCTTGACATATTCTTGTTCCTAGATAATCAATAATTGTAGCCTTCTGCACTTTCTTTGGAGCAATGAACAATCCTTTTACCTTTAAGCTCAGGACTAGCCGGGTGTAAGCTTGAACTAAAACCTCCTCAATCTTTGCACAAATCAAAATATCATCCATGTAATGAAAGCACTTAAGTTGAGGAAATTCTTTCCTAAATCCCTGAATGGCATCAGCGACATATAACTGACACATCGTAGGACTATTAGCCATACCTTGTGGTAACACTACCCATTCAAATCTCTGATCAGGCTCTGTATGATTTATCGAGGGTACTGTGAAAGCAAATCTCATTGTGTCTTTTGGAGACAGAGGAATGGAGAAGAAGCAATTCTTGATGTCTACCACAATAATATGCCAATTTTCATGTAAAGTGGAAGGCAACGGGAGGCCTCTTTGGACTGGCCCCATTGGCATCATCTGGTTATTAATAGCTCGCAAGTCATGTAATAACCTCCATTTGCCTGATTTCTTTTTTATAACAAAGATGGGTGTATTCCATGGTGAAACTGAGGCCTGTAAATGACCTAGTTCCAGCTGTTCCTTAACTAACTCACGAATGGCTTGCAATTTTACTGAGGGCAGGGGCCACTGGGGAACCCATACAGGTTTCTCAGTTTTCCATGTAATGGGAATTGTATCCTCAGTGGCCCCTAGGAAAAACCCAGACCCTTATGGTCAAGCTTTGGAATGCCGGCAACAGGATCCGGACATCCCCGCAAATTTTTTCCAACTCCTTTTCCTCCAATATATCCCATATTATTCCTCATCTCCTGAGACTGTCTGCTGTAGGACTCCTGATTAGTGATCTTATATCCCATTGCATTCAATAAATCTCTTCCCCACAAGGTTATGGGGACTTCTAATACATAGGGTTGGAAAACTCCTCCATGTCCCTCTTCATCTTTCCAATTTAGCATTCTGGCACTAATATTTGGGGTTTTCTCAAACCCCAGCCCTCTGAGTAAGTGACTAGAGGTTTGAACAGGCCATCCAGGGGACCAATCACCTTTTGCAATTATGCTAATATCAGCTCCAGAATCCATAAGACCAGTGATTGCTTTTCCTTCTATTAAAAGTTTTAGAGTGGGGCGATTTTGTAAATTCATAGCCATGTAAACCGAAGCTCCTGAGGATCCAAACACCTTCTCTCCACGTGTTTGATCTTTTGCCGGGAATAAATTATGACAGCTAAGAAGAATGAGCAGCTGTGCTAGACGGTCACCGGGCAAAATTTCGCTCACCCCACGCGGAGATGAGATCATAATTTTTACAGTGCCTGTATAATCTGAATCAATTACACCAGGATGAATAATAAGGCCCTGCAATGTAGTAGAACTACAGCCAATTAGTAGTCCCACTGTGTCCTTTGGTAGAGGGCCAGTGAAATCAGTGGCTACCAACTGAGGCCCCATTTGTGGGGTCAGTACGAGTCTGGTGGTGGAACAGAGGTCAAGGCCTGCGATCCCTCTAGTAGCTGTCCGGGGCGTTGCCATTCTATGGGAGAACGCAGACTCAGCCACTGTTCCAGAGCCCTGGTCTCCTCCATTGCCCCATATATTTGAGAGCCCTGAGGACGAGGGCCTCGTGTCCCGTTTTTTGGCCGTGCTCCCCTAAATCCTGCCGCTAGTGGTTGACCATTAATGTCTTTTAATGACCGACATTCACTAGCCCAATGATTTCCTTTCCTGCATTTGGGACAGAGGCCAGGTGTACGTGGAGGAGGATTTTGACTAGTCTGATTAATCCCTCTGGGACACTGGTGTCTGAAATGTCCTTCTTTGCTGCACTTGAAGCAATTTTGAGGACCAGTAATCCCCTTTCTATTCCTTCCCTGGGCTGCCTGCATCACGGCTGCAGCCAATCCTGTATTTGATAATGGTCCTCCTATCTCTCTGCAGATCTTTAACCACACATCTAAAGATTTATGTTTGTATGGATTTTAGCTTGTCTACACTCCTTGGTACATTGCTCAAAAATAAGTTGTTTTATGAAAGGCATTGCAGTATCTGGGTCGCCGAAGATCTTTCCAGCGGCATCAACTAATCTGGCCACAAAGTCAGCAAATATTTCATTGCTTCCTTGAATAATTTTTGTGAGATTTCCAGATACTTCCCCTCGTTTAGGAAGGGTTTTCCATGCCCTTGTGCCAATAAAATTAATTTGCTCAAAAACTTGCGCCGGATAGCCTGTCTGTTGGTTAGCAAAACGTCCCTGCCCCATAAGCATATCCTGGTCCCATGCCGGTTGTCCGTTAGCTGCATTGGCAGTTGCCTGCTCAGCTGAGAACTCAATGTAATAAGCTTTCCAATCTAAATAGGTGCCAGGTGAAAGGCAGGCTCGTGCTAAATTTTGCCAATCTGAGGGTGTCATGCAATACCTCCCTAGGGATTCCAACTGCGCCATAACAAAGGCTGCAGTCGTGCCATAAGCACGAACAGACTCAGCCAGTCTTTGGACAATTTTAAAATCCAAGGGTTCATGATAACGATTCCCTTGTGCATTCTGAAAGACGGGGTAACAATGAGGGGCATTTTGCAAATGAAATTGCCTCCATACCTCAGGACAGGCAGACCTACCTCCCCCTGGTATTTGGGGCGGCGGGGGGGTCTTATTCCGCCTGGAGATTTAGGTGATTCTAGTTCAGGAGCTGACAGCTGCGTAATCTTGGTCTCCTTCTTTTTTTGTATAATAATGCTACCTAGCTGTTCAGCCAACTCCTCTAATTCTTCGTCCTCGGGGCCAGAATTGTCCCCTTAAAACTGTTCCTCTTTCACTTTCCCCAAAATATAATTCCCCATTTTGTCCGAGTCCTGGAACTTTATTGTCTCAAAGCCTGAGAACTTAACAGTTATGTCCCACCTCCCAGGAACTTAATTCCCCATTTTGTCCGAGCCCCGGGAACTTTATTGTCTCAAAACCTGAGAACTTAACAATTATGTCCCATTGACCGGGAACTTACCAGCTAGCTGCCCTGGCAGCTGCAAGTTCTGAGATTCCCCGTATGGGCCACCAAAATGCCGATGCCGCTCCTGTCCAGCAGGAAAGACACCAACACTGGGAATTCTTCTTGCAGCAGTTTTTATTCCAAAGAAACCAGCCTCAGTTTTCTCTGAATCTGGCAACCAATATACACAACCAGGCCTGTCAGTAGAAATAGTACCCCTAATAGGAATGTGCCGATGCCGCTCCTGTCCAGCAGGAAAGACACCAACACCGGGAATTCTTGCAGTAGTTTTTATTCAGGATCCTGGAGTGACCCCGGGAAAAGCTCCCACAGAACCTTTTATAGTGTGCCTGTCCTATCAGAAACTGCCACGTCGCCACTCCTGGTTGGTGCATTCGGATCACACCACCTCACTCCATGCCTTGTCAGATCACACCACCTGACGCTATGGCTTGTTTGAATCACGCCACCTCACGCCATGCCTTCAGGCATGCGCATAAGGGGCTTGCTCACTGCGCATGCACATAGGGATTACTCACTGCACATGCACAAAAGGGGACGCACTGCGCATGCGCAAAAGGGTTACTCACTGCGCATGCGCAAAAGGCTTTCTCACTGCGCATGCGCAAAGGTTTACTCACTGCTCATGCACAAAAAGCTTTCTCACTGCAGATGCGCAAAAGGGGGCGCATTGCGCCGGTGAAGCAGCACGGGGCGCTGCTGTCTGTGGCTCTCCACAGGAATGCACTAAAAACATGTGCTGAGAATAGATGAGTGCAAGTATGTCATTACCCTCTTATAGATATGCAACAATCTATCCAGCACTTTTTTTCAGGCTAGCCAGAAATGCATTTGTCCTATATTACTCTTCCACAAATGTTCTTATGCTATATTCTATAAGAGTTTCTGCCTTCTTGTGCTCTTTATTATGGGCATAAAAGGCTGAAGTTGTTGCATAAAAAGCAAAGAAATTCCTGGAGCTTCTGTCACTAGGACAGATTCCCAGCAGTGTCAGAGACAATTGCAGCAGCAGTGTGAATATCTCTAAAGAGATGCATAGAGTGGCCATGGACACTAAATACTTGAGTCCTTGGAAGGTAAGAGATCACAATGAGGTTTGACAAGTATTAAGAGTCAAGCGTCTTTGTTCTGTATGTTTAGTGTTTTGATTATTATGTGGTAGGAGGATTTTCTTGTCTTTGACAACACAGATAAACTCCTGGCAACACCCAGGCTCCCTCAAAGAAGATGTTGAGCGTCAATGAACCTCCTTAGGAGATGGCTTTAAATGTAACACACCAGCCACAGGACAAAATGCCCTCATTTTAAACACAGAATTATGCCTTAAAATGCACAAGCTTGGATGCAGGCAGAGTTCACAGTTAAACTCTGCCAAGCCAGTGGTAAGCAAGTCTTCAATAGTTCCTACCTGAGGAATATGCCTGTTAGATATACTGGGCCGGAAGGCTGAAGATGATGCTCAACATTATAGGTTGTAGAGACTCTTGAGTGATTGTTTAGGCAGCAAACTCTCTTTCTGTCACTTTTTAATTTTGGAAGCAACCTGTACTTCTAGTTCACTCAGGTAATCAAGTTTTATTCCCTCTCAAGTCTCTGATGGGGTTGAAGATCAGATAGTTTAGTCTTACAAATAATCTTAGTTGTTGGGGGTTTTGGGGTCTAGATAGATGTTTTAAATTGATAGAGATGAGATATTATAGATATTTATTTTCACTCAGAATTTTAGACTCACCAAGATAAGAATGATGTTTTCTTCAAGTTTGCCAAATACAAATAGCCAAATCACTATGAATACAACATTTACATAAGTCCTGATTGTTTCATGGTTCTTCTTGCTAAATGTAGTTTATTTTACTTTATATTTAATGATATCAGTGTACATGTAAAAATAAATATAATAAAAAAGAAAAAAGTGTGATTGAAGAAAAAAAGAGTTAAGGGTCCAGTCTACAAGGACTCACCACAGTGACTCACTTCTTGTAAGGTCCTACTTTCCGATATTTCCTTACATTCTAATCTACTGCTACTCAAATATTTGTCTGTTGGAAAAATTTCAAATTCACTCTGTTTCAGGCAAACAATTAGGTCTTAGGTGGAGATGATGTCTATGCAGGGGAAGTGAAAAGAACAACAAAAGAGGTAAGCATTGTAGGACAGAGAGATATGGAATGCCAGAAGAAAATCAAAGATGTTACTAGCCATAGCTGGGTCATTGTCCACTGCTTTCATGGTGGATTTCAAAATACGTGGGAAGTGAGTACTTTTCTCTTGAGGCTGTTGAGCATAGATAATAGAGAAATGATGAGAGATGATGGAGCTTTCAGAAACGACTGAGACTGAGAAGGTCCAGGTCTAGTGTTCTTTGAATGAATAAAGTATATGCATCAGAATTATTGGAGAGTTGAGTGTATTTATGTTAATGAAATGATTGTTAGTACTTTTTATTATAGTGTTGTTGGTGGTAACGTGTTTGTGTGCCTGTTTATACATTCTATTACCTTGTGTCTTCTTATTGGAGAGTTGAGTACATTTATGTTGCGAGATGTTAATGAAATGATTGTTAGTACTTTTATTTATAGTGTTGTTGGTGGTAACGTGTTTGTGTGCTTGTCTTCTTTTGGCTTTGCTGTAAGAAGTTATTTATATCCTGAATTTTCTTGAGTGTAGTTAACATTGTTGGGTTGAACATTTTTCTTCTAGTATCTCATGGTGGACTGTATTTAGGCATACATATTGTTACGTTGGTTTGTCATGAGATATCCTGTTTTCTCCATCTATGGTGATTTAAAGGTTTGTTGAGTATAGTAGTCTGAGCTGAAATCTGTTATCCCTTATGGTCTACAAGATATCTGCCCAGGCTCTTCTGAATTGTAGAGTCTCTGATGAGAAGTCAAGTGTGATTGTGATAGCCTTTATATGTTACTTGGACTTTTCAGCTTTCAGCTTTTAATATTTTTCTTTGTTTTGTCCATTTCGTGTTTGGATTATTATGTGAAGGGAGAAATTTTTTGTGATTGAATCTATCTTGTGTCCTGCAACCCTCTTTTATATTTAAAGGCATCTCTTTCTTTAGGTTGGAGAAATTTTATTTTATAATTCTGTCGACAATATTTTCTGAAATACTTGTAAACTGAATCTAAGAACACATCAAAAATATCATTCACCATGACAAAGTAGGTTTCGTTCCAGGCATGGATGGATGGTTCAATATATGGAAATACATCTATGTAATCTATTACATAAACAAACTGAAATAAAAGTATTACATCATCATCTATTTAGATGCTGCAACACCCATTAATGTTAAAAGTTTTGGAGAGATCAGGGATACAAGGCATGCACTTAAATATAATAAAGGCAATATACAGCAAGCCTATAGTCACCATCAAATTTAATAGAGAGAAACTTAAATCAGTTCCACTGAAGTCAGGGACATGACAAGGCAGTTCACTCTGGGTCTCTACAACATAGTATTTGAAGACAACTAAAGGAGATCAAAGAGATGCAAATTGGAAAGGAAGAAGTCAAAATATAACTACTTGCAGATGATATGATAGCATACATAAGTAACCCCAAGAACTCTACCAAGGAACTCCTACACCTGATAAACACCTTCAGTAAAGTGGCTGGATACAAAATTAATAATAATAAAAAAAAGAAAGCCTCACAGCCTTCTTTACACAAAAGTCAAACAGGCTGAGAAAGAAAATATGGAAAAAACATGCTTCACAAAATAAAAACATATCTTGGTGTATCTATAACCAAGAAAGTGAAACTGTGTATGGAAAATAATTCAAGTCTCTGAAGAAATAAATTAAATAAGATATAAGAAGATGGAAATATCTCCCATGCTCATGTGATTTGTAGGATTAACATAGTAAAAATGACTGTCTTATCAAAAGCAATATACTGAATCAATGCAATTTCCATTAAAATGTCGACACAATTCTTTACAGACATTGAAAAAAAACAATTCTCAACTTCATTTGGAAAACAATGAGAAACCCTAAGTAGCTAAGGCAATCCTGTACAATAAAAAATCCACTTGAAATATCCCCATCCCTGATTTCAAGATGATTTTATGTTCAGTATGTGAGAATGAATGGATTCATGCTTCTTGTGATTTCTCTTGGGAACATTTTTCCTTCTATTGGATTACTTTGTCAAATTTTAATGTGATGGTGTTTGTTTTGTTTATTTCGTTTTTATTTAGTTATATTTTGTTCTTATCTCCTAGAAGCCTGTTGTTTACTAATAAGGAAACAGAAAATAAATATATCCAGATATAAAGGGAGTGAGTGAAGGCCTGGAAGAAGTAGGGAGAAGGGAATTGTAATGAGGATACAGTATAAAAGAAAATAATTCATTTTCAGTAAAGATATATTTTAAAAGCAAGCAAGACATGATAAAAGCAAAATCAACATTCTTTTGTTTTAAAATTAAAAATTGAAAATGTCATACTTACATTTTTATCATTATTTAACATTCTTCCTTTAAGTCATCTCACATCCACCCCACCTTCCTAATATTTAGTACAATTTGTATTGCTCAAATATTCCTGAGTGGAAAACTAGCCTTTCTGTATGTTAAACATGGCAGAAATGTAGTCACACAGTTAAAACAAACTGACCCTTTACCATTTCCAGAAGTTTTCAAATGTTTATAGTACTTTATGTAGTGGTGGGACATTATGGCTGTCTCATTCCTCCTTCCTCAATGCTGGAATATTGATTGGCTTAAACTTGCACAGGTCATGCAACCTTGTAAACCATAATTGTGAACTTATATATGCAGCTTCAAAACTTTGTCATAAATCTTAGAGAAATCAATCAGGTACTGTCATTAAATCTTTCTATTGTCCAGCTCATATTATTGGAAGATCCTCTGAATTCTATAGGAGGGAAGTAATATCAAATAGCTGTGTGTTCTCTGAACTACAATGATAACAGGCCTGACAAGGTAGGCTCACTTTTGCAACACAGGCACAAATATGCTAAAAGTAACTAATCAAATTTGTGGATTAAGGCTCACTCAATGAGATGCGGTCAATAACTATCACTGTTATTGTTGTGAGATCCTGTGTCTAGACAGATTAAGCATATAAGTGAACATATCCTACTCTTATTCTTTGACATTAATACAATGTTAAAACATTATCTCCCATAAATTATAATTTGATTGTTTGAAAGACAAGAATGACTAAAGCTTGAGATAATGTGTATAAAAGCTATAATTTGTATGCCTGTGATAAGATTAGAGTGTTTTTTTTTCCTCCTTATCTGGTAAAAGCTGAATCTGGAGACCATGGTGTCATGATTCATGAAAAAGACCTAATGGAAAAACACATAAAAATCATGACTGTGATTTTTCTTAGTTAGCAGCTGGCCATATGTGAAAGAGACATAGATTCCTTGTAAGGTGGATGAGAGGAAATAAAACAACTATCAAATTGGACCCCAGGACATGATGATCTGTGTGGCTTTATTCTGTAGGGATTGTCTGGGATGAACATGTGAATGTGCTGAACTTCTGCTTGTGTCTATATAAAATAACAATCATGTAGCTGCTGAAATAGCCAATGGGCACAGCAAACAAGAATTCAAGAACCAACATTACTGCTGTATACAGTAATTCTACAATTTCATCCTAAACTACAGAGGAGCAGAATTCAAAATCTCTTTTACATGTCATATTTTTGTTAATCTGTTTAAAATATACATACATATATGCATATGTATATATGTGTGAGTGTGTATGTGTGTGTGAATGTGTGTATGTGTGTGTGTGTAAGTAAAATCATATTTCCACTATTTGTAGGACCCTGCAGAGAGAAATGGAGAGGCCAATGAATTTTAGAGCGTTGACTTTAACATCCTTCTAACAGTAGTTATTGGGACTAATGATGATTGCCTGGAAGGGACTCAAGATAAAAAGGTTTCTGATATATATGCTGCTGCCAAATCCAAAACCATATATCTTGGCATCAAAAATCACTGACACCACATTTCTATCCCCAAAGCTCCTGTTACCTAGGGCACTCTTTTAGAAAAAAATAGTAAGGAGTTGTCTCTGAACTGGTGTGTTACAATCATATCTATGGGGTTTAATGAGTACAAAGAAAAGAAGAATATTCATCATAATTCCAAGTACACACAAAACTACACCTGCAACCTATGTTCAAATCAGAACATCATGAGTGGATGGTACTAATTAGTAAAAAAGGGATTTTTTAAAATGTGAAATCAAAGTGGAGTAAATGGGTCCAGGAGTTAAAGGATCATTTCAGGAATCTCCTTATTAACACTGTAATGTTCTCTTGTGATGTTCTAATATTATTGGACTGAAGGTTTGCCTCTTTAAAGTCAATAATTTACCATGCTCATTCTCAAGGAACTCTTCCACTCTAGATGTTTCTCTGTCTGCTGCCTCTGCTGCTACTGCTGCCACTGTAACAGAGTGACCCAGGTACTTATTTGTGCTCTATAGGTAGGTCTCTCAATCTGTTCCCCCATGACAAACAGGATAGATGAGAACATTTAGACAAAACTTTTATTGGGACAAGCAACATCAAAAGAAAACACTCATAAGCTACAATGGAGATATAGCCAATTATACAAATACAGTAATTATAGCCATCACAGCCTTGCATATATACTGCCTCCATATCCGTGTACCACAATTATTATATATTGATCAGACACAAACCTTATATAAGAACCAATCATAAGCCATGTGTAGGGCAATCCTCTCGTTAGCTGATCAGATCATTTTAGAACAGATGTTGTTCTGTCACCCATGCTATTTAGCAAACTTCCATGACTGTGTTCAAACCACTACAGCACACTATGCAGAAACATATACAGGCAAGTCATTGGGTGATTACAGTTTACGATAAGTTTCTTTTTCTGATAAAGGCTGGGACACTTGTGATGAAGCAGAATGTCCACAAGGTAATTTTGTGACTTTGGCAGCAGGCACACTGCTGTACTTTGAAGCTGAAGTGGATGTTCTCAAGGTTCTGTGAAATGTGAAATAACTAAAGCACCTAGAATACTTCAATGATACTCATTCTTTTGGACAAGAATTGACTCAATAATAGGTCCATATCAGGCTGTGGAGGACAAGGAAATTGATTGAAATCTGTCTATAAAAGGGAAAAATTGCCCACCAGCTTAGCCTAGTTGAAGCAAAACTACATACTACAGTTTGTTTAACATACAGATTAATAGCATTATTTTTTCTTTTACTTACTATAAGTTATTAAGAATACATAACAATTTTTATCCCCTCACTTTTATCTTCCCATTCTCACCTGTTCTCTCTCTTCTCCCCTATTCCCCTTCCCTAGACCTCTGACAGAAGGAGACCCCTTCTCCACCATAAGATCATGCCCTATCAGGTCTCATTTGGACAGCATTCATCCCCTTCCTCTGTGTGACTGGAGGACCTCCCTACCAAGGGGAAGTGATAAGTTGGGGTCACCATGGATCATGTTACAGGCAGTCACCATTCACCCCACAACTATGGAGAATAAGCTGTTCATTGCCTATATCATAACAGGGCGGAGTCTAGGTTCAATGCAGGCATTACCCTTGGTTTGTGCAACAGTTTGTGTAGTCCCCCATGGGTCCAGATACACAGGCCTAGAGAGTCTCTTTGTTGGGCTCTTGAACACACTGAGCCTTCCATAATCCCATTAATCCATTCCACTATCAGCACTCCACCCAGAGTCTAAAAGGAAGTCCCAGAATTTGCCCTGATGCATGGCTTTGTACAATCATGCAGAAGACAGCTATGTTGGGCTAACAACCACCTATATGAGTGTATAATATGAATGTCTTTCTGGTTCTGGGTTACCTCACTCAGGTTGATTGTTTCTAGTTCCATCCATTTGCCTGCATTTCAAGATTTCCTTGTTTTTAATAGCTGAGTAGTATTCCATACTGTTCATGTACCACCATTTCTTTATAATTTGCTTGAGGGACATTTAGGGTGTTTATAGACCCCTGCTATTATGAATAAAGCTGTTATGAACACAGTTGAGCAAATGTACTTGTGTGTTGGAACATTTTTTGGGTATATGCCCAGGAGTGGTATAGCCTGGTCTTGAGGTAGAACTATTTCCAAATTTTTGAGAGCACATCAGATTGATTTCCAAAATGATTGTATGAGTTTGCATTCCCACCAAAAATGGAGGAGTATTTCCCTTTCTTTCATGTCCTCCTCAGCATGTGCGGTCAGTTGAATTCTTGATTTTAGCCATGTTGGTAGTTGTAAAAGGAATCTCAGAGTCATTTTGATTTGCATTTCCCTCATGACTAGGGACATTGAGCATTGAGCATTTTTTCAAGATGTTTTTTGGCCCTTCAATATTCGTTTGTTGAGAAGTGTCTATTTATCTCTATACCACATTTTTAATTGGGTAATTTGGTTTGTTGGTGTTTTAATTTTTAAATACTTTACATATTTTAGATATTAGCCCTTGTTGGGTTTAGGGCTGCTGAAGATGTTTTCCCAGTCTATAGCCTGTCATTTTATTCTGATGATAGTGTACTATGCTGTACAGAAGCTTTTAAATTTGACAAGGTCTCATTTACTAATTGTTGATCTTAGAGATGGAGGTGTTTATGATCTGGTCAGGAAGTTGTCTCCTGTACCAATAAGATAAAGGCTCTTCTCCATTTTTTCTTCTAGCAGATATATTGTGTCTGGTGTTTATGTTGTAATCTTTAATCCACTTGAACTTCAGTTTTATGCAGGGTAATCAATTTCCATCTACTTGCGTTTTTATACATGAAGTTCTCCAGTTAGGACAGCATCATTTACTGAAGAAACTATCTTTTTTCCTTTATACAATTTTGGATCCTTTGTCAAAAATCAGTTGTCCATAAGTGTGTGAGTTTATTTCTGGGGTTTCAATTATAATTATCAACCAGTATATTTCTATGCCAGTACCATGATGTTTTTATTATGTATGCTTTATAGTACAGCTTGAGATCAGGAATGGATATTCCTCCAGAAGATCTTTTATTGTACTGTATTGTTTTAGCTCTTCTTGTTTTGGTTTGCTTCATATTAAGTTGAGAATTGATCTTTCAAGGTCTGTGAAGATTTGTGTAGGTATTTGATAGAGATTCTATTGAATCTGTAGATTGCTTTTGGTAACATGGCCATTGTTATTAGGTTGATCCTTCTGATCCTGGAGCATGGGGAATCTTTTCATCTTCTGATATCTACTTCCATTTCTTTCTTCAGAGGCTTGAATTTATATATATATATATATATATATATATATATATATATATATATATATATATATATATATATCTTCCACTTGTTTGGTTAGAGTAACACCAAGACAGTTCATATTAATTTTGGATATTAGTAAGGGTGTATTTTACTTAATTTCTTTCTCAGCTTTTTTTGTCATTTGTATATAGAAGTGCTACTGACATTTTCAAATTAATATTCTTTTTAACTACTTTGATGCAGGTGTTTATCAGCTGTGGGAGTTCTCTGGTGGAATTTTGGGGTCACAAATGTACCAAGGCATATCATATATGACTAGTGATACTTTGACTTCCTTCTTTCCAATGTCAATCCCTTAATTTCCTTTTATTGACTTACTGCTCTAACTAAAACTTCCAAGAAGCCAGAACTTCTCTCCAAGAAGAGCTATGGAGAGAGTGAGCAGCCTTTCTAGTCGCTGATTTCAGTGGAACTTGCTTGGGTTTATCTCCATTTAATGTGTGTTGGCTATTGGCTTGCTTTATATAGTCTATTTATGATCTGTCCAGTACTTTAAACATGAATATGTTTTGGAGTTTGAAAAGTGCTTTTTGGAATCTAAGGAGAGGATCATGTGTTTTTTCCCTTAATTTGTTTATATGGTGGATTACATTAATAGATTTCTATATATTGAACCATCCCTGTATACCTAGGATGAAAGCTACTTGATCATGCTAGATGATATATATGATGTGTTCCTGTATTCATTTTGCAAGTATTTTATTGAGTATTTTTGCATCAATGTTCATAAAAGAAATGTAGCTGCCATTCTCTTTCTTTTGGGTTTTTTTTTTTTTTGTGGTTTACATATAAAATGACTGTGCCCTCATAGAATGAATTTGGTAATCTTCATTTCATTTCTATTTTGTGGAACAGTTTGAAGAGTATTGGTATTAGCTCTTCATTGAAAATCTATTAGCATTCTGTGCTGAAACCATCAGGCTCTGGGTTTTTGTTTTTGTTTTTATATTTTTGATGTCTGCTTCTATTTTGTTCAGGAGATATAGGACTATTTTATTTCTTTATCTTGCTTTTGATTCAACTTTGGTATCAGGAATCTGTCAAGAAAGTTGTCAACTTCTTTGAGGTTTTCAACTTTTGTAGTGTATAGGCTTTTCATGTAAGACAAATAGTCTTTGTATTTCCTTAGTGTTTCTTGTTATGTTTCTCTTTTCAGTCTGATTTTGTTGATTTGGATAGGGTCTTTCTACTTCATGGTTAGTTTGGCTAAGGGTTTGTTTATTCTGTTGATTTTCTCTGAGAACCATCTCTAGGTTTCATTGATGCTTTAAATTGTTCTCTTTGTTTCTAGTTTATTGAGATCAATCCTAAATTTGATTACTTTCAGCCATCTACTCTTCTTGTGTGTTTCTGCTTATTTTCTTTCTAGAACTGCCAGATGTGCCAGTAAGTTGTTTGTATGAGATGATTTCAATCTCTTTATGAAAGCATTTAGTGCTTTAAACTTTCCTCTTTGTAGTGCTTGCAATGTGTCTCATAAACTTGGGTGTGTTGAACCTTCATTTTCAATGAATTTTAGGAAGTATCTAATTGGTTTGTTTCTCCCTTGACCCAGTTATTATTGAGTAGAGTTTTTCAGGCTCCATGTGTGCATGATTTTTTGTTATTTCTTTTGTGGTTGAGGTCCATCTTTAGTCCATGGTGGTATAATAGAATACAAGGTATTATTTCAATCATCTTGTATCTGTTGAGGGTGGCATTGTGACCTAGTATATGGTCAATTTTGGAGAATATTCTATCAGAATCTGAAAAGAAGGTGTAACCCATTGTGTTTGGGTGAATAGTTCTATTGAAATGTTAGGTCCATTTGATTCATGATGTCTGTTGCTGTCATTATTTCTTGTTTAGCTTATTTTGGTTTTGGTAGTGTATTTGTAGGCCAGACTGATTTTTGTTTTGCTGTAGTGATGGTATCTATTTCTTGTGTTTTCCTACATGTAGTTAGCTTCCTTAAGTTGGTGTTTTACTTCTAGTATACTCTGTAGGAATAGATTTGTAGATAGGTATTGGTTAAATTTGTTTTTGTCATGAATATCTTTTATCTATATATGATTATTGAAAGTTTTGCTGAGTATACTGGTGTGGACTTGCATCTGTGGTCTTTTAGGGATTTCAAGACACCTGCCCAGACCCTTCTGTCTTTTATGGTCTCTGCTGAGAAGTTGTGTGTGATTCTGATAGTTTTGTCATAGTATAATACTTGTGCATTTTCCCTTATGGCTTTTAATACTCTTCTTTGTTCTATATATTTAGTGTTTTTATTATTATTGGTGGGAGGGTTTCCATTTCTGAACTACTCTGTTTGGTATTCTCTAGACTTTTACTCTTCTGACTGAGTTACACACTGCTCCTATTCTTAACACGTTTTTTGAATAATCATTAATGTTTTTCTGAGGTGAACTCATGAATACAATTGTTAAGATAGACTAATTTCTGAGAGTAAATGTAAAATATATGAGTGGTTCCCTCCTTTTTTGTTTGTTTGTTGGCTTTTAAAATGGTTTTGGAGTTTTATGAGATTACAATATAATTACAAAATTCCTTTTTTCTCAATTCTCCATCCAAACTCTCCCATATATCCTTCCCTTCTCTACATAAAATTAATAACCTCTTTTTCAATAATTTTCATTGTGTTTCTATATGTGTGTACCTATACATTACTAAATATAACCTGAGAATTCTATTTTTATCTGCTTTTCAAAGAATTTATTGAAATATTCTCTTTGTACTTGACTTCTGCATGTGTCTTCTGAAGCATTCTTTTTTGCTTGGAAGCTCTTAGGATGTCAATTAGTCAATTTATTCATTAGCAGAAAATAATGGTCACAAAGCTACCTCAGAGCTAGGAAAAAAAGAGCTATTAATATAAGTTAACAAAAGAGTGCTTAATTTAGGCTATGGCCATGAATTCAAGTGGTTTCCCTAGTAGAGTTGTTTGATATCTTCTAATCAGACTACAAACATAGGCTCAGGAAGAATAAGACAGTGCTCAGTACTTATATTGAATTAGAGTTTTGCTGTGAACAGTGTCAGTTTGAAGGTAATTCAAAAATAAACTGAAAGCAGGGACCCAGACTCAGGAACTGAAACAGAGGCCATGAGGAATACTGATTACTTGCTTCTGTGTGCTGGCCTTGAGAAAATATGTATTTTACCTTCCTGGCTGTCCTTTTCATCACACCATTTCAATTTCTCAGCCCCATCTAACAAACAAGGATTTTACTTAAGTGGTGATAATTTCTTGTTATTTCAAATTGGTTCTTCATCCTTAGCCATTGCAATACACACTAATTTAATAATGACCATGATAAAAATCATTACTTATCCTTGAAACTTTACAAGCCTCCACCGTATTCATTCTTGTAAATATTTTCTTCCAAGTAAAAAAAAAAAGCTTACTAATTTCCTAACATTCAATGACCTTCTTCAATGAAAGATTATTCAAAACCTTTAACTATATGTATACAAACAAACTACGTATAAGTATTGGATGCAATTTTTCTGTACTTGTGGAAGTTTGGTGTATATTCTACTGGAATTATCAGAATATATTGGTTTCTTTCCTAAAATTTTAGTAAACTATGTCACAGAGATGAAGATGAGTCATAGAGGCTTTGTTTAACAAAAACACAGAGACCTCTAATTATTCAGCATTTTCTCTAAAAATCCAGAACACCTGTTGAAGTTTTGCTTAATAAAGTTCCAAAGATTTTCAGCTGATTATTACTGCCCTTAAATATTATGTATTGTCCAGGTAATTTTATCTAGAAATCTACTTTTTCTCCTAAAACTGTCTTTGTCTTTATTTATCAGGGAAATTTTTTCCCACAGAGAATATTGAATGAATGCATCTGGCCAAATGCTTGAGACAATGACAGAGTTTTTGCTCAGCCTGTAGGAACACAAGCATAAACCGGTGTGGTGGCACACACCTTTAATCCCAGCAATCGCACTCTGGAGGCAGAGGCAGATGGATCACTGTGAGTTTGAGGCCATCCTGGTCTACACAGTGCGTCCAGGACAGCCAAGGATACACAGAGAAAGCCTGTCTTGAAAAACAAAACAAAACAAACAAATAAAAAAGAACACAAGCAAAAATTCTTGAAAGAAAGTTAAGACCTTGACATAACAGTACCTGGCTAGATAGTGTTACCTGTAGAAAAATTTCTTTAAAATCTCCTTTGAATGCAATAGAATGTGCACTTGGAATGTCATGCTTTACAGATATTTTGCAATTGAGGACCTCATTGGTAGTTAGTCTAGGCTTGGCTAGCACACCTGTTGGTTTGGGACTCGGAATAAATCTTTGTTCATTTTTGAATGCTTGGTTTCCATTATTCATCTATTCACTGCTTGCTCAACTCTCCCTACCATGGATTTACCTCTCTTCTTGCCTCTTCACTGTTCTTGGAGATTGTCAGTGGGAGCAGCAATATTACATATTGGCAAAAGTCAATATGCAATGAAAATTTCTAGACTCAACCAATTTCATATTTCTTACATGTTAAGGTGTTCCTAGTACATTTATAACAGTAAATTTACTATATAAATGTTTCAACTGTACTCACTACAGAAATGTTCACTGGAATAAAAAGCACTTGCTTCTACCAATAAAACAATCTAGTATAGTGACAAAAGCTAGCAAAATTTTCAAACACTTTGCCTAGAATGAAAATATTAACTAATTTTTTCTATATTTAAACTTTTTGGCCATACAATTTTGACATCCAAAAAGATGGACAGTTTTTGTGTTTGTTTCTCTTGCCCAAAAATCTCATTTATAAGAGAATAGCAAAAATAATACAGGCAAAATCGATGTATCAGACATTAACATACATAAGAAATCACAAAAATTTAATTCCTAATAGTGGCAATGACTTGTTTTTCACTGTTAGCTTTACCAAACTCATATAATGCATGTATTATTTGGTTAGCTACATTGTGGAAGCTGACACTGAGTAGATAAGATATAACTCATTAATTTTACTCAAGAACTACTAGGAAAACATAGACATCATTGTTCTATAATAGAAAATTAACTTTCAAAATTCTGTTGTGCTGTAATCATATTAGGAGCACTTTCAACAAGAAGATAATCCAGTTGATCTTAGAGCAGAGGGCCTACAGGGGAAAAAAGAAACCATGAGTGAGGACATCTCTGTGAAAAGCTAGAAACCTACCACAGGACAGGCTTCTAGGAGGATATGGGGGTGACTCTACCTGAGACTCTTAGTAGCAGCAGTCCTGGAATCTGAACAAGACACCCTCAAACTAGATAGGAATCCTTGTGGAGGGGAGAGAACACCAACTCACCAACAAAAACTTAGGATTTACCTTGCTTACAAGATATGCAAGGACAAAGATAGAGATTGAGGATGTGTCCAACTACTGATTGGCCCAACCTGAGACCCACCCTATGTGAGATTGCCAACTCCTGGCACTATTAATGACACTCTGGTTTGCAGATAAGAGCCTAGCAGACATATCCTCAGAGAGGATCATCCAACAGTGGCTAAGAAACATTCTTAGAATCACAGATAAACATTGTGTGAAGCATAGGAAGTCTTGTGGAAGTTATGTGGGTAAGGGGTAATTAAGACATGGAGAGGACATGAGATCTGAAAGAAGGCTATCAAAGGCAGCTAACTATGGCCCAGAGAGGCTTGTGGAGACTGAAGCACCAACCATGGACAATTCAATGACTGTACATAGGCCCCCCTACACAGTGTAGCTAATGAGCTGCTCAGGCTCTAAGTGGGTCCCTTAGTAAGGGGAGTGGAGACTGTCTAGGGCATGGACTCTGTTGCTTGCTTTTCAATTACTTCCCCCCTGGCAGAGATGCCCCAGCTAATGTGATCTTTTGTTCTGGGGTAGGTTATTGAAGGATGCTTCTCTTTGGGGCAGATTTGGGGAAGAAAAATAGTGTGAAGATGGAGGGAGGGTGGAACTAGACAGAGAAGAGGGAGAGGATTATTGTCAGGATATAAAGTGAATATATTAATATATTATTTTTAAATGAAGATAATAGAAATACATCTGAGGCATTAATTTATACTGATGAAGGGCTTTCTTCATCATTTTCATGTTGACTTTTGGATGGACAAAGGTGACTAAATAAGGTGCAAAGAATACACAATCCACTTACCTTTGATGTAGTTATTGGATTTTGACATTATTTACCCATAATAAGAAGAATCTGAGTACGATGTAGTCACGACTCACAAGGAAAGGGCTCAAAGTGGGAAAACACATAGAAATGAGAGCTGTGATGTTTAGCAACCACCAACTGGGATCATGTAAAATAGCAATAAAACCTTGTAATATGGAGGATAGGGTATAAAACACTAGAAAAGTAGACACAAGAAACAGGATGCTCTGGGTGGCTTTAGACTCAGGGGAGGTTCTGAGGAAAGATCGGGTGCTCCGGATATGTTGAATGTGTTGCTTGTGTCTGTATAGAATGGAAATCATTGAGCCACTGGACCAAATGATAAGCACAGAAAGCAAGACTTCAGGAAATACCAATAATGCTGTGTATAGTGAATCTACAATTTTTTCACGACCCCAAGAGGAGCAATATGAAAATTCCCATTTTTCTGTTGTATTTTTGTGAGTCCTTGTGATATGCACAAACACAGGGAAAATGAAATGTAGCATAATGTACAGAACCCAGCAGATGGAAATAAGAAGACCAATGTTGTTTGAAGATTTGGCATTATGATTCTTCCAGAATGATTTTTCTGGGCTGATGGTGATGGCCTGGTAGACACTCAAGAGGCAGGTAGTTCCCATAGACATGCTTCTTCCAAGTCTTTCAATATACAAAACAAGTTTGCATACAAAATCATTGAAAAACTGCTTCATACCAAAAGCTGCCATTATTAGGGGCACACCTTTAGAGAGAATGATCAAGGAGTTGGCTGTGGTCAGGTGTGTTAGAATTAAATCTGTAGGCTTCAATGTATGCTCCTTATGGTAAATAATTAGATAGCGGTAAAGAAGAGAGGTATTTCCCAGAATTCCAACTGTACTTTGTGATAAGAACATTATTCCTATTGCCAAAGTTCTGGAGTCCATTGTGTTGTCTATCAACTGATCCTTTAAATTACATCATCATTTACTTCTTTCAGCAAAATGATTAATTCAGTATTTTATTTGCTTGAATATCATTATGGTAGAATTACTTGATGTGAAGAAGAAGAAGAAGAAGAAGAAGAAGAAGAAGAAGAAGAAGAAGAAGAAGAAGAAGAGGAGAAGACGAAAAGAGGAAAGGAAACCGAGCTGATGTTTACAATATAGCAAGATCCTAGCTCAAATAACAAATTTTATCAACGATAATAACTTCCACTAAGATTGTCACATTCAACAAAGGTAGAAAATTCTCAAGTATTTTTCTGGAATATGTGTTATTTAGAATGCAGCATTGCTCTCTTGGGTAAAACAGTGGCTAGTCACTACAAATGGAAAGATCACTAAATTATACATTTCCAGCATAAACTTTGACAACCAATAGTATCAGGAAAGAAGACTACTGTCACCATCTGCATCAGTAAAAAATTCCATTCTGACTAGAATTATTATCTAAAGTACTAACTTACATAATGAAATGTTATAGCAATATATACAAATATATTTCTCTATGCATAAATAATAAAATATTTTTTACTTAGATAAAACTAACTGAAAATAAGATTCAAATATCAAATTAGATGTTATGTTCAAAATTAGTGCTTAGTCATTTTTTCTTCACACTCACATGAAAATAATATCTATGAATAAATGTGGTAAAAGATATTACTGAAAGGAAATATGAGTTGGGAGAAAAGTTCTTCGATTGTGTCTGAGCATTGCAGGTACTTTTTATAATACATATTGTGGAACCACAGACCAACATCATGAGGCCAAGCATAAAACATCCATGAATTTTAATGATGCTACAATTAAAGCAACATGATGTTTACTAAATCTTTTGTAAGATGCTCATGAAATTTACAGTTCACTATCTTTCAGGCTCCATTAGATAACAAAACAGACAAGTTCACTATAATATACAATCTTATGGAGATAACTTTAAGCTGACTCTTCTTAATAGCATTGTAACTCACCATTTAGAGTTTCTGGATTGCTGCAATGCCTTAACATACACAAATGATGTTTCTATCATCTATCAGATAAATCATGCCAAATCTTGCATGGCAGTAAAATAATGCTCAAACAATGGAAAATGATGATCTAAAACCTTCCATGGAGCTGGAGATATCTGGAAAGATAATAATTTGAAAGTGAATTGCAACCAATATTTGAAAATTAAATGTTATTACTTTAGCTCATTTAGTGTAGAGAAGAAAGATATGTAGAAGAGAGACATCAGTGTTCTACCTTCTCAGACTCATGATGTCCAATTTATTAATTGTTGACATTTATGTCTGGGCTGTTGGTGTTCTGTTCAGGAAGTTGTCTCCTGTGCCAATATGTTCCAGGCTCTTCCCCACTTTTTCTTCTAAGTGACTTAGTGTCTCTGGTTTTATGTTGAGGTCTTTAATCCACTTGAATTTGAGTTTTGTACAAGGTGACAAATATGGGTCCAGTTGCATTTTTTTCATATAGATATCCAGTTAGACCAGCACCATTTGTTGAAGATGCTATTCCTTTTCCATCAAATGGATTTGGCTTCATTGTCGAAAATCAAGTGACCATATGTGTGTGGATTCATATCTGGGTCTTCGATTCGATTCCACTGATCAACCAGCCTGTTGCTGTGCCAGTACCATGCTGTTTTAATTACTATTGCTTTATAGTACAGTTTGAGATCAGGTATGGAAGGCAGGAGACACTGTCAAGAGAACAAAGTGACTGCTTACAGACTGGGAAAAGATCTTCACCAACCCTACATCTGACAAAGGTCTAATATCCAAAATATATAAAGAACTCAAGAAATTAAACTCCACCAAACCAAATAACCCAATTGAGAAATGGGGCTTGGAACTAAACAGAGAATTCTCAACAGAGGAATATCAAATGGCTGAGAAACACTTAAAGAAATGCTCAACCTCCTTAATCATCAGGAAAATACAAATCAAAACAACTCTGAGATTCCATCTTATACCCATCAGAATGGCTAAGATCAAAAATTCAAACGAAACCACATGCTGGCGAGGATGTGGGGAGAGAGGAACACTCCTTCATTGCTGGTGGGAAAGCAAACTAGTACAACCACTTTGGAAATCTATCTGGTGCTATCTCAGAAAAATGGGAATAGGGCTTCCTCAAGACCCAGCTATTCCACTCCTTGGAATATACCCAGAAGATGCTCCAGCACACAACAAGAAAATTTGCTCAACCATGTTGGTAGCAGCCTTATTCATAAGAGCCAGAACATGGAAACAGCCTAAGTGTCCCTCAATAGAAGAATGGATAAAGAAACTGGTACATATACACTATGGAATACTATTCAGCTATTAAAAACAAGGAATTCTCAAAATTTGTGGATAAATGGATTGAGCTAGAAATGATCATAATGAGTGAGTTAACCCAGAAGCAGAAAGACTCAAATGGTATATACTCACTTATATCTGCATATTAGCTCAAGGGGCATGTCCCACCAAAGCCTTCACTTACCAGGAAACTGAGACAGAGGGGAGGACATTCTAGTGGGACTCTAGATGACAGAATCATGGGAGAATGGCAAAGTAGAAGGATCCAGAGGGTCCTAGAATCCTACAAGTAAAACATTATGATAGGCAGATTTGGGCTCGGGGGTCCCGCTCAAACTAAGGCACCAGCCAAGGACAATACAGGCGGTATACCCTATCCAGATCTAGCCAATGGACAGAACACTCTCCACAGTAGAGTGGAGAGTGGGATATTACTTTCTCACATACTCTGGTGCCTCACCTTTGACCATGTCTCCTGGAGGGGGAGACCTGGTGGCACTCAGAGGAAGGACAGCAGGTTACCAAGAAGAGACGTGATACCCTATGAGCATATACAGGGGAAGATAATCCCCTCAGGAACAGTCATAGGGGAGGAGAATAAGGGGAAAATGGGAGGGAGGGAAGAATGGGAGGCTACAAAGGATGGGATAACCATTGAGACGTAGCAAGAATAAATTAATAAAGGAGAAAAAATTCAAAAAAAATATTCTACCTTCATCCTGAGATTCCTGGATCATTTCTATTTCACAATATCTAGAATCTTTCTACCCAGTCCCAATGCCCAAACTTTGTCTTTAGGTTCTTCAGAGCATTTAGAATTCAATAGATGACCACTCGGTATGATAGCATTTATCACATCAACTGCAATCACATATTCTTACTAAAAAAGACTGACTTAAAACTTTACTGTTCAAAGATGCTTTCTGGAGTGAAAGCTAAAAATTGTAGGTCACGTGGTGAGGACATCCTAATGGGACTCTAGGTGAGAGAAGTATGGCAGAATGAGGAAATGGAAGGATCTAGAGGGTCCTAGAAACCTATGAGAAGAACATTATGATGGGCAGATCTGGGCCCAGAGGTTCTGCTCAAACTATGGCACCAACCAAGGACAATACGTGCAGTAAACATCAAACCTCTACCGAGATCTAGCCAATGGACAGGACATTCTGCACAGTTGAGTAGAGACTGACTTTTAGATGAACTCTGGAGCCCCATATTCGACCATGTCCTCTTGATGGGGAAGCGTGGTGGCACTAAGCATAAGGATAACAGGCTATTAACAAGAGACTTGGTACCCTATGGTCATATAGAGGGGGAAGTCGTCCCCCTCAGTCATATACATAAGAGAGGGAAATAAGTTAAAAGAAGGAGTGAGGGAGGAATGGGAGGAAATAAGGGATGGGATAACAATTGAGATGTTACATGAATAAATTAATATAAGTTAAAAATTAAAAAATAAAAATTGTAAACATAATTTGCAACCATTTTTTCATGAGTGTCTTTAATGGTTTTCATGAATATTTGATGTCAAATTTTATTCATTGCAGATTAAAGTTCTTGGAGGATGTTTGATGAATGTCAAAATTCATAACAATTATGAGTTTTACAGGACATGAGAAATGTGAACAAATAATTGCTTCATATAACATGTTATGCAAGTTTGTGCTCAACAATGCTAAATAAGAAACATTTTCAAAGTTTCAATCAAATCAATCAATAGGTTGATTTATAATTTACCATTGAATCTTAACTTCCTGCCAGTATATAAAAATGCACTGCTAAAATTATAGTCCAATGTTGTAGAAACTACTCTTGTCAGAATTTGATTTCATGAGTGCAAATAAACCCAATTTTCACTATTCATCAGACATACTTTTTACATTCTATTTCAAAAACAGTAGTTTCTGTCAAATGAATTGTTGGGCATTGCTACATTGACACTTAAAACATGAAAACTAGTATGTGATAAAGCAGTGTGTCATAGAAATTATGTTACTACTTGGGCTGGGAGATAGTTCAATCCATAAACTGCTAGCATTCTGAACATATAGATATGAGCTATCTCCCCAGAATTGATATTAAAAGACCTGGTTCTCTTGGCACACACCTGTACTTAAACACTGAAGAGATATGGACAAGAAGATTCCAGGGCTGGCTCACTAGATAGAGTGCAATGCCTGGGAAGAGTCTTTCACAGTTTAAAAAAAGGATACAAGAGCCTGGCGTGGTGGTGCATGCCTTTAATCTCAGCACTCGGGAGGCAGAGGCAGGTGGATCACTGTGAATTCAAGGCCAGCCTGGACTACAAAGGGAGTTCAGGACAGTCAAGGCTACACAGAGAAACCCTGTCTCAAAAAAACAAAAAAACAAAAGGATACAAATTGTATGTGGAACGACTGACATTGTGCTGTGAACACAGATACACTCAACTTATTCAGGTACATGAATTCAGACATACAAACATACACATTACACAAAGAAAATAGAAGTATCAGTAATTTCATATATAAAAAATTTATATGCTTGGTCAAACTATTAGTTATTAGTAAACAAAATTATGAGCAATCATAAATATAATACAAAGAGAATAAGCATTATATAGTGTATTATGCTTTGTAAAACTGAAGGTGAATATAGTCCATGAATTTAGGCATATGATTATTTCCTTGCCTGTCAGGCACAAAGCCTTTGATTTCAATCCAAGTAATGAAAACTGGAACACAGACCCAAGGACAAGCGTAACATTTCTATTCCAGCAAATTAAAAGAAATGACAGGAGAGATTTGTTCTAAATGAAGGTTATTCAAAAGTCATAATGACAGTCAACTTCCTTTCAACACTCAAGTTCAAGAAGGAAAGCAAAGTTAGCAGTCATCAAAACTGACTTTTAGGACAGGCACAGCTCCTGGTCAAGTCATGGACATAGTGATAAACCACATGGGATTTATTCTGGAAACCAGTTCATACCATGCTTCACTCAAGGATGAGATAAATCTTACACTTATATTATAGACTTTATTACAAATGTGAAACCATTATTCTAACAACAATGATAATTATACAAGAAGTCATCAATGATTTATTTAAAATATAAAGGTTAAAAATCACATTCAAGTGTGGTTTCAAATGTAATTAAGAATTATAGTAATTAGGACATTAATATTTTACTCTAAACATAATTTGAACACAAAGATGATTTGACTCCATAATATTAGCTATGTGAGGAATTAGTATAATCACAGTAAACTGAGTTCTCCAGTTGCTTTTAACACAGCTTAGAAAAATTGACATGATTGGCTTTATATCTGTTTTTCACTCTAGAAGTTTATGTGGAACAACTGACTAGATTCTCTAGATTTAAGCACTTACCAAGCCTCCTTTATTGCTGAAACTGTCCTCCAGGCTGTGATACAAATGCTTGCTTGACTCCTGCTCTGTCAGAAACCTTAAGCTCAGTATGTAGCTCCTGGTATCCTGATACCCAGCGTTGTCAGAGGGGAAGGCGTATTAATGCTTAGATAAAACTATGCACCTCTGTGACTTCATATCCCTTCTGAATTGTAATCTTCACTTCACCTGCTGTGGACATGACAGTACTAGCCTTGGGATTGAGAAATTATAACATTTCCTCCAGTTGCTAATTACCTACAGCAATTGTGAGTATCTCCAAAGTGACAGAGTGCTTTGAAGAGGTTATTTTTTTATTATTATTGAAGGCTTATTAAGCGGAAATGTTCAGGAACCCATCAACTGATACACAAGAGTTTTGGAAAGAACTTTGTGTCCCAATGTACTTCAACTTTCTTTGTGTTCTTTCTCCAGAAATCAATTTAATTATTATTTTATATCTTACTGCTGTCCCATGTTATAGTATTTAGCAGAGTAGAATTAACAATATATATATCAGTAAAAGAAAAAACATGATGTCATAACCTGAACTAAAAATTAATGGCAAGTGTGGTGGTGCAATCCTTTAATATTAGTACCAAGGGGGCATGGGTCGGTGGTTCTCTGTGAATTGAAGGCCACTGTGGTTTGTGTAGCAAGTTTCAGGACATCCAAGACTCTATTTAAAAAGATCATAAAGCAAAATCAAATAAAAAAAGAATAAAAATGAAAAGAAATAAATGACTTGTTTCTTTACAGCTGATGAAGAATTAATTAGAAATGTGATTTAAAAGATATTCAGGGAAAAATTACAGATATCTTCCTGAAAACGAGAGACTCCTTGAACACAGCCTTATTTCTAGAACAATTTTCCTGTACCTCTCTCTCACAAATCAAGTCATTGTATCTATGAAATATCACATAAGGACATACTATCTTCTAATTTTTAAAATACTTCAATTCAACTGAACAATGTGTATTCATCTTATTATTAAAAAATGAAAACCATTCATGATTTAGCAAACAGAACAAAAATATATTTCTTTGCACTTATTATACCCATGCGAGAGTTTTAAGTTAACAAAAAACATAGAGAAGTATAATTTATACTAAGCAACATTAGTTTTAGCTTACTTGTTATAGCTCTTAGCATAGCAGAATTACTATATATATATATATATATATATATATATATATATATATATATAGAGAGAGAGAGAGAGAGAGAGAGGGAGGGAGGGAGAGAGAAAGAGAGAGGGTAGAGGTGGGGTGGGGGAGGTACCAGTAACAGAAAAAACCCTGGACTAAAAATTAATGGCAAGTGATGCACTCCACTAATATTAGTACTAAAGAGGCAAAGGAAAGTGACTCAATTCCCAGAAAACCTTGAATCTATAATTCACTAGAACAATTTGCAAGAAGAGAATACTTTTTGTTTGATCTTTGCAAAGAAATATTGGTTAAATAAGCCAAAAGAAAATGGAAGTTGAGCAGAAGACAGGAAATACAGTTTTGTCTTATGAAGGAAAATTATGCTCTTCCTTGTCCTGTGTTCTACCACTAGTGTACACTTCAGCTAAAAACATTCTAAGTGAAAATAGAGAACACTGATAGGTTGTGAGAGGGAATGAAGAAAGAAGCCTCCATCATTCACAAATGATGCACTGTACCAGGTGGCTTCATGCCAGATTGCTCCTGGAGACAACATAACACTGAGGTGAGTTGCTCATGTGCAAGCATAATAAGGTATTATTACAGGTACGAGTTTTTGGAAAATTAATATAGAAGAGTGATGAAGGCACAGAGGTCCACGCAGGAAAGCACTAAGAGTGCCAGTAAAATTAATTAGGCAGAGGTGTCTTTTCAGTGAAGGATATAAAAGTCAAAAACTGCATTCCATGCAGAAAGCTGAGATTGGATCATGTTAAGGACCTGGTGACCACTGTGCGGTCTGTGAAGGCAGGCCTTACCCTATTTTTGCCATAGAGGCAGACCTTGCCTCTCAGAATGATTACTTTAAATACTCTTCCCATGCACATCCATTTGGAAGATGTCACATATATGTTAAGGTCTACTGATCTGTATGATAGCAGTCAGAGAGTAGCCTAGACTCTAGAGCATTTAGCTACAAAACCCACTCCCATGGCCATGTGCATTTGTATGGGAGTTTCTCTACAGTCACACCTCAAACTTTTTTGTGTATCTACAATTGGACTAATTAGGCTGATTTTTGCATGGAAAATTTTCCCCATGTTGTACTGCATATTAAATATTCTACAAGGTACCACCTGGCATTAGACCATGAAAAGTCTGATTCACAAAATTTATACCTGGTTGTTTTTATTCTTATGTCTTCTTGGATCATTGCTTGTACTGACATCTTCCATGATCCTCTCACAATGAGTATGATATTCTCAGGAAATATGACAATGGCATGAGAAGGAGCCCACCTTTGACACTGTTAATGATATTCTGCTTTACTTCCAGACAATAGCCTAACATAACTACCATTAGAGTGGCTTCATCCAGCCACATATGGAAACACATACAGAGACCCATAACCAAGTACTAGGTAGAGCTTAATTCTGTAGGCATATTGTAGAAGAAGAGGAGAAGAATCAGAAGAAGCAGACGGACCAAAATACCACAAGAAAACCCATAGACTCAAGTAAGCTAGGCCATAGGGACTCACAGAGACTGAACTGCCAACCAGGGAGCATACATGGTACTGACCTAGGCCTTATGAACATATGCAACAGTTGTGGAAATTGATCTTCATATAGTACCACAAAAAGAGAGAGCAGAGCTGCCTCTGACTCTTGCCTGCCTTTAGAACACTTTTTCCTTAACTGAGCTGCCTCTTCTAGCCTCAATAAGAGAATATACCCTTCTTCTGAAGAAAAAGAAAGGAGGCTTGGGAGAGGGATTGAATATGATTCTATTCTATGAACATGAAACAATAACATGAGCTTTCTATTGTTAATCTATGTTGGATGGCCTCATATTTGCAAGCATTAGGTCTATTACAAAATGTTGTGGTTTGAATAGAAAGTCCCCCATTGACTCCTGTGAATGGATGTTCTGTTTGGAGTGGAAATATTAGGAAGTGTGTCCTTGTTGGTATAGATGTGTCCTTGTTGAAGGAAGTGTCTCATTGCAGATGAGCTTTGAGGTCTTAAAAGCTCAAGTCTGGCCAGTATGTTACAATCACTCCCTGAGGCCTGTGAGTCAAGTTGAAGAACTCTGAGCTCTTTTTCCATCACCATGTCTACCACCGTGCCACTGTGCTTATTATGCCATGATGATCATGGAGTAAACATTTGAAACTGTAAACTAGCCCCAGTTGGATGTTTTATTTTATAAGAGCTGTGAAACTCATGGTGTCTTTTCACAGCAATAAAACCCTAACTAAAACAGAGTTTTGTGATAGGGACTAGGGCATTGAAGTATAAAAGGACTTTGGAACTTTGGATTAGAAAATGAGTGGAATGCTTTAAGTAAGGCTTAATGGGGCATCATAGTAGAATTATGGAAGACAGTGGTGCTGATTGTAATTTGAACTGAGGAAGCCTGGCTCAAAGAGATTTTAGAGGAGAAAATTTAACTATGTTCTCTAGAGATCCTTCTTGTGATATTTTAGTGAAGAATATGGCTGCTTATTGTCCAAGTTCTAAGAGTCTGCTTAAGGTTAAAGTGAAGATTTTTAGATTAATTGAATTGGCAAAGGAAATCTCAAAATAGCCTAGTATAAACTTTATGGTTTGGTTACTAGTGTTTACTCATATGAAGAGCATTTTGTCAAAAAGGATGAAGCCAAACAAGGAAAAATATATGGGTTGAGGAGAAAAGTCTCACCAGTTAATGGAATGGAGCTAAATCTTGTTTTAAAGAACATAAGCAAATTAAAGATGTTAAGTGGAATCAAGAAAGTGGTGTCTCAGGGAAAGATGGCATGCAGATAAGCCTCCATCTTACTAAAAGGAATTAAAAAAGAGTTTACATCCAGATGTGGTGGTATAAGGTTTTAATCCTCACACTGAAGAGAAAAATGCATGAAAATCTCTGAGTTCCAGGTCAGCCTGATCTATAGATTTAGTTGAAGGTCAGCCAAGCTAAAGTATTGACATAAACCATGGAAAACAGAAAGCTGGTGATGATGCAATTGGACAAGGGTTCCATGTTTCAGTCCCAGCATACAGCAGACTTGAGAGTTTTGGCCATGTGGCTCTGGTTTTAAAATCAATCATAGAAGAACTGGGTTAGAGAATCTACCTTCCCAACTGAAGAAAAGCTGTTGAGGCCAGGAATATGTCAAAGGTGTCCCTACAGAAATGGAATTGTGTGACTTTTCAAAGATGAAGTCTGGATGCTTTGGAGATCACAAGATGTTAAAGATGCCATAGGCTTAATACACCTGCCAAGGAGTGCTTCTGATAGTAAAGACAAAAGTGTGTTCAGTCAACAAAGATGAAAAGAGTTGAAGGTCTGAAGATGTTTTGGACATCAGACAGAGGGTGTGGAGTATGGCCACCTTGTTTTTGGTATTGTTGTGGTCCAGTATTATTTTCACTATGATCCCATTTGGAATGGTAGAATATATATTGGGGCATTTTATGTGGGCCTTGCCATGATGATAATGGACTAAGCCTCTGAAACTGTTAGCCAGTCCCAATTAAATGTTTTTCTTTAAAGGAGTTGCTACAAAGGGAATTGTTCCATATACCAAGAATACACATGTCTTCATCAGCTGTATGATTGCATACTCTGTCCCTGATGCCGCTGGCCTGACTTCCTATCCTTTTGACACAATTCACAATGATGCAGTCAAGATGCAAAGGAACAGATATTATTTCTACAGACAAGCTTGACTGCTGGCTGAAGATCACTCATGATGAAGGAGGTAAGGCTTTTTTCAAGGACAAGTGGTCCAGTGTTCTCAGACATGTGGGCTGTGCCTTTGTGCTTGTATTGAATGATGAGATTAAGAAATACACATAATTATGATCTAGGTGTTCTCCCTAAGAACAAGCATGTTGTATAATATATTATATCTTGAACATTCTGGACAGATTCTCTGGGCTTGTCTGTTTTTCAATGGCAACTGACCAGTTGAAAATTGAGAAGCTGTGCTGGTACTGACCTTTACTTGTTTTTTGTCATTACTTGTTTTTGTCTGTGGTTGAAACATTGTGCTCCACTAGTTGCCTTCATTTCCTTGTTTTGAGTCTCATGATTTGGCCACTGGATTTCTTCCTCTTGGGGACTTTCCACAGTGCTGTTAGTTGTTTTTCCATTTCTGGTTCCTCCCCTATATAAGCAGCTCTGTTACTTCCAAGAAATGTCATTCACTTAGAATGTGTCATCTTTTCAATCTGCAGGCCCTCACCACAGCCTAGACTAGTAGCTTGGGCCCTACAAGTGGAGGTTCCACCAAGAAACGGAAAGCAGGGCAGGTCTGAGTGATCGCCTGGAGTAGCTGGCCAGTGCTCTCGGAGGTAAGACATGGGTGTATTTGAATGGGGGCCGCAAGCTCAGTTTTTCCACCGTTCTGGTGGGGCAACTGGTGAAACTGCTTAAGGAACAAGGTACTGGAATTAAGTAAAGGATGGCAAGAGATTTTATCCAAACTGTGGTACAGAGCAGCCAGTGGCTTTTAGTCTCTGGGGGCCTAAATCTTTCAGACTGGGACCAGGTAAAGTCAGATTTTCAAAAGACCTTACATAAGGAAGGCCTACAGATGATTCCTATAGCTACCTTTTCTCTCTGGAGGTTAGTGAGGGGGAGGCTGAAGCTGTTTTGAATGAAGTCCAGGAACAAGAATCCATACTATCCATGAAGTCTGCAGAGTCTGCAGACCCTTCAGATCAGTCCACCAATGCCGCATCCTCATCCTCTGAGGATGAGGAGGAGATTGTGTTCCGGGAGATAGCAGTGTTAAGGAAAGTACTTAAAAAAACGTAAAATAAAGGAAAAGGAATTAACATGTCCTCTCGCCTTCAATCCTGATTTGCCTCAAATACTGTAGAGGGAATCACTGGAGCAATGAATGTAGATCCAAGACAGATGTCCAGGGAAATTCCCTGCAGGGAAACGGGAACCAGGGCCCACTCCGGGCCCTGCAGAGACAGGTGTACAGAGCCTTGAAGACGCCTGCCCAAGAGAATGTTCAAACAATCACCCCTTCTATCCAGTATGTCCTGCAAAGAAATCTCTTTCTATCCAAGACGTCGTCTGAGGCACCCCAGGAAAAGCAGGATTTGACCTCTGTGCCTCCTCCTGAGTCATACTAACTCCTCAAATGGGATCCCTGGCTATAAGTATGGGAGTCTTGGGGGCACCTACCTTAAGGAACCTTCGACTGTTACTTGGAAGAAGCAGTGCTGTCATGAGAGGGGTACAGGTGATTCCTGGGTTAATTGATGAAAATAGCATGGAAGAGATTAAAATTATATTTGAAGCAACTAAAGGGTTTTTTTGGGGGGGGGAAATTGGGCCTATTTTATGAGTCCACACTCAAGCCTCACTGGCTAAAGTGGTACTCTCTTACCCTCAGGCTATTATTTTACTCTTGTTTAAAGCCATAAAGATTAGCCTCCAAACTTTTGGCAAGGAACCGGATTTGATTATTTCACCCCTGACTGCTTCACAATTGACATGGCTGCAGAATTCTAATGATGATTGGGCCATATTTTTATCCTCTACGACCTGCAATTTTGATACTCATTATCCTCCTACTAAGTTGGTTGGTTTTTAAAAACTTCATCCTATTATTTTTCCTTGGGTTGTGTACCATTCCTCCATTCCTGGAGCTCAAATGGTTTTTACTGATGGCACCTCTAAAGGTCTTGCTGTGATTGTGTCCAGGTCTATAGTTAAATGGGTACAGATCACCCTATCACTTTGCCCAAGTTTCAGAATTAATTGCTGTAATTACCGCCTTTCAACTTTTTCCTCCTGTGCCTTTAAATATTTATTCAGATAGTGAATATGTTACCCAAATTGTTCCTCTTTTGGAAACTGCAGCCTATATAGCCTCTCTTCCACAGTACATGATAGTTTGTTACACCTTCAGTGGCTCATTTGGTCATTTGTTTCTTGGCTACCTCAAGGCCCATACTAATCTTCCTGGACCCTTGAGTGATAGAGATAATCTAGGTGATGCATATGCATGAGTGACCATAAGTCTTGCTGCAGACGATTCTTTAGAAAATAATTTTCATAAGGCATGTATCTTACATTCTGGCTTCCATTTAAATGCTGGTTCCTAAAATTTCCATACTTCCATTACTAGAGACTAAACCATTCAAATTGTTAAAAATTTCCCCTCCTGTGCAGAGTTTCTACCCTCTCCTCAAACAGGAATTAATCCAAAAGGTCTTATGCCCAGTCACATTTGGCAAATGGATGTTACCCATATTCCTAGTTTTGGGAAGCTTCAATATGTACATAGTTCTACTGATACCTTTTCCTATGCTTCTGCCCATTCGGGAAAAAAAGTTGAAGGATGTAAGGCTCATTGTCTACAAACATTTGCCTACATGGGTGTTTCAAAACTGTATAAAACAGATAATGGACCTGCGTATACCAGTTCAGGATTCCAAGCCTTTTGTAATAATTATGACATGATTTTTTTCTTTCTTTTTTTATTAATTTATTCTTGTTACATCTCAATATGACATGATTTTTAATACTGGAATTCCCTACAATCCACAAGGCCAAGCCCTATGTGGAAAGAGCTCATTGTACTCTTAAGGACTATCTAGTTAAAATAAAGAAAGGGGAGCACCTTTCCTCCCCCATATTCTTATTTAGCCCATATTCTGTATATCTTGAATTTTTTGGCTGTTGATCCATCAGGTCATTCTGCTGCTGATAGGCGTTGGAGGGCCCCTGTACAACACAAAGGCATGGCCTGATGGAAAGATCTAGCCACTGGAAAATGGAGTGGCCCAGACCCTATGTTGGTCTGGGCCCAAGGGTCTGCTTGCATATTTCCAAAGGAATTGCTTATTTGGGTGCCTGAACATTTTGTGCATCCTGTGGGTGCTTCCCGTTTTCAGCCTACAGGAGAATATATGGGCATTGGTGAAAAAAATGCCCCTACTCATGCCAGTGGGAATTCACAGTATGGCCACAAAAGATGAGTACCAACTTGAGCATGGAGAGGCAGTGATACCAGAGGATTCACAGAGAATTGCTCCCAGAAGACATGCCATCTCCGCACTGTTGGACTAATGAAGAAACAGCTGTTGTTGTTTGAGTCCCTGGGATTGAGCCTTTACCTTGAAATAAGACTTTGGTATCACCGCAGCTATTGTCCTTGTCATTTCATTGGCTGCAGCTGCTGGCACAGTGGCAGGGTTTGCCATTTCTCAATCAGTAACCGTTGTCAACACTGTGGGTAAGTTGTCAAGGGAAGCTCCCAATTCTTTGGCTACTCAGAATTATTTGAATTCTGTGATACAGTATGGCATTTTGAATTTGAATCAGCAAACTGCATTGTTGCAGGAGCAGTTTGACACGCTGTGGGACATGCACATGGCTACTTGTTCCCCTGTGTACTCCCATACTCATGTCACCCCTGTTCCAGCCACTCACACTTCCCATCACCTTCACACACTCAATCAATATTGGCCGGACCTTGGAATGTAAATTTTACAAATTATACAGGACAATTGGCTACCCAAATTATCAAAATTAACAAGACTCGGATCCCCCCTATTATGGGAGACACATTTTTGCAAGGATTGCAGACTTTTGGCAACCTGGTGAAGGAGTGGAGTGGAACCTTAGCCATTGGTATTATGGCTTGTGGCATAGAAGGTTTCTCCCTTATGCTTCTATGTCAACTACACACACAACATGCTGCTCACCAATTTAGGCTAAAGCCAGCAGTCTTGTCCCTTGCTATGGACAGTCTCACTCCCAAAATCTGGATAAATGAGTCTTCAATGACAACTAAGATCTGGGGGGGATGTCTGATCAACCTAAGATAGAAATTTCATGATATACATGGGCTCTTCCATGACAGGTAAGACATACATTGACATCCTGGATGACCTAGGACAGGAGTTCATTTTATTTACAGAAGGGGGAATTTTGGGAAACTGCAACTTTGCTGGTACTGACCTTTACTTGTTTTATCATTTCTTGTTTTTGTCTGCGGTTGAAATATTGTGCTCCACTGGTTGCCTTCATTTCATTGTTTTGAGTCCCATGATTTGGCCCTTTATTTGCTTCCTCTTGGGGACTTTCCACAGTGCTGCTCTGTGTTTTTCCATTGCTGGTTCCTCCCCTATATAAGAAGTTCTGTTACTTCAAAAACATGGCGTTCTCTTAGCCGAATGACCCACTGTTGTGTCGTCTTTTCAATCCGCAGACCCTCGCCATAGCCTAGACTAGTAGTGCAGGTGCTACAAGAAGCAATAATATTCATCTGACCAGTTTTCTCTGAAAGCCATTTCCATAATGACAAAAATGATGGTATTCAATTATATCTTTTATTTCTGTCACTCCTGAAAATAAAAATTGAAGAAATAAAAAATCTTTTTAAAAAGTTGTCATGGAAAAGAATTTTCATGGTCATGGTGACATTTCAGAGGAATAGATCCCTAACTAAGACACAGCATATAAACTTTGGAGTTTATCTGTAATAATAACAGTAGAAATTTGTTTTAAAACATAACATAAAAGTGGGATTTTTTTTTTGCTTACATGTTTTGCAGTTATGAGGCTCCCTGTCAATCACCATCTACAGTAAAGACATGCTTCTCTGGAAAGGAGAATCACTGATCTATGAGCATGAAGAGGGAAATTATGGATCTATTTATTACTGTGTGAATTTAGTAAAATAATAGTATGAGCTTATTCCCACTACTTAGAAGCCACTATGTTGTCATTGTTGCCTTTTTTCAGGGTTGAAGCACCAGTCCCATTTTGTGGAGTTGCATTTAAATCTAATAGAAGAAAGTAGTTTGGTACTCCCATAACTCAATATATTACAAAGAAGAGAATATTAAATATAAAGAAAAGGTAGGAACAAAGCTAATAAATTGGTGGTGTGGGAAAGGATTTGTTTGATCAGTATACATACTATCATATATAGAATTCTCAAACAATAAACATAAGATTCTTTTCATGAAGGTTTCTGTGTGTTCCACATAAACAGGAATTACCAGTTTTCAACATGTTTGTATCAATATAAATACCCACTGTCAGTGCATGAACATTGTGGATGTTCATGGAAAGCCACATAAACCACTCAGACAATGATTTCAAGCAAATATGGGTGGTTTATTGGACACACAGCACAATACTGACTGGGATGAAGGATATAGTCCAGATGTGCAAGCTAAACGGAAATCTCGAGTGCTGCTCAGAGTTAAATTTCAAAGTCAAAAACTTCAATTAGTTAAGAGGGCATAGGCTTCTAGGACCCTCTAGATTCTTCTACTTTGCCATTCTCCCATGATTCTCTCATCTAGAGTCCCACTTTTGGGCCCAGGGGTCCCGCTCAAACTAAGGCACCAGCCAAGGACAATACAGGCGGTAAACCTTAAACCCCTACCCAGATCTAGCCAATGGACAGAACACTCTCCACAGTAGAGTGGAGAGTGGGATATTACTTTCTCACATACTCTGGTGCCTCACCTTTGACCATGTCCCCTGGAGGGGGAGACCTGGTGGCACTCAGAGGAAGGACAGCAAGTTACCAAGAAGAGACTTGATACCCTATGATCATATAGAGGGGGAGGAAATCCCCCTCAGGAACAGTCATAGGGGAGGGGAATAAGGGGAAAATGGGAGGGAGGGAGAATGGGAGGATACAAGGGATGGGATAACCATTGAGATGTAGCAAGAATAAATTAATAAAGGAGAAAAAATGAAAAAAAAAGAGGGCATAGGGAGTGGACAATGGAAAAGGGTGGTCAACTCTGACTCACTTTATTTCTGTTAACTAGACAAGCAGTTCTAGTTGTCTTTGAAAGTGTGCCTAGAAGCTGGGGCTATCTGTTTTTATGTGGGAGAATTTCCAGGAACAACAAAATCACAGAGTTTCTCATTGAACATAAACGTACTTTATGGTCAACCTGACACTGCACAGCTCTTTATTTTGTCAGCAGCAAGCTAAGTTGATGTGACTGGTAGACCTGAAACAAAATGCCTATAGTTATACCAAAAGAGCAGGTCTCAGCATTCCATCCTTGAGTTATTTCTATAATCAAATCATTGACTCAAAATCTTAAGGGGACTGATACAAGATGTTAGTCCGAGACACAAGCAAGTCAATGCCTTTTGAGGGCACCAGGTAGTAAGGGGAGGTCACTGTAGCTAACATGTTTAAATGGATTGTTTTATTGTAGTATATACAATCAACAGTATTGTTTTATATTGTAGTCTGCATATAGACTACATATGCATATAGCCCTATCCTTTGACCCCCTCATAGAATCAGGGTAGATTTGAGTTCTCAGGGACATAGTTGGCACATTTTTGTGCCCATTTTTTGTATGTCAATTGTCATTACAGCTAACCAATTGTCTTTATTGTCTGGGAGCTCCTTTTGACATAACATTTCTGGCTATTAGGTGGGACAATGGACAATGTACTTTTTTCTGTATCTAAATGCAGCTGACATTAGGAGATTTTTATTGGGGCCCAGGAAGGCTGAAATGCTGGCAAAAGGCTGGGCAATGTGACATTTATCAAAACCATGTGGTTAACTCTTCCAGTTGAAAAGACAGAGAGAAGTCACATCAGTTGGACTGGTTTACATTAGCTTCCACGAAGCTATTGTGCAGTCTCAAGGTGATCTCTGGATGGAGTCTTTCAGTCAAATGAAACTCTGCTGAGACAAATATATACTAGGAACAGTGTCACAACCCCTCCAGTGGGGTGTCTGTGACAAACATTACTATAGAGCCTGAGGCAATGACCTCTACCATAGGGAGCATCTCCTGGAAATGGGTATGATGTCCCTGGCAGGAATAACTAATTGCAGCCCCCCTCTTCCTTCTTCTCATTTTGGAACATTCAGCCTTTGTTTTTATTTTTCTTAACAAAGAACTTTTCAGACATAACTGTGTTGCTAGGTGACCCTTGACTTGAAACTGCAGCCAAGGGTCATTCAGTCAAGTTTATGACTAAATTCCGTTCCACTTGTCAGTAAAAACATGGCTGAAAATTAGTCACCAGTGAAGACTTTATATTATGACTTACAAATAAGATGCTTAAGAAAACTCCAGATAGTGGCAGAAGAGCTAATAAGAAAAGCTTTTCTGACTCACAGATGTTTGGCATGAGAGAGCATTGTCCTTTGATAAAGAGGGCATATGCACTGATACCAATCTAATGACTTATGAATGATTGTTCAAGACTGATGACAACATCATTACACTGCATCCTATATTTTTGAATTGTATGGAAAAATAATGTAACCATGAGAGAACACCCCCCGTTTCAGGAGAACACCTGGCTTGCTTGTCTCCAATATACACTCAGACTCAAACTTCCCCTGAGTTTGTCTCTGTCACTCGCCTATCTCTTGTCCATGGACACTTGGAGAACCACTGTTCCCAAGGACCTATACACAACTGAGATGGTCTGCAGCAAGTGGTGCCTGATTGTGGAACTAGAAGTAAGGAAATCTTTCTCTCCTCTTCTTAAATATGTTTTCAGGCAAAGATAAGGACCTTGCCTAAGACTGCTGCTGACTCCTCAGCAACGGAAAGGCTGAGCTAAGGGGTTGAGTAGGTAAGAATTATGGGGCATTCACAGTCTAACAGGGTTATGCTCATGGCAGTATTGAGTCATATGTTAGAAGACTGAGGTATTAAAGCCTCAGAAAAGAGTTTGGCAGCATATTATGATTTTTGTTGTTGTTGTTGCTAGAAGACACACTAGATAGGATGCTTCCTCGCTCTGAGAGATCTGATAAGTTTTTTTATTATTAATTTATTCAGATTACAACTCAACTGTCATCCCATCACTCATATCCTCCCATTCCTCCTGTCCTTCCACTCCCATCCTATTACCCTCCCTTAGGTCCATGTCCAAGTGGGCTCTCCTCCCCCACTTTGTGGTCACAGGCTAACAAGTCTCATCTTGGTGGTCTGCCTATTCTTTATTTGAGTGCCACCAGGGCTCCCCACCAAAGCGAGGTTGTCAGATATGGGCCACCAGAGCTCATGTCAAAGTTAGTCCCTGCTCTCCACATAACTGTGGAGGATGTCCTGTCCATTGGCTAGACCAGAGTAGGGGTTCGCTGTTACTAGTTGTATTGTCCTTTATTAAAAAAAACTTGCATGGGAAAATGCCAATGCTCTCTGCCAAGAACTAATCAGAACAACAACAAAAACAAAAACAGAGACTGTGCAAGATTATTCCTCAGCCAGCATTGGTTCCAGGGTATAGCCTATGCTGTAGCTTTATAAGGGAAACATTTTCATGACTTCAGAACTTAAAAGGAGGTAACATAACAAATTTCATGCGTCTCTTGTGGTCACAGGGGCACATTAGTCATGATTGCACCAAGTGAAAGCAGACATCCTATAAGAAAAACAAGTCTCTGGGGTTATGTCCTCTGTGTAATAAAGGAAAGTATTGGAAACCTGAGTGAAACCCGCTTTGCAAAGATGGAACCCTCCTTACAGTTAGGGAAACACAAATGGGATGAGGGGCAAGCTCTCAGCCCTGAAATAAAAAGAGAGTATAAAGAGGAGAAACAAAGTAACTTGAATCCTCTCACTCTTGAATTGAACATCTTAGATCTGCCAAGAGCAACACCAGGAAGCACAGAGTTAAATTTTACAGTAAACAAAAATTATCTGCTCTTTTTTTATGACGGAGTACAGTTGGTAAGGAAAAATTATGTTTAGGCCTTTAAAGGAAATTGTACAAATAAACAAAAACCTTTAATAACTATAAAGGTAGAAGGAAAACATAGAAGGAATATTGAATTATATCCAGATAAAATTTCCCAGATAAATGAGGAGCCTGTTTGGATTAATCAGTGGCCCCAAACACAAGAAAAGGTAGAAGCATTAAAGCAACTTGTTATTGTGTTCTTTATTCTCCTTTTCCTTTTGTTTAGGTTAGGTTATAATTGAGGTATTCTTGGTTAATAAGTCTGTAATAAAATATAATTGTTAAGAAAACTGAGCATACACCCAACAATCATTCAGGAGGCAATGACAATCAACCTGCATGTCCTGAATCATCTTTAACAGCCCAAAATAAATGATGACTAATGAACCGAAGCTTTTTCCACATCAAGATACCTAAGTGTAGAGAATGGGACCTTTCTTGACCACAAGATGACACACCATCACAGAACATAACAGTCCCTTGTATTACACAGCTTACAAAAACAAAAGCAAAACAAACAAAAACTCCCCTAATAATGCTCATAAACACAAGGAGGCCAAACATATCTATCTTTAAATCTGTCTCCATCAGCCTAAATAGCATGAGCTAATGATTCTCATTTTTCTTTCAAGGTTATAACCTTTTAAGATACATAAATATCTGATATGTAGATAATTATAGGCTATTCCTGTAAAAAGATCTTTCAAATCCCTGCATAAAGGGTCAAGAAACTGTTCTATGTTCTTTTTTAGACTTTCCAAGGTCATTGTCTTACTGCATTATAAGATTGGAATTCTTCAGTTTCTTGTGTATATTTTAAAAATATTTTATTACTTTATTCATATTACATCTCAATTGTTATTCCCTCCCTTGTATCATGTATCATCCCATTCCTCTCTCCTTCCCACTTTTCCCCCAACTCCCCTCCCCTATGCTGTGACTGAGGGCGACATCCTCCCCTTCTATATGCTCATACTGTATCAAGTCTCTTCTTGGTAGCCTGCTATCCTTCCTCTGAGTGCCACCAGGCCTCCCCATCCAGGGGATGTGGTTAAATATGAGGCACCAGAGTTCCTGTGAAAGTCAGACCCCACTCTTCACTTAGCTGTGGAGAATGTCCTGTCCATTGGATAGATATGGTTAGGGGGTCGAAGTTTACTAAACATATAGTCATTGGTTGGTGCCATAGTTTGAGCAGGACCCCTGGGCCCATATCTGCCTTTCATAATGTTTTTCTTGTAAGTTTCTGGGACCCTCTGGATCCTTCTATTTCCCCATTCTCCCATGGTTCTCTCATCTAAAGTCCCAATAGGAAGTCTTCCCCTCTGTACTACTTTCCTGGAAAGTGAAGACTTTCATGGGACGTGCCCTTTGTTTTTAATAGCTGAGTAGTAGTCCATAGTGTAAATGTACCAGTTTCTTTATCCAGTCTTCTACTGAGCGACACTTAGACTGTTTCCAGCTTCTGGCTATTATGAATAAGGCTGCTGTGAGCATCATTGAGCATATGTCCCTGGTGTGTGGTGGAGCATTTTCTGGGTATATTCCAAGGAATGGAATAGCTGGGTCTTGAGGAACCCCTGTTCCCATTTTTCTAAGAAAGGGCTATATAGATTTCCGAAGTGGTTGTACAAATTTGCATACCCACCAGCAATGAAGGAGGGTTCCTCTTCACATCCTCGGAAGCATGATGTGTCATTTGAATTTTTTTAATCTTAGCCATTCTGATGAATATAAGATGGAATCTCAGAGTCATTTTGATTTGATGACTAAAGACATTGAATGTTTCTTTTAAGTGTTTCTCAACCATTCCATATTCCTCTGCTGAGAATTCTTTGTTTAGTTCTGAGCCCCATTTCTCAGTTGGGTTATTTGGTTTGCGGGTGTTTAATTTCTTGAGTCTTTATATATTTTGGATTAGACCTTTGTCAGATGTAGGGTTGGTGAAGATCTTTTCCCAGTGTGTAGGCTGTTGTTTTGTTCTCTTGACAGTATCTCCTGCCTTACAGAAGCTTCTCATTCTCATGAGGTTGGATTTATTAATTGTTGACGTTAAAACCTGGACTGTTGGTGTTCTGTTCAGGAAGTTGTCTCCTGTGCCAATGTGTTCCAGGCTCTTCCCCACCTTTTCTACTAACTGATTTAGTGTCTCCGGTTTTATGTTGAGGTCTTTAATCCACTTGAACTTGAGTTTTGTGCATGGTGAAAAATACGGGTCTAACTATTTTTCCACATGTAGACATCCAGTTAGACCAGCACCATTTGTTGAAGATGCTATCCTTTTTCCATTGAATAGGTTTGGCTTCTTTGTCAAAAATCAAGTGACCATATGTGTGTGGATTCATTTCTGGGTCTTCAATTTGATTCCATTGATCAACCAGCATATTTCTGTGCCAGTACAATGCTGTTTTAAGTACTATTGCTCTATAATACAGCTTCAGGGTGTGGATGGATATTCCTCCTGAGGATCTTTCATTGTTGTTTAGCTATCCATTTGAAGTTGAGAATTGATCTTCCAATGTCTTTAAGAAATTGTGTAGGTATTCTGAT
Source organism: Acomys minous (assembly GCF_964271855.1). Lineage (NCBI taxonomy): Eukaryota > Metazoa > Chordata > Mammalia > Rodentia > Muridae > Acomys > Acomys minous. The sequence goes on from NC_140484.1 coordinate 82,813,335, forward strand.
AGGGATTGCATTGAATCTGAAAATTGCTTTTGGTTAAATGGCCATTTTTATTACGTTAATTCACCTGATCAATGAACAAAGGAGATTCCTCCAACTTCTGATGTCATGTTCAATCTCCTTCTTCAGAGATTTAAAGTTTTTTCAAACAAGTCCTTCGCTTGCTTGGTTAGAGTTACTCCTAGATATTTTATATTGCTTGTGGCTATAGTGAAGGAGGTAGTTTTCCTAGTTTCTTCCTCTGCATGATTGTCATTTGTATATAGGAAGGCTACTGACTTTTTTGAGTCAATTTTGTATCCAGCCAATTTGTCGAAGGTGTTTATCAGTTGTAGGAGTTCGCTGGTGGAATTTTGGGGGTCACTTATGTACAGTATCATATCAACTGCAAACAGGGCTAATTTGACTCCATCCTTTCCTATTTGGATCACTTTGATCTCCTTTTGTTGTCTTACTGCTCTGGTTAGAACTTCAAAAACTATATTGAAGAGAAATGGAGAAAGTGGGCAGCCTTGACTGGTCCCTGATTGTAGACAAATTTCCTTGAGTATCTCTCCATTTAATTTGATGTTGGCTATTGGTTTGCTGTATATAGCCTTTATTATGTTTACGTATATGCATTGTATTCCCAATCTCTTTGAACCTTTAAACATGAATGGGTATTGGATTTTGTCAAATGCTCTTCTACATCTAAGGACATGATCATGTGTTTTTTATTTCAGTTTGTTTATATGGTAGATTACATTGATGGATTTCCATATATTAAAACATCCCTGCATGCCTGGAATGAAGCCTACCTGGTCATGGTGAATGATGTCTTTGATATATTCTTCTATTCATTTTGCAAATATTCTGTTGAGTATTTTTGTTCATAAGAGAAAATGGTCTCTTGTTGGGTCTTTGAGGCATTTAGGCATCAAAGTGACTGTGGCTTCATAGAATGAATTTGGTAGTGTTCCATCTTTTTCTATCTTTTGGAATAGCTTGGAGAGTATCAGTACTAGCTCTTCTTTGAAGGTCTGGGTAGAATTCTGTACTGAACCATCTGGCCCTGCCCCTTTTCTGGTTGGGAGACTATTAAGATTGCTTCTATTTCTATAGGATTAATAGGACTATTTATTTTGTTTATCTGATCTTGTTTCAGTTTTGGCAAGTGGAATCTATCAAGAAAATTGTCCATTTCCTTTAGATTTTCAAATGTTTTGTCATATATGCCTTTAAAGTAGGGCGATCTTATGATTCTTTGTATTTTTCAGAGTCTGCTGTTATATCTACCTTTTCTTTTCTAATTTTGTTGATTGGATATTGTTTCTCTACCTTTTGGATAGTTTGACCAACAGTTAGTCTATCTTGCTGATTTTCTCAAAGAAACAACTCCTGATTTTCTTGATTCTTTGAGTTATTCTCTTTGTTTCTAATTAATTGATTTTAGCCTTGAGGTTGAATATTTCCAGATGTCTACTCCTCTTGGGTGTTCCTGCTTCTTTTTTTTTTCCCTAGGGCTTCTAGATGTGTCATTAAGTTGCTTATGTGGGATGTTTCCAATTTCTTTATAAAAATACCTAGTGCTATGAATTTTCCTCTTAGCAGTGCTTTCAATGTGTCCCACAAATTTGGGCATATTGTTCCTTTATTTTCATTGAATTTCAGGAAGTCTTTAATTTCTTTCTTTATTTCTTCCTTGACCCAGGTGTCATTAAGTAGAGTTGTTTAGTTCCCATGTGTGTGTAGTCTTTTTGTTATGTCTGTTATTGTTGAAGTCTAACCTTAGGCCATGATGATCTGATAGGATACAAGGTATTGTTTCAATTTTCTTGTACCTGTTGAGGCTTGCTTTGTGACCTACTATGTGATCAGTTTTGAAGAAGGTTCCATAGGGTGCTGAGAAGAAGGTATAAATCTTTGTGTTTCGGTGATAAATTCTTTTAGATCCATTTGATTCATGGTATTGGTTAATGATGTAATTTCTCAGCTAAGTTTCTGTTTCAATGACCTATCCTTCAGTGAGTGTGGGGTGTTGAAGTCTTCCACTGTTAATGTGTGGGGATTGATTTGAGGCTTAAGCTTTTTAAATAGATTTTTTACAAATGTGGGAGCCCTTGTACTGGGAGCACAGATGTTCAGAATTGTGATGTCATCTTGGTTTGTTTTACCTTTGATGAGTATGAAGTGTCTTTCCTCATCCTTTCTGAATAATTTTGAAAGTCTATTTTATTCTATATTAAAGCTGATACACCAGCTTGCATCTTGTGAGCATTTGCTTGGAATATTTTTTCCAGCCTTATACCTTGAGGTAATGTCTGTCCTTGTGAGTGAGATGTGTTTCTTGAATGCAGAAGACTGTTGGATCTTGTTTATGCATCAATTCAATTAGTTTGTGTCTTTTTATTGAAGAGTTGAGATCATTGATATTGAGAGATGTTAATGACAAGTGACTGTTAAGTTCCTTAATCTTTGATGTTGGGTACAGTAGAGAATTTGTGTGGTTGTGATTTTGTGTTGGTGTAGATATCTATTTCTGGTGTAGTTTTGGTTGTGGCTTGTCCCTTTGGCATGGAGGTTTCCATCTGGTAACTTCTGTAAAGCCAGATTTGTAGATTGGTACTATTTGAATTCATTTTTGTCATGGAATATTTTGTTTTCTTCATCAATGGTTATTGATAGTTCCCTTGGGTATAGTAGTCTGGCATGGCATCTGTGGTCTCTTAGGGTCTGCTGGACTTCTTTCCATGCCCTTCTGGATTTTATGGTCTCTGCTGAGAAGTCAGGTGTAATTCTGATGGGTTTTTACATTGTATATTACTTTTCCTTTTTCTCTTGCTGCTTTCAATATTTTTCTTTGTTCTGTATATTGTTGTGCTTTTATTATTATGTGTCAGGAAGATTTTTTTTCTGTTCTATTCTGTTTGGTGTTTTAGGCCTCTTTTATGTTTATATGCATCTCCTTCTTTAAATTGGGGAAATTTTCTTCTATGATTTTGATGAAGCTATTTTCTGTGCCTTGGAGTGGGGTCTCTTCTCTTTCCTCGATGCCTATTATTCTCAGGTTTCATCTTTTCGTGGTGTCCTTGACTTCTTGGATATTTTGTGTCACAAGTTTTCCAGATTTAGCATTTTCTTTGATGGTTGCTTTGAGTCTACAATTATATCTTCTAAAGAAGCTCACTTTTATGTTGCTTAGTTTCTTCTCTACGGTTTCTCATTCCCATTTTTCTTCTGTCTGTACTTTTATCACTGTTTCCATTTTCATCTTCAGATCTTGAATGGTTTATTGATTTCCTTCATCTGGTTGTTTGCATTTTTCTGAACATCTTCCAGTGCCTCTCTATAGGCTTCTTTTATATCTTTCACCTCTTTGACAGTGTCTTCCTGCATTTGATTATGGATTTTATTCATTTCCTCCATTATCATCTTCATTACTAAGGATTTGAGGTCATTTTCTTGTATTTTGACTGTGTTTGAGTTCTCAGAGTTGTTTTGGTTTTGGTTGTTTGAATTCTCACGCTGTCCTTTAATTGTCTTGCTATCTCTGATGTTGGATGGTATTAACACAAGAGAAAAAATAGGCTTTATATTGGCAATACTATAAGGGTGTAAAGGTAATAAATTTATTATCATTTTATCATTCCTACTTATTGATAAAAACACAATAATGCAAAAGCAGAACTTTAAAAAAAGTTTTATACAAAGAGTCTTCTATTTGAAACAATGTAATTTTGATTGCTTTCTAAATACACCTTGTCGAATATACAGACCAGTCTTTGTTTCAAACAAATGCTGTGGTAGAACTTAAGGATACATAGTCTATAAGGATGAGAGATACAGTGGTCTAAAGTGAACATGGGCAAATTATGATAAGATTCTCACATACAAAACAATCTACTGGTGTTTGCTATATGTAAAATATGCTTTAAATTTTCCATGATTTCAGTCTTTATATAGGAAAAGCAGGATATTTTTAAAAGAGAAAGGCCAGATTTAATAAGTCAGCAGGAAGAGGCGATCAAGGCAGAACAACTTAGTTGAACCAGCCAGCCAGAGCTCAAAAATAAGTAGAAAGAACGAGTTTATTCTTTTTTTTTTTTTTTTTTTTTTTTTTTTTTTTTTGGTTTTTGGAGACAGAGTTTCTCTATGTAGCCTTGGCTGTCCTGGTCTCACTTTGTAGACCAGGCTGGCCTCGAACTCACAGCGATCCGCCTGCCTCTGCCTCCCGAGTGCTGGGACTAAAGGCGTACGCCACCACGCCCGGCTAGAACGAGTTTATTCTGTAGTAAATCTCAGAGGCTGAAAAAAATTATAGGCCTAGATTAGGTTGTATTATGCCTAGAAGCTTCCAGGAATAAGTCTAGGTTATCAGACAGAGACAATAAGCCTCAGAGATGATAACTGCATCAAGTGAATAGAAGTTGATGTTATACCTTATCACTATGAATATGCTCTTTATTCCCTCCTAGAAATTTCCCAATAGATAGATGCTGGTTTCATTTCTTTTTAAGGTAAATTTGTTCATAGTCAGCCCCATGGTTTTGTGCATTTCATGTTCCAGACCTTCATTCCTAATATTTGCTTAACGTTCCTGATTTAAAATTGAGTTGTAATTTGAACTGAGGACCTTCTGCTTGTAAAGCAGAGGTTATAACCACTACCCTGTGCTTGTGCTGGGTGGTTGGTGGTGCATGCCTTTAATCCCAGCACTCAGGAGGCAGAGGCAGGGGCATTGCTGTGAGTTCAAGGCCAGCCTGGTCTACAAAGCCAAGTCCAGGACAACCAAGAAAACATATAGAAACCCTGTCTTGAAAAGCCAAAAATAAAATAAAATAAATTGAGATTGTGCATATCATTCTCTCATCTCGATTCTTCTTACACTACCCAAGAACTAGTTCCACTATAGCTTAGTCCATTTTTATTTTTATAGTTATTTTTAATGTAATGAACATGAAAAGAGAGTTCCATCCTATGGTTACTATGAAGTGATCTTGTAGCTTCTGGAATTTCCCATAGGTTAGGGAAAACCTGACCAAATGAGGCAGAGAATAAGAAGGAGCATGAAGATTAAAACAGATTGCTGGAGTTAGTTTGAGGCAATAAAGCTTGTCTGCTTTGTGGTATGGACAACTTGGCAAGTGCTAAGAAAAGATTAGTAGGAGTACTAGAGGTATGCTGTGCAGTTTCAGTCTGAATTCTTGGAGAGAGTGAAGTCATGTCAAATGTATATGATTAACCCTTAACTAAAATTCAGAACATAAAACACCTTCATGAGCTTCTCATGTTGGCTAAACCATGTGCTGCCACACATGTCTAAGCTAATATAGTGTTTACCCACAGAAAGCACTATGAAAAGAACTGCATTTGACATTTATTCAATTAAATATAATCCAAAATTTCTGCCACTAAGTAAACACCCAGGAAAAATCAAATCATCATAATAAAAAGTTGAACAAACATGTTCATAATAATACAATTTATGAAAGAGAAAAGTGAAAATAGCAGACATGTTCCTCATTAGTTGAACAGATAAATAAAGTTTTATGTGTCCATTAAATGGAATGTTATTTGGCAACAGATAATAATACTAGGAGGATCAAGATAACTCAGAGAGTAAACCACCTTCTTCCATGGCTGACACCTGAGTTTGATCCCTGGGACCAGCATGATAGAAGTAGAGAAATGAAATCTTACCCATTGTCTTGTGAGTTCCGGACATGCACCATGACACCTGACATCCTTTAATCCCACCTAAATGAACAGATAATTAAAATGTCTTTAAAAGAATGAAATACTCTTTATCCATTTTTCGACTGAGGGACACGTAGGCTGTTTCCATGATCTGGCTATTATGAATAAGGCAGCTATGAACATGGTTGAGCATATGTTCCTGTTGTGTGGTAGTGCATCTTCTGGGTATATTCCAAGGAGTGGAATAGCTGGGTCTTGAGAAAGCCCTATTCCCATTTTTCTGAGAAAGCGCCAGATAGATTTCCAAAGTGGTTGTACTAGTTTGCATTCCCACCAGCAATGAAGGAGTATTCCTCTCTCTCCACATCCTCGCCAGCATGTGGTGTCAGTTGAGTTATTGATCTTAGCCATTCTGATGGGTGTAAGATGGAATCTCAGTGTCGTTTTGATTTGCATTTCTCTGATGACTAAGGAGGTCGAGCATTTCTTTAAGTGTTTCTCTGCCATTTGATATTCCTCTGTTGAGAATTCTCTGTACACTATGGAATACTACTCAGCTATTAAAAACATGGAATTTCTGAAATTTGTGGACAAATGGATTGAACTAGAAATTATCACAATGAGTGAGTTCACCCAGAAGCAAAAAGAGTCAAATGGTATATACTCACTTATATTGAGACAGTAGTCCAAGGGGTACGTCCCCATGAAAAACTTTACCTACCAGGAAAGTGGGTCAGAGGGGAGGACATCCTATTGAGACTTTAGGTGTGAGAAGCCTGGGAGACTGAGAAAATAGAAGGATCCAGAGGGTCCTGGAAAACTACAGGCGGATCTGGGCCCTGGGGTCCTCCTCAAACTATGGAATCAGCCAAGGAAAATATAGGCAGTAAACTTTGAACAAGTTACCAAGAAGAGACTCGATATTCTTAGAGCATATATAAGGGGAGGAGGTCTTCCTCAATCACAGACATAGGGGAGGGGAGAAGGGAGGAAGTAGGAGGGAGGGAAGAATGGGAGGAAACGGGAAGGGCTAACAATCAAGATGTAATATGAACAAATTAAAAGAAAATTACCTTATAAATATAAAAAACAAAAAACAAAAAAAGGCCAACCATGATTCCACAAGCCTAAAATCTCAAAATTCAAAGTGATTATGGAGGAATATTGTAAATAACAAACCAATCTAGTATACATAGTAAGACTCTGCTTCAAAAATCCTAAATAAATAAACTAATAATCAATTATAAGGGAACACCAAATAACTTAGGAAATAAATAAAATCTTAAATTTTAGGATCAGCTAAAGGAAAAAAATACCAAATGCATTGAGGAAATAAATTGAGAAATACATAAACTGTGGCCTTATTTGAACCAGAAGTAACATATGATATCCTTCTCCATTAGTGGACATAAGTATAACACCAGTATAAAGAGATCATATGGTTTATTGTGCTGTAGAAAAAAAGCAGCATAATGGAAAATGTTTCTTATAAAGGAAAGCTGGCTCCTAGTTCCCACTCCAGAAATGGAAAGTCACAGGTCACTGCTGTGGAGAAAAGAAAAATGTAGAACCAAAATACAACTTAAATGGCATTATCCATACGGAAGGTAAAAGGGGAGGTGCTTACCTGCAAAAGAGAAAGAGTTGAATCAAGAGAAGAAAGAAATATAAAAGAGGCAGAAGACCTAATGAATAATATCAACATGGAGAAAATGGTTACTAGGGAAACAGTCACATGCCTAATAAAAGAGTTACTATGAAGGTAGAAGGTACAGGTGGAACATGGGTATCAGGAAGAGTCAGTGTCCATTACAGTCCTAGAAAACACAGCAGATGGCAATTACAGTTGAAAGGTCTGTGTGTAGAACATGGTTTTGTAAGTCAAATTTCAGCCTCAGAGGTGGAAGGAGTATCAAGCAGACACTGTAGTGGCTGTAAAGGAGGGGGTTGTGACAGAACCAAAAAAGAATGCAATTAAGAAAATAAGCAAGAGGAAGTACCAAGGGAAAATAGGGAACAACATTCTGCCTCTAAAGACCTAGATTCAATATTCAGAAATAGGAAGAGAGATTCGTGGACATTCTGTCTTGAACCCTTAGACGTACCCACACACTAACCAGGGTGTGAGTTTGTCTCATGTAGAATACTCTGCTCAGTTCACTGAACTGATCAGAGTATGATACTCTTCTCTTTGAGTAGTTCTCCTCATTGCAATTTGACCGTGATATCTGGTCCTGTTGGAGGGAAATGAGAGGTCAAAGGGCAAAACAACTGATTGAAAATGCCAAAGTGGAAAATGCTTATGATTAATGAAACAGAAGTAGAGATTGATGATTAATGATTAAAAAGAATTTAATATATATGAACAAAGAAAAGAAACTACTAATGATTTAGACATGATGGCACATGCCTGTAATCACAATACTTATGAGGTTAAGACAAATGATCACTATTCTGATTCAATCATGAGCTACAATCAAATCCGTGGCAAAAGAGAAAACAAACTGTAGAATTTCCACACTTAGAGTGGTTATAATACTATGCCTAACACTTGTGGAAGCCTAACCCAGACAAAATTTCAACATAAAGAGAGAAGTTGGGCTTTAAGTTAACCTCTCCAAAAGAAGAGTTATTATCAAGTTGCACTTGCCAGGAGTAAAAGGGTCAATCCTCTCTAAAGGTGTTGCCACTTCCTGATAAATTAACAACACTCTAGTGGTATGCTACTCATACAGGAAAATTTGGATAGCACAAACTAGCCTAGATTAGGAAAACTAAAACTAACACAAAGTTGGATGGAAAGAAAGTAGAAGATGAATCTGAGGAGAGTTAAATTATGAAGGTAAATATGATAAAAAAAAACATGCATAATATTATAGAATAAAATTGTAAAAAAGAGGGAAGATAAAGTTAAAAACTGAAATGTTAGTCATAGCTTTTATAAATATGTATCAAATAAACTGGTACATGCACATATATTTATGAATAAAGGCTTCGAAGTATAAATTTGTGGAAATACCAAAGAAAGAGTATACTAGTACATACACCTAAAAGTAAGAAATGAAGCAGCTATACAAGGAGACAGAAAATATAGATTTTAATAAATAAGGGCTAAATTAGTATATAGTATTCTAAAAATGGAACAATGTGAAGGCCATTACTATTAAAACAAATGTAATATTTATCACTAGAGAATATACTAGAAATTAGTCTGAGAACTGGATTCACACCTTCCTCTCTCAACAGGCTTGCAGAAAAATCAAAGCTTGCATGATCTAAGGTAATCAGTTGGGATTATCTATTCCCACGCAATCATAGAGATAACCACATAAATTTTGCATAAGATTTAAAGTAGCTACAACATTTTTCATTTAAAAACATTTCTAAATGTTTTGATTTTTCTTTTTCATGCTAGAAATCCAATCCAGAGCTTCACAGTCGTTTCCTAAGTGCTGTACTATTGAGGTGTTCCACAGGCCAAGAGTCTTTCTGGATGTTGTTGGTCTTATTGAATTCAATGACTTCACCTCATATAAATTTGCAAAATACACATGTCACAAGTTATATATGTGAACAAGATAAAAACATGAGAGGAAATATTAAACATTTTTTCACTGGAAAAGATGCAATAAATACAGGGAAAGCAATAAGATAAAAATGGTTTAATAAACAAAACAACCAAAATATGGTAAATATAAACAAACCACAAAAATATGTAAGAAAAATAAGCTTGTTTTTAATGTTTAAAAAGATATTTCACAAAAAGTTTTACAAATGTTCAATAAATACATAAACAGTATTCTACCTTTAATGGTAATATAGAAAATAAAAAGAATGCCAAAAGAATACGAGACCACTAAGAATATTAAAACTTAAGCAATCTGAAACTATTAAGTATTGGAAAGGGGTAAAGGCATGAATAATTCCATACATCATTATGAGATGGACATTTGAATGGTTTATATTAAGAGTTACAATAGATTGTTGGAATTTTAACATTTATTTATTTACTTTACAACCTGATCATAGCCCAATCCCTCCTCACCTCCCAGTCTCTCCCCCTCTTCCTCTCCCACAATCCTCTACTCCATTCTACAGAAAAGGGCAGCCACACTTCCTGTCTTCCTCAGTTCCTCAAGTTGTATCAAGTTGTTCCCTTCCATTGTGACCTGGCAAGGCAGTCCTGCTGGAGGGAAGTAATTGAAAAGCTGACAAGAGAGTCCATGTCAGAGAAAGCCTTTCTCCCCTTAACAGGGGACCCACATAAAGTCTGATCTGTCCGTTGGCTACATTTTTGTGAGTGGCCTAGGTCTCATCCATACAAGGTCCTTGGTTGGTGTTTCAGTCTCAGCAGGAGCCTCTGGGCCCTCGTTAGTCGGATCTGTTGGCTTTCCAGTAAAGCTCCTGTCGCCTTCTGGTCCTTTTCTCCTCCCTTTCTTCCCACTTTCACACAAGACTTCCTATGTACTGCTCAGTGTTTGGCTATAAATCTCAGCAGCAGCAGCTGGGAGCAGCCTCTCAAAGGACAATTTGAATGGACTTCTGTCCGCAAGCACAGCAGAGTATCGGTAACTATGTCAGGAGTTGGGCTTCTCCCATGGAGTGGGTCTTGGGTTGGGAGAGGCATTCGTTGGAAATTCCCTCCATCCCTATTCTATTTTTATTCTTGAACATTTTGTAGGGAGGGTGGATTTTGGGTCAAAGCTTTTTGGGTGGGTTGGTGTTACCCTCCTACTACTTGTGAAGTTAGAGGGTGTCCTCTTTAGTCTCTGTGGCTGCTGCTTTTAGCAATCTCTGCTAGATAGCCTCTCATATCCTCCTGGGAAACTGCTGTAATGTAAGCCTCCAGGTTGTCATATGATGCCCTCACCCATAGTTTCTCTTTTCTCTACTGGCCTTCTGTCCTCTCTCCCCTGCAGTCTCCTCTCTCATATCTCTCTTTGCCTCCTCTCCTACATTATTACCTCTCTTCAAGCACTGCAGCTGTCTATTCAGTTTCCCTTTGTCAGGAGATTTAAGCATCCTCCCTTGGAACTACCATGTTATTTATCTTCCTTGGGTTTCTTCATTGTAGTATGTTTATCCTGTGCTATATGACTAAAATCCACTTATAAATGTATACATATCATATGTGTCTTTTCTGGGTCTGAGTTACCTCAGGATGATCTTTTCTAGTTCCATCTACTTGCCTGTAAATTTCATAGTTTCATTGTTTTTGTTTGCTGTTTGTTTTTCTTTTTTCTTTTTCTTTTTAGTTTTTCTATCTTTCACAGTTTTATTTTTACACACACACACAAACTCACACACACACCTCACTCTAGTAAGAAGAACCATGGCACAATAGGGAATTATATACATGTTACATTTTTAGGGTTTTGGCTACTTGTTAAGTGGAGACTGGGGACTGACTTTCACACTATCTCTGGTGCCTCATATTTGGCCATGTCCCCTAGTTGGGGAGGCCCAATGGCACTCGGAGGAAGGCACTACCAAGAAGAGACTTTATACACTAGCATCATATTCAGGGGGTAGAGGTCCCCCTCAGTCACAGTCAAAGGGAAGGGGAATGGGGTGAAAGCGAGAGGGAGGGAGGAATGGGAGGATGTATGGGATGGGATAGCAATTGAGATGTAATATGAATTATTTTATTTTTCAATAAAAATGTGTTAAAAAAAGGAAGTTGTCTCCTGTATGCCAATGAGTTTAAGGCTCATTTTCATATTTTCTTCTGATACACTAAACTACCAATTTAGCATAGTTGGTTTTATGAAGAGGTTTTTGAACGAATTGGACATGAGTTTTGAGCAGAGTGATAACTATGCATTTTTCTACATGTAGACTTGCAGTTAGGTAAGCACCACTTGTTGAAGATGCTGCTTTTCAACATTGTAAGATTTTGGTCCTTTGTCAAAAATCAAGTGTCCATAGGTGTGTGGGTTTATTTCTAGGTCTTCGATTTGATTCCATTGATCAAATAGTTTATTTCTATGTGAGTACCATGCAGTTTTTTTTCAGTCACTGTGGCATCCAGTTTCTATTCACAAAGGAAAAGCTCCAGTCCATCTTCTAATTTTTTTTTAAAAAGTTCCTGACATTAGAGAACTAAACTGAAATGTATTAATATTCCACTCTTACATTTCCATGACAAACAAAAATTCATGAGCCAAAAAAAAAGGAAAAAAAGGGAGAAGATTATAATACTAAATATGGATTTCAGCATAACTGCTGAACAGAGAAAGGAATTAAAACACTTTAATTAAAATTATGAGTGGATGATAAAGTGTGTAGAAACTGAAAATTTACAAACTATTTAAAACCTGGGATCGCTGACTGTTGAGAAACTGCACAGATGGATCATGGGTGGTGGTGAACAGCAAAGAGGGTTATGGGTGAGTCTGCACTGTTCTAGGGGCTCCCCATGCCACCTGTCTCCGAGGAAAGCCTGACATTGATCAGATACTGAGCCAGGCTAATGCCGGCAGCAGATCCGGTGATGGTGACCTGAGGATCAGTAGACCCTTCCACTGGGTTTGCAATTTTGATCTGCGTCCCAGACATCTGACGGATCTCATTGATTTTAGCGCCCTGACATTCAATTATGCAGCCAATCAAATCATTTGGAATGGTGTGTTCATGAGAAGTCATTTGAGCAGATGCATCCAAACCTGCCCAATAGCCTTTCACCTCTGGAGAGCTGGATTCAATGCCACTGAATCCGGCGTTGCCATGGATCATGGGAAAATGGGCTGTTGCATTGCCAACTGGTGCAGCTTGGTCAAATCTGGCTGTGGAATGGCGTACTGTCCTTGAATGGTGTAGGCCTGACCACCTGCAAAGATGACTGGAGAACTGGAGGGCTTGGGCCGGTATGGGATGGTCACGCCCTTCGGGGGGGGGCACTGGGAGAGAGTCTCCAACATGACAATGCAGATCTGTTTGACACACTCAATGATGGACTGCGGAATGCCAGCAATAGAGATTGCTCGCTCAGTTGAGTTGGGGAGCATCTCCCCTGCCACCTGGACCTGAGCCCCTGTACTCTCTCTTATTTCCTTGATCTTGCAACCACCTTTTCCGATGAGGGAGCCACACTGACTAGCAGGGACCACCAGCCGTAGGGTCACAGGGGTCGACTGGCAGCTGTGCTATTGGTCATAGAGCTGCTTATGTCCTCTTCCAGCTTGTCAATGAACATAGCAAAGGCTTTGAAGATGGCATTTGTCGGTCCAGACAAAGTGATAATTCTTTCAGGACAGTTCCCTTCTGAGATGTTGATACGTGCACCACTCTCCTCACGCATCTTCTTAACAGATTCTCCTTTCTTCCCGATGATGCTGCCAACTTCCTTTCCATGCATAAGTAGTCTGATGGTGAGAGTGACATTTAATCCACCTTCAATCACACCGGTGTCCATTTCTAGCAGTTACAGGGAACTGGACTTTGAGTGGTCAAGTCTTTGGTCACTGGAGGGCACGAGTCGACTGAGGGGAAAAGGGGAGCGGGCAGGAAGGGGAAGGGCAGGAGGCCGGGGGGGCCGGGGCAGAACAATGGGGCGGGCAGGAAGGCGAGGGGGGCCCCCGCTGGCGGGTGGAAGAGGGGGGTGGAGGAGGAGGAAGGGGGGAGAGAGACCCCGGGGCGGGTGGAGGGCAGCGGAGGGCAGGCGGGCGGGAGAGCTACCATGCAGTTTTTATTACTATTCTTCTGTAGTATAGCTGGAACTCAGGAATGGAGATAACTCCAGAAGTTTTATCATCATATAGAATTGTTTTACCTATAGAGTGGGTGTTTAATTTAAGTAGAGTCAATGTTTTGAAGTAGGAGTTATGCCTGATTTTAAGTGTGGTGCTGGAGACTAAACGCTGGTCCTCTAGCAGAGTAACCAGTTTTTGAAACCACTGAGAAATCTCTTCTGCATATGCACTTTCCCTTTTCATCTTTCTTATTTTGCCTGTGTTTATTATGTAAAGGGTGGAAATGATTAATTTCAGGGTAGAGATCACTATATTCCTCTGTTTCATATTGGTGGATGCATCCTCTACCCAGGTCTCCTCTACTATCCATGTTTTCTCTAAAACCATGTGGAGTAAATTTGTGACAAGATTACCGTGGGAATTTCTAGTGGTCCAGGGCCTCACTGTTGATATATCAATTGGAGGGTCCTAATGAGGCAGTTAGGAGGACTTCAAGACTCTGCATCACCTGTGATGACTACAGTCTCTGGTAGAAAGTGGGCCTTTGGTCAGGTGAGTCTCAGAGACTGGTTAAGAGAAGATTTAAAAATTAGAAGTTTATTTTTGTAAGTGAAGTATTAAAAGATGTGAAAGTAAGAATATAAATAGCCTGTTCTGGTACCCTTGCTTAAGAAATGAGAAAATGGGGACTGGAAATGTGGCTCAGCAGTTAAGAGCACTGTCTGCCCTTCCAGAGGTCCTGAGTTTAATTTCCTGCAACCACATGGTGGCTCAAAACCATCTATAATGTGATCTGTTGCCCTCTCTGGTCTGCAAGCATACATGCAGGTGAAACACTGCATATGTAATAAATAAATAAATCGTTTTTAAAAAGAGGAAAAAAAGAAATGAAAAAATGTTTTGGAGTGGTGCCACACACCTTTAATCCCAGAATTCAAGAGTCAGAGGTAGGCAGCTCTTTTTTTTTTCCGTTATTAAGAAGGCAAAAGTATATTAAGGTCCCAAACAAGAAAATGACCCACAATCCTAACATAAGACAGTCAAAATATAAGGGTGTGACACAGTGGGATGGATGACAAAACTGTGTGTGATGCAAGATGATCCACAGTTTTGGTAGGCAGGTCTTTATGAGTTCAAAGGAAGCCTGATCTATATAGTGAGTTCCAGAGTTTCCAGAACTATAGAGTGAGATGTTTGAAAAATATAGTTCTGCGCACACACACACACACACACACACACACACACACACACACACACACAATTTGACCTCAGTGTAGTAGTAGTAATAATAATAATAATAATAATAATAATAATAATAATAATAATAATAATAATAATAATAAATGAAGAACCCTCAACTTGAGAGTGAGAGCTCTGGGTAAAACTTGAGAGATAAATGGGAGAATCTAGAGAATAGAAAGGAAGCAAGGAAAAGCTATGTAATTTTATTTCAATTAAAAGTGTTAAAATATAAAATAAATATTTGGAGTCAAGTGTGGTAGTACAGGCATTTAATCTCAGTACTTAGGAGACAGACATAAGCAGATCTCTGGAATTTTGAGACCAGCCTGGTTTACATAATGGATTCCATAACAGCCAGAGCTGCAAAAAGAAGGACCTCCTCTCAATCTTTTCAATACATCCATCCATCCATCCATCCATACATACATAGAAAAATGATAGATGATAGATAGATAGACAGATAGATAGATAGATAGATGATAAGGGTTTTTGGCTGCCTACTACTGTTATTTTCATATTGCTTACTTACTAATTTCCTTTTTCTATTTTCATACTTAAATAAAAATGAGCCACATGATGGTACTGTATACTTTCCTCATATACTGGTTTGCTTCCAACATTTATCCATAAAATGATTTTTATAGTCACTGTTACAATGTTACAATCAATGTAACTACATTATTTCATATAATGAAACATTAACATATATCATAAAATCAAGATAAATAAATTTATGTAATGCATTACTAGTTCTATGTGTGTATTAATAAATACGCACATGTTTAAGTTTTATAGTCATACCTCATTAGAGGTTCTTGTTTGATTCCTCTTGTTTTTAGAATAAATTCTTATTCTGAAGACTCACCAAAGTGTCTCTGAAGGCTGAGTGACATTTTAATTAAGTCACAGGTTTGGTACATGACCTAGGATGGCCCAGGACTCCTGATTTATTGAATTAGTCTTCTGGGTAGCTGGTTTCTTTTCACCATTTTACACCACAGGATTTATTGAGGCTGTAGTTACTCATTAAGTTTTGTTAATCTAAATCAAATAGGACCAACTTTCAGTTTGACCAATTTACTTTTATTGTAACATTTGTTACTATTGTTTTAGTTAGATTTTATTTTTCATTTCACATTTCTGTTCATTCTTCAGGTGTTTGTTTATTGCTTAGGGTATTCATGAATTGCTTCAGTTTAATGCAAAGTATTTTCACACTTCTAACTTTCTTCTATCTTCAAGGAAAATAGTGCCTTTCTTATGATAGTATCATTCAGTATATTGAGTGATAGGATATACTGTGATGCTTCTTATCTATTATGCATTTTATAAGATGATGGCTACTTTTTATTAAATTCTTTTACATGTACATTTATATATACACATATATGCAATAAATTATGTACAGCAAGAATAACTGCAAAACAATCAAGAATCATACAAACACACACATATATACATGTGTATATAAATACAAATATATATATGTGTGTGTGCATGCATGTGTGTATATGTGTGTGTGTGTGTGTGTGTGTGTGTGTGTGTGTCTTATAATCATAATATTTTGGCTATTTGTATTTGGCAGCCTTGAGGAAAACAACTTTTCTATCTTGCTGAGCCTAAAATTCTGAATGTAAATCAATATCAATCATATCTCATCATTATCAACTTATAATATCTATATATCCCAATCTAGTAGTCTATTCATGTTCACACCTTGAGCAGAAAGACCAATTCCCATGTAGCCATCTCTTCCCTTACTGACGATTATTACTTCAAAATAATAAATCCCACAGGCTGCTGGTATCGGATGCATGGCTTGAACAGATGCTGCATCTTTGGGAGTTTTACCATGACCTTTGCAGTGCACCTGCATGTTGATGGAAGAAATCATTTTTAATGTGTACTGTAAAACTTGAAATACTCAGGAGCTGAGTGAGTATGTTTGTTGCTACTTACAATCCCAACCTGTTATTCCCAGTAGTTTAGTTTTAGCATGGTCATTTTCAACTTCGTTTCCTGTGTAACTACAGATGTCTTCTGTTGTAGACTCGCAAGTTTAATTGTTGTATTAAACAGTATTAGATTGTCAGCAGTGTGGTTATGACCTTTCTTTATATAAAACCAAATAGTTAGTCAATTTACCATGTCATAATTTAATCTTTGTACACCTTCCATTTTTAAGGGCTTAAATGAGTACTATATTGCAATAAAAATGTAGTAATATAATTAACAACCCATTAAAAATTTATTTCTACAAAAAACCCCACATATATCTAGTCCTAAAAACATCTTAACCCATAAACAACTAAGCTTAATTGTAAAACTAAACTACCTGGTCTTCATCCCTATCAGACTTGAGAAGGAATAAAATTAATTATTTGAGTACACAGGGAGTGCCTGTTAGCAGCTTCCCAAATGAAAAGATGACAAACACAGTTTGCTGCCTTAAAAGTCACCCACAATTCTCTGTAACTTTGGAGCATCATCTTCAGCCTTCTGGCCCAATATATCTGACAGACATATTTGTGAGGCAGTTGACTATTGAGGACTCATTTACCCTGTTTGGCAGAATTTGACTGTCGACTGTGCCTGCATCCAAGTTTGCCCATTTTTAGGCAGAATTCTGTCTGTGGTATAAATAAGAACATTTTTTCCCAGTGGCTTGTTTGCCACATTTGAAGCCACCTCCAATTGGACAAAAATGTAGATTAATGAATGTACTCCTAAACTTAATGCCTTAATTGTTCCTCACAAGGTTATTTTTAACTAATTGCTGTAGTATTTTGTATATAGATGCAAAATAAGTTTAATGTTAGATACATTGGTATAGAATCGAAATGTAAGATTATTCATATATATTTATTTATTTCCTACTCTAATGTGCCGTATTGTAAAAATACAACTCAATTATAATACAATGTTTGCTTCTAATACTTTGAAAGTGCTATTGTGTGCCGTTTAGGATAAGTTAGTTATACAAGTTAATTGTTGGTTGAACAGATCATGGATATATCAATTACTACTGTACTTTTATCACAAGGATATGCATCCTAGGTGTAACATATATGACTCTATAGAAAGATAATATAAAATAGATAAAGTCTTCAAAATCTTCAGCGACATACAGAATATAGTATTTAAAGATGTTTTTATTATTTCAAAGATACATTTACTATGAGACAGGTTAACTACTGACAACACCTAGCCTGCCTCAAACAAGATGATGAGCATCACCTATTATGCTTTATGGAGAAAGAAGAAGGTTTTTTTACATTTAAATCTCTCATAAAAAGATTAATAGTACATGAACCCTTTGCTTAGATGAAGGGATGGATTATGATAACACATCCATTCAGTGATTCAATAAGGACGAAAGAGGAAAGCAGTGATGCAGAAGTTCAAAGCTCAAACTGTCAACAGAAAACTTGATTTCTTTCCTAAAATTAAATTTCTCACTTTAATTACTGAATTTAGAATACCTTTTGTTTTGCACAAAATGAGAAGTAAAAATATAGGATGGGGCTACATATAGTACTGCATATATATATTAAAGGAAGACACATGTTGGTACTTTTTGGTTTATTAAGCATGATGCCCCACTTATTTCTATGAGGCCTAGCGTATCTTTTTACTGGATACTCTCTGATGTAGCATATTTACATCATTTTCAGTAGATTTCATATGAAAAATTTCTTTATTTCTTATGTTGAAATATATGCTTGGATTCTGTTTTCCTGTTGAATAGTCTTACAAAGATTAAGCAATGATTTTTTAAACTAATTTTAATCTCCATATCTTATAGATGAAATCTCTTCACCTTAACTAGTCTGTGGCACTCCATGGCTTCTATATTTTCATGTTTGGTATTCAGAAGAAGGAAGATTTGATCAAAGGGACTCCATTATTAAGCTGTGTTCTAGAAGTTGATTTATCCAGTAAAAATAAGCGATGCCAATAAAACCCACTGACTCCTGAATATTTGGTATAATACGTGTGTGTGTGTGTGTGTGTGTGTGTGTGTGTGTGTGTGTGTTAGATTTCCCTGTGTTAGATGCTGAAGATTTGAAAGAGCCAGATTGCCAGAAATTTGGAACACTCTATTTTATAAAAATATCTTCATCTGTCTCATATCATTGATCTTAATCGTTTGTCTGATTATCACCCTCATTCTCAGACATCTTCCCTATGTCTCATTTCCAATATGTTTTCTTTATTTTATGAATGCACGATGAACATAAATTTACTGAGAGAGTAGCAACCCAGATATGTTTCTTTTGGAATGTCTGATTATGGGATACTGTCAGGCAGATCTGTTTGAACTTTATTTATTCAGTCAAACAAAAATAGTCATAATTCATTTTAAAGGAAATATAGTGTACTTCACTTCAGAAAAACAATCAAACAGCACTAGATATCCATACAATTGGAATCTCAAGGAGAAGAACTTTGATTGCACTTTCCTGTGAATGCACGAGGAAATAAAAAAAATGATCGCAGCCATGCTGTGAGCCTCTGGCTAAAAAATGTATGATAGAAACCCTACATTTCAAGGTGTACAATGTGTGGTCATCATGAAATTACTGTGTATTTGGTGAGGCTTTATGGGGTAATAAATCATCTAATTATGCAAAATAGAGTAAAGAAAAGATTCAGATGTAAAAACTTGTTGGATATTGAAAATATCTTAACATATGTTATTTGAAATTACCATAGCAAACATTGTCATAAAATTTCATGCCTAGGTGAAATAATTTTTATGGGAGTTATTTCTCAGGAACCATATTTTATTTAGAATAAGTTTACAAAATTGTTTTCCACTGTCCATCATATTCTAAAACTAGTGGAGATATATTTGGATGCTAATAGCCAATCTCCAACTGCATAGTTGCTAAAATTCCCTGTACTCTTTTTCTCTGCTCTTCCATCTTACCATCTCAGACTCCACTGTGTCTCTGAATTTTGCAACATTAATCCTATGCCATTACAGCACCTTTTTTAATGGTTGGTTGGTCCACTATGTACAAAAGGATAGTGAACACTCAGAATGAGTTAATTGATTATGTAATTGGAAAAAGACTATATTAATATAGCAAAATGTTATTTTCACTGTAAAAAGTTAACATGGATTCTTATGCAACACATTTTTCCCTATATTGTGTTTATATGATGTCGCACATGAAAGGAGTATATACCTATTTGCCAGAAACATGCCTATAATCCCAGCACTGAGGAGGCAGATGCAGGCCTATGTCAGTGAGTTTGAGGCCAGACTGGTCTACATAGTGATCCCAGGAAAGCCAGTGCTACATAGACAAAGAGCATCTCAACAACAACAGTACCACCACCAACAGCAAAAAGTCTGACATGCTTCAGATTAAATATTTCCCTCATGACTAGGGACATTGAGCATTGAGGATTTTTTCAAGATTTTTTTAGCCCTTCAATATTCCTTTGTTGAGAAGTGTCTATTTATCTCTATACTGCTTCTTTAATTGGGTAAATTGGTTTGTTGGTGTTTTAATTTCTAAATTCTTTACATATTTTAGATATAAGCCCTTGTTGGGTTTAGGGCTGGTGAAGATGTTTTCCCAGTCTGTAGGTGTCATTTTATTATGATGATAGAGTACTATGCTGTACAGAAGCTTTTAAGTTTGATGAGGTCTCATTTACTAATTGTTGATCTTAGAGACCGAACTGTTTATGATCTGTTCAGGAAGTTGTTTCCTGTACCAATAAGATCAAGGCTCTTCTCCATTTTTTCTTCTAACAGATATATTGTGTCTGGTGTTTATGTTGTAATCTTTAATCCACTTGAACTTCAGTTTTGTGCAGGGTAATCAATTTCGATCTACTTGCGTTTTTTTACATGAAGCTCCCCAGTTAGGACAGCACCATTTGTTAAAGAAACTTTCTTTTTTCCTTTATATAGTATTGGATCCTTTGTCAAAAATCAGTTGTGTGTGAGTTTATTTCTGGGGTTTCAATTCAATTATATTGATCAACCCGTCTATTTCTATGCCAGTACCATGATGTTTTTATTACGTATGCTTTATAGTACAGCTTGAGATCAGGAATGGATATTCCTCCAGAAGATCTTTTATTGTATTGGATCATTTTAGCTATTCTTGTTTTTTTTTCATATTAAGTTGAGAATTGATCTTTCAAGGTCTGTGAAGACTTGTGTAGGCATTTGGTAGAGATTCTGTTGAATCTGTAGATTGTTTTTGGTAACATGGCCATTGTTATTAGGTTGATCCTTCTGATCCTGGAGCATGGGGAATCTTCATCTTCTGATATCTACTTCCATTACTTTCTTCAGAGGCTTGAATTTTTTATATAAGTCTTTCACTTGCTTGGTTAGAGTTACACTAAGATAGTCCATATTAATTTTGGATATTAGTAAGGGTGTATTTTACTTAATTTCTTTCTCAGCCTTTTTGTCATTTGTATATAGAAGTGCTACTGACATTTTCAAATTAATATTCTATCTAACTACTTTGATGCAGGTGTTTATCAGCTGTGGGAGTTCTCTGGTGGAATTTTGGAGTCACAAATGTACCCAGGCATATCATATATGACTAGTGATACTTTGACTTCCTCTTTTCCAATGTCAATCCCCTTGATTTCCTTTTGTTGACTTACTACTCTAGCTAGAACTTCAAGTACTATATTGAAGAGCTATGGAGAGAGTGAGCAGCCTTTCTAGTCCCTTATTTCAGTGGAACTTGCTTGGGTTTATCTCCATTTAATGTAATGTTGTCTATTGGCTTGCTTTATATAGTCTATTTATGATCTCTCCAATACTTTAAACATGAATATGTTTTTGAGTTTGAAAAGTGCTTTTTGGAATCTAAGGAGAGGACCATGTGTTTTTTCCCTTAATTTGTTTATATGGTGAATTACATTGATAGATTTCTATATATTGAACCATCCCTGTATACCTGGGATGAAAGCTACTTGATCATGCAGGATGATATATATGATGTGTTCCTGTATTCATCTTGTAAGTATTTTATTGAGTATTTTTGCATCAATGTTCATAAAAGAAATGTATCTACTATTCTCTTTCTTTTGGGGTTTTTTCTGTGGTTTACATATAAAATGACTGTGCCCTCATAGAATGAATTTGGTAATGTTCATTTCATTTCTATTTTGTGGAACAGTTTGAAGAGTATTGGTTTTGGCTCTTCTTTGAAAATCTATTAGCATTCTGTGCTGAAACCATCAGGCTCTGGGTTTTTGTTTTTGTTTTTATATTTTTGATGTCTGCTTCTCTTTCCTTAGGAGATATAGGACTACTTTATATCTTTGCTTGCTTTTGATTCAACTTTGGTATCAGGAATCTGTCAAGAAAATTGTCAACTTCTTTGAGGTTTTCAACTTTGTAGTATATAGGCTTTTCATGTAAGACAAATTGTCTTTGTATTTCCTTAGTGTTTCTTGTTATGTTTCTCTTTTCAGTCTGATTTTGTTGATTTGGATAGGGTCTTTCTACTTCATGGTTAGTTTGGCTAAGGGTTTGTTTATCCTGTTGATTTTCTCAAAGATCCATCTCTAGGTTTCAATGATTCTTTAAATTGTTCTCCTTGTTTCTAGTTTATTGAGATCAACTCTAAGTTTGATTATTTTCAGCCATCTACTCCTCTTGGGTGTTTCTGCTTCTTTCCTTTCTAGAACTTCCAGATGTGCCAGTAAGTTGCTTGTATGAGATGGTTTCAATCTCTTTATGTAAGCATTTAGTGCTTTAAACTTTCCTCTTTGTACTGCTTTCAAAGTGTCTCATAAACTTGGGTGTGTTGAACCTTCATTTTCATTGAATTTTAGGAAGTATCTAATTTGTTTGTTTCTCCATGACCCACTATTATTGAGTAGAGTTTTTCAGTGCACACATGTGCATGATTTTTTGTTATTTCTTTTGTGGTTGAGGTCCAACTTTAGTCCATGGTGGTATAATAGAATACAAGGTATTATTTCAATCTTCTTGTATCTGTTGAGGGTGGCATTGTGACCTAGTATATGGTCAATTTTGGAAAATATTCTATCAGTATGTGAGAAGAAGGTGTAACCCGTTGTGTTTTGGTGAATAGTTCTATTGAAATGTTTAGATCCATTTGATTCATGATGTCTGTTGCTGTCATTTGTCTTGCTTAGCTTATATCGATGTTGGTTTTTGTAGTGTATTTGTAGGCCAGACTAATTTTTGTTTTGCTGTAATGATGGCATCTATTTCCTATGTTTTCCTACATGTAGTTAGCTTCCTTAGGGTGGTATTTTACTTCTAGCCTACTGGTAGGGACGGATTTGTGAATAGGCACTGGTTAAATTTGTTTTTGTCATGGAATATCTTGTTCTATCTATATATGATTATTGAAAGTTTTGCTGACTATACTGGTGTGGACTTGCATCTGTGGTCTTTTAGGGATTTCAAGACATCTGCCCAGACCCTTCTGGATTTTATGGTCTCTGCTGAGAAGCTGTGTGTGATTCTGATAGTTTTGTCATAGTATAATACTTGTGCATTTTCCCTTATGGCTTTTAATACTCTTCTTTGTTCCATATATTTAGTGTTTTCATTATTGTTGGTGGGAGGATTTTCATTTCTGAGCTACTCTGTTTGGTATTCTCTAGGCTTTTATTCTTCTGACTGAGTTACACAATGCTCCTATTCTTACCACCCTCTTTTGAATAATCATTAATGCTTTTATGAGGTGAACTCCTGAATATATTGTTAAGATAGTCCAATTTCTGAGAATAAATGTAGAAAATATGAGAGGTTCTCTCCTTTTTTGTTGGCTTTTAAAATGGTTTTGGAGTTTTATGAGATTACAATATAATTACAAAATTCTTCTTTTTTCAATCCTCCGTCCAAACCCATCCATATATATTTCTCTGCTCTAGATAAAATTAATGACCTCTTTTTCAATAATTTTCATTGTATTTATATATGTATATACCTATACATTAAATCTAAATAAAACCTGAGAATTCTATTTTTTACCTGGTTTTCAAAGAATTTATTGAAATATTCTCTCTGTACTTGACTTCTGTATGTGTCTTCTGAAGCATTCCTTTTTGCTTGGTAGCTCTTAGGATGTCAATTAGTCAATTTGTTCATTAGCAGAAAATTATGGTCACAAAGCTACCTCAGAGCTAG
Source organism: Acomys minous (assembly GCF_964271855.1). Classification (NCBI taxonomy): domain Eukaryota; kingdom Metazoa; phylum Chordata; class Mammalia; order Rodentia; family Muridae; genus Acomys; species Acomys minous. The sequence continues at coordinate 82,837,098 of NC_140484.1, forward strand.
GAAAAAGAGAGCTATTAGTATAAGGTTACAAAAGAATGCTTAATTTAGGCTGTGGCTATGAATTCAAGTGGTTTCCCTAGTAGATTTGCTTGATATCTTCTAATCAGACTACAAAGATAGGCTCAGGAAGAATAGGACAGTGCTCAGTACTTATATTGAATTAGAGTTTTGCTGTGAACAGTGTCAGTTTGAAGGTAATTCAAAAATAAACTCAAAGCAGGGACCCAGACTCAGGAACTGAAACAGAGGCCATGAGGAATACTGATTACTTGGTTCTGTATGCTGACCTTGAGAAAATATGTATTTTACCTTCCTGGCTGTCCTTTTAATCACAACATTTCAATTTCTCAGCCCCATCTAACAAACAAGAATTTTACTTAAGTGGTGATAATTTCTTGTTATTTCAAATTGGTTCTTCATCCTTAGTCATCCAGAAGCAAATTGCAATACACACTAATTTAATAATGACCATGATAAAAATCATTACTTATCTTTGAAACTTTGCAAGCCTCCACAGTATTCATTCTTCTCAACATTCTCTTCCAAATTAAAAAAAACAGCTTACTAATCTCCTAACATTCAATGACTTTCTTCAATGAAAAATTATTCAAAACCTTTAACTATATGTATACAAACAAACTACCTTGGTGTACCTAAGTATTGGGTGTAATTTTTCTGTACTTGTGGAGGTTTGGTGTGTATTCTACTGGAATTATCAGAATATATTGATTTCTTTTCTAAAATTTTAGTAAACTATGTCACTGAGATGAAGATGAGCCACAGAGGCTTGTTTAACAAAGTCACAGAGACCTCTGATTGTTCAGCATTATCTCTGAAAATCCAAAACATCTGTTGAAGTTTTGCTTAATAAAGTTCCAAAGATTTTTCAGCTGAACACCACTGCTCTTAAATATTGTTCATTGTCCAGGTTAATTTTGTCTAGAAATCTGCTTTTTCTCCTAAAACTGTCTTTGTCTTTATTTCTCAGGGAAAGTTTTTTCCCCACAGAGAATTCTGAAGGAATGCATCTGGCCAAATATTTGAGATAATGACAGAGTTTTTGCTCTGTCTGTAAGAACACAAGCATAAGCTGGTGTGGTGGCACACACTTTTAATCCTAGCAATCGCACTCTGGAGGCAGAGGCAGGTGGATCACTGTCAGTTTGAGGCCAGCCTGGTCTACAGTGAGTCCAGGACAGCCAAGGATACACAGAGAAACCCTGTCTTGAAAAACAAAACAAAACAAACAAATAAAAAATAACATAAGCATAAACTTCTTCAAAGCAGGTTAAGACCTTGACATAACAGTACCTGGCTAGATATTGTTACTTGTAGATAAATTAATTTAAAATCTCCTTTGATTGCAATAGAATGTGCACTTGGAATGTCATGCTTTACAGATATTTTACAATAGAGGTCCCTTTTGGTAGTTAGTCTAGGCTTGGCTAGCACATCTGTTGGTTTGGGACTCGGAATAAATATTTGTTCATTTTTGAATGCCCCATTGACTGTAAAGGATGAGAAAAATCATGACACAATCTGTAATGAAAAAAAGAACTTGATTTTAATAAAATACTGTGGTTGGCTGAAGGAGAACTCAAAGCAAGGAGACAGTAAGCTAGAATGAGACAGACAGCAAGATGGATTATAGACGGGGAATAGCAAGAAGAGAGGTAGAAAGATGGGTAACAGCAAGCAAGAAGAGAGATAAAAAATGTTAAAGCAAGCAAGAAAGAGACAGAGAGACAGAAAATAAAGTTCTCCCAGGCTTTAAAAACATCAGCTTGTGCCACATATGCCTGAGTCTCAGAGTATTTCTTTTTCCTCAATTTCTCACCTCTCTTCAACAACTAGTTCCTCTAGCTAGTTGTTCAACCAATGCTTAGTTTCCATTATTCATCTGTTCACTGCTTGCTCAACTCTCCCTACCATGGATTCTTTCTCACTTCTTCACTGTTCTTTGAGATTGTCTGTGGGAGCAGCAATATCACATATTGGCAAGAGTCAATAGGCAATGAAATTTCCTAGACTCAACCAATTTCATATTTCTTACATGTCAAGGTGTTCCTAGTATATTTATAACTGTAAATTTACTATTTACTATATAAGTGTTTCAACTGGCTTCACTACAGAAATATTCACTGGAATAAAAAGTAATTGCTTCTACCAATAATACAATCTAGTATAGAGACTTAAATTTAACTATACTTTAGTAAGTGTTAAGTAACACTTTGCAGTTATACATAAAATTTATTTGGAATGGCAGGGCTAAATATTTAAGGGTCTTTGAAAGATTATTCTGTAGCCATTTAATTTACATGGATTAAAATAATAGGATTCCTAGAATATAAATAAAGATGATTAATTCTTTGGAAACAGAAGACAGCATGAAAATTCTGATGGTACTCTATCCCTTTGCCAACCATTTCAAATCTCAATGGAATGGAGTGAGGTACACAAGCATTTTGTATGTGCTAAATAATGTCCCTGAGAAAAGGCAGTTTCATAGTGACAAAAGCTAGCAAAATTTTCAAATACTTTGCCTAGAATGAAAATATTCACTGTAATTTCTTCTGTATTTTCACTTTTTGGCCATACAACCTTGACATCCAAAAAGATGGACAGTTTTGTGGTTTTTTTGTCTTGCCCAAAAATCTCATTTATAAAAGAATAATAATGTAATACAGGCAAAATCTATGTATCAGCCATTAACATACACAAGAAGTCATAAAAATTTAATTCCTAACAACAGCAATGACTTGTTTTTCACTGTTAGCTTTACCAAACTCATATAATGCATGTATTATTTGGTTAGCTACATTGTGGAAACTGACATTGAGTAGATGAAATATAACTCATTAATTTTACTCAAGAACTACTAGGAAAACATAGACATCATTGTTCTATAATAGAAAATTAACTTTCTAAATTCTGTTGTGCTGAATCATATTAGAAGCACTTTCAACAAGAAGATAATCCAGTTGATCTTAGAGCAGAAGGCCTACAGGGAAAAAAAGAAACCATGAGTGAGGACATCTCTGTGAAAAGCTAGAAACCTACCACAGGACAGGCTTCTAGGAGGATATGGGGGTGACTCTACCTGAGACTCTTAGTAGCAGCAGTCATGGAATCTGAACAAGACACCCTCAAACTAGATAGGAATCCTTGTGGAGGGGAGAGAACACCAACTCACCAACAAAAACTTAGGATTTACCTTGCTTACAAGATATGCAAGGACAAAGATAGAGATTGAGGATGTGTCCAACTACTGATTGGCCCAACCTGAGACCCACCCTATGTGAGATTGCCAACCACTGTCACTATTAATGACACTCTGGTTTGCAGATGAGAGCCTAGCAGACATATCCTCAGAGAGGATCATCCAGCAGTAGCTTAAAAACATTCTTAAAACCACAGACAAACATTGTGTGAAGCATAGGAAGTCTTGTGGAAATTGTGTGGGTAAGGGATAATTAGGACATGGAAGGGACATGAGATCTGAAAGAAGGCTATCAAGGCATCTAACGATGGCCCAGAGAGGTTTGTGGTGAGTGAAGCATCAACCATGGACAATTCAATGACTGTACATAGGCCTTCTACACAAGTGTAGCTAATGAGCTGCTCAGGCTCTGAGTGGGTCCCTTAGTAAGGGGAGTGGGGACTCTCTCGAGCATGGGCTCTGTTGCTTGCTTTTGTATTACTTCCTCCTGGCAGGGTTGTCCCACCTAATATGACCATTTGTGCTGCAGTAGGTTATTGAGGAACAGTTCCTCTTTTCTAAAGATTAGGGGAAGAAAAATAGTGTGACGATGGAGGGAGGATGGCACTAGACAGAGAGGAGGGAGGGGATTATTATCAGGATATAAAGTGATTAAGTCAATTAATTACTTTTTAAAAGGAAGATAATCCAAATACATCTGAGGCATTAATTTACACTGATGAAGGGCTTCCTTCATCATTTTCATGTTGACCTTTGGATGAGCAAAAGTGACTAAACATGTAAATAAGGTGCAAAGAATACACAATCCACTTACCTTTGACATAGTTATTGGATTTTGACATTATTTATCCATAAGAAGAATCTTAGTACGATATAGTCACGACTCACAAGAAAAGGGCTCAAAGTGGGAAAACACATAGAAATGAGAGCTGTGATGTTTAGCAACCACCAACTGGGATCACGTAAAACAGCAACAAAACCTTGTAATATGGAGGAGAGGGTATAAAACACTAGAAAAGTAGACACAAGAAACAGGATGCTCTGGGTGGCTTTAGACTCAGGGGAGGTTCTGAGGAAAGCGCGGGTGCTCCGGATATGTTGAATGTGTTGCTTGTGTCTGTATAGAATGGAAATCATTGAGCCACTGGACCAAATGATAAGCACAGAAAGCAAGACTTCAGGAAATACCAATAATGCTGTGTATAGTGAATCTATAATTTTTTCACGACCCCAAGAGAAACAATATGAAAATTCCCTTTTTTCTGTTATATTTTTGTGAATCCTTGTGATATGCATAAGCACAGGGAAAATGAAATTTAGGGCAATGTACAGAACCCAGCAGATGGAAATAAGAAGACTAATGTTGTTTGAAGATTTGACATTATGATTCTTCCAGAATGATTTTTCTGGGCTGATGGTGATGGCCTGGTAGACACTCAAGAGGCAGGTAGTTCCAATAGACATGCTTCTTCCAAGTCTTTGAATATACAAAACAAGTTTGCATACAAAATCATTGAAAAACTGCTTCATACCAAAAGCTGCCATTATTAGGGGCACACCTTTAGAGAGAATGATCAAGGAGTTGGCTGTGGTCAGATGCATTAGAATTAAATCTGTAGGCTTCAATGTATGCTCCTTATGGTAATTAATTAGATAGTGGTAAAGAAGAGAGGTATTTCCCAGAATTCCAACTGTACTTTGTGATAAGAACATTATTCCTATTGCTAAAGTTCTGGAGTCCATTGTGTTTTCTATTACCTGATCCTTTAAATTACTTCTTTACTTCTTTTACTTCTTTCAGCAAAATGATTAATTCAATATTTTATTTGCTTGAATATCATTATAGTAGAATCACTTGATGTGAAGAAGAAGAAGAAGAAGAAGAAGAAGAAGAAGAAGAAGAAGAAGAAGAAGAAGAAGAAGAAAAGAGGAAAGGAAAACGAGCTGATGTTTACAATATAGCAAGATCCTAGCTCAAATAACACATTTTGCCAACAATAATAACTTCTACTAAGATTGTCTCAACAAAGGTAGAGAATTCTCAAGTATCTTTCTTGAATATGTGTTATTTAGAATGCATTGCTCCTTTGGGTAAAACACTGGCTAGTCACTACAAATGGAAAGATCACTAAATTATACATTTCCAGCATAAACTTTGACAACCAATAGTATCAGGAAAGAAGACTACTGTCACCATCTGCATCAGGAAATAAATCCATTCTGACTAGTATTATTATCTAAAGTATAAAATTAAATAATGAAATATTAGAGCAATATATATGTATTTCTCTATGCATAAATAATATAATATTTATTATTTACATAAAAACCAACTGAAAATCAGATTCAAATATCAAATTAGATGTTATGTTCAAAATTAGAGCTTAATCATTTTTTTCTTCACACTCACATGAAAATAATATCTATGAATAAATATGTTAAAAGATATCACCTAAAGGAAATGTGAGTTGGGAGAAAAATTCTTTGAATGTGTCTGAGCGTTGCAGGTATTTTTTGTAATAAATGCTGTGGAACCACAGACCAACATAATGAGTCCAAGCATAAAACACCCATGAATTTTAATAATGCTACAATTAAAGCAACATGATGTTTACTAAATCTTTTGTAAGTTGCTCATGAAATTTACAGTTCACGATCTTTCAGGCTCCATTAGATAACAAAGCAGATACGTTCACTAGAATATACAATCTTATGGAGGTAATTTTATGCTGACTCTTCTTAATAGCATTATAACTCACCATTTTAGAGTTTCTGGATTGCTGCAATGTCTTAACATACACAAAATGATGTTTCTGTCATCTATCAGATAAATCATGCCAAATCTTGCATGGCAGTAAAATAATGCGCAAACAATGGAAAATGTATGATCTAAAACCTTCCATGGAGCTGGAGATATCTGGAAAGATAATAATTTGAAAGTGAAATGCTACCCATGTTTGACAATTAAATGTTATTATTTTAGCTCATTTAGTGTAGAGAAGAAAGATGATATGTAGAAGAGAGACATCATTCAGTATTCTACCTTCATCCTGAGATTCCTGGATCATTTCTATTTCACAATATCTAGAATCTTTCTACCCAGTCCCAATGCCCAAACTTTGTCTTTAGGTTCTTCAGAGCATTTATAATTCAATAGATGACCCCTCGGTATGATAGTATTTATCACATCAATTGCAATCACATATTCTTACTAAAAAAGACTAACTTAAGACTTTACTCTTCAAAGATGCTTTCTGGAGTGAAAGCTAAAAATTGTAGGTCACATGGTGAGAACATCCTACTGGGACTCTAGGTGAGAGAAGTATGGGAGAATGAGGAAATGGAAGGATCCAGAGGGTCCTAGAAACCTATGAGAAGAACATTATGATGGGCGGATCTGGGCCCAGATGTTCTGCTCAAACTATGGCACCAACCAAGGACAATACGTGCAGTAAACATCAAACCCCCACCCAGATCTAGCCAATGGACAAGACATTCTGCACAGTTGAATGGAGACTGACTTTTAGATGAACTCTGGAGCCCCATATTCGACCACATCCTCTTGATGGGGAAGCATGGTGGCACTCAGAGTAAGGATAACAGGCTATTAACAAGAAACTTTGTACCCTATGGTCATATAGAGGGGGAAGTCATCCCCCTCAGTCATAGACATAAGAGAAGGAAATAAGTTAAAAGCAGGAGGGAGGGAGGAATGGGAGGAAACAAAGGATGGGATAACAATCGAGATGCAACATGAATAAATTAATAAAAGAGTTAAAAATTAAAAAATAAAAATAAAAATTGTAAACATAATTTGCAACTATGTTTTCATGATTGTCTTCAATGCTTTTCATGAATATTTGATGTCAAATTTTATTCATTGATGATTAAAGTTCTTGGAAGATGTTTGATGAATGTTAAAATACATAACAATTACAAATTTAATAGAGACGTGAGAAATCTGAACAACTAATAGCTTCATATAACATGTTACATAAGTTTGCGCTCAACAATGGTAAGAAACATTTTCAAAGTTTCAATCTGTGCATAGGTTGATTTATAATTTACCATTGAATCTTATCTTCCTGCCAGTATATAAAAATGCACTGCTAAAATTATAGTCAAATGTTGTAGAAACTACTCTTGTCAGAATTTGATTTCATAAGTGCAAATAAACCCAATTTTCACTATTCATCAGACATACTTTTTACATTCTATTTAAAAAACAGTAGTTTCAAAACAGTAGTTTCAATAAAATAAATTTTTGGACAATGTTACATTGACACTTAAAACATGAAAACTAATATGTGATTAAGCAGTGTGTCATAGAAATTATGTTACTACTTGGGCTGGGAGTTAGTTCAATCGATAAACTGCTAGCATTCTGAGTATATAGATATGAATTATCTCCCCAGAATTCACATTAAAAGACCTGATTCTCTTGGTTCACACCTGTACTTAAACACTGAAGAGATATGGACAAGAAGATTCCAGGGCTCACTCACTAGCCAACTTAGACTAGATAGAGTTCAATGCCAGGGAAGAGTCTTTCACAGTTTAAAAAAGGATACAAATTGTATGTGGAACAACTGACATTGTATTGTGACCACAAACAGATACCCTCAGCTTATTCAGGGACATGAATTCAAACATACAAACATACACATTACACAAAGAAAATAGAAGTATCAGTAATTTCATATATAAAAATAAATATATGCTTGGTCAAACTATTAGTTATTAGTAAACAAAATTATAAGCAATTATAAATATAATACAAAGAGAGTAAGTATAGTATAGTGTATTATGCTTTGTAAAACTGAAGGTGAACATGGTCCATGAATTTAGATGATTGTTTCCTTGCCTGTCAGGCAGAAAGCTTTTGATTTCAATCCAAGCAATGGAAACTGGAACACAGACCCAAGGACAAGAGTAACATTTCTATTCCAGCAAATTAAAAGTAATGACAAGAGAAATTTGTTCTAAATGAGTGTTATTCAAGAGTTGTAATGACAGTCAACTTCCTTTCAACACTCAAGTTCAAGAAGGAAAGCAAAGTTAGCAGTCATCAAAACTGACTTTTAGGACGGACACAGCTCCTGGTCAAGTCATGAACATACTGATAAACCACAATGGATTTTAGTCTAGAAACCAGTTCATACCATGCTTCACTCAAGGATGAGATAAATCTTACACTTATATTATAGACTTTATTACAAATGTGAAACCATTATTCTAACAACAATGATAATTAGACAAGAAGTCATCAATGATTTATTTAAAATATAAAGATCACATTCAAATGTGGTTTCAAGTATGATTAAAAGTTATAGTAATTAGGACAATAATATTTTACTCTAAACTTAATTTGAACACAAAGATGATTTCACTACATAATATTAGCTATGTGAGGCATTAGTATAATCACAATATACTGAGTTCTTCAGTTGCTTTTAACACAGCCTAGGAAAATTTCCTCCTCATTGATATGATTTGCTTTATATCTGTTTTTCACCCTAGAAGTTTCTGTAGAACAACTGACTAGATTCTCTAAATTTGAGCACTTACCAAGCTTCCTTTATTGCTGAAACTGTCCTCCAGGCTGTGATACAAATGCTTGCTTGACTTCTGCTCTGTCAGAAACCTTAAGCTCAGTATGTAACTCCTGGCATCCTGATACTCAGCATTGTCAGAGGGGTAGGCAAATTCATGCTTAGATAAAACCATGCACTCCTGTGACCTCATATCCATTCTGAATTGTAATCTTCACTTCACCTGCAGTGGACATGACTGTACTAGCCTTGTGATTGAAAAATTATAATATTTCCTCCAGTTGCTAATTACCCAAAGCAATTGTGAGTGTCTCCAAAGAGACAGAGTGCTTTGAAGAAGTTATTTTTTTTGTTATCCGTGAAGGCTGATTAAGAGGAAATGTTCAGGAACCCATCAACTGATACACAAGAGTTTTGGAAAGAACTTTGTGTCCCAATGTACTTCAACTTTCTTTGTGTTCTTCTCCAGAAATCAATTTACTAATATATATATATCAGTAAAATAAAAAACATGATGTCATAACCTGAATTAGAAGTTAATGGCAAGTGTGGTGGTGCAATCCTTTAATATTAGTACCAAAGAGGCATGGGCTGGTGGTTCTCTATGAATTGAAGGCCACTGTGGTTTGTGTAGCAAGTTTCAGGACATCCAGGACTCTATTTAAAAAGATCATAAAACAAAATCAAATAAGAAAAGAATAAAAAGAAAAGAAGTAAATGACTTCTTTTTTTACAGCTGATGAAGAATTAATTAGAAATGTGATTTAAAAGATATTCAAGGAAAAATTACAGATATCTTCCTGAAAACGAGAGACTCCTTGAACACAGCCTTATTTCTAGAACAATTTTCACATACCTCTCTCTCACAAATCAAGTCATTGTATCCATGAAATATCACATAAGGACATACTATCTTCTAATTTTCAAATATTTCAATTCAACTGAACAATGTGTGTTCATTTTGTTATTCAAAAATGAAAACCATTCATGATTTATCAAACAGTACATAAATATTATTCTTTGCACTTATCATCCCCCTGAGAGAGTTTTAAGTTAACAAAAAACATAGAAAAATACAGTTAATACTAGGCAACATTAGTTTTAGCTTACTTATTATGACATATATGTATGTATATATGTGTATATGTATATATATATTTATATATACAGAGAGGGGGGAGGGAGAGAGAGAACCAGTAAAAGAAAAAACATGAAGTCATAACCTGGACTAAAAATTAATGGCAAGTGATGCATTTCATTAATATTAGTACTAAAGAGGCACAGGCAAGTGGTTCATTTCCCAGAAAACCTTGAATCTATAATTCACTAGAACAATTTGCAGGAAGAGAAGACTTTCTGTTTGATCTTTGCAAAGAAATATTGGTTAAATAACCCAAAAGAAAATGGAAGTTGAGAAGAAGAGAGGCAATACAGTTTTGTCTTATGAAGGAAAATTATGCTCTTCCTTGTCCTGTGTTCTACCAATAGTGTACACCTCAGCTAAAAACATTCTAGGTGAAAAAAGAGAACACTGATATGTTGTGAGAGAGAATGAAGAAATAAGCTTCCAGCATTTACAAATGATGCACTGTACCAGGTGGCTTCATGCCAGATTGCTCCTGGAGACAACATAACACTGAGGTGAGTTGCTCATGTGCAAGCATAATAAGGTATTATTACAGGTACTATTTTATTGGAAAATTAAAATAGAAGAGTTGATGAAGGCAAAGATCCTCTCAAGAAAGCACTAAGAGTGCCAGTAAAATTAATTAGGCAGAGGTGTCTTTTCAGTCAAAAGTCAAAAACTGTATTCCATGCAGAAAGCTGAGATTGGATCATGTTAAGGACCTGGTGACCACTGTGCTGTCTGTGAAGGCAGGCCTTACCCTCTTTTTGCCATAGAGGCAGACCTTGCCTCTCAGAATGATTAAGTTGTACTGCATTTTAAATATTCTACAAGGTACCACCTGGCATTAGACCATGAAAAGTCTGAATCACAAAACTTATACCTGGTTGTTTTTATTCTTATGTCTTCTTGGATCATTGCTTGTACTGACACCTCCCAGGATCCTCTCACAAGGAGTATGATATTCTCAGGAAATATGACAATGGCATGAGAAGGCCACACTTGACACTGTTAATGATATTCTGCTAAACTTCCATGCAATAGCCTAACATAACTACCATTAGCATGGCTTCACCCAGCCACATACGGAAACACATACAGAGACCCATAGCCAAATACTAGGCAGTGCTTAATCCTGCAGTCCTATTGCAGAAGAAGAGGAGGAAGAACAAAAAGAAGCAGATGGACCAAAATACCACAAGAAAACCCATAGACTCAAGTAACCTAGGCCATAGGGACTCACAGAGACTGAACTGCCAACCAGGGAGAATATATGGGACTGACCTAGGCCTTAGGCACATATGCAACAGTTGTGGAAATTGATCTTCTTATGGCACCACAAAAAGAAAGAGGAGAGGCTGCCTCTGACATTTGCTTGTGTTTAGAACACTTTTTCCTTAACTGAACTACCTCTTCTAGCCTCAATAAGAGAATATACTCTTCTTCTAAAGAAAAAAAAAGAAGGCTTGGGAGAGAGACTGAATATGATTCTATTCTATGAACATGAAACAGTAACACATGCTTTCTATTGCTATTCTGTGTGGGAAGATGACCTCATATTTGCAAGCTTTATGTATATTACAAAATGTTGTGGTTTGAATAGAAATGTCCCCTATTGAATCTAATGAATGCTTGTTCTGTTGGAGTGGAAATATTAAGAAGTGTGTCCTTGTTGGAATAGATGTGTCCTTGTTGAAGGAAGTGTCTCATTGCAGATGAGCTTTGATGTCTTAAAAGCTCAAGTCTGGCCAGTATGTTACAGTCACTCCCTGAGGCCTGTGGGTCAAGATGAAGAATTCTGAGCTCCTTTTCCATCACCATGTCTACCTGCGTGCCACTGTGCTGCTTATGCCATGATGATCATGGAGTAAACATTTGAAACTGTAAACTAGCCCCAGTTGAATGTTTTATTTTACAAGAGTTCTGAAGCTCATGGTGTCTTTTCACAGCAATAAAACCCTAACTAAAACAGAGTTTTGTAATAGGGATGAGGGCATTGCTATGATAGGTCTGACCATGCTCTTGTTTGGAGTAATAAGGACATTGGATTAGAAAATGAGTGGAATGCTTTAAGTAAGGCTTAATGGGCCATCATTGTAGAAATATGGAAGACAGTGGTGCTGATTGTAATTTGAACTGAGGAAGCCTGGCTCAAAGAGATTTTAGAGGAGAAATTTTAACTATGTTCTCTAGAGATCCTTCTTGTGATATTTTAGTGAAGAATATGGCTGCTTTTTGTCCTTGTCCTAAGAGTCTTCTTAAGGTTAAAGTGAAGATGTTTGGATTAATTCCATTGGCAAAGGAAATCTCAAAATAGCCTAGTATAAACTTTATGGTTTGGTTACTAGTGTTGACTCATATGAAGAGCATTTTGTCAAAAAGGATGAAGCCAAACAAGGAAAAACACAAAATATATGGGTTGAGGAGAAAAGTCTCACCAGTTAATGGAATGGAGCTAAATCTTGTTTTAAAGAACATGAGCAAATTAAAGATGTTAAGTGGAATCAAGAAAGTGGTGACCTCAGGGCAAGATAGCATCCAGATAAGCCTCCATCTTACTAAAAGGAATTAAAAAAGAGTTTACATCCAGATGTGGTGGTATAAGGTTTTAATCCTCACACTGAAGAGCAATGCATGAAGAACTCTGAGTTCAAGGTCAGCCTGGTCTATAGATTTAGTTGAAGGTCAGCCAAGCTAAAGTATTGACATAAACCATGGAAAACAGAAAGCTGGTGAAGATGCAATTGGACAAGGATTCCATGTTTCAGTCCCAGCAAATAGCAGACTTGAGAGTTTTGGCCATGTGGCTCTGGTTTTAAAATCAATAATAGAAGTAACAGGTTAGAAATCTACCTTCCCAACTGAAGAAAAGCTGTTGAGGCCAGGAATATAACAAAGGTGTCCCTACAGAAATGGAATTGTGTGAATTTTCAAAGGTGAAGTCTGGATGCTTTGGAGATCACAAGATGTTAAAGATGCCAGAGGCTTAATACACCTGCCAAGGAGAGTCTAACAAGAGAGACAAAAGTGTGTTCAGTCAACAAAGATAAAAAGAGTTGAAGGTCTGAAGATGTTTTGGACATCAGATATAGAGATGCAGGGTGTGGAGCATGACCACCTAGTTTTTTGGTATTGTTGTGGTCCTGTATTTTTTTTCACTATGATCCCATTTAGGATGGTAATACATATATTGGGGCATTTTATGTGGGCCTTGCCATGATGATAATGGACTAAGCCTCTGAAACTGTTAGCCAGTCCCAATTAAATGTTTTTCTTTAAAAGAGTTGCTACAAAGGGAATTGTTCCATATACCAAAAATACACATGTCTTCATCAGCTGTATGATTGCATAGTCTGTCCCTGATGCTGCTGGCCTGACTTCCTATCCTTTTGACACAATTCTGAATGATGCAGTCAGGATGCAAAGGAACAGATATTATTTCTACAGGCAAGCTTGACTGCTGGCTGAAGATCACTCATGATGAAGGAGGTAAGGCTTTTTTCAAGGACAAGTGGTCCAGTGTTCTCAGACATGTGGGCTGTGCCTTTGTGCTGGTATTGAATGACTATAGACTGTTGTTTCATTGCCTTATAGAAGCTTTTCAGGTTAAAGATTCCTCACTTATTAATTAGTGATCATAGGGTCTCGGCTGTTAGATTTCTACTAAGGAAGTTGTTTCCTGTATGCCAATGAGTTTAAGGCTCATCTTCATATTTTCTTCTGATATACTAATCTACTAATTTAGCATATTTGGTTTTATGATGAGGTCTTTGAACGAATTGGACTTGAGTTTTGGGCAGGGTGATAACTATGCATTTTTCTACGTGTAGACTTGCAGTTAGACAAATACCACTTGTTGAAGATGCTGCTTTTCAACACTGTAAGATTTTGGTCCTTTGTCAAAAATCAAGTGTCCATAGGTGTGTGGGTTTATTTCTAGGTCTTCGATTTTATTCCATTGATCAAATAGTTTTTTTCTATGTGAGGACCATGTAGTTTTTGGTACTATTCTTCTGTAGTATAGCTGGAACTCAGGGATGGAGATAACTCTAGAAGTTTTATTATCATCCTGAATTGTTTTAGCTATAGAGTAGGTGTTTAATTTAAGTAGAGTCAATGTTTTGAAGTAGGAGTTATGCCTGATTTTAAGTGTGATGCTGGAGACTAAACCCTGGTCCTCTAGCATAGTAACCAGTTTTTGAAACCACTGAGAAATCTCTCCCATATACCCAATTTCCCTTATTTTGCTTGTGTTTATTATGTAAAGGGTGAAAATGATTAATTCCAGAGTAAAGATCTTTATATTCCTGATTTTTATTGGTGGATGCATCCTCTACCCAGGTCTCCTGTACTATCCAGGTTTTCTCTCATATCATATGGAGTAAACCTCTGACAAGAGTACCATGGAAATTTCTAGTGGTCCTGGGCCTCACTGCCAGATATATCAATTGGAGGGTCCTAATGAGGCAGTTAGGAGGACTCCAAGACTCTGCATCACCTGTGATGACTACAGTCTCTAGTAGAAAGCGAGCCTTTGGTCAGTTGAGTTTCAGAGACTGGTTAAGAGAAGATTTAAAAATTAGAAGTTTATTTTTGTAACTGCAATATTGAAAGAAGTGAAAGTAAGAATATAAATAGCCTGTTTTGGTACACTTGCTTAAGAAATGAGAAAATGGGGACTGGAAAAATGGTTCAGCAGTTAAGAGCTCTGTCTGCCCTTTCAGAGGTCCTGAGTTCAATTTCCTGCAACCACATGGTGGCTCAAAACCATCTATAATGTGATCTGTTGCCCTCTTTGGTCTGCATGTATACATGCAGGTGAAACACTGTATATGTAATGAATAAATAAATTGTTTTTAAAAAGAGGAAAAAAGAAAGGAAAAATGTTTTGGAGTGGTGCCACATACCTTTAATCCCAGTATTCAGGAGTCAGAGGCAGGCAGGTCTTTACGAGTTCAAAGGAAGACTGATCTATATAGTGATTTCCAGGCTTTCCAAAACTATACAGTGAGATGTCTCTAAAATACAATTGTGTACACACACACACACACACACACACACACACAATTTGACCTCAGTGTAGTAGTAGTAGTAATAATAACAACAACAACAACAACAACAACAACAACAACAATAAATAAAAAACCCCTCAACTTGAGAGTGAAAGCTATGGGAAAATTTGAGAGATAAATGGGAGAATCTAGAGAATAGAAAGGAAGCAAGGAAAGGCTATGTAATTTTATTTCAATTAAAAGTGTTAAAATATCCATTCTTCTACTGAGGGACACTTAGGCTGTTTCCATGTTCTAGCTATTATGAATAAGGCTGCTATGAACATAGTTGAGCAAATTTTCTTGTTGTGTGCTGGAGCATCTTCTGGGTATATTCCAAGGAGTGGAATAGCTGGGTCTTGAGGAAGCCCTATTCCCATTTTTCTGAGATAGCACCAGATAGATTTCCAAAGTGGCTGTACTAGTTTGCATTCCCACCAGCAATGAAGGAGTGTTCCTCTCTCCCCACATCCTCACCAGCATGTGGTGTCACTTGAATTTTTGATCTTAGCCATTCTGATGGGTGTAAGATGGAATTTCAGAGTTGTTTTGATTTGCATTTTCCTGATGACTAAGGAGGTTGAGCATTTCTTTAAGTGTTTCTCAGCCATTTGATATTCCTCTGTTGAGAATTCTCTGTTTCGTTCCAAGCCCCATTTCTCAATTGGGTTATTTGGTTTGGTGGTGTTTAATTTCTTGAGTTCTTTATATATTTTGTATATTAGACCTTTGTCAGATGTAGGGTTGGTGAAGATCTTTTCTCAAATCCAAGTGGATTAAAGACCTCAACATAAAACCGGAGACACTAAGTCACTTAGAAGAAAAAGTGGGGAAGAGCCTGGAACATATTGGCACAAGAGACAACTTCCTGAACAGAACACCAACAGCCCAAGCCTTAATGTCAACAATTAATAAATGGGACCTCATGAGGCTGAAAAGCTTCTGTAAGGCAGGAAACACTGTCAAGAGAACAAAGCGATAGCCTACAGACTGATAATTTTAACTTCTTAATTGCTAAGCCTTTAGGGCCACAAGGACTTTATAGATTCCAGTGTACTATGATTTCAGAAGTAGGATGCTTTAATTTAAGGCTGACTTTGCTTTCAAGGCATTCCAAAACTCCTGAGTTTCTGAATATATGAACTGTTCTTGTGATATTAGATGTGTTCGCCAAGCCATAATAACTGTGAGAGAGTAAACTTTGGGCTGTTTCTTAGTTTTTGTGAAATATGCAAGATAAAATGAACAGTGTCAGATAAGTCTTATTGAACTAGAGCAAAATATTCAAGTGTCTCTTAATAAATGAAGTAATATGTGCTTGTGCCAATAAGACTTTTCTATCCCATGCAGACCTTATATCTTTATGGATTCAAGAAGGAAGACCTTTATTTTATTTATTTATTTATTTATTTATTTATTTATTTATTTATTGAAAATACTTTTTCTGAGTGTTCAGAATCATATTTTCATTTGGAATTAAATTTACCAATTAACATTACCATGTGGCCAAAAATCTTGTGAGTTATACCCGTTCAAAAACATGTAGGTACATTATATATACTAATAAAATGAAATTTGATCCATTTTGTAAGATACGAGATTCAAATGCACTGTAGTAAAGAATGACAAATAATCAGAAAATATTTTTGTTTATACCATCACTATGTGTTTTTTGGGAGTTCCCACCATTTTTAGTCCTAACTTCCATTTTCTTTTCCTCTGGGGCTTCTTTTGAATGCTCTCCAGGACCACAGCATATTTTTATAATGCTGTGAAATGCACTTCTTTTTAAAATTCTAACCTTTAAAAACATTTTCAGTCTCTATAGTGTTGCTTTTATACATATCATGGCAAACATTTAGTAGAGGATAACCAACTGAAAAATATAACACCATGGGTAAACTATATCACAGTATTCCTTAGTTACTCACAATTTTTGGTGTAGTGTAGAGTTCTAATTTGCAGTTAATGAAAGAAGAATCCATGAATTTAAAAAATTAAAAGGAGGTTTCTGGTAGAGTATAGGGAAGGGTAAAATGCTGCAAGTATATTATGATAAAAAATAATAAAAATAGTTTTCATATTTTAAAAGTTTTTTATTATACAGCATGTGCTTTTGAAATCAGGTATCCAAAATAGAGGGATTATGTTTAAATTTCACTTTATTATAATTTATTAAGTTTACACACTTATTGTTGTCTCCTCCTTGTATCTTCCCATTCACACTCTCCCTCCCTCTTCCATGTTATTTCCCTCAGTAAACCTCTGACAGAAGAGGAGCTTCTCCCCCATCATATGACCACAGATTATCAGATCTCATCTGCATAACCTGCTTGCCCTTCCTATGTGTGCCTGCCTGGCCTGCCCATCAAGGGAAGAGGTAATGTCAGAGGCAGTTACCATTCCCTCCACAACTGTGGAGCACGATCTGAACATTGGCTATATTAGAACTGGAGGCAAATATTTTTTATTAAAACTACCAGTTCTTGCTTTGTCATTGGAGATTTTGAGCTCTTCCATTGATTGTGGTGACAAATACACATTGTTATATATACTGTTTTTTATGCAATCCTCAAAAATGATATCTATATATACATATGAATATATAGTTTTATAAATGTAAAATGTCATATTTATTCTATTTTGAATAATTCAAAATTCCTTTATTGAATTCTTGTCCATTGGACAATATTGTTTTATTTAAATTTTATCTGGCTACTTTTCTTTAAAAATAATATTTCTTGATTTTTAATTTTTTGATAATTTACTTTGGTATAAATATAATATTTCTTGATTTTCAATCCTTCTTCAAGACCATGTATGCCCACATGATGAAAATACTTTCCACCATAATAATACACTAAACCTTTGAAACTTTAAGCATGCCCCAGTTAAATGTTTTCTGATATAAAGTTTGCCATGGCCATCATGTCTCCTCAGAGATGGAAAACTCTAACAAAGAAGTGGCTTATACTAGGAAATAGAGTATTTACTCTATTACAAGGTTATCTGTGTTCACTCTTATGAAGATCTATACTGAAAAAGAGAAAGATGTGGAAGTAAAAATTCAAAATGTAAAGATTGAGAAAAGAAGAGTATTAGGAATGGAGTGAAGCTAAATCCTGTGTTAAGAAGATATAAAGATAAAAGAAACTCTGATATTAAATGGAATGAAGGGAGTGGAGACCATAGGAAAAGATGCCATCAAGATAAGCTTTCTACTTGTGAAAATAAATTAATGAAAACTCAGAGCCAGGTATGTGCATGGTACACACCTTTCATTCTAGCTGGTGGATCTCTGAGTTTGAGACCCACCTGGTTTGCACCAAAGTTCAAGACAGCAAGCATAGTCAGTGAAGGAAACGAAGAAGAAGAGAAAGCTGGTAATGATGATATTGAACAAGTAGGGAAACACGGAGTGGCAATGTTCAAGCCCCAGCACACAGGAGATCTTGGCAGCTTCAGCAATGTTGCTCTGGCTTTTGAGTCAAGAACAGAAGAAATCACTTATGGAATCTCTTTCTGCATGACCAGGAATGCTGATGAGACCAGGATTATATCAGGGGTTGTCATTGTGTGAAACCATAAAGGAGAAGCCCAGATTGCCTTGGAGATCACAAAATGTTGAAGATGGAAGTATCATGGGACACCTGCTGATGATAGCTTCTAAACAGAATGGGTTCAGTCCAAGAGAAACAAAACTATCTTACAGTTAAGAAAGAGGAAAGGAGTTAGAGCTCTAAAGAGGGTATTGATAACAGACATTTAGATTCAGAATCTGGAGTTTGCCCAGCTGATTTTTAGTCTTCTTTGGGTCCAGTATTTCTTCACTATGCTTACTTTCCTCCAGTTTGGGATGATAAACTATATTCTGTTATGTTGTGTGTTATATGCGTCTTTATTTTTGTTTTATTGGAGATTTTGGTTAAGGTATTGTATGAATTTCAGAAGATACTTTGAATTTTGATCTTTTAAATAAGTGGGAGACTATTGTAGACAATGAGGAAATCTGAACTTACCCTTGAGGGTAAGGAATGGAGTCTGGTAGTTGAAATAGGAATGGTTCCTATAGAGTGATGTGGTAAATCCTTGGCCTAAAATCAGTCACACAATTAGGAGGCCTGTTGAAGTAGGTGCAGCCTTGCTGAAGGAAGTATATCACTGTGCGTGTGGGCTTTGAGGTCTAAGAAGCTCAAGTATGGCCTGTATAAGTAGTCTTTGCTTCTGATGACTGCAGATTAAAATGAAGATCTCTCAGGTCCTTCCTCAAGAACATGCTTGCCTGCATGCTGCCATGCTTCCCATCATGAAGATAATTTATGAAGCCTCTGGAACTGTAAGCCAGTACCAAGTCAATGTTTTCTATTATAGGAATTTCTATGTCCATTGTTTCTCTTCATAACAATAAAGCCCTAACTAATACAAATACCCTCAGCTATGAAATTGATCATTTCCTACCTCCATTCTCCATGCTGGAATTTTGTTTTACTTGAAGATACATGGATCTCGGTATGTTGTTACATTTATTGTGATATCACAAGTATAATGTCCCTGTTGTCTGTAGAAATGATTGCTTCTCTGGGTTTGTTCATAGCTTCCTGATTTTTAATTTTTTCCACCATTTTTCAGCTATGTTCTTTAGGCTGTGTAAGGAAAGAATAATTCACACAGTAGAATCACAATGAATCCATATCTGTAGTTAACATACATTGACACTGAAATAAAATGATACTCTTCAGTGAGTAGGAATATAGGGGGTCTTTAAGAGAAAAAGGTATCTTATTTATATAAGTTGTTCATATATATGTGTGTGTATGTTTGTCATATATATTAATATGAAATGCCTCAGATAATAGAACACTCAATTTGCAAGTGTGAATATCATTATTCATATCTCTCACAAAAGTAAATGATTGCATGGTCATAATCCAATGATCATATAGAGGGTAGGAGATAGAAACAGGAGAATCTCTATAAGTTTGTTATGTTAGAGAATTGAGCTCAGGTGGTATAAAATTAAGGAAATCTACCAACAAGATGTGATTATAAAAGTTTTTATAACCAGTACTCAGGAGAGAAAGGCAGGTAGGTATGTATGAATTCAAGTCCGTCTAAGATACACAGAAAATTCCAATCAAGCCCTAGCTAAATATTCAGACTAGGTCGTACTCAATCAACCAAGCAAATGATAAATCACCAAATCAATGAAATATATAGTAAATAAATAAAATATAACCTATGTGTAAAGAATTTGAATATTCAAGATTATTCCTGAAACTTTTCCTGACTTGCAGTCATACTTACTGACCTTCATACACATATACACAGTGGCACATATATGTACCCAAGTTAAACACACAAACATCATAAATACATACAAAATAAAAATATAGCAGGCACAGAGGTGCAGTATTTTTAATCTCATCAGTTTAGGAACTTTTCTCTGGATCTCAATATTAGTGTGTGATATATTGGCAATTCAAGGCTGATGTACTTAAAAATAATGTCAAAAATGGCTACAGTGGCCACATATGTAATGACAAAACCTTATAGTTACATCTCATTAATATTTTGTTTCTACAGATGGCAGAGGAGTGCAGGAGTGAGAGGGGTCAAAGATACCATGAGAAAACTTAAAGAATCAAATAACCTAGTCCCACAGGGAACCACAGAGATTAAAGTGTCAGCTATAAAGCATGTATGGGAATTACCCATGCACTCTTCACAAATATAATAGTTGTGTAGCTTTATCTTTATGTAGGTCTCCTAGCATCTGGAGCAGGTTCTGCCTCTGACTCTGTTGCCTGCCTTTGGATCATTTTTCCCCTTTATTGTGCTGACTTTTATAGCCTCAGATTGAGAAGATGCTCCTAGTCTTACTGCAACTTGGTGTCCTAAGAGTGATTGATATCCATGGGAAACCTCTCCTTTTCTGAGGAGAAAAGACAGTGGCATGGATGGGAGAAGTGGGGAGAAGGCCTGGAAGTAGATGACAAAAGGAAAACTGTGAGGTGGATTTAAAATACATGAATAAATTATGTAATTTTTTTAAAAGATAGTGTTTGTGAAAACTGATTAGTTTAATGAAGAAAGAATGGCTTTTAACAGCAGAAGAGACTAAAAGGCCTTAATCCAGTAACCAACAGATGTACTATATTAGGAAAATTATTTCCTGATATAAGACAGAATTTTTATTGTATCTGTCTATGAAAGAAATATAAAACATGCTTTAAGGAAGTATAATTAATGAGTGGTAATTCTAAAGCATTTTGCCTAATCCTAACCACTTGCATAATCTAGTTTTGCACTCCCGCTCACCTGGACACTGGCCCCTGGGGCTTTCATGGGACTAGCAGATTGGTCTGGCATCAGAGTCACCCATTGTCCTGTGTTTTGCCTGGGCCAGTAGTTCCAGCCTGGAGATACACTGCCCACAGTTCAGTCTCAGATAGAAAGCTCCCTGTCCAACTGCTGGGAAGAGTGCACCCTTCCTCTAAGTTCTTAGCACAGACCAGATAAGCTGTAAGCGCAGGTTTAGCACTGCAGCTGGCAGATGTATCCCCAAGTGCCTGGTCTCCTGTCGAGTTCTGGGACTCTTTACAGACTGGTGAGCCCAGAAACACACTCTCTGATCCCCTGGACTTAGTACGGTGCAGATCTTCCAGACACTGTGCCAGTCACACCCGCAGGCAGATCACCACGCTAATCACCTCAGTAGGCAGAGTCTTTTCCTGTTTACCCGCTTGGGTGGCTGCAGCCCTGGTGGCTGCTCTTCAAGATGGTCCATGTTATTTGCATGGGCTCTGAGACTCTCTGTGGGTTCCCCGAAAAACACTCTGTTCCCTCTGGACCAAGTATTGTCCAGATTTTCTGGTCATGACGCCAATCACCTCAGCCAGCAGAACCTTTCCTGCTCCAGGGTACCCACTTGAGAGTCTCCAGCCAGGGCAGCTGCTCTCTGGGGGGGCCGTGTTCTCTGTGAAGGCTCGGGGTCTCTCTGCAGACCCCTAGAAACATGCTCTCTGTTCCTCCTGGACCTGGTATTGTCCAGATATTCCGGTACTGTGCCAATCAGCTCAGTAGGTGGGGATTTGCCTGCTTCCAGCATTTGAGTGTCTGCAGCCACAGCGGCTGCTCGCCTGTTCTGAGTCTCACTGTGGACCCCTAGAAGCATGCTCTCTGTTCCCCCAGGATCTATTTCTGTCCAGATCTTCCAGATACTGTGCCAAACCCCTCTGCAGGTGGGATCTTGACTGTATGCCCAGCCTTGCTTGAGCAGCCGACGCTGCAGCGGTTGCTGGCCAGTTGGTCTGTGCTCTCCATGCATTTGGGGATATGCAGGATTTCTGTAGTTTATTTATGTTGAACAGTGGAATTCTTCCACTGTGGTGGAGCCGGAAGCTTGGTGTTCCTGTTTAAGAAAATAGTCCAAATCGCTGACTTGATTACTCTGGTTTCTAAACAAGGTCCACCCCGCTCAATGCCATCTTGGATCCAACCTCTTTATCTCTTCTATTTGCAAATTTTATACATTCATTATATCACTGATTTTCTAGACAATTTGTGTGTGGTTTTATCTTATATTTAAAACTTGCTTTGAATGAAGTTGTCACCTCTTTTATCTTGTTTTCAACACTTGAGATTACATCTTCCATGTATTGTAATGTATTGATAAGGCTTAACTTTGAGATTTTCACTTGACACCCTAGATTTATCAACTTCATTTTGAGTTTCTTTAGTGAATGTATTCCTATTTTCATGTCTTTAATCTTTCCACTATTTAATTGAGCTGTTTTTTGTGTTTTAAGATTATTAATTTAGGAATTTATTCCTATCTTCTTTGAGTTTACATTCAAAACTGAGTGTTTAAGTAGACTACATTTTATTATAATGCTTAAAATAACAGGATTGATGGATTCTTGTGGAAGCATTTTTCATGGCTCCTCGAGGTATTATTGTTCTCCTTTATTGCTACTGGATGACTCTAATAAGTGCCTACAGTTAGGAAGTTTAAGGAGTTGCTTAGTGGCATTATATGATCTTTGTTGTTTGGATGTCTAGGACAGCCAACAATACACAGAGAAACACTGTTTGAAAATAAAAAAAAAAATTAAATGACCCAAAATAGCAGGCCAATATGCAGTCCAGTATGGCTACAATATGTTTGGTATAAAGTAACTTTGGTCTATATTAGAACATTTTCAGCACATCTGACTCAGTTTGATTTGGTCAGTGGATGTCCATCATATAAAAGGTTTCTGTGTACAGATTATTGACACAAAGGATTAGACGGTCTTTGAGAATGAAATAACCTGGAGGTGTATAAATTTACAACTGCCATTCGGGGGTATAAAGATATGAAATTAAGCATGGTTTAATCTGGTCTGATTCAGTAGCTAAGAGATGAGGCAAAGTGGCTTATTACACAGTTGTATCTTAAAATTAAAACTTTTAAGATGTCTACTACAGTTAATGTTATTTTGTTCATCCTTTCATTGACAGCAGAAATAATATTCTCTTTCTTGTCAATAGATTCATTATATATTATCAAATAAAAGGTTTGTATTTAACCTATTTACATATATAATATACTTTTGTTCTTGTTGAGCATTTGTGTTTCTTTTCACTCTTTTCTTCAATTCTTTACAGTTAACTTATTGGAATATCCACTCATTGTTAAACTTCAATACACAGTGTTTTCACTACAATAACATCCTGCTATGAGCTAGTAAATAGAGCCCAGCACAAAATAGCTTCATTACATATACTGTGTAATAGGACAGTCAAGTAGTTCTCAATGGTTTAGTTATATTAAAAAAGTATGAAATTTTAACACTTGCTGATATAATCAGAAACTTGTAAATAGAGAGTTTTCTAAGTTTTAGGAGATATATGAATAAGTCCTGATTTTTAAAATGTGATTCAGTGACTTGTAAGTAATAACAGAGGGTATAAGTAGTTCAAGAATCAAAGTTGTAAATATAAGGAGAATTAATGTGTCAAGAAGGGCTATTCATTTCCCTGAAGAGAAAAGAAAAATGTTTTTACTATTTACCTATTATTGATATGCTGATAAATTTATAACAAACAAGTGGATGTCTGAGACGCCAACAGGGTATAAGCCATAAGGACATACATACACTTATATAGTTAGATTTTAGAGAGAATTATGGGCAATTAATCTGAGTCAGTTTACTCAAAATTGTCTCTTATTGAGCCATTCTTCTTTCACATAGTTGTCCTCCTCTGATGTAATCTGTGAGGGTCAAACTAAGTTATTTTCTTCATATTTTTAGTAAGTTCAGCTCAAGAAGGGTTCAACCTTGACCTCTGCCTCTCTCTAGTCTTGGTTGAAACCATAGAGCTTTTTCCTAGTAAAGAAAGTCGACAGACATATTTCCAGCATGTGTGTGTGTGTGTGTGTGTGTGTGTGTGTGTGTGTGTGTGTGTGTGTGTGTGTGTGTTTTTACTGGAATCAGGGGCCACAGATGCAGAGCCCAATGGAATAAATAGCTTCAGAATTCCCAATGGCTGTTCTGGAAGAGAAAGAAAAATGTTGGTGTGATTAGTGGGACCGCCTTACTCATCAACAGTGCTCAAAACACACATGTTCACAAAAACAAGAACGGAGAATATATATACTAGACACGGTGTGATCGCCATCAATGACTTGTTCATAGGATGTACTCCTGGATTTTTATCCCCTTGCTCCTGCAGATTCCCAATGTTGTCTGCAAGTTTACTTTCAGTAAATGCTATTTCAAAATCAGTGAACATTTTCACCTTAAAGGTGATGTGGTGATTGGTGCATTTTTCCCTGTCCATACTTATTACACCATCAACAAAATTCCACATTCATATATACTATATTATTATGAGGACTATTACCTACAGTAAGTACAATGATTCATTTTAGAGTTCAGAGCTCTTATAACTTGTATGCTGTAGCTATGAAATTTTACATATTACTTCTTGTTTTTATTAGGATAATTTCTCTTTAATAGGTTCTAAAATATCTTCTTCAATTTTATTTTCCTTTTTGCTTTTTCAAAGGGAAAATGAAAAAATAACTCTTATTTATTCATTTTATTGATAATTGCAACTTCTTAATTGCTATGCCTTTAGTACCACAAGGACTTTATAGTTTTCAGTGTATTATGATTTCAGAAGTAGGATGCTTTAATTTAAGGCTGACTTTGCATTCAAGGCATTCCAAAACTCCTGAACTCCTGAGTTTCTGAACTTTTCTGATGATATTGGATGTGTTCACCAAGTCATAATGACTATGAAAGAGTAAACTTTGGGTTGTTTCTTAGTTTCTGTGAAATATGCAGGATGAATGAATAGTGTCAGACAAGTCTTATTGAATTACAGTGAAATACTCAAGTGTCTCATAATAAATGAAATAATATGTGCCTATCCAATAAGATTTTCTTATCCCATGCAAAGCTTTTATCTGTATGGATGCAGGCAATAAGACCTTTAATTTGCATCAGTGGCATTTGTAAAAACCATGTGAACACATGCAGAAATGTGTTGTGAGTCAACAAGTGAAAAATGACCAAAGGAAATGTGTATGTAAAGGTAAATTATGCTCAGTGTAACAATACTATGTGTTTGCTAAAAACTTTGTGGACTACTATGTGGTTAAATCAAAGACAGTCGAAGAAAAAAATGTTTAAATTTTAAAGGCCAGTGATCATTTTGTTACCTTGACAGATGTTATTTAGTTTTTGAAACATAGCCAAGATGGTTATGCAAAATTTATTTAGATAAAACATTTGGTTGTAGGTCCAATTCCTTAGGAAATAATATTTCTTCTCAAAAAACTCACAAATTTATCATAGTATTCACAGGTGTGGTAATGTTGAATGTTCTGTGATGCCTCTTTTACTACCTCATAATTAATGCTCCTTTTAACTCGTACTTTTTCTATGTATTCTACTCTCAGAAATCCAGGCACCTATGTATGTTGGTATTTGCTTCTCTTTATATTTTGCATTAAATCCATCCTTACAAATAATGTACTTTCAGTTACATGAGCAATAGTCTGATTTATTATAAATAACAGGATTGTCCATCCTTATAAATATTGTACTTTTCATTGCATGAGCATTATTTTGGCTCATTATAAATACTGTCAAACTTTTAAATATGTTATCAGTAAAAAGAATCTAAATTCATGACAGAAATACATCACTTTTATTGGAGTCAATTGACAGTACTGTCATATACAGTGAATTCACTAAATGTATTGTTCTTCCTTATATTATGGATCACAGAAAGACATATGTATCACAGAGCTGAGAATAATTTTTCAGTCCTTCTCACTTAATCCTTTATTTACCTATGTGGAAGTTTGTGTGCATCAAAGGGATGATTATTTTCCTCTCTCCATGCAATTTTTATTTCTTTGGTAATTTGTTTGCTTAAATATGTTCTCTGTAATTCTCAGGTTTACAAAGAATGAGTGGGTTGTGATTATAATCTTCTACATAAGGTTTTGCATTGTCACATTTACTAAATGGAACTTTCTTTTAGTGGATCATTATAGGATAGGTGTCAAGTGAGTATTTGTTGCATAAATTTTTTAGGAAATACATATATGCTTCCTGATGACTATAAAACAATTTCAAGAGAAAAGTTGTTTGCTCCATTGTGCGATTCATGATAAAATCTTCTCAAATTTGTTATGACTTTCATTTTGTGTGTGTGTGTGTGTGTGTGTGTGTGTGTGTGTGTGTATGTGCCTGTGTGTGTGTGTGAGTGTGCATGTGTGTGCATGCATGCATATTTTGATGCTCACATTTGCAGTTAAATTAAATTGGGGAAACAAGCTTTCTTGCCACACAATATGTGTGCTGACATTAAACTCAGGCCCTCAAACTCTTCTGCAGTATCCTACATTGGCAAAGACATTTTATTGAACAATAAGTTAAACCTTTTACTGATGCTAGCTCATATCTTTCAAAATATAATGGAGAAAAACTTTGTGGTGCATAAGAGAGTAAATTCCTTTTCTACACATGAATTAAAATATTGGTTTGAGTTTATTTTTGTTTGTTTTTTGAGATACATATTATTTTATTGTTCCTTTCCTTTAATAATTTCAGGAACATTTTTTTCACATTGTACAAATTGAGATACTAAACACAAAATAAAGTACTTTTGAACTTTAATGTTGCTTCTTTTATATGAGGGTAAATTATGTTAGTATTCATTGGGGGACTTTAAAGATCAAATTTTAATGTAGATTAAACATTACTTTAGTAGTTAATATAAAGGACAATTTCATAAGATATATATATATAGAATTATTCTTAAAGTTGATTTGAAAATTAATTCTGTTTAGATTGTAAGTTTATTTTTAAATATTTTATTAATTTATTCATATTCCATCTCAATTGTTATCCCATCCATTGTATCCTCCTATTCCTCCCTCCCTCCCACTTCCCCCCTACTCCCTTCCCCTATGTCTGTGACTGAAACCTCCTCCCCCTGTATGTTCATAGGATATCAAGTGTCTTCTTGGTAGCCTGTTATCCTTCCTCTGAGTACCACCAGGCTTCATCATCAAGTGGACATGGTGAAAAATGGAGCACTAGGGTTTGCATGAAAGTCAGACCCCACTCTCTACTCAATGGTGGAGAATGTCCAGTCCGTCAGCTAGATCTGGGTAGGGGTTCAAAGTTTACTGCCTATATTGCCCTTGGCTGGTGCCATAATTTGAGCAGGACCCCTGGACCCAGATCCACAGGTCATAATGTTCTTCTTGTAGGTTTCTAGGACCCTCTGGGTCCTTCTATTTCCCCATTCTTCCATGCTTCTCTCACCTAAAGTCTCAATAGGATGTCCTCCCCTCTTATCCACTTTCCTGATAAGTGAAGACTTTCATAGGACATTCCCCTTGGGCTAGTGTCCAAATATAAGTGAGTATATACCATTTGGATCTTTTGCTTTGGGGTGAACTCACTCATTATGATAACTTCCAGTTCAATCCATTTGTCCACAAATTTAGGGAATTCCTTTTTTAAATAGCTGAGTGGTATTCCATAGTGTAAATGTACCACAGTTTCTTTATCCTTTCTTCTACTGAACGACACTTAGGCTGTTTCCATGTTCTGGCTATTACAAATAAGACACCTAGGAACATGGGTGAGCATATGTCCCTGTTGTGTGGTGCAGCTTTTTCTAAGTATAGTCCAAGGATCTTGAGGGATCTCTATTCCCAGTTTTCTGATTTAGCGCCAGATAGATTTCCAAAGTGTCAGTACTAGTCTGCATTCCCACCAGCAATGAAGGAATGTTCATTTTTCTCCACATCCTTGCCAGCATGTGGTGTCACTTGAATTTTTTATTTTTGTCATTCTGATCGGTGTAAGATGGAATCTGAGTGTCATTTTGATTTGCATTTCTGTGATGACAAAAGAGGTTGAGCATTTCTTTAAGTTTTTCTCAACCATTTGATATTCCTCTGTTGAGTATCTCGATTTAGCTCTGAGCCCCATTTCTCAATTGGGTTATTTGGTTTGGTGGTGTTTAATTTCTTGAGTCCTTTATATATTTTGTATATTAGACCTTTGTCAGATGTAGGGATGGTGAAGATCTTTACCCACTCGGTAGGCTGTCGCTTTGTTCTATTGACAATTTCTCCTGCCTTACAGAAGCTTCTTAGCCTCATGAGGTCCCATTTATAAATTGTTGACATTCAGGCCTGGGCTGTTGGTGTTCTGTTCAGGAAGTTGTCTCCTGTGCCAACATGTTCAAGGCTCTTCCCCACTTTTTCTTCTAAGTGACTTAGAGTCTCTGGTTTTATGTTGAGGTCTTTAATCCACTAGGATTTAAGTTTTGTGCAAGGTGACAAATATGGGTCCAGTTGCATTTTTTTACACATAGACATCCAGTTAGACCAGCACCATTTGTTGAAGATGCTATCCTTTTTCCATTGAATGGATTTGGCTTCTTTGTCAAAAATCAAGTGACCATATGTGTGTGGGGTCATATCTGAGTCTTCTATTCGATTCCACTGATCAACCAGCCTGTTGCTGTGCCAGTACCATGCTGTTTTAATTACTATTGCTTTATAGTACAGTTTGAGATCAGGTATGGAGACTCCTCCGGAGCACCTTTTATTGTACAAGATTGTTTTAGCTATTCTGTGTTTTTTGTTTTTCCATATAAAGTTCAGAATTGAACTTTCAATGTCTTTAAAAGATTGTGTAGGTATTTTGATAGGGATTGCATTGAATCTGTAGATGCTTTTGGTAAGATGGCCATGTTTACTATGTTAATTCTCCTGATTCACGAGCAAGGAAGATCAGTCCATCTACTCATGTCATCTTCAATCTCTTTCTTCAGAGCTTTGAAATTTTTTTCAAACAAGTCCTTCACTTGCTTCATTAGAGTAACTCCTAAATATTGTATATTGCTTGTGGCTAATGTGAAGGGTATGGCTTTTCTAATTTCTTCCTTTGCAAGCTTGTCATTTGTGTATAGGAAGGCTACAGACTTTTTTGAGTTAATTTTGTATCCAGCCAATGTGCTGAAGATGTTTATCAGCTGTAGGAGTTCTCTGGTGGAATTTTGAGGGTCACTTATGTAGACTATCATATCATCTGCAAAAAGGGATAATTTGACGTCCTCCTTCCCCATTGGATACCCTGGATCTCCTTTTGTTGTCTTATTGCTCTGGCTAGAACTTCGAGTACTATATTGAAGAGATATGGAAAGAGTGGGCAGCTTTGCCTTGTTCCTGATTTTAGAGGAATTTCCTTGAGTATCTCACCATTTACTTTGATTTTGGCTATTGGCTTCCTATATATAGCCTATATTATGGTGAGGTATGTGCCTTGTATCCCTGATCTCTCTAAAACTTTAAACATGAATGGGTGTTGGATTTTATCAAATGCTTTCTCTGCATCTAAAGAGATGATCATGTGGTTTTTTTATTTTCAGTTTGTTTATATGGTGGATTACATTGATGAATTTGTGTATATTAAACCATCCCTGCATGCCTTGAATGAAGCCTACTTGGTCATGATGAATGATATCTTTGATGTGTTCTTGTATTCGTTTTGCAAGCATTTTATTTAGTATTTTTGTGTCGATGATCATAAGAGAAATTGATCTGAAATTCTCTTTCTTTGTTGAGTCTTTGTGAGATTTAGGTATCAATGTGACTACGGCTTCATAGAATGAATTTGGTAATATTCCATCCATTTCTATCTTTTGGAGTAGCTTGAAGAGTATCAGTATTAGCTCTCCCTTGAAGGTCTGGTAGAATTTTACACTGAAAGCATCAGGCCCTGGGCTTTTTGTTGTTGTTGTTGTTGTTGGGAGACTATCAATGATTGCTTCTATTTCTGTAGGGGAAATGAGACTATTTCGCTTGTTTACCTGTTCTTCACTCAATTTTGGCAAGTGAAATTGATCAAGACAATTGTCCATTTCCCTTAGATTTTCAAATTTTGTGGCATATATGCCTTCAAAGTAGGATCTTATGATTCTTTGTAATTCTTCAGCGTCTGTTGTTATGTCTCCCTTTTCATTTCTGATTTTGTTGATTTCAATACTTTCTCTCTGCCTTTTAGTTAGTTTGGCTAACAGTCTGTCTATCTTGTTGATTTTCTCAAAGAACCAGCTCTTGGTTTTGTTGATTCTTTGGACTGATTTCTTAGTTTCTAATTTGTTAATTTCACCCCTGAGTTTGATTATTTCCAGACATCTACTCCTTTGGGTGTTTCTGCTTCTTTTTTTCTAGGGCTTCCAGTTGTGTGATTAAGATTCTGAGGTGCGATGTTTACAATTTCTTTTTAAAGGCACTTAATGCTATGAATTTTCCTCTTAGCACTGTTTCAATGTATCCCACAAATTTGGGTAGGTTGTTCCTTCATTTTCATTGAATTTCAGAAACTCCTTGATTTCTTTCTTTATTTCTTCCCTGACCCAGGTGTCATTTAGCAGAGAGTTGTTTAGTTTCCACATACATGTAGGCTTTTTATTATTTCTGTTGTTGTTGAATTACAGCGTAAGCCCACGGTGATCTGATAGGATACAAGGTATTATTTCAATCCTCTTCTATCTGTTGAGGTTTGCTTCATGACCTACGATGTGATCAATTTTGGAGAAGGTTCCATGGGGTACAGAGAAGAAGGTATATTCTTTCTTGTTTGGGTGAAAGGTTCTATAGATATCTGTTAGATCCATTTGACCCATGGCATTGGTTAATGATGTTATTTCTTGGCTTAGTTTCTGTTTCAATGACTTATGCTTCAGTGAGAGTGGGGTGTTGAAGTCTTGCACTATTATTGTGTGGGGATCGATGTGTGGTTTAAGCTTCATTAGCAGATCTTTTACAAATGTGGGAGCATAGATGTTCAGAATTGTGATGTCATCTTGGTTGACTTCTTCCGCATCCCTTTTGATTAATTTTGGTTGAAAGTCTATTTTGTTCGATATTAATATGGCTATGCCTGCTTGCTTCTTGTGATCATTTGCTCGGAATAATTTTTTCCAACCTTTTATCCAGAGGTAATGCCTATCGTTATGGGTGAGATGTGTTTCTTGAATGCAGAAGAATGTTGGATCTTGTTTATGCACCCATTCAGTTAGTCTGTGTCTTTTTATTGGACAATTGAGACTATTGATGTTGAGAGATAGTAATGACCAGTGACTGTTAAGAGTCTTAATTTTGCTGTTGTTTCCAGTCGAGCGTTTGTGTAGTTGTGTTTTTGCCATGGTATAGTCATTTATTTCCTGAGTAGTTTTGGTTGTAGCTTGACCCTTTGGGATGGAGTTTTCCTTCTAGTACCTTCTGTAAAGCTGGATTTGTGGATAGGTACTGTTTGAATTTGTTTTTGTCATGGAATATTTTGTCTTCTCCATCAATGGTTATTGATAGTTTTGCTGGGTAAAGTATTCTGGCCTGGCATCTGTGGTCTCTTAGGGTTTGCAGGATCTTTGTCCAGGCCCTTCTGTCTTTTATGGTCTCTGTTGAGAAGTCGGGTGTAATTCTGATAGGTTTGCCATTAAATGTTATTTGGTCCTTTTCCCTTGCAGCTTTTAATATTTTTTCTTTGTTCTGTATGTTTTGTCTTTTGATAATTATGTGACGGGCAGTTTTTTTTTCTGGTCAATTCTATTTGGCGTTCTGTAAGCCTTTTGTATGTTTATAAGCCTCACTTTCTTTAGATTGGGGAAATTTTCTTCTATTTTTTTGTTGAGAATAATTTCTGGGCCTTGGAGACTGATATCTTCTTTTTATTTAATGCCTATTATCCTCAGATTTCTTCTTTTCATGGTGTCCTTAATTTCTTGGATGTTTTGTGTCAGGAGTTTTCCAGATTTGGCATTTTCTTTAATGGATGCTTCAAGATCTGTGATTGTATCTTCTAGTCCTGAGATTCGTTCTTCCATCTCTTGGATTCTGTTAGAAAAGCTCACCTCTGTGTTGCTCACCTTCTTCTCTGAGGTCTCACGTCCTCATTTTTCTTCTCTCTGTGTGTTTATCATTGAATCCATTTTCGTCTTCAGATATTGAAATGATTTTTTGATTTCCTTCATCTGATTGTTTGTATATTCCTGAGTTTATTCCATTGCCTCTTTATAGGTCTTCAGAGCTTGAACCGTTTTATTTATTTCTTTCATCTGGTTGTTTGAATTTTCTTGATATTTTTCCAGTCCCACTCTATGTGCTTCTTTTATGTCTCTCACCCATTTGGCTGCGTCCTCCTGTATTTGATTACGAATTTTATTTGTTTCCTCCATTATCATCCTCAATACCAAGGATTTGAGGTCATTTTCTTGTGTTTCTGTTGTATTTGAGTTCTCTGGGTTGTTTTGTTTGGGATAGCTGGAGACTGGAGACGCCATGTTGTTTTGGGGTTTTTGCGTATGCTTTTACACTGTCCTTTAGACATCTTGCCATCTTTGTTTTTGTTGGGTAGCTTCCAGAGTTGGATGGAAGGAGTCTGATGATAGATTCACTTGTTTTCTCATGATTTCCATAGGCTGGAAGCTCTGATACTTCACTGGTGTGGATGGCAGGATGCTAGCCCTGTCGTTTTGGACTTTCACGGCCAGTGATCCTCAGCTCCCCTGTACTGTGTGGGTCCTGCAATTGTTCTGGGTCTCTGAATGAGCTTTGGGTTAGGCCTAGGTATCCACAGCCTTCTGGGTTCCCTGTCAAATCCAGCCAGGGACACTAGGCTGAAACCACGCGCAGCTCAGCTAGATTCTCAGGGCGTGAACCATCTGTAGAGCTCAGCTAGGGATTCTGGGCCCAAAATGCACACAGGGTCCAGCCAGAATTTTTGGGCTGGGACTGTGCACCGAGCACCACTAGGGGCTTTTAGCCCAAAGTGCATGCTATGGTCAGCTATTGACTCAGGGCCCAAACTGTCTGCCCAGCTCAGCTAGGAATTCTGTATTCAAACTGCACACTGTGTCCAACCAGAATCTTAGAGCTGGGATTGTGCCAAAGACTCCCCTAAAGTCTTTGGGCCCAATCTGTCTGCTAAGCACAGTTAGGGAATCTGTCCCCAAACTGTACGCCGAGCTCCCCCCCCCAGTCTCTGGGGGCAGAATTGTGCACTGAGCTCCGCCAGGGACTCTGGACTCACACTGCACGCTTAATTCAGCCCGGGACTCCAGGCCTATGCTGTGTGGATAGTCCAGCCAGAGTCTTGGGGCCGCTGAGCCTGTGTGCACAGCTAAACTAGATTCTCTGGGCCCAAAGTTCCCAGAAAGTCCAGCTAGGGCCTCTGGACTGAATCTGAGTGCTGACCTCAGCCTGCATCAGCGCCTGCTGAACTGAGCTAGTGTCTTGGGCAGAACTGCTCATTGAAGAGAGCTAGTGCCTCCAGTGGAACTGAGTGCTCCAACCAACCTGTGGCTGCACTGAGATATCGTCTCTGGTGAAGCTGAGTGCTCCGCCCAGCTGCGTCACAGCCGGGGAACTGTGGTTGCTCTGAAGTGGAACCTCCCGTGAAACTGAGTGCTCTGCCCCCAGCCTACATCACAGCAGGAGAACTGTGGCTGCGCAGAGGTGGCACCTCTGGTGAAACTGAGAGCTCCGTCCAGCCTGCGTCACAGCTGGAGAACTGCAGCTGCACTGAGGTGACGCCTCCGGTGAAACTGAGCACTCTGCCCAGCCTGCATCACAGCAGGAGAACTGCTGCTGAGCTGAGCTGGTGCCTAGGGTTGAACAGAGTTCTCTGCCCAGCCTATGTCACAGCAGGGGATCTGTGGCTGTGTTGAGCTAGTGCTTGGGGCAGAATTACTTGCTGTGCTGAGCCAGCATCTCCACGGCATTATGCACTGAGCTGAACCCAGGACTCTGGGTCTGAAAGGTCCGCTGAGTCCAGTTTGGCTCACAAGGCACCATGAGAACCAAACCCTGTCCAGAGTACCCTCTCCTGCAGCAACTCCCCCCAGCCACCACACTAATCACCTCCACCGGAAGGCTCAGAGCTGCAAACCTTAGCCACTGCTGCTGGTGCCACTGGTGCCTCTGGTGCCACTGCTGCTGCCTCTGCTGCTGCTGCTGCTCCAATCTGAGAAAATCCGCGCTCCTCCCATGTGCCGGGGCACCCTGGTCCCTCCGAACCATGGAGCACTCCTGCTGGCGTGGTCTGGGGACCTTGGTGTTCATGGCTCAGAAATTTGTGCAATTCCCTGAATTGTTCACTGGAGCTTCAAAACACGGCCCACACTGCTCGCTGCCATCTTGGATTCCCTCCCTATTTACATCTTTTGGAGTAGCTTGAAGAGTATCAGTATTAGCTCCTCTTTTAAGGTCTGGTAGAATTCTGCACTGAAGCCATTTGGCCCTGGGTTTTTTTGTTTGTTTGTTTGTTTTTTTTTGGTTGGAAGACTATGAATGATTGCTTTTATTTCTATAGGTGAAATAGGGCTATTTAATTTGTTTATCTAATCTTGATTAAATTTTGGCAAATGGAATAGGTCGATAAAATTGTCCACTTCCCTTAGATTTTCAAATTTTGTGGCATAAATGTCTTTAAAATAGCTTCTTATGATTCTTTGTATTTCTTCAGTGTCTGTTGTTATGTCTCCCTTTTCATTTCCGAGTTTGTTGATTTGGATAGCATTTCTCTGTCTTTTAGTTAGTTTGGCTAATGGTTTGTCTATCTTGTTGATTTTCTCAAAGAACCAGTTCCTGGTTTTGTTGATTCTATGAATTGTTCTCTATGTTTCTAATTTATTGATTTCACCCTGAGTTTTATTATTTCTAGACAGCTCCTCCTCTGGGGTGTTTCTTTTTCTTTTTTTCTAGGGATGACAGATGTGTCATTAAGTTGTTTATGTGGGATGCTTCCATTTTCTTTCTAAAGTCACTTAGTGCTATGAATTTTCCTCTTAGCTCTGCCTTCATTGTGTCCCACAAATTTGGGTATGTTGTTCCTTCATTTTCATTGAATTTCTGGTAGTCCTCTATTTCTTCCTTTATTTCTTCCTTGACCCAGGTATCATTAAGCAGAGAGTTGTTTAGTTTCCATGTGTGTGTAGGCTTTTTGTTATTTCTTTTGTTGTTGAAGTTCAGCCTTAGACCATGGTGATCTGATAGAATAGCAGGTATTATTTCAATCTTCTTGTATCTGTTGAGGCTTGCTTCTTGACCTGCTATGAGATCAATTTTAGAGAATGTTCCATGGGGTGCTGATAAGAAAGTATAATCCTTTCTGTTTGGGTGAAAAGTTCTGTAGATATTTGTTAGATCCATTTGATTCGTGATGTTGGTTAATGCAGTTATTTCCTGGCTTAGTTTCTGATCCAAAGACCTATCCTTTAGTGAAAGTGGGGTGTTGAAGTCTCCCACTATTAATGTGTGGGGATCAATGAGTGGTTTAAATTTGTTAATAGTTCATTTACAATTGTGGGTGCCCTTGTATGTGGAGCATAGATGTCCAAAATTGTGAAATCATCTTGGTTGATTTTACCTTTGATGAGTATGAAGTGTCCTTCCTCGTCCCTTTGATTAATTTTGGTTGAAAGACTATTTTATTACATATTAGAATGGCTACACCAGCTTGCTTCTTGAGACCATTTGCTTGGAATATTTTTCCCCAACCTTTTACTCTGAGGCAATGTCTGTCCTTCTGGGTGAGATGTGTTGCTTAAATGTTGAAGAATTTTGAGTAATGTTTATGCATCCATTCAGTAGGTCTGTGTCTTTTTATTGGAGAATTGAGACTAGTGATGTAGAGAGATATTAATGACCAGTGACTCCTAAGTCCCTTCATTTTTGCTGTTTGTTACAGTCAAGAGTTTGTGATTTTTGCAATGGTGTTGTTATCTATTTCCTATGTAGTTTTGGTTGTAATTTGACCCTTTGGGGTTGATTTTACCTCCTAGTTACTTCTGTAAAGCCAGATTTATGGCTAGGTACTGTTTGAATTTGTTTTTGTCATGGAATATCTTGTTTTCTCCTTTAACGGTTATTGATAGTTTTGCTGGATATAGTAGTCTTGCCTGGCATCCATGTTCTTTTTGGGTTTGCAGGACCTCTCTCCAGGCCCTTGTAGCTTTCATGGTCTCTAATGTGAAGTCTGGTGTAATTCTGATAGGTTTGCCATCATATGTTACTCGGCCTTTTTCTTTTCCTGTTTTTAACATTTTTCCTTGTTCTGAATTTTGTGTTTTTATTATAATATGTCAGGAAGATTTTCTTTTCATGTCTATTCTATTTGGTGTTCTGTAGGCCACTTGTATGCTCATATGCATCTCCTTTTTCAAATTGGAGACATTTGCTTCTAAGATTCTGTTAAAGATATTTTCTGGTCTGTGGAGTCAAGTGTCCTCTCATTCGTAAATACCTATTATTCTCAAGTTTCATCTTTTCATGGTGTCATTGATTTCTTGGACGTTCTGTGTCAGGAAATTTTCAGATTTATCATTTTTTGATGGTTGTTTCAAGTCCTATGATTGTATCTTCAAGTCCCAATATTCGTTCCCCTGTTTCTTAGATTCTGTTATAGAAGGTCACCTCTGGGATGCTTGCTTTCTTCTCTGAGACTTCTCTATCTCATTTTTTCTTCTGTGTGTCCCTTTATCATAGCTTCCATTTTTATTTTCAGATCTTGAACTGTTTTAATGATTTCCTTCATCTGGTTGTTTGTGTTTTTCTGAAATTCTTCCAGTGCCTCTTTATATGACCCTTTTACATCTTCAATCCTCTTATTTGCATCCTCCTGCAGTTGTTTACAGATTTTATTCCTTTCTTCCATTATCATCTTTCTTACTAAGGACTTGAGGTCATTTTCTTATATTTCAATTGTTTTTTGGGTTCTCTGGGCTGCTTTCATTGAAATTACTGGGATCTGGAGATGCCAAACTGTTTTGGGTTTTGTTTGTGTTTTTCTGCTCTCCTCCCATCATTTTGGTGTCTCTAATGTTGGGAGGTAGCTTCTTGTGACCTTTACTGGTTGAGAGTGGATAGTTGGTTAATGCTTATTGGTCGGGGGCCCTTTTCTGTGGGGATCAAGGAGTATTTCCCTGAAAGTAATCTGGTTTCCACTCCTGGAGATATTGCTCTACACCTTAGGCTCCAGATTGAGTCAGCAGAAGTAGGTTTCTCTCTGGATCCTTTCACCTTATTGCTGTAATTCAGATGAGCTGTTTTGGCACCTAGAACAAGGTCAGCACACAAGCACTCTGGTTGAGAAGGTTGTTCCTAGATGCCTGTCCTTCTTGTTGCTTTGTAGCCAAGACCCCAGCTGGATCAGATGTTCTGGGATGTAGCTGTCTTTTAGCTCTGCCTCTAAACACTGCAGAAGCATCCAGCCTCTCCTGAAAGCATGGGAGATCCTGCCAGGTCTGTGGGAGCTGATCCAGTTAGGATCTGTCTGTGGGGAGTGCAGGATCAGTAGCAGCAGCCCAGAGACAGGATTGTTTCAGGCTACAGCCAGCTCCAAGCTGCCTGAACATTGCACAACCCTGTAGCTGGGACTGCTCACAGATCCTTGGAGCTGTATTCTCCTTTAGGTGAGCAATTAGATACCACAGAGGTGGCCAACCTCTCCCAACAGCATGAGTGATCCTGCCAGGCCTGTGGGAGCTGATCCAGCTGAGCTCTGTCTGTTGGAGAGTGCAGGGTCAGTAATGGTGGCCCAGAGACAGGACTGTTTTAAACTACAGCCAGCTCCAAGCTGCGTGCACTTTCTGTGACACTGTAGCTGGGACCACATACAAATCCTCAGAGCTGTATTTGCCTTTAGGTCAGCAATTAGACATCACAGGGGTAGCCAACCTCCCCTGATTGCATGGGAGATCCTTCTGGGCCTGTGGGAGCAGGCCAAAATGGTTTTTAACTGCCCATTTGTAGGCTCATTCCATTGTGACTTGCTCTAGATTGAGCCCAGGATGGACTGCAAGCTGCATGCTCACTCTAGCCATTTTTAGTGTGCCCTGTTGCCTGTGTTTCCACTCAGCCTGGGTACCTCCGCAGTTTGGCGTGGGGTAGGTGGTGGGATCCAAGGACAGTTTCACCCTTTTCATTGAGACTCCTCAGGCCAGCGGCTCCAGCATACCACCTCCCCCACACAGTGAGTTTGTGCTTTATAGGCCATCTGCAGCCCACATGTGGGTTCTGTTCGAGCGTCTGGGGAGTGGGTTCAGAACCTCCAGGCTGTTGCTTGTCCCAGGGCCAGGCCCACCGGTGGTCTGCAGAGTTTGGAACCCCATTCACCTATAGTTCTCAAGATCCAGCAGTCTGTGTCTCCATTCAAGTCCCTGCAGTAGATCAGATACTGTGCTGAATAGTCAATGCCATCTTGGAGTCCTCCAGGTTTGAATTTATATGCCTAAGTGGATTAAATTAACCATATATTCATTTCTTCTATTCATAGATTGATAAAGTTTATTTATCATAAGAATATATGTTAATAGAGTTTCATTTTATTATAGTCATATACCATTATGAGCAATTTTCATGTTAAAAGACAAAAATATTTTCTGAGAGGTTTTTCTAAAATATTTTACATTGTGATCCATTTCTAAGTATGTTATAGTCATTGTACAAAGTATATGAAGTGTCACTTTGACCTAAATGTATCAATATTTTGGTTTTGGTAATTATGAAATTTTTATTATAATTTTGAAAAGCAAAAATGTCTAAATGTAAACATATATTTTCTAAATCAAATGTGGACTACAGTTGTTTTGGGAATGGAAAAATGATAAAATAGTCTATTGCCAATATTTTATGTAAGTAATGCCATTCTAGATTCTTTACACCATATCTTTCTTTACAGTTACTAGCAGTGAATAGGAATCTGTTCTTATCTATATTTTGATTCAAAATCATCACGTTAATCGATATCAGAATTTCCTT
This sequence comes from Acomys minous, assembly GCF_964271855.1. NCBI lineage: Eukaryota > Metazoa > Chordata > Mammalia > Rodentia > Muridae > Acomys > Acomys minous. Next base: position 82,876,396 of record NC_140484.1, read on the forward strand.
GAATGTCATAAATATAGTTTTTCAGTGCCCAGAGATACCACTGGAACTTAAGAGTTCTCTCGAGTTATTTATGGCTTTTTATTTACACTGCCTTGAAAGGTATTTCTTTTGTCAGTCCTCTTATTGCCACTGGCCTTCATTCATCTACAATTCACGCTTTTCACTGGCACTCAGGCCTAGTTTGCTAGCTGTCTGTGTATCAGTGTGTTTTGTCAGAAATATGTAATCTGCAGCGATATATTTCTGCAAAGCCAGAAATACAAATACAAACAGCAGTAAGTACTATTGGCGCTTGCTTGTCATCTTGGTATGGTAACGGTGATTGATATCCATGGGAAACCTCTCCTTTTCTGAGGAGAAAAGACAGTGGCATGGATGGGAGAAGTGGGTAGAAGGCCAGCGAGGAGATGACAGAGGGAAAATTGTGCTGTGGATGTAAAATATATGAGTAAATTACCTAATTTTTAAAAAGAGTAGTTTAATGAAGAAATAGTGGCTTTTAAGAGCTGAAGAGACTGAAAGGCCATAATCCTGATACCAAGAGAATTACTGTTTTAGGACAATTATTTGCTGATATAAGGTAGAATTTGTATCTATCTATGAAGAAAAACACAGCATGCTTTGAGGAAGTATAATTAATAAGTGGTAATGCTAAAGAATTTTCTTAATCCTAACCCATTTGAATAATTTAGTTCCAGCAGTTCATGGTGATAAATTAAAATGCATATTCTATAGAAACGAAAATGATACAAAATAATATAAGTTATCGCACTAAATATATAGGCATATGTGGTCTTCCTTTTCTGTGCTTTTGTGCCATTTATACAGATATAATTTTAAGAACTACAAGTTTCTTCTGGCTCTGGCATTTGCTGTTGAAGAGATAAATGGGAACCCAAATATTTTACCAAACATATCTCTTGGATTTGATTTTAACAATGTCCGATTCACTGAAAAGGACATTCTTATGATTACCTGTGCTTGGCTGACAGCTCATAGAAAAAGCTATGTTATACCTAACTACAACTGTGAAAAGAAAAATTTTACTGCTGTACTCACAGGAACATCAGGGACAACATCTGCCTACATTGGAACACTGCTGCAACTCTTCAAATTTCCACAGGTGAGAAAATGTGGATTGTAAAATCTTGGAGTCAGGTCTCTTCTGTTGATATTATAGGTGTCTTAAAAAACTAAGTAAGGGATACTTGAATTATACACCCATAAAAGCTAGTTCACAGACATGTGTAAATTAATCCATATTGCCCCTGCTTGCAGGAGCAGTGAAGAGGAACTGAATGGAAAGAGATGATTCCTTAAAATTAAAAGGTTTGATAAGATTTTCTATAAAACCTTGTTCCTGGAATTCACCTCAGAAATTGGAATGATCTGACCTTTTTTCCTGCTGTCATATTTTGATCAGGTCAGGAGGATGTTAATATTTTTCTTCTTCTTCCAATTTGCTTCAGCTTTCTTTTGGACCTTATGATCCTATTTTGAGTGACCGAAGTCAGTATTCTTCTCTCTACCAGATGGCTCGCAAGGACACATCTCTTTCACTTGGCATTGTCTCTTTGCTGATCCATTTTAGGTGGTCCTGGGTTGGTCTCATCCTCCCAGATGACCACATAGGGAATAAAATTCTATCAGATTTCAGAGATGAGATGGAAAGAAAAAGAGTCTGCATAGCTTTTGTGAAAATGATCCCTGCCACCTGGACTTTATTTTATAACAAAGACTGGAAAAATATGGATGAAATCCAGCAGTCATCAACAAATGTGATAATCATTTATGGTAACATTGATTCTCTACAAGGTCTAATGAGAAATATAGGGCAAAAGTTATTGACCTGGAAAGTCTGGATCATGAACTTTGAACAGGATGTTACTGACTATGCTGACTATTTCCTGTTAGACTCATTCCACGGGAGCCTCATTTTTACCCATCATTATAGGGAGAGTGTTGAATTTACCAATTTTATTCGAACAGTGAATCCTTACAAATACCCTGAAGACATTTATCTTCCTAAATTGTGGCATTTGTTCTTCAAGTGCTCATTTTCTGACACTGATTGTAAACTTTTGGACAACTGTCAAGCCAATGCTTCTTTGGAAGAATTACCTAGACATGTATTTGACATAAACATGAGTGAAGAAAGCTACAATATATACAAAGCTGCGTATGCTGTGGCTCACAGTCTCCATAAGATGAGTCTTGAGCAAGTAGAGATGCAACCATATGAAAATGGGGAAGGGGTGCTGTTCTTCCCTTGGCAGGTAATACCTTTTCATTATATTGTGATATCAGCACCATGACATAGGAGAATTTGCAAAGGCCCTATATTAGGTACTGTAAAATCAGTAAACATTATACAAAATCAGAGGACTGTTTGAGCTTTTAAACTTAATTGGAGTTCAAGGCAGTTGTGTGTGTGTGTGTGTGTGTGTGTGTGTGTGTGTGTGTGTGTGTGTGTGTTGCTAAGGAATGGCACATGTGATAACAGGAGAAATTGGACTTATTCAAGATCAGTTTTATGGACTCAATACTTAACTGCAATTTCATCTCCTGGTAATAGTTTCAATGAGGAAAATAAATATTTTCCCTTTGAGTTTCTTATAACAGAAATGTAAAACTTGACATTCAGTGAAGCACTAGCAGTGGTTTTATACATAAGTGATCGCTTTTAACTACCCTAGAGAAATAAATATCCTTGTTTTAGACACTGGACTTCTGAAGATATTTTGAAGGCAATTAGGTGGCTAACTTTCACAATTTGAGATTTGCATGAATCAGCAGTCATTCATCCATTACAGTAGCTTCATTCAAAGGTTTCTGTTAAAGGTGGAAGATATAAGCAGAATAGTATCCCACTCACAGAGGTTTTTGTTCCCTCATCATCACGGGAAACTTCATTAGTGTTGACTTTCCCATCAGAAATGAAAAACAATGAGCTATAGTACAAGTTCTATTCTGCCTCTGGAAAACTCTGTAATGTAAATTAACTAATGTTTTTCAGCTTAACTCTTTCCTGAAGAACATTGATGTGAGAGACAACGTGGGTGTAGATTGGAGACAGAAATTAGAGGCAGAATATGATATTCTTAACTTTTGGGATTTTCCAAAGGGTCTTGGACTAAAGATGAAAATTGGAACATTTTCTCCAAATGCTCCACATGGTCAACAGTTGTTGTTATCTGAGCAGATGATACAATGGCCAGAAAAATTTTCAGAGGTGGGTTATGTTTTGTTTCCTGACATAATGATGCTTGTTGTCTGCCTCAAGGCCAAAGCACTCTCCTAATACCAGTGTAAAATACCACCAAACTATTAGTATAAAGGATTTTTCACCTTTCTTGATTCAGAGTAATAGAAGTATTTTATATTAAATCTGTCTCCCAATAATCATTTGAAAGAGAGTTAATTTTCATCAACTTGTCACAAATTTTGGAAACTTGGAAAGGAGGAATGTCTATCTCCAAATTATTCATGAATCAAATCTTTGGGAAAAAACTCTCATTCATAATTAGATAAGAAAGTAATGTAAAAGTTACATTTTGCTTATGAACAAATGTCATGACAAAAATTGACTTTTAACGGAAAATGTATATTTTGCTCATATTTACAAAGTTATGAGTCCATCATGCCTCAAATTATAACAACAATGAGTCTTCTTGGAGATAGTCGTTGAGACCAGAATGATGATGCTTGTTTCTATGCACATTTACAGTAAGTAAAATGAGAAAATTAGACTTGAGGCAAGGATCATATTATTTCAATTTCTAAAGCCAATATCATAATTCTCTCAGTAAGTACTGGTCTACAAAAGTTTCAATAAGTCCCAAATAGTGTGATCCATGGAGAACAATGCCTCAATACTTGAGCTTATGTAGGATATTTTCATTCAAAATAATGTATATTTACATATAAGTATCCTCTAACTTGCTGTATATACCCAATTCATAAATTGTTATTTCATGCTTAGGAATTTCTTTGGTTTATCAGTTATCCTTTGCTTCTGAGGCCTCTAGAAAAAGAGGACTGTGTGGTATGCCCATGAATAAACAACTGACTTGCCTAGCTTCTACAAATAAATACAGCACTGAAGTATCTTAAAAGTGTTTTGAGAGTGCCATGTATCATACTTGAAAATATATGAGTTCCAAATTATAAGGCTCCTGATTATATCATTTTCACAGAAAGCAATGAATACAGTACCTCATATGTCTATGACCTTTATATTTGTTTTGAGACAGCAGTCATTAAATAGCAACTCTCAGAGTTCAAGTGTATCTTTTCACCTTAGCTAGATTTAGTGATGAATTCCTTCAGACAAACAGACACATATTTGCTTCCATGATCATGCTAAATCCTGTTGACTATCTAGATTCATAACCATGGTTGAAGTAAAATTGCTTAAGTCACTAGTCAGTAACTACAGAGACAAAATCAGTCTAGAGAGACTCCATGCCCTTTGGATCAAGTTCCAAATTACCTGTCTCTCTTACACTTGTCCTAACTCATAAAATTATGACAATCACCTGACAAATATCTAAATATGTCTGCTTTCAGAAGGGCATAGTGTTTCTAAACATTTTTTTGTATTTATAATAATGCTCAAAAATTCAATGCATACTATTCAAAAACTCCATTTGGTGATTAAAAAAATAAGCCTGACATAATATTCTTTTAATTTTTCCCAGATCCCTCAATCTGTGTGCAGTGAGAGTTGTAGACCTGGGTTCAGGAAAGTCTCTCTGGAAGGCCAGGCTGTCTGCTGCTACAATTGTACTCCTTGTGCAGACAATGAGATTTCCAACGAGACAGGTAAATTCAGCTTTATCATAAAATATTCCCATTTCTCTGAAATACTGCAAAATATTCTACCAAATAAGAATGATCTAAATAGAAGTCAGAGATAAAATTTCTTATTTTCTTTAGGAACTTAAGATCATAATTCATCAACATTCCCTTGAAATAGATTACATTGAAAATCATACTTGATTTATATATTTGATTCACTGGCAATATTGATTACTACAGAAAAATATTCCTTTGCAACTACCAATGTGCTTTAATTCACTGTGTTTTTTAACACACATTAGTAAAGTATCAAACATTTATGTTTTTCAAACTGCATTTGACTCACTTTCAGGTCTCAAAGAGTGCTCATATCTGTTGCTTCTTCTTTGCATTATTCATAGCTCAATTCAAAAATATGTTCTCATTTTTAGTAGTTTTTGATATATTCTTACAATGTGTGTGATCACATTCAAATTCCCGCTCCACCTTTTTCCTATCTACTCAAATTTGTCTAATTACACTATATAATCTGTGATTCTCATCTATTCTTGGGTGAATGGATATTACTTGAGAGTTGTAACCCAGTCATGGGCTGAACCCTTAAAAATGAAAAGACTCTCCTCCCAATAAATCTGAATTGTCAATAAATCTTTTTTGGGTACTCATCTTCATGCCAACCTCCTCCACATTCTAAACTGAACTTGCTCTGTCATAAGCCTGCAATCATCTACTACATTTTCTCTTGTGAGATGAATTTATATCTGAAACTGACCAGTGACCAGAAACAGCGTTTGCATGTAGTGATTTGAAAGCTGCAGGTTTTACTAACTTCCTGCACACTCTTAGATAAGAAATTTTACAGAACTTCTTATTTTCTTAATGGAATCTTTAGAAAAGATTATGGTATGTGGCCTTTTGGAGAGAGGTATATCACGTGGGTTTGAAAACCCCAAATCACATTCAGTCTCTGTCTTTTCTTTGCTTCCAGCCTTCAGTCAGGGTGTAGGTGATTATATATTGTTCCAGCATCATGCATTCTGGCTGTGTCCATGCTTTCTGTTATAAAGAAAATGTATTAACGTGATGATAATATAACTAAAAACCTCAGTTAATATTTCTATAAGCTGTGGTTCATGGTGTCTGTTCTCAGCAATAAAATAATAACTAAACAGAATTAAAAGAAAAAATTTATAGTATCTTAGAAAATTTTACTTAAATTTTTTGTGCTGATACTAATCAGGAGGCAATTGATAGTTATTAATATTGTTACTGACAGTGTGAGGATTAAAAGTTAGATGTTGTTTTCTATTTTCCATTGTTATATATGGGCACTATAATTATGATTTTCAAATAAAAGAGATAGATTTGTCCCCAAAAATTCTGAATTTCAGAATAAATATTTTGCTAACATCTGTGGAGTGAAGTTTTTTCTGGGTCAGATCATGGTAAATGTGTATGACAGTAACATAATTGCCAAGAACTTTGTCTATGAGTGTTGTCATTAATGCCTCACTTCCAAGATTACTGCATAAATTGATGAAGTGTATGAAATCCTGAGCCAATTCTGTTATTAGGCCAAATTTTCATATTGTTGGTTGACCTAATATCTAGCGCATTCACAAAAGTTATAGATGTTACACACATGTATATATACATATGATATGGCTGTGTGTATGTATACACAGATATGTATACACACACACCTATATGTATATGTATGTATGTATACACACACACATATATATATGTATATATGTGTGTGTGTATGTATACGCACGCACACACACACACACGCACACGCACACACACACACACACACACACACACAGAGAGAGAGAGAGAGAGAGAGAGAGAGAGAGAGAGAGAGAGTGTTATGGGCACCAAAGAGGAAAACATCTTATTTTCAGACAAGGTTTCTCTTTGTAGCCTTGGCTGTCCTGGACTCACTTTGTAGACCAGAGTGTCCTCAAACACATAGAGATCTGTCTGAGTTTGCCTCTCTCAGTGACTGGATTCCTAGTAAACAAAAGTTATATCAGTTACTTAAAACTACCATAGCTAAATTCCAAATATATACTATTTTAAGTGAGCTAGATTTTATGGGTATGGAATTATAACAATCAGAATGAACCTTAATATCTTGCTATCTAATCCATTATAAAAGATTAGTATCAGCTCAAAAAATTTTAAGTAAAATTTTCTAAGATACTATAAAATTTTTCACACACACACACACACACACACACACATATGTATATACTATATATATACTATTGTACCAATAGTACAATATTGTAATATATATACTATTGTACCAATATACCCCAATTATAACACAAGGTTTACTTCAAATTCTTTGAAAGTGCTATAGCAAGCTCTTTAATAGAAATAAGTTATACAAATTCAATATAAGTAGATTATATGATTGTCACGTCAACTGCTAAGCTACTTGTATCACAAGAATATAGATCTTAGGTGAAACAGACAGATATGACTCTATAGAAAGATAAGGTCTTCAAAAACCCCAGAGACATGCAGAATATGGCATTTAAAATGGTTTTATTACTTTAAAGATTCATTGACAATGAGACAAGTTAACTCATGGCAACACCCAAACTACCTCAGGGAGGATGATGAGCATCAAAGAAAAGAACCTCCTTAGGGAGATGCTTCAAATTGGAAGCCACTGGGAAAAGGTCTTCATTTCTACCACACACAGAACTCTGCCTGGAAAAGGTTCAAGCTTGGACACAGGCAGAGTTGATGGCCAAAAACTACCAAGACAGGGTAAGGAAGTCCTCAATAGTTCCTGCCTCACAAATGTGTCTGTCATATATATTGGGCCAGAAGGCTGAAGAACATGAATCAATGTTACAGAGAGTTTTGGGTGAAAATTGTCTGTGTCGTCTTTTCATTTGGAAAGATACTAACCTGCAGTCCTGGCATACTCAGTTAATCAAATGTATTCCTTCTTAAGTCTCTGAGGAAGTTGAAGACCAGGTAGCTTAGTTTTACAATGAAGCTTAATTGTTTAGGGGTTAAGATGTTTTTAGGTCTACATGGCCTAAGTTGATAATCACAATATGTGATGGAGATTGATTTACATTCAGAAATTAGATGCACCAAGATAGGAAAGATGTCTTCTTCAAGGCTGTCAAATACAAATAACCAAAACACTAAGAATGTAACATTTATCTAATTCCTGCTTGTGTTATAGTTCTTCTTGCTATAGGTAATCTATTGTGTGTGTATATATATATTTGTACATATATATATTTGTACATATCCCTGAGAAAATTAAGGAAGAAAACTTATTTGACTGTCAATTGAGTGTGTACTAAGTAATGCATCAAAATAAAAGGGATAATTTCAGCATGGGCTCATTATAACCTTCATTTCTGACCAGATGTGGATCAGTGTGTGAAGTGTCCAGACAGTCATTATGCAAATAAGGAGAAAAACCACTGCCTCCTGAAAGTGGTGAGCTTTCTGGCCTATGAAGACTCCTTGGGAATGGTTCTCACCAGCCTAGCTCTCTGCCTCTCTGCACTCACAGTCATTGTTCTTGCAGTCTTTGTGAAACACAGAAACACTCCCATTGTCAAGGCCAATAATAGGGCTCTCAGTTATATTTTGCTCATCGCACTCACTGTCTGTTTCCTCTGTTCTTTGAACTTCATTGGCCAGCCCAACAAAGCCACCTGCATCCTGCAGCAGACCACATTTGGAATTGCATTTACTGTGGCTCTTGCCACTGTGTTGGCCAAAGCTATCACTGTTGTCACTGCCTTCAAGGCCACTTTTCCAGGAAGAATGGTGAGGTGGCTAATCATATCAAGGGCCCCAAACTACATCATTCCTATGTGCACCCTGATCCAACTTGGTCTTTGTGGTATATGGATGGCAACATCTCCTCCATTCATTGACCAGGATGTTCATACTGAACATGGACGCATTATCATTTTGTGTAACAAGGGTTCATCTGTTGCCTTCCACTGTGTCCTGGGATACCTCTGCTTCTTGGCATTTGGGAGTTATACCATGGCCTTCTTGTCAAGGAATCTGCCTGATACATTCAATGAAGCCAAGTTTCTGTCATTCAGCATGCTGGTGTTCTTCTGTGTCTGGGTCACCTTTCTTCCTGTCTACCACAGCACTAAGGGGAAGGTCATGGTGGCTATGGAAGTTTTCTCCATATTGGCTTCTAGTGCAGCACTGCTTGGCTTCATATTTGCCCCTAAGTGTTACATTATTTTGCTGAGACCAGACAAGAACTCAATTCATCAAATCTTGGACAAGACACACTCTAGAATAAATATATCTTACAAAACATAGTTCAAAAGATTAATTTAGCTTCATCATCACAACTTCATAGAAGGTCTGGATTCTTATCCTATATCATTATAAACATGTTATATAATTATAACATGATTTTGTTTCTGTCAGATTGTATTTCATCATCCAATTGTATTACAATGTTGTATCATAAAAGCCAATTTTTCATGTTTGAAAACATGTACTCTCTGGTTCCTCAACTCCTGTAAGAATTGATGGCACCACACCTGGATTATCTTGCATTTTGTACCCTTCCTTGATAGACTGTTTATTTTTTATATAGATTTATTTTCTTATGAATTCAATGCATATTCTTTCCTTTCACTGACTTGGTTACATATTTGTATATGTTGTAATTTGAAAGGTTCATCTGAATAAAATTTCCTAGTTTCCTATAATAAAACATACTAACATGTAATTGTTATGTAAGTAAAATTCAATTTTATTATAAAATCAATTTCTAACACACCAGAGTTGAACATTAATAACATGGTGCTTCTAATTATCTCAATACTTTTAATTAACTTACTATCTGTGGGAATATGTGTTTATGTTGAAAAACATCAGATATCATAATTTATATGTATTTAAAGTGATAGCACTCTAATGTGCTGATGTATAAAACCTAGTAGAATTATTTAGATATGTCTTTTATTACCCAGAGTCAAATGCAAGTCATCCAGAATAATTAACTTTGAGTTGACTACACACAGCCCATATTCAAAGCATCACAAAGTGCATCACATGCCCAGCTATGTTAAATCTAGCTGGTTAAGGTCAGTTCCATTTAAATCTACACATTTATATATCTTTAATCTAATCATCTGCTCTATTTTGCCTCAACTGCTCTGACTTTTAAAAACTGTTGGCAACACATTGGGATCATGCTTAATTTGTATATTCTTTTTATATAAACTGTTCAGTTTTGGGTTATTGATTTTATTTTCTTTCACAAATTTTCCATAAATTGGTATGCATTCCTCAATTAAAATCATGAAGTGGCTACATCCTTCTCATTTATTAATACCCTTACCTCCATGGTCTCTAATTATTTTGTAAATGATATACAATAAAATTTAAAAAAGAACCTTTCAACTTCCCATTGTTACATGTAAGAAAATATCCATAAAATTCTTAGAATACTACTGTGTGATTTTTATGTAGTTGCTGTCATCCTTTGTCATTAATCATATATCACAAACTACATCCTACTATAAATGATAAGAGACCAAAGATAAAATTACAGTTAGATGGCCCTGAGATGAAGGCAGACACTGGACAGTGAGGCAGATGTAACAATAGTTTTTTCAAGATTCCTGGAATCCAGTTTGGCCATTCAAAAGAAATCTACACAGGTCCTAGGTATTTTATCATTGTCTCCAAATAAACAAAGTGTCTAAGGGCCTAAATTTACAGAGCCAGATAGTCAAATAGGAAAATTAAGGCCATATCTGTTACAAGAATGGAAAATCCAGATTAATGTCTCTCCAATTTCAGACACAAATGAGAAAATAGGTGATATTCCTAATTTTTAAATTGAGATTATTAAAAATGGTTGTCAAAGCTGGTTATATACTGTCCAAGCTGTCCATAAACAAGGTACAGTAGGGGTTGTATCGTGTACTTTATGTTGGGAAGAAGAATTGCAGATAAAACACCTATAGCCTTGCCACTACAGAGGTTGGCTAACCAAGCTCTTTGTATTGAATAAAGGTCTATGACTAAAGAAAAATTATAGGCACTAGAGCAGCTAGTCCAAGAAGAGCTAAAGGCTCAACATATGGAGGAGTCCACCAGCTCTTAGAATTCTGTATCTGTCATCAAAAAGAAATCTGGAAAATGTAGGATGTTAACAGAACACAGAGAAATTAATAAAATTATTCTGCCAATGGGAATGTTACAGTCTGGAATCTCCTTGCCTTCCTTGTTACCTCTTCTAGTGATTGAAATAGAAGTTTGTTCACTCCATGACACCCCAATTCCTTTACATGAGCATGACAGGGAGGGGTTTGTTTTTCGGTGCCTACATTTAAAAGGAGCTGCCCTATAAAGAGATATCATTGGAAAGTTTTACCACTAGGAATGTTAACCAGTCACACCTGTGCCAACATTTTATCCAACATATGTTGGAGATAGTTCCTAAGAAAGTTCCTAAACACAATATTTACTATTATATCGATGATATCTTATTGGCTAATTCAGATATGAGTATATTAGAAAATATTTCTGATGCAGTAAATAGAGTTTTACTTTGTGGGGACTACAGACTGTGCCTGAAAAAAAACTTTAAAAGGATATTCTATTAATTATCATGGGTACAAAATAGACCTACAAACAGACTAAAAAACTTATAAGTCAGGAGAAAGCAGTGAAGAACTCAATGATTTTCCAAAATTGCTGGGATATATTCACTCGATGTGGCCTACAAGTGGCTTGACTACTCAAGAGCTAGATAATTTATTTCAGAGCTTACAAGGTAAAAAAAAAAAAGACTTAAATAACCCATGAAAGTTACCAGCAGAAGCTGAAAATTAATTGGCACTGATAGAAAGGAAATAACATAATTCATATATAGACTCCATTGATACAAAAAGATGGACTGTATTTTGCCTCCTACTCATTCTCCCACAGGAATTTGTATATAGAGAGAAGATTGTATCTTAAAATGAATATTTTTACCACAGAAAGTTAAAAAAAATAAAAACCTACACAGAAAAGGTTTCTGAACTTATCATAAAGGGTAAATTTAGACTTCACCAATTAACTGGAGTAGATCCTGCTGATATTATAGTAGATTTTATGAATACTAAGAGTGCCTGCTTATGGGCAGATAATGAACAATGGCACAGTGTTGCAGTGATTTGGGGGGAGAATTAGGAGAATTAACAACAGATACCCAAAAGGCAGGTGACTTTAATTCATAAAAAGAACTAAATGGATTCTTCATCATATAGCAAAGAGGATTTCAATTTCTGGTTCTCCTAAGATGATGTCAACAAATCAAAAATGGCAGGTGACATGTCAGAAAATGTAAATAAGGTGGTTGAGAGTCCTTATGATTTTGCTCAAAAATCAGAATGTTATGCAATTATGATGTTATCAGATTTCCAAAAAACTCTTAATATATTAGCTGATTCTCAGTATGCTGAAACAGTGGTTTTGCATAAAGAAACTACTTATTTATTTCAGGATGATTCTGAATTAACTTCACTACTTATTCTATTACAACAAATGATCAGAAACAGAAATTTTCTATTATATACAACACATATGAGATCTCAAACGGGTCTACCAGGCCTGCTAGCATAAGGTAATGATAAATTTAATCAACTATTGATAGAAAGTGTGCTGGAGGATTCAGATTTTCATAACAACACCATGTTATTTGCAAAGATTTTTTTAAAGGAATTTTACATCACTTGGCAACAAGCCAAGAAAATTGTGAGAAAATATTCTACTTGTACTTTATATAACCAGACTCCATTATCTGTAGTATGTAACCCTGAAGGTAGTCAAAGAAATGAAACTTGGCAAATGGATGTATTTATTTTACCAAGTTTGGTAAACTGGAAACTATAGACATGTATTCAGGATATCAATGGTCAACAGCCTGAAGATCTGAAAAAAGCTGAATCTGTTATTGTGTATTTCCTAGAAGTTATGCTTAAATAAAAAATTTTTTTAAAAAATGTATGGCAACTGTAGATAAACCTATAAAAATTAAGACTGACGGGAGAGATCCAAGATGGTGGGTGGCGAGCAGTATGGACCGTGTTTAAAAGATCCAGTAAGCAATTCAGGGAATTGCACAGAATTCTGAACCAGGAACACTGAGGTCCCCACACCACTGCAGCAGGAGCACTCCATGGTTTGAAGGGACCAGGGTGCAGAGGACCTGCATGCCCCTGCATATGGGAGGAGCATGGATTTTCTCAGATAGGAGCAGCAATGGCAGCAGCAGCAGCAGTGGCAGGGGTGACGGTGGTGGCTGCAGCGGCTGAGGTTTTTAGCTTGAAGCCCTCTGGCAGAGGAGATTGTTGTGGTAGCTGGTGGGACTGGCTGTGGGAGAAGGGACTCTGGGCAGGATTTGGGCCACGGGGTGCCCTGAGACCAAAACTGTCCTCGGCCGGCAGTTCAGCCCCTGAGGCCCAAGCTAATCTCAGTGCGCAGTTCCGCCGTGGAGATGCTAGCTCAGCTCAGTACGCAGTTACACCGGAGATGCTAGGTCAGCTCAGCACACAGTTCTGCTGCTGAGTTCAGCGCGCAGATTCAAACCAGAGTCCCTAGCTGGGCTTGCTGGAAATTTGGGCTCAGAGACTCTAGCTGAGCTTTGTGCACATCGCGTCCCTGAGACTCTGGCAGGATTCTCTGCTCAGTTTAGGCCTGGAGTCCCTGTCTGAATTCAGCACACAGTGTGGGTCCAGAGTCCCTAGCAGAGCTCACTGTGTAATTCTGCCCCTGAGACTCTGGCAGAGATGGGCATGAAGTTTGGGGCCAAAGTCCTTAACTGTGCTTCTCAGGCAGCTTGGCCCAGAGACTCTAGATGAGATTTTTGCGCAGTCCCAGCCGTGAGACTCTGGTTGGACACTGTGTGCAGTTTGGGTTCAGAATTCCTGGCTGAGCTTGGTGGAAGTTTCGGGCCCTGAGTCTATAACTGACCACAGCACGCATTTTGGGTCCAAAGAACCTAGCTGAGCTTGGAGGGCTATCCCAGCCCTGAAACTCTGGTTGGACTCTGCATGCATTTTGGGCCCAGAGTTTCAAGCTGAGCTTGGCAGACCGTCTGGGCCATGAGAATCTAGCAGAGCTTGGTGTGTGGTTCGGGCCCAGTGTTCCTGGCTGGTCTTGGCAGGGGACCCAGAAGGCTGTGGACACTTTGACCTGACCCAACGCACATTCAGCGACCCAGAACATTTGCAGGACCCACAGTACAGGGAAGCTGAGGATCACTGGTTGTGAGAGTCCAAAATGACAGGCCTAGCCTCCTGCCATCCACACCAGTGAAGCATCAGGGCTTCCGGCCTAGGGAAATCATGATAAAACAAGTGAATCTATCATCAGACTCCCTCCACCCAAGTGTGGAAGCTAACCAACAAAAACAGAGATGGCAAGATGTCTAAAGGACAGCATAAAGGCATATGCAAAAAAAAAAAAACCAATATGACAACTCCAGATCCCAGCTATCCTAAAGGAAACAACTCAAAGGACTCAAACACAAAGAAAATAGAAGAAAATGACCTCAAATCCTTGGTAATGAGGATGATAATGGAGGAAACATATAAAATTCGTAATCAAGTGCAGGAAGACGCAGCCAAAAAAATGAGAGACATAAAAGAAGCCCATAGAGTGGAATTGGAAAATTTTCAGGAAAATACAAGCAAGCAGATGAGAGAAGTCAATAAAACAGTTCAAGCTCTGAAGACCTATAAAGAGGCAATGGAGGAAATTCAGGAATATACAAACAATCAGATTAAAGAAATCAAAAATCAGTTCAAGATCTGAAGATAAAAATAGATTCAATGAAAAACACACAGACAGAAGAAAAATGAGAATGTGAGACTTCAGAGAAGAAGGCAAGCAACACAGAGGCAAGCTTTTCTAACAGAATCCAAGAGATAGAGAAACAAATCTCAGGCCTAGAAGATACAATCACAGATCTTGAAGCAACCATTAAAGAAAATGCTAAATCTAGAAAAATCCTGACACAAAACATCCAGGAAATCAAGGACACCATGAAAAGAAGAAATCTGAGGATAACAGGCATTAAAGAAAGAGAAGATATCAGACTCTAAGGCCCAGAAACTATTCTCAACAAAATCACAGAAGAAAATTTCCTCAAACTAAAGAAAGAGATGCCTATAAATATACAAGAGGCCTACAGAACACCAAATAGAATAGAACAGAAAAGAAAAACTGCCCGTCACATAATAATCAAAACACAAAACATACTGAACGAAGAAAAATATTAAAAGTTGCAAGGGAAAAGGGGCACATAACATTTCATGGCAAACCTATCAGAATTACACCTGACTTCTCAGCAGAGACCATCAAAGTCAGAAGGACCTGGACAGAGATCCTGCAAACACTAAGAGAGCACAGATGCCAGACCAGAATACTTTACTCAGCAAAACTATCAATAACCACTGATGGAGAAGAAATATTCCATGAAAAAAAACAAATTCAAACAGTACCTATCCACAAATCCAGCTTTACAGAAGGTACTAAAGGAAAACTCCATCCCACATGGTCAAGCTACAACCAAAACTACTTAGTAAATAGATAACTATTCCATGGCAAAAACACAACTACACAAATGCTTGACTGGAACCAACATCAAAATTAAGACTCTTAACAGTCACTGGTCATTACTATCTCTCAACATCAATGGTCTCGATTCTCCAATAAAAAGACACACACTAACTGAATGAATGCATAAACAAGATCCAACATTCTTCTGTATCCAAGAAACACATCTCACCCATAACAATAGATATTACCTCAGGGTAAAAGGTTGGAAAAAATATTCCAAGCAAATGGTCACAAGAAGCAAGCAGGCATAGCCATCTTAATATCGAACAAAATAGACTTTCAACCAAAATTAGTCAAAAGGGATGTGGAAGGACACTTCATACTCATGAATGGTAAAGTAAACCAAGATGATATGACAATTCTGAACATCTATACTCCAAATACAAGGGCACCCACATTTGTAAAAGATCTGCTAATGAAGCTTATACAACACATCGATCCCCAAACAATAATAGTGGGAGACATCAACACCCCACTCTCAGGGAAGGATAGGTCATTGAAACAGCAACTAAGCTGAGAAATAACATCATTAACTAATGCCGTGAATCAAATGGATCTAACAGATATCTATAGAACCTTTCACCCAAACAAGAAAGAATATACCTTCTTCTCTGCACCCCATGGAACTTTCTCCAAAATTGATCACATCATAGGTCACAAAACAAGCCTCAACAGATACAAGAAGATTGAAATAATACCTTGTATCCTATCAGATCACCATGGTCTTAGTCTGCAATTTAACAACAACAGAAATAACAAAAAGCCTACATGTATGTGGAAACTAAACAACACTCTGCTAAATGACACCTGGGTCAGGAAAGAAATAAAGAAAGAAGTCAAGGAGTTTCTGAAATTCAATGAAAATGAAGGAACAACATACATAAATTTGTGGGATACAATGAAAGCAATGCTAAGAGGAAAATTCATAGGACTAAGTGCCTTTAAAAAGAAATTGGAAACATCACACATAAGCATCTTAATGACAAAACTGGAAGGCCTAGAAAAAAAGAAGCAGAAACACCCAAGAGGAGGACATGTCTAGAAATAATAAAACTCAGGGCTGAAATCAATCAATTAGAAGCAAAGAGAACAATTCACAGAATCAGCAAGACCAGGAACTGGTTCTTTGAAAAAATCAACATGATAGACAAACCATTAGCCGAACTAACTAAAAGACAGAGGGACACTATCCAAATCAAAACACTCAGAAATGAAAAGGGAGACATAACAACAGATACTGAAAAAATACAAAGAATCATAAGATCCTACTTCGAAGGCATGTATGCCACAAAGTTTGAAAATTTAAGGGAAATGGACAATTTTATTGATCAATTTCACTTGCCAAAATTGAGTAAAGAACAGATAAACAAGCAAAATAGTCCCATTTCCCCTACAGAAATAGAAGCAATCATTGATAGTCTCCAACCAAAAAAAGCCCAGGGCCAGATGGCTTCAGGGCAGAATTCTACCAGATCTTCAAGGGGGCACTAATATTGATACTCTTCAAGCTACTCCAAAAGATAGAAAGGGATGGAACATTACCAAATTCATTCTATGAAACCATAATCACATTGATACCTAAACCTCACAAAGACTCAATGAAGAAAGAGAATTTCAGACCAATTTCTCTTATGAACATTGATGCAAAAATACTCAGTAAAATACTTGCAAAATGAATACAAGAACAAATCAAAGATATCATTCATCATGACCAGATAGGCTTCATTCTAGGCATGCAGGGATGGTTTAATATACACAAATTCATCAATGTAATCCACCATATAAACAAACTGAAAATTAAAAAAAATCACATGATCATCTCTTTAGATGCAGAGAAAGCATTTGATAAAATCCAACACCCATTCATGTTTAAAGTTTTAGAGAGATCGGGGATACAAGGCACTTTCCTCAACATAATAAAGGCTATATATAGGAAGCCAATAGCCAAAAATCAAAGTAAATCGTGAGATATTCAAGGAAATTCCTCTAAATCAGGAACAAGGCAAGGCTGACCACTCTCTCCATAGCTCTTCAACATAGTACTGGTAGTTCTAGCCAGATCAATAAGAAAACAAAAGGAGATCAAGTGTATCCAAATTGAAAAGGAAGAAGTCAAATTATCCCTATTTGCTGATGATATGATATTGTACATAAATGATCCTGAAAATTCCATCAGAGAGCTACTACAGCTGATAAACACCTTCAGCAAATTGACTAGATACAAAATAAACTCAAAACAGTCTGTAGCCTTCCTATACACAAATGAGAAGCTTGCAGAGGAAGAAATTAGGAAAACCACACCCTTCACATTAGCCCCAAGCAATATAAAATATTTAGGAATTACTCTAACCAAGCAAATGAAGGACTTGTTTGAAAAAAATTTCAAAACTCTGAAGAAAGAAATTGAAGATGACATGATAAGATGGAATGATCTTCCTTGCTCATCGATTGGGAGAATTAACATAGTAAAAATGGCCATCTTACCAAAAGCAATCTACAGATTCAATTCAATTCTTATCAAAATACCTGCACAATTTTTTGAAGACATTGAAAGTTCAATTCTGAACTTCATATGGAAAAACAAAAAAACCCAGAAAAGCTAAAACAATCTTGTACAATAAAAGATAATCCAGAGTAATCTCCATACCTGATCTCAAACTGTACTATAAAGCAACAGTAATTAAAACAGCATGGTACTGGCACAGCAATGGGCTGGTTGATCAGAAGAATCTAATTGAATACCCACCTATGAATCTACGCACATATAGTCACTTGATTTTTGACAAAGAAGCCAAATCCATTCAATGGAAAAGGATAGCATCTTCAACAAATGGTGCTGGTCTAACTGGATGTCTATGTGTAAAAAAAATGCAAGTGGATCCATATTTGTCTTGCACAAAACTCAAATCCAAGTGGATCAAAGACCTCAACATAAAACCAGAGACACTAAATCAGATAGAAGAAAAAGTGGGGGAAAGCCTGGAACACGTTGGCACAGGAGACAATTTCCTGAACAGAACACCAATGGCCCAGGCCTTAATGTCAACAATTAATAAATGGGACCTCATGAAGCTGAGAAGCTTCTGTAAAGCAAGCGACACTGTCAATAGAACAAAGCGACAGCCTACAGACTGGGTAAAGATCGTTACCAACCCTATATCTGACAAAGGTCTAATATCCAAAATATATAAAGAACTCAAGAAATTAGACACCACCAAATCAAATACCCAATTGGGAAATGGGGCTTGGAACTAAACAGAGAATTCTTAGCAGAGGAATATCAAATAGTGGAGAAACACTTAAAGAAATGCTCAACCTCCTTAGTCATCAGGGAAATGCAAATCAAAACAACTCTTGGATTCCATCTTACACCCATCAGAATGGCTAAGAGAAAAAAATTCAAGTGACACCACATGCTGACAAGGATGTGGAGAGAGAGAAATACTCTTTCATAGCTGGTGGGAATGCAAACTATTACAGCCACTTTGGATATCTCTCTGGTGCTATCTCAGAAAACTGGGAATAGGGATTCCTCAAGACCCAGCT
This sequence comes from Acomys minous, assembly GCF_964271855.1. Lineage (NCBI taxonomy): Eukaryota > Metazoa > Chordata > Mammalia > Rodentia > Muridae > Acomys > Acomys minous. Next base: position 82,895,386 of record NC_140484.1, read on the forward strand.
ATTCCACTCCTTGAAATATACTGAGAAGATGCTCCAGCACACAACAAGAACATTTGCTCAACCATGTCCATAGCAGCCTTATTCACAATAGCGAGAACATGGAAACAGCTTAAGTATCCCTCAGTAGAAGAACGGATAAAGAAACTGTGGTACATTTACACTATGGAATACTACTCAACTATTAAAAACAAGGAAATCCAGAAATTTGTGGACAAATGAATAGGTCTAGAACTGATCATAATGAATGATTTAACCCAGAAGCAGAAAGACTCACATGGTATATACTCACATATAATTGGGCACTAGCCCCAAAGACATGTCCCATGAAAGTCTTCACTTACCACGGGATGTGAAAACATCCTACCAAGACTCTAGGTAAGAGAAATGTAGGAGATGGGGAAAGAGAAGGACTCAGAAGGTGCTAGAAACCCACAAGAAGAACATCTGAGCCCTGGGTGGTCTGCTTAAACTATTGCACTAAATAAGGACAATACAAGTTGTAAACATTGAACCCCTATTCTGATCTACCCAATAGACAGGACAATCTCCAGTTATGTGGAGAGTGAGGACTGACTTCGACATGATCTCTGGTTCTAAATATATTACCACCTGCCCTTGGTGATGAGGCCTGTGGCACTAGAAGAAAGAATAAAGAGCATATGAAGATGAGACTTCAGAGCCTATGACTATATAGTGGGGGAGAAAGTCTCCCTTGGTCTTAGACCCAGGGGAGGGGAATAGAGGAAAGCAGGAAGGAAGCATGAATGGGAGGATACAAGTGATGGGATAACAATTGAGTTGTAATCTTAATAAATTTATAAATTTAAAAAAATGAAAGAGGTGCTATTCAGTCCCTTGAAGAGAGAAGAAAAATGTTTTTGCTATGTACCTATTATTGATATGCTGATATATTTATAACAAGGAAGTAGATGTCTGAGATGCCAACAGGGTATAAACCATAAGGACATACATACACTTATATAATTAGATTTTAGAGAATTATGGGCAATTAATTTTGAGTCAGTTTACTCAAAATTGTTTCTTATTGAGGCATTCTTCTTTCACATAGTTGTCCTCCTCTGATGTAATCTGTAATGGTCAAACTAAATTATTTTCTTCATATTTTCAGGAAGTTCAGCTCATGAAGGGTTCTTGACCTTTGGCTAGCTCTAGTCTTGGCTAAAACCATAGAGCCTTTCCTAGTAAAGAAAGTCAACAAACATGTCTCCAGCATGTTTTTTTCTTTTACTGGAGTAAAGGGCCTCAGATGCAGAGCCCAATGGAATAAATAGCTTCAGAATTCCCAATGGCTGTTATGGAGAGGAGAGGAAAATGTTGGCATGATTAGTGGGAAAGCCTTACTCATCAACAGTGTTCAAAACACACATGTTCACAAAAACAAGAACTGAGAATATATATACTAGACACTGTGTGATCGCCATCAACAAGATATATGTATTCATAGGATGTTCTCCTGGATTTTTATCCCCTTACTCCTGCAGATTCCCAATGTTGTCTGCAAGTTTACTTCCAGTAAATGCTATTTCAAAATCAGTGAACATTTTCACCTTAAAGGTGATGTGGTAATTGGTGCATTTTTCCCTGTTCATACTTACTACACCATCAACAAAATTCCACATTCATATGTACTATATTATTATGAAGACTATTACCTACAGTAAGTACAATTATTTATTTTAGAATTCAGAGCTCTTTTAACTTAGGTGCTGTACCTATGAAATTTTACATATTACTTCTTGTTTTTATTGTAACAATTTCTCTTTTACAGGTTCTAAAATATCTTCTTCAATTTTATTTTCATTCTTGCTTTTTTCAAAAGGAAAATGAAAAAATAACTCTTATTTATTCCTTTTATTGATAATTGCAACTTCTTAATTACTACGCCTTTAGTACCACAATGACTTTATGGTTTTCAGTGTATTATGATTTCAGAAGTAGTATGCTTTAATTTAAGGCTGACTTTGCTTTCAAGGCATTCCAAAACTCCTGAATTCCTGAATTTCTGAACTGTTCTGGTGATATTAGATGTGTTCACCAAGTCATACTGACTGTGAGAGAGTAAACTTTGAATTGTTCCTTAGTTTCTGTGAAATATGCAGGATGAATGAATAGTGTCAGACAAGTCTTATTGAATTAGAATGAAATATTCAAGTGTCTCTTAATAAATGAAATAATATGTGCCTATGCCAATAAGATTTGCCTACCCCATGCAGAGCTTATATCTCTGTGGATCCAGGCTGTAAGACCTTTAGTTTGCAGCAATAGCATTTGTAAAAACCATGTGAACACATGAAGAAATGTGTTGGGAGTCAACAAGTGAAAAATGACCAAAGAAATATGTACGTGAAGGTAAATTATGCTCAGTGTAACAATACTATGTGTTTGTGAAAAACTTTGTGGACTATTAAGTCATTAAATCAAAGACAGTGGAAGGAAAAAATGTTTAAATTTTAAAGGCCACTGATCATTTTGTTACCCTGGCAGATGTTTTTTAGATTTTGAAACATAGCCAAGATGGCTATGCAAAATTTATTTAGATAAAACATTTGATTGTAGATCGAATTCCTTAGGGAATGATATTTCTTCTCTAAATCACAAATATAGCATATTATTCATAGGTGTGGTAATGTTGAGTGTTATGTCATGCCTCCTTTACTACCTCAGAATTAATGCTCCTTTTAACTCGTACTTTTTATGTCCTCTACTCTCAGAATTCCAGGCACCAAAGTATGTTGGTATTTGCTTCTCTTTATTTTTTGCATTCAAGTCCATCCTTACAAATATTGTACTTTCAGTTGCATGAGCATTATTTTGGTTTATTATAAATAAGAGGATTGTTTCCTGTCAAACTTTTTAATATGTTATCAGTGATAAAAACTAAATCATGAAATTCAGCACTTTTATTATAGTCAATTGACAGTACTGTCTTATACAGTGAATTCACTAAATGTATTTTTTCATATAGTAGGTACCACAGAAAGACAAATATATCACAAAGCTGAGAATAATTTTCAGTCCTTCTCACTTAATCTTTTATTTACCTATGTGGAAGTTAGTGTGCATTTCAAAAGGATGATTATTTTTCCTCTCTCCATTCCATTTTTATTTCTTCTGTGATTTGTGTGCTTAAATATGTTCTCTGTAATTCTCATGTTTACAAAGAATGAGTGGGTTTGATTATAACCTTCAACGTAAGTTTTTGTATGGTCACATTTACTAAATGGAACTTGTTTTAATGGATCATTAGAGGACAGGTGCCAAGTGAGTATTTTTGTATAAATTATTGAGGATTCATATGCTTCCTGGAGACTATAAAACAATTTTAAGAGAAAAGTGGCTTGCTCCATTGAGACATTCATGATAAAATCTTCTCAAATTTGTCATGACGTTCATGTGTGTGTGTGTGCATGCATGCATATTTTTGATGCAGCTCACATTTGCCGATAAAAATGAAACTATGGAAACAAGCTTTCTTGCCACACAGTATGTGTGCTAAGATTAAATTCAGCCTCTCAAACTCTTCTACCATATCCTGCATTGGCTAAGACATTTTATTGGACAATACATTAAATCTTTTATTGATATCTTATCTTGCAAAATCTATGGAGAATATCTTTGTGGTTAATGAGCGAGTAAATTCCTTTTCCTCACATGAATTAAAATATGGCTTTGAACTTATATACCTAGGTGGAATAAATCAATCATATATTCATTTCTTCTACTCATAGATTGATAATGTTTATGTATCACAAGAACATATTTCTTTTCTCTTGCGTTTTAATAGATTTTCATTTTATTATCATCCTTTACCATTATGAGCAACTTTCATGTTAAAAGACAAAAATATTTTCTGACAGGTTTTTCTAAAATATTTTACATTGTGATCTATTTTTAAGCATGTTTTATTCATTGTTCCAAGTATATGAAGGGTCATTTTTAGCTAAATGTATCAATATTGTGGTTTTGGTAATTATGGAAATTTTATTATAATTTTGAAAATCAGAAATATCTAAGTATAAACATATATTTACTAAACCAAATGTGGATTACATATGTTTTGGGAATGGAAAAACTATAAAATAGTCTATTGCCAGTTTTTCATAACTTTTCTCATATAGATAATGCCATTCTAGATTCTTTACACCATATTTTTTACAATTATTAGCAGTGAATAAAGATCTGTTCTTAACTATATTTTGATTCTCAATTATCACTTTAATCGATATCAGAATTTCCTTGAATGTCATAAATATAGTTTTTCACTGCCCAGAGCTAGCACCGTATTGTTAGTGTTCTCTCAAGTTATTAATGGCTTTTTTGTTTACACTGCTTTGAAAAGTCCTTCTTTTGCCACTGGCCTTCATCCATCTACAATTTCTGCTTTTCACTGGCACTCAGGTCTAGTTTGCTTGCTGTCTGTGTATCAGTGTGTTCTGTAAGAAATATATAATCTGCAGAGGTATATTTTTGCAAATCCAGAAATACAACACAAACAGCTCTTTATAAATACATGAACCTTTCTGAAGTAAGGATCTTTGGCAAGTATTTATACTGCAGTAAGTACTAATGGCCCTTGCTTGTCATCAATAGTTATTGTTTTGTTTGTTTTGTTTTTGTTTTTGTTTTTTTACTGTTCATCTCAAACTGTAATTGTAGAGACAAATGTGTGCATGCAACTGCAACATTCACATTCAGTAACAATGCAAACCTTTGTGGACTGATTTTTCATTGAAATCAATTCTAAGCTAGGAATCCATATAAAATTAAGTTATATAATACTACACCATTACCTAGTGTAAATAAATAAATAAATAAATAAGGACCTTTACCGAATTTAGTAAGCATGTCTCAGTTTTCTGACATTTCCTATTTTTTTTTTGCATTTTATGCATTCTTTACAATGCTTTTTACAAAGTCATTAATTCTCATTTATTGAAATTACTTTTTCAGAATCATATTTTAATTTGGAATTAATTTAGTAATTAACATTTACATGTGGCCAAAAATCTTGATAGCTATACCCATTCAAAAACATGTAGGTACATTATGTATACTAATAAAATGAAACTTAATGCAGTCTGTTTTATATGCAATCCTCAAAAATGATGATATCTTCACATATATATAGTTTTTCATGAATGAGAAAAATGTCATATTTATTCTATTTTGAATAATTCAAAATTCCTTTGGTAAATTCTTGTCCATTGGACAATATTGTTTTATTTATATTTTATCTAACTGCTTTTCTTTAAAAATAATATTTCAAATTTTTTATAATATCCTTTAGTATCAAATTAATTCATTAAACTATGAAATATATGATGAAATTATTTTCAAAACACACATATTAAAATATGGGCTTTCAGGAAAAGCAACACTTTTAATTTCAGAACCAGTTTTCTTGCTTCACTTCATATTGTTTTTATGCAAATATTAATTCTAATAATTTATACATATAAGCAATTCATTATATTGACTATATTCTCTGAAGCTGCTGTAGTCCCATAGTTGATTAATGTTCTATAGCTAACCTTTCTGTCCTTATCTCTACTTACCAAACTTTAAACTTAATACTTTTCTCCCCAGTCAAGTTCACTTTCTGTTGTCCAAGTATTCTTGAAGGTCAGGCAATCCCAAAATATAATTGGCTAACAGGAATCAGATTGTGTAAGAAAACTGACCCTTCATCTTTCACCAGTTACCAAATTGTTATACTCTGGTGTTTGAGTAGAAGTATCTACAATAGACGTTTGAATTCATGGCCCACAGTGAATGACAATAGTATGAGATGGTTTTATTTGTGGTGGAGGTGTGGCCTTGCTGGAGGAAGTATAACATTTTGGTAGTGGGCTTTGAGGTGTAAGAAGGTCAAGTCTGGCCAGAGTGCAACACACTGATTTTGCTGGCTAATGGTCATTATGCAAAACTCTCAAATACTTGTTCAAGACCATGTAGAACCACGTGATGAAAATACTTTCCACCATGATGATAATACACTAAACCTCTGCAACTATAAGTGTGACCTCAATTAAATGTTTTCTGGTATAAATGTCATGACCGTCATGTCTCTTCAGAGATTGAAAACTCAAACTAAGAAGGAGTTTGTACTAAGAACTAGAGTATTGCCTCAATTATGAAGTGTTCACTCTTATGAAGATCTATGATGAAAAAGAGGAAGATGAGGAAGTAAAATTTCAAAATGTACAGATTGAGAAGAGTATAAGGAATGGACTGGAGCTAAATTCTGTGTTCAAAAGATAAAAAGATAAAAGAAGGTCATGATATTAAATGGAATGAAGGGAGTAGAGACCCCAGGACAAGATGGCACAAAGATAAGCTTTCTGCTTGTGAAAATAAATTCTTGAAAACTCAGAGCCAGGTATGTTGGTGGTACACATCTTTAATTTTACCTGGTGGATCTCTGAGTTTAAGGCCCATTACAGTTCAAAACACCCAAGCTTAGTTGAGGAAACAAAGGAGAAAAAAGCTGGTGATGAGGTAATTGAACAAGCAAGGAAGCAGGGAGTGGCCATGTTCAAGCCCCAGCAAGCAGAAGATCTTGGAAGCTTCAGCAATGTGATTCTGGCTTTTGAGTCAAGGGCAGAAGAAATGGCTTATGGAAACTCTTTCTGTGTGACTAAGGAAAGCTGAGGAGACCAAGAGTTCATCAGGGGTTGTCATTGTGTGAAACCCTAAAGGAGAAGCCAAGATTGCCTTGGAGATCACAAAATGTTGATGATGCCAGTGCCATGTAATACCCACTGATGATAGCTGCTAACAAGAATGGAGCACTCCAGGGGGAAAAATTCTCTTGCAATGAAGAAAGAGGAAAGGAGTTAGAGATCTGAAGAGAGTATTGATAACAGACACAGAGCTTCAGAATTGGAATTTGCCTAGTTGGCTTTCAGTCTTATTTGGGTCCGGTATTTCCTCACTATGGTCACTTTCCTCCAGTTTGGGATGATAAATTATATTCTGTAACATTATATATTGTATTTTATATGCTTTTAATTTTTGTTTTACTGGATTTTTAAGGTAAGGTATTGTATGAATTTCAGAAGGTACTTTGAATTTTGATCTTTTATATAAGTGTGAGACCATTGTAGACAATGGGGACATTTTAACTTACACTTGAGAGTAAGGAATGAAATCTTCTAGCTGAAATAGCAATGGTTCCTTTGGAGTGATGTGGTAAATTCTTGGTCTAAAATGAGTCTCACTATTAGAAGGCTGGTTGAAATAGATGCAGCCTTGCTGAAGGAAGTATATAACTGTGTCTGTGGGCTTTAAGGTCTAAGAAGCTCAAGTCTGGCCTGTAAATGTAAGTCTTCATTTCTGATGATTGTGAATTAGGATGTAGATCTCTCAGGTCTTTCCCCCAAGAACATGTTTGCCTGCATGCTGCCATGTTTCCCACTATGAAGATAATATATGAAGCCTCTGGAACTGTAAGCCAGCACCAAGTCAATGTTTTCTATTATAAGAATTTCTATGTCCATTGTTTCTATTCACAAAAATAAAGATCTAACAAATATAATTACCCTCAGATATGAGGACAATCTTTTGCTACCTCCATTCGCCATGCTGGAATTTTGTTTTACTTGGAGATACATAGATCTTGGTATGGTGTTACATTTATTGTAATATGACAGGTACAATGTCCTTGATGTCTCCAGAAATGATTGCTTCTCTGGGTTTGTTCATAGCCTCTGGTTACTTATTTTCTTCCACCATTTTCAGCTCTGTTCTTTAGACCATTTGAGGAAAGAATAATTTACACAGTGGAATCCTAATTAATCTTTATCTGTAGTCAACACACATTGACACTGAAATAAAATGATACTCTTCAATGAGTGGGGATATAAGGGGTCGTTAAGAGAAAGAAGGTGTCTTAGTTATATATTGTTCATATATATATGAAATGCCTCAGTGAATAGAACACACCATTGTTAATGTTAGGATCGTTATTCATATCTTACACAAAAGTATATTATTGCATGTTCATAGTCCAATGATCATATAGATGGTAGGAGATAGAAACAGGAAAATCTCTATAAGTTTGCTATGTTAGAAAATGAGCTTATGTGGTATAAAACTAAGGAAATCCACCAACAAGCTGTGGTTATAAAAGTTTTTGTAACCAGTACTCATGAGAGAAAGGCAGATGAGTATGTATGAGTTCAAGACCAGTCTAAGAAACCAACAAAATTCCAGTCAAGCCAGAGCTAAACATTCAGACAAAGTCTAATTCAATCAATCAAATGATAAATCACTAAACCAATTAAATGTATAGTAAATAAACAAAATAGAGCCTATGTGGAAAGAAGGTGGATATCCAAGATTATTCCTCAAGCTTTTCCTGACTTGCAGTCATACTTATTGTCCTTCATATACCTATACACAGTGGCACATATATGCACAAAGTTAAACACACAAACATCACAAATGCATACAAAATAAAAATATAGCAGGCACAGAGCTGTAATCTTTTTAATCTCATCAGTTTAGAAGCAGACACAGGCTTTTCTCTGTATCTCATCAGTGTGCGATATATTGGCAATTCAAGGCTTGTATATTTAAAAAATTATGTCAAAATGGCAGCAGTGGCCACATATGTAATGAACAAATCTTAGAATTACATTTTGTTAATATCTTGTTTCTACAGATGGCAGAAAGCACAGCCTAATATTAGGGAGAGCTTGAAAATTACAGAAAAATAGCAAGAAGGCATGCAGGAGTGAGAGCGATAAAAGATTATATGGGAAATTTTAGAGAACCAAATAACCTAGTCCGTGAGGAACCCAGAGACTAAAGACACAACTATGAAGCATGTATGGGAATTACCTATGCACTCTTCACAAATATAATAGTTGTGTAGGTTTATACTTATGTAGGTCTCCTAACATCTGGAGCAGATTCTGCCTCTGACTCTGTTGCCTGCCTTTGCAACACTTTCCATCATTATTGTGCTGCCTTTTTTAGCCTAAGATGGAGAAGATGCCCCTAGTCTTACTGCAACTTGGTATGCTAAGTGTGCTTGATATCCTTGGGAAATCTCTTCTTTTCTGAGGAGAAAAGACAGTGACATGAATGGGAGAAATGGGGAGAAGGCCTGGCAGGAGATGAAAGAGGGAAAATGGTGGTATGGATGTAAAATACATGAATAAATTACATAATTCTTAAAAAGATAGTGTTTGTGAAAACTGATTAGTTTAATGAAGAAAGAATGGCTTTCAATAGCTGAATAGACTGAAAGACAATAATCTGGACACCAACAGATGTACTGTTTTAGGACAATTATTTGCTGATGTAAGACAGGATTTCTATTGTATCTGTCTATGAAAGAAAAATAAAGGATGCTCTGAGGAAGTGTAATTAAAGAGTGGTAACATTAAAGGATTTTGCCTAATCCTAACCCATTTGCATAATTTAGTTGCAGCAATTCATGGTGATAAATTAAATACATATTCTATAGAAACAAAAATGATACAAAATAATACAAGTTATTGCAGTAAATATACAGGCATATGTGGTCTTCCTTTTCTGTGCTTTTATGCCATTTATACAGATATAATTTTAAGAACTACCAGTTTCTTCTGGCTCTGGCATTTGCCATTGAAGAGATAAATGGGAACCCAAATCTTTTACCAAACATATCTCTTGGATTTGATTTCAACAATGTCCGATTCACTGAAAAGGACATTCTTATGATTACCTGTGCTTGGCTCACAGCTCACAGGGAAGGCAATGTTATACCTAACTACAATTGTGAAAAGAGAAATTTTACTGCTGTACTCACAGGAACATCAGGGACAACATCTGCCTACATTGGAACACTGCTGCAACTCTTCAAATTTCCACAGGTGAGAAAATGTGGAGTCTAAGAACTTGGAATCAGGTCTCTTTTGTTCAAAGTATAGATGTCTTTAAAAATTAAAGAAGGGATAGATGTCTTTAAAAATTAAAGAAGGGATACTTGAATTTTGCAACCACAAAAGCTAGTACACATACACACGGAGATCAATCCATATTTCCCCTGCATGAAGGAGTAATGAAGGTGAACTGAATGAAACGATATAATTCCCTAAAATTATCAGGCTTGATGGAATTTTTCTGTAAAATCTTGTAAGTGGAAAACACCTATAACTAGGAATGAACCTGTCTCTTTTTTTTCTGTTGTCATACTTTACTCAGGAGAGCAGGATGTTAATATTCTTCCTCTTCTTTCCAATATGCTTCAGCTTTCTTTTGGACCTTATGATCCTATCTTGAGTGACCGAAGTCAGTATTCTTCTCTCTACCAGATGGCTCCCAAGGACACATCTATTTCACTTGGCATTGTCTCTTTGCTGATTCATTTTAGGTGGTCCTGGGTTGGTCTTATCCTCCCAGATGACCACATAGGGAATAAAATTCTATCAGATTTCAGAGATGAGATGGAAAGAAAAAGAGTCTGCATAGCTTTTGTGAAAATGATCCCTGCCACCTGGACTTTATTTTATAACAAAGACTGGAAAAATATGGATGAAATCCAGCAGTCATCAACAAATGTGATAATCATTTGTGGTAACATTGATTCACTACAAGGTCTAATGAGGAATATAGGGCAAAAGTTATTGACCTGGAAAGTCTGGATCATGAACTTTGAACAGGATGTTACTGACCATGCTGACTATTTCCTGTTAGACTCATTCCACGGGAGCCTCATTTTTACCCATCATTATAGGGAGAGTGTTGAATTTACCAATTTTATTCGAACAGTGAATCCTTACAAATACCCTGAAGACATTTATCTTCCTAAATTGTGGCATTTGTTCTTCAAGTGCTCATTTTCTGACACTGATTGTAAACTTTTGGACAACTGTCAAGCCAATGCTTCTTTGGAAGAATTACCTAGACATGTATTTGACATAAACATGAGTGAAGAAAGCTACAATATATACAAAGCTGTGTATGCTGTGGCTCACAGTCTCCATAAGATGAGTCTTGAGCAAGTAGAGATGCAACCATATGAAAATGGGGAAGGGGTGCTGTTCTTCCCTTGGCAGGTAATATCCTTTTCATTGTATTGTGATATCAGCACCATGACATAGGAGAATTTGCAAAGGCCCTATATTAGGTACTGTAAAATCAGTAAACATTATACAAAATCAGAGGACTGTTTGAGCTTTTAAACTTAATTGGAGTTCAAGGCAGTTGTGTGTGTGTGTGTGTGTGTGTGTGTGTGTGTGTGTGTGTGTGTGTTTGTGTGTGTGTGTGTGTTGCTAAGGAATGGCACATGTGATAACAGGAGAAATTGGAGAACAGGAGAAAATTATTCAAGATCAGTTTTATGGACTCAATACTTAACTGCAATTTCATCTCCTGGTAATAGTTTCAATGAGGAAAACAAATATTTACCCGATACATGTCTTATAGCAGAAATTTAAACCAAATTCAAACAGTACCTATCCACAAATCTAGCTTTACAGAAGGTACTAGAAGGAAAACTCCATCCCAAAGGGTCAAGCTACAACCAAAACTACTCAGGAAATAGATAACTATACCATGGCAAAAACACAACTACACAAATGCTCGACTGGAACCAACATCAAAATTAAGACTCTTAATAGTAACTGGTCATTAATATCTCTCAATATCAATGGTTCAATTCTCCAGTAAAAAATTGACATTTAAGTGAAGCACTAGCAGTGTTTTTATACATAAGTGATCCCTTTTAACTACCCTGTAGACATAAATGTCCTCATTTTGACACTGGACTTTGGGAGATATTTTGAAGGCAATTAGGTCTGCCTAGGTTTCACATTTTGAGATTTGCATAAATCAGGAGTCATTGATCCTTTGCAGTAGCTTTATTCAAAGGTTTTTGTTAAAGGTGAAAGATATAAGCAGAATAGTATCCCACTCACAGAGGTTTTTGTTCCCTCATCATCACTGGAAACTTCGCTAGTGCTGACTTTCCCATCAGAAATTAAAAACAACGAACTACAGTATAGGTTCTGTTCTGCCTCTGGAACACTCTGTAATATAAATTAACTAATCTCTTTCAGCTTAACTCTTTCCTGAAGGACATGGATGTGAGGGACAACGTGGGTGTAGATTGGAGAGAGAAATTAGAGGCAGAATATGATATTCTTAATTTTTGGGATTTTCCAAAGGGTCTTGGACTAAAGATGAAAATTGGAACATTTTCTCCAAATGCTCCACATGGTCAACAGTTGTTGTTATCTGAGCAGATGATACAATGGCCGGAAAAATTTTCAGAGGTGGGTTATGTTTTGTTTTCTGATATAGTGATGCTTGTTGTCTGCCTCAAGGCCAAAGCACTCTCCTATAACCAGTTTAAAATACCTCCACCAAATTATTAGTATAAAGGATTGTCACATTCCTTGATTCAGATCAATTGAAGTATTTAATGGTAACCCTGTCTCCAAATATTCATTTGAAAGTGGATTAATTTTAATCAACTAGTCACAAAAATTTGACACTTGGAAAGAACAAATTTCTATCTCCAAAATGATTCATGGATCAAATCTTTGAAGAAAACCTCTCATTTGTGATTATTGTAAGGAAGCAATGTAAAAGTTACATTTTGCCTATGATCAAATGTCATGACAAAAAGTGATTTTTAAAAGAAAAAATATATTTTGGCTTGAGATTACAAAGTTATGAGTTCACCATGCATGAAATTATAACACCAATGGGTGATCTTGGAGATAGTCATTGGGACCAGAGTTATAATCTTTCTATCTACACACATTTACAATAAGTTAAATGAGAAAATTGGAATTGAGGCAAGGATCATATTGTTTCAATTTCTAAAGCCAATATCATAATTCCTTCAGAAAGTACAGTAAATGAAAATTTCAATAAGCCACAAATAGTGTGTTCCATGGGGAGCAAGGCCTCAGTACTTGGGCTTACATGGGATATTTTTCATTCAAAATACTGTATATTTACATATTAGTATACCCTAACTTGCTGTATATACTCAATGCATAAATTGTTATTCCATGCTTAGGAATTTCTTTCTTTTATGTTATCCTTTGCTTTTTAGACCTCTAGAAAAAGAGTAGTGTGTGGTATGCTCATGACTAAACAACTGACTTGCCTAGCTTCTACAAATAAATGCATCACTGAAGTATCTTAAGAAATGTTCTGAGGGTGCAATGTATTATCCTTGAAAATATATGATTTCCAAATTATAAGGCTCCTGATTCTATCATTTCTGCAGAAAGCAATGAATACAGCAGCTCATTTATCTATGATCTTTATATTTGTTATGAGACTGTAGCCATTAAATAGCGACCCTCAGAGTTCAAGTGTATCTTTTTACCTTAACTGGAGTTAGTGATCAATTCTTCAGACAAACAGACACATATTTGTTTCCATGATCATGCTCAATCCTGTTGACTGTCAATATTCACAACCATGGTTGAAGTAAAATTGCTCAAGCCACTAGTCAGTAAATACAGAGATAAAATCAGTCTAGAGAGACTACATACCCTAGATAATGTCTCAAATTACCTACCTTTCTTACACTTGTCCTAATTCATAAAGTTATAACAATAATCCGACAAATATCTAAACATACTTTCTTTCAGAAGGGCATAGTGTTTCCAAACATCTTATTGTACTTATAATAATGTTCACAAATTCAATGCATACTATTCAAAAACACAATTTTGTGATTTTTCATAAAACGTAAGGATGACATAACATTCTTTTAATTTTTCTCAGACCCCTCGATCTGTGTGCAGTGAGAGTTGTAGACCTGGGTTCAGGAAAGTCTCTCTGGAGGGCCGGGCTATCTGTTGCTACAATTGTACTCCTTGTGCAGACAATGAGATTTCCAATGAAACAGGTAAATTCAGCTATATCAGAAAATATTCCCATTTCTCTGAAATTCTGCAAAACATCCTACCAAATAAGAATGATCTAAATAGAAGTCAGACATAAATTTTTCTCATTTTGTTTGGGAACTTAAGGTCATAATTCATCAACATTCCCTTGAAATAGATTACCATTGAAAATCATACTTGATTTATATATTTGATTCACTGGCAATATCAATTCCTTCAGAAAAAAAAACATACTCTTTTGCACCTAACAGTGTTTTACTTCACTGTGCTGTTTAAAACACATTACTGAAGTATCAAATATTAATGTTTTTCAAACTGCATTTGACCCACTTTCAAGACTGAAAGAGTGTTCACATCTGTTGTAACTTCTTTGGATTATTCATAGCTCAATTCAAAAATATTTTCTCATTTTTAGTAGTTTTTTAAATACATTCTTACAATGTATGTGATCATATTCAAATTCCCACTCCACTCATATCCATCCACCTCTTTTCTATCTACCCAAATTTGGTTAATTACACTATATAATCTGTGATTCTCATCTATTCTTGGGTGAATGGATATTAGTTGAGGGTTGTAACCCAACCATGGGCTGAACCCTTACAAATGAAAAGACTCTCCTCCCAATAGATATGAGTTGTCAATAGATTTTTTGCTGGGTGCACATTGTCATGCCAACCTCCTCCACGTTCTATGCTGAAATTGGTCTGTCATAGCCTGCAAAGATCTAATGCATTGTCTCAAGTGGTGTGAAACTTGAAACTGATCTGTGTCCAGAAAACAATGTTTTCATGTGGTTATTTAAAAGCTGCGCTTTTACTAAATTCCTGCACTTTCTTAGATAAGATTTTTTATAGAACTTTTTTTTTAAATTAATGGAATCTTTAGAAAAGATAATGATATGTGGCCTTGCTGGGGAAGGTATATCACTTGGGTTTGAAAAGACCAAATCACATTCAGTCTCTGTCTTTTCTTTGCTTCCAGCCTTCAGTCAGGGTGTAGGTGATTATATATTACTCACCAATTCTAAATATGATAGTGTTTCTATTTACCAGCAATTCTTTACACCACCATGCAGCTCAAAAATGCTAAACACTTCAAATTTCAAAATACTGCAGGATGAAAGTTGAAAAATAAACCAGTATTTTCATTCAAAACAGTTTATGTTAATTCATATTTTAATGAAATAAAATTGAAAGTATGTTGTTGAATTCATATTTTGAGTAAAGTAGAAATATTTTAACATAGTGATAATGTAAAGTACATAATTCAGGGCACATAAATTTTATGTTAAAAATAGATTGAAAAAAATTTGAAGATCAGAGTATTATAAGACTGTTTTCTAAAGTTTTCACTTATCCTACTAATTGTTTTTATGAAAATAGAATGTTTCCCACAAATTTTATCAAAATGTTTCGTTGTATATTCATATTACTCATGTAATAATGTCTCTACACTACAGTCTCAGCAGTGAACGAACATAATTTGAAAACGCAAGGAATTTTAAGAAGAAACCTAAATTGAGGACTCATATAAGAAAAAGAAATATCTGAAAATTCTCCCTCTTAAGTAGATTGCCATATCCAATCTATAAAGTATATATAAATTATCTGGTGATATTAGGGGCAAAGAAGATTTACACAAGAAACTTATTACTCTGGTTACTTCCAAAAGAGACACACAGGCATCATAAAAGGCAGAGAATCTTTGTAATTAAAGAGAGAAAAGACATTAGATTAGTTAAGTTAAAAACACAATGAAAATTTGTTATTGAGAAGCTATTGGCACTTGCTGGCTAACTGCAGGGAGATATATGTTTTGTTTTGGAATGTAAACTCTGAAAGTCTACCTATGTAATAATTGAAGCCCTCCCCAAGCATATAAAAAATGGCAGCACTGAATGGACTCCATGGTTATTAAAATGTAGAAGAAGAGTTATAAAACGTATTAAGTTGCTAATAAAGAGGGAAATAAATCAGTATGAAAGTAGGAATGAGATAAATTAGATGCAAATTATTATATGTCTACCTAATTACTAAATGATATATCTAAGAAGCAAGGTGGGCTACATAAATCTTCAATTATTGTCAATAGTGTTTATATAGGTTGTCACTGAGAAAATTAAGGAAGAAAATTTATTTGACTTTCAATTGAGTGTGTACTAAGTAATATCTCAAAGTAAAAGGGATAATCTCAACATGGGCTCATTATAACCTTCATTTCTAACCAGATGTGGAGCAGTGTGTGAAGTGTCCAGATAGTCATTATGCAAATAAGGAGAAAAACCACTGCCTCCTGAAAGTGGTGAGCTTTCTGGCCTATGAAGACTCCTTGGGAATGGTTCTCACCAGCCTAGCTCTCTGCCTCTCTGCACTCACAGTCATTGTTCTTGCAGTCTTTGTGAAACACAGAAACACTCCCATTGTCAAGGCCAATAATAGGGCTCTCAGTTATATTTTGCTCATCACACTCACTGTCTGTTTCCTCTGTTCTTTGAACTTCATTGGCCAGCCCAACAAAGCCACCTGCATCCTGCAGCAGACCACATTTGGAATTGCATTTACTGTGGCTCTTGCCACTGTGTTGGCCAAAGCTATCACTGTTGTCACTGCCTTCAAGGCCACTTTTGCAGGAAGAATGGTGAGGTGGCTAATCATATCAAGGGCCCCAAACTACATCATTCCTATGTGCACCCTGATACAACTTGGTCTTTGTGGTATATGGATGGCAACATCTCCTCCATTCATTGACCAGGATGTTCATACTGAACATGGACGCATTATCATTTTGTGTAACAAGGGTTCATCTGTTGCCTTCCACTGTGTCCTGGGATACCTCTGCTTCTTGGCATTTGGGAGTTATACCATGGCCTTCTTGTCAAGGAATCTGCCTGATACATTCAATGAAGCCAAGTTTCTGTCATTCAGCATGCTGGTGTTCTTCTGTGTCTGGGTCACCTTCCTTCCTGCCTACCACAGCACTAAGGGGAAGGTCATGGTGGCTATGGAAGTTTTCTCCATATTGGCTTCCAGTGCAGCACTCCTTGGCTTCATATTTGCCCCTAAGTGTTACATTATTTTGCTGAGACCAGACAAGAACTCAATTCATCAAATCTGGGACAAGACACATTCTAGAAGAAATAAATCTTACAAAACATAGTTCAAAAGATAAATTTAGCTTCTATCATCACAACTTAATAGAAGGTCTGGATTCTTACCCAATAGCGTTATAAACATGTGTTATACAATTATATGGTTTTGTTTCTGTCAGATTGTATTTCATCATCTAATTGTATTACAGTGTTGTAGTATAAAAGCCGTTTTTTCGTGTTTGAAAACAACATCTACTCTCTGGTGCCTCAAGTGCTCTAAGTGTAAGAATTGATGGCACCACACCTGGATTATGTTGCATTTTGTACCCTTCCTTGATAGAGACTGTTCATTTTTATGTTATTGATTTTCCTTATGAATTCAATGCATATTCTATCATCTGACTGACTTGATAACATATATGTATATATTGTAGGTTGAAAAGTTCATCTGAATAAAATTTCCTAATTTCCTATAATAAGCCATGCTAACATGTAATTGTTATATAATTATATTTTAATTTATTATATAATCAGTTGTCAATACATCAGACTTGAAAATGAATTACATGGTGTTTCTAAATATCTCCACACATTAAATTAACGTATTAATCTTTGTTTGGGATTAAATGTTTATATTGAAAAACACCACCAGATATCATAATTTATATGTATTTGATGTGATAGCACTTTAATGTGCTTAGGTGTTGCATAAAACTTAGTAGAATTATTTAGAAATTTATTTTATTACCCAAAGTGAAGTATGAGTCAATCAGAATAATCACCTTTGAGTTGACTACACAGTCCATATTCAAATCATCACAAAGTGCATCACATATCCATCTATGTTAAATCTTGCTAGTTAACCTCACTTCCATGTAAATCTACACATTTATATATCATTTATCTAGTCATCTGCTCCCCTTTTAGCCAACTGCTCTCAGTTTAAGAAAATGTTGGCACCACATCAGAAACATGTTTAATTTTTATATCCTTTTTTATACAATCTGTTCATCTTTATGTTATTGATTTTATATTCTTTCACAATTTTTCAATAAATTTGTATACATTCCTCAATTAAAATAATAAAGTTAGGGAAAATGGGAGGGAGAGAAGAATGGGAGGATATAATGGATGAGATAACCATTGAGATGTAACAAGAACAAATTAATAAAATAATATATATCTTGAAAAAAATAAAATAATAAAATAATAAAGTGTCTACATCCTTCGTTTTTATTACTACTCATTTCTCCATGTTTTATAATTATTTTGTAATTTATATAAAATATATTTTTAAAAGAATCTTTCAATTTCCCATTGTTATGTGTAAGAAAACATCCACAAAATTATTAGAATACTACTGTGTGAGTTTTATGTTAGTTGCTGACATTCATTGCTATTATTCGTATATCCCAAACTATAGCCTTTCAAAAATACTGTTGATAACTTGACACATGACCAGCTCAACAAGAGTAAAATTTTATCTTCATTGAAAATCTCTTCAAGTCACCCAAGTTCTATGAAACCCTTTGGTCTTGGAGGGAAACATACACATACTCACTACATTAGTAAGACAACATTGGCACAGCCATATCTAATAGGAACAGTGAAATGTATATAGCCAATAAAGCTGTTGAAGAAAATTCCAGCAAACTTGAGACACATGTTAATATCTCCATTGTGCTGTCTTTCAATTTTGTTCTTGATCTTCATGGGCTGCATGCAGGGGAGGCAATGGTAGGCTTTAGTTATGTGTACAGTTTGGAAATGTTGAATTCATGGAAATTTTCTTATGCATCATTTAAGCATTTTCCCATATTATTGATTTTAAGATTCTTCAAGAAAGTACTGAGCATACTTCTCTTGCTTTTATGAAAGTATCTTTCTTTATCCAGACTTGCTTGAATGTACTCCTTATGCTCTGGAGGATATGATACGCATGAAGATGCCAGAATCTCTGTATGAGGCTCCTGAATGGTGGACAATGAGGCTCAGAGACAAAGAGAAATAGATGTGAGATAACAGTGAAACTCAAAAGTGGATTCTAAACAGTGTGAAAGATATTGAAACACTGTGTTCTAAATGGGATGATTTCTTCTAAACTCAAAAAATTATGCGATAGAAGTGGAAAGATAATAAGAGAAAGCAGTGATGCATGACTCCAAGGAAACTGTGTCTCCCAGACAGAAGAGTACATGCTTACATGAACCCACAGAGACTGTTGCAGAAAAAATACAGCATTAATATGCACAACCCTGATGAAGCCCCTAAATCAAGGATGAAAAATGGATGGGGGCTCCACATTTCTTTTTGGTTTTTTGAGACAGGGTTTCTCTGTGTAGCCTCAACAGGACTGGACTCACTTTGTTGACCAGGCTGGCCTCGAACTCACAGAGATATGCCTCCTGAGTGTGTGGATTAAAGGTGTGTGCCACCACTGCCAATCCAGGGGCTTCATTCTTAATCAAGGAGCTATTATCAATTAATTTCCAGTGACCAGAAAACAATAGATGGACTCCAACTTGGCATTAGAACAACAATAAATGGAAGCCTCCACTACAATAGTAGTCAGACGACACAATACAAACTCACTGGTGTGTTTGCAGACATTTTGTCTCATATTAATTTGGCATTTTAAATATTATTAGTCTATTTCTTATATAGTTTGGCTATTCTTTTGTGGGTTTTTTTGTGGATTTCTTGGGTTCTGTCACTTGTATTTGGTTTGCTTGTTTTTTGAAGAAGAGATATGTGAGACATATAGTATTGTTGGTTGCAATAATCTTTATATCTAACTTTAATTCTGCACAGTTGTTGATTATATAGTATTCAGTGCTTTTCAAGACCCTATTTTGCTTTCAGTCTCAGATTTAAGCAGTTTCCCAGGTCCTGTTTCTTTATACTGTGAGAACTCTTGTCCTTTTTTGAGTTCAATGTAGAAGAAAAATTTAACATTTGATACTATCTTCTGGTAATGTGCTCAATCTGGTGATTCTGCAAAGTAGATAGTTGGAGCTTGGCCTCCTCTCTTCTTTCAATCAGTGCCTGCCATTGTCTCTAATAATATCGTTTCTCACTTCTTCGCATAAAAAGAATGTGCATAACCACATAATTATGTATTCTCCAGGGTATAGTATATGACTTCATGAGTTTTACTGGTATCTGTTGGCCTCTCATTAAAGACTATGCATCATGTAATTACTGTATATAAAGTTGATGTCAGCTGTGTACTACTTCTAATGGGTTGATTGTTTCTAGTATCATAAGAATAAATTGATTTTAAGAGCAGTTATAAAATTCTCAGGTAGCCACTTAAGTAAAGATAAATGAAATCCTTTATATAGGCTTTGTCTAGGCTCCTAGTCATTTCTCAAGCACATCGAATGGGACAGATAATTCTAGTTGTTCATTAACAGAGAATATTATAACTTCTACCTTGTTTAGAAAGCTCTACTTTTGGTTTTGGAAGATGTACTTTCTTCCACTTTTGAGTATAATGTCCAAACAATTTAGATCATCTGAAATGCCCTCTGATGCATGAGATATTGCTAAAATCATGCACACATGATTCAATTCTGGATGATAGCCCACCAAGGTGAGCAAAATATTGAGAAAATATCACAGTATTTCTAAATCAGGCTTTGCCTGTAACACTAACACTTTAGAAAGTAGTAAAACCAGGATATCAATTCATACATCTAAATATAGGAATCGCAATGCCAGTTTGTACTACATGAGACAGTCTAAAGAAACGATCAAGCAAGCAAGTTTTTCTTTAATTTTATGTTCCTTCTAAGTTCTAGCCAATGATTGTCACTCCGAGGATGACCCCTGTTCATTTCTCAGACCTCATATCTCCTCTCAGATTTCTACACCAGAAACAGCTCATACTGTGCCTTTCAGTTGGTTGGTGAAATAAAGCTCCTGGCCACCTTAAAGGCTTTGGTTTTGTTTTGGTTTTGGTTTTTGTAGTCTTTTCTGTTTATGTACACTTCCTTTACAATTTTGTATTCTTGGTTCTTTTTGCATCCATATAATAATTTAAATATTATGTCTGTGGAAGCTGTGACTGACACACAATATAAAGTCATATTCCTATGCACAGCTTGTCTCACCAGATAGGTACCCTGAAGGTACAATCATTTATCTTAATTGTTAAAGAATTTTTTTCAAAAGCATGTAAAACCCATAATATGTAGATACATCTGCAACATCAGACTATCTATTAGAATCAATTAGAGGCACCAAAGTATGTGAGAAAGTAATATCCCACTCTCCACTCTACTGTGGAGAGTGTTCTGTCTATTGGCTAGATCTGGGTAGAGGTTTAAGGTTTACCGCCTGTATTGTCCTTGGCTGGTTCCTTAGTTTGAGCGGGACCCCTGAGCCCAAATCTGCCTATCATAATGTTCTACTTGTAGGTTTCTAGGACCCTCTGGATCCTTCTACATATACAGGGAGAGGTAATCCCCCTCAGGAACAGTCATAGGGGAGGGGAATAAGGGGAAAATGGGAGGGAGGGAAGAAGGGGAGGATACAAGGGATGGGATAACCATTGAGATGTAACAAGAATAAATTAATAAAGGAGAAAAAAAGAATCAATTAGAGACAAAAATCAAAAGATACATAACTAACAGTTTTCTAGTAGATGTGCTTGGGAAAAGTTTAAAATTTTTAGGGCAGTAATTTTATACCAGGTTTTGCCAAAACTTAAGCAATTCCAAATATCAGTATTTGTAAACTAAACAAAAGCAATGAGTATCATATTTTAGCTTTGATATTTCATATGTATTTGTTTTGCTTTATTCCAAGACTAGAGTATTAGATTTTTTCAGATAACTGAAAAAAGTAACAAAAGACAACAAAAACCGAAGTCTGAACTACACAGAAAATACTACATTTATTATGACAATCCACAAGGTTCATAAGATATCCTCAGAGTTTTTTATAGTGTGTAAGAGGAAGGTGCTTGTCAAGCCTCTTATAAGTATTTGGATTTGGGTTTGAGGAAGTGGATGCAGCTGCTGACAGTCTTAACAAATTTATACCACCTGTTTTCTGGAACTGCTTGCTCAAAAAAGGAAACTATCTTCAGAAATTGATGCTATCTTCTTCTGTTATGGCTCTTCCTCTTAAAGGTGCTACAACCTTGAGGAGAGCAATGATTACAGTGTGAGGAAGAAGCTCTGTTGAATACACCAAAACACCAGCACCTATGTTGATTGTGTGAGAAGAAAGCCCATGGTACCAGGAATGGGCACTTCCAGCCTCTGGGCACCTAACTCCCAGGATCCAGAAAAACTGTCCCTGCATTCTGTCCACAGGTCTACCTGTTTCCTTAAGGAAACCAGCCAGACCTAAGGAGCATACAGGATCTTTCCAAGATGGCAGAACTCAATGTGCAAAGTGTCAAGGAATCATAAACTCAGATACCAAAGAGCAAGTGAACAGAGGTGCAGATGCTGTCTGCATTAGTTCCCCCACTGAGAAAAGGACTCTTGTAAAGATCCTCAGGATCATACAAGCTACAAACCCTTACTCCATTTCCCTGCCTTTGGATCTAACTGGGATAAAGTCACATGAAGAAAATGGCCAACTGTTACCTGAGATCCGGGAGTAAGTCCATTGTTGGGAGCTGTCCTTAGTGGCTCTAGGTTTAAAACATTGGGCATTTCCACCTTGTCCATAGACTCCATTTTCTATACCTCTGCCTGGCATACAGCAGGATGGGGTCAGCCCAGGCCACTTCATCTAGACCCTGGGAACTGCTGCCTGACATGTAACTGGTTCCTCACAGTTTTGGGAGGCCACTTGCATATCTTGCTTTCATAGCTGCGTTCACTCAGAGCTCACTCCCTTATCTTGGAGTTCTTCCTGCCAAGATGAGATAGTGGGATATCTGCCACCAGGTTCCCATAGAGACCCTGCCCTTGCCCTTGAGATTGCCTATATAACCCCTGTAAGAATTTTCAATAAATGAGGCTTGAGCAGAATCCAGACTTGCCCTCATTTCTTCATGCTTCCTGTCCTTTTTTCACTCCCATACCCCTTTCACAGTTCTGCTTGAAGGCCATGTGGGCCTGGGCAGTCTACAACCATACACACCAAACCAAGGAATGCTGCTCCAGAAACATCCCATCTCTTGCCAGGGTTCTTCGGCACTCGCACCTGGAACAATCAGACAATTCCAGAGACAACCAGTTACTTGAAGGCCACTGTAAGAACAAAAGCAGCAAAATCCAAGGCAATATGGTACCAGCAGAAGCCACTTATACTACTGCAAGCACTACTGGATATCCTAGCACAGTTGAAAACACAATAAAGTGACATAAATCTATGTTTATGAAGAAGACAATGACCAGCATAGTGGTTATAGCTTGAAAATGAACCATCATCTCTCCGTGTCTGTTACTGTAAAAAAAAAACTGGTTAAAGAAAGCCCAATTTATTAGATTGTTTAATATCTAAAGAATAACTCCTCATTCAACAAATGGTGCCCAATGTACTTCAAGTTACCCAAATCCATAAGAGTTACATTTTATCATAATTTGGTGAGGGGAAGAAACACCCATGGTCTAAAGGACTACTGTTTTTCCCCCATCCACAAGAGCTCCTGGACTAGAATGTAGCCTCCAAGACCTCCAGCTGTCCAACAAAACACTCAGCAAGAAAACACAATTCTCTTCATATATTGCATACTAAAAGGTGTGGAGAGTGGAAGGATGGGTCCTTAGTAATGGTGGGTTTTCCCCCAAACTTTGTGTTGTTCAAAAGTAATGGTGCTAGCTTGGTACACATGCCTCCACTGGCCATGACATTTCACAGGTGCTATTCCCTGTTGAGCTCTTTAATAAAAAATACTCTATTTTATTTGATGTGTTTAGGACTCAACCTCCTTTATACCCTCCTAACCATATGTAGGAGAGATAGAATGTTAGTAGTAAATGGATACCTTTTACTTCCCCCAGCTGTTTAAGGTGGAAGGGTCTTTGGATATATACCAATCTCCATAAAAGGCAGACACAATCAGCAGTCTCCTCCAAGCCAATGCACTGGGAAGCGTTCCTCACCTTCTGTCTGCTCCAAACTGCCATACTATTTGTCTCTGCCTCTGATCTACTCAAACTGCCACATGCCAGACACCAACACCAGACACAATGCTATGCTCTCTCTTGGTTCTGATTTATAACCTCAGATCCCTAGACTGTATCCGTCTCTGTGCCACAGGAAAAATGCCTTAGCTCTGGAAAATGCTACACCCTACCTCAGACTATTAACAGCTGTGGACAAACAAAAGCTCAAACTGAAATCCCATATTTGGTATTAAAACAAAAGCATATTAACATAACACAACAGGTTTACAAAAACTGCAAATCTTTCATTTCAGCTCCCAGCAGCTCACAAGGCTCAGCTCTCACAGAACTGCATTGACAACAAAACCTGCAAAGGGTAAGCTTTCTGTTTTTTCTGTTATAAAGGGAGAGAATTGGATTTAAATTTTCATAGACAGATACAACTCCTTTTAACGTTGATAGGTTTGAAATACAGTAAGCATATAGAGATGAAAGATGCAATAACAGAGTTTCTGAAGTTTGAAGTTTATTAAATGTTTTTTTAAAAAATGCTCTAAAATGCTTCCAAGATACAAGATACAAGAAAGAGATCATGTTACTGATTGTGACTACTATTTTTACTTTAATAATCATTTCTGCTTTTTATGCTTCTTCAAAGAAAAGGGTTTCAGAGATAAAATTGCAAAAATTTAATGGTAAGACTGAGAAAATGTTATGGTATCAGAATAAAAGTGAAATGAAAAATATGAAATTAGGAAATAAACTTTACAAGAGAAATTAG
This sequence comes from Acomys minous, assembly GCF_964271855.1. Taxonomy (NCBI): domain Eukaryota; kingdom Metazoa; phylum Chordata; class Mammalia; order Rodentia; family Muridae; genus Acomys; species Acomys minous. Next base: position 82,920,214 of record NC_140484.1, read on the forward strand.
AAAGGCTTATAATCAAGAACAATGATAGTAAGGTAGAAACAGAAGAAAAAGGGCCAAAACATGCAACACCACTTTGTAAGAACATGACCTGGTGAACTATATCTGTTTAAAAAAAATAATAATAATAATAACAATAATTCTTCCAGCCTTGAGAATAGAACTGCCAGGAGATGAGAAAATCCCACAAGTATTTGATTGGCTATCTATAGATGCATAAGATTTTAAAACGTTTAAGAAGACAATAAGCAGTTATGGCTTACACTCATCATATGTCAAACACTGAATAACTGAGCCGCACAGAATCACATAATTCCTACATGTTCAGGAAGTGTGATGACAGCCTTTTGAGAGCCAGGTCCCCAGTTACAATGGCTGACACGGTAGAAAGATGAGGGTCCCATTATGGAGGCAGTCAAACAAAACAGGACTAGAGATATTGTTATTTTCAAGGATCAGTTATTGGTGAAGGCACATATTCTGAATTAAGGGTACATATTACACTTGATGATGCTGTCTGGGAACGATCCCAAACAAAAGCCATAAATGCTTAGGAAAAGGCTGAACAACAGGAGCAAACTGAATCATTTACAAAACTAACCCAACTTTCAAATGAATCTTTTGCTGTGTTTTTACAGAGAATAACTAAAGGTCTGAATAGAATGATAGCAGGTCCCAAATGCCAGATAAATTCTACTTTCATCTCTAGCTTTTATGAATGTTAATGCAGAATGAAAATTTTAAAAGGCTACTAGACCTTTGGGGCAAGATTTGCTCATCTTCATGAATGGATTAAAGCTACTACTAACACAGTAAAAAACGCTCATGATTCAGTTATAGTTGGACAAAAGAACTAAGAGACATCAAAACACAAAATGCCCATGGCTTTGGCTGTAAAAAATTTAATCATTCAATAAAGGATTGTGATCAAACTATTCCAATAGATAAAGTCTTCTATAATGGAAATTATTCAGGAAAAAGATTTCCTATAGAATGTAAAAGATGTGAAAGAAATTACCATATGGTCAATGAATGTAGATCATTCAAAGATATTCAGGACAATGCCTTAATTTTGGAAAACTGACTAAATGGCTATGATCAAGCCCTGACAAGAAAACATGAGCCATTCATTCCCTGCCCACCAAAAAAAATAATAATTATTCTGAAAAACAAGGAAATTCAAGGTCTGATAAGACAACCAGGGTTACTGAAAACTTCAAAGAACTAATGGAGATAAAGGTGCTCCTAAGGATAAAATAACATATTTTTTGGACCATGAGACACACCTGACCATAAGACACACCCAGTTTTTAGAGCAGTAAAAAAAATCTGAACCATATTATTACTAGCATAATAAAATATTAATTAAAAAATAAGAAAATGTGGTAATATTAAACAGTGTTAACTCAATTGGAGGAAAGACTTAAAGACTCAAGCACTTTTCTAGTTTTCTGGAAACCCCAAAAACTCATCATCACTAGTGTCAGAATTTAGGAAAACTTAGTTACTGACAATCATTTGTATCACTTTATTCACATATGATATTATCTTCAGTTCCATCTGCAGCATTGCTAATGCCACACTTTTGAATGATCATAAAACGATTTCCTCCTTTACTTATGGCCATGATGTTTTAACCGATTTACAAACTTTAGTGACTGAAGTTTTCTTGTTTCATCCTGTGAGAATCAGAACATGAATCCCAGCAGCCATCCATTTCTTCTACTCTTATGGCAGAAAGTCTTTAAATGGTTTGTTGATTTCAACATCAAGAGATTAAAACTAGCTGGTAAGACACCCAGGAATTACAACTAGATGAGTCTTTAGCTCTTTAAATCTGTTTTTTGTTTGTTTGTTTGCTTGCTTTTTTCACTAATATATGCTCTGAACTGGTCAAGCACTCATAAAGCAGATTTGTTTCAGAAGCTCTCCAGGATACTTGGGACCACACTTTTTTAATCCATCTGTCCACTCACATATACAGAATGAAAAATTCTTTCTTCTCCCCTATGCCAAGTAACAATTTCTCCATAGCAATGTTACTCCACTGTACTCAAAAAGAGACAAATGTTAGCTAGAGATTCCTTATTGCTACACATGTAACTGCACTCCCCTAAAGCAAGCTAGCATGCATCTTCTTACCTAGCAGGCTAAGATAGGCATTTAGCTCAGATCAGCAAGATGGGTGTGGGGATAAAAATCAAACTCTGTGTGAGAAGAGATTTTGGCATTACCTCCCAAATCTCTACCTGTTGAACCCTGTGTATGTTCCTCGGCTGGCATACTGAAGACATCAATAAGGGACATCTTTGTTGATACCTGGTTGAAAGTAATCAGACCATAATTCACACCCTAATTTTCCTCCACTTTTCAAAGGGAAAGGTGTGTCTTGTGATCCAAAAAATACAGTAAGTGGTGCTGAAGATACCAAAAACCTACTATAAACGATAAGGGACCAAAGATAAAATTATAGTTAGATGTCACTGAGATTGAGTGCAGATACTGGATACTGAGGCAGATGTAACAATAGTTTTTCAAGATTCCTGGAATCCAGCTTGGTCATTCAAAAGAAATCTACACAGATCCTAGGGATTTGAACATTGTCTCCAAATAAACAAAGTGTCTGAGGGCTTAAATTACAGAGCGAGAAAATCAAATAGGAAAATTACTGCCATATCTGTTACAAGAATGGAAAACCCAGATTATTGTCTCTCCAACTTCAGACACAAGTGAGAAAATAGGTGATATTCTTAATGATTAAATTGAGATTATTAAAAAATGATTATCAAAGGTAGTTATAGACTGTCCAAACTGTCCATAAACAAGACACAGTAGAGGTTGCATCATGTACTTTATGTTAGGGAAGAAGAACTGCAGATAAAACACCTACAGCCTTGCCACTACAGAGGTTTGCTAACCAAGCTCTTTGTATTGAATAAAGGTCTATGACTAAAGAAAAATTATAGGCACTGGAACAGCTAGTCCAAGAAGAGCCAAAGGCTCAACATATGGAGGAGTCCACCAGCTCTTAGAATTATGTATCATCAAAAAGAAATCTGGAAAATGTAGGATGTTAACAGAACACAGAGAAATTAATAAAATTACTCTGCCAATGGTAACGTTACAGTCTGGAATTTCCTTTCCTTTCTTGTTACCTCCTCTAGTGCTTGAGATAGAAGTTTATTCACTCCATGCAACCCCAATTCCTTTACATGAGCATAACAGGGAGGGGTTTGTTTTTCGGTGCCTACATTTAAAAGATGCTGCCCTATGAAAAGATATCATTGGAAAGTTTTACCACTAGGAATGTTAGCCAGTCATACCTGTGCCAACATTTTATCCAACATATATTGGAGATAGTTTGAAAGAAAGTTCCTAAACACAACATTTACCATTATATAGATGATTTCTTATTGGCTGATTCAGATATGAGTATATTAGAAAATATTTCTGATGAGATAAATAGAGTTTTGCCTTGTGGGGACTACAGATTGTGCCTGAAAAAACTTTAAAAGTATATTCTACTAATTATCATGGATACAAAATAGACCTGTAGAACATTAGACTAAAAAATTATAAATCAGGAGAAAACAATGTAGAACTCTTAATGATTTTCCAAAATTGCTGGGATATATTAACTTGATGTGGCCTACAATTGGCTTGACTACTCAAGAGCTAAGCAATTTATTTCACATCTTACAAGGTAAAAAAAGACTTAAATAACCCAAGGAAGTTACCAGCTGAAGCTGGAAATTAATTGGCACTGATATAAAGGAAATAACATAATTCATATATAGACTCCATTGATACAAAAAGATGGCCTGTATTTTGCTTATCTTGCTTTCTACTCATTCTCCCACAGAAATTTGTATATAGAGGGAAGATTGTATCTTAAAATTAATATTTTTACCACAGAGAGTTAAAAAAATTAAAAACTTACACAGAAAAGCTTTGTGAACTGATCATAAAGGGTAAATTTAGACTTCACCAATTAACTGGAGTAGATCCTGATGATAATGTGGTAGATTTTATGAATACTGAGAGTGCCTGCTTATGGGCAGATAATGAACAATGGCACAGTGTTGCAGTGATTTGGGGGGAGAATTAACAACAGATACCCAAAAGGCAGGTGACTTTCATAAAAAGAACTGAATGGATTCTTCATCATATAGCAAAGATGATTGTAATTTCTGGCTCTCCTAATATGATGTCAATAAATCAAAAAGGGCAGGTAACATGTCAGAAAATGTAAATAAGGTGGTTGAGAGTCCTTATTATTTTGCTCAAAAATCAGAATGTTATGCAATTATTACGTTATCAGATTTTCAAAAAACTCTTAATATATTAGCTGGTTCTCAGTATGCTGAAACAGTTGATTTGCATACAGAAACTACTTATTTATTTCAGGATGATTCTGAATTAACTTCACTAGTTATTCAATTACAGCAAATGATCAGGAACAGAAATTGTCTGTTATGTACAACACATATAAGATCTCATACGGGTCTACCAGGCCTGCTAGCACAAGGTAATGATAAATTTAATCAACTATTGATAGGAAGTGTGCTAGATGATTCAGATTTTCATAAAAACACCTTGTTAATTGCAAAGGTTTTTAAAAGGAATTTTATATCACTCGGCAACAAGCCAAGAAAATTGTGAGAAAATATCCTACTTGTACTTTATATAACCAGATTTCAGTATGTAACCCTGAAGGTAGTCAAGGAAATGAAACTTGGCAAATGGATGTATTTATTTTACCAAGTTTGGTAAACTGGAAACTATACACATGTATTCAGGATATCAATGGTCAACCGCCTTAAGATCTGAAAAAGGCTGAATCTGTAATTATGCATTTCCTAGAAGTTATTCTTAAATAAAAAAATGTTAAAAGAATGTATGGCAATTATAAGTAAACCTATAAAAATTAAGACTGACAATGCTATATCATATATCTCTAATAACGTTTAAAATTTTCATATCATAACATAAAACTTGATACAGGTAGACACCATAATTGGCCAGAACAAGCAGTCAATGAAATCCAATCATTCTTTAAAAGAGATGCTTATTAAACAAAGATAGGTATCAAGGACTCCCAGAGATAGGTTACATAATGCTTTTATTGACTTTGAGTTTCTTGAATGCAAAAGAACAAAAAACAACAGCTACTGAGAGACATTGGATTATGAAAAAATCTGTTTAATTAGATCAGCCTGTCTATTTCAAGGATATCCTAACTTCAGAATGGAGAAGAGGAAATGTATTATGCTGGAGTAGATTTGTAAGTTCATATAGGAAAAGAGAAAGTATGCTCTCCCTCAAAACTGCTAAAAATCATATATGACAGAAGAACACCTCCTGACGATCTTGCACACACTCACAGAAAGAGAGAAATCAAGAAAATCAAACAGAACTTTCCAGCTAGAGAACATAACCTAAGAGCAGCTGGAGTTCAAAGTTATCTAGCTACAGGATGCTTGCCAGCTATTTCTGGAAAGAGTCCACTTATACATTTTAACAACAACTAAATTCTAAAAAAGAAAAATGATGAACAAGGCTTCTCTTGTTGACACTTAAATGTTCATGTCTGGCCCACAGCAGATTTGCTTGTTTGTTTGCTTGCTTGCTTGATTTTTGGTTGAAGATTTTGAGTTGCAATGATGTGGAATTGAGTGGCAGATTTCTGAGTCCCAGACCAGCATGATTTACACAATAAAGTTAGGGTGGAACCCCTGCTAATAAGATAAAGCTGCTTTTTTATTCCCTTGCTGCAGTAAAAATATGATTAAGTTTTACTTGGATGCGAACTCCTTGATATTAAAGAACTCTCAAAAACTATCTAGGATTCAAAATTCAATTAATTTTCCTTAAAGTTATTATGTCAGTTCCTTATTTCTTAATAATGGATCATACTTTCTTACTGATATAAAAGACAGATACACATCAATCTTAGGAGAAATTAAAATGGGGTTCCTATGGGAAAACTGGTGAGAAGGGCAATTTGGCCTAAGAGATATGTTCTGTTGGTCAATGTAAAGACACAAAGTTGGGCCAGGAGACAAACATGGAAGATGCATGTCTCCCACATCAAAAACCTATTGAATGCTGACAGGCTTAAGGTTACAATGTTCTGACAGCTGGCTTATCCGTTTAAATATGAGACATTTTAACAGGGGACATGTGGTGGTCATGTCCAATAAAAAGACACAGTCTGGAAAATACAGACTAGCCTAGTAATGTCCCAGAACCTCAAAGGTGAAAATTTGTGTGTGTAAATTGAGGAACCATCCATCCCAGTGGAGTAAAGGGGTGAAATGAAAATAGCCACAACAAATGTAAAAACCTAGTTACAAGGTGCCTAGGATATACTTAAACTCTAAAATTAAAAATGAGTTTATCCAAAGTTTATTAAAACCATACCTATTCTATTTCTCGTGAAAACCAGCTTGTCACTTCAAATACGAGTCCTTTTCATGGGAAACAGGTAGTATCTTGGCCTAATACAACAGGTTCCCAAGATACCAGAAGAAGGTATATGTATCTGAACAACCTTGCATTGATTTCAACATGATAATGAGTGTATGCTCAGTGATAATCGTAATATACATTCTCTTTGAGAGACATCAAAATAAAACAGACCTGGTCTTAATAACATAAATTGCTAAGTTTTGTCAGTCTATATGTTTATGATTTCAAACTGCAGAACAAGTAGCTAACTTATATTGTTCATCATGTTACATGGGACTAGCTCTGCCACTGGCTGAGACATAAAGGTTTATACATAGTCAATATTTCTTATTGGCTACAGAACCCCCATAACTTGTTATAATGTATTCTTCATACGGCATGAATTAAGATGTACAAGTGTCTTTCTTCTGCTCATACAAATAGCAGAAAACCACCCTTAATTGGTCTGTGCATCCTGCATACCTCATACATTTCTAAATTTAGGACTGTATATATAAAGCTTGTGAGAATTATATTGTTTCAGAACCAAAAAAACAGGACACTGATGCTGGATCAGACCACTGGATTCATCCTCCAGAATTCTGAGATACTGCCACAAATGTTCCAACATCCTGTATGTTCCATCTTTTACTGCTTCTATTGTGTACCTCATAAAAGCCTACTCCCAGGGCATCTTTGAAGAAAACTAATCTCTATTAGTCCAGCACTTCAGACTATTTCAAACAGGACTTCTATTAAGCCTGGAATTCTTCAACCTTTAGAGACTTGTTCACAAATATTGTTGATAGCTTAACCATTTTTCTCAAATTTATTTGGTCCCCCCAATAGGTACTCTATGCCCCCCAATTCATCAGGAAGAACCCTTGAGAGAATGCCATCACATTTCCATTAAAGTTGGATGACTAGATTTTGGTTGTTTTCTTGGGTAATGTATGTTTGTTATTTTAAAGGAGTTCACTACAAATTGATAACGGTATTATTCAGAGATAAAACTATTAGACTCTTCTCTATCTTTCTTAATTCTTAGGTAATGAAAGGTGATAAAAAGAAAGAAAGTGCAACATAGAAATATTTTATAGTAATAATAAGGCAAAAATAGGTTAGTATATCTACTCTTCAACTTAGAATTATAATTATATTTAAATAATATTATTTTAATATAATGGTATAAATTTTGATATATTGATACAAATTAAAGGTCAGTTTGATTTGGCCAGTGGTTGTCCATCATAGAAAATTTATCTGGATACAGATGATTGACACAAAGGAATACACTGCCTTTGAGAATGAAATAACCTCGATGTGTATAAATTTACACTTGCCATTAGTGGTAAAAAGATATGAAAGTAAGCAGGATTTAACCTGCTCTTATCCAGGAGCTAAGAGATAAGAAAAAGCAGCTTATTATTTCACAGTTGTACCTTAAAATAAAATTCTTTAGGATGTCTACTACAGATAATATTATCTTGTTTGCCCTTTCATTGAACACAGACTTAATATTCTGAATATTCTGTTTCTTGTACATAGATTCATTACATATCATCAAACAAAAAGCTTCTATTTAACCTATTTACACATGTATTATAGTTTTGTTATCATTGAATCATTTGTATTTCTTTTCACTCTTTTAATCAATTCTGTATAGTTCATTTATTGGAATAGCTATTCATTGTTAAACTTCAGTATACAGTGTTTTCACTAAAATAATCACCTGCTATGAACTAGTAAATATAGCCCAGCACACAATAGCTTCATTAAATATACTGTGTAATAAGACAGTCAGGTAGCTCTCAATTGTTTAGTTATAGGAAGAAAAAGTATGAAATTTTAACACTTGATAATATAATCAGAAACTTGTAAATAGAGGATTTTCTAAGATTTTTGAGATATAAGAATAAGTCCTGCTTTTAAAAATGTGACTCAGTGAGTTGTAAGTAATAAAAGTGGGCATAAGTAGTTCAAGATTCAAAGCTGTAAATATAAAGAAGAATTAATGTGTCAAGAAGGGCTATTCAGAGTTCCAAGATGGTGTCGCCTATCACGCACTGTATCTAATCTACTGCACAGAGACCATGGAGAACACTAGGTGAGTGGGGTCCCACACAGTGCAGACCACAGGCAGGCTTGGCCCAGGGTCAAACAAAAGCCATGGAGGACCTGAACCCACTTTCCAGACTTTGGAACAGAACCCACCAGCAGACTGCAGCCAGCATCTGTAGCCCAGGTGCAATGTGTGCGACATTGGAATGCCAGAGCTCCTGGCCTGGGGAAGTCTTAGGAAAACAAGTTAATCTGTCCTTGGACACCCCCACCTGCCCCACCCCAGTCCAAAGGGAGCCTCAGAGGCCATGAAGCCCACAGTGCATAGTAATAACATGCAGGATCTGGGCAGGTCTGGCCGCAGCCATGCAGCCAGGCTCAGCAGACTGAGCCTGCAAAATTGTGCTGATAGAACCTGGCCAGGGCAGTCCCCACAGTCTGGCAGGGACTCCCACAATCTTTGGAGAATTTGGACAGCCTTGAGGGTCTAGAATGGGTCTGAATTGCAGCCACAGCTCAGTGGGAAAGAGTCACCAAGAGTGTGCAATCTAGACTGGTCCACTTTCTAGATACATCCAGGCAGGAGGCTGTCTGTGGACAACAGCAGACTGGGTCTGGACAGCTGGACAGATAAAGATACAATCCCTACAGCCTGGCAGGAACTCCTCACACTTGTAGGAGAAGCTGGACTGTCCTGGGTGTCTGGAGAGGCTTCTGATTTGTGGCTGAGGTTCAGTGGGCCAAGGGTGCACAATCTAGACTGGTTCACTATCTACACGGATCTAGGCTTGAACCTGTCTGTGGACCAGGGTGTACAGACCCGGACATTGAACAGATAAAGCCACAGTCCCCATTGCCATGTGGGGTATCCTACAAGCTTGGGAGGGGTCAGGACAGAATATAAAATGATGGCCCCCAACACAGCTAGTCTGAATCCCCTCAGTAGCATGAACAGAATCAGGGAGAAGCCTGCCTCTGCTGACCCAGTCAGGAGCTAAAGGTGTAGAACAAAGTCTCCTGGAGCAGAAACCAGGTCTCCTGACGATTACAGAGAAGAACTCCCTGGTCACCAGAGACAAGGAGACATGACCTATAATCACTCATCAACTCCTCACACTCAATGACCAGAAGCTACCATGTACCCAACATCGTAGATAGCAAGATGACTAAAGGACAACATAAGAAGGCAAACAACAAAAACCAAAACAACTTGGCATCCCCAGATCCCAGCTATCCCAAAAAAAAGTAACCCTGAGAACTCAAACACAACCAAAATACAAGAAAATGACCTAGAATCCTTAGTAATGAAGATGACAAAAGAGGAAATGAATAAAATCCATTCAGATTCAGGAAGATGCAGCCAAACAGGTGGAGGACATAGAAGAGGCATATAGAGAGGCTCTGGAAAATTTTCAGGAAAATACAAACAACCGGATGAAGGAAATAAATAAAAGAATTCAAGATCTGAAGATGAAGATGGAAACAGTGATAAAAGCACAGACATAAGAAAAACAGGAAACAGAGACCTTAAAGAATAAATTAACAACATAGAAGTGAGCTTCTCAAACAGAATCTAGGAAATGGATGAATAAATTTCGGGATTAGAAGATACAATTGTAGAACTTGAAGCAACCATCAAAGACAATGCTAAATCTGAAAAATTCCTGACACAAATGTCCAAGAAATCTAGAACACCATTAAAATATAAAACCTAAGAATAATGGGCATCAAGGAAACATGCCTTCAAGGCCGAGAAAATAACTTCAACAAATTCTTAGAAGAAAAATTCCTCAATTTAATGAAGGAGATGCATATAAACATACAAGAGGCCTATAGAACAACAAATAGAATAGACCAGAAAAGAAAATCTTCCCAACACATAATATAATAACACAAAATACACAGAACAAAGAAAAATATTAAAAGCAGCAAGAGAAAAAGGCAAAGTAACATACAAGGGCAAATCTATCAGAATTAAACCCAACTTCTCAGCAGAGAACATAAGAGCCAGAAGGGCCCAGGCAGAGGTCCTGCAAACCATAAGAGAACACAGATGCCATGCCAGACTACTGTACCAAGTGAAACTATCAATAACCATTGTTGGAGAAAACAAAATATTCCATGACAAAAACAAATTCAAACAGTACCTATGCACAAACCTGGCTTTACAAAAGTTATGAGAAGGAAAACTCCACCCCAAAGGGACAAGCCACAACCAAAACTACACAGGAAATAAATAACTACACCATCTCAAAAACACAACCACACAGACTCTCTATTTTAAACAACATGAAAAATTAAGGGACTTAACAGTTACTTGGCATATATATAGACATCCTATACACAAATGACAAGCCTGCAGAGGAAGAAATTAGGAAAACCACACCCTTCACATTACCACAAGCAATATAAAATATTTAGGAATTACTCTAACTAAGCAAGTGAAGAACTTATTTGAAAAAATTTCAAAATTCTGAAGAAAGAGATTGAAGATGACATGAGATGATGGAATGATCTTCCTTGCTCATGAATTGGGAGAATTAACACAGTAAAAATGGCCATCCTAACAAAAGCAATCTACAGATTCAATGAAATCCCTAGCAAAATACCTACATAATTTTTTAAAGACATTGAAAGTTCAATTACGAACTTCATATGGAAAAACAAAAAATTGCAGAATAGTTAAAACAATCTTGTACAATAAAAGGTGCTCTGGAGGAATCTCTATACCTGATCTCAAATTGTACTATAAAGCAATAGTAATTAAAACGGCATTGTACTGGCACAGCAACAGGGTGGTTGATCAGTGAAATCGAATAAAGACCCAGATATGAATCCACACACAAATGATCACTTGATTTTTTGACAAAGAAGCCAAATCCATTCAATGGAAAAAGGATAGCATCTTCAACAAATGGTGCTGGTGAAACTGGAGGTCTATGTGTAAAAAAAATGTAACTGGGCCCATATTTGTCACCTTGCACAAAACTCAAATCCATGTGGATTAAAGACCTCAACATAAAACCAGAGACACTAAATCAAATAGAAGAAAAAGTGGGGAAGAGCCTGGAACATATCGACACAGGAGACAACTTCCTGAACAGAACACCAACAGCCCAGGCCTTAATGTCAACAATTAATAAATTGGACCTCATGAGGCTGAGAAGCTTCTGTAAGGCAGGAGACACTGTCAAGAGAACAAAGTGACAGCCTACAGACTAGAAAAGATCTTCATTTCCCTCAACCCTACATTTGACAAAGGTCTAATATCCAAAATATATAAAGAACTCAAGAAATTAAACACCACCAAACCAAATAACCCAATTGAGAAATGGGGCTTGGAACTAAATAGAGAATTCTCAATAGAGGAATATTTGGCTGAGAAACACTTAAAGAAATGTTCAACTTCCTTAGTCATCAGGGAAATGCAAATCAAAACAACTCTGAATTTCCATCTTACACCCATCAGAATGGCTAAGATCAAAAATTCAAGTGACACCACATGCTGGCGAAGATGTGGGGAAAGAGGAACACTCCATCATTGCTGGTGGGAATGCAAGCTAGTACAGCCACTTTGGAAATCTATCTGGTGCTATCTCAGAAAACTGGGAATAGGATTTCCTCAAGACCCAGCTATTCCACTCCTTGGAATATATCCAGAAGATACTCCAGCATACAACAAGAAAATTTGCTCAACCATGTTCATAGCAGCCTTATTCATAATAGCCATAATATGGAAACAGCCTAAGTGTCCCTCAGTAGAAGAATGGATAAAGAAACTGTGGTACATTTACACTATGGAATAATACTTACCCATTAAAAACAAGGAATTCCCGAAATTTGTGGACAAATGGATTGAGCTAGAAATGATCATAATGAGTGAGTTAACCCAGAAGCAGAAAGACTCAAATGGTATATACTCACTTACATCTGCATCCTAGCCCAAGGGGCATGTCCCACAAAAGCCTTCACTTACCAGGAAACTGGGACAGAGGGGAGGACATCCTATTGGGACTCTAGATGAAAGAAGCATGGGAGAATAGCAAAGTAGAAGGATCCAGAGGGTCCTAGAAACCTACAAGTAGAACATTATGACAGGCAGATTTGGGCCCAGGGGTTCCGCTCAAACTATGGCACCAGCCAAGGACAATACAGGCGGTAAACTTTAAACCTCTACCCAGATCTAGCCATTGGGCAGAACATTCTCCACAGTTGAGTGGAGAGTGGGGTATGACTTTCACACGAACTCTGGTGCCTCATAATTGACCATGTCCCCTGGAGGGGAAGACCTGGTGGCACTCAGAGGAAGAATAGCAGGTTACCACGAAGAGCCTTGATACCATATGAACGTATACAGGGGGAGGAAATCACCCTCAGAAACAGTCATAGGGGAGGGAATAAGGGGAAAATGGGAGGGAAGAATGAGAGGATACAAGGGATGGGATAACCATTGAGCCATTGAGATGTAACAAGAATAAATTTATATATATATATATAATAGGCATCGAGGAAATATGCCTCCAAGGCCCAGAAAATAAGTTCAACAAATTCCTCAATTTAAAGAAGGAGATGCATATAAACATACAAGAGGCCTATAGAACAACAAATAGAATAGACCAGAAAAGAAAATCTTCCCAACACATAATAATAATAACACAAAATATACAGAAAAAAGAAAAATATTAAAAGCAGCAAGAGAAAAAGGCAAAGTAACATACAAAGGCAAACCTATCAGAATTAAACCCAACTTCTCAACAGAGAGCATAAAAGCCAAAAGGGCCTGAACAGAGGTCCTGTAAACCCTGAGAAACCACAGATGCCATGCCAGACTACTGTACCAAGTGAAACTATCAATGACCGTTGTTGGAGAAAACAAAATATTCCATGACAAAAACAAATTCAAACAGTACCTATGCACAAATCTGGCTTTACAAAAGTTATGAGAAGGAAAACTCCACCCCAAAGGGACAAGCCACAACCAAAAGTACACAGGAAATAGATAACTACACCATCACAAAAACACAACCACAACAACTTTCTACTGTAAATAACATGAAAAATTAAGGGACTTAAAAGTCACTTGGCATTAATATCTCTCAACATCAATGGTCTCAACTTTTCAATAAAAAGATACAGACTAACTGAATGTATGTATAAGCAAGATTCAACATTCTTCTGCATTCAAGAAACATATCTCACCCACAAGGACAGACATCACCTCAAGGTAAAAGGCTGAAAAAAACATTCCAAGCAAATTGTCACAAGACACAAGCTGGTGTATTCATTTTAATATCAAATAAAATAGTCTTTCAACAAAAATTAATCAAAAGAGATGAGGAAGGACACTTCATACTCATCAAAGGTAAAACCAACCAAGATGACATCACAATTCTGAACATCTGTGCTCCCAATACAAGGGCACCCACATTTGTTTATTTTTATTTTATTTTTATTAATTTATTTATATTACATCTCGATTGTTAGCCCTTCCCTTGTTTCCTCCTATTCCTCCCTCCCTCCCCTTCTCCCCTCCCCTATGTCTGTGATTGAGGGAGACTTCCTCCCCCATATATGCTCTTAGAGTATCGAGTCTCTTCTTGGTAACTTGCTATCCTTCCTCTGAGTGCCACCAGGCCTCCCCATCCAGGAGATGTGGTCAGAAAAGGGGCATCAGAGTTTGTGAGAGAGTCAGTTCTCACTCTCCACTCACTGGTGGAGAATATTCTGTTCATCAGCTAGGGGTTCAAAGTTTACTACCTATATTCTCCTTGTCTGGTGCCTTAGTTTGAGGAGGACCCCAGGACCCAAATCCGCCTGTCATAAAGTTCTTCTTGTAGGTTTCCAGGACCCTGTGGATCCTACTATCTCCCCGTTCTTCCATGCTATTCTCACCTAAAGTCTCATTAGGCTGTCCTCTCCTCTGACTCACTTTCCTGGTAAGGAAAGTTTTTCATGGGACGTATCCCTTGGACTAGTGTCTTGATATAAGTGAGTATATACCATTTGTCTCTTTTTGCTTCTGGGTGAACCCACTCATTATGATAATTTCTAGATCAATCCATTTGTCCACAAATTTTGGGACTTCCTTGTTTTTAATAGCTGAGTAGTATTCCATAGTGTAAATGTACCACAGTTTCTTAGTCCTTTCTTCTACAGAGGGACACTTAGGCTGTTTCCATGTTCTGGCTATTATGTATAAAGCAGCTATGAACATGATTGAACATATATCCCTGTTGTGTGGTAGGGAATTTTCTGGTTATATTCCAAAGAGTGGGATAGCTGGGTCTTGAGAAAGCCCTATTCCCATTTTTCTGAGAAGGTGCCAGATAGCTTTCCAAAGTGGTTGTACTAGTTTGCATTCCCACCAGCAATGAAGGAGTGTTCCCCTCTCTCCACATCCTCACCAGCATGTGGTTTCAGTTGAGTTTTTTATCTTAACCATTATGATGGGTGTAAGGTGGAATCTCAGTGTCGTTTTGATTTGCATTTCTCTGACAACTAATGAGCATGAGCATTTCTTTAAGTGTTTCTCAGCCATTTGATATTCCTCTATTGAGAATTCTCTGTTAAGTTCCAAGCCCCATTTTGCAATTGAGTTGTTTGGTTTTGGGGCACCCACATTTGTAAAAGAACTATTTGAAAATCTTAAACAACAAATACATCCCCAGACATTAATAGTGGGAGACTTCAACACCCCCACTCTCACTGAAGGATAGGCTACTAAGACAGAAACTAAGCTGAGAAATAAAATCATTAACCAAGACCATGAATCAAATGGATCTAAAAGATACTTACAGAACTTTTCACTGAAACACACACAAAAAAACCCTTCTTCTCAGCACCCCATGGAATCTTCTTCAAAACTGATCACATAGTAGGTCACAAAGCAAGCCTCAACAGATGCAAGAAGATTGAAATAATACCTTGTATCCTATCAGATCATAATTTTGTAAGGCTAGACTTCAACAACAGAAGTAACGAAAAAGACTACACACACATGGAACATAAACAACTCTACTTAATGATACCTGGGTCAGGGAAGAAATAAAGAAGGAAATTAAGGGCTTTCTGAAATTCAGTGAAAGTGAAGGAGCAACATACTCAAATTTGTAGAACACATTAAAAGCAGTGGTAAGAGTAAAATTCATAGCACTAAGTGTCTTTACAAAGAAAGTGGAAACATCCAACCTAAGCAACTTAACGACACATCTGGAAACCCTAGGAAAAAAAAAGCAGAAACACCCAAGACGAGTGGGTGTCTGGAAATAATAAAACTCAGGGCTGAAATCAATAAATTAGAAAAAAACTGAAGGAATAAAATAAAATCAGGACTTGGTTCTTTGAGAAAATCAACAAGATAGACAAACCATTAGCCCAACTAACTAAAAGGCAGAGGGACATTATCCAGTCAACAAAATCAGAAATGAAAATGGAGAGATAACAACAGACACTGACAAATTACAAAAAAATCATAAGATCCTACTTTAAAGGCATATATGCCACAAAATTTGAAAATTTAAGGGAAATGGATGATTTTCTTGGTCATTTCCACTTAGCAAAATCGAATCAAGATCAGGTAAACATGTTTAATAGTCCTATTTCTCCTATAGAAATAGAAGAAATCATTGATATTCTGCCAACCAAAAAAGCCCATGGTCAGGTGGTTTCAGTGCAGAATTCTACCGGACCTTCAAAGAAGAGCTAATAATAATACTCTTCAAGCCACTCCAAAAGATAGAAACAGATGGAACATTAGAAAATTCATTCTATGAGGCCACAGACATGTTAATACCTCAGTGCCAAAAAGATTCAACAAAAAAAGGAGAATTTCAGACCAATTTCTCTTATGAACATTGACACCAAAATATTCAATAAAATACCCACAAAATGGATACAAGAACATATCAAAGATATCATTCACCATGACCAAATAAGCTTCATTCTAAGCATGGAAGGATAGTTTAATATAGGGAAATCCATCAATTTAATCGACCATATAAACAAACTGAAAGAAAAACCACATGATCATCTCCTTAGATGCAGAAAAAGCATTTGACAAAATCCAACACACATTTATGTTTAAAGTTTTGGAGAGAATGGGAATACAAGGCACATATATAATCACAATAAAGGCTATATGAAGCAAGCCAATAGCCAACATCAAATTACATGGAGAGATACTCAAAGAATTTCCTCTAAAATCAGGGACCAGAGAATGCTGCCCACTTTCTCCATATCTCTACCCTTCATGATAACCACAAGCAATATAAAGTATCTAGGAGGATCTCTAACAAAGCAAGTGAAGGACTTGTTTGAAAAAAACTTTAAGTCTCTAAACAAAGAGATTGAACATGACATCAGAAGATGAAGGAATATCATTTGTTTTTAGATTGAGAGATTTAACATGGTAAAAATGGCCATCTTACCGAAAGCAATTTACAGATTCAATGCAATAACTGCCAAAATACAAAATACCTACAAAATATTTTAAAGACATTGAAAGATCAATTCTCAACTTTATACGGAAAAATCCAGACGAAGAAAATAATCCTTTACAATACAAGATCCTCGGGATTAATTTTCGTACCCAATCTCAAGCTGTATTGTAGAGAAACAGTAATTAAAACAGCATGGTACTGGCACAGCAATATGCTGGTTGATCAATGGAATCAAATCAAAAACCAAGAAATTAATTCTCACACATATGGTTACTTGATTTTTGACAAAGAAGCAAAATCTATTCAATGGAAAAAGGATAACACATTCAAAAAATGATGCTGATAAAACTGGATGTCTACATGTAGAAAATGAAATTGGACTCATAATTGTCACCGTGCATAAAACTCAAGTCCAAGTAGATTAAAGACTTTAACATAAAACCAGAGACACTAAGTCGGTTAGATGAAAAAGTGGGGAAGAACCTGGAATACATTGGCACAGGAGACAACTTCCTGAACAGAACACCAACAGCCCAGACCTTAAGGTCAACAATTAATAAATGGGACCCCATGAGGCTGAGAAGTTTCTGTAAGGCAGGAGACACTGTCAAAAGAACAAAATAACAGCCTACAGACTGGGAAAAGATCTTCACCCACCTTACATCTGACGAAGGTCTAATATCCAAAATATATAAAGAACTCAAGAAATTAAACAGCACCAAACCAAATAACCTAAGTGAGAAATGGGGCTCAGAACTAAACAGAGAATTCTCAACTATAAAATGGCTGAGAAACACTTAAAGAAAGCTCAATGCCTTTAGTCATCAGAGAAATGCAAATCAAAAAGACTCTGAGATTCCATCTTACACCCATCAGAATGGCTAAGATCAAAAATTCAAGCAACACCACATGCTGGCGAGGATGTGGGGAGAGAGGAACACTCCTTCATTGCTAGTGGGAGTGCAAACTTGTAGCAACCACTTTGGCAATGTATCTGGGGTTTTCTCAGAAAATTGGGAATAGGGATTCCTCAAGACCCAGCTGTTCCACTCCTTGAAATATGCCCAGAAGATGCTCCAGTACACAACAAGAAAATTTGCTCAACCATGTTCATAGCAGCCTTATTCATAATAGCCAGATCATGGAAGCAGCCTATGTGTCCCTCAGTTGAAGAATGGATAAATAAGTGGTGGTACATTTACACTATGGAATAATACTCAACTATTAAACACAAGGAAATCCAGAAATTTGTGGACAAAAGAATGGGTCTAGAACTGATCATAATTAGTGAGTAACCCCAGAAGCAGAAAGAATCACATGGTATATACTCATGTATAATTGGGGACTAGCCCAAAAGGCATGTCCTATGAAAGTCGTAACTTACCAGGAGATGTGAGGACATCCTACCAAGACTCTAGGTAAAAGAAATATAGGAGATGGGGAAAGAGAAGGACTCAGAAGGTGCTAGAAACCCACAAGAAGAAGATTGTGATACGTGGATCAGAGCCCAGGGTGCTCATACTATTTCACTAACCAAGGACAATACAAGTCATAAACATAGAACCCCTACTCTGATCTACCCAATAAACAGGACATTCTCCAGTTATAGGGAGAGTGAGGACTGACTCTGACATGAACTCTGGTTCTAAATATATGAACATCTGCCCTTGGTGAGGAGCCCTGGGACACTAGAAGAAAGAATAAAGATCATACCAAGATGAGACTTCACAGCCTATGACCATATAGTAGGGGAGAAGGTCCCACTCAGTCTTTGACCTAGGAGAGCATAATAGGGTGAAAGCATAAGGGAGGCATAAATGAGAGGATACCGGTGATGTGATAACAAGTGAGTTGCAATCTTAATAAATCAACAATTTTTTTAAGAATTTTACTCACTTATATCTGCCCATGCCCACATATTAGCCCAAGGGGCATGTCCCATGAAAGCCTTCACTTACCAGGAAACTGAGACAGAGGGGAGGACATTCTAGTGGGACTCTAGATGAGAGAAGCATGGGAGAATGGCAAAGTAGAAGGATCCAGAGGGTCCTAGAAGCCTACAAGTAGAACATTATGATAGGCAGATTTGGGCTCGGGGGTCCCGCTCAAACTAAGGCACCAGCCAAGGACAATACAGGCGGTAAACCTTAAACCCCTACCCAGATCTAGCCAATGGACAGAACACTCTCCACAGTAGAGTGGAGAGTGGGATATTACTTTCTCACATACTCTGGTGCCTCACCTTTGACCATGTCCCCTGGAGGGGGAGACCTGGTGGCACTCAGAGGAAGGACAGCAGGTTACCAAGAAGAGACTTGATACCCTATAAGCATATACAGGGGGAGGTAATCCCCCTCAACAGTCATAGGGGAGGGGAATAAGGGGAAAATGGGAGGGAGGGAAGAATGGGAGGATACAAGAGGTGGGATAACCATTGAGATGTAACAAGAATAAATTAATAAAGGAGAAAAAAATAAAATAATAAAATAAAAAAAAGAATTTTAAAAAGAGGGCTATTCATTCCTTTGAAGAGAGAAGAAACATGTTTTTGCTATGTACCTATTATTGATATGCTGATATATTTAAAACAAGGAAGTAGATGTCTGAGACATCCACAGAGTATAAGACATAAGGGCATACATACACTTATATAGTTAGGTTTTAGGGAGAATCATGGGCAATTAATTTTGAGTCATTTTACTCGAAATTGTTTCTTAATGAGGTATTCTTCTTTCACATAGTTGTCCTCCTCTGATGTAATCTGTGAGGGTCAAACTAAGTTATTTTCTTCATATTTTTAGTAAGTTCAGCTCAAGAAGGGTTCACCCATGACCTCTGGCTAGCTCTAGTCTTGGAAGAAATTACTGAGCCTTTTCCTAGTAAAGAAAGTCCACAAACATGTTTCCAGCATGTCTTTTACTGGAATAAAGGGCCTCAGATGCAGAGCCCAATGGGATAAATAGCGTCAGAATTCCCAATGGCTGTTTTGGAGGCAAGAGAAAAAAAATGTTGGTGTGATTAGTGGGACAGCCTTACTCATCAACAGTGCTCAAAACACACATGTTCACAAAAACAAGAAGTGAGAACATATATACTAGACACTGTGTGATCACCATCAATGAGATATACGTACTCATAGAATGTTCTGCTGGATTTTTATACCCTTGCTCCTGCAGATTTTCAATGTTGTCTGCAACTTTACTTTCAGTAAATGCTATTTCAAAATCAGTGAACATTTTCACCTTAAAGGTGATGTGGTAATTGGTGCATTTTTCCCTGTTCATACTTACTACACCATCAACAAAATTCCACATTCATATGTACTATATTATTATGAGGACTATTACCTACAGTAAGTACAATTATTCATTTTAGAATTCAGAGCTCTTTTAACTTAGGTGCTGTACCTATGGAATGTTACACATTACTTCTAGTTTTTATTGTAACAATATCTCTTTTACAGGTTCTAAAATATCTTCTTCAGTTTTATTTTCATTCTTGCTTTTTTCAAAGGGAAAATGAAATAATAACTCTTATTTATTCATTTTATTGATAATTGCAACTTCTTAATTGCTATGCTTTTAGTACCATAAGGACTTTAGAGATCTCAGTGTATTATGATTTCAGAAGTAGTATGCTTTAATTTAAGGCTGACTTTGCTTTCAAGGCATTCCAAAACTCACAAATTCCTGAATTTCTGATCTGTTCTGGTGATATTAGATGTGTTCACCAAGCCATAATAACTGTGAGAGAATAAATTTTGGGCAGTTTCCTAGTTTCTGTGAAATATGCAGGATGAATGTATAGTGTCAGCCAAGTCTTACTGAATTAGAGTGAAATATTCAAGTGTCTCTTAATGAATAAAATAATATGTGCCTATGCCAATATGATTTTCCTACCCCATGTAGAACTTATATCTGTGTGGATCCAGGCAGTAAGACCTTTAATTTGCAGCAATAGCATTTGTAAAACCATGTGAACACATGCAGAAATGTGTTGTGAGTCAACAAGTGAAAAATGATCAAAGAAATATGTACGTGAAGGTAAATTATGCTCAGTGTAACAATCCTATGTGTTTGCTAAAAACTTTGTGGACTACTAAGTCATTAAATCAAAGACAGTGGAAGGAAAAAATGTTTAAATTTTAAAGACCAGTGATCATTTTGTTACCTTGACAGATGTTATTTAGTTTTTGAAACATAGCCAAGATGATTATGCAAAATTTATTTAGATAAAATATTTGGTTGTAGATCCAATTATTTAGGGAATGATATTTCTTCTCAAAATCACAAATTTAGCATATTATTCACAAGTGTGGTAATGATGAGTGTTATGTCATGCCTCCTTTACTACCTCAGAATTAACGCTCCTTTTAACTCGTACTTTTTATGTCCTCTACTCTTAGAAATTCAGGCACCAATGTATGTTGGTATTTGCTTCTCTTTATATTTTGCATTCAAGTCCATTCTTACAAATATTGTACTTTCAGTTGCATGAGCATTATTTTGGCTTATCATAAATAAGAGGATTGTTTCCTCTCAAACTTTTTAATATGTTATCAGTGAAAAATCTAAATCACGACAGAAATTCAGCACTTTTATTATAGTCAATTGACAGTACTGTCTTATACAGTGAATTCACTAAATGCATTTTTTTTCATATAGTAGGGACCACAGAAAGACAAATATATCACAAAGCTGAGAATAATTTTTCAGTCCTTCTCACTTAATCCTTTATTTACCTATGTGGAAGTTAGTGTGCATTTCAAAAGGATGATTATTTTTCCTCTCTCCATTCAATTTTTATTTCTTCTGTAATTTGTGTACTTAAATATGTTCTCTGTAATTCTCATGTTTACAAAGAATGAGTTGGCTGTGATTATAATCTTCAACATAAGTTTTTGCGTGGTCACATTTACTAAATGGAACCTCTCTTAGTCAGTCATTATATGAGAGGTGCCAAGTGAGTATTTTTGTATAAATTATTAAGGATATAAATGCTTCCTGATGACTATAAAACAATTTTTAGAGAGAAGTGGCTTGCTCCGTTGTGACATTCATGATAAAATCTTCTCAAATTAGTTATGACATTGATTGTGTGTGTGTGTGTGTGTGTGTGTGTGTGTGTGCATATTTTTGATGCAGCTCACTTTTGCCGATAAATATGAAACTGTGGAAACAAGCTTTCTTGATGCACAATATGTGTGCTGAGATTAAACTCAGGCTCTCAAACTCTTCTACAGTATCCTGCATTGGCTCAGACATTTTATTGACCATTAAGCCAAATCTTTTATTGATGCTAGCTCGTATCTTTCAAAATCTAAAGAAGAATATCTTTGTGGTGAATAATAGAGCAAATTCTTTTTTTTTGCATGAGTTAAAATATGGCTTTGAATTTATGTGCCTAAGTGGAATAAATCAATCAGATATTCATTTCTTCTATTCAGAGATTGATAATGTTTATGTATCACAAGGACATATTTCTTTTCTATTGCATTTTAATGGATTTTCATTTTATTATAGTCATATACCATTATTGGCAACTTTCATGTTAAAAGACAAAGATATTTTTTGACAGGTTTTTCTAAAATATTTTACATTGTGATGCATTTTTAAGCATGTTATATTCATTGTTCAAAGTATATGAAGTGTCACTTTGACCTAAATGTATCAATATTTTGGTTTTTGTTATTATGAAGTTTTAATTTTAATTTTGAGAAGCAGAATTGTTTAAGTGTAAACATATATCTACTAAACCAAATTTGGATTACATTTGTTTTGGGAGTGGAAAAACTATGAAATAGTCTATTGCCAGTTTTTCATAACTTTTCTCATGTAGATAATGCCATTCTAGATTCTTTACAATATATCTTTTTTTTTACAATTATTAGCAGTGAATAGATATCTGTTCTTAACTATATTTTGATTCTGAATTATCACTTTAGTCGATATCAGAATTTCCTTGACTGTCATAAATATAGTTTTCAGTGCCCAGAGATAGCACTGGAACATCAGTGTTCTCTCAAGTTATTTATGGCGTTTATATTTACACTACCTTGAAAAGTCCTTCTTTTTGTCAGTCCACTTAGTGTCACTGGCCTTCGTCCATCTACAATTTGTGCTTTTCATTGGCATGCAGGTCTAGTTTGCTAGCTGTCTGTGTATCAGTGTGTTTTGTGAAAAATATATAATCTGCAGAGGTATATTTCTGCAAAGCCAGAAATACAAACACAAATAGCTCTTTATAAATACATGAAACTTTCTGAAGTAAGGATCTTTGGCAAATATTTATACTGCAGTAAGTATTAATGGCCCTTGCTTGTCATCACTACTTGGGTTTTTTTTAATCACTCATCTCAAACTGTTATTATAGAGATAAATGTTTGCATGCTACTACAGCATTCACATTCAGTAACAATGCAAACCTCTGTGTATTGATTTTCATTGAAGTCAATTCTAAAATCAGAATCCATACAAAATGAAGTCATATACTACTACAACTTTATCTAGTATAAATAAATAAATAAATAAATAAATAAGGACCTTTAATGAGTTTAGTCAAAATTATGTGACAAAAAATGCATACAAGCATGTCTCATTTTTCTGATATTTCCTAGTTATTTTTCTGCATTTTCTGCATTCTTTATAATGCTTTTTACAATGTTATCAATTCTCACTTATTGAAAGTACTTTTTCAGAATCATATTTTAAATTGGAATTAAATTTACCAATTAACATTTTCATGTAGCCAAAAATCTTGATAGTTATACTCATTCAAAAACATGTAGGTACATTATGTATACTAACTAAATGAAACTTGATCCAGTTTTTTGTATGCAATACTAAAAAAAGATGACATGTTCATATATATAGATATAGATATATGTGTGTGTATAGTTTTTATTCAGAAAAATACCATATTTATTCTAATTTGAATAATTCAAAATTCCTTTCATCAATTTTTATCCATTGGACAATATTGTTTTATTTATATTTTATCTGACTGCATTTCCTTAAAAATAATATTTTAAAATTTTGGATAATGTCCTTAGGTGTCAAATTAATTCATTAAACTATCAAATACATAATGAAATTATTTTCAAAACACACATATTAAAATATGGGCTTTCAGGAAAAGCAACACTTTTAATTTCAGAACCAGTTCTCTTACTTCACTTCATATTGCTTTTATGCAAATATTAGTTCTAATAATGTATACTTATAAGCAATTCATTATATTGATTAAATTCTCTGAAGCTGCTATAGTCTCATAGTTGACTAATGTTCTATAGCTAACATCTGTCCTTATCTCTACTTACCAAACTTTAAACTTAATACTTTTCTCCCAAGTGAAGTTCACGTGCAGTTGTCCAAGAATTCTTGAAGGTCAGGCCATCCCAAAATATGATTGGCTAGCAGGAATCAGATTATGGAAGAAAACTGACCCTTCATCTTTCACCAGTTACCAAATTGTTATACTCTGGTGTTTGAGTAGAAGTATCCACGATAGATGATTGAATGCATGGCCCACAGTGAATGACAATAGTATGAGATGGTTTTATTTGTGGTGTGGGTGTGGCCTTGCTGGAGGAAGTATATCATTTTGGTAGTGGGCTTTGATGTATAAGAAGGACAAGTTTGGCCAGGGTGCATCACATTACTTTTGCTGACTAAGGGTCATTATGTAAAACTCTTAATTCCTTCTTAGAGACCATGTAGGACCACATGACGAAAATACTTTCCACCACGATGAGAATACACTAAACCTCTAAAACTACAAGCAAGCCACTATTAAGTGTTTTCTGGTATAAAGGTTGTCCTGGCCATCATGTCTCCTCAGAGATTGAAAATTCAAACTAGGAAGGAGTTTGTACTAAGAACTGGAGTATTGACTCCAATTATGAGGTTATTAGTGTTCACCCTTATGAAGATCTATAATGAAAAAGAAGGTGAGGAAGTAAAAATTCAAAATGTACAGATTGAGAAGAGTATAATGAATGGAGTAGAGCTAAATCCTGTGTTCAAAAGATAAAAGAAAGTCTGATATTTAATGGAATGAAGGGAGTAGAGACCCCAGGACAAGATGGCACCAAGATAAGCTTTCTAGTTGTGAAAATAAATTCTTGGAAAACTCAGAGCCAGGAATGTAGGTGGTACACACTTTTAATTTTAGCTAGTGGATCCCTGAGTTTAAGGCCCATCAAAGTTCAAGACAGCCAAGCTTAGTGAAGGAAACAAAGGAGAAAGGAAAGCTGGTGAAGAGGTAATTGAACAAGCAGGGAAACAGGGAGTGGCCATGTTCAGGCCCCACAGGCAGAAGATCTTGTTAGCTTTAGCAATGTGATTCTGGCTTTTGAGTGAAGGACAGAAGAAATGGCTTATGGAATCTCTTTCTGTGTGACTAAGGAAAGCTGAGGAGACCAGGAGTGCATCAGGGGTTGTCATTGTGTGAAATCCTAAAGGAGAAGCCCAGATTGCCTTGGAGGTCACAAATTTTTGAAGATGCCAGTGTCATGGAATACACGCTGATGATAGCTTTAGCATGAATGGGGTCAGTCCAGGGGAAAAACTCTCTTACAGTCGAGAAAGAGGAAAGGAGTTAGATATCTAAAGAAAGTATTGATAACAGACTGATAACAGCTTCAGAATTGGAGTTTGCCCAGCTGGTTTTTACTCTTATTTGGGTCCAGTATTTCCTCACTGTGCACACTTTCCTCCAATTTGGGACGATAAAGTATATTCTGTGACATTATATGTTGTGTGTCATATACTTTTTATTTTTGTTTTATTGGAGATTTTAGGTAAGGTATTGTATGAATTTCAGAAGGTACTTTGAATTTTGATCTCTTAAATAAGTGTGAGACTGTTGTAGACAATGAAGACATTTGAACATACACTTGAGAGTAAGGAGTGGAATCTTGTAGTTGAAATAAGAATGGTTTCTATAGAGTGATGTGGTAAATCCTTGGCCTAAAATCAGTCCCACTATTAGAAGGCCTTTTTGCAATAGGTGCAGCCTTGTTGAAGGAAGTATATAACTGTGCCTGTGGGCTTTGAGGTCTAAGAAGCTCAAGTCTGGCCTGTATATATAAGACTTCACTTCTGATGACTGTGGATTAGGATATAGATATCTCAGGTCCTTCCTCAAGAACATGCTTGCCTGAATGCTGTCATGCTTCCCACCATGAAGATAATATATGAAGCCTCTGGAACTGTAAACCAGCACCTAGTCAATGTTTTCTCTTATAAGAATTTCTGTGTCCATTGTTTCTATTCAAAACAATAAAGCCCTTACTAATACAAATGCCCTCAGCTATGAAGTTGATCTTTTCCTACTTCCATTCTCTATGCTGGAATTTTGTTTTACTTGTGGATACATAGATCTTGGTATGTTGTTACATTTATTGTAATATCACAAGTATAATGTTCCTGATGTCTCTAGAAATGATTGCTTCTTTGGGTTTGTTCATAGCCTCTGGTTATTTAATTTTTCAGCTATGTTCTTTACGCCATTTGAGGAAATAAAAATTCACACAATGGAATCCTAATAAATCCTTATCTGTAGACAGCACACATTGACACTGAAATAAAACGATACTCTTCAATGAGTGAGGATATAAGGGGTCTTTAAGAGAAAAAGGTGTTTTATTTATATGTTTTTCATATATACATATGAAATGCCTCAGAGAATAGAACACTCAAATTGCAAGTGTGAGGATCATTAATCATATCTCACAAAAAGTTAATGATTGCATTTTCATAATCCAATGATCATATGGAGGGTAGCAGATAGAAACAGGAGAATCTCTATAAGTTTGCTATGTTAGAATATTGAGCTTATGTGGTATAAAATTAAGGAAATCTACCAACAAGATGTAGTTATAAAAGCTGTTATAACCAGTACTCATGAGAGAAAGGCAGGTGGGTATGTATGAGTTAAAGACTAGTCAAGATATACAGAAAATTCCAGTCAAGCCATAGCTAAATATTCAGATGAACTCTTATTCAATCAACCAAACAAATGATAAAAAACTAAACCAATTAAATATATAGTAAATAAAGAAAATAGAGCCTATGTTTAAAGAAGGTGGATATCCAAGGTTATTCCTGAAGCTTTTCCTGACTTGCAGTCATACTTATTGACTTTCATATACCTATACACAGTGGCACATATATGCATGCAAGTTAAACACACAAACATCACAAATGCATATAAAGTAAAAATATAGCAGGCACAGAGCGGCAATCTCTTTAATCACATCACTTTAGCAACAGACACAGGCTTTTCTCTAGATCTCAGTATCAGTGTGTGATATATTGGCAATTCAAGACTGCTGTATATAAAAATAATGTCAAAATTGGCAACAGTGGCCACATTTGTAATGAACAAACCTTAGAGTTACATCTAATTAACATTTTGTTTCTACAGATGGCAGATACACACAGCCTAACATTAGAAAGATTTTGAAAAATCCAGAAAAATAGCAAGAAGGCATGCAGTAGTGAGAAGGGCCAAAGATACCATGAGAAAATTTTAAAAACCAAATAATCTAGTCCTACAGGGAACCACAGAGACAAAATTGACAACTATGAAGCATGTATGTAGCTTTATCTTTATGTAGGCCTCCTAACATCTGAAGCAGGTTCTGCCTTTGATTCAGTTGCCTGCCTTTAGAACACTTTCCTCCTTATTGTGCTGCCTTTTAGAGCCTCAGATGGAGAAGATGCCCCTAGACTTAATGTATGTGGTATGCTAAGAGTGATTGATATCTATGGGAAACATCTACTTTTCTCAGGAGAAAAGACAGTGACATGGATGGAAGAGATGGGAGAAGTCCTGGGAGGAGATGACAGAGGAAAAACTGTGGTGTGGATGTAAAATACATGAATAAATTACATAATTTTAAAAAAGAGAGTGTTTATGAAAACTAATTAGTTTAATAAAGAAAGAATGGCCTTTAACACCTGAATAGACTAAAAGGCCGGATTCCAGATAACAACAGATGTACTGTTTTAGGAAAATTATTTTCAGTTTTAAGACAGAATTTTTGGATTCCAAGATGGCGCCGACCAGTAGGCACCATAGCTGATCTTCTCTGAGGAGACCAGGGACTTGAATGGAACCACAGACTGCTGGATTTTGAGAACTGTAGGTGAGTGGGACCCCAAACTCCGCAGACCACCAGGGGGTCCAACCCCGGGACAAGCGACAGCCCCGAGGGCTAAACGCACTCCCCAAACTCTGAAAAGGAATCCACAATCAAGCTGTAGCCAGCACAAAAAACCCAAATTCGCCATTTGGGGAGGAGAATTTCCGGAGCCCCAAGCCTGAGGAGTCTCAGCGAATAGGGTGAAACTACCATTGATCCTGTACATCCACACCGCGCCGAACTGCGGACGGCACCTGCCTAACCCGGGTGGAAACACAGGTGGCGAGTCTCACCAAAACCAACTAGATCTGGGGACCGCGTCCGCGTCCTGCGCTCAAGCTGAAGCCAGACACAAAGGTTTGACCCTG
The DNA here is from genome assembly GCF_964271855.1 of Acomys minous. Taxonomy (NCBI): domain Eukaryota; kingdom Metazoa; phylum Chordata; class Mammalia; order Rodentia; family Muridae; genus Acomys; species Acomys minous. The sequence goes on from NC_140484.1 coordinate 82,948,677, forward strand.
CAAACTGGGGCAGTTAGCAACCGGCGTGGTCTGCTCCCACAGCCCAGTGGGTCCGCCCACGTTATAGGGAGCCGAGGGTCACGCTTGCAGGGACTAACTACTGCCCTAAAGGGAACTGGCAGTACTCCGGCAGGAGATTCACGCCAGCGGTCTGAACTGCCTTTGGCGCCAGCTGCGTGGCCCGACTGCCGGCAATCCCCAAACAACTGAACTAACTGGGCCCATCTTTGTGGGCCCGCGACAGATCCACCCAGGTTATCGGGAGCTGTGGGTCTTACTGGCAGGGAATAACTGCTGCCCTAAGGCGACGCACGCTGCCTTTCTCTAGCAGAAAGGGAAAATACAGGAGATTTGTCGCCAGCCGAGGGGAGGAGCTGCTGGCTCTGACTGGGCTCTACCTGATCAATAGACCTAGCAGGGGTCATTCTTGCGCACCCTCGTTAGGACCGCCCACTTTATCCGGAGCTGTGGGCCTTGCTGGCAGGGAATAACTGCTGCCTTAAAGCGTCTGGGAGCGGTCTAACCTGCTTTTGTCCCCAGCCACGGGGACGAGCTGCTGGCTCTGACTGGGCTCTACCTGATCAATAGACCTAGCAGGGGTCATTCTTGCGCGCCCTCGTTAGGACCGCCCACTTTATCCGGAGCTGTGGGCCTTGCTGGCAGGGAATAACTGCTGCCTTAAAGCGTCTGGGAGCGGTCTAACCTGCTTTTGTCCCCAGCCACGGGGACGAGCTGCTGGCTCTGACTGGGCTCTACCTGATCAATAGACCTAGCAGGGGTCATTCTTGCGCGCCCTCGTTAGGACCGCCCACTTTATCCGGAGCTGTGGGCCTTGCTGGCAGGGAATAACTGCTGCCTTAAAGCGTCTGGGAGCGGTCTAACCTGCTTTTGTCCCCAGCCACGGGGACGAGCTGCTGGCTCTGACTGGGCTCTACCTGATCAATAGACCTAGCAGGGGTCATTCTTGCGCGCCCTCGTTAGGACCGCCCACTTTATCCGGAGCTGTGGGCCTTGCTGGCAGGGAATAACTGCTGCCTTAAAGCGTCTGGGAGCGGTCTAACCTGCTTTTGTCCCCAGCCACGGGGACGAGCTGCTGGCTCTGACTGGGCTCTACCTGATCAATAGACCTAGCAGGGGTCATTCTTGCGCGCCCTCGTTAGGACCGCCCACTTTATCCGGAGCTGTGGGCCTTGCTGGCAGGGAATAACTGCTGCCTTAAAGCGTCTGGGAGCGGTCTAACCTGCTTTTGTCCCCAGCCACGGGGACGAGCTGCTGGCTCTGACTGGGCTCTACCTGATCAATAGACCTAGCAGGGGTCATTCTTGCGCGCCCTCGTTAGGACCGCCCACTTTATCCGGAGCTGTGGGCCTTGCTGGCAGGGAATAACTGCTGCCTTAAAGCGTCTGGGAGCGGTCTAACCTGCTTTTGTCCCCAGCCACGGGGACGAGCTGCTGGCTCTGACTGGGCTCTACCTGATCAATAGACCTAGCAGGGGTCATTCTTGCGCGCCCTCGTTAGGACCGCCCACTTTATCCGGAGCTGTGGGCCTTGCTGGCAGGGAATAACTGCTGCCTTAAAGCGTCTGGGAGCGGTCTAACCTGCTTTTGTCCCCAGCCACGGGGACGAGCTGCTGGCTCTGACTGGGCTCTACCTGATCAATAGACCTAGCAGGGGTCATTCTTGCGCGCCCTCGTTAGGACCGCCCACTTTATCCGGAGCTGTGGGCCTTGCTGGCAGGGAATAACTGCTGCCTTAAAGCGTCTGGGAGCGGTCTAACCTGCTTTTGTCCCCAGCCACGGGGACGAGCTGCTGGCTCTGACTGGGCTCTACCTGATCAATAGACCTAGCAGGGGTCATTCTTGCGCGCCCTCGTTAGGACCGCCCACTTTATCCGGAGCTGTGGGCCTTGCTGGCAGGGAATAACTGCTGCCTTAAAGCGTCTGGGAGCGGTCTAACCTGCTTTTGTCCCCAGCCACGGGGACGAACTGCTGGCTCTGACTGGGCTCTCCCTAGCTGTATCCCACAATATAGGGAGCTGAGGCTCATATGTGCAGGGTATAACCGCTAATTTATAGCAAGCTGGGAGTGGCCTGGCATACAGGGGCGTGGAAACTGCTACCTCCTCAGATACTGCCAGTGGCCTGAAACCGTATGGTTACAGGCACAGATCCTGTAATCTCCAACAGGCAGATCCTAGCTGTGTCAGCTCCTGCAGACCCAGCAAGAACTCCCAAATTCATGGGAAAGGCTGAACGCTCCTAAGACAGCTACAACCCAGAAGATCTGATCCACCTGGGGTCTTGGCTACAAAGCAACAGGAAAGACAGACAGCTGGGATCAACCTACACAACCAGAGAGCTTGTGTGCTGACCTTACTCTAGATCCCAATACTGCTGACTTGAGATACAGCAGTAAGGGGAAAAGGCCCAAACAGAAACCTACTTCGCGGGACTCAGCCTCGAGCCTAAGGTGTTGAGAAAAATCTACAGGAGTAGAATCTGAATCACCAGCCTGGTCCAGGGAAGTACTCCCTGTTCCCCACAGATAAGGGCACCCTACCTATAAGCAGACATCAACTATCCACTCCCAAACAGGGAAGGTCACTACAAACCACCTCCCAACATTAGATTCACCAAAATGACAAGGGGACAACGAAAGAATGCTAACAAAAACCAAAACAGGATGGCATCTCCAGATCCCAGCAATCCTAATGAAAACAACCTGGAGAACCCAACAACAATGGATATAAATGAAAACCACCTCAAATCCTTAGTAAGTAAGATGATACTGGAAGAATCAAATAAATTTTGTAAACAAATGCAGGAGGAAGCAAACAAGAGGGCTGATGACTTAAAAGAGTCATATAAAGAGGCATTTGAAGAATTTCAGAAAAACACAAATAACCAGATGAAGGAAATTATTAAAACAGTTCAAGACCTGAAGATAAAAATGGAAGAAATCATAAAAGAACGCACGGAAGAAAAACGCGATCGAGAAGCATCAGAAAAGAAAGCAAACATCTCAGAGGTGGCCTTATCTAACAGATTGCAAGAAATGGAAGAACGAATATCAGGACTTGAAGATACAATCGCACAATTGGAAACAATCATCCAGGATAATGCTAAATCTGAAAAGTTCCTGACACAAAGCGTTCATGAAATAAAAGACAACATGAAAAGACGAAACTTGAGAATAATAGGGATAGAGGAAAGAGAAGGTAACCGACTCCACAGCCCAGAAAATATCTTTAACCGAATAATAGAAGAAAATTTCCCCAATTTGAAGAAGGAGATGCATACGAACATACAAGAGGCCTACAGAACACCAAATAGAATAGACCCAAAAAGAAAATCTTCCCGCCACATAATAATAACAACACAAAATATACAGAACAAGGAAAAAATATTAAAAGCGGCAAGAGAAAAAGGACGAGTAACATATGAAGGCAAACCTATCAGAATCACTCCTGACTTCTCAGCAGAGACCATGAAAGCCAGAAGGGCCTGGACAGAGGTTCTGCAAACGCTAAGAGAACACAGATACCAGGCAAGACTACTATATCCAGCAAAATTATCAATAACCATTGGAGGTGAAGACAAGATATTCCATGACAAAAACAAATTCACACAATACCTAGCAACAAATCCGGCTTTACAGAAGTTACTAGAAGGAAAACTCCACCCCAACCGGTCAAACTACAACCAAAAATACATAAGAAATAAATAACTACACCATTGCAAAATCACAACTTCACAAAAACTCGATTGTTATAAATACCAAAAATGAAGGGACTTACCAATCACTGGTCATTAATATCTCTCAACATTAATGGTCTCAACTCTCCAATAAAAAGACACAGACTAACAGAGTGGATGCATAAACACGACCCAACATTCTTCTGCATTCAAGAAACACATCTCAACCACAAGGACAGACATTGCCTCAGAGTGAAAGGTTGGGGAAAAATATTCCAAGCAAATGGTCACAAGAAACAAGCTGGGGTAGCTATTCTAATATCTAATAAAATAGACTTTCAACCAAAATTAGTCAAAAGGGACAAGGATGGTCACTTCATACTTGTCAAAGGTAAAGTCAACCAGGAAAACATCACGATTTTGAACATCTATGCTCCGAATACAAGGGCTCCGACATTTGTAAAAGAGTTATTAACAAAGCTTGCCCCATTCATCGATACCCACACATTAATAGTGGGAGACTTCAACACCCCACTTTCACTCAAGGATAGGACTTTGATTTCAAAACTAAGCCGGGAAATAACTTCATTAACCAATGTCATGAATCAAATGGATCTAACAGATATCTACAGAACTTTCCACCCAAACGCAAAGGAGTATACCTTTTTCTCAGCACCCCATGGAACGTTCTCTAAAATTGATCACATAATTGGTCACGAAGCAAACCTCAACAGATACAAGAAGATTGAAATAATACCTTGTATCTTATCAGATCACCATGGTCTAAGGCTGGACTTCAACAACAATAGAAATAACAAAAAGCATACCAACACGTGGAAACTAAACAACTTTCTACTTAATGACACATGGGTCACGGAAGAAATAAGGGAAGAAATAAAAGACTTCCTGAAATTCAATGAAAATGATGGAACAACATACCCAAATTTGTGGGACACATTGAAAGCAGTGCTAAGAGGAAAATTCATAGCACTAAGTGCCTTTAAAAAGAAAATGGAGTCATCCCACATAAACAACCTAACAACACATCTGGAAGCCCTAGAAAAAAAAGAAGCAGAAACACCCAAGAGGAGTAGACGCCTGGAAATAATCAAACTCAGAGCTGAAATCAATAAATTAGAAACAAAGACAACAATCCAAAGAATCAACAAAACCAAGAGCTGGTTCTTTGAGAAAATTAACAAGATAGACAAACCGTTAGCCAATCTAACTAAAAGACAAAGAAAAGCTATCCAAATTAACAAAATCAGAAATGAAAAGGGAGACATAACAACAGACACCGAAGAAATACAAAGAATCGTAAGGACCTACTTCAAAGACATTTATGCCACAAAATTTGAAAATTTAAGGGAAATGGACAAATTTCTCGACCGATTCCATTTACCAAAATTGAACCAAGACCAGATAAACAAATTAAATAGCCCTATTTCGCCTATAGAAATAGAAGCAACCATTGATAGTCTTCCAACCAAAAAAAGCCCAGGGCCAGATGGTTTCAGCGCAGAATTCTACCAGTCCTTCAAAGAGGAGCTAATACCGATACTATTCAAGCTATTCCGAAAGATAGAAATGGATGGAATATTACCAAACTCCTTTTATGAGGCCACAGTCACATTGATACCTAAACCCCACAAAGACCCAACAAAAAAAGAGAATTTCAGACCAATTTCTCTTATGAACATTGATGCAAAAATACTCAACAAAATACTCGCAAAGCGAATACAACAGCATATCAAAGACATCATTCACCATGACCAGGTAGGCTTCATTCCAGGAATGCAGGGATGGTTTAACATACGGAAATCCATCAATGTAATCCACCATATAAACAAACTGAAAGAGAAAAACCATATGATCATCTCTTTAGATGCAGAAAAAGCATTTGACAAAATCCAACACCCATTTATGTTTAAAGTTCTGGAGAGATCGGGAATACAAGGCACTTTTCTAAACACAATAAAGGCTATATATAGCAAACCAATAGCCAACATTAAATTAAATGGAGAGATACTCAAGGAAATCCCTCTAAAATCAGGGACCAGACAAGGCTGCCCACTTTCCCCATACCTCTTTAATATAGTTCTTGAAGTTCTAGCCAGAGCAATAAGACATCAAAAGGAGATCAAGGGGATCCAAATGGGAAAGGAAGAAGTAAAATTATCCCTATTTGCAGATGATATGATAGTGTATATAAGTGACCCCCAAAATTCCACCAGAGAACTCCTACAGCTGATAAACACCTTCAGCAAATTGGCAGGATACAAAATAAACTCAAAAAAGTCAGTAGCTTTCCTATATACAAATGACAAACAGGCAGAGGAAGAAATTAGAAAAATTACTCCCTTCACGATAGCCACAAGCAATATAAAATATCTAGGAATAACCCTAACCAAGCAAGTGAAGGATTTATTTGAAAAAAACTTTAAACCTCTGAAGAAAGAGATTGAAAATGACATCAGAAGATGGCGGGATCTACCATGTTCGTGGATTGGAAGAATCAACATAGTAAAAATGGCCATCTTACCAAAAGCAATTTACAGATTCAATGCAATCCCTATCAGAATACCTACTAAATATTTTGTAGATATTGAAAGAACAATTCTCAACTTCATATGGAGAAACAAAAAGCCCAGAATAGCAAAAACAATCCTTTACAATAAAAGATCCGCTGGAGGAATCTCCATACCTGATCTCAAGCTGTACTATAGAGCAACAGTAATTAAAACAGCATGGTACTGGCACAGCAATAGGCTAGTGGATCAATGGAATCGAACTGAAGACCCAGAGATGAATCCACACACATTTGCTCACCTGATTTTCGACAAAGAAGCCAAATCCATTCAATGGAAAAACGACAGCATCTTCAACAAATGGTGCTGGTCTAACTGGATGTCTACATGTAGAAAAATGCAATTAGACCCCTATTTGTCACCATGCACAAAACTCAAGTCCAAGTGGATTAAAGACCTCAACTTAAAACCACAGACATTAACCCAGTTAGAGGAAAAAGTGGGGAAGAGTCTGGAACTCATAGGCACAGGAGACAACTTCCTGAACAGAACACCAACAGCCCAGGCCTTAACATCAACAATTAATAAATGGGACCTCATGAGGCTGAGAAGCTTCTGTAAGGCTGGTGACACTGTCAAGAGAACAAAGCGACAGCCTACAGACTGGGAAAAGATCATCACCGACTCTTCATCTGACAAAGGTCTAATATCCAAAATATATAAAGAACTTAAGAAATTAAACACCACCAAACCAAATAACCCAATAGAGAAATGGGGCGCAGAGCTAAACAGAGAATTCTCAACAGAGGAATATCAAATGGCTGAGAAACACTTAAAGAAATGCTCGACCTCCTTAGTCATCAGAGAAATGCAAATCAAAACGACACTGAGATTCCATCTTACACCCATCAGAATGGCTAAGATCAATAACTCAACTGACACCTCATGCTGGCGAGGGTGTGGAGAAAGAGGAACACTCCTGCATTGCTGGTGGGAATGCAAACTAGTACAACCACTTTGGAAAGCTATCTGGTGCTTTCTCAGAAAAATGGGAATAGGGCTTCCTCAAGACCCAGCTATTCCACTCCTTGGAATATACCCAGAGGATGTACTACCACACAACAGGGACATATGCTCAACCATGTTCATAGCTGCCTTATTCATAATAGCCAGAACTTGGAAACAACCTACGTGTCCCTCAACAGAAGAATGGATAAAGAAACTGTGGTACATTTACACTATGGAATACTACTCAGCTATTAAAAACAAGGAATTTCCAAAATTTGTGGACAAATGGATTGAACTAGAAATTGTCATAATGAGTGAGTTCACACAGAAGCAAAAAGAGCTAAATGGTATATACTCACTTATATCGAGACACTAGCCCAAGGTGTACGTCCCCATGAAAAACTGTACCTACCAGAATAATGGGTAAGAGGGGAGGACATCCTATTGAGACTTTAGGTGTGAGAAGCCTGGGAGAAAGAGGAAATGGAAGGATCCAGTGGGTCCTGGAAAACTACAGGTGAGTCTGGGCCCTGGGGTCCTCCGCAAACTGTGGCAACAGCCAAGGAAAAAATAGGCAGTAAAAACCTTGAACCCCTACCCGGACTAGCCGATGGACATTCTCCACTGTTGAGTGGAGAAGAAGATCTAACTCTCACACAAACTCTGGTGCCCCATATTTGATCATGTCCCTTGGATGGAGATGCCTGGTGGCACTCAGAGGAAAGATAATAGGTCACCAAGGAGAGACTTGATACCGTATGAGCATATTCAGGGGGAGGAGATCCCCCTCAGACACAGACATAGGGGAGGGGAGTAGGGGGGGGAAGTGGGAGGAAGGGAGGGATGGGAGGATACATGGGATGGGCTAACAACTGAGATGTAATATGTATAAATTAATAAAAATGTATTAAAAAAAAAAAAAAAAAAAAAAAGACAGAATTTTTGTTTTATCTGTCTATAAAAGAAAAATAAAGCATGCTCTGAGCAAGTATAATTATTGAGTGGTAATGGTAAAAGATTTTGCTTAGTCCTAACAATTTGCATAATCTAGTTTCAGGAATTCATGGTGATTAGTTAAATACATTTTCTATATAAAAATATGATATAAAAATAATACAAGTTATTGCACTAAATATGCAGGCATATGTAGTCTTCCTTTTCTGTGTTTTTATGCCATTTATACAGATATAATTTTAAGAACTACCAGTTTCTTCTGGCTCTGGCATTTGCCATTGAAGAGATAAATGGGAACCCAAATCTTTTACCAAACATATCTCTTGGATTTGATTTCAACAACGTCCGATTCACTGAAAAGGACATTCTTATGATTACCTGTGCTTGGCTCACAGCTCACAGGAAAGGCAAGGTTTTCCCTAACTACAACTGTAAAAAGAAAAATTTTACTGCTGTACTCACAGGAACATCATGGACAACATCTGCCTACATTGGAACACTGCTGCAACTATTCAAATTTCCACAGGTGAGAAAATGGGGAATGTAAGAACTTGGAATCAGGTCCCTTTTGTTCATATTATAGGTGTCTAAAAAAACTAAAAAAGGGATACTTGAATTATGCACTCATAAAAGCTAGTTCACAGACATGTGGAGATTAATCCATATTGCCCCTGCTTGCAGGAGCAGTGAAGAGGAACTGAATGGAATGAGATCATTCCCTAAAATTAACAGGTTTGATAGGATTTTTTATAAAATCTTGTAGGTAGAATTCACCTCTAAAATATGAATGAACCTGTCTTTCTTTCCTACTGTCATATTTTGCTCAGGAGAGCAGGATGTTAATATTCTTCTTCTTCTTTCCAATTTGCTTCAGCTTTCTTTTGGACCTTATGATCCTATCTTGAGTGACCGAAGCCAGTATTCTTCTCTCTACCAGATGGCTCCCAAGGACACATCTCTTTCACTTGGCATTGTCTCTTTGCTGATTCATTTTAGGTGGTCCTGGGTTGGTCTCATCCTCCCAGATGACCACATAGGGAATAAAATTCTATCAGATTTCAGAGATGAGATGGAAAGAAAAAGAGTCTGCATAGCTTTTGTGAAAATGATCCCTGCCTCCTGGACTTTATTTTATAACAAAGACTGGAAAAATATGGATGAAATCCAGCAGTCATCAACAAATGTGATAATCATTTATGGTAACATTGATTCACTACAAGGTCTAATGAGAAATATAGGGCAAAAGTTATTGACCTGGAAAGTCTGGATCATGAACTTTGAACAGGATGTTACTGACCATGCTGACTATTTCCTGTTAGACTCATTCCACGGGAGCCTCATTTTTACCCATCATTATAGGGAGAGTGTTGAATTTACCAATTTTATTCGAACAGTGAATCCTTACAAATACCCTGAAGACATTTATCTTCCTAAATTGTGGCATTTGTTCTTCAAGTGCTCATTTTCTGACACTGATTGTAAACTTTTGGACAACTGTCAAGCCAATGCTTCTTTGGAAGAATTACCTAGACATGTATTTGACATAAACATGAGTGAAGAAAGCTACAATATATACAAAGCTGTGTATACTGTGGCTCACAGTCTCCACGAGATGAGTCTTGAGCAAGTAGAGATGCAAGCATATGAAAATGGGGAAGGGATGCTGTTCTTCCCTTGGCAGGTAATATCCTTTTCATTGTATTGTGATATCAGTACCATGACATAAGAGAATTTGCAAAGGTCCTATATTAGATACTGTAAAATTCAGTAAACATTATACAAAATCAGAGGACTGCTTGTGCTATTAATCTTAACTGGAGGTCAAGGCAGTTTCGTGTGTGTGTGTGTGTGTGTGTGTGTGTGTGTGTGTGTGTGTGTGTGTGTGCTGAGAAATGACATGTGTGCTAACAGGAGAAGATGGATTTAGTTAACATCAATTTTATGGAATCAATACTTAACTATAAATTCATCTCCTAAAAATAGTGTCAATAAAGAAAATCAGTATTTTCCCTATGCATTTCTTACAGCAGAAATTTAAAATTTGAAATTTAAGTGAAATAAGCAGTGGTTTTATACATAAGTGACCCATTTTAACGACCCTGTAGACATAAATATACTCATTTTAGACACTGGACTTCTGAAGATATTTTGAAAGCAATTAGGTGTGCCTAGCTTTCAAAATTTGAGATTTGCAAACATTATCAGTCATTGACTCATTACACTAGCTTCATTCAAAGGTTTATGTTAAAGGTGAAAGATATAAGCAGAATAGTATCCCACTCACAGAGGCTTTTGTTCCCTCAGCATCACTGGAAACTTTATTAGTGTTGACTTTTTAATCAGAAATTAAAACCAATGAACTATAGCACAAGTTCTGTTCTGCCTCTGGAACATTCTGTAATAAGAATTAATTGATCTCTTTCAGCTTAACTCTTTCCTGAAGGACATTCACGTGAGAGACAACATGGGTGTAGATTGGAGACAGAAATTAGAGGCAAAATATGATATTCTTAACTATTGGGATTTCCCAAAGGGTCTTGGACTAAAGATGAAAATTGGAACATTTTCTCCAAATGCTCCACATGGTCAACAGTTGTTGTTATCTGAGCAGATGATACAGTGGCCAGAAAGATTTTCAGAGGTGGGTTATGTTTTGTTTGCTGATATAATGATGCTTGTTGTCTGCCTCAAGGCCAAGCACTCTCCTATAACCAGCATAAAATACTACCAAATTATTAGTATAAGGGATTTTTCTCCTTCATTGATTCAGATCAATGGAAATATTTATTGTTAAATCTGTCTCCCACTTTTCATTTGAAAGAGGGATAATTTTGTCAAGTTGTCACAAATTTTGGACACTTGGAAAAAAAGAATTTCTATCTCCAAAATGATTCATGGATCAAATCTTTGAAGAAAACCTCTCATTTGTGATTATGATAAGGAAGCAGTGTAAAATTACATTTTGCCTATGATCAAATGTCATGACAAAACGTGATTTTAAAAGAAAATGTATATTTTGGCTTGTGATTACAAAGTTATGAATCTACCATGCATGATTATAACAACAATTAGTGATCTTGGAGACAGTCATTGGGACCAGAGTGATAATGTTTCTATCTACACACAATTAAAGTAAGTAAAATGAGAAAATTGGACCTGAGACAAGGACTATATTGTTTCAATTACTAAAGCCAATATCATAATTCCCTCAGTAAGTACTGGTCTACAAATGTTTCAATTACCCACAAAATAGTGTGATCCATGGGTACCAAGTCCTCAATACTTGAGCTTATGTGAGATATTTTCATTCAAAATACTGTATATTTACGTATTAGTATCCTCGAACTTGCTGTATATACTCAATGAATAAATTGCTGTACTATGCTTAGGAATTTCTTTGGTTTATCAGTTATCCTTTGCTTTTTAGGCCTCTAGAAAAAGAGAACTGTGTGGTATGCCCATGAGTAAACAACTGACTTGCCTAGCTTCTACAAATAAATACATCACTGAAGTATCTTAAGAAATATTTTGAGGGTGCAATGTCTTATCCTTGGAAACACATCATTTCCAAATTATAAGTCTGCTGATTATATCATTTTGAAAGAAAGCAATGAATACAGCACCTCATCTGTGACTTTTATATTTGGTATGAGACAGCAGCCATTAAATAGTGACCCTCAGAGTTCTCCTTAGCTGGATTTAGCGATAAATCATTCAGACAAACAGACACATATTTGTTTCCATAATCATGCTAAATCTTGTTGACAGTCAAGATTCACAACCATGGTTGAAATAAAATTGCTCAAGCTAGTAGTCAGTAAATATAGAGACATAACCAGTCTAGAGAGAGTCCATGCCCTTCTAGATCATGTCCCAAATAACCTGCATCTCTTACACTTGTCATACCTCATAAAGTTATTATAATCACCTGACAAACATCTAAACATACTTGTTTTCAGAAGAGCATAGTGTTTCCAAGTATCTTCTTGTATTTATAATAATGTTCACAAATTCAATGCATACTATTCAAAATCTCCATTTTGTGATTTTTCAAAAAACATAAGCATGACATGACATTCTTTTAATTTTTCTCAGACACCTCGATCTGCGTGCAGTGAGAGTTGTGGACCTGGGTTCAGGAAAGTCTCTCTGGAGGGCCAGGCTGTCTGCTGCTACAATTGTACTCCTTGTGCAGACAATGAGATTTCCAACGAGACAGGTAAATTCAGCTATATCAGAAAATATTTCCATTTCTCTGAAATACTACAAAATATCCTGCCAAATAAGAATGATCTAAACAGAAGTCAGAAATAAATTTTTCTTATTTTGTTTAGGAACTTAAGGTCATAATTCATCAACATTCCCTTGATATAGATTGAAAATCATACTTGATTTATATATTTGATTCACTGGCAATATTGATTCCTTCAGAAAAAAATATTCTTTTGCACCTAACAGTGTTTTATTTCACTGTGCTGTTTAAAACACATTACTGAAGTATCAAATATTAATGGTTTTCAAACTGCATTTAACTAACTTTCAAGGCTTAAAGAGTACTCACATCTGTTGCATCTTCTTTGGATTATTCATAGCTCAATTCAAAAATATTTTCACATTTTTAGTAGTTTTTTAAATACATTCTTACAATGTGTGTGATCATATTCAAATTCCCACTCCACACATGTCCATCCACCTCTTCCCTATCTACCCAAATTTGCCTAATTACATTACATAACCTGTGATTCTCACCTATCCTTGGGTGAATGGATATTACTTGAGGGTTATAACCCAACCATGGGTTGAACCCTTAAAAATGAAAAGACTCTCCTCCCAATAGATACAAATTGACAATAGATCTTTTGCTGGGTGCATATCTTCATGCCAAACTTCTCCACATTCTATGCTGAACTTGGCCTGTCATAAGCTTGCAAACATCTACTGCATTGTCTCATGTGAGGCGAATTTATATTTGAAACTGACCTATGTCCAGAAAAAATGTTTTCACGTAGCGATTTGAAAGCTGCAGGTTTTACTAACTTGCTGCACTCTCTTAGACAAGAAATTTTACAGAACTTTTTATTTTCTTAACGGAATCTTTAGAAAGGATTATGGTATGTGTGCTTTTGAGGAGAAGTATATCACTTGGGTTTGATAAGTCCAAATCACATTCAGTCTCTGTCTTTTCTTTGCTTCCTGCATTTATTTAGTCAGGGTGTAGGTAATTATATATTGTTCCAGTGACATGCATCCTGGCTGCTTCCGAGCTTTCTGTTATAAAGTAAATATATTAACCCCATTATAATATAATGAAATACCCTTTTGATATTTTTTAATTTTTATTTTTTTAAATTAATTTATTCATATTACATCTCAGTTGTTAGCCCATCCCTTGTATCCTCCCATTCCTCCCTTCTTCCCACTTCTCCCCTACACCCTTCCCCTCCCCTATGTCTGTGACTGAGGGGGACCTCCTCCCCCTGTATATGCTCATAGGGTATCAAGTCTCTCTTTGGTGACCTATTATCCTTCCTCTGAGTGCCACCAGGCATCTCCATCCAAGGGACATGTTCAAATATGGGGCACCAGAGTTTGTGTGAAAGTTAGATCTCCTTCTCCACTCAACAGTGGAGAAGGTCCTGTCCATCGGCTAGTCTGGGTAGGGGTTCAAGGTTTACTGCCTATTTTTTCCTTGGCTGTTGCCATAGTTTGTGGAGGACCTCAGGGCCCAGACATGCCTTTAGTTTTCCAGGACCCGCTGGATCCTTCTATTTCCTCTTTCTCCCAGACTTCTCACACCTAAAGTCTCAATAGGATGTCCTCCCCTCTTACCCACTATCCTGGTAGGTACAGTTTTTCATGGGGACGTACCCCTTGGACTAGTGTCTCGATATAAGTGAGTATATACCATTTAGCTCTTTTTGCTTCTGTGTGAAATAACTCATTATGACAATTTTTGTTCAATCCATTTGTCCACAAATTTTGGAAATTCCTTGTTTTTAATAGCTGAGTAGTATTCCATAGTGTAAATGTACCACAGTTTCTTTATCCATTCTTCTATTGAGGGACACGTAGGTTGTTTCCAAGTTCTGGCTATTATGAATAAGGCAGCTATGAATAAGGCAGCTATGAACATGGTTGAGCATATATCCCTGTTGTGTGGTAGTGCATCCTCTGGGTATATTCCAAGGAGTGGAGTATCTGGGTATTGAGGAAGCCCTATTCCCATTTTTCTGAGAAAGCACCAGATAGCTTTCCAAAGTGGTTGTACTAGTCTGCATTCCCACCAGCAATGCAGGAGTGTTCCTCTTTCTCCACACCCTCGCCAGCATGAGGTGTCAGTTGAGTTATTGATCTTAGCCATTCCGATGGGTTTAAGATGGAGTCTCAGTGTCGTTTTGATTTACATGTCTCTGATGACTGAGGAGGTCGAACATTTCTTTAAGTGTTTCTCAGCCATTTGATATTCCTCTGTTGAGAATTCTCTGTTTAGTTTTGAGCCCCATTTCTCTATTGGGTTATTTGGTTTGGTGGTGTTTAATTTCTTGAGTTCTTTATATATTTTGGATATTAGACCTTTGTCAGATGAAGGGTTGGTGAAGATCTTTTCCCAGTCTGTAGGCTGTTGCTTTGTTCTCTTGACAGTGTCACCTGCCTTACAGAAGCTTCTCAGCCTCATGAGGTCCCATTTATTACTTGTTGATGTTAAGGCCTGGGCTGTTGGTGTTCTGTTCAGGAAGTTGTCTCCTGTGCCTATGAGTTCCAGACTCTTCCCCACTATTTCCTCTAACTGGGTTAATGTCTGTGGTTTTAGGTTAAGGTCTTTAATCCACTTGGACTTGAGTTTTGTGCATGGTGACAAATAGGGGTCTAATTGCATTTTTCTACATGTAGACATCCAGTTAGACCAGCACCATTTGTTGAAGATGCTGACGTTTTTCCATTGAATGGATTTGGCTTCTTTGTCGAAAATCAAGTGAGCAAATGTGTGTGGATTCATCTCTGGGTCTTCAGTTCGATTCCATTGATCCACTAGCCTATTGCTGTGCCAGTACCATGCTGTTTTAATTACTATTGCTCTATAGTACAACTTGAGATCAGGTATGGAGATTCCTCCAGAGGATCTTTTATTGTATAGGATTGTTTTTGCTATTCTGGGCTTTTTGTTTCTCCATATGAAGTTGAGAATTGTTCTTTCAATATCTTCAAAATATTTTGTAGGTATTCTGATAGGGATTGCATTGAATCTGTAAATTGCTTTTGGTAAGATGGCCATTTTTACTATGTCGATTCTTCCAATCCACGAACAAGGTAGATCCCGCCATCTTCTGATGTCATTTTCAATCTCTTTCTTCAGAGGTTTAAAGTTTTTTTCAAATAAATCCTTCACTTGCTTGGTTAGGGTTATTCCTAGATATTTTTTATTGCTTGTGGCTATCGTGAAGGGAGTAATTTTTCTAATTTCTTCCTCTGCCTGTTTGTCCTTTGTATATAGAAAATTTACTGACTTTTTTTAGTTTATTTTGTATCCTGACAGTTTGCTGAAGGTGTTTATCAGCTGTACGAGTTCTTTGGTGGAATTTTGGGGGGTCACTTATATACACTATCATATCTTCTGCAAATAGCGATAATTTGACTTCTTCCTTTCCCATTTGGATCCCCTTGATCTCCTTTTGATGTCTTATTGCTCTGGCTAGAACTTCAAGAACTATATTGAAGAGATATGGGGAAAGTGGGCAGCCTTGTCTGGTCCCCAATTTTAGAGGAATTTCCTTGAGTATCTCTCCATTTAATTTAATGTTGGCTATTGGTTTGCTGTATATAGCCTTTATTATGTTTAAAAAAGTGCCTTGTATTCCCGATCTCTCCAGAACTTTAAACATAAATGGGTGTTGGATTTTGTCAAATGATTTTTCTGCATCTAAAGAGATGATCATGTGGTTTTTCTCTTTCAGTTTGTTTATATGGTGGATTACATTGATGGATTTCCCCTATTGATATTTCTATAAGCCATGGTTCATGATGTCTGTTCTCAGCAATAAAATAGAAATTAAAACAGACTTCAAGGAAAATTTTATAGTAATTTAAAAATTTTTAGTTAAAAATTTTGGAGCTGATATTAATCAAGAGGCAATTGATAGTTATTAATATTGTTACAGTTATTGTGGGGATTAAAAGTTAGATGTTTTCTATTTTCTATTGCTATATATAGGCACTAAAATTATGATTTTTAAATAGAAGAAATCCATTTGTCCCAAAAATCTGAATTTCAGAATAAATACTGTGCTAAAATCTGTGGAGTGAGGTTTTTGTTCTGGGTCAGATCATAATAAATGTCTATGACAGTCACACAATTGCCAGGAACTTTGCCTTTGAGTGTTGTGATGCACTTCCAAGATTACTGCATAAATTGATGAAGTATATGAAATCCTGTGCCAATTCTCTGTTATTAGGCCACCTTTTCAATATTGTTGGTTTATCTAATATCTAGCACATGCATTAAAGTTATAGATGTGACGCACATGTACATATACATACGATATGGCTGTGTGTATGTATACACATATATGTATACAGAGAGAGAGAGAGAGAGAGAGAGAGAGAGAGAGAGAGGGTATGTGTTATAGGCATCAAGCAGGAAGACATTTTCAGACAGGGTTTTTCTGTGTGGTCTTGGCTGTCCTGGACTCTCTTTGTAGATAAGAGTGGCCTCAGACTCATAGAGATATGCCTGGCTTTGCCTCTTTCAGTGGTTACATTGCAACTAAACAAAAGTTATATCAGTTATTTAAAACTATCATAGCTAAATTCCAAATGTATACTATTTTAAATAAGCTGAATTTTATGGGAATCGAATTATAACAATCAGAATGGACTTTATTATCTTACTATTTAATCCATTGTAAAAAGAAAAGGAAATTTTATGTTAATTATAGGATAAGCTTCATTCTATGAGAATTAATGAAAATTTACTATAAACTTCAACATGGTAAAGAGTTATGTATCATGAGAATGCACAGGTATAAACTCATAAATTGTATGCAATGGTTTCACTGATTAGTATGGGAGCTCTCACCCAGTAATCCTACTTGAAAGAAGTTTCTCATGTGACCATTATGAGACTTTTAATAGCTCTCAATTTAAATAAGTAAAAAGTGATCAACTTGAACTGATACTTCTTACATTTGAAGGATTAATATTCACCTTCCTTTGTGTTGTGATTGTTGCTGAATTCTAAAGACTTGGGTGTTTAGTAAATGAAAGATTTCTTATGTTTATGGTTGTGAGCCTAGCCTTTAAGGGCTGAGCCATCTCTCCAGCCCAAAGGGATGGAATAAGAATTGAGATATAATGTGAATAAATTAATAAAATATATTTTAAAAAAGAAAGTGATATTAAAAAGAACAAAAAACAAAGGAATTTTATAATCAAAATATTTTTGATGATAGAATGCCACTTTTTTCTACAGAAGCCCTTCAAATTAGTGGTAAATTTATGAATGTGGCTACATTAGGCACAAAAAAAATTTCATATAGCATTTTTTTAAATGAAAGTGGCCAGAAAGCCATGAGAACAAGTGAATACTTGCTGAACTGCTAGTTTTGACCTAGGAACCTCAACATCCATAGATACAACACCTACAGATGTCTGTTTTAATTACATAATCTGTCATTTATTTTCTTTGAGAGAGAAGACGTAAAATACAACCAAGGTAATTCTGCATAATTTCCTTTGTCCATAGAATGAAGAAAAGAACTGGGTGTGGTGGCACACGCCATTAATCCCAGCACTTGGAAGACAGAGGCAGGCAGATCTCTGTGAGTTTGAAGCCAGCCTGGTCTACAGAGCAGGTCCAGGACAGTCAAGGATACACAGAAAAATGTTGTCTCAAAAATACCCAAATAAATAGATAAATAAATGGCAAACTAAAACAGATAAAAAGAAAGATTTCTATTTCAGTTTAAGGTTGGCTATAGAATAGGAGGTATTCTCTTTTTCTAGGAGATATTCATATAAGTGGCTCTTTCAGGCATGTCAAAAATCACCATGTTAAACCTATTCCCACTTGGTTTCCAGTTATTCTTAGGATTTGTAGAATTTACCATGCATTTTTATAATAATACTTACATGAGAGAATTCTAAACATAAGATCTCAGAGATCATAAATGTAATCATATAAAAAAGGACTGGGAACATCCTTGATATCCATGAGTGCATTACAAAAACATTTAATAGTTTCTTCATTGATTTTTTAAAAGGACTACCAGATTTTTTTCTTATAGCTCAAAATCATACAATGTATTTCACATATGTAATATTCTAGGGAGGTGTAAGGAAAGATTTCATATGTCATTTTACCACTTTAAAGAGACTCCATCAACCAAGAATGTCATATGATGTGGACGTAGACCCACTGCTTGGATGTAGTAGCACAGTCTCCTTGTGGATCCCAAGTGTGGAGAGTAGGGACTGCTTCAGACATGCATTCTGGCCTCTGAACATAGTTCACTTCACCCTGGCTACAGAGGAAGAGGTTACAGCTAATACGGATGAGAATTGATAGGCTGAAGTCATATATTAGAGGAGGAGGGCTCCCCTCTCTGAGTACTAAGGGAAGGAGGGAGAGGAGATGAGGGAGAGAATAAATGAGGGAGGGAGTAAATGAGGGAGGGGGGCTACAATCAGAATGTGAAGAATCTAAACTGCAGAACAAGCAGGTAACATATATGGCTAATCCCATTATATGGGACTAGCTCTGAGACTGGTTGAAATGTGACTGTCTAAGCATAGACAATGCTTCTTGTTGACTACAGAACCCCTATGTATTACTACTAGAAGCCATTCTTCATATGTCATTAATGAAGATTTACAGAGATCGTTTTTACCTGCTCATACTAAGAGCAGAAATCCAGCCTTAATTGTTCTGTGCATCATGCACTCCTTATACACTTATAATTTTAGGACTGTATATTGTTTGTGAAAAATTGTATGCTTTCAGAACAAAAAAACCAGACACTGACATTGGCTTAGATATGAGAGGATACATACCTTGCAGCATACTTGACATTGACACCCTGTTTGGAGAAAAGGTTGAAGAGAAAGAAAGGGAAAATATAAAAACTTGTAGGGAAGATAGAACAAAAAGTAGTGACTCTACTCCTCAACTTAAGACCTCAATTGTCACTCACAAGATATTTTTAACTCACCAGTATATAATTGTGTATATAGATAGAAAATGAGTTTAATTCTAGATACAGTGGTAAAGAATTAGAAATTAAGATTATATATATTTCTACTCTGAGTTATTGTGCCCATATAACTCAATTATAATACAAGGTTTAATTCAAATGCTTTGAAAGTGCTATAGCAAGATGTTTAATAGAAATAAATTACACAAATTCAATATAAGTAGATCAAATCTTGGTCATGTCAATTGCTAGTCTACCTTTATCACAAGTATATACATATTAGGTGCAACAGATAGATATGAATCTACAGAAATATAAGGTCTTCAAAACCCCCAGAGACATGCAGAATGCAACATTTAAGAAGTTTTTATTACTTTAAAGATTTATTGACAATGAGGCAGGTTAACTTATGGCAACACTCAGCCTACCTCACAGAGGATGATGAGCATCAGAAAAAATAACCTCTTTAGGGAGATGCTTCAAATGTGGCAAACTAGCCACTGGCCATGAGGTCATCATTCCTACCACAGACAGAATTCTGCCTGTAAAGGGAGCAAGCTTGGATGTAGGCAGAGTCGACAGCCAAATACTACCAAGACAGGGTAAGCAAGCCCTCAATAATTCCTGCTTCACAAATATGTCTGTCATATATATTGGACCAGAAGGCTGAAGAACATGGTCCAATGTTACAGAGAGTTTTGAGTGAAAAGTGTCTGTGTCATCTTTTCATTTGGAAAGATACTAACCTACACTCCCGGAATACTCAGTTCATCGCGTTTATTCCTTCTCAAGTCTCTGAGGGAGTTGAAGACCAGGTACCTTAGTTTTACAATGAAGCTTAATTGTTTAGAGGTTAAGATGTGTTTAGGTCTAGATAGGTGTTCTAAGTTGATAATCACAATATGTGATGGAGATTGATATACATTCAGAAACTTAGATGAACCAAGATAGGAAAGATGGCTTCTTCAAGGCTGTCAAATACAAATAGCCTAAACACTACGAATTTAACATTTATCTAATTCCTGATTGTGTCATGGTTTCTACTGTATATATGTGTAATAATATAAATATATATGTAAAATTTTTTAAAAAGGAAAAAAGAGACTCTTTCTCTACTGAAGTAGCTCTGTTCACTCAACACCCATCTATCATTTACATGGCTGGTTTCTCCTATGTTTGAGATTTTAAAATATGTGTTATTTTAATAAAACAAAGTGAGTTTATGTGGTTTCATGATCCCCATCAGGCTCATATCTTCTGTATTCTCTATCCCTAATACCTCCTACTAAGCATCAGTTTTGAAAATTTCAAAATTTCTTACTGTCACTTGGCTGACAACAATAAACATTAGGAAAACTTAATGTTCAAACACAATATCCAAAGACAATATGAAAAATGCATCCACATTTACATTCAATCGTTATAGTATCCCTAATGTTTGCTTTATCATTAGAATATTATAATACTAAATTTCAAACCTGTCAACTATCTTGCATAAAGTTGGTATCTATATTTTAAATTGACACATTTATTCTATTCTATTGTTTCTTATATTAATTTAATTTGGATAAACTAATCAATAAATGCATGTCTTAATAGTTGTAATTTATTTACATCAAATTTATCTCATGTTTTATACAGAGCAGAATATTGGATATTTTTGCTTAATTTCCTCCATGTGGTGTGCGTATTGTATCTTTATGTATTTTATAGAAACATATATATATATGACTGTGTATAGTTACACAACTACAAATAAACTTTAGAGCTCAATATTTTGTCCTCATTAAAGTTTAATATATAGTTGCATTAATTTGTAATTTTTAAATAATAATTATTTTCATCTTTTAATATCCTATACAATATATTTAGACCTTGTGTATGTGCCCCAAACCTACCAGATCTATTTCATCCTCTCTACTTATCTATTTTTTTACTCCCTTTTAAAAATTCTTCTTCACTTCAATTTTGCTATGCAAGTACTCTTGAATATGAGGCCTGAACTGTAGAATGGTTGTCATTCAAGTGGTCACAATCTTACAGAGCATTGAACCGTCCTCTCTTATAAGAAAAGAAATTAAAATAGATCCTCAGTTAAGGGTATGACATTATGTCAACATCCATTTCATAATGATAATTGCCCAAGCCTGAACTTGCATATATCATGTACATGCTTTCACTACCATGAATTTATTTCTACAAATGTCATGATGTGTCTGGCAATCACTGTTTCTTTACAGTCTTATGAGTCATGATTCTTAAGGTGTTTCCACACTCTCTTCTATGAGCACCACACTTCTATTACAATTTATTTTACTTTCAAATGTTCAGTGCCAAGAAATACTTCCACATGTAAATTTTTATCTTTATTTGTTTGTATGTATATATTCAGTCACATTTATCACAAAATGCATTTGTGAATGCATCCTGTAGATTACTCACCAAAATAAATATGACAGGGCTTCCATTTAGTAACAGTACCTTACAACACTATGCAGCTTGAAAGTGCTAAACACTTCAAATTTTAAAATATTGCAGATTGAAAGTTGAACAATAAACTAATACTATCATTTAAAACAGGAGATGTTAACTCAATATTTTAATGAAATAAAATTGAAAATATGTTGTTGAATTCATATTTTTAGTAATATAGAGGTATTTTAACATAGTGATAATATAAGATACATAATTCAAGGCACATGCATATTATGTTAAAAATAAATTGACAAAGTTCAAAGATCAGAGTATTATAAGACTGTTTTCTAAAGATTCCAAATATTCTACTGTCCATATAAAAATAGAATGGTTCTTACAAATTTTATGAAAATGTTTTATTGTATATTTGTATTACTCATGTAATAATGTCTATTCACTAAAGTCCCAGCAGTGAATGAACAGAATTTGAAAACACAAGAAATTTTAAGAAGATAAGAAAATTTAGGACTCATATAAGAAAAAGAATTGTCTGAAAAGTCTCCCACTTTTATAAATTGCCATATCCAATTTATAAATTATATATAAATTATATGGTGATATTAGGGCCAAAGTAGGGTTACACAAGGAACTTATAGTTCTGATTATTTCCAAAGGAGATACAACAGCTTCATAAAAGGCAGAGAACCTTTGTAATTAAAGAGAGAAACGACATTAAACTAGTTAAATTAAAAACACAACAAAAATGTGTGATTGAGAAGCTACTGGCACTTGCTGGCTAACTGAAGGGAGATATATGATTTTCTGTTGGAATGTCCACCTACATAGTAACTGAAGCCCTTCCCAACCATATAAACACTGTCAGCACTGAATGGACTCCATGATTATTAAAATTTAAAAGAAGAGATATAGAACATATTAAGTTGATAATAAAAACAGGGAAAGAAAGCAGTGTGAAGGTATGAATGAGATAAATTAGATCCAAATATTATATGTCTACCTAACTACGAAATGAAATATCTAAGAAGTAGGTGGGCTACATAAATCTTCAATAATTGCCAATAGTGTACATATCTTTTGTCCCTGAGAAAATTAAGGAAGAAAACTTATTTGACTTTCAATTGAGTGTGTGCTAAGTAATGTCTCAGAATAAAAGGGATAATCTCAGCATGGGCTCATTATAACCTTCACTTTTGACCAGATGTGGATCAGTGTGTGAAGTGTCCAGACAGTCACTATGCAAATAATGAGAAAAACCACTGCCTCCTGAAAGTGGTGAGCTTTCTGGCCTACAAAGACCCCTTGGGAATGGCTCTCACCAGCCTAGCTCTCTGCCTCTCTGCACTCACAGTCATTGTTATTGCAGTCTTTGTGAAACACAGAAACACTCCAATTGTCAAGGCCAATAATAGGGCTCTCAGTTATATTTTGCTCATCACACTCACCGTCTGTTTCCTCTGTTCTTTGAACTTCATTGGCCAGCCCAACAAAGCCACCTGCATCCTGCAGCAGACCACATTTGGAATTGCATTTACTGTGGCTCTTGCCACTGTGTTGGCCAAAGCTATCACTGTTGTCACTGCCTTCAAGGCCACTTTTCCAGGAAGAATGGTGAGGTGGCTAATCATATCAAGGGCCCCAAACTACATCATTCCTATGTGCACCCTGATCCAACTTGGTCTTTGTGGTATATGGATGGCAACATCTCCTCCATTCATTGACCAGGATGTTCATACTGAACATGGACGCATTATCATTTTGTGTAACAAGGGTTCATCTGTTGCCTTTCACTGTGTCCTGGGATACCTCTGCTTCTTGGCATTTGGGAGTTATACCATGGCCTTCTTGTCAAGGAATCTGCCTGATACATTCAATGAAGCCAAGTTTCTGTCATTCAGCATGCTGGTGTTCTTCTGTGTCTGGGTCACCTTTCTTCCTGTCTACCACAGCACTAAGGGGAAGGTCATGGTGGCTATGGAAGTTTTCTCCATATTGGCTTCTAGTGCAGCACTCCTTGGCTTCATATTTGCCCCTAAGTGTTACATTATTTTGCTGAGACCAGACAAGAACTCAATACATCAAATCTGGGACAAGACACATTCTAGAAGAAATAAATCTTACAAAACATAGTTCAAAAGATAAATTTAGCTTCATAGAAGGTTTGGATTCTTACACTATATTAGTATAAACATGTTTTTATACAATTATAATAGAATTTTGTTTCTGTTAGATTGTATTTCTTCATCTAATTGTATTACAATGTTGTAGTATAAAAGCTATTTTTTCATGCTTGAAAACAACATCTACTCTCTGGTGCCTCAACTCCTCTAAGTGTAAGAATTGATGGCATCACATCTGGATTATGTTGCATTTTTGTACCCTTCCTTGATAGAGACTGTTCATTTTTGTGTTGATTTATTTTCCTTATGAATTCAATGCATATTCTTTCCTCTGTCTGACTTGGTAACATAGATGTATATGTTGTAGTTTGGAAAGTTCATCTGAATAAAATTTTCTAGTTTCCTCTAATAAAAATACTAACATGTAATTGTTATATAAGTATGTTTTAATTTTATTATATAATCAATTTTCAACACAACAGACTTGAAAATGAATAACATGGTGTTTCTAAATATCTCAACACATTTAATTAACTTATTATTCTTTGGGATTACGTGCTTATATTGAAAAACAGCAGATATCATAATTTATATTTAATTAAACATTAACTTACATTTAATGTGACATCATAAAACTTAGTAGAATTACTTAGAAATGTATTTTCCTACCCAAAGTCAAATGCGAGTCAAGCAGACCAATCCACTTTGAGGTAACTACACACAGCCCATATTCAAAGCATTACAAAGTGCTTCACATAAATAGCTATGTTAAATCTAGCTGGTTAATCTCACTTCCATTTAAATCTACACATTTATATATCTTTTATGTAGTCATCTGCTCTCTTTTACTTCAACTGCTCTGAAATTTTAAAAAATTTTGGCACCACATTGGGAACATGTTTAATTTTTATATCCTTTTTTATATAAACTGTTCATTTCCATGTTATTGATTTTATTTTTTCACCAATTTTCAATAATTTGATATGCATTCCTCTATTAAAATAATAAAGTGGTTACATCCTTCTATTTTATTACTACCCATTTCTCCATGATTTATAATTATTTTGTAAATGATATACAATATAATTTTAAAAAGAACTTTTCAACTTTCCATTATTATGTGTAAGAAAACATCCATAAAATTCTTATAATATTACTGTGTGATATTATGTTAGCTGCTGTCATTCTTTGCCATTATTCATATATCCCAAACTATAGCTTCTCAAAAATATTGTTGATAACTAGACTTATGACCAGTTCAACAAGAGTAAAATTATATCTTCATTGGAAATCTATTCAAGTCTACCAAATTCTATGAAAGCCTTTGCTCTTGGAGGGAAACATACACCCACCATTTTAGTAAGACAACATTGGCACAGCCATATCTAAAGGGAACAGTGAAATGTATACAGCCAATAGCACTGTTGAAGAAAATTCCAGCAAACCTGAACCACATGGTAAGATCCCTTTTGTGCTGTCTTTCAATTTTGTTCTTGGTCTTCATGGGTGAAATGCTAGGGAGGTAGGGGTGGGCCTTCATTATGTGTACAATTTGGAAATATTGAATTGATGGAAAAGTTCCTATGGATCATTTAAGCATTTTCCAGGTAGTATTGATTTTAAACTTCCTCAACAAAATACTGAGCATACTTCATCTTGCTTTCATATAAATATCTTTTTTATTTTTTAATAACAATTTTATTAATTTATTCAGATTACAACTCAATCGTTATCCCACCACTTGTACCCTCCTGTTCCTCCCTCCCTCCCGCTTTCATCCTACTCTCCTCCCCTAGGTCTAAGATTGAGGGGGACCTTCTCCACAACTACATGATCATAGGCTATCAAGTCTCATCTTGATAGTCTCCTTCTTCTTTCTTTGAGTACCATCTGGCCTCCCCATCAAGGGGAAGTGGTCACATATGGAGCACCAGAGTTCATGTGGATGGGACTAAGAATGATCATAATAAGTGAATTAACCCAGAAGCAGAAAGACTCACATGGTATATATTCATTTATAATTGGGCACTAGCCCAAAAGGCATGACCCAAGAAAGTCTTCACTTACCAGGAGATTGGGATAGATATGAGGCCATCCTATTGAGATTCTAGGTAAGAGAAATATAGGAGATGTGGAAATAGTACCCAGAGGGTCCTAGACCTACAATAAGAATATTGTGATGGGTGGACCATGGCCCCCGGGAGTCTGCTCAAACTATTGCACTAACCAAGGTCAGTTCAAGTAGTAAACATTGAACCCTTACTCAGATCTACCCAATGGACAAGACATTCTCCACAGTTATGTCAAGAGTAGGGACTGACTCTGACATCAACTCTGGAAAGGCTTGAATGTATTCCTTACACTATGGAGGATATGCTGCATATAAAGATGCCAGAATCTCTCTATGAGGATCTTGAATGGTGGACAATGAGGCTCAGGGACAATGAGCAATAGATGTGAGATAACAGATTCAAAACGGGATTCTAAGTAGTGTGAAAGATATTGAAACACTGTGTTCTAAATGGAATGTCTTCATCAAAGCTCAAAAAACTATGAGATAGAAGTGGAAAGATAATAAGAGAAAGCAGTGATGCATGACTCCAAGGAAACTGTCTTCCAGACACAACAGTATATGCTTACATGAACCCACAGAGACTGTTGTATCAAAAATACAGCCTTCATATGTTGATGAGGCCCCTAAAGTGAGGATGTGAAATGGATGGGGTGAAATGGATCGGGGCGCCACTCTTCTTTGTTTGTTTTGTTTTGTTTTGTTTTGTTTTGTTTTGTTTTTCGATTTCCAGACAGGGTTTCTCTGTGTAGCCTTGGCTGGGCAGGACTCACTTTGTAGACCAGGCTGGCCTTGAACTCACAGTGATCCCCCTGCCTATATCTCCTGAGTGAGTGGATCAAAGGCATGCACCACCACCACCTGTGCAGGGGCTCCATTCTTTTTTTTCTATTTCTTTATTGAAAGCATGTTGTCTTATTACATTTTTAAAAAATATATTTTATTAATTTCTTCTTATTACATCTCAATTGTTTTCCCATGCCTTATATCCTCCCATTCCTTCCTCCTTCCCATTTTCCCCTTACTCCCCTCCACTATGACTATGACTGAGGGAGACCTCCTCTCCATGTATATGCTCATAGGTAATAAGGTCTCTTTTGGTAGCCTGCTATCGTTGCTCTGAGTGCCACCGGGCCTCCCCAGAAATGAGACGTGGTCAAATATGGGGCACGAGAGTTAATGTGAAAGTCAGACACCACTCTCCACTCAACTGTGGAGAATGTCCTGTCCATTGGCTAGACCTGGGTATGGGTTCAAAGTTTACTGCACACACTGTCCATAGCTGGTGCCATGGTTTGAGCAGGACCACTGAGCCAAGATCTGCCCATCATAATGTTCTTCTTGTAGATTTTTAGGACACTCTGGATCTTTCTCTTTCCCCATTTTCCCATGTTTCTCTCACCTAGTGACACAAGAGGATGTCCTCCCCTCTGTTCTACTTTCCTGGTAAGTGAAGACTTTCATGGGACATGCCCCTCGGGATAGTGTCCAGATATAAGTGAGTATACACCATTTGACTCTTTCTGCTTCTGGATTAACTCACTCATTATGATCATTTCTACTTCAATCCATTTGCCCACAAACTTCAGAAATTCCTTGTTTTTAATAACTGAGTAGTATTCCATAGTGTAAATGTACCACAGTTTCTTTATCCATTTTTCTACTGAGGGACACTTAGGCTGTTTCCAGGATCTGGCTATTATGAATAAGGCTGCTATGAACATGGTTGAGCATAAGTCCTTGTTGTGTGCTGGAGCATCTTCTGGGTATATTCCAAGGAATGGAATAACTGGGTCTTGAGGAAGCCTTATTCTCAGTTTTCTGATATACCGCCAGTAGATTTCCAAAGTGTCTGTACTGATTTGCATTCCCACCAGCAATGAAGGAGTGTTCCTCTTTCTCCATGTCGTTGCCAGCATGTGGTGTCACTTGAGTTTTTCATCTTAGCCATTCTGATGGGTGTAAGATGGAATCTCAGAGTTGTTTTGATTTGCATTTCCCTGATGACTAAGGAGGTTGAGAATTTCTTTAAGTGTTTCTCAGCCATTCGATATTCCTCTGTTGAGAATTCTCTGTTTAGTTCCAAGCCCCATTTCTCAATTGGGTTATTTGGTTTAGTGGTGTTTAATTTCTTGAGTTCTTTATATATTTTGGATATTAGACCTTTGTCAGATGTAGGGTTGGTGAAGATCTTTTTCCATTCTGTAGGCTGTCGCTTTGTTCTCTTGACAGTGTCTCCTGCCTTACAGAAGCTTCTCAGCCTCATGAGGTCCCATTTATTAATGGTTGACCTTAAGGCCTGGGTTGTTGGTGTTCTGTTCAGGAAGTTGTCTCCTGTACCAGGTACTTCCCTATTTTTCTTTTAACTGACTTAGTGTCTCTGGTTTTATCCTGAGGTCTTTGATCCACTTGGATTTGAGTTTAGTACATGGAGACAAATATAAGTCCAATTGCATTTTTTGCATGTAGACATCCAGTTAGACCAGCACCATTTGTTGAAGATGCTATCCTTTTTTACTGAATATATTTGGCTTCTTTGTCAAAAATCAAGTAACCATATGTGTGTGGATTAATATCTGGGTCTTCAAGTTGATTCAGCTGATTAACTAGCCTTTTGCTGTGCCAGTACCATGCTGTTTTAATTACTATTGCTTTATAGTACAGTTTGGGATCAGGTATGGAGATTCCTCTGGAGGATCTTTTATTGTACAAGATTGTTTTAGGTTTCTGCGTTTTTTGTTTTTCCATGTGAAGTTGAGAACTGATCTTTCAATGTCTTTTAAAATTGTGTAGGTATTTTGATAGGGATTGCATTGAATCTGTAAATTGCTTTTGTTAATATGGCCATTTTTACTATGTTAATTATCCCAATCCATGAGCAAGGATGAACATTTCATCTTCTGATGTCATCCTCAATCTCTTTCTTCAGAGTTTTGAATTTTTTCAACCAAGTCTTTCATTTGCTTCGATAGAGTAACTCCTAAGTATTTTATATTGCTTGTGACTATTGTGAAGGGTGGAGTTTTCCTAATTTCTTCCTCTGTATGATTGTCATTTGTATATAGGAAGGCTACTGACTTTTTAGAGTTAATTTTGTATCCAGCCAATTTGCTGAAGGTGTTTGTCAGCTGTAGGAGTTCGCTGGTGGAGTTTTGGGGGTCACTTATATACACTATCACATCTTCTGCAAATGGGGATAATTTGACTTCCACCTTTCCTATTTGGGTACCCTTGATCTCCTTTGGTTGTCTTATTGTTCTGGCTAGAACTTCCAGTACTATACTGAAGAGATATGGAGAGTGTGGGCAGCCTTGCCTTGGTCCTGATTTTAGAGGAATTTCCTCAAGTATCTCACCATTTAATTTGATGTTGGCTATTGGCTTGGTGTGTATAGCCTTTATTAGGTTGAAGTATGTACCTTGTATACTTGATCTTTAAAAATGAATGGGTGTTGGATTTTATCAAACGGTTTCTCTTCATCTAAGGAGATGATCATGTGGTTATTTACTTTCAATTTGTTTATTTGGTGGATTACTTTGGTGGATTTCCATATATTTAACCATCCCTGCATGCCTGGAATGAAGCCTACCTAGTCATGGTGAATGATATCTTTGATATGTTCTTGTATTCTTTTTGCAAGTATTTTATTGAGTATTTTTGCATCAATGTTCATAAGAGAAATTGGTCTGAAATTCTCTTTCATTGTTGAGTCTTTGTGAGGTTTAGGTATCAATGTGATTATGGCCTCATAGAATGAATTTGGTAATGCTCCATCCATTTCTATCTTTTGAAATAGCTTGAAGAGTATCTGTATTAGTACATTCTTGAAGGTCTGCTAGAATTCTGCACTGAAACCATTTGGCCCTGGGCTTTCTTTGGTTGGAAGACTATCAATGTTTGCTCCTATTTCTATAGGGGAAATGGGACTATATAGCTTGTTGATGTGTTCCTCATTCAATTTTGGCAAGTGCAATTGATCAAGAAAATTGTTCATTTCCCTTAGATTTTCAAATTTTGTGGCATATATGTCTTTGTAGTACGATCTTATGATGTTTTGTATTTCTTCAGTGGCTGTTGTTATCTCCCCCTTTTCGTTTCTGATTTTGTTGATTTGGATACTGTCTCTCAGCCTTTTAGTTAGTTTGGCTAATGGTTAGTCTATCTTGTTGACTTTCTCAAAGAACCAGCTCTTGGTTTTGTTGATTATTTAGACTGTTTTCTCAGTTTCTAATTTATTAATTTCAGCCCTGAGTTTGATTATTTACAGACTCTTCTTGAGTTTTTCTGCTTCCTTTTTTTCTAGGGCTTCCACCTGTGTCATTAAGTTGCTTATGTGTGATGTTTCCAATTTCTTTATGAAGGCACTTAGTGCTATGAATTTTCCTGTTAGCATCTCTTTCAATGTATCCACAAATTCTGGTATGTTGTTCCTTCATTTTCTTTGAATTTCAGGAAGTCCTTAATTTCTTTCTTTATTTCTTCCCTGAACCAGGTGTCATTAAGTAGAGAGTTGTTTAGTTTCCACGTATTTGTAGGCTCTTTGTCACTTCTGTTGTTGTTGAAGTGCAACCTAAGACCATGATGATCTGATAGGATACAAGGTATTATTTCAATCCTCTTGTATCTGTTGAGGCTTGCTTTTTGGCCTACTATGTGATCATTTTTGGAGAAGGTTCCATGGGGTGCAGAGAAGAAGGTATATTCCTTTTTCTTTGGGTGAAAGGTTCTGTAGATATCTGTTAGATCCATTTGATTCATGGCATTGGTTAGTGATGTTGTTTCTCAGTTTAGTTTCTGTTTCAATAACCTATCCTTCAGTGAGAGTGGGGAGTTGAAGTCTCCCACTATTATTGTGGAAGAATCGATGTGTAGTTCAAGCTTTGTTAATAGATCTTTTACAAATGTGGGTTCCCTTGTATTGGGAGCATAGATATCCAGAATTATGATGTCACCTTGTTGGACTTTACCTTTGATGAATATGAAGTGTCCTTCCTCATCCCTTTTGATTAATTTTGGTTGAAAGTCTATTTTGTTAGATATTAAAATGGCTACGCCTGCTTGCTTCTTCTGACCATTTGCTTGGAATATTTTTCCAGCCTTTTACCCTAAGGTAATGTCTATCTTTTTTGGTAAGATGCGTTTCTTGAATGCAAACCCATGTTGGATCTTGTTTATGCATCAATTCTGTTAATCTGTGTCTTTTCATTGGAGAATTGAGACTATTGATGTTGAGAGATATTAATGGCCAGTGATTGTTAAGAGTCTTAATTTTCATTGTAGCTTGTCCCTTTGGAGTGGAGTTTTCCTTCTTGTGCCTTTTGTAAAGCTGGACTTGTGGGTAGGTACTATTTGAATTTGGTTTTGTCATGGAATATTTTGTTTTCTCCATCAATGGTTATTGATAGTATTGCTGGGTAAAGTAGTCTGTCCTGGCATCTGTGGTCTCTTAGGGTTTGTAGAACATCTGTCCAGGCCGTTGTGGCTTTTATGGTCTCTGCTGAAGAGTTGGGTGTAATTCTCTTATATTTGCTATTAAATGTTAGTTGGCCCTTTTTCCATGCTGCTTTTAATATTTTTTCTTTGTTCTGTATATTTTGTGTTTTGATTATTATGTGACAGGAAGTTTTTCTTTTCTGGTCTACTCTATTTGGTCTTCTTGTATGTTTATAGGCATCTCTTTTTTTAGATTGGGGAAGTTTTCTTCTATAATTTTGTTGAGAATAATTTCTGGGCCTGAGAGTCTGGCATCTTCTCTTTCTTCAATGCCTATTATCCTCAGATTTCTTCTTTTCATGGTGTCCTTGATTTCTTGGATGTTTTGTTTCAGGATTTTTCCAGATTTAGCATTTTCTTTAATGGTTACTTCAAGGTCTAGGATTGTATCTTCTAGACCTGAGATTCATTCCTCCATCTTTTGGATTCTCTTAGAAAAACTTGCCTCTGTGTTCCTCGCCTTCCTCTCTGAACTCTCATGCTCCTGTTTTTCTTCTGTCTTTGTGTTCATCATTGAGTCCATTTTCCTCCCCAGATCTTGAACTGTTTTATTGATTTCTTTCAACTGATTGTTTATATATTCCCAAGTTTCTTCCATTGCCTCTTTTTAGGCCTTCAGAGATTGAAGAGTTTAATTGATATCCTTCATCTGGTTGTTTTTATTTTCCTGAATTTTTTCCAGTGCCTCCCTATAGGCCTTTTTAATTCTTCCACCTGTTTGGCTGCATGTTTCTGCATTTGATTATGAATTTTATTTGACTCCTCCATTATCATCCTCATAACTAAGGATTTGAGGCCATTTTCTTGTATTTCTGTTGTGTTTGAGTTCTCTGGGTTGTTTTCTTTGGGATAGCTGTGATCTGGAAATGCCATATTTTGGGGGGTTTGCATATGATTTTGCACTGTCCCTTAGTCTTCTTGCCTGATTTCCCTAGGCTGGAAGCTCTGATGCTTCACTGGTCTGGATGGCAGGAGGCTAGCCATGTAGTTTCAGTCTCTCACAGCTAATGATCCCCAGCTCCCCTGTAATTGTCCTGGGTCTCTGAATGTGCATTGGATCAGGCCGAAGTGTCTACAGCCTTCTGGGTCCCCTTGTAGCACTGGAGCTCTCCAGGGACTAAAGCAGGTTGGGCAGAAAGGGTATGGTGGCCACTCTACTCCTTGTCACTCTAAGATTTCCTTAGTTCCAGAGCTTTAATGCTCCTTGTTCTGTGCTTCCCAGTAGCATTGGGACCCTGACCTCTGACAGTGTCCAGATTAGTGTCACAGGGCCCAAACTTTTTGCGTACACACACTTAATCCAGTTCACGTCTTTGGACGCAAATGGGTCTCTGGGCCTAATCCACGCACTTAGTCCAGTTAGCACTGAGTCCAACCTGGGTCTCAGGCCCAAACCACACACTGAGCTCACTGAGTTCAGCTAGAGTCTCAGGACCCGGACTGCATGCTGAGTCCAGCCAGAGTCTCAGGGCCGGAACTGCACACCAAGCTCAGCTAGAGTCACTGGGCCCAAACTGCCCACCAAGTCCAGGTAGGGAATCTTGGCCCGAAACATGTGAGAAGCTCAGCTAGAGTGAGGGCCCAAACCGTGTGCTGAGCTTAGCTAGAGTCTCAGGATCCAAACTACCTGCTGAGTTCAGCTATGTTTTCTGGGCACAAATTACTTGACAAGTTCTTCCAGGGACTCTGGGCCCAAACTGCACACCCAGTCCAGACAGAGACTCAAGGACGGAACTGCACACTAAACTCAGCTAGTCTCTGGGTCCAAACCACGTGCTGAGCTCAGTCAGGGACTCTGGGTCCAAACTATGCACTGAATTCAGCTAGGGACTCTGGGCCCAAACTGCGCACCCAGTCCAGACAGAGTCTCAGAGCCCAAACTGTGTGACAAGCTCAGCTAGAGTCTCTGGGTCCAAACCATGTGCCAAGCTCAGCCAGGGACTCTAGGCCCAAACCATGTACAGAGTCCAGCCAGAGAGGGTCTTGGTCCAAACCACGCACTGAGCTCAGCTAGGGACTCTGGGCCCAAACTGCCTGCCGAGTTCAGCTGGAGTCTCAGGAGCCAAACCATGCACCAAGTCCAGTTTGGGTCTCAGGGCAGGAGCCACCTGCCAAGTTAAGCTTGGGTTATGGGGCCCAAACCATGCTCTAAGTTCAGTTATGGGCCCAAATCTTGCACAGAGTCTCCTCTCCTGCAGCAACTCCCACCAGTTACCATGCCAATTGCCTCTGCCAGAGGGTTCCTAGCTGCAAACCTCAGCTGCTACTGTTGCAGCTCTGGTCTGAGAACATCAGTGCTCCTGTGTGTGCAGGGGTACGCAGCTTTTCTATATTTTGGTCCATTCGAACTGTGGAGTACTCCTGCTGTAGTGGGGTGGGGAGTTTTGTGTTCCTGGTTCAGAATTCTGTGCAATTCCCTGAATTGTTTACTGGAGCTTCTAAACATGGTCCATGCTGCTCGACACCATCTTGGATCTCCCAAGAAAGTACTTTATTCACAATAATTTAATCTTAATTATTGAAGGGACTTTTTGCAAAATCATATAAAATCCATAATATGTAGAAACATCTGTGACATCTGACTATCTATTAGAAACAATTAGAAACAAATCAAGAAATATATATGTAACTAACAATTGTTTAGTAGCCATGCTTAAAATTATACCAAATTTTGCCAAAACTTAAACAACTCCAAATAATCCTATCAGTAATTGTAAACTAAACAAAAGCAATTGGCATCATATTTTAGTTTTGATATTTCATATATATTTGTTTTTACCTTACTCCAAGATATTAGACTTTTTTTCAGACACCTGAAAAAGGAACAAAACACCAAAAGGAGACCAAAGTCTGAACTACACAGAAAAGGCTGCATTTATTAGCATATTCATCAAAGTTCATAAGCTGTACTGTGAGTGTTGTATGGTGTGTAAAAGGAAGGTGCTTGTCAAGCCTCTTATATGGATGTGGATTTAGGTTTAAGGAACTGGATGCAGCTGCTCACATTCTTTAAAAAAAAATAAACCATCTGTTTTCTGGAACTGCTTGATCAAAAATGAAAACATCTTTAGAAATTTATGCTATCTTCCCCTAGTGTAGCTTTTCCTCTTAAATGTTCCATAGCCATGAGGACAGCAGTGACTACAGAGTGAGGAAGAAGCTGTGATGAAGAAATCAAAACACCAGCATCTATGTTGACTGTGTGAGAAGAAAGCCCATGGGTATCAGGAATGAGCAGTTCTAGCCTCTTGCCACCTGACCCCAGGATCCACAGAAACTGTCCTAGCTTCCTGTCAATAAGTCCACTTGTTTCCTTGAGTATATAAATCAGACCTAAGGAGCATACAGGATCTCACTCCAACATAGCAGAACCTAATGTGAAAAGTGTGGAGGAATCAGGAACTCAGATACCAAAGAACAAGTGAGCAAGAAGGTGAAATGCTGTCTGCAATAGTTCCCCCACTGAGAAAATGGTTCCTGAGTTCCTGTAAAGATCCACAGGATCATACAAGCTAGACACCCTCACTCTAATCCCCTGGCTCTGGATATAACAAGGATACAGCCACATGAAGAGAATGACAGGCTGTTACCTGAGATACAGGAGTAAGTCCACAACCATATACACCAAACCAAGGAATGCTGCTCCAAAAACATCTAGCCTCTTGCCGGGTTTCTTCTGCACTCCATGGAAATCCAGCAAGCACCAAGAAAAATCAGCCAATTCAAAAGACCACCAGTTGGCTAAAGACCACTGTAAGAGCAAAAGCAACAAGATCCAGAGCAATACGGTACCATCAGAACCCAGTTATACTACTGCAAGCACCACTGGATATCTTGAAACACAAGAAAATGACCTTAAATCTATGTTTATGAAGATGACAGAGGCTCTTAAAGAGGAAATTAATAATCACTTTAAAAGTGCAAAAAAAACTTACAGACATGTGAAGAAAATGAATAAAACAGCTCAAGACCTAAAAAGAGGAAGTAAAACAATAAAGAAAACACAAATTGAATAAATAGTAGCGATGGAAAACTTAGAGAAATGCAGAGAAATGTCCTTGTGGATGAAGCAGTTGTCAATAAAAAGCTGTTGGGCCAATCAGCTAGGCAAAAGAACAAATATTGGGAGTCAGGATTTACTGGTGGGGAGAAAGGAACTCTGGCAAGTAGAGAGAAAAAAATTTTCACCAGGTGACATGGAGGAAGAGAGATGTGCTTGTGTGTGCTGGGAGAATAGCTAAGCACATGGCTGTAGAAACACATGGATGGAGTACTAGCAGCCCCTGGAGTCATCAGACAGACAAATTATTGCATTTTATGTGGGTTTTTAAAGGTACTAACATTAGAAGAGCTCAGATTCTGACCAGTATAGTGGTAATACTTGAAAATAATGCATCATCTTTCGGTGTCTGTTATTGGCAAACAAGCTGGTTAAAGAAAACCACTGCCTTAATAATTTATTGGATTAATTAATATCAAAAGAATAATTCCTCATTCAAAAAATCGTGCCCAACATACTTCAAGTTGTCCAACCACTTAAGAGTCACTTTTTGTCATAATTTGGTGAGGGGAAGAAACATCCATAGTCTAAAGGACTAATATTTCCCCCTACCCACAAGAGCTAAATGTAGCCTCCACCATGTCTACCTTTCCAACACAACACCCAGCTAGGAAATACAATTGTTTTTCAAATATTAGATACTAAAAGGTATGGAGGGGGAAGGAATGGGTCCTTTGTAATGGTTGGGTTTTTTCTCAACCTTGTGATGTTCAAAAGTCTGCCTCTAGCTTGGAACACATGCCTCTACTGGCCAGGACATTTTACAGGTACTTCTCCCTGTACAGCTCTTTTAAAAAACTCTATTTAATTTGATGTGGTCAGGCCCCAACCTCCTTTATAAGCTCCAAACCATATGTAGGAGATAAAAGATTAGTAGTAAAGGGGCCTTTTTACTTCCCCCAGCTGTTTAGGGAAGAAAGGTCTTTGGTTATATTCCAATCTCCATCAAATCGGACATAATCAGCAGTCTCCTCCAAGCCATTGCATCTCAAATCTTTCCTCTCCATCTCTCTGCTCCAAACTGCCACACCAACTGTCTTTGTCTCTGCTCTATTCAAACTGCTACAAGCTAGACACCAACACCAGATATAATGCTATGCTCTCTCTGAGTTCTCATTTATATCCTCAGATGTTGAGACCATCCCCATCTCTGTGCAACATGAGAAGGGCTGTAGCTCCAAAAACAAAAAACAAAAAACAAAAAAGCGCTATACCCTGCCTGAGAAAATTAGCAGATGTGGACAAACAAAAGCTCGAACTCAAATCCCATATTTGAAATTAAAACAAAAACATATTTACATAGCACAACAGAGTTTACAAAAACTGCAAGACTTCCATTGCAGCTCCCAGCTGCTCACAAGGCTCAGCTCTCACAGAACTGCATTGACAACAAAGCCCCTAAAGGTGAAATTTTCTGGTTTTATGTTATAAAGGGAGAAAATTGGATTAAAATGTTCATAGACAGATACAAATCCTTTTAAGGTTGATAGGTTTGAAATAAAATAGGTATATAGAGGTGAAAGATGGAATAACAGAGATTTTGAAGTTTGAAGTTTATAAAATGCTCTTTTAAATGATTGCAAAAACTATTTTTACTTTAATAATCATTTCTGATTTTTATAATCCTTCACAGGAAAAGACTTTAGAGAAAAATTTGCAAAAATTTGTAGATTAGACTGAGAAAATGTTATGGTATCAGATAAAAAATGAAATGAAAAATATGAAATTTAGAAAGAAACTTTAGAAGAGGAATTAGAGAAAATTATAAATAAGAACAATGGTAGTAAGATAGAAACAGAAGAAAATGGCCAGAACATGCAACACCACTTTGTAAGAAGACTACCTGGTGAAATATATCTGTTTTAAAAAGCATAGTAATAATAATAATAATAATAATAATAATAATAATAATTCTCCCAGCCTTGAGAACTACCAGGAGATAAAAAAAACCCACAAGTACTTGATTGGCTACCTATAGATGCAAAAGATTTTAAAATGTTTAAGAAGACAATAAACAGTTATGACTTACACTCACCATATTTCAAACACTTAAAACTGAGCCACACAGAATCACATAATTCCAAATTGTTGAGGAAGTATGATGACAGCCTTGAGAGAGCCGGGTCCCCACTTACAATGGCTGACATGGTAGAAAGATGAGGGCCCCATTATGGAGGACTTCAAACAAAACAGAACTAGAGGTATTGATATTGTCAAGGATCAGTTACTAGGCTGAACAACAGGAGCAAACTGAATCACTTACAAAAATAACCCAACTCTGAAGTGAATCTTTTACTGAGTTTTTAGAGACTAACTAAAGCTCTGAATAGAATGATAGCAGATCCAAATACTAGAGAAATTCTACTTTCATCTCTAGCTTTTATGAATGCTAATATTCAAGTGACACCACATGCTGGCGACGATGTAGAGAGAGAGGAACACTCCTTCATTGCTGGTGGGAATGCAGTCTAGTGCAGTCACCTTGGAAACCTATCTGGTGCTATCTCAGAAAACTAAGAATAGAGCTACCTCAAGATCCAGCTATTCCACTCCTGGGAATATATCCAGAAGTTGCTCCAAAACACAACAAGGACATGTGATCAACCATGTTCATAGCAGCCTTATTCATAATAGCCAGAACATGGAAACAGCCTAAATGTCCCTCAGTAGAAGAATGGATAAAGAAACTGAGGTACATTTATGGTACTATGGAATACTACTCAGCTATTAAAAACAAGGAATTCCCAAAATTTGTGGACAAATGAATTGAGCTAGAAATGATCATAATGAGTGAGTTAACCCAGAAGCAGAAAGACTCAAATGGTATATGCTCACTTATATCTGCATATTAGCCCAAGGGGCATGTCCCACGAAAGCCTTCACTTACCAGGAAACTGGGACAGAGGGGAGGACATCCTATTGGGACTCTAAGTGAGAGAAGCATGGGAGAATAGCAAAGTAGAAGGATCCAGAGGGTCCTAGAAACCTACAAGTAGAACATTACAGTAGGCAGATTTGGGCCCAGCCAAGGACAATGCAGGTGGTAACCTATAAACCCCTACTGAGATCTAGCCAATGGACAGAACATTCTCCACAATTGAGTGGAGAGTATGGTATGACTTTCACATGAACTCTGATGCCTCATATTTGATCATGTCACCTGGAGGGGGAGAGCTAGTGGCACTCAGAGGAAGGATAGCAGATTACCAAGATGAGACTTGATACCCTTTGAGCATATACAGGGGGAGGAAGTCCCCCTCAGGCACAGTCATAGGAGAGGGAAATAAGGGGAAAATGGGAGGGAAGGAAGAATGGGAGGATACAAGGGATGGGGTAACCATTGAAATGTAACAAGAATAAATTAATAAAAATTTTTTAAAAACTAAACCACCTTTTTCAGTAGTAAGGACACACAATACAACCATACTTTTTATGAGACAAAACCTATTTTTCACAGATTAAAAATTTAGTGGCTCTGTTAATGCATGGTGGTTCAGCTTTAGTATCTAATTAAACAAACATTGTTTTAAATCCTATGTTCTATACACCTATTTTTAAGACAGGACAATAATCATGTAAAAAACTCATCCCAATTTTAAACTACCTTTGGATATCTGTTTCTATAGTTGGCTCATGCTATGTACTGCTGCCCAGAATGTCTCCAAGGGTGAATTATGACTTTTAAATTAACGTTTTTGTACAAATGTTTACACATTTTAATTTCAAAGAAGGAGTACTTACTATATGCTGAATCCAGTTCTCATGGACACAGAAGTTCTGTAGTTGAACTTGCCTCAGTTTCCCTACATCATAGAGTTGAGGAGCCGGTGGTTCCCCTTGAGGAGCTGCTGCTACAGGTCAGGTGGCCCAACATTGCTGTTGGTGTAGACTGAAGGTACAGCGATGCCACCAGTGCTCTCCTTTTAGCTGAGGGTGCAGTGCTCAAAGACCAGTACCAGTTTAAATATTTTGGTTTCCTGATTCGACCATTTCCTTTTTCTCTCAAAAACCATTAAAATAAGTTAAGGCTAAGCTTGGTCTCCTGATCATGACTCATATTTGTTTTTATTCTTTGCCTTTTATTAATTTGAACTTGATGTATTTTATTTAAATTTACCTTTGTTTCAATGGATGAATATTAGAATTATAGCAAACATCTCTGTGATTAATTTCAATCTACTTATTATACTAATGTCAACTAATCATCTTGTTAATTATTTTAATAATTACCTTTGTAATCTAACATATAAGGGCCACTCAACATGATGGAAATCCTATCAGATACAGGAAAGCTATCCAGTTACCTTGGAATAGTGTGTTCATGGATCTTGCAGGAAAATCTACCACTACCATTTTATTAAATTAATTTTTAGCTGTAGTTATGATTCTTCATTTTCTTACTTAATCATGTTCCAATATGTACTTCTTGAACTTGCCTATCATCACTGATACTTACATTTTTAATCATTGGTGACAAATTCTACTTGGTTTTCAGGAGTCTGGTATTATTTCTTCTATATAATATTTTATGGACCCTCAGAGATAAATGTGTAATTTGAGGATATTTTAAAACACTTTAATGATGTTCACCATCTTCTTTGAGGTAGGCTGGGTGTTGCCAGGAGTTAACCTCTCACTGTTAGTGAATATTTAAAATAATTTTTAAAACCATTTAAATGTCATATTGTGTATGTCTCTGAGGACTTTGAAGACCTTATCTAACTATTTTACCTTATCTTTCTATGTAATCATATATATCTGTTGCCCCTAAGATATATATTCTTATGATACAAATAGACTAGTAATTGATATGACCATGATTTAATCAACTAACAATTAACTTGTATAACGTATTTATCCTAAAGAGCCTACATTTGCACTTTCAAAGTACTGGAAGTAAACCTTGTATTATAATTATGTTATATGGGTAATATACCTCATATTAGAGTAGAAGTATATAAAATGTGTGTGGAGAAGATAGCTTCAAATGTGGCAAACAAGGCACTGGGAAAAATGTCCTCATTTCTACCATAGACAGAATTCTGCCTAAGCAAGGGCAAGCTTGGATGCAGGCAGAGTTGACAGCAAAATACTGCCAAGACAGGGTAAGCAAGTCCTCAGTAGTTCCTGCCTCACATATATGTCTGTCAGATATATTGGGCCAGAAGGCTGAAGATGGTGTTCCAAGGTTGTATAGAGTTTTGGGTGACTATTCAGGTAGAAAACTGTCTCTGTTGTCTTTTCATTTGGAAAGCTACTGACCAACATTCCCAGTATACTCAGGTAATCAATTTTATTTCTTCTCAAGTTTCTGATGGGGTTGAAGACCAGATAGTATAGTTTTACAATGAAGCTTAGTTGTTCAGCGGTTAAGATGTTTTTAGGTCTAGATAGATGTTTTAAGTTGATAATGATGAGATATGCTAGATATTGAATTTCATTCAGAAATTTAGATGCATCAAGTTAGGAAAGATGTTTTCTTCAAGGCTGCCATATACAAATAGCCAAAACACTAAAAATGTAACATTTATATAATTCCTGATTGCTTCATGGTTGTTTGTTGTAGGTACTTTACTGTATATACATGTAATAGTGTAATGTATATGTAAAAATAAAAAATATTAAATATATCTTTTAATGATCTATTAAGACAATGATGAAAGTGAAACAGCATTGTAAATTGGCAAACAGCTGTGGATTTATGTAGCTTCCCCAACTGAACTCATAGGAACTAAGTTAATTATTGTAAGACATTAGATTTTTATCTCAATTTCCATGATACACTGAGTCAGGACAACCAGAACAGCAGAGTTTGAGCCTCTGTGAATCAATTCTCCCAAAACTGAAGTAAAAACTCTGGCAAAGTGATCAAAGACATATGTTCATATCTTTAGAAAGTAACCAAAGTCTACAATGAAACATAAACCTAGTTGTATTCTGGATTATTTCTTTCTCTACTCTCACTTTATATATTCCAGACCTGCATTACATTTCAAAAGCAGTAATCTCAAAATCACATTAGCAATGAAACTTCAATCTTACAATATGAGAGGGAGGAAATAAGCTTAGTAATTCTAATCTCAGAGCAAAGATATATGACAGGCCTCATCCTAGAAATTATATGAGTACTGTAAACCTTACCAAATCCATGGCTGTGTAATTCACCGTTGTTGTTTATGTTATTTGGCAACTTTGTCAAACATGCTCCTAAATATTTACATGTATAGTCATAGGTAAGTGAAGCTGAACCTTTTGGTCACAGAAGCATTTTTTTTCCTGTGGGCAGAAGTTAATGAAAAGGCACACAACTTGTCATTCTGCAGATAATAAATGGCTGTTGAGTGCTCAGGCATAAACAAATATATTTCATCGTTTGCAAGGCTCAAGACACACTTCAGAAGAGGTGAAGAAATAATGAAAATCCAGTATATAGGGGTGCTACTATGATACACTGTATTTGGGACATAACATTGCATCCATGAACTCATCACAGCCACAGTTATCTGGAAAACACCTGCGCAAGACATTCTCTTTTAAATTTCATTATACATAAGTAGAGGGGTCATCAGGCCCTGTTCCCAACTGATGTGCTATTGCAACACAAAGACAATTTGTGCTAGAAGCAGTTTGTGACTTCTAAAGGTGGGGTATTGTTTTTTGTCAGTGACTTAATCACTAAAACACTTGCTTATACTCCACCAAAAAGCCTCAACATCCGTGCTCACACAAATAACTCACATAAAACTCCATGGGTTATAAATCAATACATATAAGCAGAAACAGAACATTTTGAGAAGAATAAAATCAGTAGGGTATCAAAATGATAAGAGAGTGAAAATTGGGCGAATATTATCAAAATACAATATACACTACATGAAAACATCAAAGGATTTTTTTAACTGTGTGAAACAAATAAACCCAAGGAAACCATAAGATACAAGATATTTAAACATACATATTTTTATTGTGTGTATTCTGGGGGGGGGGTATGCCTATATTAGTTTATGTGAACCCCTTGTGAACAAGTGCTCCATGGAACAGGAGTTGAAAGTGGTAGGAGCTAACTGATATGGTTGCTGAAAAATGAACCCAATCTTTTGCCAGAGCAGTAAATATGCACAGCTGATAAGCTGTGTCTCTAGCCCCTTATGGGATGCTTTACTAAAACCTCTTTCATGTACATCAAAATCCAGTCTGTGGTATACTGACTTATTGATTGAGAAGTTTCACCACCACAAAGATTTTTTAATTCACATAAGTCACATTTTAACATATAGCCAAACATGACTGATAGTATCAGGGGTTTCCTAGAATTTCATGAATGTCTGGAGAAAACTGAAGAGATGGATATAATACCTACAAAACTGAGTGAGATTCAGCTGTGAAACTGCTGACACATAGAAACACTTGTAAATTACATGCATGAAGGATTAAACACAATGAAAACTTTAAAACTATGAAACCAGTTGGTGGGATTGTACTACAAGAATTATATTGTATTATAGATGGAAAATAATAATATTATAGAAGTCCAAGAATAAATGTTGCATCAGCACTGTTAACTTGCTAAATAAACAAAAAATAAATGGGAGTGTTGGTATACTGCTATAATTGCAGGATTTTATAGGCTGAGGCATTAGGATTAAAATATGGGATTAAATTGAGCTACACAGGAAAAAACTGGCCACAAAAAATAAAAATAAAACAATAATTTTTTTAAAAAGCAAATGTTGATCAAATACTTCACCAAACAGAACAACCAACATTTGACCTGAAGCAGAACTCAGAGAACACATGAGTGAGGATCTTCGTTTTAAAAAAAAATCCACATCTGAATATGGATACTTGTCACATGTGTTGTTGCAAAGTTTTAATGCCAGGACTAGGTAGCATGAGTCAGTGGAACTCTCATGGAGTTCATGTCCACATTTGTCTACATAATGGCATCCAGGCCAGGCAGCATCATGAAAACCAAAAGCAAAAGCTCTTAAAATCATAAAAGCAAAAAAAAAAAAAAAAAAAAAAAGAGTAGGGGAAATATACTCTTTTTGATAGAAAAAGGAAGAGCAGCAAAAAGAGAAATGTTGTGAAAATTTTAATTCTCATTAGTGGGAAAAGAATAAGAAGGGTCTTAAGGAAAATGTTCAATTTCCCTGGGTGCATCTCTCTCTCTCTCTCTTTCTTTTTCTATCTTTCTCTTGTGTGTGTATGTGTTTGTATTCATGTCTGTGAATGTGATGCATTCATGCTACTGTACACATCTGTTAGTAAGAAAGCAACTCTTAGACATGGGTCTTTTACATTTAACCTTGTTTACATCAAGGACCTTTTTTTCTCCTGTTGTGCACATCAAGCTAGCTGACATTCAAGCTTTCAAGGAGTCTTTAGTAGAGGTTTCCATTCTAACCTTCAGAACACTGGGCAGAACAAACACTTTCCTTAGTGTCAGGATTTTATATGGGCGTTGAGAGTTTGAACTCAGGTTTTTGTTTGCATTGAAAGTGCTTTTACCCACTGAGGCTTCTTCCTCCATCCAAGTTGTTCAGGTTCTAATAAAAGTATTTATAGAAGAGCCTCAATAAACGGGCTGAAATGGATCCAGAAATAGAATATGATGTTCTTTGTTCTCCCTGCTGCCCTAGGTCCACGACAGTCCAAAGGTACAAATTTGAGTAGGTGAGTGGGATAGGCTTCTCCAAGGCTGCCAAAATGTGAGGTGGGTATAGGTATAAGACTTGCTAGTATTCACATACATATCCTCAAGACAGCCTTCTTATCCTCATTTTGAAATAATAGCACAAGTGCTGTCATCAAGGTGACAAAAAACTCATCTGTCATGTGAGTGGACCAGAGAAAGGGTAGAGCTGACCCACTTATTAACTTTTTCTCTGCATTTTGGATGCAGATCATTGGACTCATGAAAGTTTGCATCAATGTTAATTAAATCATCTCTTAATAATCCCCAGGATGTGATGATTTGTCCTGGAACTTAATTACAGCCCCTTCGCAGGTACGTAATGGTCCCTTCGCTGAAGTTGTCAGTGCTCAGTCAGTGACAAAGTAATTGCACCTCCAGGTGCAGAGGTGAACTCAGGGAGTCTGAGGACCTATAACTGAACTGGTTGCAGGTGGCTCAAGTCTACTGAGTGCCACAGTCCTGACCCTGTGCTATCAGTGCAGCTCAGCCCTGGTGAGTGATTACTTTTGGTTCAGTTTCCAGATGGGTATGGGGTTGACTGCAAGGGGAGAGCATGAGAGGAATTGAATAGGAAA
The DNA here is from genome assembly GCF_964271855.1 of Acomys minous. Classification (NCBI taxonomy): domain Eukaryota; kingdom Metazoa; phylum Chordata; class Mammalia; order Rodentia; family Muridae; genus Acomys; species Acomys minous. Next base: position 82,993,498 of record NC_140484.1, read on the forward strand.
GACATTTTCTCCCAGGCCTGTACAATTCACTGCTTCTGTGTTTATAGAATGATGCAAGAATGTGAAATACAACAGACAAGAAGGTCCATTGACATCAGATATCTTGGCTGAGGGTGTATGTTGGGTCTGAGAGTTTCAATATGCCAGCTTCATTTTTCTTTTAGTCTAGGAACTATACAGTGTCCCAGAGTGTGGAGAACAGACTTGGGATTTGGAGATTAGGCTGTATGTTCATACTTTAGAACTATGGTACCTGCTATGTATATTTATACAGAGACACATAACACACACACACACACACACACACACACACACACACACACACACACACAAATATAGACCCAAACAGCCACACATGGATGTCTGGGTTTACTTGCACCTGGAAGGACTGAGGGACCATGGGTTAACAGAACTGATACCTGCTCACTTCAGTATAAGTCACAATTTACAAACAATACTGAATAAACCTTCAGCTTCTGTAGCCAATTAAAAATAGGGGTTGTAATTCCTGACTTGGTTCCTATGAACTGAGGGGCTGAAGTGCTCTTCAGATCATGTCTTTCTTGTACTCATAAAACAGAAGCTAAGAAACCATCTAAGCATAGCAAGTAACCAGTGACTTTACCAAAGCATAGCTAGTATCTAGGAAATACTCATGTTGGCCTCTCCTGCCTCACTGCAGAGCCAGTATTTTGTACATAAGATGATAAGACATTCAGTCCAAGCAGCTTCCATGCAATGGCATAGCCCTCTTAATTTTCTTTCTTGTTTGCTCTTATTTTTGAGGTTCTGTCTTAGAAATCTGCATGTTCTCCACTCTGAGAAACACAGAGAAGCAAAGAAAGGAGAAAATTATAAGCCATACATTTGTATATAAGAAGCAGGAGTTAGCTTGCTCCGGAAAGTGTAAGTGTAAGAAAACAACAGCTGGTGGATCTGATGTGACATCAGACCTAGTCTGCTCATTGCTGTAGCTCTGGGTTCCCCAGATTATAAGACTTTTCCACTCTTACATTGTTTTGTATATTCTTTTAGTGATGTGGCTGTGTTAAAATATAAAGAATGCGCTGGTAGTTTTCTAAGTCTAAAGGTCATGATTTTAGTTTCTTAGAAACATTCACACACACACACACACACACACACACACACACACACACACACAATTTATCATAGTTAAGATTATGAAGATGTCTATTGATCCTGTCAAATTTCTTCCTGTCATTTAAGAGAGCTGACTTCTCTGTCCCAGGCAGCTACACTGAAGCTAGTGAGCTACTTTATGTTGCTATAAAATGTGTGTGTGTGTGTGTGTGTGTGTAAGAGAGAGAGAGAGAGAGAGAGAGAGAGAGAGAGAGAGAGAGAGAGAGAGAGAGAGAATGAGTTTGTGTTTGTATCTCCCACATGTATGGCTTCCCTCAGAAGTAGGAGAATGTGTCAGATACCCTGGATTAGAAGTTACACACAGTTGTTATCTTCCTTATATGAGAGCTGAGAACTGAATTCAGGTACTCTGAAAGAGTAACAAGTAGTCAGTAGCCATTTTATCACCACTGTTTCTCAATTTTTACCTGGGCAAAATAGGAGAAGAGAGAGTAAAGAGATGGCTCACAGTTCTTTCTGATTTTGCAAGATCCAAGCTGTGTTCACATCACTCATGTGAGGCAGCTCACAGCTGCCAGTCACTACAGATTCAGGAAATCGTACACCCCCATCTGCACTCTGGCAACACTTCCACCACCAAACAAATACACATCACACACACACACACACACACACACACACACACACACACACACACACACCACACACCACACTTAAAATAAATATAAAAATAAATGTAAAAATTTCTAAAAGTATACTTTTATATTTATTTAAAATTAGAATAAATATAAATTCTAGTTTAATTGACAATATGATGAGGTTATTTTTTGACATGATTGTTCAGTATGAACCAGTATGAGAGTTCTAAACTCAGACTCAGAACCACAGATGAAGCAAAATCTTGACAATTGCTGTTTCCTTTAAATACCTCTAAGCCACTTTACTGCAGATATAGGTCTGAAATGTAAATGTTAGGTCTTTGGAGATGTTGTTTGTTTTGCCTTTAATCTAGTATCACATAGCCTATACTGACCTCAGACTTACTATGTAGCCTAGAATGACCCTGAATTTCTGATCATACTATATGTATCTCCCCTAAGTGTTGGGGTTACAGAAGTGTTTGACCACACCCAGTTCATGCAGTACTGGGTATTCCAAAAAGGTATTCACAAAATCTACAGAAACATTCTACATGTTTTACTATCCTAACAACATCTCTAGACAGAGAAAATATACTTTCTATGTAGAATATCTTGATGAGTCTTGCGTTTCAATCTAAATTTCTGCCCTTTTGTTCTAGTTTGTGTCTCTATCCCTCTTTTTTTACCTGCTTCTTTTTTAAGTAATATGTCGCTGAAACACTCAGAGATGTCACGCTTCTCTGCCTGTTTTGTCCTGTTCATATTTTCTCACTGAGCTTGTTTTATGTTTCATAGAGAAAACTATGGAAAACCAGGTGAGAGAGATCAAACCCAGGTGACAGCCTGGGTTGCAGAAGCCTGTCCTCTGTGTCACACAAAGTGAAACCAACCTCTTACAGCCTGGGATACTAAGTTAAATGCCCTTGTCAATTACCATATTTTTGCATTATTTTTAGTGACCCAGTATATCTTTCCACGTGACTTTGCTATCAGATGTCATATAAGAATGATGATTGGAAATGTCAGCACCTTTGGTTGTCTAAAGGGTGCTTGCAGTCCCATAATTAAAACTTTTGGATCAATGCCTAGCACAAGAGCAATCCTAGGTGAAATTTTTGCACATGTCACCGTTTTTTGTTTTTGGAGAACTGAGTAATGCTATCTTCAGAGAGTGTTCATGAGTGGAATACATATGTTGAAAATGGAGTTCAGAGACCTGTCTTCTTATTCTAGTCTCTGCCATGACAGGAAGCAATGAGTAACCAGGAGAAAAAAAACCTTTATGAGCCCTCAGGAGGCAATTCTCCATCATTCAATGCTTCCTTCCCTATTACAGAAAGCTATTTTGGTCTCCGACATCAACTTGAAACACTGAGAGGATTTCTGTTGTTTGTGAACCTCTTACTCGAGTACTTAGGCACAGCAGCACAAACTGAGTCAAGGCATGATCGCTGATATGCATGTATCACATACAGAGTCAGAAACCCTTTTCTTATACAGCACATGTGTTTTTCTTTCTTGTGGCTTAGTCACATCCAAATGTGAAAACCAGAAACTTGTTATTTACTGCTTATTAGATATTTTAAATATTTATTTATTTACTTATTTATGTGTGTAAGAGAGAATGAAAAACACATACACAAAGAAAAAGAGAAGGAGAAATAGAGAGGCAGAGACAGAGGCAGAGGCAGAGGCAGAGATAGAGTAGGTAAATGCATACCACAGTGCAGAGATGGAGGTGATAGGATAATTTTATGGAGTCCGTTCTTTGTTCTACTTTTATGTGGATTCTGGATTTTGTAAGAGAGATATTAAATGTCTATTCATGGTATTAGAGAAATAAGTACTGCAGGCCAATCTGGGATAGCATAGGGAGATCCTGAAAGCCAAACATTCTCTATGTAGAAACAATTTGTACTTGTGTGAGTTGTTCTGCTCTCTGTACTACTATGTGCATTTCCATAGACAATGATAAACAGAAACTTTGAGGAACTTGTTGCTAATTAAATACTTTTGATAATTAGGCTGTTAATTAAATATTAATGTCTTCTATTTTTGAGATTATAATATATTATTTATTTTATTTATTGCATATGAGTGCTTTATCTGCAGAAGAGGGTATCAGATTATATTATAGATGGTTGTGAGCCACCATGTGGTTGCTGGGAATTGAACTCAGAATCTCTGGAAGAGCAGGAGGCACTCTTAACCACTGAGCCATCTCCTCAGCCCCCTGAGATTATAATATAAATATATTACTTCAACTTTCATTTGATTTGTTCCCTTCCCACATTACCCATAGTTCTCTTTCAAATTTATGGTCTCTATTATCATCAATTGGTATTGCACTCACATATATATATATATATATATATATATATATATATATATATATATATATATATGAGTTGAGTTGATAATACAATCTGCTCAGTCTATATAATGTTACTTGTATGTGTATTTTCAGGAATTACCTATTTGGTATTGGATAAACAATTGGAAGTGCCCTATCTTTGGAAGAATATTTTTTCCAGATCTCAACATTCCTTTGTTGCTCTTTGTGTGAGTAGAGACCTCATGAGCTTTCTCCATAGACAACGGCATATCCTGGTTCAACTCACTTTTATCAAATAATTTGAAATGTATTCTTATATGCTTATAATGGTATATATTCACAAGGTTTCTGATTACCTCGTTAGAAGGGCACTAGTTTACAGGCTCTTGCCTACAAGAAGAAAGAATTGTAATTTATATATGAGGTTAGAGATAGAAATGGAAACAGATTATTAGGAAAGGGACAGTGCTTTCTACAATAAGAGTGGGTGTGTCAGCAGCAAAAACATGCACTTAAATGCACTCTGCTGGTTAGTATGATTGTGTCTCCTTATAGACTTCTCCCATGTTTGGCTACTGAACTCTTTGCTTGGGCATGTTTCACCCTTATACAGTCCAGGGGAGGCAAATCTTCCAGTCCTACTCTGCCTATTGGTTTCTTTGGTGTATTAGTCTTGATGTCAGAGACAATGGAGGAACACTGATTACTTGACTATACTTCATAGTTTGCTCAGGCAGCCTTCTTATACAACCCTGCCTTAAGGTGATATCAACTCAGTGGGCTGGGACTTCTCACATTAAAAACTAATAAAGAAAATTCATCAGTCTTGACCACAAGCCAATCTGATGAAGGTATTTGCTCAGTTAAAGGTCTTTCTTACCAGATGGCCATAGCTAATCTCAAAGTGACAGCAAAAGAACCAGCTCAAATAAGAAACTGTTGACATGACACAAGAATTTGCTCAACTACTGAGCTACAACCCTAGTCCCAAAGGGTATCATAATATATTGATGTGTTATATATACATATCCACATTTATATATAATAATGATAGTTTGCTTCTCTTCAAAATCTTTTATTATTAACATATCAGTGACTCTTTAAATATTTCCAGCTAGACTATTAGGACACCTACAGATTTTTTTCCATGAAAAATTTCCCAACAGGATTCTATTAACTTAAAGTTACAGTAAAAAAAACAAGCCATACTAATTGAAATGGGAGTCCCCCTTCCTCTCATCCTGAAATTTTTTCTTTCTATATATGGAATGACATACATAAAAATGCATGTGTATGTCTAGGCATAAAGGTAGATGTATTATCACCTACTTGTGACCACCATTGTTTTCAAATATTTCTTATTTGGAACAGAAAATATGGTTTGCTGTTTCGGTTCCCGTTCATTGCTTCCTTTGTAATCAGATTCTCATCTGCCACAATATGAGGCAAACCTAACAAGATAGTTATTTTATAAGTACAATTAGTGGCAGTAAGATCAATTTCCCTTCCTAAAATAACAACTGGTACTACTGATCTTCACATCATTGAACTTTCTTTACATTATTGCTATGGCCTCACATGACCATTATACATTCTTTTCTTTCATTCTACATGTATTTATTATTTTTTTCATGTGTGTTCTTAGGTTTGCCTGTATGCGTTTGTGTGCACATAAACTCACACAGAATATTTATGTGATGCTTGCAAAATCCAAAGGCGACCAGATATCCACTGAACTCTAGTGTAGGAGGTGGTGGACAGTGTGATATGGATGCTAAGAGCAGAACCAGTGCTCTCCACAAGGGCAGCAAACTCTTAACCATGGAACCATGCAGCTTTTGCTTGTTTATTTGTTCTTTTCCGTCCCTTCTGTGACCAATCATACCCTATGTCTCTCTTTTATAGACAAAATCCAACTCTCCATATTGACCAGGCTGACCTTAGACTCACAAAAAAAAAAAACCACCTGCTTCTCTTCCTCCCACGTTCTTAGATTAAAGCTGTGCCACCATGCTCAGAATAACTTATTTTCTTAATTTATATTTTCACCATAACATCTTGGGCCATGAGCTGTAAACAAGATCTTTATTTTAACTTTCAAAAATTAAATGTCTGAAATGAATTCAAATGTAAATATTCCGTTTTATTTACTTTTATATCTTGTTTTTTATGAGGATATAACTAAAACTGTAAAGGGTTCCTCCAGAGAAGAGGGATAAGAGTATATAGAAGAACAAATTAATTCATCTCTATGTATAACTAGTATTTTTATTACTTATGATATTTATATAGTAATTTAATAATTTCAAAACAATTTATTAAGTAAAATATCCAAAATATATACTTATTATGGAAAAAAACTAAGTAGAGATGCACTGACATATATTTTGATAGGGCCATTTACTTTATGGCATGACTTAAGATTATGTATATATGTATTTATTTATATCATTGTTTTGAGACAGGGTTTCACCATGTAACACTGGTTGTCCTGGAATTACCACTTTAGACAAAATAGCATCAAGCTCAAAGAGATCTCTCAGTACCTGCCTTTGGAGCACTGAGATCAAACATTGGCGCTACCAAGCCCAGTCATTTGGAATGTTGCTGTTATCATAGTTTGTACAAGTATCTCCTATACAAGGCTCTGACACTTTAAGAAGTGATCCAGGTATATTAATCTGAGGAGTACCAGACTATTCTTATGCACAGTGATATTTATGAAATAATCTTAATGTAAACCATGCTTTACTTTGTGGATGTTATCTCTGACATACAATGAAGAATCTGGAAAATAGAATTTGGATATTTTGGATCATTGGTGTGCAATACTCTTAAATATAATCAGTGTCTTCATGAAGGGAAGGTCATAAGGGTCCCGGACCTTCATTTTTTATTTTTTACATATACATTATTACATATATATACAATAAACTACCTATAGCAAGAAGAGCCATGAGACAATCAAGAACTATATAAATGTTACATTCTTAGTATTTTGGTTTTCTATCTTAAACAAGAAAAAAATTAAGTCAAAATTGAGGTCTAATCTATGGCTTTCTGGTCATTTGGTATAACTTTTTTCTTCAATCTTGGAATGACTTTTGGTGATTTTATATTCAGATTGCTTTTCCTGGTACAGAATGCAGTTGGGGTATTGGCTGATGCCTTTGTTTTTGTATTCTATGCCTCTATGTCCTGTACTAGTCATGTACCAAGGCCCATCCACCTCATACTCACTAACATGGCTGTGAGAAATTTTTTGTCTCTTTTCTTCAAGGGGATTCTACACAGCATATATACCTCAGGAATAACACAGATTCTGAAAAATCATGAGTGTAAAGTTGCCTTATTTATGCACAGAGTGGGTCAGGGCCTCTTTCTATGTATAACTTGCCTCTTGAGTAATTTTCAGGCAATAGTCATAAGTCCCAGAATCAGTAAGTGGGTGGGAATCAAAGGAAAAGCTTGGAAGATCAGTGTTTCCTGCTTCCTGTGTTGCATATCTAACCTGCTGATAAACATCTTTAGTCCTATCCACACTGAAGGCTTTCAGCATATGCAAAATTCTACTAAACCACAGGATTATGGGATTAGTTCATCTCAATTGTCACTACTGATGACTCTCTTAGAGTATGTATTGATTAGACTCATGGTTGATGCCAGTTTATACATGATTTTTCTTCTCTACAGACACCATCAGAAGGTGAGGCATTTCCATACATTTATTATCTCCCACAGACTTTCCTATGAGGCTAAATCCACTAAAACCATCCTGCTTCTAACAAGCATCTTCACTTTGTTTTATTTCACCAAATACATAATTACACTTGACAATGCTGCTATTTTCAAGTCTCACTACTGGATGCAACATTTCTAGCAGCATGTTACCCCACCCTCATCCCTTTGTTTCTGATGCTCTGAGATTACCACACAGAAATTTTCTGTCCATAATTTGAAAGAAAGTATTCAGATATCACTGCTGGATTAATTCACAGTGATCATCTAATCATTCCACAAAAGTGTTTTCATGTTAGAACAAGCAAGATATAACCCAGAATAATAAGTATAAAATGATCTCTGTTAGATTATTGAGTGTTGTGGAGGATTTTGGTCTCAATTCAAAAGCACATATGCAAACTGAGAAAGACTGCCCTCTACTACCATTATTTATCTGTTTTCTGGTATAATGTTTTCTTGAAGGAGTTGGGCACCAAAAAAAAAAATGAAAATCATGAATAACTATTTGTCTGAGGCAATACCTAAATATACAACCCGGGCTATTCTCAAATTCTCCATACACTTTCTTAGCTTTATAAGATTGGGCATTACATGGCTGAATCTTTTAAAGGGAGTACCTCAGTAAATCAAAACCCAACACTGAGTCATGCTAGAACTCTCCCACAGAACAAACCTTCCAAATGTTTTTCATTTCTATTTCTAAAGATGGGAGTCTGGTTCTATAGATGATATAGAACCGTAATATACTATGTAGCTAAAAATGGCACAGATTCATGATCCTGTTGTCTCGGTCACTCAAAGGCTGACATATTAGAGTTCTGAGGTTTCAGGCTAGCACAACTAGAGGCAGCTTTATATAGTAGGTAGGGTGTGTGTGTCTGTGTGTTCCTGTAAGTTCATGTGCACTTCTTTGTACTTGAGTATATATGCAATGTGGATACCCCAGGTCAGAATGCAGAAAAATATGAGGACACAACAATTGAAATAGCATGCACAAGACCTACATAATCTCAAGAAAAAAATACCAGACCAGAGGAAGTGATAGGGGTACAAGATGCACTCCTATCTGAATAACTTTTAGTGTTTGGTGACTGCTTTGAAAGAAAAATATTTTTTTCAATGTTGTTCTACCTGGTGTGTTAAACACACTCTAAGGAAGTTTACCTGCACAAGAGTATTTGGTCAACACAAACATGACTGAATAGGTGAGATGGAGAGTGGCAGAGATGTAGAGTGAGTGAGGAAGAGAGAGAGAGGGAGAGAGAGGGAGAGAGAGAGAGAGGGAGAGAGAGGGAGAGAGAGAGATGGAGAGAGAGAGAGAGAGAGAGAGAGAGAGAGAGAGAGAGGCAGACGCAAAGAGACAGAAAGACAGAGTCTATGAAGTCAGTAGTGAGACTGTAGCAGAAGCTAGTGAGGAGGGTGCATATAATTAAAATCATTCCATAGAATTTTCAAATTAATGAAATTTGATTTTAAATAGAAAAGAATAAAACTTTTAAGAGGTTATAATGTTTTCCTGAGAATACAAGTAGGAGGATCTCCCAAAGTATCAAAATAATCAGTAAATATTTATTTATACCTGCTAGTTCCTCCGATTTCTACTCTGGAGCTCTCATTTTGCACACACTCTATTCAGTAGGCGTGTGGAATGTATTAAATAATGATAGCCATTTACAATTTGTATTGTGCACATGAGGGAGCAAACATTCAACATTCAAACTAACTGTTAGACTTAGTCTCCTAAACTGAAAGTCCAGCAAAAGTCTCATTCTCACCCTGCTCAGATATTTCTGCACGTGGGCTGTCTCATCCAGGAGACAGTCTAAGGTGATGAAAGGAATAGTACAAATGTATACCAAAATTTAATCTCATGCTGTCAAGAAATTAATGTGTATTATGTCATTAATAATCTTGTATCAATTGCATGGTGAAATGATAATTTGACTACATAAGTTTAGATAAATATTAACAAAATAAGATATTAAAATCATTTCTGATTTTATAATAGGATCTCACAATGTAATGTAGACCTGTTTTGTCTAGAGACTTCTATGTAGTAGAAGCTAGGCTTATACTCACAACATACATTCTATACGTGTTTCTCAACGGCTAGGATTACAGGTATATATTGACTTCATGGGATGTCTTTTCTGCTGTACATCCTCCTTCTCAACTCTTCTTCCTGCTACTCTTTTGTTTACTCTTTTTTGTTGGGTTTTTACTGGTGTTTCAGACAGAAAATGGTGACCTCAAAATTGGCAATGAAAGTTTTAATCTTCCTGCCTTTATTTTCCCAGATCTGGGATTATAGTCCTGTAAGCCCATGCATAGTTTTCTGTGGTGAATTTTAAAATTTGTTTTTTATTATTATAATTTATTCACATTACATTCTGATTGTTATCCCCTTGGTCTTATCTTCCTGTTCCCACTCTCCATCATCACTTTTCTGTCCTATTCCCCTGCCCTAGACCTGATGCAGGGGTCCCCCTCCCTCACCATCTGACCACAGCTTTTCAGGTCTCATGTGGATAGACTGCATCCCCTTCCATTGTGTTCCCATGGGGTCTCTCCCGCAAGGGTCAGTGATCAAATTGCAGGCACAAGAGTTTTGTCAGAGGAGATACCCAATGCCCGCCCCCCACTTCCCATGTGGAAAATGAGCTGTCCATTAGCTACATCTGAATGGTGGGTCTAGGTCCTCTGCTTGCAATGCCCTTGGTTGTTGCATCAGATTACAGGCACCCCTGGGTGCAGATCTGTCAGACTTGATAGTCTCCTTGTGGAGCTCCTGACAACTTCCCCATTCCATCTTCCATTCCCTAACTCTTACATACAATTTGCACCTCTTCAACCACAGTTCAGCTGCAAGTCCAAGTATTTGTCCCGATCCCCCACTGGGTGGAGTCTTTCAGATGACGTCTATGTTGGGCTTATATCCACTTATTAGTGAGTATATACCATGTGTGTCTTTCAGGGTCTGGGTTATTTCACTTAGGTTGGTCATTTCTAGTTCCAACCATTTGCCTGAAAATGTCAAGAGTTCCTTATTTTTAATAGCTGAATAGTATTTCATTGTGTAAATGTACCAGAGGTTCTTCATCCATTCTTTGGTTGAGAGACATCTAGAATGTTTCCAGATTCTAGCTACTACAAATAAAGCTTCTGTGAACATAGTTAAGCAAATGTCCTCATTTTATGGTGGAACGTCTTTTGGGTATGTTCTCAGGAATGGAATAGCTGGGTCTATAGGTAGCACTATTCCAAATTTTCTAAGAAAGTAGCAGATGGATTTCCAAAGTGTTTGTACAAGTTTACAGCAAGTGAAGAGTGCTCCTCTTTCTCCACATCCTCGCCAGCATCTGCTATCACTTGAGTTTTTTATCTTAGCCTTTCTGATAGGTATAAGATAGAATCTCAAAGTCGTTTTGATTTGCACTTCCCTGATGACTAGAAATGTTGAGCATTTCTTTAAGTGTTTCTTGGCCATTTGATATTCCTCCATTTAGAATTCCCTGTTTAGTGCTGTACCCAATTTTTTTCATTGGGTTATTTGGTTTGGTGGTATTTAATTTCTTAAGAAGTTCTTTATATATTTTGGATATTATCCCTTTGTCGGATGTAAGGTTGGTGAAGATCTTTTCACAGTCTATAAGACAACTAAAAGACATCAATTGGTTACAAATTAGAAAGGAAGAAGTCAAATAATCACTATTCATGGATGATATGATAGCATACATAAGTGACCCAAAAAATTCTACCAAGGAACTCCTACAGCCCATAAACACCTTCAGCAAAGTGGCTAGATACAAAATCAGCTCAAAAATATAAGTAGCTCTGCTGTATACAAATGACAAATGGGCTGAAAAAGAAATTAGAGCACGGTGGCACACACTTTTAATCCCAGAACTCAGGAGGCAGAGCCAAGTGAATCACTATGAGTTCGAGGCCAGCCTCGTCTACAAAAAAGTCTAGGACAGCCAAGGCCACACAGAGAAACCCTGTCTCCAAAAACCAGAGAGAGAGAGAGAGAGAGAGAGAGAGAGAGAGAGAGAGAGAGAGAGAGAGAAGAGAGAGAGAGAGAGAGAGAGAGAGAGAGAGAGAGAGAGAGAGAGAAACTAGGGAAACCACACCCTACACAATAGCCACAAATAATATAACATACCTTGTTGTAACTTTAACCATGCAAGGGAAAGATTTGTATAAAAAAAAACAAAAAACAAAAAAACAAAAACAAAAACAAAAAAACTTCAAGTCTCTAAAGAGAGAAATTGAAGAAGACATCAGAAAATGAAAAGATCTCCCATGCTCATGGATCAGGACAATCAACACTGTGAAAATGGCCACCTTACCAAAGAAATCTACAGATTCAATGCAATCTCTATCAAAATACCTATACAAAATTTTAAAGACCTTGACAGATCAATTCTTGATGTCATATAAATAGACAAAAATCCTAGAATAGAAGAAACAATCCTGTACAATAAAATATCTTCTGAATGACTGCATTCCTGATCTCAAGCTGTACTATAGAGCAGCAGTAATTAAAATGTCATGGTACTGGCATAAACATAGGCTGGTGGATCAATGGCATTGAATTTAAGACCAAGAAATAAATCCACAGAACTATAGACACTTGATTTTTTTTACTAAGAAGCCAAATCCATACAATGGAAGAAAGATAGCATCTTCAACAAATGGAGCTAGTCTAACTGGATGGCTACATGTAGAAAAATGAAAATACATCCATATTTATCACCCTGCACAAAACTAAAGTCCAAGTGGATTAAAGATCTCAACATAAAACCAGACACACTAAATCTGTTAGAAGAAATAGTGGGGAAGAGCCTTGAACTCATTGGCACAGGAGACAACTTCCTGAACAGAACATCAACAGCTCAGGCTTTAAGGTCAACAATTAATAAATGGGACCTCATGAACCTGAAAAGCTTCTGTTAGGCAAAGTGCACTCCCATACATGTTTTTTAATGCAGTGCTGAGAATCAAAAAAAAGGATCAATTTGTTCAAAGCAAGCCCTCTTGCAAAAATATTATTACTAGAGTCCTGTGGCTTCCTATTTCTTTAAATCATTTGCTTCAGCTGTCTAATCAAAAACCACATATGTATCTCATATTACTATTCAACTTCAATGTTCTACATGGAATGAACTCATCTTCAGAATTTTCAGGTTACAGTTATGTGCCACCACACCTGAGATTGTGCTTTGCAGAGCCAAGTGAGCTACAGCAACAGTCTTCTGCAGCCCATTTCAGATTTTCTTCTGCTTCCAGTCTGTTCAGTGTTACCTTGCCAAATTTTGCCCACTTCCAGGAAAATATCCCTCATTTGTGCTTTCCAGAAGCTTTGGACCTTCGTCTGGACAACTATAAGTCTATTCCTCTGGGAGAAGTGGCCTGATTCTAACAATTTCAGTAAAATAAAAATGTTCCAAAATGAGAAATAAAAATGTAACTGAAACCAGGAAGCAAAAAAACTGGAAACCATAAGATTTACAGTGACATCAACACTAAACTATTATTTCCTGTTGTAAAAATATTTGGGGAATGAGAAGGATACTTCTAGAAACTCAGATCCTGAACACATTCTTCTTCTTCTTTGATAGGAGTCATGGGTCCAATCCTATAGATGTCAGTAAGGAAGAGATTTGGGTGTTCAAAAAGTTTCTCTACATGAGTTAGTCCATAAAGGGACTATTCAGAAACAGATTATTTAAATTTATAATTAAAATAAATGGGATCCTAAGGCAATGTCCTAAGGAATTATATTCTGTATTAAGTGGTGAGAATCAGAGCTGTAATTGAGTGGCACAGGAACCAGACACCCAGAGAAAGCCAGATGCGAAAAGTTAACAGAGACAGCAGAGATAAAACGTTAACCATTCAGCTATGAGAGCCTAAATGAATCCTGCGATAGTCCAAACTTCTAACAACTTAACTTCGTGGTGATTTCTAAAAGACACATTTTAGACTCTTCTCAAAGGCAGGAAGAGGTATGCAAAGGAATGTATACCAAACACACAATAAAGACTTCTAGTGTAATTTAAATAGCAAAGTGCATCATTTTCCATAGAGAGTGTCAAGAAAACACAAATGACAAGAGAATCCATAGAAAACAATTGCTGGTCAGATTGTGAAGTGCAGTGAAATCTGATTGTTCTTACTGATGATGGCAGAGGAGACCGCTTATGAGTTCACCAATCTCTTTACTGAAAGGCAGGTAAGCTTTATTATTTGCTGCAAAGCAGCCTGTGGTTGTCACACCAATGCCTGTGAAAATTCCTAGAGGAGGGCATGAGTAGTGGCACAATTCATATAATGAAGCAAAGAATGAAAGTCTTTAAGGGGGTTTCTGTCCTAAGTGGCTCATTGTCCAACATAGAAAAAAAAACAAATAGAAATGGCACTGGACTATGCTGAGTGACTAGAATCATTCATGTTAAAACCAATCCTTCAGTCCTATTAGTAAATGAACTATCTGCAATGGCTTTTGTAAGCAAAGAAGGCTACCCATATGGACCGGGTCCAGTTCATTCAATAGTTGAGTGATTGGCAAGTCTTTTCCCTGGCACTGAGAATTTTCTATAAAAGTGAGATAGTAAATACTTCACACTGGTAAGCTGGAAAGTTCAGATCTCAGTTTAACAATGTAAGTACATCAACAACTATAACAAGGGGTGTGGTACTCTGCCAAAATATCTTCCTTTAAGAGCATAACAATTAGATTATGGATGCCTTTATAAAACACAATTTTTTTTTGCTTTGTTTCCTCCAGTCAGTAAAACAAAAAAATAAAAATTCTTGACTCGTAGGCTATGTAAAAACATGAGTTGGTCCATGATTATTGATCATCAATCAATTTACTTGTAATTTCAGAGTCATATAATTTACAGGTTTTTTTTTGTTTGAATATAACAGACAGAAAAACTTATACAGAGCCCACAGAAAAAAACTTCACTTCAGTGAAAAACACATACATATTAGAGATAAAAAATGGTTTCCAGTATATATTTAATATGTTTAGTTGTGTAGGTATGGGGTTATTTTTCTGTATATATGTCTAGGCACCAGAAGTATGCTTCTCCCCGAGACCAGAAGGAGATATAAGATGGCATGGAACTTAATTTACAGATTGTTTTAGGCACAATTTTGTGATGAGTAGTGAGCATGTGTCCTCTAAAATAGCAATCAGTACACTTAAGCACTGAGCTATTTCTCCAGACAATAGAAAACATTATCTCTCGTCTGACTGTCTCTTCTCGATATGTGTTTCCATAGCTTAGGTTTCCATCACACCTCACTCTATTCTCTGTTTTCCTCTCAGAACTTGTTATGGATCTCCAGGCAAACCTTTGGCTTACTTGTTTCTTCAGTCCTACCTCCAGCATTCTTGGTCATAACTTTTTCTTTACAATTTGATATTATGGCATAAGTTAAAGTTTTTTTTCTTTTCCTTTTCATGTTATAACCTTAATCACAGTACCTCTAAATGTAACTATTCAGAAGCACAATGCTTATAGTAATAATTAAAGGTACATGGAACCCTAAAAGTAGGATTCTAATGAAGTATAGACT
This sequence comes from Acomys minous, assembly GCF_964271855.1. NCBI lineage: Eukaryota > Metazoa > Chordata > Mammalia > Rodentia > Muridae > Acomys > Acomys minous. The sequence continues at coordinate 83,008,906 of NC_140484.1, forward strand.
GTGTCCTTATGAAAATAAAGAAATGCCCCTGCTAATTAAACACACAGGCACAAGGAGGAGATAGCAATATATCAGCCAGGTAAAGAAGTTCTAGAAAAAATAAAATCTTCAGCCTCAGCTTCAAGTATCAAGAACTGAAACAGTATCAATTGCTATGATGTAAGATATCAGTTGTTTGTGTTTTGCATGCTAGTTTTAACAAACTATTCTTCTTGGCTTTTCTTCCGGGGCTCCTATGTCCCCAGGGACTACAAATCAGATGAATTAACATAAAAATTTGAAGAGCATGATCATATGTTGAGCATGTTCAGTTGGTTTGTGTGAACTTTAACTGGGTATATGTACACAAATATTTACTTAGTCATACACACTGAACCAATGAGTGACCAAAGTAATGATCATATAAAAGTCTAACGTGATTAACCAATGAGCTTGTTGAGGTTACTTACAGTAGAATGAATGATAGATCACCTTTATCTAGAGACAACTCAAAGGCAAATTCATCACTGAAAAGCACGACATACCATGTATGGTGACTCATGATACCTGTATCTTTGCATTATTTGTATGTTGGCAACTTGACAGATCAGAAAAACTCTGCTAGACAGTTAAGCATCATCTCCTTTTCTAGTAATTGTTTTCTATTTTCAAGAACTTTGAGTGACCCTCTGAGTATTGTTAGTTTCAAAATGTCTTCAGACTTGAGTATTATTTAGTATATAACCCCCATGAGCTTCCCTATTCTTTCTTGGTGGAAATGTTTCAATTCAGAAGGCTCCATAGGTTTGTTTGCATGTGGTACACATAAACTCATAAAAGAAAACACATAAAATTTCAAAATGAACAAACAAATAAATAAATCTAAAATATATTAGCTTGTGGCTGTTGTAGTACCCACATTTGGCATTAAAGATATAGCAACTTTTCTCAACAAGAGATGGGTACAGAGATGCATTGATTGAAATGTATGCATCAGTTTCAGATGTAGCCTATAATTTGCACAAAGCCATGCACTCCATTAAACATTAAACAATATTTTAGGAATGGTAATAAAGAGGCAAGAGTGGTAGAGCACACCTTTAATCCCTTCAAGGAGGCAAAGGCAAGTTGACGTTTGTGAGTTTGAGGCCAGACTTGTCTTTAAAAGTTTGTCCATGACTGCCTAGGCTATGAAGAGAAACCCTGTCTTGAAAAGCAAATCAATGAAAAAAGTAATGGTAGAAAATCAATCCAAACAGTTTCCTGATGGCATCCATTTATATCATTTTTATCCAAAATTGAGCCATGTGGCTGGTATGGAGGCACATGCAGCTAATCCCAGAACGTGGAAGGCAGAAGCACATAGATTTCTCTGAGTTTGTTGCCAGCCTTGTCAACAAAATGAGTACAAAATCGCCAGAGCTCTGTTATAAAGAGAAACCTTGTCTAGAAGAACCAAAAATAAAAGTGAACTATGTGTAAGTAGCTCTGGTAAAACATTATGAAGCAGCAAGGATTCCATTTTCTAGATTGATCAGTATTTATTCTAAGAATAGGTAGAAAAACTAACTCTTTTGGACAAATCTCTGCCTTGCTTAGTACAAAGGACCAATGAAATAAATGTGCACAAACATCAACATACACTCACACAAACACATGAACAAAGACACACATGTACTCATAAAGAAACAATGTATGTCATATTGTGGTTTAGGCAAAGATAACATTAACCTCACCCTTGTGAATGCAACATGCACCTCACAATCTTTACAAAAAAATCCTCTTTGAAACTCACAGTGTGGAAAGTAGTACAATCACTGGATTGACCAAAATTATAATGACTTTATGTTCTTCAATGAGCAGTGCCTTCCTGTGACAAAGTGCTCCTAGAAGGGTGATCAATTAAAAGACAATTCAACAGACAATGAAGAATACCACAACCATGGTAACAATATCACAGCTAGAAATAAAAAGACATCATAATCATTGGTAAACGTATTCCAATACCTCCTACCTACTCCTCATTTTCTGTTTGAAAATAAATGCCATCTTTAAAATGTCTGCATTTTCCATTGAGAGCAAAGAACTAATGGAAAACCTTGACCACATGACAACCTATTCTGTCTAATGCTCTCCTCCCCATAGTAAACTCATTCCTACCCATATTCTGCTTTCTGTCCACCCTCAAATCAGCATTAGTGCTGAGATGTGGGAGCTTGTGATCCTTTCATAATCAGTCTGAAAAGTAGTAACAATTTTGATAATGTATAGAACTAGCATTCCATAGGAGACTTTCGACAGGAAGCCAAGTTTACTTTATTATGTCTTGAATCAATACGGTGTTATGACTGGTGAGGTAGGACCTCAGGAAGGGTGCTTGCTGTACAATGAAGCCACATCTGAGAAACAATCATTGTTGAAATATTTCAGATGCTGACAAAATGGAAGCCAACTCCTCCATCCCTCTGAATGGATCAGAAGTGGTACTCCATGATTCGACCACCACCGAAATTCTATGGATCATGTCAGTTGTGGTCCTCTCTATAACTTTTGTCCTTGGTGTGCTAGGTAATGGGCTTGTAATTTGGGTAGCTGGATTCCGCATGGTACACACTGTGACCACCATCTGTTATTTGAACCTGGCTTTGAGTGACTTCTCTTTCATGGCTACTCTACCACTCCACATCACCTCAATGGTCATGAACGGAAAATGGCTTTTTGGATGGTTTCTTTGCAAAGTTGTTCACACCATTGTGCATATAAACCTTTTTGTTAGTGTCTTCCTGATCACTCTCATTGCCATGGATCGCTGTATTTGTGTCCTGCACCCAGTATGGGCTCAGAATCACCGAACTGTGAGTCTGGCCAGAAAAGTAGTTGTTGGAGCTTGGATTCTTGCTCTATTGCTTACATTGCCAAACTTTCTCTTCTTAACTACAGTGAGAGATGCAAAAGGGGAAGTTCACTGTATGCCTGACCTTGAATCCTGGGTTACAACCACACTGTCCAGTACTGTGAACACAGCTGTAGGAATCATCAGTTTTCTTATTGGCTTCAGCATGCCCATGTCTTTCATTGCCATATTCTATGGACTCATGGCTGTCAAGATCTGCAGAATAGGCTTTGTGAATTCCAGCCGTCCCTTACATGTCCTCACTGCGGTAGCTGTTTGCTTCTTTATCTGTTGGTTCCCTTTTCAATTGATTGTTCTTTTAGGTAATATCTGGTACAAGGAGACACCAAACAGCATTCACATGTTGGTGAACCCAGCAAGCACCCTGGCCTCCTTCAATAGTTGCCTTAATCCAATACTTTATGTCTTCCTGGGTCAGGAATTCAGAAAAAGACTGATCTACTCCCTGTATGCTAGTCTGGAGAGGTCCCTGAAGGAAGACTCAGTCCTGAGCAATGACAAAGACAGCAACTTGTCTTCATGTCCTACAGACTGAGAGCTATAGACAATGACAGGAGTTAGGCCATGAGAATGCTTTCTATGCTACTCTAGTCTCTCAAACTATCCCTCACTCTACCTTGCATGACATTTTTGAGTATTAATATAGAAAAATAAATTGTGTCTTCTGATTTTAAAGAAATATAGAAAAGTAAAAAAGAATACCACTGTCATTTTGAGAATTTTTCAACTGAGCCTATAGACTAGGCTAAGACTAATGTAGCAAAACATTATGGGAAAGGTTTGTGCTTGAAAGGATTATACATGATAGTATATATAATACTAAAATTGTATTATTTTATTAAGAAGTAAATATTTGATTGCCATATGATACATGCCTGTAATCTAGCACTTTTGACACCAAGAAAGGAGGTTCATGTCAAGGCCTCCTTACATAGAGAGTTGGAGAATTCAAGATACCATGGGCCACATGAGACCAAGTCTCAGATCAACAAAGAGTTATGACATGAAGAAGAAAATCATTATACCACTGCTAGGAAATGCATAAAATTATGTATCAATATAGTGTGAATAAAGCCATTATCACAATGAAGAATATTATATTTTTCCGTATTTATGGATCACTGAATTTTATGTTGATTCAGAAAATTTTGTACACTTGTGTATGTATTCATGTATGCAACTGTGTATGAAATGTGCAAGTAGATTTATACTACCTAAGTGATCAAAGAGGCATGGTAGGTGTAGAGGAGATGACAGACAAGAAAGAAAAGGTGTAATGGTTATTTCTGGTTGTCAAATATGCACAATCTAATATTATCTGAAAGAAAAGTCATTAGAAGAAACATTCTGGACCTTTGGTCCATGTGTGCTTCTATGCAGGACTGTCCTGATTAGATCAGTTGAGGTAGAAACACTTCACTGTTGTGAGTGGCACAAATTCTTAGGCATAGAATGCATCTGGGATTATACAAGATGGCAACATACTATTTGAGTCCTATAATGCATTCTTTACAATTATTTTAGTTCTTGGGTGTGAAGGTAATGTGACTAGCTATGTCAAGTTTCTGGTGCCCCGACATCCCTAGGTTATACACTATAAGATAGAAGTATTTTAAGAAGTTCTAATTTATGTTTCCTTTATCAGAGTATTTTTCATTATAGCAGCAGGAATGGCATCTATAATATATATTCATACTGAGAGTATGTTCTTTCTGTGATAAATATGTCTTTGGTGTGCTAAATAAAGCTTTAATGCCTTTCTAATAGCTTATGGGAGAAACAGTTTGGAACCATGGGATAGATAAAATCAGTGGATGGCTTAAGATATGAAGATAATGAAAAATAGGTCATATTAGAAAGAGGGACTAATAGGGGTAAAGAAAGATGTGTTGAGGTGGATTAACCATAATGGAGCCTACATGAAAAAGCCACACACATGTATATCTTGTAATCAAGTTGAACTATTATTATTTTTCTTTTCCATTCACTTATTTACTTAATCATTTTACAGCTTGATTGAAGGCCCTCCATTCTGTCCTCTCAGTCCTACCCTCACACTTTCTACCTCCATTGCCCCTTTCCTTCTCCAAAGAGAAGGGGAAGCCACCCACATGAACTAACCCACCTACCATAAAAAGTTGCATCAGGAATAAGCACACCCTCTACAACTGAGGTCACACAAGGCAACCCAGCAAAGGTAAAGGGATCCAAAATCAGGCAAAAGAGTCAGAGACAGCCTCTGCTCCAATTGTTAGAGGATCCACATGCAGAAAAAGTGGCACATCCTCTACATATATGTAGGGAGCCTAGGTCAAGCCCCTGCATGCTTTTTTATTTATGGTTCAGTCTCTTGAGCCTCCATTGGCCTTGGTTAGTTGACTGCATAGGTCTTCTTGTGCTGTCCTTGATTAACCTAGCTCCTTCATTCCTTCTCCCAACTCATCCATAAAATTCTGAGATCCACCTATATTTGGCTGTGCGCTTCTGCATCTGTTTTCATCAGCTGCTGTATTAAGGCTCTGAGAAGACAGTTATGCTAGGCTCCTATCTGCAAGCATAGCAGAGTATCATTACAGTGTCAGGATTTGGCTCATTCCTATGGGCTACTTCTCAAGTTGGGCCAATCATTGGTTGGCCATTCTCTCAGTTTCTGCTCCAACTCTAATCTTACACTTCCTGCAGACAGAAAAAAGTTTGAGTCAAGGGTTTATGGGTAGTCTGGTTTATCCCCCTCCACTGGAAGTTCCACCTGGGAACAACTGTGGTGATTTCAATATCCATATCCCCTGCTGCTAGAAGTCTCAACCAGGGTCAACGTCATTGATTTCCTGAATCCTTCTTCACCTGAGAGAAGCTCCCACTGATTTCTGTTTTCTCACAGTTTACCCTCTTCCTCACATCTAATCCCTACTACTACACTCCTTCCATATTCCTCAGATGTCTATATTATTTCACCTTCCTACTGAGATTCAAGAATCCTCCCTTGGACTCTCCTTGGTAAATTATTTGTCTCTGTGGATTGTGGGATGGTTGTCCAGAACTTTACGGTTAATATGCACATAGAAGTGAAGGCCATTTTATTCACATCTTTCTGGGTCTGGGATACTTCATTCAGGATGATATTTTCTACTTCCACCAATGTTCCCAAAAGTTAAAAGATACCTTTTTTAAACAAATAAGAGTAATCCATTGTGAAAATATGCCACAGTTTCTTTATCTATTGTTTAGTTGAGAAACTTCTATGTTCTCTTAATTTTCTGTCTATTACAAATAAAGCTGCTTTGAACATAGTTGAGTAAGTCTCCTTCTGTTACTGTAGAACATTTTGGGGTATATGCCTAAGAGTGGCATAACAGGCTCATGAAGTACGACTACTCTCACTTTTCGGAGAAGCTGACAGATTGATTTTTCCAAGTGATTGTACAAGTTTGCTCTCCCACCAGCAATGTAAGAGTGGTCCCCTTGATGCTCACTTTGGCATCACATATACTAAAACTGAAACAATACAGAGAAGCTTATCATGGCCCCTGCCCAAGGATAACACACAAATTCGTGAAGCATTCCATGTTTTTAAACATAATAAAGGCTTTATAGAGAGGATTCCAAGATGGCAGAACTGATCACACACTGCATCTGATTAGCAGGAAATCCAGGACTGCACAGTGACCTAAAGACCAAACTGAGAATTATAAAACACCAGTGGCTGCTGATTCTCAGGGGACAGACATCCAAATTGTTTGGGGAATGAGTGAGTCTGACACCTGGCCACCTAGCTAACCCACGGAAAAAAAATCCCTGGGGACAGCTCACATTAGCCACCATCTTGGGAAGAACTGTGGGAAATCCCTGCAACTTTGAGCCCTCACTGCCTGCTACTGCATGGGATAGACTTACTGCTCTGGACTCTCACCCCTCCCACCATCTCCCTACCGAATCCAGCATAGGGAGTGAACAGGCAGAGCTTAATCCCAGCACTGGACACAATCCAATGTAGCTGTCTCCTAGCATGGGGGACCTAAGTACCTTTGAGCCCTGAGCTATCTCAGCCTCCCAGATGCTTGCTGGCCTAGACTGAATGGGTCACAGGGCAGATATATATAACCCTGCCATCCCAAGAGAACCTGTGGAACTTCTGAGCAGCTTTGAGACCTGACCTCTTACAACACCCCTAAGTTCTTACTAGCTGAGAACATACCTTGTGGCCAGCAGAGCTGAATCCAGGCTCCAGCCACAGTCGGATTTAGCTGACATCTTATAAGCAACTTCAGGCCTTGATCTGTATATACACAACCACCTGAAACATATCACTGATATACAGCTAAGACACAAGGCAAGCCCACTGAGCAGAGACCCACTTGGGACATATTACTCATTAGCTGCAATCCTGCTAGCAGCTTCTGGCCCTGATCTCACCCTGCCCACCTACAGCCTATTTGCAAGATCCACCTAAGTCACAGACCAAAAATTTGTGCAGGCCACATCCCACATTAGCTGCTGTTTTGTAAGACTCTTGGAGTTCTAATCTCTCCCAGTTGACCTTACCCAAACGGGGCACAGAGAATCATTTGTAACACAACAGATAGACAGAGCCCTGCCATCTCAAAAATGACTGTAGGGTTGCTGAGCAACTCTGGACCAAGAAATATATCAGCTCATACCTACCTTGCCCTACCCAACTGGAATAGAGTCAGGGAAGCCAGCTGAGCTGAGCTAGGTGTAGGCTCTAACACCCACTGTCTAACACCTAAGGACACCTCTGGGGAGCCCTACAAACAATCTTTGGCTTGGAGTTCTCTTTATTTGCCCCCAGTCTGCCTGGAGAACCTGGGACACAGATGGTGACCTCATTGGAGGAGGCACTAGACCTGCTAACACCAGAGACAACCAGATGAATAGAGGACAGAGCAAAAAGATGAACAACAAAACTGAGAACCATATAACAACACAGGAAACCAGTGATCCTAACACAGCAAGCCCTTGAGATCTGAACATCCATGAAACACAAAAAGAAGACTTTAAATATGAGGTGATGAAAATGATAGAAGCTTTGAAAGAGTAAAATTAATCACTCAAAGAAACACAGGAAAATATACTCAATCACATGAAGGAATTGAATAAATCTTATAAAGAACAGGAAAATACATGCAAAAAGATCAAAGAAATGAAGCAATTGAATAAATCATATAAAGAAGTACAGGAAAATACATCCAAACAGATGAAGGAATTGAATAAATCCTATAAAGAACTAAAGGAAAATTCAATCAAATGGGAGAAAGAAATGAATAAGAATTTCAAGACCTAAAAAGGGAATTAGAAGCAACAAAGAAAACACAAGCTGAGGAAATCTTAGAGTGGGAAAACATAGGAAGAGAACAGGAATTACAGACAAAAGTCAAGCCAACCAAATACAAGAAATGGAAGAGAGAATCTCAAGTGAGGAAGATACGATCAAAGTTATTGATACATCAGTCAAAGAAAATGTTAAAACTAAAAAGTTCTTGACACAAAATACCCAAGAAATCTGAGACACTATAAAAGGCCAAATCTAAGAATAATAAGAATAGAAGAAGGAGAAGACTTGAAGCTCCAAGGCCCAAAAAACATTTTCAACAAAATCGTTAAAAAAAAAAACCTTCCCCAACCTAAAGAAATAAATGCCCATTAAAATAAAAGAAGCCTACAGAACTCCAAATAGATTTGACCAGAAAAGAAAATCCTCCCACCACATAATAATCAAAACATTAAATGTACAGAACAAAGAAAGAACATTAAAAACTGAGAAAAGAGAAAAAGGTCAAGTCACATATAAAGGTAAACCCATCAGAATGATACCTGACTTCTCAGCAGAGACTATGAAAGCTAGAAGGGCCTGTAAGGAAGTCATGTAAACATTAAGAGACCACAGATGCCAACCCAGACTACTATACCCAGCAAAACTTTCAATCACCATAGATGATGAAAACAAGATATTCCATGACAAAACCAAGTTGAATAAGTACTTAACTATAAATCCAGACCTACAGAGGGTACTCGAAGGAAAACTCCAACACAAGAAGCTAACTATACCCAGGAAAACACAAGAAATAAAAAAACCCTCCACATCCACAAATCTGAAACACAGAAACACACACACTCTACAACCAACAACGTCAAAACAGAAGGAACTAGCAACTATTGGTCATTAATATCTCTTAACATCAGTGACTTCAACTCCCCTGTAAAAAGACACAGGCTGACAGAATAGATGTGAAAACAGGATCCACCATAAAATAAACATACTTCAGCAATAAAGATAAATTTTAGCTCAGAGTAAAGAGCTGGAAAATTGTATTCCAAGCAAACAAACCTGAGAAATAAGTTGGCATAGCCATTCTAGTATCTGACAAAATAGACTTTTAACCAAAAACTAATCAAAAGAGATGGGAAGGTCACTGCATCTTCATCAAAGGAAAAATATGCCAAAGTTATTTCTCAATTTTGAACATCTATACCCCAAATGCAGGAGCACCCGCATTTGTAAAAGAAATGTTACTAAAACTTAAGCCACAAATCTAACCCCACACATTAATCGTGGGAGACTTCAACACCCCTCTCCCCACAATAGATGGATCATCAAGACAAAACTAAATGGAGAGACAAGGAAACTAATAGATATCATGAAACAAATGGACTTAACTGATATCTACTAAACAGTTCATCAAAACACAAAAGTTTATACCTTCTTTCAGCATCTCATCGAACCTTCTCCAAAATTGATCACGTACTTGACCATAAAGCAAATAAAAAGAGAAACTAAAAACTTTCCAGAATGCAATGAAGCAGAAGGCACAACATACCCAAACTTATGGGACATAATGAAAACAATGCTAAGAGGAAAGCTTATAGCACTATGTGCCTTTATAAAGAAACTGGAGAGAGTCCATACTAGAAACTTAATAGCACACCTGAAAGTTCTAGAACAAAAAGAAGCAGACACACCCAAGAGGAATAGATGGCTGAAAATCCTCAAACTCAGGGCTAAAATCAATAAATTGAAAATAAAGAAAACAATTCAATAATCATGGAAACAAAGAGCTGGTTCTTTGAGTAAAACAACAAGATTGACAAACCTTTAGCCAAACTAACAAAAGGCAGAAGGAGAGTATTCAAATCAACAAAATCAGAAATGAAAAGGGAGACATAACAACAGACACTGAAGAAATCCAAAGAATCATCAGGTCTTACTTCAAAAACCTATATGCCACAAAAAAATTCAAAAACCTAAATGAATTGGACAATTTTCTTCATAGCTACCAACTACTAAAATTGAATCAAGGTCAGGCAAACAAACTGAGTAGTCCTATCACACCTATGGAAATAGAGGCAGTCATCAAAAGTCTCCCAACAACAACAACAAAAAGCCCAGGATCAGATGGACTCAGGAAAAAATTCTACCAAATCTTCAGTGAAGGGGAGATAAACCTGTTTCTGTTTTTATTCCAAGTGTGGGACAGAGAAGAGGCAGGATGTTTACCACCTATATGTGAGAAAGCAGGATGTTTTTTCACATAGAAGTCGAACTACTTCATTGGAACTCTGAGATTCCACCTTACACCTATCCGACTGGCTAAGATCAAAAACTCAGGTGATGGCACATGCTGTTGAGGATATGGAGAAAGGGTACCATTTCTCCATTGCTGGTGGGAGTACAAACTTTTACAACCGCTGTAGAAATCAATCTTATGCCTTCTCGGGAAATTGGGAATAACTCTATTTCAAGACCCAACCATACTACTCCTGGGAATATACACAAAATATGCTATACCATACAACAAGGACATTTGCTCCACAATGTTCATATCAGGTTGTGGGACACCATGCTAAATTCTGCCATGTTAGAAATCCTGTGCTTGGGCTGCATGCTATGACCTTCGAGTTGCTGACCTTTGCCTCATGAGGTCTTGTGTTCTAGGCTATCCTTGGATTATTTTCCTTTGAAAGAAGTCGGGAAGTCCCAACTTGGAATCACCCAAAGGATCAAGGAAATTCTTACAGGGAATGACTCAGAGAAATAGGAAGTTCTTAAAGGGAGTTACCCAGAGAACTAGGAAGTTCTACAGGGAGCGATTCAGGCTATTGTATTCTTGCTTGGAGGCTAGGGTGAGTGGGATTATAATAGATCCCATTGACCTTGCTCTATATATATTCTTACTAGTTGGCATTAAAGTGAGTCTTGATCAGAAATTTTTAGACTTGAGTCATTATTTCCTGCATCTCTGTACCCTACTTTCAATCCCCACTTCCTTTCAAGTGAACCCTGATTAGATTTGTTCTGTGGGCTGGGACACATCAGATTTTTAAAATATGTTTATTTATTTATTTATTTATTTATTTATTTATTTATTTATATTATTTGTAATAACCAGAATCTGGAAACAACCTAGATGTCCCACAATGGAAGAATAGATAAAGAAACTGTAGTACATCTACACAATGGAATACTATTCAGCTATTAAAAATAAGGAAATCTTGAAACTTGCAGGCAAATTAATAGAACTGGAAAAGATCATCCTGAGCGAGGTAACCTAGATCCAGAAGGACACACATACTATACAATCACTCACAATCAGACATTAGCCATATAATACAGGATAACTACACTACAAAACAGAGTCAGAAACATCAACAAAGGAGCATGTATGATGTAGACCTAGACCCACTGCTCAGCTCTACTAGCACAGTCTCCTTGTGGATCCCACACATGGAGAGTAAGGACTAATTCAGACGTGCACTCTGGCCATTGAACTTAGATGACCTCCCTCTGGCAAGACAGCCTTGCCAGTCTACAGAGGAAGAGGTTACAGCTAATACATATGCGACATGATAGGTTGAGGTCAGATATTAGGGGAAGAGGGCTGCCCTGTCTGAGTACTAAGGGAAGGATGGAGAGGGGAAGAGAGAGAGAGTGGGGATCCAGAGGGAATGATGGGGGCCTACAATCAGGATGTGAAGAATGTAAACTGCACAAGAAGCAGGTAACTTATATTGCTAATCCCACCATATGGGACTAGCTCTGAGACTGGCTGAAACCTGAATGTCTAGGCATAGACAATGATTCTTGTTGACTACAGAACCCCTGTGAATTACTATTAGATGCCATTCTTCATATGGCATAAGTGAAGATTTACAGAGGTCTTTTTTTTTCCTTTTCATACAAAGAGCATAAATCCAGCCTTAATTGTTCTGTGCATCATGAACTCTTTATACATTTATAATTTTAGGACTGTATAATACTTGTGAGAAATTACATGCTTTCAGAACAAAAGAACCAGACACTGACACTGGATCAGACCTAACAGGTTGCATTCCTCGCAGCATCCTGAACGTGGACATCCTTTTTGGAGAAAGGGGTTGAAAAGAAAAAAGGAGGAATACAGAAGTTTATAGGGAAAATAAAAGAAAAAGTAGGTTAGTGAATCTACTCCTCAACTTAATGCCTCAATTGTCACTCAAAAGATTTTTAATTCACTTGTATAAAATTTTAATATAGATGCAAAATAAGTTCTAGATACAGTTGTATAGAATTCAAATGTAAGATTATTCTTCACATATCATATATATAGGAATATATATATTTCTACTCTAAGTTATTGTACCCATATAACTCAATTATAACACAAGGTTTATTTCCAATGCTTTGAAAGTGTTATAGGAAGCTGTTTAGGAGAAATAAGTTATACAAATTAAATACAAGTAGATTAAATGATGGCCATGTCAATTGCTAATCTACTTTTATCACAAGAATATACATCTTAGGTGCATCAGATAGATATGACCCTATAGAAAGATAAGGTCTTCAAAAACCTCAGAGACATGCAGAATATGGCATTTAAAATGGTTTTATTACTTTAAAGATTCATTGACAATGAGACAGGTTGACTATGGCAACACCCAGCCTACCTCACAGAGGATGATGAGCATCAAATAAAAGAGCCTCCTTAGGGATATGGCTTCAAATGTGGCAAACTAGCCACTGGGCAAAAGGTCATAATTTCTAGCACAGACAGATTCCTGCCTGAAAAGGGGGCAAGCTTGGATGCAGGTAGAGTCAACAGCCAAATACTACCAAGAGAGGGTAAGCAATCCCTCAATAGTTCCTGCCTCACAAATATGTCTGTCAGATGTACTGGGCCAGAAGGCTGAAAAGATGGTCCAATGTTACAAAGAGTTTTGGGTGAAAACTGTCTGTGTCATATTTTCATTGGGAAAGCTACCAACCTGCACTCCCGGCATACTCAGGTAATCAAGTTTATTCCATCTCAAGTCTCTGAGGGAGTTGAAGACCAGGTAGCTTAGTTTTACAATGAAGCTTAATTGTTTAGGAGTTAAGATATTTTTAGGTCCAGATAGGTGTTATAAGTTGAAAATGACAATATGTGATGGAAATTTATTTACATTCAGAAATTTAGATGCACAAAGATAGGAAAAATGTCTGAGAAGCTTCTGTAAAGCAAGAGACATTGTCAACAGAGCAAAGCAACAGCCTACAGACTGGAAAAAGATCTTCACCAACCCTACCTCTAACAAAGGTCTTATATCCAAAATATATAAAGAACTCAAGAAATTAAACACCATCAAACCAAATAACCCAATTGAGAAATGGGGCTTGGACCTAAACAGAATTCTCAACAGAGGAATATCAAATGGCTGAGAAACACTTAAAGAAATGCTCAACCTCCTTAGTCATCAGGGAAATGCAAATCAAAACTCTGAGATTCCGTCTTACACCCATCAGAATGGCTAAGATCAAAAATTCAAGCAACACCACATGCTGGAAAGGATGTGGAGAGAGAGGAACATTCTTTCATTGCTGGTGGAAATACAAACTAGTGCAGCCACTTTGGAAATCTATCTGACACTATCTCAGAAAACTGGGAATAAGGCTTGCTCAAGACCCAGCTATTCCATACCTTGGAATATGCCCAGAAGATGCTCCAGCACACAACAAGAACATTTGCTCAACCATGTTCATAGCAGCCTTATTCATAATAGACAGAACATGGAAACAGCCTAAGTATCCCTCAGTAGAAGAATGGATAAAGAAACTGTGGTACATTTATACTATGGAATACTACTCAGCTATTAAAAACAAGGAATTCTTAAAATTTGTGGACAAATGGATTGAACTAGAAATGATCATAATGAGTGAGTTCACCCAGAAGCAGAAAGACTCAAATGCTATATACTCACTTATATCTGGACACTATCCCAAGGTGCATGTCCCATGAAAGTCTTCACTTACCAGGAAAGTGGGACAGAGGGGAGGACATTCTATTGGGACTCTAGGTGAGAGAAGCATGGGAACATGGTGAAATAGAAGGATCCAGAGGGTCCTAGAAACCTACAAGAAGAACATTATGATAGGCGGATCTAGGCCCAGGGGTCCTGCCCAAATGATGGCACCAACCAAGGACAATACGTGCAGTAAACTCCGAACCCATACCCAAATCTACCCAATGGACAGGACATTCTTCACAGAGTGGAGAGTAGGGACTGACTTTCACACAACTTCTGATGCCCCATATTTGACCATGCCCCCTGGATGGGGAGGCCTGGTGGCACTCAGAGGAAGGATAGCAGGCTACCAAGAAGAGACTTGATATCTTATGAGCATATACAGGGGGAGGAGGTCCCCCTCAGTCACAGTCATAGGAGAGGGGAGGAAAGGGAAAATGAGAGGGAGGGAGGAATGGGAGGATACAAGGGATGGAATAATAATTTAGATGTAATATGAATAAATTAATAATATAAAATAAAAACAATGTAACATTTATATAAAAAGAACAAACAAAAAATGATTCAGTTAGTTAGTTAGTTAGTTAGTTAGTTAGTTAGTTAGTTAGTTAACAGATGATCTTGACTGTCACAGATGAATTCATGTCCTGGCTTTTAAGGTGCAACTATTCAGCCCTGAGCCCCATGTCCTCATTTCTAGCAACGGGGATAGACTATATTGACACTATACCCATTTTTATATCTGTCAATTTATGAGGTGTGAGAGGAGAGTGCTGAAAGAAAATATAGTCTTTTGTGTTTGGGTGAACTTCTCCATAGATATCTGCTAGGTTCATTTGATCATATGTCAATTAGTTTCATTGTTTCTCTGTTTAATTTCTGTCTAAATGATCCGTCCATTGGTGAGAACAATCAGTTGAAGTTTCCTATTATTCATGTGTGGGGTTAGATGTGTGATTTAAGCTTTAGTAATGTGCTTATTGGCTAATAATATTTAACATTGATGTATTACTTTAATAAATTAGCAGTTATTTTTAACCATTCTGATACCAAAATAGTCACATGGAGACACTAGGATCTATTTAATTCACCTAGAGCACAAAGCTATGCAATAACTACTCTATCCTAAACCTCCAAGTTAGGAACAGCTTCCTCCCATTCAGATTTCCCACATTATACTTGCTTTTCCCTCATATCCTAAGTCAAGCTCATTCTTCCTGGTGTTTCCTCATCCTACCCACATGCATACCTCCTGTCCTTATCTTCCCTCTTGTCACATTTTTTTCTCTGTGTTGCTCAGCATTGGTTTGTTGACTTTTATTGGCAATACTGAAAACAAATGGTGGCACTTTTATGCAAACTAGAGACAGGAGATTCTTAGAATAAGCATCACAATGACATGTCAATATTGACACCAAATAGTGGAGTAGAGAAATCAACATTTATATGAACAATGGTAAACTGTACACATTGTACAAGAACATCATTCCAAGAACAATGTTTCTTTTATGAATGTGGATGCCCTTGCATTTGGGATATATTTTTTCAGAATTGAGATGTCATCTTCATGTATTTTTCCTTTGATGAGTATGAAGCATTCTTCCCCATCTCCTTTGATTAGTTTTGGTTGAAAGTTTAATTTATTACATACTAGAATGGCTACTCCAGCTTGTTTCTTGGGGCCATTTGCTTGGAAAACTTTTTCAAGCTCTTTAGTCTAAGGCAATATCTGCCTTTAGCACTGAGATGTTTCTTGCATGCAGTAGAATAATGGATCCTGTTTTTGCATCCATTCTCTTAACCTGTCTTTTTATTATAGGGAGTTGAGGCCATTGATGCTGAGAAATATTAATGACCAGTGCTTGTTAGTTCCTGTTATTTTGATGTTGTTGTTGTTGTTGTTGTTGTTGTTGTTGTGTGTGTGTACTTCCCATCTTTTGGTTTTACAGATGTTGGATTATATAATCCATATGTTTTTCTTGGTGGAATTAGATTCCTTGTCTTGGAATGTTTCTTCTAGGATCTTTTTTAGGGCTGAATTTGTGGATAGATAATGTTTAAATTTGATTTTGTCATAGACTGTCTTATTTCTACTACCTATAATGATTGAAAGTTTTTCTGGGGTTAGTAGTCTAGGCTGACATCTGTGGTCTCTTAATATCTACAAGATATCTGCCCAGACCCTTCTGGCTTTCATAGTCTCTGTTGAGAAGCCAAGAGTAATTCTGGTAGGTTTGTATTTATATGTTATTTGGCCTTTTGCCTTTGCAGATTTTGGTGTTCTTTCTTTGTTCTGTACACTATTTATTATGCCTTGAGAGGATTTTCTTTTCTTGCCCAATCTATTTGTTGTTCTGCAAATTTCTTGTATGTTTATAGGAATCTCTTTCTTTAGGTTAGGGAAGTTTTCTTCTATAATTTTGTTAAAAATA
Organism: Acomys minous; assembly: GCF_964271855.1. Lineage (NCBI taxonomy): Eukaryota > Metazoa > Chordata > Mammalia > Rodentia > Muridae > Acomys > Acomys minous. The sequence continues at coordinate 83,025,505 of NC_140484.1, forward strand.
TTTTCTGACCTTTGAAACTTGGTATCCTCTCCTTTTCTATTCCTATTATTCCTAGTTTGGTCTTTTTATAGTGTCCCCATTTTCTTGAATGTTTTGTATCAGACATTTTAGTTTTAACTTTTTCCTTGACTGATATATTGACATTTTCAATTGTATCTTTTATGCTTGAGATTGCTTTTTCCATCTCTTGTATTCTGTTAGTGATGCTTATGTCTGTGGTTCCTATTCTCTTCCCTAGATTTTCCATCTCCAGGATTGCATTTTCTTTCTTTCTTTCTTTCTTTCTTTCTTTCTTTCTTTCTTGGTCTTTTTTTTTCTGAGACAAGGTTTTTCTGTGTAGCCTTGGCTGTCCTGGACTTACTTTGTTGTCCAGGCTGGCCTTGAAGTCACATCAATCTGCCTTCCTCTGCCTCCCAAGTGCTGGAATTAAATGCTTTCACTACCATGCCTGGCCTATTTTACCTCTTGAAGAGTTTTATTCATTTCTTTCTCATGTTTGATTGTATTTTCCTGCATTTCTTTAAGAGAGTTATTCAATTCATTCATATGTTTGATTGTATTTTCATGTATTTCTTTGAGAGATTTAGTTTCCTCCTTTGAGGCCTCTATCATTTTAATAACCTTAGGTTTAAGAACACTTTCTTATACTTCAGGTGTGTTAGTATCTTCAGTGCTTGCTCTGATAGGATAACTGGTATGCAGTGGTGCCATATGGTCCTGGTATTTGTTGATTTTGCTGACATCTAGCCATCTGGTTGTTGCTGATGATAACAGACCTGGTGGTCTCTGATGACCAGGCAGTTCAGGCATAGGAAGAGAGTCTCTAAACTGAATGTTGCTGGAGCCAGCACAAGGCTCCTTGGCATGATAAATGGGTGATTTGCATCAGAGTCTGAGTACTACTCACCTGTGCACCTCTACTGGCCTTGTCCCAGGTAAGTAAGGCAGATATGGAGTCACTCAGGGGAGGGCTTTAAGCTAATTGTTTCATGGTCAGGCCCCCCACTGGCCTTCTTGGGATGGCAGAAAATGGGAGTTGGGTCCCACCTAAAACTAACCTCTCTCTTAGCTTTGTTCCAGGTGGATCAGGAAGATAAGAAGCAGACTTTGGTGTTGTGGAATCAGCTGTGCAGCAAACAGGCCACTGGTTTTTCAGATTCAGGTTCAGCTGCAGTCTTTTGGAGGCCAAGCAGAAACTGTATTATTGGCACTCTATTCTGGCTGGGCTCTTCGATCTTGGACCCATGCCTTGTATGCTCATCTTTTCCAGTGGATCTCCACAGGGGAAGTAGTAGTACCATGGATTGGTGTTGGGATGCTGACCTGAGATATCCAGTTGCTGCCCTCAGAAAAGTGAGAAGAATGTAAGGTTTGGTTCCTAGAGCAGAGCAACCCTGATCCTGGACTTGTGCTCTACTTGATATAGGCAGAATGCACCAGGGACCTCAAATCAAGGACTTTGTGTGACTCCTTTAACCAGAAGATAGCTAAGGGGAACCTGGAATTGTGTGTCCCCAGCTCAAGGGATGTGCTTTAGGGTTAGTCATTAGGTTACTCAGCATAGCAATAGTCTCTTGTCTTCTGCCACTCGGATACAGTACACTCTGGCCACAGCCATCTTGGAAGTCATCCAATAAATGGATTTTTTTATATAGTACACTTAGCCAGGCATAGTTACTCACACTTGTAATTCCAGCACTCAGGGAAGCAGAAAAAGGTGGATCTCTGTGAGTTCAAGGCAAGTCTAGTCTACAAAATAAATCCAGGACAGCCAAGTCCACACAGAGAAACTCTGCCTTGAAAAGCAAAACAAAAGTAGTAATAGATGTACACAATAGAATATTATTCAGTTGTTAATAAAATGGAGCTATAAAATTTGCAGGTAATTTGAGTCAAATGAAATCGATTATTCTGAGTTAGGTAAATTAGATGCACAATGACAAAGGTCACATATTTTCTTTCATTTTATAATGCTAATTTTGAATTTTTACATGTGTATTCAAAAATGAATAATCAAATAGGCACCATGGATGTAACTGCAGTGGAGAGAAGACATAATTCAGAAGTATAAAGAGTTAAAGTTGAATAATGCCACAGGAAAGCCAAACATGTTTATCTGTGTGTCTGACGACTGTTTTGTGGATGTGTACAGTGTTGATTGAGACTTTGATGAACAGAAGGATGGGGCAGACAGCCTCAAGTTTGTATGGGAAGCAAAGTGGGTCTCTCCCGGGTGTGGTGAGAGCCAATGTCTCACTACCTGTGTACACCAAGGAGTCTGATTTTGTCGGTTTATACTTTGTTTCTTTTTTTGTCATTGTGTGACTCTCTTGAGTAAGAATCTTTTGTAAGGCATCCAGACCAGGTCTGGTTTTCTGATTTATGCAGAACCTGGTTACAGGGTAGGCTGCTTCTGGTTTGGTTTCTGGCAGAATGTGATGAAGGCTGCTGGCTCTCGGGACAGTCCACCGCCTTTCTAAATTTTGGTTCTTTTCTCTCCCTGTACTGGTACATTTCTGTTTGTGTAGTCCTTTTATGTTTCTGTTTGCTTATAACTGTCTCAGTTCTAGAAATGCACCAGATCTCAGGAGTCATTCTGGCTAATGCTTTCCATTACCTGCTGAAAGCAGGGTGACTTGAGCCTGGTGCCCCCCACTTCCTGCTTGAACACTGATGTTGCATGCTGGCTGGAGGGGCCTGTCTCAAGCATGAAAGTCCCTCCAAGGAACTCTGCCACAAACACAGGGTCTCTTTGATCCTTGCTGGTACAAGACACCTGAGCGCTCAGCCAGCAATGCCATTCCCTGTTCCCCACCGGCTTGTGCTCCCTAAGGCTTGAGTGTGCAGCATTTGATGAGGGATGAAAGCAGGATTGCCAAGGTAAGCCTACTCCCTCCTTGTCTTTTAAAATACCCCATCACTTCCACTGAACAAGCACCAGGAGGACACGGAACTGCAGAGCATTTAGGTGGCTGCTTTTCTGCCTTGGTGAAAGCTTTTTCCAGCTTACAGTCTGGTTTCAAGCCTTGCCCCCCAAGTGTAGTACACTGGTCACCTGATCTGCGACACCACTGGAAAGTCACAGCTCCTACCTGTATCAATTGAATTTAACAGGTGACAAAATATTTTTTCTTTGAAATAACATCTAGAGAAAGTAAAAATAGTTCTGACTGTTTATCTTAAATGTATTAAGTCACTATATGTTTGATTTAACTTGTTTTATTTAAATATATAAATGTATTGTGTTCTGTAAACCTTGGTTATAAATTACTGGTTATTGAAGATGGTTAAAATCTTTAACATCTGTAACAAAAGAGTTAACTTAAACTTGTAATGTAGAGTTGGAGCCATTATAAGCAGCAAGTGGCATAAGTCAACATGTCTCCAAAGGTACTTTTAATTGAGTTTTTTTAATGCAGTTCTAGTGCTGTATTTAAAAGTAAAACTAGACTTATAAAAGGTAAGATTTAAAACAATGTTTCTTTAATAAGATATTAAAGCTATACCTCCAACCTATACAGCTTAAGGTTATACTGTGAACTCTTATCTAAGGATTTATAATTTCTTATTGGGTATGATGTTTAAATTTTAAATTCAAACTCTTGTTTAGAACATATATCTGTGCCTATATGTTTGTAACACAGATGTTTTTAAATAACAACCATGTGGACCTCGTGGTCTACAGCCTGCCATGTGACTCCACCATCTTGAGATAGCCATGTGGTATAAGGAAACAATTTTAAAGCCTCTTGGTCCTAATGAGATCTCTGCTTGTTATAAAGATTTGTTTAGATTAACAGATTGCTTTATTGCAGACTTTGAAAATGGGTAATTCTAAAAATAATTTGAAGTTGCGATATTAATTTTAGAGATATCCAATTGCTTACACTGTTAAAAATTTGGGTTTTGTCTCCTAAATTTGTAGTTATTATGTTCTACCTTCATTCTAAAAAAGGTAAAAATCACTGTTGTAGGAATAGGTTTGGACTTATTTTCTGAATATGGCTATGTTTTTAAGTTGCCCACCACATCCTCTAACAGCGTGTGGCTGGCAGTCATGTTGATTCTGTGATACAAAGGGTGGGACCATAAACTCTCTGCCATCTAGGCTAAGTGCAGTCACATGACTAGAGGATGAAGGCTGCCAACCACATCCAGTTGTCTGGCTTAGCACAAGGTTAACTTCTGTCCTTTAAGCTGGCTTTTGCTGTTCAGTCTTAATAATAAAATGTGGCAGAATCAACAACATTGTCAGTCCATCAATGGACTGTATCTTTTATTAAAAGCTTTGCTTTGATATTAGTTCAGAAATATATTTAAAGTTATACCAATAACTGATGCAGTTTATGGTCAACTATATCAGGGAATCAGTTGTCTGATAGTTAATGAAACAATTCTAAGAGAATGATGCCCCATTCCCAAGATGGGGTTGGATGGTTTTTGGTTATTCAAATCTTTTTATATTGATATAAAATTAAGATTATATTCTGATTTCTGCGTGCTATGTATCAACTCTTTTAAACTATTGTGCTTATGTAATTCCCCAGGCACTCGCATGTTTCTTATCAGGAAGGGGATGGGCCTATAATCATCTCTGAAGGCTATGTGATGCTACTTATAAGATCTGGAGAATCCTAGATCAAGGCAAGAGACAACTCTGCTGAGGAAGGAGTCCACTGTTACAGACTGAACTCAGAGGCTATCAGAAAATGTCACACTTCACCCTTTCCAGCAGTTCCCAACACTTTATGGTTCTGTCATCAGCTACTTACCCTCTTACCTCTGGCCACTAGCTAGCAGTCCATTTGTCATCTTAATGTTGAGTCCCCACCCTCTTCCCATCCATGTGCAGAAGGCCATTCTGCACTTGAAAGAAATGGCACTGACATGCCCTCAGCTCCAGCACACTTGCTCGTAAAGGACCAGGCCTCCCATTTGGCTAGCGTGCACTTCCTCACTTATTTTCTGGTCCATCTCCCATGTCCAAAACATTTGACCTACTGCCTGAATCTAGTGTCTAAGTTTGGGTTTTGTGCCAGACTTGGATGCCAAATGAATCAGTAAGGAATTTTTATGCCTACCCTAGCTCCTGAATAATGACAAGGAGACTTCTAGTATTCATTATTAGCTTATGGCACTCAGATGAATTATGAATTATGAATTAATTTAACCCAGAAATACTGGCCTTGCCTAAGTCCCTGCCATGTGGCCAATTACCTGTCCTTTCTAGTCTCGTCCTAGTATCTGCTTCTTCATCAATGGCATGCTGGCATCCTCCACATCTCTCTCTATTCCCCACCAACTACCCCCCCCTCACTCCACCTGAAAGTCCTGCCTCATCTTATTGGACATCAGATTTTTATGAAAACCAATAAGAAGCTGATGAAGAACAATGTTTACAAAACACTGAGACAGGAAATGCTTCATGAAATGGCATTGCCAAAATTTGGCCTATAATCAGATATGCAACAGCACAGAAATCAGCACTTCAAGAATACAAGAATACTCTTAACACAATACCAACCCTCCAACACTACAGCATTGGCCCTTCAATACACTACATTTGCTATTGATGAGCTGTTTAACAAGAAACAGAATTGTGTGAGAAGCCAGGTAACTTGAAAGACGGTAGTCTTGGCAGCTGTTTGATTTGGCTATAAAGTAAATGAATGTGCCATATAAAGGTGCCAGTCAATAACAACAGGGCCCTGTGCCTTCCGTGATGAAACTGGCCAATGTAATCGGCATTATTGAGTTAATCCTTTGACTCTATCACCCAAAATTTGCCCTGAGATTGCAACTTCATTTGACAGATACACTGGACAAAAGTACCTATTTGGTAGATAAAGAAATGTCTTAGTGGTGAGGAGCACTTTCTGCTTTTGCAGAGGATCTGGGTTCTGTCCCCAGCACCCACATGGCAGTTCATACCCGCCTATAGAGCAAGTCTCAGGTAATCCGTTGCCCTCTTTTGGCCTCCAGAGGCACCAAACACTCACAATCTGCATATGTATATAAAGCTGCACAATATGTGCATAACAAATAAAATAAATCAAACCGTTTGGTGACTATTGGCCTGAAATTTGAAGTTAGTGCTAATGCCTTGGGGAGTAGAGGTGAAGATAACTGGTGTTTTGTTGTTGAATCGGGGGCTATCCTTCCTCTCTGTCTCTACACAGTTCAAAAAATTTATCTTCCCCTCACACACGGATTCTGATGTATTGTTTTACAGCATACCTGATTGGTAGTGGGAATGAGGAAATGGCGGAAAGGGAAGGAAGCATTTTCTCCTTAATCGTTTACTGTACCAACTTCTCCTGAGAAAGCACTCTTTCAGAGGAACACAAAATATAGACATTGAGATTGTAGCCACCTGTTGCTTACAGAAAACAGTAGGGTGCCCAGGGCCTGGCACAACATACCAGAAAACACAGACTTCTGCCACACCCTCCTTCCAGTGACCACAGCACCAGTCACTTGTGACGATTCCCATGTGATCTGGGGTCTGGATTATATCCTTTATTGAAGGTAGTGTTGACTCAACTGCTGACAGGAGATTGTGGAAATTCTGGGGGCACACCAGGAATGGCAGTAATGTCAACATGAATGGAGACAATAGGTGTGTGAATAGGAGCATTGTTTAGATTTTTACACCAGACTTCATATTTGTGGCTGTTGTTGTTGTTTTAGAGTCTCGGTGAACTAAGGCTAACATCACACTCTCTAGATAGCTACTGCTTGAGCTATCTAGAGATCGCTTGCTTGCTGGGATTACAGGCTGCTTTTGTGGAGCGAAGGAAATTGAACACAAGAGGGACATCGTGCATGCGGAGCAAGCACTCTTTCTTCTGAGCCACGCCTCCAGCTCCCCGCACCTGATTTTATGAATCAGATGCCCTTACGCTTCAGTGTCCTCACCCCTGGTTGAAACATATTTTGAGGGACAAAAGTAAATGGAAAGAAGCCTTCCCTGACATTGTGTTATTGTTACGTCATCTTCTGTATATCAGCCTCTGAGATAACCAAACTTGCATAGTATATGGAGATGAGTTAGAGGTGTGGAGGAAGCATAGCTGCAGGCCGAAACGATGAGTCACTGAGCAGGCTTTCCTTAACACGGAATCACTGCCGTCTTGGAATAAGTGAAATGAGAAATAATCGCCAGATTCTCCTATCAGAGCTGAAATATACATTCTAAAATGAAAGGGGGTTCCTGGCTTTATGAGTGACAGTTCCTTGTCCAGCTGTACTTAGGGACTCAGACGGAGTGCTCAAAGGAAAAGAAGCAGTAGTTCTGAGGTGTATGAGGTCATATACCTGAGCAGCAAGGCTGAAGGGTTTTCTTGCTTTGTGTCTGGACAACCACAAGGGGGCACACATTACCCAGTAAATTACTTGGCATCTGCATGTGATACAAACAGAATGAGCCTGGAGCCACATAAGGTAGCGGGCTTTGTTGTATTTCTTTGAGTCTTCATTCTCTTGCTAGATCAAATTTAGAGAACTTTTCCTTCTACATTAATTGGTTCCCTTTATTAAAGTACACTGAATTCACACGGGATGAAAAAAACAAAAAAACTTACACATGTACCAAAAGGGCTCCATAGCATTGTATTAAAAAATACCTGCTCATCTGTGCTTATTGCTACTGTATTCTCAATAGGAGGTAAATGAATTCAGCCTATATGTATGTAACAGCCATTAATAAAAAAAAAAAAAAAAAGGTCATGAATTTTTAAAAGAGCAAGAATGGGAAATTTTGGAAAGAAGAAACGGAAGAAGTAAATTATGTAATTATATTGTAAGCTCAAAAGAAAAAGAAAAAGAAAGAAAAAGATAATGTGTGGAAGGCCATGTGGGGAGATAGAAGGAGAGGAAGATAAGATTGCCCAATGAATGTTATCACTAAATCAAAGTACAGACAATTTTTTAATCCTTTAATTTTCTTTCTTAATGACCTTTCTTCACTATTAAAACAAAAAGTCAACCCCTTTGTTTTTTGAGATTCTGGAGTTATTTACTACAGCAGTTCCCCTATCCTGACATACAGTGTTTCCCATCTCTCAGCCTTTGTTGCTGAAATTCCTTCCCAGAGGGCAGCATAAGCAATTTCTATCTCTTCCCTTAACCTCCCAAACAGAAAGCCAGGGCTTGACTTGTGAATTTGGGGGAAACAATGAGTTTATTGAGCTTCCTCACAGATCACAGGTGATGAGTTTCTCACAGGAATGAAGTCATTCTTTCCCCAATCGACGTCACCTAAAAAGCCTTACACAACATTTCTGCACAGATAGAGTTCATGTTCGACCTTTGTATATTTTAGCCCCTTACCCAAGCCAGGTGAGGAGCTGGCAGGTAGTAGGGGCCATTCTATTCGCAGATGAGAACGATGTGCCCTGTTCTGCCCCTCTATCACATGTGCAACTACCAACAAGTCTAGCTTGAATAATGTTATGCAGGAAAGAATAGCTAAACTCTCCAAGATGGCAGGTGCCTGTTTCAGAGTACCACCACTAGTTATAACTTTTGAAGTAACATACATTATGTCTTTTATATATAAAAGTTATAGCAGTAAGATATAAATTAATAAGGTACCAGTAAGAATGTAATAATAAGGTACCAGACAGCAGATATTATGTTGTAGAGGAGTTTATTAAATGAGCATGGAGGGAGAAGAAAAGGAGGAAGGGATACCCCAGAGAGACAGAGATGGGATGAGAGTGGAGAGAGAGAGAGAAGGGGAGAAGGAGATAGGCAGGACTGTCCTTTTATATAGCCCTGGGCAGGGCCACGCCCCCATGGCAGGTAAGCAATGACATCACAGGTAGGTTTACTGAAGAATTCTAACATTCCTACCTTTTCCTATAATTGAAAAATGAGGAATGAATGATTTATTTTTATATAAGGTAAGTTAAAGTATATAAATGTAGATAAGGGAGAAAAGATAAAAAAAAATCAGTAGCAGCAAATGTCCAAATTATATGGTGAAGAAGAAGGAAAAGTTCTGCCCTAAAAGTTCAAGATAGAGAGCAGGCTGTGTCCGCCATGTCCTGCAGCAGATAGGGACTGAGGAGTGCTAGGAGAACTGGAGCTGTTTGTCCCGGGCCTGGAGCACAGCATTTCAGCCTTTTGCAAATTGATAAGGGGCAAAGTAATAATCTTAACTACTTCCTGCTGACAGTAGGGCGGTGATAGGGGGTTTAAAAGGCTGAAATGTTGGCCAGGTTCTGGAAGAACAGGCTGTTGCATTTGCTATGCAGGGTCTGAGAATATATATAAAAGATTATGGCAGTAAGATATAAGGAATTAAGGCAATAATAAGACACCAGGCAGCAGATATTATGTTGTAGAGGAGTTTATTAAATGAGAATTGGGGAAGAAGGAAAGAGGGAAGGGTACCCCAGAGAGAGACAAAGACAGGAAGAGAGTGTAGAGAGAAAAGGGGAGAAGGAGAGAGGGAAGGGCGAGGCAGGACTGTCATTTTATATCTCCCTGGGCAGGGCCACGCCCCCATGGCCAGAAAAGAATGACATCATAGGTAAGTGGACTAAAGAACTCTAACAGTGTCTAGATTAACCAAAGACCTGGATACGAAGTTGAATATTTTCTACCACCTCCTCCTTCTTTGCTCTTTTATATTGTCTACATTATAGCTTCATTTGTCTGGGATTTTAAGATTTTGTTCATGTGTACATTGTTCTCTATAGTCCCCTTCAAACTCACTATCCTCCCTTTCTTATCCTCACTCCTTTTGCTCTCCTTTGTCTCTCTAGATAGGCTTAGTCAAATACCTACACATACATGCATATATACATACATACATACATACATACATACATACATACATACATACGTATGTATGTTTGTATGGTTCTATATAAAATTTAAATACCACAGATAAGAGATGACATACAATATCTGTCTTTCTGTGCCTGATTTAATTCACTCAATGTGATTATCTGTAGCTGCATCTCTTTCCCTGCAAACCACATAACTTTGTTTTGGGGACTGGTCTTGAATTAGTCTCTCCTGTTTCTGCCTCTCAAATGCTGAGATCATATACATGCCCAGAAAACTTTTACTTGTTAGTGATAAAATTATTTTTAATGTTTTATTTTATTTTTAATTATTTGGGGTTTTTTGTTTGGTTTGTGTAGAGGTTTGTGCACATGAATGTAAATGCTTACAGAGGCTGGCATCATTGAATGCCTTAGAGGTGGCATTATCAGCATCTATAAGTTCAGTGGTATGGGTACCTGAAACTAAAACCAGGCTCTCTGCTGAAGCACAAGTTTAGCTTTGCCACTGAGCCATCTCACCAGCTCCTGAAATAGAATTTTGGTTTTTAATATCTTCTATCTTACTTCACTCTTGTAAATATACATTATTCTTTTCCTCTCTTATAATTTTTTTACCACCTTAGTCTTATTTCAGGCTATAGGTTTAGTTGAAAAAGCCTCAAAAGGACAGCAGTATTTACTCAGATTTTTATTTCTTTTCCCAAATTCAGGGGACAGAGAAGATTTTTCCAGGTTAACAATGCTTTAGGAGACAATATAAGGTAAGATAAAAGTGGAATAGGACTGAAGTGGGACAAAAATCATTCTAAAGGCCTCTACTCATATCGCCTTTATCTCAATGTCTTCAGGAGATGAAGCAGAATTGGTGCCTGGATTACTTATCTGGCCAGAGTCCTCACTCAAGGCTCTTTCCAGGCTGGAGGGCAAGGAATGGATCAGTCTCTGTCTAAAGTCCTGGCCCATGAAGACATAGAGCATTGGATTGAGACAGCTGTTGAAGAAAGCTAATGCGCTCGTTGGGTGAACCAACATATCAAGAATTTTATGCCCACCACTAAACAGTGTCTCTTTGAGCCAGACTGTGCCTAAAAGGGCCACCAGTTGAAAGGGGAACCAACAGATAAAGAAGGAAGCCACAACTGCCGTAAGGACACGTAAAGGACGACTGGAGTTACCAAGGGCTCTTCTGTGGATCTTGGCAGCGATGAGTCCATAGCAGATGGCAACAATGGACATCGGCATGCTGAAGCCAACAACAAATCGAATGATCCCTCTAGCTGTTAGCATGGTGATAGCTACGTTTAACCGCTCCTCAACAGTGTCACCCCAGGATGCAAAGTTGAATGTACAGTACTCATCCCCTCTTGGATCTCGAACCGTAGTCAAGAAGATGAAAATGGGCAAAGTAAGCACTAGAGCAAAAATCCAGGGTCCAGAAACCATCTTCTTAGCCAGTCTCACCGTACGGTGGTTCTGAGCCCAGACTGGATGCAGCACACAAATACAACGGTCCAAGGCAATGAGAGCTATCAGGAAGACGCTTCCAAATAGGTTTATGTCTACCACAATGTGAACTAATTTGCACATGAACCAGCCAAAGGGCCATTTTTCTTTCATGGCCATTGAGACGATGAGGAATGGTAGAGTAGCCGTAAAAGAGAAGTCAGCCAAAGCCAGGTTCAGATAAAAAATAGTGGTGACAGTGTGTGCCATTCGGAATCCTGCTACCCAGATCACAAGCCCATTGCCCAGCACACCAACAAAAAAAGTAATGGAAATGACCACCATAGAGAGGATCCACAGAACTCTGGAGGTGGTAGACTCATAGACCACAAGTTCTGATGCACTCAGAGGGATGGAGGAGTTTGTTTCCATTTTCTCTGCACCTGAAAAAAAAATCAACAACAAACATTTCTCAGATGTGGTTCCATCTTATATCACCCTTATTCAGAATTCACAACACCTGCCACCAAAGAGCAATTATACTAGTAATATTATAAATCTACCTCTGTACTGGTTGTTTTTCTTCTTCACATTCTCCACATTCCTAAAACTATGCATGCTTTTCAAACTAATAATGAAAAAATAACAGGCTTCCATCAGAGAAAATGAAATGAGTGTGAACAGACATCAAAACACTGATGACAAAAGCTTAACACTTTGGGGAAAGCAGTGAACCTAGTAAACTGTCCCTTGGTGAAGGCTTTCCCTCAGTTCGAATGTTTGCAAAAGAAATGATTCATCTGAGACATGACAAAACTCTTATCAAAAAGTTTCTTTAGCAAAGCATATAATTGTACCTATCAGAAAGAGTAAAGGCCACGGACAGAAAGATAGAGAGTTAACATGAGAGATGTTAATGGGCAGACCCAAAGAAAGGGTAGTATCCCATTTGGCTTTGCACTGTAGATTTCAGACATCTTTGTAAAGATTTTATGAGGTAGGTAGTATACATATGGAATCAAGGTGACCCTTTATTGTTCAAACTTGTGACAGGTCAGATGCCATTTTTGAGTGTTGATTGCTATGATCCTCTTCAAATTCTACAAAGATGAAAAGATATCATAATAAAGCTAAGGTCACATACAGACCCTTTGCTAATGTGTATGTATAGTGACTGGTGACGCTTCTTGGTGTCTTGGTTTTTCTTTTTAATATGTATTTATTTATTATTTATACAGTATTCTGCCTGCATGTTAACAAGCAGGCCAGAAGATGGCACCAGATATCATTATAGATGGTTATGAACCCCGTTAGGGTTGCAGGGAATTGAACCTAGAACTTTTGGAAGAATAGCCAGTGCTATTAACCTCTGAGCCATCTCTCCAGCCCATAAAGCAGATTTCTTTTTTTTAGCAGGGAGGCTATACAAGGTTTCTCTGTGTAGCCCTGGCTATCCTGGACTCACTTTGTAGACCAGGATGGCCTCAAATTTAGAGAAATCCACTTCCCTCTACCTCACAAATTCTGGGATTAAAGGTGTGCACCCGCAAGACCAGCCTTGATTTCTTATATAGTAGAAAGACCCTAACTATGGTAACTCCCTGCTGGACTCTGGGCCAAACACTGAGAGTGGCATGGAAGAATGGAAGAAGGAAAGGACCCAAAGGGTTGAGAAGCCTCACAAGGAGATCATAAAGGCCTGTGGATCTGGAGCCAATGAGTCCTGCACAAGCTGTTGCGCCAACCAAGGACACCGCACGTAGTGAATCTAGATCCCCTGCTCAGGTATAGCCAATGGACAGCTCATTCTCCATGGTTGTGGGGGAATGGGGACTGCCTCTGATGTGAACTCTGGTGCCCCTGATTTGATCACTTCTGCTTGGTGGCAAGGCTAGGCAGGAATACAGAGGAAGGGGAAGCAGACTATCTGGATGAGACCTGATAGGCTGAGGTTATACGGTGGGGGGTGAGGTCCTCTTCTGTCAGAGATCTAGGGGAGGGGAATAGGGTGAGAGAGGGAGGTAGGCAGAAACAAGAAGATACAATGGAGATGATAACAAGTGGTATATAATCTGAATAAATTATAATAAATTACATTTTGAAAAATACTGCTTAAACACAAAGGAGCATTCTGGGCACAGCTGCCAAGACAGCTGAAGTTTTTTTCACGTCTAACTTCTTACTTACATGGTCTCAAGTTCAAATAAGATTCCACCAGGACTTGTTAATCAGGCTATCGAGATCCCCACTTTCCATGCTATATACCTTCTTTCAACCCCAGATTTAAACTGTTTCCAGTTTCTCCTTCTTGCTGTATGAATCCTTGACCTACTCTTTGCCTACAATTTCTTGGCCTGAGGGTCAGTTGAAGAGATTAAACACTGTTTAGAAATGTATTTTTAGGGCTGGAGAGATGGCTCAGTGGTTAAAAGCACCGCCTGTTCTTCCAAAGATCCTGAGTTCAATTCCCAGCAACTACATGGTGGTTCACAACCATCTATAGTGTGATCTAATGCCCTCTTCTGGTGTACAGGTATACATACAGACAGAACACTGTATACATAATAATAAATAAATCTTTTTTTAAAAAGAAATGTACTTTTACCTTGTGATTCTGCAAAAAGAGGAAGTCAGTGAGAGCTAGGTACCATCTCTATCTTCGATGCAGTGCCTTCTTCCACTGTGCCAGCTTGAGATCAAGTACCTCATTCCCCGGGCATACAAAGGGAGTGCATGACTGCATAGTTTAGTGTTATAATTGATAGAGTGTGAGATCTAATCAATTTCAGTGAAGTTTGTGAATTTCTTTTTAAAGACCATGCATTGGTAATTATTACGCATGGAACTTAGATTGACCTATGGTAGGATTCTAAAAGGTTCCTTGTTTCCAGTTTTTATAGGACTGGAATGATGTTAAGAGAAACTATGAAGCCTGAAGACTATATAATGGTGATAAAACAGATATTGATGTAGCTGTGTCTGACCTCTGAGTACCTACTACTCCAAATATGACTTATGTTGCTGAATGTGCCCTCCCCAAGAATCTGATCACTTGCTCTCTAGTAAACAAAGTACAAGTTGCTTTTTTTTTTTTTTTTTTTTTACCCCTGGGAAGTTGTCCCTCCATGTACTTTTCAGTGTAGATCTTAAATGTTCTAGAGAGCATCTTAGACTTTCACTGCATCTTCACTGCAACCCGACACACGAGACACAATTCTAGATAGTCACACTGTGGGAATGGGTCCTTGGAGACCTTCTTTGATTCTTTATCTAGCTTCTGAAGAATAAAGTATACTTTTACTCTGCTGCTTGACTTGGAGGCAGTTCATATCTGTAACTTCTACAACCAATTCAACCAAAAAGTCTATGTGACCCCTATACAGGTTCAGGAACCTTCAAATGTTTTTTTTTTATGCTACAGCATGTGGGTTACCACATCTGCATATAAGTTATCTGTTGAAACTTATTTATTGGCCTGTGGATGTTATATCAGTAATAGAGCACTCATCTAGAGTCTCCTGTGAAGCAGTGGGTACATGCCTCAATGGTAGAACACCTGCCTGCCTAGAACCTCCCAGTACCAAGCTGGGGATGGGGCTCAGTGGTCACTCATTTGCATAGTATACAAGGAAACTTTGTTTCAATTTCTAGCAGCATAATAAAATAAAAATGCAGAAAGAACCTATCTCAATTATTTATTGATTCTGCCTTAAAATGTATTTGTATAAAATCTCAGTTAATTTTGCACAATCATAAAAATTTTAGTCTTAACAATTTATAATTAAAAAGGAGAACAATAATACTGAGCACTTCTTTAATTGATCGGTTGGTTGCTTGAATACATTGGTGGTTGAGATGAGGTCTAACTATAGAGCCCTGCTAACCTTTCTGTTTCACCTTCCAGAATGCTGAAATTATGAATGTGTGATACCACCATGCTGTGCAAAAATTTCCTTCAAAATCACATCTTCTCTTCAGGAGTCGAAAAAGAGGCTCCTAAGTTTCAGAAAGTAAACAAACTTCACGCATCTAGGAAAGTTGAAACTTACAAAATTAACAATTGCTTCTTTCCAAGATTTAAAAAAAAAAAAGAATAAACATCTGCTAGGGTAGGTGACTCTGACCAGCAATGCCACCTACAAAAGACTCCTTGACCTGTCGCACCGCGTTGCCTGTAAGTCACACAGAATGTTCCATGGATATATGTTTCATGAATCTTCACCTTTGTTGTGGTAGGATTTTTGGTGATAGAACTGAATCTCAGTCATCTTTGCTCCTGTAAGTATCTCATCACACGTACTCCTCCTAGTAACCCCGATAAAAGTCATCATTTCACTCTGTTGCCCCTCGATGTAATCATTACTTTAGTCTGTCATGGATTCTTTGGATAAGTAGATATGTGTGTCATGTTTCCCCAGGAAAAGTCACACAGCACACACCCAAAAGTTGCTCACCTTTAGCTCTCATGACAATATTGAAAGATAGCAGCATCACTCCTTTGCAGGCTAGAGCCATATTCTAAGTGCTTTTGTTGGAAACAAAAAGAATTGGAACTCTCATTCCAGAGCTCGCAAATTTGCCTCACTAATGTGCTTCACTTCATAAGGATCTCACATAATAGCTGACTGTCCTTATACGGTGATATGATGGTGACTTCTTTCCCTGGTTTCTCATCACACTTTCTTCATTTCTTGTTCTCACCCATCTCTTTCAACAAGATCCTAACCAGGACATTGTGTAATGGATTCAGAATGTCTCAACCCTAGCACTGTTGACATCTGCCAGTACTTAATTATAATCAGGTGTGGTGAAGTCCTGTACATCACAGGATGTATAGTTGCTCCTTGACCTCATCTACCAGATTCCAGGAGCAATGCTTTTCTAGCTATGATGACCACAAGTATCTACAGATGTCAAATATCCTATGGCAGACAAAACCACCCACATTGAATATCATGGTTGTAGTATAAAATTTGTTGGACTACAATAAGAGCAATATATATTTTTTAAATGTGTGTGTGTGTGTGTGTGTGTGTGTGTGTGTGTGTGTGTGTGTGTGTGTGTTCTACATTGGAGCACATATGTATGCCCATGAATCTGTTCTTGTACATGTAGATGCCCCAGGCTAATATCTGGGCCTACTTCAATTGATCTTCCACCGTTTTTCTGATATATGATCTCATGCTGAAGCTGAGGCTTACAGACTGGGTAGCCTTGACAGCTAGTTAACTCCCACTCTTCCTATCTCTAGCCCTAGGATTACAGATAAGTGATGTTGTGCCTGCTTTTTTTTTCATGTAGATACTTGGTATCCAAGATCAGATTATTATGTTTCCAACACACTTTACCCACTGAACCATCTCCTCAGCTCTGATGAATCTGTTTTCTAACCCTATCTCTAATGCTTCCAGTGTCATTTCTTTGAGCTTCAGTTTCCTCATATGCTGATTAGGAATGATCTTATGGTGGAGAATAATTTTTCAAGTAAGGAGAAAATGAAACAAACACAGAAACTTTCCATGTCAAAATGAGTGAGTCTTTAATAAATGTTAGCTCTGTCTTCACCATGCTCTGGACTACGTTTTAAGGCTCACTTGTGAGCTGTACATTGTAGAAGTTCACATTCAGAGAAGGGCATGTTTCTGTGGCTGAGAATGTGCCTCGGCTGGAAAGGTATTTGACTACCATGTAGTTGGCTCTCAGATTGAATTACAGCACTGCACAAAACTCTACATGGTTGTATCTTTAATTTCACAGTGAGAATTAGAAGTTCAATGTTGTTTTTTGCTATATATTAGATTCAAGGACTATACAGAGAAGAGCTAAAATGAAAAGAACATGATTGTGACAATCTTAACTGGTTCTTTAGACATTGCCCACACTTGAACAAGCTCAGTTAGACTTTGTAACTCATACTAGTGGCTCTTGCAGATTATAGAATATAATAAAGTCAAGCATTATATGCATTCTGGGATATTATATTGAATAATATGATTTCTAATGGACATTACTATTATACAATTTAATGTTTAAGCTCCTAGTAATAATGAAGTCAGCCCAGCATTTGGACCAAGCCCAACTCTTAAGCCTGTCTCACCCTATTTATTGGATGCATGTTTTCCCACCTCTCCAAGTACCCGACAAGACACTTAGAAGATACAACACACTTCCTAATCTTTAGATCATTGGTATAAAAAATGTTGACACAACAATGAATGACAATGTGGTGGTTTAAATATAAAAGTCCCCATAGACTCATGTTTTTAAATGCTTGGCCCAATACAATGGCACTATTAGGGAGTATGGCCTTATTTGAGAAAGTGGATCACTCAGGTGGGCTTTGAGGTCTCAGAAGCTCAGCCTGGCCAGTGTGTCTCAGCTCTCTTCCTGCTGCCTGCTGATGGAGATGTAGTGGCTCCACTCCCTCTCCAGCAACACATCTCCCTGGTTGTGCTCATGCTTCCCACATTTACAATAACAGACTAAACCTCTGAAATACCAGCCCCAACAAAACATTTTACTTTATAAGAGTTGACATAGTCGTGTCTCTTCACAGCAATATAAACTCCCAACTGAGACAATAACAAGTTGAAAAATAAAGGTGGTAAAGGGGGAATCCACCACAATTTTTTTTTTTTTGCAAAATGTAGGACTTATGAGACACAGGAAAAAAAAAGCATGTGCTGATTAGGATGATCCTTCTATGGGGAAACCCTACATATGCCAATCATCTCATTATAACATCTTCATCTTATGAAACACATCACCTTTCTGTAACAAGTGAAACCATAACTCTGAAGAGGAAGTGGCATTTAGACACAGCACTTTTCTCTAATTCTCTCCACTATTTATCATGTTCGTTTGCTGTCTTTGAAATCACTACTGTAGGCTGAGGAGTTATCCCACTATGCAGCATTTGCCATACAATGAGGAACTGAGTTGATATCCACAGTGCTCTCATAAAAAACAGGCATGGTGGCATACATATATGACTCCAGCTTTGAGAGAAGGCAGAAACATGAAACCTGTGGAGCTTCCTGACCAGAACATCTAAGCCATTAGTCATTTTCAGCCTCTAGAAAAGCCTTTACCTCAAACATACATACATACATACATACATACATACATACATACATTAAAGAGATAGACAGTAACTAAATTCGAAGTTTAGTGCTGACCCCCACATGTACACTCATGCATAAACATGAACACACAAACATGCACACAAACAAACACACACACGCATACACACACTAAACTGATTATTGAATCCCTTTGATAGCTGCTCAAACTATATCACTTACTCTGCCATTCCAAGGCTATGTTCTTTTAAAAAAAAAAGAAAGAAAGAAAGAAAAAGTACCAAATTGTTGGAGTAATTTTTACTGTACAGTCGGCAAACTCTCCAGCCTGCTAGCTACACATACCAATTCCTGACATTGGGGCATGAGGTAAGAGTTATCATACATTTCAAATGTCATTTCTACACATACTAGTTATGAATCTGTCTCCCACCAACCACCCCCTAGAAATTAGATCCCTGCATTTTTCCTTCTCTTCCAAAACAAGACAAAAACACAGGATACACTTTCTAGTAGACCATTCTCACTGATATAAGAATTGTATGAATTGTCATGTCACCTCCCTTCAAGAATAGAGCATCTCAGTCAAGCCTGGAAATGTTCACACCAATAATCCAAATTCTTTTTGGAAACAGAGATAAGAACTGCATCCTCAAGGCCTGTCTCAGCTACAGGAAAAGTTCCAGTTCAATAACTTACTGAAGGTTTATCTCACAATAAAGAGTAAAAACATTACTCAGACATTAACAGCGTTACTTGCTCTTCCAGTGGATATGAGCTCAGTTGTGTAGGCTTACAATCATGTGTAATTTCAATTCCAGGGGATCCTATGGTCTCTTCTGGCATTTTTATGTACCACACAAATACATGGCACATAGACACATATTTGTGAAACATACCCATACACATAAAAAGAAAAAAAAACTATTAATAAAATAAATAGAATGCTTGGGATATAGCTCAGTGGCATAGCATCTACATAGCATCCTGCAGTGAGGGGCCAGTTTATCATTAACAGCATCTGACTAGCATATGACAGACATTAAATTCAGTTGACAATGGGGGTAAAGGAGAAGGAGAAAGAGATAAGTTCTGTTTCATTGAAGAGCCTTCTTTCTGTGAAGAGAATTCATAGCCCAACCTTAGAAGCTATAAATACTCTTTATACTTTCTTACCTCACAACTTTTCCTTAATCCACTCTGTACTGACACCAAGTACTCTGTACTACACCAAGTTGCCCCTTCAAGGACATAGACTCCAGATAGCCAAACCCAATGGACCATCCTCAGTTCTTTTCCCGGTATTCCCATAGAAGAGTGACAATTAGATCCATTCTTCCTTTTTAAGTCATGCTTTTCTTATGCTTTAAGATCACAAAAGAAACACACAATGAATTATTAGTTGCCTTTACGAATTAACAGCTGGATGGGCAATCAGCCCATGGATCAGACTGCCTCCACTACACTTTTTAAACGTGGGTTCACCTCAGGTCGGCACACTTTCAGGGCAAGCATTTACAGACTGAGCCATCTCTCCACAGATCCAAGTGTGTTCTGTTCTCATCATATTCTAAGCCAAGAACTCCTCAAACATCTAGTGAAAGTAAATATGATACTGCACATCTCAGCATAGTATTGTAGAAAATGTCTTTCATATAACAGGCATTCAGATAAATAAGTTTTCAGATGTTGGAGTGTGACTTACCACCAGCTGAGGTCCCCTTCCTATGGCTGACCGCTGGGTTTCTGTGGTGTAACTGAAGCACTCAGCTCTCATCAGCGACTTTAGGAAGCGCTGAGAGGAACAAGAACACTGAAACCACTCTATTGACAGAAATCTGAGGTTTCTTAAGATTCCTAGAAGCCATATAAATGTGATACCACAGGAGTTGTTTATTTTATTCTAATTTATACGTATGCAGGTTTAACCTGTATGTATGTTTGTGGGCCAAATATATGCCTTGTGCACTCAGAGGCCAAAAGAGAGCATTGGATCCCTTGAAACTGGAGTTACAGGCAGTTGTGAGCCTCCAGGTAGGTGCTGGGAATGTAATCTGGGTTTTCTGGAAGAGCAGCCCATGCTCCTAACTGCTAAGCCATCTCTCCAGCCAAAGTGGATGTCTTAGAAACATAGAAGTATAAATGTTCTCCCACCATTGCTCTATGGAACACATGAGGTAAATATTGTCAATTTCAAGGTCCAGGCATCTGGATATTCAGAATTCTGGTTCTTTTAACTTCCTGATATGATATTACAGACAGTTGTGAACGGCCTGACTTGGGCTTTAGCAACCGAACTCAGATCCTCTGAAAGAGTCGTACCTGTTCTTCACCACTGAAACTCACCTCCAGGCCCCTCATTTATTCAAAGGGGGTGGTGGAGGAATGGCTCTCTGATTAAGAGCACTGAAAGTTCTTCCAGAGGACCCAAGTTGGATTTCTGGCATCTAATTGGTGACTCCTATCTGTAACTCCAGTTCCAGGGGATTCAATGCTCTCTTCTGGTCTCTGTAGATACCAGACACAAACATGATGTACAGTCATGCATACAGGTAAAACGTTCATACATTTATAAATAAATAAATGAATCTGCATTTAAAACAGAAATATGTGTAGCTGGATAGATGATTCAGTGGCCAAGAGTACTTATTGCTCTACCAGGAGACTCAACTTTCTTTCCCAGTGACCAAATCAAACAGTTTACAACTTTCCAATAACTCAAGGTTCAGAGAGACTAAACATGATCCTCTGGTCTCTATGCACACAGGTATGTATATATATATATGAAGACTGAGATGATAACCAAGTACATTCTTGCCTCTGTTTAGTACAACACATATATGTGTTTCTTTCCACACCAAGAAATTCTCCAATTCTCTGTGGACCATCAACTGGGTGGCCTAAGAACTCAGGTCTTTCCTAACTTAGATTTAAATGGAGCAGACATATACACTACCATAATGAGAAAATTATAAAAAAAAAAACTGTCCAGTGGTCACATTCTTTCTTATGTGCCACTATGTTTCTGCCTCTATCTTTTTCTCTCTTCACGTCTCCACTGGCTTTTCTCTTATTCCCACATGTTGAAACAAGTTCTCATGTGTCTTTAAACACATGCAGTGGACATCTGAACTTCTTATACTCCTGTCTCTACCTCCCAAGTGCTGGAATCAGAGGTATGCACTATCACATCTGGTTTATACAGGACATCTTACATCTTAGGAAGTCACTCTGCTAACTGATCTACACACCAAGTCCATGGCCGTCTTCTTTAACACACTCCAGAAATTGAGTAGATTTAAGGTCATCAAAGAGGTAGTAAGCCCTGCACTAAACCAGAACGGATTAATTTGCTAGCACTGTCACTACAGAGCACCATATACTGGGTGTCTTAAAGCACAACTGACTTTGTCACATTTCTGGATTCTGGAGCTACGAGATCATGATGTTGGCCCTAGAGCTTCTCTTTGACTTGCAGTTGGCCATCCACTCCTCTCTGTGTCCTAACAGAGACAATCTCTGTAAGCGTATACAGCCTCGGTGTTTCTCTCCTCTCAAAAAGATGGCGCTTACATTGGATTAGTACCCCAACCACATGGCCTCATTTAGTTTTAATTAGCTCTTTATCTGGTCTAGCTCTGTACAGTCACATCATGATAGAATGGGAATTTGGGCTTCAACTAAAGAATGAAGGAGACCCCAGTTTATGACGGAGGACAGGATTATGCAAAAAAATTGATGAAGGAAAATTCTAGAGATTACCATGAAGGGAAAGGTGATCCTATCAGATCTGAACTACAGACAGTGATTGGACTGGCATGTGATGAAAACCTACAAACAGAAACCCAGTGAGGAGATGTGAATTTTCTAAGATATAGATGATTCTTACTATACTGGAATCTGTGGTATGTGCTCTGCACCAGTCATTTTGTTTATTCCACTCAAATAAATACATTTTTACAACTGTTATGACTCTGAATTCACAGGTGAAGTGACTGAGTCTTCCATGTTATGATCACATTAAGCAACCTGTTTGGAGAAAGATATACATGGCAATGTACTCACTTGTAACTGGATACTAGCACAACACACATGTCCTCTGAGAGTCTTCACTCAGGGAAGGATTGGAACATGCTACTGGGATTCCAGGTGAGAGGGGTATGGAAGAATGGGAAGACAGAAGGACTCAGAGGGTCCTGGAACCCTACAAGGAGACATTCAAGGCTGGCAGATGTAGACACAAGGGGTCCAGCACAAACTACTGTACCAACCAAGGGCAATGCATGCAGCAAACATAGACCCCCCCTATTCAGATATAGCCAATGGACAGCGCATTCTCCACAGTAGTGTGGAATGTGGGGACTGATTCTGAATGAACTCTGGTGCCCCCTACTTGGCCACTTCCCCTTGGTAGGGAGGACCGG
Source organism: Acomys minous (assembly GCF_964271855.1). NCBI lineage: Eukaryota > Metazoa > Chordata > Mammalia > Rodentia > Muridae > Acomys > Acomys minous. The sequence continues at coordinate 83,048,254 of NC_140484.1, forward strand.
TGGCACTCAGAAGAAGGGGAAGCAGGCTATCCGGATGAGACTTGACGGGCTGCAATAATATGGTCAGGGAGGAGGTCCCCTTTTGTCACAAGCCTAGGGAAGGGGAATAGGGTGAAAGAGGAAGGGGAAGGGAAGATACAAGTAAAGGGATAATGATCAGGATATAATCTGAATAAATTATTTTTTAAAAATTAAAAAAAAAAGAAATCACAAAGCTTATATACTAAAAAAGAGATGTTGCCATGAGCGAAGGAGATCACAGAAAAATGCCACATTAGCAGAGTGACAGAAGCCTAATGTAGCTAACTAAACATTCTGAAAACAACAAAATAAAAAAAAACACTGTAAAACCAAATGCTCCAGAAAAAAAAATGATATTGTAAGCCAAATGTCATGAAACCAAGAAATGTACCCAAGATAAATAAGATCCAAACAATTCATGCAATATCATGCTAAACAAGATAATCCCAGAAAGAATTTATCATCATCTACCCAAGGAAGCAACACCCAACACAAGAAGTCTAGGCTGATTCCTTGTGGTGATCTAAGTAATTCTACTGAAAATGGATTATCTGTAAGGCATCACATTCAGGAACTAAAATAAGTTAACAGATCATAGCTCAAACCTCAAAGGGAGTAAGAGATATTTTATTCTGGAGCCAAGTATGAGTGAACATGACCCATGAACATGAATTCATATTACTGCCATGTATCCTGCTGTAATGCTTTAACATCTTCATGAAATTTTTGTAGTTATAGAAAAGAAAGAAGGTCAAATTTGTGCGAAGCAGGAAGCTTGTTGTAAACAAAGTGCATCTCTACAGTCTGATGACGTTCTTAGTTAGCCACTGAGTTGTTGAAAGTTAGTGGTCTGGTTGTGGGTTCTAAAATGCTTTACCCAATAATCACAAGGATGGATATTAGATCAGACTATTATAGTGTGGGAGAAAGGTAAAGATAATCCCAGATAATTTGGCTCTGAACCTGAAGAATTGTACCTTTCCATAATCATTGGAGCTCTTATTATTTAAACATCCTTTGAGAATATTTAACATAGATGAGCCTTTTTTTTTTTCTGGAAACTTTGGTTCACTCCTTCCAGAGTCTGGAAGCATGCACCAGAACTGTGACCAAACTTTTGACTCCCCTAAACTATCCATAAATCCAGCCTTAACTTTGGCTGAGGTAGAGTTTAAAAAAACAAAAAACAAAAAACAAACAAACAAACAAAAAGTATAATTTTCTTAAGTGAAAACTCCATCTTTTTTTTTCTAGCTTTTGTTTTGAAAGTTGCTGTGTATAGTGGTTTTCCTATACCAGAGTGGCTAATAATGCTACCCTATCAAGCTAAGAACCCTGAAGCCTACCAGGAATTAAATATTCACTTTTTTATGCTTGATAGAAAATGCTTCAAGTTATATACGCTATATAAGCAATGATAGATAGAAGGTACCAGACAACAGATGTTATGTTGTAGAGGAGTTTATTAAATGAGCATGGGGGGAGCAGAAAAAGGGGAAGGGGTACCCCAAAGAGAGAGAAGAGGGAGAAAAAGTAAGAGGGTAGAGCAGGTAAAGAGGAGAGAGAGAGAGAGAGAGAGAGAGAGAGAGAGAGAGAGAGAGAGAGAGAGAGAGAGAGAGAGACTAAGTGGAGGGTCTGTCCTTTTATATGGCCCTGGGCAGGGTCATGCCCCTGTAGCAGGTAAGTAGTGACATCATAGGTAGGTTGATTGAAGCAGAATGCTAACACTTAAGGCTGGTTAAATGGCTTGTCTTGTCACTCAATTAGTGTGACAGGTGCAAAATGAGAACCTTCATAGTTCCCAGTGGCATTTGCTAGGAGTCCATTTTCTGAATGATTTGCTGTCTCAAGCAGAAACTGCCCCCACTCAGCAAAACACAGTGCCATTTCCTTTGGGTTTGCCTAGATTGTGCAAACAAGGCCACACAACAGAAGTCCACTCTGAGACTTTCCTGTTTTTCTTCACCTTCTAAACTGTACCTTACACACAAGCCTCTGCGTTTTCACAGGTGCTGTGTGCTAATCATAGGGTATTAGGCAGGAAAGAAAAAAGGAGGATTGGGTGGGGGAATTCTCATCAAACCATCTTTAAGAAGAACAATAAGACTTCAAACAACCTCAAACTCTGTTCCTCAGGAACTCTCTACTTTGTTGTTTTCTCTTGGGATCTGGGTCCCTCACTATGTAAAAGATTCCCTTTACAACTCTATTCTTGTGAGTTCCTCTTGAATTTGCATAAATTTACATGAATGCCCCATCTATTGTGTTACATAGTAACATTTTCCCTACTGAGTCATTCCCTTGTGGAGGGAGGTTCCTTAAGGTTCAGGAAGTTAAATTGCAACATTTACCCTCTAGGGAAAATAAAAATTTACAAAATATGCAAGGCCTTCTATTACAGGGTTAAGTAAGTACTAAACAAGTGCCTGGGGGAAGACAGCAGGTAAAGTTTCTTGGAGGAGGCCTTCAGACCAACCAGGGTACCTGTGGTACCTCCAACATCTATGGTTGCCTACCAGTTGTGTGGAGAGCTCCAGGCTAAGGGGGGCATTTTGGCAATGCTACAGCGTTTGAGTTACCCTGGTTGCTGTAAGTAAACCCTTACGCATATTTCTGTAAGTAATTCCAGTAGCTCACATTTGTCAAATTAAACCTGGTTAAGTTCATTCCTTTTCTTTGTTCTCGGTGTTCTTTATGAGGTGAATAGACATCTTTTGATGTCCCTCCAAAGAAAAGTCTCACACATAACAGCTCCCATTCTTGGGGACTTTCTAAAAGGTGTTTGTAATGGCTGATCACAGAAGTGAGTTGGTAGACATATGGACTATTATGTGATTGATGTTGCAGACTGTGGCTAAGTGTAGAACGTATGGTTCCTTCTGATTGAATGTTTACATTTATCATCTCTCCTGTGTCTCTAGTACCTATTTCATTCCTTTCTATCTCTGCCTCTCACTGTTTACCATAGGTTCTCCTTACCCCAACTTCCTCTTTTCCTTATGCTGAGAATATGTATGGACACCCAGCGCCCTTCACCACCTGATAAGGCAAAGGTTGGGTCAAAGATGAACCTGAGGAAACTTTTCACTCTCTAGAGTTTCTATAAGAATCCAACCTACTCACCAAATTCTGTTTTTTAAAAAAAAAATGTAGTTTGAGGATAATCTCAGGGTCATTGTAAATCACAGAAAACCCTGGCTTCCTGTTTCTGGTTACCCAACTCATTTCAGCTGTTATCCCTCCCCTTCCCCCCACCCACCCACACCTGTCCTTTATATATTTTCTGCTGAAATGATTGTAAACAGGCCACTTTCTTCAGGTGATCGGACTTAGAGCTATCCTGAGGAAAGACCACAGCTGTTGGAGAAGAAACTTTGGCCTGGAGGTCTACACAGTTTGGTAAGGCTGTATTCAGCACGTTGGCTGCACAATAGACTGAACTATGCAGTGAAGGGCTCGGGATGTGGCTTAGTAGACAGAATGCTTCCCTAGCAATCATAAGGCTTAGGTTTTATCTCTCGTATCTCATAAGCCAGATGCAATGGGACAGCCCTGCAGTCTCAACATTGCAGATGTAGTGACAAGAGGATCAGATGTTTAAGGTTATCCTTGACTGCTTATAGTAAGTTCCAGGGCATCCTGAACTACATGAAAGCCTTTCTAAAAAGATAAAAAAGAAAAAAAAATAAGATCAAATGTGGAGAACTATAAGATAAAGAGGTGAATACAGCAACACATAACACTCAGGATGTTTTGCAAAAAAGGACAGTCAAAGGCGTGGTTGGGAACTAAACAATGATATGAAAGTGAATGATAACTTCTATTAAAGATGAAATGCTCTAGAGCCCATTGATGAATAGTGAGGAACAAAGAAAAGAAAAAGTATTGAATGTGTACTAGTGAGAGATAATACTCCTAGAAGAAAAAAGTTTGTGAAGGATTTGTGGCATGAGCAGAGGGGAGGTCTTAGGCTGGGATATTTGTCTTCTGGTCATAGATGTGAGGCCAGAGAAGGTGCTTCAGGAGTGTGAAGAGCAGTAGGTATGCTGGAGCATGTAGAGAGACATGGCCTTTGAGTCTTTGCTCGGGTGGGTGCGTAAAAGGTACAAAGCTTTAAGCAAGTTATAGAAGGATTAAAACTGTTCTTATATGTCACAGGAAACGGGGACCAGGAGGACTACGTGGGCAGTGATGAGCTTATAAGCTAACATGTCCCAGATGATTCTTGGGATCTGTTGTAGTGTTTTCTTCTGTCTCCTTGAGAATTGCTAATTTTCCTTGTTTTCCTCTCTCAAACCCCAAATTTATTCTTCCATAACCATGCTGATGATATTTAGTAAAGTTCAACTTTTTCAGGGTCTGTAGAAACTAAGGCTGGGGAACAATTAAATGATTGGCAGATTTCAAATGGTGGCCATCAACACTTCTACTTAATCCAAACAACTGTCTTCTCCCTTCATATGGTGGGGCCATATCTCATAGTTCTTCTGTCCTTGAATTTTCTGACCTGTCATTGCAGAATCTTTCTTGTTCACTTTTTATACCTTTTATTCATTGCCTCAGAGATTCTTAAGAACAAAACGCCCCAGTCCAGCTAGGTGATTGGTGGTGTTTGTTGGTATAATGTAAGGAAAGAGGAAATGCTTCCAAATTGTTTCTGCAACTATAAAGCACTGAGAATGAATACTAGCAATGTGAACCACACATGTGATTTTAAGCTGTCCTAGGATCCTTTAAGGAAAATCACACACCAAAGAATCCTCTGCCATTATTCAGTGTGCACTACTTGCCAATCAGTAATTCATGCCCAATCTTATTAAGTCATATTGGTCCCTCTCCCCCATTGAAAGAAGTCTACATTTAATGAACCACTTACATATATTTTTTAATTATTTTTGTAGCTCTGAAATTTGTATTTATTAACCTTAGAATATTTTTATATCTTTAAACATTTTTAGAACCTCATAATTTAAACATTTATATTTTTAGATTTTATATAAACTTCATATTTTTTTTATCTTATTATTTACTTAATGGCAAGAACAGTTGATTCCTGGGAACAGTCTCTTAAATGAAATAGTAAAAAGTTACATTGAAACCTGCTACCTTTTAACATGAAACCTATGAGTAAGGCACACCTGTTTGCCATTGTAAATAAGAGACTTAGTAGTCTTAACTAATGAATTGGCTAATAACTAACACAGTGGTCTACCATGAGGTAAGGAGGAATTTGTCCTGTCAATGTGATCAGAGACCTGAGAAGGATACATTATAATCTAAATGAGCTATATATTAATTAAAATGACAGAGACTAGTTTGTAATCTATTACCTACACAGTTATCCTAGCCTTCTGTGGTTTTCTTTGCACTATGGTCAGGAGAACTCTTTAGCCCTCAGGCCCAGTAGATGAGAAGCTTTTTCTGTGGAGGAGGAACCTTGGAAGGGGCACTAAAGATGAGTTCATAAATTCAGCCCACAGGAGTAGGAGGTGTTCTGTACTCTGAACAAGGCAATGGCTGGGAGGGCTATCTAGTCATCACTAGTTTATGAGGTTAATTTAGTTGGATTCTCCTTTAAGGTTCAATTCATCCTTTTCATCTGTCATGAGCTCTGGACCATGTGATTGTCAATAGGGGTCTCAGTATTTTAACTAAGCCTACTGTTACCTTGGAGATGAAACTAGGTCCATTGTCTGATTCTATTATCAAAGCAAGTCCATATGAGTTCATTGTTTTGTTGTTGTTGTTGTTGTTGTTTTTGTTTTTGTTTTTTGTTTTTTTGGGGGGGGGTTGGTCACTATGGAGGCTGTTTCCTTTTTGATGGGAAAAGCCTCTACCCATCCAAAAAGTGTTTCTTTAAAGACTAAAAGATATTTATATCCATATTTTCCAGGTTATACCTCAGTGAAGTCCACTTCCCAGGGAACTTGAGGTGAAGGGTCTTTTGTTTTGTTTTGTTTTTTTACTCCTTTTTTGAAGGAACTTATTATTCTGTGGATTAGTTGCCTGGCAAGAGAGACATTGGGTCATACAATCCTCCACTAAAAAATTTACATTAAATGTCTTACATTTTGAGTGTTCCAGAAGCAATTTTAATTTTCTTTGGTCAAAATGTGTTCCTTTGTGGATTTGGTGCATCAGGGACTTGGTTGCACCTCAGTTAGGAGGATAAGTCTTTTATCTGTAGTATACTTCTATCCATCTTTAGTATGTGTGTTTGGTAAAGAGGCAAAATCTTTACTGTCTTGGGCAGAATATTCTGGCATCTTGTGCACCACGAGGGATGGCATTGTTATCAGTAAGTTGTTAACAGCCAGGAGAGCCTCCTTGGCTGTGTGGTCTGCTTTTCTATTGCCCTGGGCTTTATAGGAGTCCCCTTTTTGTTGCCCTGGGCAATAGATGATAACCAATCTTTTGACAGCCCAAGTAATGACAGTGAGTTTAGGATCTCTTGTTTATTTTGTTTGTTTGTTTGTTTGAGTTTTTGTTTTTTTTTAAATTATGTTTCTTTTTTAACATATACATTTATATTATTACACATGAGAAAAATAAACTACATACAGCAGGAAGAACCAAAAGACAATCAGGAATTATATAAATGTTACATTCATAGTGATTTGGCTATTTGTATTTGGCAAACTTGAAATAAACATCTTTCCTATCTTGTTGGGTTTGAATTTCTAAGTGAAAATCAATATCTATCATATCTCATCTCTATTAACTTAAAACATCTATCTTGATCCTCTTGTTTATTTTCAATAACCTTTCCTTCAGCTGTTAAGAGTCCTCTTTCTTTTTTAATGTATATTTTATTGTAATTTATTCACATTACAGCCCAATTGTTATCCCCTCCCTCTTATCTTCCCATTCCCACCATCACTTCTTCTTCTGCCTATTCCCCTCCACTAGACCTCTGTTAGGCAGCCCCTTTTACCCCAGCTGTCTGACTACAGCCTATTAAATCTCATCAGGATAGCCTGTATCCCCTTCCACTGTGTGCCCACTGGGTCATCTTGCCAAGCAGTAGTGACAAAATTGTGTACACTAGAGTGCATGTCAAAGGTTCAGCAGCAGTCCCCCTCATAATCATGTGGAGAATCTGCATTCCATGCATTAAATATGAACAGGGGTTATTGATTTTCTGCATGAATTGTGCTTGGCTGGTGAATCAGTTTTTGCAGTCTCCCTGTGTTCAGATCCACAGGCTTTGATGGTCTCCTTGAGGCTCCTACTCTCTCTCTTTGCTACAATTCTCAGTGTTCTGCCCAGAGTCCGGCTTCAAGTCCCAGTACCTGTCCAAATTCCCCATAGGTGGAGTTTCTCAGAGGACATCTATGTTGGGCTAATATCTACTTCTAAGTGAGTATATACCATGTGTTTTTTTATGGGTCTAGGTTGCCTCTATTATGATGATCATTTCTAGTTCCATCCATTTGCTTGCAAAGTTCAAGATTTTCTTATTTTTAATAGCTGAGTAGTATTTCATTCTGTAAATGTACCACAGTATTTTTTATCCATTCTTCAGTTGAGGGACATCTAGGTTGCTTACAGATTCTGCCTATTACAAATAAAGCTTCTATGAAAATAGTTGAGCAAATGTCCTTGTTGTATGGTGGGACATCTTTCAGATCCCAGGGGTGGTATAGCTGGGTCGTAAGGTAGCACTACTCCCAATTTTCTGAGAAAACACCAGATTGATTTTCAAAGTGGCTGTACAAGTTTAAATGTCCGCCAGCAATGAAGGAGTATTCCTCTATCTCCCCATCCTTCCCAGCGTGTGCTATCACTTGAGTTTTTGATCTTAGCCATTCTGATGGATATAAGATGGAATCTCAGAGCTATTTTGAATTGCAATTCTCTGATGACTAATGGCATTGAGCATTTCTTTAAGTGTTACTCTGCCATTCAATATTCCTCTGTTGAGAATTCTTTGTTTAACTCTGTTCCCCATTTTTTAATTGAATTATTTGGTTTAGTGCTGTTTAATTTAAGTTCTTTCTATAGGTTGGGTATTAGTTGTTTGTCGGATGTAGGGTTGGTGACGATCTTTTCCCAATCTGTGGTCTGTTGCTTTGTTCTGTTGACAGTGTCCATTGACTTACAGAAACTTTTTAATTCTATGAGGTACGATTTATTAATTGTTGATCTTAGAGCCTGAGCTATTAGTGTTCTGTTCAGGAAGTTGTCTCCTGTGCCGATAAGTTCTAGTATCTTCCCCACTTTTTCTTATAACAGATTTTGTGTGCTTGGATTTATATTGAGGCCTTTAATGCACTTGGACTTTAGTTTCATACAGGGTAATAAATATGAATCTATTTGCATTTTTAGAAGTAGATATCTAATTAGACCAGCAACATTTGTTGAAGATGTTGTCTTTTTCCATTGTAGGTTTTGGCTTCTTTGTCAAAAACCAAGTATCCATTGGTGTTTGGATTAATTTCTGGGCTTTCAATTCAATTCCACTGATCAACCAGTATATTTTTATGCCACTACCATGTTGTTTTTTATTACTTTTGCTCTATACTACAACTTGAAATGAAAGATAGAGATTCCTCTGGAAGATCTTTTATCATACAGGATTGTTTTAGCTATCTATTCTGGTTTTTTTTTTTTTGTTTGTTTTTCCACGTAAAGTTGAGAATAGATCTTTCAAGGTCTGTAAAGAATTGTGTAGGTATTTTGATAGGAATTGCATTGAATCTGTAGATTGCTTTTGGTAAGATTTTTACTATGCTGATTCTCCCAATCCATGAGCATGGAAGATCTTTCCATTTTCTGATGTCTTCTTCAATTTCCTTCTTCAGAGACTTGAAGTCTTTTTCATATATGTCTTTTATTGGCTTGGTTAGAGTTATAACAAGATACTTTATGTTATTTGTGGCTATTGTGCAGGGTGTGGTTTCCCTAATTTCTTTCTCAACCCATTTGTCACTTGTACACAGGAGGGCTACTGATATTTTGAGTTGATTTTGTAACTAGCCACCTTGCTGAAGGTGTTTATCAGCTGTAGGAGTTCCTTGGTAGAATTTCTGGGGCTATTTATATGTGCTATATCATCTGAGAATAGTGATAATTTGACTTCCTCCTTTCCTATTTGTATCCCCTTGATTTACTTTAGTTGTCTTATTTCTCTAGCTAGGACTTCAAGTACTATATTGAAGAGACATGGAGAGAGTAGACAGCCTTTTCATGTTTCTGATTTCAGTGGAATTGATTTAAGTTTCTCTCCATTGAGTTTGATGTTGTCTATAGGCTTGCTCTATATTGTCTTTACAATGTTTAGGTATGTGCCTTGTACCCCCAATCTCTCTAAGACTTTTAACATAAAAGGATGTTGGATTTTGTCAAATGCTTTTTCGACATCTAAGAAGACAATCACATGGTTTTTTTCCTTCAGTTTGTTTATATGGCTCATCACACTGATGGGATTCCATATATCGAATCATCCCTAAATGCCTAGGATGAAGTCTACTTGGTCCTGGGGGATGAGATTTCTATTAGGGAATTAAGGGACATGCAGGGTCAGGAGAATTCTGCACTGAATCCATCTGGCTATGGGCTATTTTTTTGGTTGGGAGACTTTTTATGACTTCTTCTATTTTCACAGGGGATATAGGACTATTTAATTTTTTGCTTGATCTTGGGGCACAGATATTCAGGATTATAATGTCCTATCGGTGGATTTTTCCTTTGACGAGAATGAAGTGTCTTTCCCCATGTTCATTGATTAATTTTAATTGAACATATATTTGATTAGATATTAGAATGGCTACTCCAGCTTGCTCTTGAGTACATATGTTTGGAAAATCTTTTTCCAGACCTTTACTCTCTGGTAATGTCTGTCTTTGTTGCTGAAGTGTGTTTCTTGGATGCAGCAGAATGTTTGTTCTTATTTCCACAGCCATTCTGTTTGTCGATGTCTTTTAATTGAGGAGTTGAGGCCATTTACATTGAGAGACATTGGTGAACAATGATTGTTGGATCTGTTTATTCTGGAGTTGGTGGGCAATGTGTGGGGCTGTGCCTGTTTTGGTTTTGCTGTTGTGAGATTATCTATATACTGTGTTTTCTTGGGTTGTAGTTGACCTCATTGTCTTGAGTTTACCTTCTAATAACTTCTGTATAGCTGGGTTGGTGTATAGATATTGTTTAAATTTGGTTTTTTCATGGAATATCTTTTTTTCCCATCTATGATGATTGAAAGTTTTTCTGTATATAGTAGTCTGGGTTGACATTTGTGATCTTTTAGTGTCTGCATGACATCAGCCTAGGCCCTTCTGGCTTTCATGGTCCCTATTGAGAAGTCGGGTGTAATTCTGATGAGTCTGCCTTTATATGTTACTTGGCCTTTTTCCGTTGCTGCTTTTAACATCCTTTCTTTGTTCTGCAGATTTTGTGTTTTGATTATTATATTGTGGGAGGAATTTCTTTTCTGGTCTACTCTATTTGGTGTTCTGTGGGGCTCTTGTATGTTCAAGGGCATCTTTTTCTTTAGGTTGGTGAAATTTTCTTCTATGATTTTCTTGAAAATATTTTCTGATCCTTGGAAACTGACATCTTCTTTTTCATCTATTCCTATAATTCTGAGGTTATACATTTTCATGGTGTCTTTAATTTCTTGTATGATCTGTGTCGCAGTTTTTTCTGTTTTAATTATTTTCTTTTAGAGATGTATCAATTTCTTATATTGTATCTTCAGCCCCTGAGATTCTCTCCTACATTTGTTGAATTCTGATGATGATACTTATGTGTTGTAGTCTTCTCTAGGTTTTCATTTCCATGGTTTTCTGGGGTTTTGCTTTCTTAACTGATTCTAATTCTGTTTTCCTGTCTTGAACAGATTTATTCATTTCCTTCACCTGTTTGATTGGAGTTTCCTGTTTCTCCTCGATGGCCTCTATTCCTGTGTTTGTATTTTCCTGTAATTCTTGAAAGTGTCTATTTATTTCCTCTTTATAATTTTCAAATAACTGTGTAAGCATAACATTTTCCTGATATTCAGCTGCATTAAAGAGTCTGTTGCTCTCTTGGATTTCTGGTCTAGCCATGCTGTTCTGGTTTTTGTTGGTTATGTTCCTGCCATTTCCTTTAGGCGTCTGCTGAGGGGGCTTGGGTTTTCTAAGCTGATAGTCAAGGAGTGAGTCCCTTCAGAAGGCAGCTTCTTTATTTACTGGCTTAGCAGACACTGCCCTCCTGAAGCTAGATTCTTCTGAGCTCTGCCACCTAAGATTGGGGATGCAGCAGGGTTCCTCTGACTACTTAGTCTTCTCAGAGGGCTCACCAGCAGAGTAGAACTGTGGTTTGGAGACCAGAAGGCTTTATCGGTTTCACTGTGCTGATCCTCTGTTCTCCAAGGGGCCTCCACTCGCTCCAGTACCCAGAAAAGTACAGGGTGCTTAAAGCTTATGTTTCCTAACCCGTGGGACATCAAGCTGTGATGGGGGTAGGGGTAGGGGTTCTGACCTTCTCTAACTGTTCATACTGAGGATCCCCCAAGTAAGTGTTTGTCCGGTCCTGCCGAACATATCAAACCAGTCTTCCACCTGAAAGAGATGGTGTGAATAGAAAGAGATAAAACAGAGACATACATGCAAAGGCGAGGCCAGGACGAAATTCCAATTGAGGCCCCTTTTGTTAAACACAAGGTGAGGTATATATAGCAGAATCACACAGCCAACTGCATAGACTCCATTCCACCCTCCCCCTCAAGGTAGGCAGTAAAGAAAGCATTTTGTTCATAAGCCCTCTGTCTATAGCTTTCCCAGTGGTAGGCAATTCACACATTCAGGTGTAGCAGTTTCTGTAGCAGCACAAAGGACTTTCCCAACAGCAAAGACAACACAAAGGATTTTCCCAGTAGGTGCTGGTGACTCAAAGGCTAGTGGAAGGCTGCTTTTGCACCCACTGAGTCACAGTGCAGAAATACGCCTCCTGACAGGTGTTTTGGGTCATCAACCATTCACTCACCAGCTTCGCTGCACTGATTGAATCCTCTTTCTTGATACATGGTGCTATGTACCTGTGCCACTGCAAAGGCATATCAGCTGTCAGGGTAAATGTTAACAGTTTTGTCTTGCTTGAGTTGGAGGTCTTTTGTCGGTGATATTAGTTTAGCTTTTGAGGCAGATGTCCCAGATGTTAAGGCCGATACTCAGACAGTTTTTACAGGTGTCATTATTGTCCTGCCTGGTTACTTCTTATATGAAGCTGCTGCCATTGGTATAGCAAACGCCATCTGGTTTTAGCCAGGGTGTGTCTGTCAAGTCGGGCCAATTTCCATGTATTTGCTGTCATGAAAATTTTCCGGGTCCTAGTCGGGCAGCGAAGTGGCTGTGTTGAGTTTGGCATTCAATAAGAACGTGATGTGAAGGGGGCTAAGGAGTAGAGTTTGGAATTTTTCTTCCACTGGTAGAGGGGACTTTTTAATATCCCTTCCAGCTAATGGGTAATGATGATAGTCAGTGGTGGCATCAGAGTGAGGTTGTCAGTGTCCTTGACCAAAATGGCAACGATTCCAATGATGTGAAGGCAGCTGGGCCATCAGGAAGCTGTAGTCATTTAGATAAGTAGGCCACCAACCGTTTCAAGGGGTCCACCTATTATATTAAGACTCTTTTAACTACCCCAGAAGTATTGTCTGAAAACAACTGAAAAGGCTTGTTAATGTCTGTCAGGGCCAGGGTTGGAGCCTTTTTGATAGTTTGGAAGGCTTCTTTGGAGATATGGGAGAGATTGACCTCACCTTGTCTTCAGCAACATGGGACAGCTAACTCTCTAGGTGTCTTGCTTGTCCATAGTTTGGGCCAGGCCATCAGAGTGGATGAGACATTAGGACACTCTTTCCCAGTGGTTAGCCTACCACGATCCAGGGTTGTAGTTATCTGTCCTTGTGTTCAAATCTTCTTGGGAAACTTGAGGAACTGTTGTTGGATTTGGGGGTCATAATAAGTTAAAGCACATTAAATGCCATATTCATCAGGTCTTTGACATGTTTGAGGGCCATCATATCTGGGTTGTGCAATCTTTGTCTTCCTTCAGTTATCTGTTTTAAATTATAACTTGAAAACATAAAACAGGAGCACTTAGCATGACTATAAATATAGTTCTGAGCATATAAGGTGACTGACTATTATATATTTTAATTGTCTTTAACAGCTTATAATAAAATGGCAATTTTGAGTTAAATCTCTATTACTATCTGATAAGACTTTGAAATACAGAGACTGGGAACTCCTGTGATCCTTACATAGTACACTAGGATAGAACATAACAGTTTCCTATATGGCTCAGTTTATAATAAAAGCTATAGTTTAATAATGTTGTCAAAAGATATGTCCTTAAATCAGTCTCTGATAGCCTGAATAGACCTCACACAAAGAAAGTCATGTTTTTAACATTTATAATGATGTAAAGACATTTAAATCTCTCAATTGTGTTTTTGTAATATTAAAATAAAGTACATTTTTAAGAGTGAAGACATAGAGTGTAACCATAATTTTCAGAAAGCAATCTACTCTCTAACAGTGTAAATAATTTTAGTGTCTCTGAAGTCAATACCAACTGGGCCATTTTTATGTTACAAAGTTTGTTTTCCAGAAAGAAAAGTTCTTGTATACAAATGCATGGAGGTGCAGTTTTAATACCTCATTAAAGAAATAATTTTTATATCTTACTTTTATAAGTCTGATTTTTAACACAGGACGGGGATTATATAAAAATCCTATCTTAATCTAAAGTATCTTTAGAAACCTGTTTCCGTCATTGCTCTATGCCATGTGTTGTTGCCCAGAATGGCTCCAATTCTGAGTTACTTGTATTAAACTAACTTTTTGTTATAGATGTTACAGATGTTTAACCATATCCAAAAACCAATAATCTATACTCAAACACACAGAGCATAGTAAATTTTAGACCAGACAGAAATAAACCTGTATGGCCACATAAATTTATATGGCTAAAACAGCTAGACAAAATTTTCCTTACTTCTTCCATCTGTAATTTCAAGGAGAAACACCTGGCTATCTGCTGAAGCAAATTGATTCAGGCAAAAGGTGGGGCTTTCTAGCAGTGCTGCTAGCTGCGGACACAGGGCTCCAAGAGCAGTGCCTGTCTATCAGCTTTTGTCTCAATTCAGCTGCTTTTTATTTTTCTGAAAATCTCTGAGATCAGTTAAGACTAAGTAATGGGACATTATGGTAGGCAGATTTGGTCCCAGGGGTCCTGCTCAAACTAAGGCACCAGCCAAGGACAATACAGGCGGTAAACTTTAAACCCCTACCCAGATCTAGCCAATGGTCAGAACATTCTCCACAGTTGAGTAGAGAGTGGGATATGACTTTCTCACATGCTCTGGTGCCTCACATTTGACCATGTCCCCTGGAGGGGGAGACCTGGTGGCACTCAGAGGAAGGACAGCAGGTTACCAAGAAGAGACTTGATACCCTATGAGCATATACAGGGAGAGGTAATCCCCCTCAGGAATAGTCATAGGGGAGGGGAATAAGGGGAAAATGGGAAGGAGGGAAGAATGACAGGATACAAGGGATGGGATACCATTGAGATGTAACAAGAATAAATTAATTTTTTAAAAAAGACTAAGTAATGGGGTGGATGGCCAACATATTAAGTTTGGGCCATTTTTCCAAATATGAAACACATAGCAACAACTGGACCAAATGAAACTACAGACATAAACTGAAAGACATGAACAGTCCCACATGCCAAGAACCAGAACCAGATGGTCCTCAAATTGGGGGCTTCTCCACCAGGAAAATCCAGGCCACAATATAGGGGATCTGGTCTGAATGATCAGGGGATCTGAAGATGATATTTCAGACTGCAAATAAATCAGACAGGTTAAAGCCAGCCAGTTTGGAAGGCTAGCCATTCAAGATGGCAGAATGTGTGGAATTTTTAAGGGTAGACCATGGAGACAGACAGTGAACAAGACAACAAGAAAACCAAAGACCACTGGACACAGAAGAAAGGCCACTGTGCAACAATCCACCAAGAGTAGATGGACCCGAACAAGTCCCGAAAGGTTTGAAGTGAATGGCTCAACAGCCAGAGGAAGGGCTGAGGTGTCCCAAAAACCCTTCCAGTTCTGAGAGCAATAGCACATCTGCCTATTCTCTATTGACCCCAGTTTGTACAGGTACCAGGAACAGAAATTAGAGAAAAACTTACCGATTGGAACCAGAAGAACAAAGTTCCAGCCAATGCACCAAAAGGTTAGGTCTTGGCAACACACAGCCAATGAAGACAGAACACCACCAAAGTCTAAATAAACCAGTTAGCAACTTTATTCACCAAAGGGAGCTCTTCTAGCTAGTAGGGCAGAGCCAGACTTAGGAGAAGAACTGCAGCCCCGAAGAAAGGGAACAGGCTCCATTTAAATTAAAAAAAAATAAAAAACTATTAACAAATGTTAGGGTACAATTAGAAAAGAACTCCGTTCTTCTTTAAATTGATGCAACTGTCTTTGAGTACCAGCCCGCTTAGGATGTGATTACAAGGAAACAGCACATGAGAACAGATGTGTGCCCGCTTTTGTGATAGTGGGGAGTGCTGGAAGGAAGTGCTGAGGCAGGGCTAGTGATAGCAGGGTGAATGAATGCATTTGTGATAGCAGAGTGGTGAGTTCAGGAAACTTTGAGAAGGGAAGTACACCAGTGCTTTTGATAAGAGAAGGGTCCAAGGGAACAATCACATAGGTTTTCCCTGTAATTAGAAAGAATCTAGGGTAGGGGAATCCCAGCAGATGGGAGGCAGCATGGAGATGTTCTGTGTGCTTGGAAACCATAAATAACATCAATACAAATCACATTCTCTCTCTCTCTCTCTCTCTCTCTCTCTCTCTCTCTCTCTCTCTCTCTCTCTCTCTCTCTCTCTCTGTTTCCCCCCAGCCCTGTGTGTGCACGTGTGTGTGTGTATGTGTGTGTGTGTGTGTGTTGTAGCAAAAACTAATGAAAAAAGATGCCATGGTCTTGATAGACTGCAGGAAGGGAGTAGGGGAACATATAGGACAGATAGAAGGTGGAAAAGGGATAAAGGATAAAACTATAGTATCAAATACATATATAAGAAACCGTAAAAGAGACAATTTCAGAGATGTCACCTGAAGCCATTACTAGTGGAAATGTCCCCTCTCAACAGAGAAAACAGGCTTCTATTGAAGACCCAGGAAGGAAAGAAGTAGATAGGTAATGAAGTGCTCAAGCAGAGTTGGTGGTCTTGTGTATTTTGATGCTAATTAATAAAAGGTAGGTGGGTACACCTGGACAGGGCAAATGAGATAGGTGTGGCTAAGACTCTCCGGCTTGGAGAGACAGAAAGAATCCTGGTAAGAAGAGAGACGTGAGGAGAAGAGAGAAGCAGGTTGTGCCATCATGGGTTATGTGGAGGAGAAGCACATGGCCAGCGTGAATGGGGATTTGGCCCAGATGAAGAACATTAGCAAGTATATGGGATTATGGATGGGAGGTAGCCTGATAGAAGTTATTAGAAGCAGATGTCATGGGATTGGGGCAGGTATGCTATACCTGCTCCACTATGGGAAGTAGTTTAGAGGATTAATATCTGCCCTGCCCCAGGTTAACCAAGGTTATTTTAAAATATAACAAGTGTCTGTGTCTTGATTGATTGCTAGCAGGTTATACTGCTGTAATGATAATTATAGGCCTTATAATAAACATTCTTAGGCCATACTGGTAAATTAGCAACAACAAGTGATGCTCGACATGGGGCAGTGATTAGGCAATACTGATAAATTTAACTGTAACACAGAGTGGTAGGTAGGGGTCTCTCTGGGTCACTGAAGCTGTCTTCTGCCAGTTTCCTAATGTCCACACACAATTTTATTTAAGGTGTGGTAAAATAAATAGAGTAAAAATTCACCTGCTACTTTTACTTATTATTGTTGATGCTTATATTAAGATGCCATCCACATTTATTTGAGACGTATCACTGGACCTGGAGATTACCAGTTTGGTTTGACTGGTTGCCCTAAGGAGCCTCCTGTCTCTGCTTCCATGGCACTGAGACTTTAGATAGGCACATGTCACCTTGCCAGCTTTCCATATAGACTGGACATACAAACTTAGGTTCGTATGCTTTTGTAGCACACATTTTACTGCCTGGCAATCTTCTCAGTCTCTTATTGTTTGTTTACTAAGACAAGGTCTTGTTATGTCTTCCAGTCTGTTCTCAAAGTTACTGCATAGCCCATGCCAGCCATGGATTCAAATCTTTATACCCCCTCTTCCAAGAGCTGAGGTAATAACACTACATCGCCATCACACCCAGCTTATATTTTACCACTTTTAAAATGTCATTAATTTAGAATGTTTTGGAATCATACCCCTATATAATTCTAGGATTATTCCATCACTCAAAAGAAAACAAATACCATGCAATTTGAACAAAAATTATTCTTCACCCTCCATCAGACCCTAGAATCCACTAACATTCTGCTTCTTGTAAACTTACCTGTCTGAATATTTGCTATAAGCTGAATAATGCATCATGTAACATGTTATGTCTGTATTCCTTTTTGCTGCACCTTTAAAGTATACCTATACTACCATATATTAGTTTTTTCATTTTTTTTTTTTTGGCTTTTTGAGAGAGTCTCAACATACATCCGATTTAATACAGGCCTCAGACTTGCCATCCTCCTGCCTTATCATCACAAATGCTTTGGTTATAGACATATTCTACCATAATCAATGTGTTTCATTCCTTTTTCTGTCCAAAAACTGCACGTCTATTGGAAATGTCACAGTTTCACTATCCAATTTATCTTTTTAATTCTTCTCACCTAGACACATGCTAGGGTTATCTGGGAAAGGGGAACCTCAGCTGAGAAACTGCCTCCATCAGATTGGCCTGTAGAACAGTCTCTGGCACACTTTCTGGGTAAGAAATCAATGCTCACTGTGTATGGTGCCACCCTTGATGGCCCTGGGTTTTATAAAAAAAAAAAAAAGCATGCTGAACAATCCATAAGATAAAGCAAAAAAGCACCAATCCTCCATAGCCACTTCTGCAGTTCCTGCCTCCAGGTTCCTCCCATGCCTTCCCTTCATGATAGAGTATATAACATAAACTAAAATAAATTCTTTTTTTCCCAAATTGCTATTGGAAAGAAAATTAGAACAAGTTGCTTCTATGTTATAGCCATAATGAGAAACATAGCTATAAAATTGATACACAGGTTTTGTTTGAACACAAGTTTTTTTTTGACAACATATTTTGTTTATTCTTTGAAAGTTGCAATACAAGATCTTCCTCACACTAACCCTCATAGTGTCACCCAGCACATTCTCCTTTACTCTGTCTTCTCCTTCTGTTTTTAATACTGCAATTATAGATGACTGCTGGACTATTAACCCATATTGTTGGATTGATCTTGTATCGGATTGCTGAACATGACTTTATCTACATAATTTGTGCTCAGTTTTGTTTGTTTTGCTTTTTCCTCTTGCAAAGATCTATATCAACCAATAGGATCTATATTAACAATTGGGGAAACACCATTCCCCATCTTATAAGAAGTTAACAACATGAGTAAGCAGGCCAGGCAGGTGTGAGCTTGCTCTACTTGAGTGTGAGGTGAGGGCCTGGAAGGAAAAGTAGATTGGGTACAGTAATAAAGGCAAGGAAAATTGCCTAAAGGCAACATTTTCAAAAATAAGTCCTAAAGAGATGGCTCAGTGGTTAAAGTGCTTACATGTAAGTGTGAGCAACAGAGTTTAGATCCCCAGAAACCCATGAAAATGTAATTCATCAGTAGTTCACCTATAATTGCAGCCCCAGCAAGTGCAGAGAACCAATCCCCAGAGCGATCTGACTAACTTGATTGGTCATAGCAGTCCATTCAGGATTTGACTGAGAGGCCCTGTCTCAATGAATAAGATGGAAGAGAGGTAGGAGGATGATCTCTGACATCAATTTCAGGGTTCATATATATGTGTTCATATGTACGCAAGGATTCACATACATGCATGCACATATACCTGTAAAGAAAATGTACACATGAAAAATGAAGCCAGGTATACCAACATATACCTTTAATCCCAATGCTTAAGAGGAATAGGCAGGCATATTTCTGTGATTTTGCAGCCACTTTTGTGTATAGAGAAAGATCTAAGTTAGCAAAAGAGGAAAAGAAAAAGTAAGATAAACAAATAAACAGACCTGTTCCTTAATGTTCTAGGAGTGAACAAGATGGACACCAATACCTCTCTCCTCATGAACTTGTCTGCAGAGAACCTGATGAACGTGTCTGGGAGGACTCAGTCAGTTTCTGCCGGCTACGTTGTCCTGGATGTCTTCTCATATTTGATCCTCACGGTCACCTTTGTACTTGGAGTACTGGGCAACGGGCTCGTGATCTGGGTGGCTGGCTTCCGCATGGTCCGCACAGTCACCACCATCTCTTACTTAAACCTGGCCATTGCTGACTTCTGCTGCACATCCACATTGCCATTTTTAATTGTCTCCAGAGCAATGAGAGGACAATGGCCATTTGGTTGGTTCATGTGCAAGTTCATATTTACTGTGATAGACATAAACCTATTCGGAAGTGTCTTCCTGATTGCGATCATTGCATTGGACCGCTGCATTTGTGTCCTTCATCCAGTCTGGGCTCAGAACCACCGGACTGTGAGCCTGGCCAAGAAGGTCATCATTGGACCCTGGTTGTGTGCTTTTCTCCTTACCTTGCCAGTTATCATTCGTGTGACCACAGTCCCTGATAAACTTGGACCAGGAAAAACAGCCTGCACTTTTGATTTCTCCCCCTGGACCAAAGATCGTGTAGAGAAACAGAAGGTGGACATCACCATGCATACGATCAGAGGAATCATCAGGTTTATCATTGGTTTCAGCATGCCAATGTCCATCGTCGCCATTTGCTATGGGCTAATTGCCACTAAAATCCACAGGCAAGGCCTGATCAAATCCAGCCGTCCCCTGAGAGTTCTTTCTTTTGTAGTGGCTGCCTTTTTTCTATGCTGGTGCCCATTTCAGGTAGTAGCCCTCATATCCACAATCAGAGTGCGCGAACGCTTCAGTGGTATGCTTCAAGACATCAAAATTGCTGTGAATGTCACAAGTTCCCTGGCTTTCTTCAACAGCTGCCTCAACCCAATGGTCTATGTCTTCATGGGCCAAGACTTCAGAGAAAGACTAATCCGCTCCCTGCCTGCCAGTCTAGAGAGGGCTCTTAGCGAGGACTCAGGCCAGACCAGTGACACAGGAACCAACTTGGGGACCAACTCTACTTTACCTTCTGAAAACAATGTAAACGCAATGTGAAAA
This sequence comes from Acomys minous, assembly GCF_964271855.1. Classification (NCBI taxonomy): domain Eukaryota; kingdom Metazoa; phylum Chordata; class Mammalia; order Rodentia; family Muridae; genus Acomys; species Acomys minous. The sequence continues at coordinate 83,068,597 of NC_140484.1, forward strand.
GGATGTTTCAACTTTCAGCGTCATCTGCTTTAAGTTCCGCTATGCTATAGGCATTTCCTGTTGACTGCTGGGCTACATACTCATTGGGAAAACTTGAGATGACTTTTTGGACTTTTGTGACTCAACCCAAGCTGGCAAATAAAACCAATGGACAAAAAGAACATACATTTTCTTGTTAGTTTGAGATAATTCCAAATGGAAGCCAGGGCTATAGTTTCATTACTAATACTGCCATTCACTTCTAGTCCATTCATTGGCTGTAAAACTCACAAATTCTCATAAGTGTCCCCTCAGTGGGTAATAGGTATATGTTCCCTTTAGAAAATGACATAAGAAGGGAAAAGACTCCTATCACTTGAGCTATGAAATTGTCTGATCTCTTTTATTGCATTACTTGGTTTATCTATTGTCCCCATGAGACCAGTGTTTTCGCTTGTGCCTCTCAGTGTGGTTGTAACCAAATTAGCCCAGTTTGTATAGTACATGGCATTTAAGGTACATGCTCGAACAGGAAATGAACCCAGCATGGAACTCCAGTTTTTCTCCCAGGGGCAGTGGATAAGCGCCACTCTATGATTCTCCCACACATGCCAGTATTTATTGTTGAGTTCTTTTGATTTTAACCATTTTAACTAGAGCAAGATGAAATTGCACAATGGTTTTAATTTGCCATTTCCTGCTCAGTAAGGATTTTGAGTATTCATCTAAATAATTTTCAACTATTAGTAATGCATCCTTTGGGAAATCGCTGTCTTTTCTATTGCCTGTTTTATTTTTTAAATTGGGTAGGTTGTTTTCTTGATGTTTAGCTTTTCTTCTTCTTCTTCTTCTTCTTCTTCTTCTTCTTCTTCTTCTTCTTCTTCTTCTTCTTCTTCTTCCAGTTCTTTTTGTATTTTAAATAGTAACCCTCTTTCAGGTGTATATCTGGTAAAGTTTTTTTCCATTGTATAGGCTACCTCTATACGTGAGTGGTAGTATTCTTTGTTATACAAAAGTTTTTGGTTTTATTAGGTCCTATTTATTAGTTGTTGGTCTTAACATATGTACTTAAGGTCCTATTTAAAAAGTCCTTTCCTATACCAATGAATACAAGTGTATTACTTACTTTTTCTTATATCTGATTCAGGACACTATACCTGATATTGCTGTCCTTGATACATCTGGAACTGAGTTTTGTGCAGAGTGAGAGTAAGGATTCAGATTTTTTCTTCTATATGTAGCTATCAAGTTTAGAAAGTATCATTTATTGAAGATGCCATGTATATTATTGATCTTTTTGTTAACAATTAGATGAATGTGGGAGTGAGGAATTATACCTGGATTCTCAATTCTATTTCCATGATCAATGATTTTCTGTTAAGGCCAGAGTCATGAAGTTCTTATTGGATCTGTATATATCTATGCACAGTTACATAGTGCTAGAAGGTTCTATGTATACCACCAGAAGAGAAAAAGAACCACCAGTCTTACCCATTTATGAACACTGCAAACTACAATAGCAACTATCCTGGCAAACTATTGGTACGATTCTGGCATAAACATCATGAGACTAATGAATCACTTTCTTGTTGGATTTAAGGCTCATTACATAAATTAAAACTCATACCTGCCACCATTATTTGAGGCACTCACCTTTGACTAGAAAGGTCATATACCCTAGAAGAGAACCTTCTACTCCTGCAAAGTAGACATAGTGTTAACCAACTTGTAATAACTATCATTCTTTACATAGATTAGTGTATCTCTCCCAACTCATATCAGAAAAGCTTTTTTTGTCCTGGGGATAATATTGAAGACAGAGACACACAGCTGTCTAAAGTATAGAACAAGAGACTAGTGAATGTTCAACCCTAAATGGAAAATGTATTACACACAACCCCCCCCCCAAGGTTCAAGAATCATTTTGAAATGGGACACAGACTACAAAGAGTAAGTGTTTTTTGGACACAACAGGGCATTGCAACATACAAATCCGAAGGGATTATGACAGTGTGAACAATGCTTGTGTACACTCAAACAAGATAAAGTCCCAGTACAGAAAGGAAAGGTAAGCAAGAAGTACCACACCTAGCAGAGGTGATATTGAAAATTGCAAGCTTATGGGATGGATGCTCTTTGGTTGTTGTTGTTTTTTAAACGTACAGCCTCTTGTAGATTAACTATGCTTTACTGGAAGGCCACACATGAGAGATTATTCGGGTAGCACAAACTGTATTGGATGGGTTTTTAAAAAGAAATAAGAGAGCAGGGCATGGTGGCACTTGCCTTTAATCCCAGCACTCAGGGAGACAGAGGCAGGAGGATCTCTGTGAGACTGAGGCCAAGGCCAGCCTCATCTACAGAGTGAGTCCAGGACAGCCAAGGCTACACAGGCAAACCCTGTATCAAGAGGGGGAGAGTGAGAGTGAGTGAGTGAGAGAGAGACAGACAGACAGACAGACAGACAGACAGACAGACAGAGAAGTTATTAAAGAAATAAGAGGATACAACAATGGGTAGGTAAAGAATGAGTTGGAGATCTCAGAAGAGTTGAGTGGGGAGTTTAATATGATTAAAATATATTACATGAAATTCTCAGATAACTAATAAAAATTGGAAACATAAGATTAAAACATCTGAGGAAATACTTGATTTGCCACGAAATTAGACCACTTTACAAGTATCATCAAGAAAGCCTATTTTTGAGAAAGAATCTCACGCATTCCAAATCAAGGATGGCCTTTAACTTCTGTGCCCACATGAATGCTTAGCATGAGTACAGGTGTGTGTGTGTGTGTGTGTGTGTGTGTGTGTGTGTGTGTGTGTGTGTGTTGTGTGGCTCAGTGTGTACATGCATCTGGATGCCACTGGTTAATTCAGGTATCTTCTTCTATTGCTTTCTCTCTTATTTTAAGAATAAGTTTCTCAGTGAATCCAGAAATTACCAATTTGCTAGTTTAGATGGGCAAAGCACTCTGGAGTTCTGCTTGTCTTGCCATCTCCAGCTCTGGCATCATTGCTGTGCCCCTGTTCTTATCTCTTAAGTGGGTTCTGGAGATCTGAAACAGGTCCTGATGCTTCCATGGGAAGTATTCTACCCACTAAGCCATTTGCCCCAGTCCATGAACAGATCACCCTCCTTGCGTGCTACAATTTCACACATCACCACAGCCGGCTTGTGTGGTGCTGGGGATGAAATCCAAAGCTTCCTGCTTATCAGGCAAGCAAGCTACTAAATCCCTAGCCTGAGACTCCTGAGCTTTTAAGCCAGAGTAATTACCATCAGAATTGTATCAACAGGTAGGACTCTGAGAAATTTTCAAGAAAAAACTGGAAGACTGCAGATTACAAGAGAACCCTCCATACATCCGTTTTCACAAGAGCTATAATTAAACAGATTTTTCCCTTTAGTCCTCGTCCCAGAGGATAAGAAAATGCCACCACCAGTGAACAAGGTTAAGAATACTTGGGTGTGGTGAAATTGGGAGTGTGAAGACCCAGAACAGAGGGGAATGAATGGTGCCTTAGTTTCAAGAGGCTGTATTTTAACCACTTACTGTGCTAACACAGGGAAGCTTGCTGTTTGAAAATCAGAAAGAACCGCACTTCCTGTTGCTCAAATAGCCCCAAGCCTACTTCCCCCTCTTTTTTCCTCAATTCTGTTTGGAAATCCCTGACTGTTGAGACACACTTCACAGATTACCAGAACCCAGTGAAACCACAGAGTTAGATCAGGAATGTGATATGTATATATATATATATATATATATATATATATATATATATATATATATATATATATCAAGGCTGCCAAATATAAATAGCCAAAACACTAAGAATGTAATATATATATATATATATATATATATATATATATATATATATATATAATTCCTGACTGTTCCATTGTTCTTATTGCTGTAGGTCATTTATTGTATTTATGTGCAATAATATAAATGTATTTGTAAAAAATTAAAAATATTAAAAGAAAGAAAAATGTATATCCTTAGAGTAGGTAATTAGAAAATCCAGAAAAGCTGAATATAAAGGAGAGTCACAAATTCCTGGAACTCTAGGCTTCATCTCTCTACTTTCCATTTTCTAGTTTGTGAAATGAATGTTTGATCAGTAAGCAGGTCTATTTAGCATTTTCTTTCTTCTGCTTTTTAAAAAACTATTTATCGATTCTTTGTGAGTTTCACATTGTACCTACCAGTCTCACTCAACTACCTGTCCCCTTGTCTTATCTCCCAACTTTTAACCTCATCCCAAAAGAAAAATAACAAATGAAAAATAAATAATCAGAAAAAATAAAATAAAGCATAGAAAACATCTCATTTTGGCAACTATAATGTGCCATACTGTGTCCCACTGTATAACACTCTGTGCACACATCTTCACTTACAAATCATAGAATTGGGTTGAGGTCTCTGCCTTCTGCCACACCATTGATATTGAATTCTCATCAGGATTCTCCTTGGTTATCCTGTTGTTGCCCTGTGTCTTGGAAATCCTACAGCTCCAAATGAACAGGACTGGCCGTTTCATGCATTCCAACAATTCACAGATGATACAAAGCCCCTGACAGGACCTGGGTGGTAGCTATGCTGGTAAGCTCACCACCTCTCCTGCGTCCACATTACCAGGGTAGTTCCTCAGCACAGAATAAATAGTCCCATATCTCCTATGGAAATAGAAGCAGTTCATCAAAAGCTTCCCAAGCGAAAAAAAATGTCCAGGAAAAGATGGATTAGTGCAGAATTCTACCAGACCTTCAAAGAAGAGGTAATACCTATACTCTTCAAACTATTTCACAAAATAGAAACAGAAGGAGCATTACCAAACTCATTGTATGATGCCACAGTCACCTTCGTACCTAAACCACACACAGACCCAACAAAGAAAGAGAATTTCAGACCAATTTCCCTTATAACTTTGATGCAAATGTACTCAGTAAAAGAACCACAAACACATCAAAAATATGATCCACTATGACCAAGTAGGCTTTTTCCCATTCAGGAGTGATTCGATATACAGAAATTCATCAATGTAATGCACTATATAAACAAACCGAAAGAAAAAAAAGCCACATTATCATCTCCTTAGCTGCCAAAAAAGTACTTAACAAAAATCCAACACCCATTTGTGTTAAAAAATCTTGGAGAGATCAGGGATACAAGGCACAAACTTAAACATAGTAAAGGCAATATACAGGAAAGCCTATAGTCAACATCAAACTAAACGAGAAAAAAATTTATACTAATTCCACTGAAATCAGGGACAGGACAAGGCTGTCTACTCTCCCCATAGCTCTTCAATATAGTACTTGACGCTTTAGCTGGGGCAATAAGACAACTAAAGGATATCAAGGGGATACAGATTGTAAAGAAAGAAGTTAAAAGATCACTATTTGCAGATGATATAATAATATATATAAGTGACCAAGGAACTCCTACAACTGATAAACACCTTCAGCAAAGTAGCTGGATACAAAATTAACTCAAAAAAAAAAAAGTAGGAATTCTATATACAAAAGGCAAGTGGAATGAGAAAGAAATTAGGGAAACAGCATCTTCACAATATCCACAAATAACATAAAATATCTTGATGTAACTCTAACCAAGCCAAAGAAAGACTTGTATGAAAAAAAAACCCTTCTAGTCCCTGAAGAAAGAAATTGAAGAAGATATCAGAAGATGGAAAGAGCTCTCATGCTCACGGATCTGTAGTATCAACTTAGTAAAAATGGCCATCTTACCAAAAGCAATCTACAGATTAAATGCAATTCCAATCAAAATACCCACACAATTCTTTACAAACCTTCAAAGATCAATTCTCAACTTCACATGGAAAAAACAAACAAACAAACAAACAAAAGCTCAGCATAGCTAAAACAATCCTGTACAATAAAATGGGGTTATCTCCATCCATGATCAATAGTTGTACTATAGAGCTATAAAAACTGCATGGTACTGACATAGAAGCAGACTGGTAAATCAATGGACTCAAACCAAAGACCCAGAAATAAACCCAAATACCTATAAACATTTGATTTTTGAGAAAAACATCAAAACCATACAATGGAAAAAGATAGCATCTTCAACAATTGGTGCTGGTCTAACTGGATATCTACATGTAGAAATGTGAAAAGATCCATATTTATCACCTGCACAAAACTAAAGACCAAGTAGATTAAAGATCTCAACATGAAACCAGACATAATAAATCTATTAGAATAGAAAGAGGGGAGGAGCCTTGAAGTTATTGGCACAGGACACAACTTCCTGAACAGAACACCTATAGATCAACCTCTAAGATCGATAATTAGTAAATGGGACCTCATGAAACTGAAAACATTCCATAAGAAAAAGGACACTGCCAATAAAACAAAATGACAGCCTAAAGACTGGAGAAAAAAATCTTCACAAAAATCCATATCAGACAGAGGGATAATATATAAAGATATAAGGAAATCAAGAAATTAAACACCAAAAAAAAAAAAATCCAGTGTATAAATGGCATACAAAGCTAAACAGAGAATTCTGAATGAAGGAATATCCAATGGTGGAGAAACAGTTAAATAAATGCCCAATGCCCTTTGTTATCAGGGAAATGCAAATCAAAACAACTGTGAGATTCTATTTCACACCTGTCAGAATGGTTAAGGTCAAAAACTCAAGTGACAGCACCTGCTGGTGAGGATGTAGATAAAAGGGGAACACTCCTCTACTGCTGGTGGTAGTACAATCTTGTACAACCACTTTGGAAATCAGTATGGTGCTTTTTCAGAAAACTGGGAATAGTGCTACTTCAAAATCCAGCTGTATCACTCCTGGGCATATGCCAGACAGATACTCTACCACACAAGGACATTTGCTCAACTATGCTGGTAACAGCTTTATTCCTAATAGCCAGAATCTAGAAACAACCTAGATGTCCCTCAACTGAAGAATGGATTAAAAAAAAAACATGGTAAGTTTACACAATGTAATGTTACTCAGGTATTAAAAATAAGGAAATCATGAAATTTGCAGACAAATGTATGAAACTAGAAAAGACCATCCTGAGTAAGTAACCCAGATCCAGAAAGATACACATGGTATATACTAACATATAAGTGGATATAAGCCATATAATACAGGAAAGCCATACTACAATCCACAACCTAAGAAGCTAAATAACAAGGAGAATCCTTGGAAGGATGGTTAATTCTCATTCAAAAGTACAAAAAGCATCAGAAGCAATGAAGGGAGAGATCAGAAAGGGAGCCTACTGTAGATGTCCTTGAAAAAGCCCACCCAAACGGGGATTAAGCAGATACTGAGACTCACCACCAGACTTTGAGCAAAGAGCAGGATGTATTGTGGAGGAGTTGGGAGATAGAAACACCTGCATGGGACAGGAGCTCTACAAGGAGACCAACAGGGTCAAAAAATCTGGGCCCAAGGGGGCATTCAGAAACTGATGCACCTACCAAGGACCCAGGCATGGAGAGGAACTAGACATCCCTACTCAGATGTGTTCAATAGGCAGCTTAGTCTCCTTTTGGGTCCCCTAATATATAGGGAACAGGGGGCTGTTTCTGACTTAGACTATGTTGCCTGCTTGTCGATCACTTCCCCCAGATGGGGTGGTCTTGCCAGGCTACAGAGGTAGAAGACACAGGCAGTTCTGATGAGACTTGATGGTCTGGGGTCAGATGGTAAAGGAGGAGGGATCCCTCTTTAGGGAGTCTAGTGGAGGGGTTAAGAGGGGAGGAGGAGGTGGGGCATAAATCCTGTAGCCGGCTAGCTGATGACTCTATAGACTTTCTCTGAGGGCAACCTTCCAGGCAGGAACTGACTGTTGTTGGCAATAGCTTCCACTGATGCTTGCATACACACTTACACTTGAAGATGAAGTAAGATAGACTCCAGCAAGTTGGTTTCAACAAGATTCTTCTTCTTCTTCTTCCTCTCTTATTATTCCTCTTCCTCCTCTTCTTTCAAGTTCCTCTTACTTTACAATTCACATACATACATATATACACATCTTGGTGGATGGAACAAGATTCCAATCCAACCTTATACAAATACACATGTCTTTGTAGATAGAAAAAGATTCCCAACAACTTTTTTATTTCTCCCATAGCTTATATATCCCAGCAAGATCTTCCAAGCAGTACATAAGTCACAATGTGTTTACATTCTATTTCTCTATAAGTAAATTATTGCAATGGATATATGTAAGAAAATCATGGTCTAATATCTTTACATGATCAAATGTTTTATGTATTATGGGTGAGAAACAAACATGAATAACAAGTTATTTCCACAAATCCACATACATTTGTACCTAAGCAACTTGTCACATATTAACAGAATATAAGCAAACAAGGTAACGTCTCAGCCAGCTTTTCTTTACTGGCAAACTGCAATTTGTAGTTACAAAGGAATCAATTATCTTAAGAATAATCTTATAAAGATCTTAAAAGAATCACAAGTATAAACTCATATTAAAATAATCAGCCATTTCTAATTTAAGGCCTAAAAGTGCTCATCTACTCATTAATATATTTTATTAAATTATATCAGGAAGCTGAGGCCAGAAAAATTGAATAAGAAAATAAATCTTCATCAAAGGGTCATATTAGCCAGTGCTACTGTAGGCCATTGTTCTTGCTTTGCCATCCTCAAAAACTCCCTAGCTTTACTACTAACAGTATACTTTCTCTTAACTTCAATTGTCCCCTAAGATTTCCTGCATCAGGACCAATAGCAAAAACATCATCACCTCACTTTTCTAAACAATTTATTTTTCCTAAGACTTTTTATGTCAGAGCTGCTAGTAAAAACATTTTCACCTAATCTTGTCGAACAATCTATTTTTCTAAATTCTGTCTAAGCGTAATGATCATTGATAGCAATCTACATTTGTAGATTGTTTTCAAAGGTGGTGGTTGAATCATTAATCTGCTCCAGCAGCAATGCCTGAGAGAAATCGAGCATTGTTATTGTGAGTGCCAATGCTACTGCCCAGTGAGGGGCTGGAAGCCCCCTTTATAGGACTCACACAATTTACATATGAAAGAGCACAAAGGAAACAAGCAGAGCTATGCTCCATGACAGCATGAAGTCCTCAGAACATATAGTTCTCAAGGTTATGCCTCTCTGAGACATACCCATTGTTGGTTTGCTAACTGGTGGGCTGCATTCCATGAGTTCTAGGGCTATTTTGCTAGTCCTCCTGCATGGTCTCCAACAGAAAATCATCCACTCTCTTTATATTTTGCAATTTTCTGGAATACAGGCTTTTGAAGTAAGACCTAATGATTCTTTGTATTCCCTCAGTGTCTGTTATTATGCCCTCTCATTTGTGATTTTGTTAATTTTGGTACTTTCTCCCTGTACTTCAGTAAGTTTCACTACCTTGTTGATTTTCTCAAAGAACCACCCCCTTGGTTTCATTGATTCTTTGTATTTTTCTCTTTGTTTTTAATTTATTGATTTCAGCCCTAAGTTTTATTATTTAGTGCTGTCTGCTACTCTTCAAAGTATTTGCTTCTTTTTTGTTCTAAAGCTTTCAGGTGAGCTATTAAGTGTGGGATCTCTCCAATTTCTTTATGGAAGCACTTAGTGCTATGCACTTTCCTCTTAGCACTGCTTTCATGGTGCCCCATAAGTTTGGCTGTGTTGTGCCTTCTTTTTACCAAACGTTAGGAAGCCATTAATTTCTTTATTTCCTCTCTGACCCAGTGGTCACTGAGGAGGGAGTTCTTCAGTTTCCATCAGTGTGTAGGTTTTTTAAAAATCTCTGTTGTTGTTGAGCTCTAGCTTTAATCCATGATAGTCTGTAAAAGAACAATGCTTAATTCAATTTTTTTGTATTGGTTACCATTTTCTTTGTGACCCACTATATCAATTTTGGATAAGATTTTATATGGTGCTAAGAAGAAAGTATATTCTTTTGTGTTTGGGTGAAATGTTTTGTAGACATCTATTAAGTCCTTTTGATTATAACCACTGTTAGTTTCCTTATTTCTCTGTTTAGTTTCTGTTCTAGTGATCTGTCCATTGGTGAGAGTTGGGTACTGAAGTCTCCCACTATTAATGTGTAAGGATCAATGTGTGATTTAAGCTTTAATAGTGTTTCTTTTACAAATGTGATGCCTTTGTTTTGGAGGCATAGATGTTCAGGATTGAGATGTCTTTGTGGTGGATTTTCCTTTCACTGCAATGAAGTGTCCTTCCCCATGTCTTTTGATTAATTGTGGTTGAAAGTCTATTTTATTAGATATTAGAGTGCCTACTCCAGCTTATTTCCTGGGTCCATTTGCTCTGAAGTCCTTTTTCCAGCCATTTACTCTGAAGTAGTCTCTCTCTGTTTTGCTGAGGTGTGTTTTGTGTGTGCAGAAGAATATTGAATCCTGTTTACCTATCCATTCTGTTAGCCTGTGTCTTTTTATTGGAGTATTGAGTCCATCCATGTTGATAGATGTTAGTGACCAATAATTGTTAGTTACTTTTATTGTGGTATTGGTGGGGATATTGTGCTTGTGTGTTTGTGCTTTTTATGGTTTTGCTGTTGTGATGTTATTTATATCCTGTGGTTTTGGAGGGCTGTAGCTGACCTTGTTGGCTCTAATATCTTCTGTAGGACTGGGTTTGTGCATAGATACTGTATAACTTTCGTTTTGCTGTGGAATATCTTGTCTTCTCCATCTGTGGTGATTGAAATCTGGCATCTGTAGCTTCTTAGTGTCTGCATGACAACTACCGTGGGCCTTCTGTCTTTCTCGGTCTCTGTTGAGAAATCAGGTGTGATTCTAATAGGTCTTCCTTTATATGTTTCTTGGCCTTTTCCCTTTGCCACTTTAAATATTGTTTCTTTATTCTATTGATTTAGTACTTTGATTACTATGTGGAAGGAAGAATTTTGTTTCTGGTCTAGTCTATTTGGTGTCCTGTAAGCCTCTTGTATGCTTAAAGGCATCTCATTCTTAAGATTGGGGAAATTTTCCTGCATTTCTTTGAGGGATTTATTTGTTTCCTCTTTATATGCCTCTAATATCTTCATAAGGAAAGGTTTAACACCCTTTTCCTATATTTCAGTAGTATTAGACTATCTAGTGTTAGGAAGGGAGTGTTCTGGTGAAGCTATATTGCCCTGGGTTTTGTTGATTGTGTTCTTATCCTGTCCTTTAGCCATCCAATGGCACTGGATATTTGTTTCTGGGATCTGATGAGTTTATTAGGTTTTTGTGATCCAGTGAGTTCCTGCCAGTCTCTTCAGGGCAGATATCTAGTTGAGTTGAAAGGAAGGCTGAATCTGCATGTCTCTGGAGTCTGAAGTCTTTTTCAGCATGGTAGGGGAAGTCCTGGTGAATGCAAATGTGTATGCTTTGGAGTCAGCCTCAAAGCAAGTTTCTCCTTGAGCAGACACTGTGATCCTGGCATTTGGATTCAGCTGGGCTCTGCCATCTTGGACCTGTGACCATGTATGCTAATATTGTGCATCAGTTCTCCCATGGGGCACCAATGTGACCATGGGTTGGAGGTTGAGGTGCTGTCTTCAGTATCTGGGCACTGCCCTCAGGGAAGCAAGACAAATCTGACCTCTGGTTGCTGGATCAATTGGAATGCCTGTGGAACTGTGGGCCCATCCTCAAGTGGGTGGGCACAAAGTGCTGTGATTTCTGTTTTAGAGTCAGCTGCCACCATCTTGGAAGTCCCACAGGATGTATTTTCACTGTTACAAATTGACCCAAATGTGTTGCAACCCATGGAATGAGAACTGCTGTTTTAGGCAATCAACAAATTAAAGAATAGCTCTGAAGACTCTACTCTGTAATATTTGGACTTGGATCTTGGGGAAAAAGAAACTTCCCAAAATCCACCTTGGCTCTGATAGCCTTAAAAGATAGTCTCTGTGAATGTTTCCAGGGCAAAGGTCAGAGACTAGTTCACATGCCTCTGAGTCAATGGACTACTATTTTAATCACCACATCCCAAGCGACTTAAAGCCACAGACCTATCCTTTCTCACACTTCTGCAAGGAAACGTCTGAAAATTGAAGTTTCACCAGAGTTGGTTCTGCTTTGGTGTCTCTGTATGAAAAACTCCATCTGCAACATGCAACTCAACTCCTTGGCATTTCCTGTGTTGAACTCCTAATCCACAGTGTCTCAGAAGGTTAACCTGTTTCCACAGTGGATTGTTGCAGATGTAATTATTTAAGTTAGGATTACATTATAGCAGGGCAGGGTGGCGTTGTAATCCAGTATGACTGGAATCCTTGCATAAAGGGAACACACACACACATACACACACACACACACACACACACACACACACACGAAAGAGAGACAGAGAGAGACAGAGAGAGAGAGACAAACAGAGAGAGAGACAGAGAGACAGAGAGACAGAGAGACAGAGAGAGAAGGCAGGAAGCATGTGGAAAACTGTCAACATCTTAGTAGCATCTGAGTTCTTGTCTTGGAACAGATCCTGTCTCACAGAGTCAGAAGGAACCAGTCAGACAACACCATGATGTTGAGTTCATAGCTTGCAGAACTTTTCAGTAGCAATATTCTCTTGTCTCACCAGCCTTCGTTACCAGGAAGCTGTAAGAAACAAATGCGTTTGGCTCACAGATGAGTCAGAGCCTGTCTTCTAGTCAGTACCTTGGCTTTACTGGCATTTAGGATCCACCCTACACACAGAATGATCTCATCTTTGGTTTCTTAACTTCATTAGGTCTTTAAGGGTAACAGTGTCATCAGATTCTGGGCACTGACGCTTAGAGTTAGCTTTGAGAGCCCAACAGCTGGCTTACTATATATGAAGGTTCTTATGAAATCTCAGATGTAATCTTTGTTCTGAGAATCACGGGAAAGAAACTGAGGCTCACAGAGAATGTCATTTATGCCAATTCAGTATTGGAAGTGGTATTCTAGTTGGATCCACACTACTCACACAGTCCCCATTTATGTTCTAAACCATTCATTCCATTGCCCTTTCTCTCTTCTCCCCCTTCCCCAAGCAACTTTAAGATCTCCTCCCCTCTCTTCTAGCCCCAGGGACTACTACATTTCCACATGGCAGTGCATATAATAGACTCTTGCTTTCTCTTTCTGTAAGATGGGCATTATATCACTTCCCTTATGTATTTCTGGGGGGTGTTAAATGAAAAATTGCATGCTGTCTAGTGTCATGTATAAAATAATAGACTGGATTGTGTTATTTTGCTTCAGAGCCCATTTTCCCATGTGATCTCCAAATTTTACAGCATAGACACAAACTAACACTAAGGCCCTGTAATCTCCTTCTTAGCAAACGTAACAGAGCTTTGGATGCTTTAGTGACTCAGCCTGAAGGGCATTGGCTGCTCTTCCAGAGGACCTGTATTCAGTTCCCAACATCCACATGGTGACTCACAACCATCTGTAGCTCCAGATCCTGGGATTCAGTGACACTTTCTGGCCTTTGGAGGCAGTATACTCAGGTGCACGTAAATGCACAAACACACCTGTAAGTAATACATTTCTAATAGATACTTTGGAGTTCATAGGATGATATGGAAAGTAGTTTAATAGCTTAGAGGTAATAAGATAAGAGCAACTGGGGATGTACCCCAGTCAGTATAAGGTTTGCCTAGACTTGGGGAAGCCTTGGGCTTGACCACTAGTACCTCATAAAACTGGGCATAGTAGTGCACACTGGTAATCCCAGCACTATCTCAGAAATAGTCAGAAGAATTAAAAATTCAAAGTCTTCAAATCTATCAAGTGTCTGAGGCCAAACTGGCCATAAGAGATTTGTCTCAGAAAAGAACAGAAGGAAAAGAGAGATGGATAAAAAGAGAGATATAGAGAGAAGAAAAATTATTTCCTTTCCGATAAAAGAAAAAAGAAAGACAAAAGCAGGATATGACTGCTCCTAGGTATGGTGGAGAAGAAGACTTATTATAGATAAGAAGAAGAACATAGCCAGAGGCAGGGGCATCTGGGAGAGTCCAGAGTGAACATGATGCTGGGCTAGACCATGTGAGGAAAGGGGTAAGGAGAGAGAGAGGAGAGACAAGAAATCAGAAGACCAAGAGTCCGGGAAGGTAAAGGGTAGACAAAAAGGACTGGGCAATCAAAGTGCCTGGGTTATACAGGGAAGGGTAGCCCAGCTGCTGAGCTAGAGAAGTTACAGCCAAACTCTACAACTGAGGGATGCTGGGAGAACCCAAAGGTCAGGTCTGCTTTAATACGCTATATAGGCACCTCAGCCAGGCATTTATTCAGATGTTGAGACCTAACATCCCAGCCTTTTTCTTGATAATGACTACATTCTGCTGACATTGGGGTGTCTTTCTTGAGGACCTAATCAAGCTGGAATAATGACCAAGGTCTGGAAGAAAGACAGAAGAGTGCAGATTGTTTCTTTTGCTGCCTAGGCTCTGCAGGACCATCTGGGGGCTACGGAAATCCTGCCCATGTTAGAGCTGTCTGAGAAGCTGGAGCCATTGAAGATGTAGAGGTTCAGGCTTTCTGGGAATTCCATCAGAAGCACCTATGCATGGCAAGTTTGGAGCAGATTGCAGTAGTTGATTGGAAATTTGCTGGAACAGACATGCATTAGGCATAGAAGGTAAAGTTGACATCTGAATTTTAGAAATAATAAAAAAACAAACTAGTAGAAAAATAAAGGCTAGCACATTTCTTCCAGGTATACACAAGGAGGCATCCTGAGAATGAAAAGTGAATATTCAGTAAGATTTAGAATTGTATATGCACTTTTCTATAGTAAAAAAGAAGTGAGGGGTGTGGGGCATTTAGAGGAAGAAAAAAACGACTTCTGTGGGACAAGAACAGCTCTAAGTAATAGACAGTGTTAAGGAAGGACATTTATCTGATTCAAAGTGTGGTGCTTGTCCGTCATCTCTTCTATGATGACAGTTTGATTTTCTTAGCTGATGAAATAACAGATGGAGGTTGTGGACAGCTGTGCACTGTTTTTGTAGAGCCTGTCTTTAGTCAGACAAGGGAAACTGGCATAAAAGCCCTTGCTTACGTTTTCTGTTACACAGCCACAGTCTGATACTTAAAATGATGCTTTTGTGTTATTTTTTAAACCTCAACAGTAGACAGAAAACCATGGCAATATCAGTTCCCTTTCTCTGTCTCACTGGGGATTTCTTCATGGTGGTTTTGACCACTTCCTTATAGGTTAACTAAAGCATTTGTCATAAAAGAGGCATCTAGGCCTCTGACTTAGCATCTTCTTCTTGGTCCCTCCTATGCACCCCTTCAAGGGTACATTGTCTATGCTGCCATCTTTTTGGCTAGCCCCCCAAAACTTTCCAAGCTTCCCACTAAAAGATCTTACCCCACACTCTAGAAGTGACGATGATTAGTTCAGGAACTAAAGTTGCCCATGTCAGGCATGGGGGCACATGCCTTTAATCCTAGCACTCAGGAGGCAGAAACAGGCAGATAGCTGTGAGTTCAAGGCCAGGCTGGTCTACAAAGCAATTCTAGGACAGCCAAGGCTAAACATAGAAACCCTGTCTTGAAAAACCAAAAAATTAATAAATAAATAAATAAATAAATAAATAAAGTTGCCCATATACATCAACATAATAACTGGATCTTGTGGTATAAGGTAGACAAAGATTAGAGTCAGGCTATGAAGGTGTCTGGCTCAAGGCAACCAATCTCGGGATTCAGTGTGACTTGACAAATAAGCTCCTTCTAATTACTGTCTGGCTGACTCTTCAGATAAAATCTGATGTCATGAATGAGGACATCATCTTGTCTCTGCTCCTACCCCAGTGTGTCCATTAGCCAGCCACCCAGTAACTGGTGGTTTACCAGTCATGCTACAGTTTGTATCTTAAATATTCCCACTTGGCTCCTAAATGGTGTTGTTAATTTAGAAACTTGTCAAAGTTTAGGTGATGGGGACTTGTGATGGTGTTGATTGCCAACTTTGCATGCTATGTATTACTTATTAAATAAGCCTCCAAGCACTCCTGTCAAATATTATTTACAGTTAGGTCAGTTGCGGTAGGATGATTTCCCCATTGAGTATGGCACCATTTCATGGTCTTCCATCCCAGATGAGAAAGTGAGCTGAGCATCAGCATTCATCGCCCTCTGCCTCCCAGCTATAGGTGCAATGTGACCAGTTACCTCAAGCTCCTGCTACCATGACTTCCTTTCTGTGATGGACTGTATTTGGCAACTATGAGCCAAGAAAAAAAATCCTTCGTTCATTAAATTGTTTTTGTCAGAGTATTTCATCACATTATCATAAAATACCAAATACAAGACTAGTGAGTGGAGGCCACCAGGTCACCAGGGCAAGATATTTCAGGTTATACACAGCCACTGTTCAATTTTTTGTGTCCTCCTTCCCTCCCCTATGCCTTCCTTGTCTACCCTCATCTACCATGAACTGAAGTGATTTGACATGCTTTTCCCATTGAAATGGGCCTTTGAAAACCATGAGCCAAGCCAGGCAGGGTGGCACATGACCGTAATCCCAGCACTCTTGGAGGCAGAGGCAGGTGAGTGGATATGTAGTGCTTATCCACTAGAAAGGGAACTGCCTCTTTCAGGGGCATGCTCTTTGCTAATTGGTAAACATCCTAATACAGACTCTGAGGGAAAATATATGTATGAGATTGGTTTTTTGGTCTTGGCACTAATTCCTATCATTTGCCTGTTCATCATTCTGCTTCAAGATGTTCCTAGAAAGAAATGCTCCAGAGAATGCTTTGAGGTTCTAGGTCCCAGCAGCTGCTCTGGGTTCTGGATTCTGCTCTGGATTCTTGCTGCTGTTGTTGCAGTCACCTTTGCTGAATTGCCGGTTTGCTGTTTAACAGTTCTGCTGGGATCCTGATGTTTAAGAGTGGAATCACTCCAAGGAACTGAGTTTAAAAGGTCTACTTCTCCAGTTCTCATTAATCTCTTTTCTTTCCTATTTAGGATAAGTGGGTTGAAAGGAAGATATAAGCATTAAAGAAGCCCAAATAAAGTAGGTTTCAAAGCCTACAAGTGGCACCCCATGTTGTGCACCAATTGTTGGTGTACTTTTAAAATCTATTTTTATTTTGGGTTCCTTATATGTCTTTCCCCCTTTTCCACCCCAATCTCTTCCAACACCCCAGTACTAGATAGAGGAGAAAGAAGGGTAATGGGGAAAGGGGTAGTACTTTTCCTTAGATGCTTCCTGCTCTTAAGGGTCATCTGGTTCTTTGGGGCAAGTCCAGTCCTCATTTCTGGATCTCACACTTCTTGCCACACTGCATCAACAGCAACTAGGTGTAATAGGGGAAACACCAGCTTCTTCATTCTCAGAGCCCCCAGTTTCCCTTTGGGTCTGGTGTTTATCCCCACTAGCAAAGACCATGCCCCCACACAAGGTACTTCATAGCTGACAAACATCATGAGCCCTTTCTAAAAGCAACTATCAGTTGTGGACGAGCTGGAGCAGCCCCCATATCCCACACTTGGGATTAAAACAAAAGCATGTTTACATACACGACAGGTATGCAAAACTCTGTGAGTTCAAGGCCAATCTGGTCTACAAAGTGAGTCCAGGACAGACAAGGCTACACAGAGAAACCCTATCTCAAAAACCAAAAAGATAAAATAAAAAGAAAAGAAAACCATGAACTGAAGGAAATCTTTCCTCTCTTGAGTTGTTTCTGTCTGGTATTGTGGTCACAACAAGGCAAAAGTAATTTCCACAAATGGGTAGCACCATTTCATGTCCCCTATGCTATGAGCCCTCAATCTTAATGGGTGCGCTGTGAGGAATGGCAAAATAATATTATTTTATAGATAGAGGTGTTCTGGGGAATGAGCCTTTCAAGTTACATGTGAGCGAGTACGATATAAGCAGGGTCTGTGTCTCTCTAACACCCACGATGGCAAGCCGGAGGAACAAGGTGACGGTGCATGAGTGTAAGGGAGCCCTCAAGACTGGTGAGAAGTCTCATTTCATTTCTGCGGCTGTGTCAAACATCATGACCAAAAGCTATTTTTAGGAGGAAATGATATATTTGGCATATATATCCACGTCCCGGCCTATTCCTGTGGAAATTCATGGCAAGAACCTGAAGGCAAGCGAGCTAGCTCTTTCACACAACATTGCCTCCAAGTAAGAAACTCACTTCAGAAGCAAAGAAGCATAACAGAAATCATGGAGGCTGCTACATGCTGGCACGTTTATGATCAGCTAGCTTTTGTATGCGGACTACAATCTCATGCCTAAGGAAAGTGCCTTCCACAATAAGATCCCTGAGGGCAACATGCTGAAAAATGAAAATTAACTGCTACAAATTGTCCTCTGACCTTCAAGGGTGTGCAACATCCAGAATTGTAAAAATGAAAGGTAAAATTAATTTTAAAAAATGAGCCAAGATTTCCTTTTCTTTTTCCAGTATCAAGTCCATCCTTTGTAAAATTATTTTTTAATTCTGCTGTTGTAATTGTTATCTTGGAGGCTTACTGCATCTATGGGCTAGTTTAGGTTTAGTTCTAGAAATTTCTAGCCTCCATACAAACTTTTCAAGGGCTAGAATATTTTCAACCTCTGAGACTTACTGGTGAATAAGCTCACCCTTTCTACTTATTTCTGAACTCTGGTTGGCTGATTCAACTCAACTGTCTGGCTCAAAACTTCTCTCTAAGCCGACTGATTCGAACTGCCTACTGACTGAATTGCTCTTCTTGGCCTCAAACTAAGCCTAGCAATCTATTCTAATCTTCTCCCTCTTTCCCATTCTCTGGCTTGTCTGTCTTCAACTGCTTCTAGTGTGGTCTTTCTACAACCTGTCTCTGTAAAACTGTCCCAGCAAAACTGCCTCCTCTCACCTTCTCTCTACCCTGTTGTCTTAAGTCACCTCTCTTTCCTCTTGGTTCTCCTGATAGGCATGTCCTATCTATGAATTATTTTGTCAAATATTTTTGATTTGTCGCTTTGTCTGCCCCTCAATTAGACATCACTTTCAAACGTGATTGCTACCTTCTGCAACCTAACTTTATCTTAATTGTTTGAGATTAAGGGTGTGTACTAAGGGTGTGTCTGCAATCCAGTAGTATCAAAAAGACATAGGAGGTCTTTGGATGTGTTCTCTAGGCAGAGCAGCCATGATGCTACATTAAAATTTTTCTATACTTCTCCTTCAGTCTGTAAGTCCAAACCTTAGCCTTCCTCCCACAAACATAGAGGTCCAAGCTCTAGTCTTCCTCCCTTGTCCCAGAGCTTCAGAATCCATACCTCCTCCCTCAAACTCAAGATTATTGACTCCAGACCTCCTCCGTCAGATCCAGGTGTCAAGATCCCCACCAGAGCCAGAGGTCCAAACTCCAGCCCTCCTACCTCAGACAGAGGGTGCCAGACCCCTGCCCTCTTCCCTCACACCACAGATCCAGAACTGCCTTCCTCCCTCATAACCAGGTATCCAGGTCCCATCAATCCGCTCCCAGATTCTAGTGTCCAGGACCCATCCTCCCCCCTCAGATTTACATGCTATTCCTACTCCTTCCCTCTGTCAGACTCAAATGTCCAGGTTTACCCTCTTCTGTCAGATCATGGGTCCTGGCCCAGTCTCCTCTTCTCTCATGACAGGCCCCAGCCTCCTACCACAGAATGAGACCTAAATCAGAATGCCTACTTGGTCACCTCGGTCAACTAGCCATATCCTTGCTGCGTCTTTATTGTTGGGAAACTAATTTTCTTAGGTTTCAGTTCTCCTCTATGGAAACCAAGATCCGTGTTCTCTTGTTTGTCTGAACAGAGACAGAAATCTATGATGAAATGTCCTGTTCTCTTTCTTCCTGTTGTTCTTTTCTTACCTTCAGTAAGAAAGAAAACCCTTTGGAAAATGTCTAGGCAAAGGAGTGTCTGTCTGGGATAGCTACCTTCCAGAGACATGGAGTCAAACTCTCTGTTTGTTGGTTTCCTAGGAAACTTGGAGGTTTTACTAGAGTCTGGTATGTGTGGGAGGAATTGCTCAGGGAGGCCCCATTGGCAGCATTAGGATCCAAGCCCTCCCAGTTCCTGGAAGTCAGAATCAGAGTGATTGCAGGTCTAGAATCTGAGCCCATTCTGGGGATTCCTTGCCTCAGGTCCCACCCTCTCACTCTCCACCCTCCACCCCACCCCTACACTGCTGGAAGTTCCTTATCACATCTTGCCCAACTGAGAGGCAGCCATAGAGCTGTGGGGTGTGGGACTCCCAGCTGCTGACCCCTCTCCTCTCATCTTCTCTTATCACTCTCCTTCCTCCCTTTTCCTCTCTTGTTGTCATGACTCCTCCCCCATCCTTGTATCTCCCTTCTCTTCTGCCTTCCTGGGAAATCCCACTGTGTGAGGAATTGATGCTATCACAGGAGTACAGTCCAGAAGAGATAATGCAGGAGGCCAGAGAACAACAAGAGAGAACATAGGGAAACAATGTTTGTTTGATGAAAAGAATGGAGAGAGAGAGAGAGAGAGAGAGAGAGAGAGAGAGAGAGAGAGAGAATATAATGACATAGATAGATTAAATACTTAGAAAATACAATATGGAAAGCAGGCATTATAGCGACCCATAACATACATCCTTTTTCTTTTTTGTTTTGTTTTGTTTTGAGACAGGGTATCTTTATGTAGCATTGGCTGTCCTGGACTCATTTTATGGACCACGCTGGCCTCAAACTCATAGTAATCCTCCTGCCTCTGCCTCCTGAGTGCTGGGATTAAAGGAAGGCATGTGCCACCACGCTTGGCATGCATCCTTCATTTCTTTAATCTAGCTCCTCCTAGGTCAGAGAACTGCAAGCTGAAGAGTAAACTGAGCAACAGAGTGAGTTCAAGGTCTGTGCTGCACAGGGAGATAATGTCAGAAAGGGAGGGGCATGTAGAAAAAGAAAGAAAGAGTGAAGTAATAGAAAGAAGATGGAAGGAAGGAATGGTGGGAGGAAAGGAAGGGAGGGAGGGAGGAAAGGAAGGGAGGGAGGGAGGGAGGGAGGGAGGGAGGAGGGAGGAGAGAGGAGGGAGGGAGGGAGGGAGGAGGGAGGAAGGAGGGAGGGAAATAAAATGAGAACACATGGGTTAGAAGTTTAAAGAGATGCAAACCTTACCCTTCCTCTTCTTTTTCTTTTCCCTCTGACTCTGACTTCTCATTCTGACCACATGCAACACACGTGTTCTTCTACCCCGTTCAGTTCAGGAACTGGCCTAGGCTCTAAGTGTTATATTTGTTAATTAAAAACACCAATGTTATGGTTTAAAGAATAACGCAGTAAGGTGTAAGGTGATAAGATATAAGATGGTACCAGGCAGCAGATATTATGTTGTAAAGGAGTTTATTAAATGAGCATGGAGGGGAGAAGGAAAAGGGGGAAAGGGTACCCCAGAGAAAGAGGCGGGGGGGGGGGGGAGAAGGAGAGAGAGAGGAAGTAGAGAAAGGGGTGATAGAGGAGGTAGAGAGAGAGGAAGTATTGGGGGGTAGAGGAGGTAAAGAGAGAGAGGAAGTAGAGAGGGGAGAGAGAGAGAGAGAGAGAGAGAGAGAGAGAGAGAGAGAGAGAGAAAGGAGAGAGAGAGAGAGAGAGAGAGAGAAAGGAGAGAGAGAGAGAGAGAGAGAGAGAAAGAGAGAGAGAGAGAGAGAGAGAGAGAGAGAGAGAGAGAGAGAAAGGAGAGAGAGAGAGAGAGAGAGAGAGAGAGAGAGAGAGAGAGAAAGGAGAGAGAGACCATGAGGAGGGTCTGTCCTTTTATATAGCCCTGGGCAGGATCACTTCCCCCCACGGCAGGTAAGTGATGACATCACATGTAGGCAGGGTAAAGCAGAATCCTAACATTATGGGCAGGAAAATGTGTAGAATGGATACAGACTTCTGCCCACTGAGAAATTACACTCTAACAAGAGAGATCCTCATTATACCAAAAAGATGCTGAGCAGTTGAGTTTACATATTATATAGAAGGCTGATCAATGCTGTGGGTGAAAAAGGAAAAACAGAATTTGGAAATAAGATGTCCCCACATCCTGCAATGGGTTTGCCATCAGAACACAGGTGTTGTGAAAACCACCAGTAACTCAAAGCCAAAATTGGAAAGGAGAAGACTCACACCATCACCATCATTGGACACAAAGATACCGGCAAGTCCACCACAACCAGCCACCTGATCTACAAATGTGGTAGAATCGACACTGAACCATCAAAAAGTTTGAAAAGGAGGCAGCCAAGAAGGGAATAGACTCCTTCAAGTACGCCTGGGTCTGGGACAAACTGAAAGCTGAGCGTGAAAGTAGTATCACTAGTGACACCTCCCTATGGAAATTTGAGACCAGCAAATACTATGTGACTATCACTGATGATGCCCCAGGACACGGAGACCTCATCAAAAACATGATTACAGGCACATCTCAGGCTGACTGTGCTGTCCTGATTTTTGCTGCTGGTATTGGTGAATTTGAAGCTCCAAGAATGGGCAGACCCATGAGCATGCACTTCAGGCTTATATCTTAGGTGTGAAACAGCTGATTGTCGGTGTCAACAAAATGGATTCCACTGAGCCACACAACAGCCAGAAGAGATAAAAGGAAATCATTAAGGAAGTCAGCACCTATATTAAGAAAACTGGTTACAACCCTAACACAGTAGTATTTGTGCCTATTTCTGGTTGGAATGGTGACAACATACTGGAGCCAAGGGCTAATAAGCTTTGGTTCAAGGGGTGGAAAGTCACCCACAAAGATGGCAGTGCCAGTGGAACCACACTGCTGGAAGCTTTGGATTGTATCCTGCCACCAGTTCGTTCAACTGACAAGACCCTGTGAACTGCTCCTCCAAGATGTCTATAAAATTGGTGGTATTGGCACTATCCCTGTGAATCAAGTTGAAAATGGTGTTCTCAAACCTGGCATGATGGTTATCTTTGCTCCAGTCAATGTCACAGCAGAAGTCAAGTCTGTTAAAATCCACCATGAAGCACTGAGTGAAGCTCTTCCTGGGGACAATCTGGGCTTCAATGTAAAGAACGTGTCCGCCAAAGATGTTAGACATGGCAACGTTGCTGGTGCCAGCAAAATTGGTCCACCAATGGAAGTAGCTGGCTTTATCGCTCAGGTGATTATCCTGAAGCATCCATACTACATGGGTGCTGGCTATGCTCCTCCTGTACTGGGCTGTCACACTGTTCGCATAGTGTGCAAGTTTGCTGGGCTTAAAGAAAAGATTTATGATCGTCCTTCTGGCAAGAAGCTGGAAGATGGCACTAAATTCTTAAAGTCTCTTTATGCAGCAGCGATTGTTGATATGGTCCCTGGCAAGGCTGTGTGTCCTGAGAGCTTCTCTGACTATCCTCCACTGGGTCATTTTGCTGTTCGTGACATGAGGAAGGCAGTTGCTGCAGGTGTCACCAAAGCTATGGACAAGAAGGCTTTCAGAGCTGGCAAAGTAACCAAGTCTGCTCAGAAAGCTCAGAAGGCTAAGTGAACATTATCCCTAGCACCTGCTACCCCAGTCTAACTCAGTGATGGAAGAACTGTCTCAGAACGGTTTGTCTCAATTGTCCATTTAAGTTCGATAGTAAAAGGCAGCTTAATGATAACAATGCACCTTAAAGCCTTCAGAAGGAAAGGAGACTGTTTTATGGACCATGTGTGTGTCTGTGTTTGTGTGTCTGTGTGTGTGTGTGTGTGTGTGTGTGTGTGTGTCAGTTTTAAGTTATTAGTTTTCAAAATCAGTAATTTTAATGGAAACAACTTGGCCAAAAATCTGTCAGAGAATTTTGAGACCCATTAAAACAAGTTTAATAGGGGAAAAAAAGACTTTGGAAATAAGAAGTTCATGGCTGAAGCAGTTTTCAGGTCACATAGAGAGTCCAGGTAAACTATCTTCCCTATCAGTTACATAGACATCACTGTGGTACGATATCTAAGAAAAGCACCTTGAGGAAGGAGAGGTTAATTTTGGTCATGGTATACGGTCCATAATGGTGAGAAAACTATGACAGTTTCAGAGACTCAGCCCATCAAAGCAGGCAGTCACTAGGTGGCTTGTTCACATTTCGGTGGGTCAGGAGAGAGTGGGACCTTGGCGTATACCACTCAGGGCCCTTCACCTACTCAGTGGCCAGAGTCTGCCAGCTAGGCCCAACTCCAAAAAGATTCTAATTCCGAGTAGACAAGGAGGTCAATGTGAGGTGTTCTAGTATCTTTTCCGTGATAAAACACTTATCAGAAGCAAAATTGAAAAGGAAAGGGTTTATGTGGCTTATAATTTCAGGTCTACCATTAATGGAACTCAGTGCAAAAACTCAAGTAGGAGCTTAAAGAAGAAACCGTGGAAAAACGCTGCTTGGCTAGTTCAGTTGCAGGCTCTTGCTTAGTTAGTTGTATTCTGCGGCCCAGGTTCCCCTGCCTTGGGATACCACCCATAGTGGACTGGGCCCTTCTACATCAATCATCAGTGAAGGCATTCTTTGTCAGACATGGCTGCAAGCCAATCTTATCTAGCAGACCTCCTCTCAAGTAACTCTAGGCTGTGTAAAGTTACCACGTTGAGCTAACTAGGACAAGAGGGAGCTAAGGGAAACTATACCTGCATCTTGGTGGGTTGTTCTCCCTGTCCTCAGAGCCCCTTTGCGGTTAAACATCCTTGAAGCAGTTAGCTTGTTCTTATCATATAAAAACTAAGAAACTTGGAAATTCTCTAAGACATGTATAGTAACCAAGTGTCCGAAATTCTCTAACACGTGCGTGGTAACCAAGGGTCTACAGTCCCAAATTACCTGATTTACATATACCACTCAAATGGTGGTATTTACTGTTCTTTTTATAGAGTTTTCTGGAGGATCATGGGAAGAAACGTCTTAAAAGGGAGACAGTCTACCATGACTGGGAGGGATAAAAGGGCAACTTAGTCTCATGAATGTCACCACCACATAAATATTCATTAAAACATCTTTAAAATCTACAACACAGAACCCATTGGCCTGCTCCCTCACCTTCAGGTAGTCCAGTTCAGTCATTCTCTGTTTTGTTTGTCTACAAACTTTTGCTCAAACTGTCTATCTCTCTTGACTAACTGCTTTTTTTTTTTTTTTTTTTTTTTTTTTTTTTGTGGTTTTTCGAGAGAGGGTTTCTCTGTGTAGCCTTGGCTGTCCTGGACTCACTTTGTAGACCAGGCTGGCCTCGAACTCACAGCGATCCGCCTGCCTCTGCCTCCCGAGTGCTGGGATTAAAGGCGTGCGCCACCACCGCCCAGAGAACTGGGAGAAAACAGCACCCCTTCATAACAATTCCTCCACTTTTAAAACAGCGCCACCAGCTGGTTATTTAGTGTTCAAACACACGCTCTGTAAATGGTATTTCCCTCTTGTCCATTGGTTTCTGGAGTTCTTCAAAAATATTTTCCTTCCAAGTCGGAACATTTAGAGTAACTACCTAGGTGGGCTCAAGCAATTAACAAAATGCAGACTTCTTCAAGTTACTTTTCAGTGGTCACTTATCCTCCTTAGTTCTCCAGGAAGGCAATACGTTACTGTTCTGCTGCGAAATGAGCTAATTCAAGATGTACTAAAGTGTGTAAAACCACAGGTTTATTGGGAGACGCTCTCAGTGGGTTCACTGGTCCCAAAGAACAGGGGCAGGAAAGTCGCCATGTGGAGAGAGTCAGAAAAGTATGCAAGAGGGGGGGGTAGGGGGGATGGAACCCAAAATGTCTGAAGCCCAGTCCCAGGGCTGGAAAGTTCAGGGCAGAGGTGGGGTATGCCAGCCACGTCCTGTACGTGTAAGGATTGAGGGATGCTGAGAGAAACTGGAGGTCAGGTCTACTTTGGTTGAAATGGCGCCTCAGCTGCTTGTCCAGGTCTGAAGCCAAAGAGAAGTTAGAAAGCATCCAACCTTAAAGCGGAGCTGTAGTTCAGTAAGTAGAGTGCTTGCTAGGCATGCGCAAAGCGCTGGATTCCTGCTCCAGAACTGCATAAGCCAGTCACTCTACCTATCATACGCCTGCAATCCTAGCACTTCAAAAGTGTATCCATGAGGACCAGGAGCTCAAGGTCATCCTCAGCTGTGTTGTGACTTGGAGCCTAGCGGGCTGTAAGAAGTCAGCTTTTAACCTGGGGCGAGCAGCGGAAGTGCCTACTTAACACATCAAAGCAGAAGTGGCTGCCAGGCTCCCCCTACTACCCTTAGTCCATCCTTGCCAGTGTACCCCTCCCGCTCCCCTAAACTTCTACTGCTGGGCAGCACTTCCCGCAGCTGCACTTCCAAAAATCCAGCTATTTTGGTTACCTGGCCATTTCCCCCACTCTCTAGAGGGCCTCTTTGCTGCTGCCCCTTGTTGTCCTCTTGTCCCCTTTCTCTCCATCCCAACGCTCCTAAGATGGCTTATGGCCATTTCGACTCTGGACTCTCCCAGATGTCCCTGTTTCTGGCTTTGTCTCCCTTACATGCACAATAATCTTTCTGCTCCACCATAGCCAGAAGCAGTCATGCTCCTTTCCTTTTCATTTCTTTTGTTTACTCATGAGAGAGTCTACCTCCAAATAGCAACAAAATCCCTTCCCTCTATTATCCAAGGAGTATAATTTTCAATGCCTTTCCTGAACGGTTCGAATTATACACAGTACTCATTTCTACAGACAAAGAACCTTGTACTGCATAATTTCTTTTTAATAACCTGAATTGCTATTGTTGTATGAACTTAGCCAAAAGGAGAAATGAGCAAGGGTAAAGTGTTAAGTAAAATAACTACTGAAATTAAAATACAAGCTATGGTAATAACTGATCCAATAGCTAGATGGCTAAGTGACTAAGGGGCTGGCAGTATACGCAGTATGAATACACTGGGCCCAAGGAATATTCACACCTAGGACAGAACAAAACAGTAGATCTCACTGTACTGCTTAGAACTCAGCAGGATATATACATATAAATATATATATATGGGTGTATACATATATATGAATAATTTTTATAAGCCAGGAATTTGAGGCAGAATATGAGAACATTAGGAGGAGGAGGAGAAGAGAGCCAAAATGATGTTATTGTTTTATAGTTAAAATTATTATTTTAATTTATAAGTTGTTGAGCTGGAGAGATGGCGCAGTGGCTGTGAACACTAGGTGCTGTTCTAGAAGACATGGATTTGATTCCTAGACATACAGAAAGGCTAAATACCTATTCATACAAAATAGTGAAATAGAAATGTTTTTTAAAATTACAAAGTGTTTATTCCTAGGATATTTCTGTTTGCTATTTTTGGACTTTACTCGATGCTGCTAATTGCAACCTCATAGAGGGAAACCAGATAAGGAAGTCCTAGTTTCTTGAGAACAGTGTATGATGAAGCGGGGCAGAGAACGGGGAGTCAGCATAGCAGGAGTGAGCTTGGATAAAGGGTTCTACTCATTTTTGGCTGTGTCTCAGCCACCTTCTCGGTCCTGACAACCCCAAAGGACTGTGTCCAGCAGCTCTGTCCATCCTCTTTCACTCCTTACTGGAGTTCTGCCATCTCCAAAGCTGCATCTCTTTGCCACAAAAGCCCAGCCTGAAATCAGTTTGGGAACCTCTAACACAGCCACCTACAGTGTTACCTGGCTGAGACCCACTTGCCTCTGCCTAATTTTTTAGCTCACATAGACCCAGAGCTGATGCTTTATTTCCCTACCTGCAAGCTCTCCTGGAGTTCCCTAGTACCTCCAAAACAAGAGTCTGCCACTCAAAACTCTGTATATTGCACATGCAATAACAGTTTGATTTTTGTCATATATAAAGAATGACATATTCTTGAACATACAATTTAAACTTTTTCCAAGTTTTTGTATTTTTTTTAACTTTTCATGGTTTCTTTGTGAATTTTACATCATGTACCCCAATCCACCTCATCTCTTTGTCCCTTTGTATTGATTTCTGCCCTTGCAACCTTCCCCCCACCCAAAATTAAAAAATAAAAAAAATTTCTTGTTGTGGAAGCTCTAGTCTGTCACAGTGTGTCCCATAGAACACCCTTTTGTTCACTCATATTTGCTTGCAAATGTTCATTGCATTAAGTTATTGGTCTGGTTGGAAGAGGCTGGCTTCTTCTACACTGTCAGGACTAGGTCCTCTCCAGGACTCCTCTCAGTTATCATGTTGTTGTCCTGTGTCATGGCGATCCTGCAGCCTTGGATCTGCATGACTGTCCCCTTCATACCATCTAGAAGGTCATAGATGGAGTAGATGCTGGGGGCCCTGGATCTGGGCCTAGCTAGTAGCTGAATTGGTCCATCCAACAACTCTCCCACATCCACACCAGCAGGGAGAGCTCTGCAGCACTACCCTCACTAGCTCACCCAGTGTTTCAGCCAGCAAGAGGCAGGGGCAACTCTCGTGCTCTCACGCCCTTGGGGGCCAGCTTTATGCTGTTTCCCAGGTCAAGTTTCAGGACCCACCCACTCTAGAGTGCTACAGCAAGCAAGGGGTGGGGCCAGCTCTCCTACTGGAGGGGAGGTAAGTTAACTCTCCCTGGCCCATGCAACCACACAGCAGAAGAGTTACCGTGCTGCCCAGGCTAGTAGGGCAAGTAGCAAGGGACAAGACCAGCACTACACAGCCCTTGGATATCAACAGAGCCCCAGGTGGCAGGCCAGGCCAAGGACTTCCTCAAGTACTTTGATGGTAATATGAGCCACACACAGACCCTTGCTGCTGCGAGGCCACTGTCCCAGACATGGCCCTAATTGGCAACACAAGCATGGACTTCACCATGGCCTCAAATGGGAGGGCAGGCTGTTCCTCTCCACCCCTCTCATCTCCAGGTCTGATTCTCTTTATGGTGCTAAAATCATTCTTCTTCTCTTTCTTTCTCATCTCTCCATCACATCCCTACTGGTAGTGGCTCCCACTGTGGTGGGGGCCTCTGGGTGTCTTTTGCCTGCCTGTACCTCATGGCAGAGTGGTGGAAGAGCCTATTGTCAAATTTTTATTTCATTCATTATAGTTGACTGCAGGAGCCTGTTTGCTCCTCCCACCGTGTGGGTTCTGGAGACTAAATTCAGGTTTTTAGGCATAGTGGCAAGTGTCTTTTCCAAGCTAACTACCCTATCTAACCCCACTTAATTATTTTGCAAAGGACAGGATCTCATGTAACCCAGGATGGCCTTAAATTCACTTTGTAGTCTAAGACAATCATGCATTTCTGATGCCCCAGTCTGCATTTCCCAAGTGCTGAGACAGAAGGCATGAACCACCACATCTACGATTATATAATGCTAACGATCACACAGACAGTCTAATGGGTGCTAGGCAATCATTCTACCAAGTGAGCTGGATCCTCATCCTGAATGCTCAGGTCATCTGCAAGGGCATCAAGCATTCATTAAGATTGAGCCACGTGTCCCCGCCCGCCCCCCCCCCCGGCCCCCACATCATCTTAAAAGTGATTTTGCCTTTACTATCTCATTACCAAAGGAATCACTTCTCACCTCCTTCATGCTTCCACAGCACCACTCAGTGTGTGCTCTGTAAACTATAGCCACACGTCTGTCTTTGTTTTTTGTTTTTTTTTAATTTTTATTTTTTCTCCTTTATTAATTTATTCTTGTTACATCTCAATGGTTATCCCATCCCTTGTATCCTCCCATTCTTCCCTCCCTCCCATTTTCCCCTTATTCCCCTCCCCTATGACTGTTCCTGAGGGGGATTACCTCCCCCTGTATATGTCTTTGAATGCCTTTCTCCTTCACTTTTCACTCCTCTAATTCATCAGGCAGGAGGACAATCCTCCTGGAAGCCGCTCCAGTTGAGTCGTGCCATGACTCCATTAGTGCCCAACTCTCTATTTACACAGCTGTTTTCTCTGCCCCATTGGCATCTCCTCAGAGGCAAGGCCCCCTGCTGAGTCATTTCTGTGTGCCTGGCACCATTTAGTCCAGGACCCCACCCATCAGCAGCTCAAGAGATTTCCCCATAATGAATACATGTTTTCCTCTGCTTCTCCATTTTGGGCTATCACCCTTACTCTTCTGGCCATATGGTGAAATTCGGTGATGGTGACCCTGCCTGTAGACCAGGACAGGCACCAGTTAGTTATAAGCCCCCACTGGAGGGGAGGGATCTGGGAAAGAGTGCTCAGCTTCATCTGCCCTTGTCATCTTGTCTTCGCTACGTTCAGTTCTGTGCAGTTGTGCTTGAAAGGAATTATAGAAGACTGGACCTTTGTGTCTTTCTGACAGAGGAGGGCTAATTCCAGACTCCTGAGGTTAAAGGCAGGGACTGAATACTGCACCTCCAGGTCTGAGGGGGGAAAGCTAAGCTCTGAAATCCTGGATCTGAGGGGTGAGAGGTAGGAACTG
Organism: Acomys minous; assembly: GCF_964271855.1. NCBI lineage: Eukaryota > Metazoa > Chordata > Mammalia > Rodentia > Muridae > Acomys > Acomys minous. The sequence goes on from NC_140484.1 coordinate 83,098,883, forward strand.
TGCCCCTGAACCTAACAGAGGAGGACTGAGGCCTGCACATCTGGATCTAGAGGAAGAGTCTCTGGCCTGGTCTCTTGTGTCCTGGCAGAGAAAACCCCCCAAGGGTTTGAAATTCTGGTCTGTCTCTTGTGCTCTCTGGTTTTAGAAACATCTGGTTTTATACAGCTGCTCCACCCAATAAGGGCGGTGCTGAAGCTCAGCAGTCAAATGCTCAGCTCCCGGGTGGAGCTTGGGGTATCCCCTTCTGGCCACAGGAACTCTCCCTTTCCCCTGCTCTGGGTTGGTCTCCATCAGTGGATCCATTTTCCTGACACAGCCAAATACTAGGCAACACAGGCTCCCAGCAACAGTGTCAGGCACAGTCTGCCCCTGCCCTGCTGGGTGGATGGTGCCCAGGTTCCCACTACCTGAGACCTTTTCCCCATTGGACAGGTTCAAGCAAGGGCCCAACCTGGTACTGCACCTACCTCTCTCCTAGCTTTGTCTAGGAGAGTGCTGAATGGATAAATGAGATAAACCAGCAGGAGAAGGGAAGAAACAGACAATAAAAATCAGACTGGAAGAGGCAAGTGAGGGTGTTGTGGAATTTTTGCTTTATATGTAAACATGTGACAGTTATTTACAAGTATGCCAACATGAGAGAGTATCACCAAGAGACTGGCAAGCAGGCAGATAAGAGCTAGAGCCCTAGACAGACAGTGGAACAGATGTATGATGTATACACAGATTGTAGATTAGTAATAGAGGAGAGGTGACAACCAATAATAGAGATGAGACTAGGAGAGGGGGGGAAGGAAGAGAGGAAGAAATGGGGAGAGAAATAGAATCAGAGCATCAAGGTCAAAAGGAGAGGAAGAGGGAATGTCAACTTTATCAGTGTCCTTCACACCAGAGGATGCAGGAAGAGACAGGTACTATGCAGACTGGACACTACCTATCAATGGGTAGTGAGAGGAACTTTGAGAAAGGCTTATGAACTTAAAGAAGAAAAAAAAGTTTTTTCAAAAAGAATATAAAAGAGCAACAGGATCACTGGCCTTCTCGATGCCAAACAGTTGGAGTATACACACCCTTGGACATCATCTCTTACCAGTTGTGTGCTGACCCAAGCTCTATGATGTGTATCCAAGCACGGAGGCCAGGCCACTCCCTGGAGTCACTAAAGTCCCTCAGGAGACAGATTCCAGTATCCCAGCCCTCATCCCAAGCCCTTTAACAAGAACATATGTGTGCTCATATATCCCCACAGACACAGACACAGACAAAGACACAGACACAGACACAGACACAGACACAGACACAGACACAGACACACGGGGAGTGGGGGTTCAGAAGGGTGGAGAGACATCAGCCCAGCAAGCAGTAGAACTTCTGACTGTAGCTCTAGGCTGTTGTAAAACACAGGCCAGCAACACAGGCACACCCACAGACATTCGTGTGAATGCACTTTACTATGTTCCTGGGGGACTCATTTGCAGAGAGTCTGGGGCAGGGCTATGGGGAGATGAGAGTAAGTGAGGAAAAAGTGGTAATGAGGTGTGGGGGCAGGGCAAGAGTACAGGGAGATTGAGGGGGGGTAGACAGGGGTAAGACAAATGGGTAAAAATGGAGACAAATACTGACAAACTCCAAGGGAGGCAGCTGAAGGTGATAGGGATGACAGAATTGGGGGAAGGGGAAGCTGGGAGGAATATATGGATGGGCCAAAGGAAAGATAAAGAGAAAAGAGGAGAAAGAGAAAATTGAGAGAAACGGCTGAGAGAGAAAGGGGAGTGAAAGGCCAATTTGAGAGGCTGGGAAGGGAGGTTCTATCTGGCCGGGGGGATGAGGGCAATGTCGGGAATTGAAGAGGGTGGAGCTGTGTCGTAGGATTGCCTGACCTCAGAGCCCCTGGGCAGGCTTGTCTGACGTCAGCCCTCCTCCACCCCCGCAACGTGTTGGTCTTCAAATGGCCCCCCTCCAGCTAGCTTCAGACACACTCGGATTAAAGAGCAAGAGGGAGAAGAGAGATTCCAGGAGGACCCACAGCTATGAGACAGGTGTGTGTGTGTGTGTGTGTGTGTGTGTGTGGGTGTGTGTGTGTTCTGCTGGCATGGGGGTAATTGCTAGCATATGTGTGACCATGTGTATCGGGGACTAGTGAGAATGTGCTTGTATGTGTGTGTGATAAGTTCATGTGTCTCTACATATAACATATGTGTTCCGTAAATTCCTGAGGTGTAGTATGAGTTTCCTTCTGTGTTCATTGCCGTATGTTTGCCAATCATACATGTCTATGAGTCTATAAATTTACGTTGGAATGCCATAGGAAGGAAAGAAAGTTTTGCCTGTGTGTAAAACATGTGTTTGGGTTTTGATTTTATGGGTTCAGAATCTTAGCTGAACTACATTCAGTCACCAATATTCAACCTTTCTTGATCTGTGAAAATAGCAATTTCATATAGTTGGAGTTCATTTAACTGTTCAGTATTTTTTCTGAAATCTTCTCCTTCTGTTCCTTTACCCCGGACCCTTGGTGGCTGCCTGGGTGTTTATTGACATGCTGTTATATCCTCTTGGTATTTTTTCTTCCTGATCCTGAAGCCAGTGTCCTCAGGTCCCGTGAATGACTATCTCAGCCTCCCTGTGCTCAGCCCATGTCCTCAGGTCCCGTGAATGACTGTCTCAGCATCCCTGTGCTCAGCCTGTGTCCTCAGGTCCCGTGAATGACTGTCTCAGCATCCCTGTGCTCAGTTCGTGTCCTCAGGTCCCGTGAATGACTGTCTCAGCATCCCTGTGCTCAGTTCGTGTCTTCAGGTCCCGTGAATGTCTGTCTCAGCATCCCTGTGCTCAACCCGTGTCCTCAGGTCCCGTGAATGTCTGTCCCAGCATCCCCGTGCTCAGCCCGTGTCCCCAGGTCCCGTGAATGACTATCTCAGCATCCCCGTGCTCAGCCCGTGTCCCCAGGTCCCGTGAATGACTGTCTCAGCATCCCCGTGCTCAGCCCGTGTCCCCAGGTCCCGTGAATGACTGCCTCAGCATCCTCGTGCTCAGCCCGTGTCCCTAGGTCCCGTGAATGACTGTCTCAGCATCCCTGTGCTCAGCCCGAGTCCTCAGGTCCCATGAATGACTGTCTCAGCATCCCTGTGCTCAGTTCGTGTCCTCAGGTCCCGTGAGTGCCTGTCTCAGCATCCCTGTGCTCAGTTCGTGTCCTCAGGTTCCGTGAATGACTGTCTCAGCATCCCTGTGCTCAGCTCGTGTCCTCAGGTCCCGTGAATGTCTGTCTCAGTATCCCTGTGCTCAACCCATGCCCTCAGGTCCCGTGAATGACTGTCTCAGCATCCCTGTGCTCAGTCCGTGTCCTCAGGTCCTGTGAATGTCTGTCTCAGCATCCCTGTGCTCAACCTGAGACATGATCATCTTGTGGAACAAGGAGCTTTCATTTGTGTGGCTCTTAATGTTTTGGGTACAGCAGGAGATGGAGATGCCCATATCACTGGCATCAAAAACTTCCTTCTAAGCTGGACCACTTCAGGGCTCAGGTAGGGCTGTGTTTGAGGGGGAAAAATAGAAAAATGAAAAAGTCTAAGAGAAAGAATAATTGTTATTGAGTATTTAAAAGTTTTACCTCAAGTTAGATACCACGCACCTGAGGTCTCACATACTTGGGAGGCTGAGACAGGAAGATGCTTGAGTGTAGGCATTTGAGCCAGTTTGGACAACACAAGAGACCCTGTGTCTTCTTTAAAAGTCCATAAAAACTGTAACTCACAAATACAGTTCAGATTCATGAACTGAATTGCAATATATTATTTTTAAATCTTGAAAAACAATATGGCTGTGCGGGTAACAGTGCTTGTTATTTAGCCTGACAGTCTGAGGTTGGTCTCCTCAACCAACATGGTAGAAAGAGAGCCAGAGCTGTCCTCTGATCTAGACACACACACCATGGCACATGCACTGTGACATGCAAATGCTCACACATATACACAAAGTAAGAAAATGTAATTTTCAAGGAAAAAGAGAGAAAATTAATTCCAGTCATTTATTTGGCCCAACCCAGTGCTTGAGAGGACTATAAATTTTCCCAGCAAACAGGAGACAGTAACGTTTGAGGACATTGCATTGTCCGCATTGCGTTCTTTGCCAAAACAACTCAGTCTTGGTCGTCTACTGCAGAACCAGGATGGACAGTGGGTAAATGAGTAGTGCAGTGTTGTGGCATCACACTCAGGTTAAGGACACTGGAATTTTGAGCTACATGTAACTTTCCTGCTCTGCGAAACATTTTTGTTTCTCTTTTAGCTTTGAAAAAATTACAAGTGTAAAAATATACTTATCTGTACGTTGTAGTGGGAATTAGTATACTAACTACTATTGTCTACTTAAAAGTATGATTGTTTGGGACTGACAAGATGGCTCAATGAACAAAGGTACTTGCTGCTAAGCCTGATTACGTGGCTTTGTCCCCTTACATTGTGGAAGGAAAGAACTGACTCCTGACTTCCACTCACACACCATGGCATGCACCTTCACACAAATAAATGAACAAACAAACAAACAAACAAATGCTTTTGGACCAGGATTGTTTTAGGGACTAGGGCTGTAGCTCAGCTGGTAGAGAGCTCAGCATGCATAAAGCCCCAGGTTCAATCTGTGCACCAAATAACCTGGGTGTGGTGGCTTACCTCTGACATCCCTCAAGTTAGAGGCAGAAGGACCAGAAACCCAAGGTCATTCTCAGACACAGTGAAGCCAAGCCCATGTAACCTTGTCCAGAAAACAAAATAATCATTTCAATGTTTTGTCAAAACAAAATATTAATGAGGCCTCTTGTTTTCTTACCCAACTCCAGATTAAGACTGCAAAATACACGGTTTATCCAGGTTTAGATTTTTATAAAATTTACAGTTAAGAAGAGAAGATTCATGTATTACAGTTCCTCAAATCATAAATACAAGGTTTTTCAAGAAGCGGATGGGGCTAAATGTAATATTTGTCTTAAGTTATGCATTTAAATTATGTATTCATATTTAGAAAATTCTGGGGAATGAATTGAGGGTCTCATGCAAGATTGGCAAATGTTCTACCACTGAGCTTTACGCCCACCACCTTTTAACTTTGTTTTTTTACATTTATGTTATGTGTCTGTGTGTGTGTGTGTGTGTGTGTGTGTGTGTGTGTGTGTGTGTGTTTGCTCACACAAGTGTGGAGGTCAGAAGACAACTTGCAGGAGTGTGTTCTTTCTTTCCTGCACGTGAGGTTTGGGGATCAAACCGAAGTCCTCAAGCTTGGTAGCAAGTTCATTTATTTACTATGTCATTTTTGTTAACCTCTTTTTTTTTTTTTATTTTGAAAAAGCATTTTTGCTAGGTCAACCAGGATGTCCTTGAACTTCAGACCTTCTTACATCATTCAGCCTCAAAAGTAGCTAGGATGGAAGGCATGCATCACCAGACCTGTCAGTTTAATGTTTCTGAGTGTATATTTTGTGTGTGTGTGCCCTCAGCTTCACCTATTCCTGTGGAGGTTGGAAATCAACACTGACGTCTTCCTCTATCTCTTCTCCACGCTCCTCGCACACCCCTTTTAAGAGAGGGTTTCCAGTGAACCAGCAGGTCGCATTTTCAACTATAATGGCTGGCCAGGAGGACCCAGGCACCTACCTAACGGTTTCCCTGGTGCTGGAATTACAGATAGATGCTCAGCTTCTTTGTGTATGCTCACCCATCTCATCAATCTGTTGGTTTTACATTTTAAATTAAGATTAGAAACTCATACAGACGTCGTACTGGCTGTTTTTCAGCTCTGGTCAGTGTTGACTATATTGTGTTGATACCTTAACCCACAAGTCAGTCGGGGAGGGAAGAGCTGGTAGACTAAGATAGAGGAAGCATGGCAGCTAGACTGTGTTTGAACTCTAAGTCCTCTGCTTGCTACTGGCACTCCAGTAGTAAGTCTGGAGAGAGAATTCACCGCTTTGAGCCACAGCAATAAGACTCACTGCGTCTGAGCGCTGCAGGAAAGTGTCTGGTTATGGAAGTTGCTACTTACCCATCTTACGGATGAGAAGGCCCTTTTCGGCCTCCACTGACATGCAAATGCACATGGCCCTGCCAAGTAACTGGACAGTGGAAAGGGGGCACAGGCCAAGCCTCTGGGAATTCAGGGGTGCAATTCTGTCATCTGTGGCTGCTCCTCTGTCACAAGCTTCTGACCACCCTCAATTTTTCTATATATACCATGACTGCAAATGCTGTCATTGGGGGCTCTCCTGAGAGGAGAAACCAGTATAGAAAGACTGATAAATGGCAATAATCCTGGGTTCAACCCCCATAATCTTGGGTGTACCCTTGGGCCATTGCATTTCTGTGCTATGCCTGGAAGATGGGTGTGACAGCAGTACTTACCGAGGGCTGGAGAATAGCTCAGTTGGTAGAGTGCTTGCGTAGCATTGTTCGATCTCCAGCACCACATACACTGGGCATGGTGGTGCATGCCTGTCATCCCAGCACTCCAGAAGTTGAGACAAGAGGATCAGAAATTCCTAGTCATCCTTGGCCACATGTAGACCAGGCTGGGCTACAGGAGTCCTCCTTTCTAAAATAAATAAGTTCATATAAAAGGGTTAAAACAGTACTAACACACATTTTCTATTAACCGTTTAGTACATGGTATTAGTGTCTTGACACAGAAATTTTTCTTTTTGATGTCATTCTTAACTTTATTGCTTTTTCAAATTTTTAAAATTACTTTTTTTGGGGGAGGAGAAGGGGAGGCCAAAGCATGAATTTTAATCAGAGAACATCAAGTTTTCTGTGGGTTTCAAGGTTCAAAATCAGTTGTCAGACTTGGAAGCATTAACCCACTGAGCAACTAACACAAACAGAGGGAAAGCCTGGGAAGTTGCGTTCTGTAGTATCTTTGTACACAAGAGATGCTAAAACTGGGGGAGGGAAGGCGTGATAACTTACTTTAGAAGACAACAAGCAAATGTCTGGCTTGCTGGCTTTACCTGTCTTCCCTGCACTCCGGAGGCTAAGACTGGAGCATTGGGCATTCTAGACCAGCTGGGGGCCCCTTTCTACTAAAAAGGGACGAGGGACTAATAAAATGAGGCATTAAGTCAATAGCCACAATTACTTTAAGTGTGGTGCTCTGGGTATCTTCTTCCTAAGAAGTCCTGGCTTCAGAGAGAGAGGGAGAGAGAGAGAGAGAGAGAGAGAGAGAGAGAGAGAGAGAGAGAGAGAGAGAGAGAGAGAGAGAGAGAATATGTCTCCTCGGTAAAAAGCACTTGCTATCTTTGCAGAAGGCCTGAGTTTGCTTCCCAAAACCAAATGACTTCATGATTGCCTTTAACTTCAACTCCAGGGCATCTGATGCCCTCTTCTCGCTTTCATGTGCACCAAGCACATGACATGTAGCACTGACACACATGCAGATAAACACCCACACCCACACATCACAAAAATAAACAAATAAACCTTTAAAATATAAGATAGATCATTAAAAAGTTCTGAGATGTCACCATGCAGCTTAGGAGGGAGTTTACCAAGAGTAAAGTCATCTCCGGGAGGCTCTCAAGGCTGATCCTTCTCCTTTGCTTCTCACAGGGCATGCGGAAACCCTCAGAGGCAGCGCGTCGCTGCTCCAGCCTGTGCCGTCGGTTGCTCACAATCACCTTCGCCCTGCTCATCCTGGGCCTCATGACCTGGGCCTACTCCACAGGAGTACCTCTGGCATCTGATCAATATGGCCTCCTTGCCTTTGGCCTCTACGGGGCGTTCCTCAGTGCGCACCTGGTGGCACAGAGCCTCTTTGCTTACCTGGAGCACCGGAGGGTAGCGGCTGCTGCGCAGCGAGCCAAGGCGAAAGGACCACTGGACGCGGCCACAGCACGTAGCGTGGCCCTGACCATCTCTGCCTACCAGGAGGACCCCGCGTACCTGCGCCAGTGCTTGACATCAGCGCGCTCCCTGCTGTACCCACGCACGCGGCTGCGTGTCCTTATGGTGGTGGACGGCAACCGTGCAGAGGATCTGTACATGGTGGACATGTTCCGAGAAGTTTTCGCAGAGGAGAACCCTGCAACCTATGTGTGGGACGGCAACTACCACCAGCCCTGGGAGCCCGCAAGCACAGTGGGTGAGGGTTCCTATCGCGAGGTGGAAGCAGAGGACCCTGGGCGGCTGGTGGTGGAAGCATTGGTGAGGACGAACAGGTGCGTGTGCGTGGCGCAGCGCTGGGGCGGCAAGCGCGAGGTCATGTACACAGCATTCAAAGCGCTAGGAGACTCCGTGGACTACGTACAGGTGAGTGCAAGGTTCTTCTGTGTCCCTTGTGTGTGATATCACACCCTCCACTTCATAAAGAGTAGGGTGCACCACAGGCCTTGGGAAGTATAGGCAGGAGCAAGTTCTAAGTCAAGCTTTCAAGATTTGAAGAAATCTTTTTGTCTTTATTTAGTGAAAAGATTTTTTTCTATAGCTATTCCTACTTTTATTCATGCTCCAATATACTATGCATTCATATCTTCAATGTGGAGTCAATCCTGTTTTCCCGTGTGCGTGTGTGTGTGTGCGTGCGTGTGTGTGTGTGTATGTGTGTGTGTGCGTGTGTGTGTATGTGTGTGTATGTGTGCGTGTGTGTGTATGTGTGTGTATGTGTGTGTGTGCGTGTGTGTGTGCGTGTGTGTGTATGTGTGTGTGTGTGCGTGTGTGTGTATGTGTGTGTGTGTGTGTGTGTGTATGTGTGTGTGTGTGTGTGTGTGTATGGTGTGTGTGTGTGTGGGTGTGTGTGTGTGTGTGTACTGTGGAAGTCTGGTATCCAGCTCTATCACTCTCCCCCTCCCTCATTCCTTTGAGACAAGCCCTCCATTGAACTTAAGTCAGGAAGCCCAGTGATACTCTTGTCTACATGCACAGTCACACACAGCACTCACTATGTTACAGGCAGGCACACGCAGTCACACTTAGCTTTTTACCGGGATGCTGCGCGGATTCATATCTGGGCGCTCAAGCTTGCACAACAAACGCTGTTTTCCACCTAGTCATCTCCTCAGGCTGAAATAATTTCTTCTTTCATCACTCACCACACACATTCAGACAGAAACTCTAATTCAATTCTCTCATCAACAATTGATGAATTGATTTAATATGGACATTTAGTTAATCTATCCATACATTTGATATGATTTCTTTTTTCTTTTTTTTCCTTTTGGTGTGATTCTCCTTCCTTGAAAGGTACATGCATCTACCTACACACGCAAAACAGTGCTCAATCACTCTGTTATGATGACAAAAATGTATTGTAGCCAAGCTGCTCCTGATGGATCAGGGCCACAGACCAAACTCTGGAGTTGAACTATGACCCTGAAGAGATGTTATAGAGCATATTTAAAGGACAAAACCACAGGGTGTGCAGGGTGGGCTGTAGCACTGTCCAATCATATTTTGACATAATGGCTTCAGCAAGGGAGTTTCCATTGATGAGAAAAGAAGTAGGTCTCTGGGCCTGGGAACATGAACATGTTTGACTCCGCCAGCAAGATGGAGAAGCTTTCCTTGAGATGTCCTTACAAGCTGTCCCTGAGATTCAGATAACTGTTTCTTCACAACAGAGGCTGTTCAGCTATTGAGAAGTTCCCAGTTCCCATAAGGCCTGGGACTTTGAACTTAGTTTCTCCCTATGATTAAATGGAATCTGAAAATAACATGGTAGTACCTAGAATACGTTTCTTTTGCTTGAACCCAGCAACTCTATCCATTTGGACGCTTGTTGCTGTGATGAAATACCAGACAAAGGCAACCTCAAGAAGAAAGGGGTTATTTTGGCTCACAGGTAGAGGGCATAGTCCATGGTGATAAGGAAGGCATGGAATTAGTAGCTTGAGAAAGCTGATCACACGGCTCCCGCAGACAGAGAAAGGGAAGTGAGGCCCGCTAGCTGTTCCCCAATGGCCCTCTTACCCCACCAAGGCTCCACCTAGTAAAAGTTGCATAACCTTCCAAAACAGCACCATCAACTATGCGACCCAGTGTTCAAACAGGTGAGCCTGTGGGCGACATTTCACATACAAACCACAACACTGAGTGAAGAGAACCATTCCGTTAAAACAAAGATTCATTCACTTAACCGTTCATCCACTAACTTATCCAGGCATTCAATATAATAATGTTGATTAATTTCTTCATGCAATATGGAGCTTCCTTCCTTCTGAAATCCACCCATGTATACATCCAGTGTGGACCTCACCCACTTATTCATTCATGGACCATTTTTGTACAGGGGTTTGCTCTCTCCTCTTTCTTCCTCCTCTTCCTCCTCATTTTCCTTCCTTCAGTGTTGAGGTGTTTGTCATCCATCCATCTATGAAATGCATTCATCCATTCATTGTGATCACTAATATTCTACTGTCTTAGTTTTTATTTTTCATGTTCCTTTGAGAAAATACTCCGGCAAAAACACTTTAAGGGAAAAAGGGCTTGTTTTGGCTCATACTTCAAGGTCTGATTCTTCATGGAGGGGAAGTCAAGGCAGGAGCTTGAAGCAGTTAGTCATATTCCATCCACAGTCAGGATGAATGCTTGTGTTCAACTCACTTTCTCCTTTTTATACAATTCAGGATTCCAGAAAGGCAATGGTATAAACAATCTACAAGCCCTTCCAAGCACCGACTCTGTATAGGGTTCTGGTCTAATTCTGGTGCCTTCTTCCTCACAGGTCTGTGACTCAGACACAAGACTAGACCCCATGGCACTGCTGGAGCTTGTGCAGGTGCTGGATGAGGACCCCCGGGTGGGGGCTGTTGGAGGAGACGTGAGAATCCTGAACCCTCTGGACTCCTGGGTCAGCTTCCTGAGCAGCCTCCGATACTGGGTAGCCTTCAACGTGGAGCGAGCTTGTCAGAGCTACTTCCACTGCGTGTCCTGCATCAGTGGTCCCCTGGGTGAGCGAAAGCAGGCCTTGAAGGGCTTCAGGGGTGGGTGACAAGGGAGAAACAGAGGCAGAGGCAGGTTAGAGTTGATGGCAAAAAAAAATAGGGCTGGGGAAGTTACTGTAAAAAAAGGCTGTGGAAGGGAGATGAGTTTGGAGTAGAGATGGGGTAGAACAGGGCATAGAGAATGCCATGGCATGGTGGGGGTAGTGGTGTCTTTACAGTGTGTGGTCAGGTAACAGCCACGTTGGAATGGGCAGAGAGTTAAGCATAAGACTAGAGCAGTTTGGGGGGGTGCAGATGGTGAGAGACAATCTAAGAACAGGCTGGAGATGATGGGAAACAGAGATGCGTTAAGCACAACTTTGGCCACTTCAGAGGCTGATGCTTCTGTCCTCACTTTACCTAGGCCTATACAGGAACAATCTCCTGCAGCAGTTCCTGGAGGCCTGGTACAACCAGAAGTTCCTGGGCACCCACTGCACTTTTGGGGATGACAGGCACCTCACCAACCGCATGCTCAGCATGGGCTATGCTACCAAGTAAGTTGAGGGGACCAGGTGATCAAGTGTTTGAGAATGCCAGTGAGTGTCCCTGAGACAGACACAGAGAGAGAGAGAGAGAGAGAGAGAGAGAGAGAGAGAGAGAGAGAGAGAGCAAGAAAAAAAAATAGCAACTGCCTATTGTTTTTAAATTACTTATATTAGTATTATATTATCAGTATGCCTGGCTAGCAATCAATTAAGACACAGACACTTGTTATATTTTTAAATAGCCTTAGTTAACCTGTGGCAGGGCAGACATTAATCCTCTAAACTACTTCCCCATAGTAGTTTCCCATGCCATCTACTTTCAATCATTTCTATCAAGCTACCTCCCATCCTTAATCCCAAATACTTGCTAATGTTCTTCATTTGGGCCGAATTGTCCACCCACACTAGTGTTGGCTCTGTTTATTAACAATTAAACTTTATTGTACAACCCAACTAGCATACACAAGAAGGAAAAAAAAAGGTTAAAGGGACAGAAGAATGAACCTTCCGGTATCCGTTCCACGGGGTCCTTAGATGTCTCTGTCCCGAGAGCTGGTCTGGTCCGTTTGCTCTCTCTCCGCGCTCTCCTCGCCTCAATCTGTTGTTTTGTCTTCTCACCACCTTCCCAGTCACATGCAAAGGGCGGTCTCCTTCTCCCTTCCAGGGTCAGTTAGGAAAACAATAGCCACGGTGGGGTTCCCAGGTCAGCTTCCTGAATTCCAAGCCCAGGAAGGCTCCAAACAGTCTGTCACAAGGTATTCATGGCTTGCCCCAAGGGTAAAGCCCGCTAAGACTGCTTCCACCTGTGACAAAGCTTAATCTTTCCCACACACTAGTTTCTCTTCCATCTAACCCATGGTGGCCTTCTAATCCTCTCCTCACAGGACCCTCAGGTCTTCTTTCTTCATCCTCCTCTTCTTCTCATAATCCTATCTCTCTCTCTCTCTCTCTCTCTCTCTCTCTCTCTCTCTCTCTCTCTCTCTCTCTCTGGAACCTTAGCCACACCTCTGCCTCCTCTGCCCTGCCCATGTGGGATGGCTTTTTATTCATCAAAAGGTGGATCACAGAGACAGCAAGCAGTAATTAGCATCAAAATACATTAGACCATCCCCCAACAACTGCCTATGGAGGAGAGTGCCTGATCTCCATGAAGCACACTGGAGGAGAATTATTTCGGTGACAATATGAATTAGGTTACTAAGTCTTCCTTAGATGCTGTAGAGGCTCAGCAGTAGGCAAAGGGCACGTGAATTCCTTCTCGCTTTGAGAAGAGAATGTATCTGTCAGGTGTGGAAACCTATAAAATGTTTTATGACTTTTCCTAGGGAAGAGGTGAAGTTTTAACTTTTGTTTCTGCCACAAATATCCTCGACCAAAGACATCTTAAGGGAGAGGCTGCTTATTTGACTTGCAATTCCAGATCACTGTAGGTCACTGAAAGCCAAGGCAGGAACCCAAGCAACCAGATATGTCGCCTTCAAAGGCAGAGAGAAATGAATGGAACTTATCAGGCTGCCTCCTCCTCCTTACTATTTAGCTAGCTTTCTCTACTCTTACACGACCCAGTGCCTGCTCTGTGATGTAGTGCTAAAGTCCCAGTGAACAATCAAACGTGCCCACAGGCCAACCTGACCTAGACAGTTCGTCAACGGAGGCTTTCTTCTCAGGTGATTCTACGCTGGCTATATCAAGTTGACAGTCAAAACTAGCACAGATGTAAACAAACATCCATTGACTATAATCAGGGCACAGATGACAGCCAAAACAATCAAAGAAGCAAAAAAAACAAAAAAGACTAGTTTTGGTGTCGCCTTTGATGTTGCCGCTGGCCATCTGGGACTTTCTTTAATTGGGATTCTATGTAACCTGCATGGGTGTGGCAGGACCTGACAATTTAGTCAGCACTTACTCATGTCACTGATGGTGTTAGTGTCAATGACTATAATATTAGTCATGTCTGTAGTAACAATATTACTCACAGTAAAAACAGCAGTAGATCACATTGCTTGAGCAATTACTCAAAATTGCTTGGCATTTCAATCTTCGTGCAACCCAGGCTGTTGTAAATATTAAATCATGGTACAGACCCATAGAAAGGATGTTGAGAAGGCTGGAGAGATGGCTCATTAGTTAAGAGGGCCTCTTCCAGAGGACTTAAGTTGAATTCCAACACCCATATCAGGGGCTCACAATTGCTTCTAATTCTATCTTCAGGGAACCTGAAACAGTTTTCTGGCTTTCTTGCACATTAATACACATAGGAGCACTCTCTCTCTCTCTCTCTCTCTCTCTCTCTCTCTCTCTCTCTCTCTCTCTCTCTCTCTCTCTCTCTCTCTCTCTCTCTCTCTCTCTCTCTCTCTCTCTCTCTCTCACACACACACACACAGTGAAACACATACACATAGATAAAAAAATTAAAACAAATCTTTAAAAATCAAATCAAACCAAAGCTGAGATAATGTGATAGCAAGTATTGTCACTTGGCAGGATGTAGGGTCACCTAGAAGACAAATCTCTGGGCCTGTCTGTTGGGGAGTATCTAGATTGGGTTCATTAAAGTGAGATCACCCTAAATGTGGGCAGAAGCATTTTGTGGGGTGAAGTCCCCCAGGCTGAATACAGAGAAGAAAGCTGGGCTAGCCAAGCTGCCTTGCCTGGTTCCTGTACATGGTCCTCTGAACTCTGCACAAATGCTGCTGGAGCACTCACACACACACACACACACACACACACACACACACACACACACACACACCAGCATCCATTCCCCTCTGCTTCTTGTAAATAGATGCAATGTGGTCAGATCCCTTATACTGCTGCCTCCATGCTTCCCACCCATGACACACTTGATCTGTGAACTATGAGCCAGAATAAGCCCTTAGGTGTTTTGTCTCAGTGACAAGAAAACAAATACAGTAAAATACACACACACACATACACACACACACACACACACACACACACACACACACACACACACCAACAAAAACAAAACTTGCCCCGATATTAGTGAAAGTGGTCAGTTTCAAAACTCTGACCAACAGACTGGACAGGTGGGTAGGCAGTGAAGAGCACTGGCTGGTCTTGCAGAGGCCTTGGGTTCAATTGTGAGCGCCTACATGGCAGCTCACAGCATTTATAAACTGCAGTTCCAAGGGCTTTGATGCCCTCTTCTGACCTCCTTAAACACCAGGAATACATGTAGCATATGTGTGTGCGTATGTATGTATGTATGTATGTATGCATACATGCAAGCAAAGCATTCATGCACGTACAATATTAAAATGTAAAACTCCTGCCCAGGCCTCAGGAAGAACCACACTGATAGCTGCTTTTCTTTCTGTGTTCTATCAGGTATACCTCACGGTCCAGATGCTACTCAGAGACCCCTTCCTCCTTCCTTCGCTGGCTGAGCCAGCAGACCCGCTGGTCCAAGTCTTACTTCCGAGAGTGGCTATATAACGCCCTGTGGTGGCACCGCCACCATGCGTGGATGACCTATGAAGCGGTAGTCTCAGGCCTCTTCCCTTTCTTCGTGGCTGCCACGGTGCTGCGTCTTTTCTACGCTGGGCGCCCGTGGGCTCTACTCTGGGTGCTGCTGTGCGTGCAGGGCGTGGCATTGGCCAAGGCGGCCTTTGCAGCCTGGCTCCGTGGCTGCCTGCGGATGGTGCTGTTGTCACTCTATGCGCCACTCTACATGTGCGGTCTGCTGCCCGCCAAGTTCCTGGCGTTGGTCACCATGAATCAAAGTGGCTGGGGCACCTCGGGGCGGAAGAAGCTGGCTGCTAACTATGTCCCGGTGCTACCCTTGGCACTCTGGGCTCTACTGTTGCTTGGAGGTCTGGCCCGCAGTGTGGCCCAGGAGGCCAGTGCCGACTGGAGCGGCCCATCCCGTGCTGCTGAGGCCTACCACCTTGCTGCTGGGGCAGGTGCCTATGTGACCTACTGGGTGGTAATGTTGACTATCTATTGGGTGGGTGTGAGGAGGCTATGCCGACGTCGGAGCGGTGGCTACCGTGTTCAGGTATGAAATCTGGCCATGAAGACGCCATATCCACTGAGTGCTATATAGGGTAGTCAACAGAGGTCCTGCGGGGTAGCTCCTGGAGTCATGGAATTCAAGGGGACACCCTGGCCTCAGTTTATTTTCTCTTTGAAATGAGGGAATCGTCCAAGATTTCTTCAGTCTGGACTTCAGTATTGCAAATCAGACTTCTGGGTCTCTGGGAAGGGGTAATTTATTGATCAGGGTGTGGGTTTGTAGAACCAGGGCCAGAAGGTCACCCATTTCTCCCTGTTGCTATTTAATGTTTGTACAGTGATTAAGCTATAATAAAAATTTTTAATTTATTTTCCTCCAAGCACCTCTTGCATTTTTCTTGTCACTGAGGATTTGAGACACAGGGTCCAGTCTTAGATGTTTGAGCTCCCTAGGAACCTAGGTTCTGTCTTCAGAAAATACAGGTGTTGGAGCTGGGGATACGACTCAACAGTTAAGAGCTTGTCTTCCACGGAACCTGATTTCAATTCCCAGTGCCCACACGGTGGCCAACAGCCTCTTTAACTTCAATTCCAGGATATCCAGAGTATTTTTTTCTGGCTTCTGTGGGTATAGTACACGGGCATACATGCAGACAAAGCACCCATACATCTTAAATAAAAATTCAAAAAAATACATGTTCGCTGGACGATGTGATGCACACCACCTAGAAATTGAAGGCAGGAGGATCAGAAGTTCACCGCCATTCTCAATTAGCTGTGAGAAGATACCCTGACAAAAGCAGCAATGAAGAAATTCCGGACCACTGTCAATTACTGCAGGAACTTGATGCAACACTTCCTATCACACCCAGTCAAGAACAGAGAGCAATGGATTAACACACCACGCTGGTGCTCAGCTCACCAGGGCCCAGCCCATAAAAATGGTGCTGCCTGCGTCAGGGGAGTCATGCCACCTCAATTAAAATCCTAATTAAATCACTTACAGGCATAAGAAACGGCCACTCTAATCCACACCATTCCTTCCAGAGACTCTCTTGCTAGATGTCAAATGGGCAATCAAAATTAATCATACTCTGCTACATAGGGAGTTCAAGGCCATCCTGGGCTACATGAAATCTTACCTCAAAAACCTTCGAAGACTCTCTTGACCTCACTTTACTCCTGAACTACCATGTCACTTCCCTTTCTGTGGACAGCAATAATCCATGAAAATGCCGGTAAGATGTGATTTTAGTACACTGACTCTATACTCACTGGTGGTCACTGCTCATCTCAACGCCTCTCACACATACACCTGAAGCAGTCACTGTGCATTTGCCTGTCCTAGATAGTTCATGTAAGTACAATCAGGCAGTGTGATCTCTTATGACTTGATTTAGCGTAACACTTTCAATGCTCACTCACGCTATTGAATCTCTGATTTATTCCTTTTTATTATTAAGCAATATATCATATCAGGGACACAACTCATTGTCATCTACCCCATTATCAGTTGACACATATTTTGGTTGTCTTTAATTTGGGAGTATGATGTTCACTGATAGGTTTTTGTATGGATCTATGAATTTAATTCGCTTGAGTATGAACCTAGGAAAAGAACTGCTAGGTTTAATTATTTTTAATTGTTACTATTTTTTGATAGGCTCCCATAGAGCACCGGTTAGCCTCAGACATGGCAAGCATGACCTTGAGCTTTCGATCCTGCAGACTTTATGTTTCGAGTTCTGGAATTCTAGACACAATATTCAAGGGATAGAACTAGGGGCTTTGAGCACGCTAGGCAATTTCTCTACTAACTGAGCCACATCTACAGCCCTAGCCAGTTCTTTTAATTTTGTGTGGTGTGTTCATATGTGTGTGTGTGTGTGTGTGTGTGTGTGTGTGTGTGTGTGTATACATTCATGTGACTAGGTGCATACATGTGGAGGTTAAATAATGTCACCTCACCATGCATTCTCTAAGTCACCACTGCATCTGCCAGCCTTGACTGTCTGAGCTTCCTGGGATTCCCCTGTATCCATTGCTCATCTTGCCACAGGAGGGCTGGGATTACAGAGGCTCAGTACTAGGTGCATTTTTATATGGGTGCTGGAGATTTAAACTCAGGTCTTCCTGTTTCATTGCAAGTCTTTGCTTACTAAGACATCTTTCCAGGCCCTAATTCTTGTAGGAACTGCCAGGGGGTACTCTGTTTTATCTCACTGCTAGCAACCGTGATGAGGCTTCTGATCTTTGCACCCTCTTCTGGAACACAAGGTATCATTTAACATTTAAATTACAAGGTATCCTAGTGACTGCAACTTGGTTTCTCTTTGTGGTTTCCGATTTCCATTTCTCTAAGGAGGAATGTTGATTCCCATTGTTGAAAACCCAAGCCAATCACATGATCAGCACCCCCACTGCACCTCTCTAAAATTCCACAAAAATTGGTCATTAAATTAAGTTCATTAATGATACCCACATCCTTAAAACCATGACCCTCCTACTGAGGTATGCTTTTTTTTCACTTTGCCAGTCAGGAAGAAACAGGAGCCTCAGCAACTTGTCCCCTCAGCTTTTGTTTGTTTTGTTTGTCTTCTGGGCTGGGGATGTTGCTTAGTTGTTACAGTGCTTGCTTAGTATAGATGAAGCTGAGTTTCACCCTCTGCCTGTACTAAGTATATTAGTGCAAACCTGTTAACTGCACTTAGAAGTTAAGTGAAGGAGGCCGGAGGATCAGGAGTTCTAGGTTGCCTCTGTCCAACCTAGCCAAGAAAACACAAGCTCCAGATTCAAGGAGAAACTCTGCCCCCACAAGAATAGACAGAGCATGATAAAGGACATCTGAGACTCTCTTTTAGTGTCCAGACGGACGAACAGGCATGCACACCCATTTGCATAATAGAGTACGCATATCCTCACTCAATAAAAACATACAAATCTTTCAAAGCTTTTCTTGTGGTTCCTTATCAGGCAGCCATTGGAGAACCACTTTTTTCATCATCTACACATGGCCCTGCTTGGTACTGTTGGGTCTGGAGTCCAGCAAACGAAACACCAAGGACATCCTGTAGTGAAGCAAAGAGTTTATTTTCCAGGGAACAGGTACTGGAGGCCAGGGATATGGTTTCAATATTGGAACTGAAAACAAACCAGGAGTAAGCTTACTACAGTCTTTTTAAAGCAAAAAACTATAAGCAGAAAGGCATGTACAGGAAGGGGGAGGGCAGTCTTATCTGGAGTGGCCAGGACCAGAAGGCATCATCATTTTTAACAAGACAGGAATTGGGAGGATGTGATAGGGGTTCAGCAATGTGTGGAGTCAGCAAAGGCACTCGATGGTGGGACTGGGAACATCTGTCTGTCCTTGGTTAATAGATGGTCCCTTTGTTCTGTGTGTGATAAGATGGAAGACAGGCCTAAGATGGAGTCTGGTTTGCTAGTCCTTTCGGTACTCAGCATTATAGCTCTAAGCACTCTATTTACACTCTACACATAGGGACAGGATTTCCAAATATTGTCTGACTAGGCTTTGCTTCTAAATTCCAAACTACTGTAACAAACAGCCTCCAAGATATTTCCAACATCTCACACCGAACTCCAGACTTTCCACCTCTTAATCTGTCTCTGTCTCAAGAAACAGAATGGCATCATCCCCACTCCCTGAACAACAGACTTAAGAGTCAAGCTGAGGATAAGAATAACCAATGAAGCTTTCCACTTAGCCCATTCAGTCACAAACCCATGTACCAAGTTTGCTACTAATTTGCAAGGGGAGAAATATAGATAGGTTCACAATGGCCTCCTTGCCAACACTCCAAGTGTGGTCTACAGTGAAGAATCCCAGCAAGATGAGTTAGGTGCTGTCACTCTCAACCTCCCCCCCCCAAAAAAAAGAAAGAAAAGAAAAAGAAAAAACTATGACATTTCAATACAATTTCTCATGTTGTTGTGATCCCTCCAACTATAAAATTACTTCATTGCTACTTTGTACCTGTAATTTTGCTAGTTATGAATGATAACATAAATGTCTGGTATGTCAGACATGTGATATGTGATCCTGTGAGAGGGTCTTTTGACACACAAGGGGCTAGTGCATAAAGGCTCTTGGCATCAAGCCTGGCAAACTGACCTCAATCCCTGTGATCACCAGGTAGGATAATCCACCGCTGTACACTGCACTTTAGCCTCCACAGAAATAAATGGTTAATTAAAAAAAAAATTTTTTAAAGATACCCCAAAAAAGCAAGTAGAGTGACACAAAGTTATAATCTGAAGGCTTTGGAAGCCAAGATAAGAAGGTGCCAAGAGCCAGGCCAGCCTAGGTTAGACACTGAGAGCCTGTCTCCAAAACAAAAGGAAACATGTAAAATAAAAATAATAACCTGAATGTGGTCCTACACAGATTCCCTGAGCATTTGGCAGGCTGAAGAAAGAAGATCCTGAATTCCAAAACAGCTTTAGCTATAAACCGAGACTGTTGGCAACAAATATTGAGGCTGGGAGGGTACCTCAGTTCATAAAGTGCTTGTTGTACAAGCACAGAGACAGGTTCCTATCCCATAATTGACTTAAAAGCCCAGATGTGGTAGTATATTCTTGGGAAGTTTGGGATCAATGAGGATATATCTAGAGCCCCTTGGCCAGCCAGTCTAGCTAAATGAGTAAGCTCTAGGTTCAGGAGAGATGGCTCAGCGGTTAAGAGCACTGACTGCTCTTCCAGAGGTCTTGAGTTCACTTCCCAGCAACCACATGGTGGCTCACAACTATTTATACTGTGATCTGATGCCCTCTTCTGGCCTGCAGGTGTACATGCATATGGCACTGTATACATAATAATAAATAAATCTTAAAAAAAAAAAGAGTCTGGCTCAGAAGTATTTTTAGGGTAGAAGAGTGACTGAGGGAGATGCCTATCATCTACATGCAGGCACATACAGACAGACTAAAAAAGCAAACAAAAAGAATATAAAATCCCAGACACGTGTTTGTGACTTCTGCTGCCCTGGAACAAAGACTGCACTAATTAAAGTTACCCATAGCTATAAACTTATTAGGCAAGACTTGTCCTTTTCAAGTGATTCACCAATTGTAGGCAGCTGTTGCTTCAGTTTTGGACAGAATAGAATTAGGTCATGTCCACCTTGGAGAATGCTGCTGTGCTTTCCTTGATGTCTTCTTGTCTCTTAAGGCCCGCATTCCCATCTGTCTGCAGATCCTGTTGGGTCCACCTTCTAGATAGAATGGACTTATGATTTTTTAAAAATGTATTTTATTAATTTATTCATATGACATCTCAATAGTTATCCCATCCCTTGTATCCTCCCATTCCTCCCTCTCTCCCATTTTCCCCTTACTACCTTCCCCTATGACTGTGACTCAGGGTGACCTCCTCCCCCTGTATATGCTCATAGGGTATCAAGTCTCTTCTTGGTAACCTGCTATCCTTCCTGAGTGCCACCAGGCCTCCCCATCCAGGGGACGTGGTCAACTATGGGGCACCAGAGTTCGTGTGAAAGTCAGTCCCCACTCTCCACTCAACTCTGGAGAGTGTCCTGTCCATTGGCTGGGTCTGGGTAGGGGTTGAAAGTTTACTGTACGTATAGTCCTCGGCTGGTGCCAGAGTTTGAGCAGGACTCCTGGGCCCAGATCAGCCTGTCATAATGTTCTTCTTGTAGATTTCTAGGACCCCCTGGATCCTTCTATTTCCCCATTCTCCCTTGACTCCCTCACCTAGAGACCCAATAGGAAGTATAGACCAAATCTTTCATCACAGCTGGTCTTATTACTTTAACGACAGGTTCCCATGTATTTAAACACTTAGTCCCTAGTGATGATGATGTTTGAGGTTATAGAATTTTAGGAAGTAGAGCCTTGCTGGAGGCTTTGAGTGGTTATAGCCTCACCCCACCATTTACCTTTTGCTTTCTCTTCGCTGCCTACGTGTGGAGGGAACTATGATCCCCCAGCTTCCTGTTCCGCCCCCCATGCCTAGCCCTACCCGCTGTCAGGCTTTCCCCACCATCAGGGACTCTGCCACTCTGGAACCTTCCTTCCCTAAGTTGCTTTTGGCCATGGCATTTTATCACAGCAAAAGAAAAGTTTCTCCTTACACTAGGAATTACTCCCCCTTCAACCTTGTCCAAGAGCTTTGGTTTTTACCTGATTTCTGCAGCACCTGACAGTGCTCCCTCTGAGACTTGAATTTGAAGTGTCATCCACAGGCTTGTGTGGATCCCCAGTAGATCTCAAAATCTGGGGAGACTACAGAACCTTTATGATGTGGGGGCCACCAAAATAGGTTAATGGAGATAGGCTCCCAAGATGTATTTGCCAGACTGCTGACTCCTGTAACTTACCACTTCCTGGTCAGCCACACACACATTCCAGCTGCCTTGACAGAGCTTCTCAACCCCGCCTAAAACTAGGACACTGCAGAGTATCTGAAACCATGTGCCAAAATAAACCACCCCTCTTGTTTCTGTAGGATACTGTGGTCACAGGAAAGGGGAAATAAGCGATACAGTAGTTGTATAGGAATCAAATCATGACCCTCCATGGCTCAGTAAGGTGATTCAAGTGAGAATGTCGCCCACAGGTTCACATATTGGTTCCCTCTTTGAAGCAGGTTACGGAACTTTAGGGGGTAGAGCTTTGCTGGAAGATGTATGTCACTGTGGGTGGCATTCCTGAACTTACAGCCCCACCCTCTTGCAGTTGGCTCCCTTTGTGCATTTTGAGATATGATCTCTTGGCAGCCGGCTGTCACATATCCCATCATCCTCTGGAACCATAAACTAAAACCAACTCTTCTCTAAGTTGCTTTTGGTCTTGTTTTATCACAGCACAGAAAACTAATACATTCAGAAACTGTTGGTGACTCACTGCAAAGTAAAACAGGACACCTTGCAATGGGAAATATTCTACACTGTCTAGCTCTACTTTCTACCAAGCTCTCTGACCTCACAGTGTGTTCATTTCCTAAAATTCTGCTTCAGTTCCTCCCACATACCCGCCTCATCGAGGTTCACAAATGTCTACATAGCTTGCACTTTCCCGTCACCCTGCAAATGTCACCTTTCCAGTCAGACCATCTCCAGAGCTAACTGCCACTGTTTCTCACACATTATTCCGAACCCTTGCCTTATTTTTTTCCCTCATAAATATTATGGATTTTACTTAATTTCTCGTTTATGGTTTCTAACACAAGCATCACAGGGACATGGCACAATCTGAAAGTGCTTAGCATGCAAGCAGGAGGACCTGAGCCCAGATCCCCAACATCTAAGTATATTGGCACATGTAATCTCAGCTCTGTCCGCGAGGCCAGTCTAACCTAATCCACAAGCGCCAGGCCCAGCGAGACCCCGCCTCAACCTACAAAGTAGGTATTATGAGGAAGACACCTGGTGCCAGTCACTGTCCTCCCCATGTCCGTGTACCCACACGTGCTCCCACACAGCTCAGTCACAAAGGAAGGAAGGAAGGAAAGGTACTAGCGAGATAGGGCCTCGTCACTAGCGAGGCTAAGACATGTTTAGAAGATTGGAAGACTTGGCTTTTGTCATTATCATTGGAAAGGGGAAAGAAGCTGGAGGAGTGCTCATAATTGTCTAGGGCTGGGGGAAGAATGCTAGTTGGTACTATATATATATATATATATATATATATATATATATATATATATATATATATATATATATATATACACACACACACACACCAAACAAGCACAATGCATTACAGCTGCCTCTGTCACTGGATAAAACTGAGCACAGCAGTGCACACCCACCAGCGCATGGGAGCTGGAGACAGGAGGTCAAAAGTTCAAGGTTATGTGAGTTAGGTGATCCTGTGCCAAAGGAGACTTCATCTCAAAAACTAGCCATCAATCACACTATATGGAACAGGGAGGTGGGGGCGGGGGTGGACTGCATAAGAAGGAACTAGCCAGATAAAGTGAATTCTTCCAGTTCAAAGGCAAGTCATTTCACGAGGCAGGAAAAGCATGAGTGAAGGTTCAGACATGGAACAGACTCTCAAAGCTAAGAGACCAAGGCCAAGGCCACCAGCGTTGAAAAGTAACAAGGAAGATATGAGAAGAGATAGAAACTATGCAAACAAAACAGTAACAACAACTACAACAAAAAAAACCGTGCTGGATTTGGAGGGTTGTTCTGGGTATTTACTGGGCGAATACAGTGGTGAAAATGAGCAGGAAGGTTGCAAGGGGATAAGAGGAACAGAGGACCTGATAACAGAAGGGAGAGAAGAAACACATTATTGTAAATAGGAAGCATGCGCAAGACCCTGGGGTGGCTAGCAATCTTAATGGATAGCACACGGAGAAGAAAGTAGGATGGTGAACGCTCTTCCTTGTTTGATAGGGACAAGGCTAGGAAGACTAGCAAGGCCAGAATGTGTGAAGCATTGGGCGTCTTCACAAGGAATGTGATTTGGTTCTAGTGACAACAAAAAGCTACTGATGGGTTTAGGGCAGAGAAGTAACCCAACATGACACACCTGACACTATAAATGGAAACTAGTGGGGATCTGAGTCCATTTCCAGGACCTCCGTGTCGAAAGCATTAACTAGTAATTCTAGATCTGGTGAGGAGTATGCTGTGACCCTTGAGGCTTGCTGGTTGGCTATCCTAGGCAGGCAAGTCCTGGTCATTGCGAAAGCCTGTCACAATGGCTCATGCCTGGAGAAGGACTCTTGAGGTTCAGCATACTCATGTACACATATTTATCCAAGCGCCCCCTCCCCAAACACACACACACACACACACACACACACACACACACACACACAGAAACCAGACTAGGCATGTAGCTCAGCTGTACATGTGTAGAATCCACAATGTAACGGGATGGAAGTGTGGCCCAGTATTAGAACTCTGGCCCCTTTGAGAGGGGTTAGGAGTGTAACTCAGTGGTAGTGGCCCTATCTAAAATACTCCAGTGAGACACTGGGGTGTGGCTCAATGGTAGAGCTCCTGCCTAGATTCCCTCCAGTCAAGGGTGGGGAGAGCTGCCCAGTGGTTTCTGCTCTGAACCCCTAGACTATAGGTCCTTTTTCTGAAAGGAAGAAAAGCTGTTTCTTTTGGGTTGTAGCACAGAGTATGCTAAGGGTATCTTCCACAGATGGAAATATAAAGGAATCTGCCAGAGAAGAGAAGGGTCTGAGCTGATGCCCAAAGGCCTCAACAAAGAGCCTACCAAATCAGGATAGCTTGTATCTTGTCACCACGGGGCCACACTCACCTGAACACTTGGGGTATTTTGTGTGTTCTAATCCCTAGATGCTCAGTGACCACTTAACAAACAAGCAAGCAAACAGAGAATCAAGAAGTAAGTTGAAATAATTCTTTATTTCAGGGACAGGTGTCGGATCAGGGCTAACCCTTGTTAGTTGCCACTTAAGTACCATCGAAAAAACATCCTGGGAAAAGAAAACGGTTTGTGTTGTAGGAGAGGCCAATGATAAAAACGCATTTGGGCTTCAAAGTGTCTGGGAGTTTTGACCTGAGTCTCCAAGTTGGCTTGGTGTTAAGACTCATGGGTTATCTGACAGAAAGACAAAGATCCGGATTTCTCAAGCTAGGCAAGGAGAACTCAGACCTGGTCTCCGGGATCTGAGGGAGGAGTGCTGGGGCCTGGACTCCCAGTCTGAAAAAAAAGAGCGTTAGGCCCCCTAGATCTTAAAAGATGAAAACTAGACTCCTTGTTCTCAGAGAGGGCTGCTACCTAGAACCCTGGTTCTGAGGAAGGCAGGGTGGAGGCCTGGGGTCTGGCCGACCGATGGAGCCGAGACTCCTGGGTCTCCCTCCGGGGCGGAGGCATGCGGCGGCGTGGACAAGAGTTGGAGGAGGGGAGAAGCTGGCACTCACCACACTAGCACTGTAACACTAGCAGACAGGAATGCGGCGGTGGCTACGAGCAGGGACAGGTTTCCAAGCGTCAGAGCCCCGGGCCTAGCAAGGAGCTCGCCTAGACTGGGCCTCCAGGGCTCGATCATTTCCGTCTCCCGCGGTGCCCAATGCATCACTTCCCGAAACGTGACCTGGAGTTCCGTCTCGCTGGGCGGAGGGGGACCCGTCACTGCCGGGACGCACACGTTAGGGGGTGGGGCTTCGCCCTCGGCCCCACCTCACACCGTAGCCCCGCCCGCACCGTTCAGATAGAAGTAGAGCCTCGCCAGGGGGCGCTGGTCCTGCAGGATCACGCAGGAGAAGGTCCCGCGGTGCGTGGGTTGCACTGGTCGGATTCTCGCCAGGTACCCGTGGGCTCCCGGCACATCACGGAAGTAGGACACGTCCTGAGTCCGGATCTGCGGGATGGCGGGGCTAAAGCTGGGGAGCTCACACCTACCAGGACTCAGCCAGAACGTCAGACCTCCTCCCCAAGCCCTGACTCAGCCTTTGGCTCTTTTGGCTGTTCTAAGCAACCCTTCCCGGCATTCCCTAAAGCCTGACTCATAATGCACACTAAGCACCGGTCTTCCATAAATTTAACCTCACTCTCTCCCTAGGTCCCGGACCCTCCTTTTGCACTAAACCGACCCCTTAAGCCCTCCAGCTGGCCCTGTTCGGACTCACACCTCCTCCAGCAAATTTCCAGGAATATGTGATCTCCGACTCTGGCAACTGGAAGCCCACGGTACAAGAAAATAAAGCCTGGTCTCCTCGATTCACCATCAGGTCCTGAACTGGAAAGGCGGGGCGGCTCTTGTAAAGCCCGCACAAGCCCTGCCCCTTCCCTGGTATCCCCGCCGCGCCCCCTCACCTGGACAGTCTAGAGGGAGGTCGCAGACTGTAGAAAAGCAGCCCTGGCAGTGGAAACGCCTAGTGAATTCCTGGACGCCTGTGAAGACCAGGAGTGTTGGGCTCCGCCCCCTGCAGTCTCCAGACCAAATCCCTGAACCTTGTAAAATCTATGGGGGTATCCCAGGCTTCTACTGGGGAGATAGAAGATAGACCCAGTCAGCCTCTGGGTCACCTACTCCCTTGGTTGGGCTGTTAAACCAGTTTCCTACAACATATACATATATGCTGGGGGTGGGGGTGGGGTGTTATAGTCATTGGGAATGGGATCTAGGTATTTATGCATGCTGGCCAAGCTCTCTACCACTGAACCTTGCCCCCAGCCCCTCACTGGGAATTTTAGGCCAGTGCTCTACCACTAAGCCTCACCCCACAGCCTCTGAAGAGAGTCTAGGCAGGGGATCTACCACTGAGCCACCACCCCAGGCCTGCATTGGGTATCCCAGGCAAGTACTCCACTGCTACGATTTATCTTCGGCGTTCATTTCAGTGTTTGCTTTGAGACAGGGTCCCCCTAAGTTGCCCAGCATGGACTAGAACTCTGTAGCTCATGCTGGCCTTGGACATGTGACCCAACCTTTCTTAGCCTCTGGAGTGGCTACTAGGATGACGGGCTTGAACCATCAGGTCCTGCTTCTATGACGGTTTTGAACACTACCTAGTTCATGCTCTTTCCTATTTGCTTCTAAGACGCACTCACTGTCTCCATCTTAAGTTCCAAGTTTCCACCCCAGTCACCATGACTAAGTCCTTACCACAAGGAGGAACGCATGTCTGGACTGTGGAGAGAAAAGAAGCATTAAGATCCAAGTAGTTGACAGAGGGACCTATCTAAAGCCCCCCCCCCAGATGGTATTACAACAGGTGGGGAGTCCTCTCCTCTGGAGAACAGGTCTAGGCTCCTAATACAGCGCTTGGGAGGGCAGAACAGAATATGCTGTTCCAAACGGGCAGGGCAGAATCTACAGGGCTTCATCCAGAGAGTGGAGAAAGATCACGTATCAGGCCTAAGGCCTGCAGCTAACCATCTATTGGGGGTGGGGGGGTGGGAATGGGGGGAAGGCAGGCATGCAGAAAGCCTTAAGGAACAACCAGTCTTGGAGTATTATTTACCCTTGGGGCTTGAAGTAGCTCCTACGCAATCAATCCTTCAAGATGTCAGAACCTAATTATTAGCAGGCCCAGTTAGAGGAGCGCTACCTAGAGAAGATGCCTTTGAGTGAGGGTCCAGAACTGTCACGTGATCTGCCCTAGGCTAGGAAATCCACCGGTCCCAGCATTTAGGCTGGCTCCGGAGTGTGTAAATATCAATCTGTGTGGTGTGGTGTTGTGTGTTTGCAGGGGACAGAGATGGAGGCCGGTTTACCTTTTTTAAGCTGTTCAATGGTCCTCTTCATTTTGGCTGCAGCACTGGGGAAGGCAGCCTTAAAGGACCCTGGAGGATGAAGCAGGGTGGTCGGACTAAGAATCCTTTCCCCGTCAGTGACTTGCTGTCTCGCCACAAGCACACGGTGTGTTTCCTCCTCCCACAGGTACAAAGGGAAGAGGGCAGACTTCTCCAAAGTGCTCTTCTGCTTCCTGGGAGCACTATCCGTTTATATGTTAGTGGAAGCAAGAGGATAATGACCAAGTCCTCTGCAAAGCTTACCAAGCCCTACAGCGGTGCCTCAGTTTCCTCTTTCTCTGTTGCAGCCCTCTTGTCCACTTTCAATCTCCAAGTTACCTGGAACCCTTAATTTATTCATAAACATCTTTTGCCCAGCTAACCACCTCACCTCAAGTGTCACCGCCACGGTTTGGATCACTCCAAATAGACACTAAAGTCCCCCATTTCTATCTCTCATTGTGCTCAACTCACGTTGTACATAAGCTTCGCCAGTTTGGAATTGCACATACGTGTGTGTAAATTAGATGTTTACAGACACTAATGGGTTAAGTCAATCCTTCTGGCATTTTGTTGTGTTTCAAGACAGTAGCTCACAATGTTTCAGGCGAGCTGGGACCTCTCTATGTAGACCAACCAGGTGAGGTGGCCCCGTGAACTTAGAGATGTGCCTACGTCTGCCTCGCTCCCCCGGTGCCGGGATTAAAGGCACACACAACCGCACCTGGCTCCTTTCTCGTATATTTCTAATTAATGGGTTTTGTTGTTGTTGAGAATTTCATATATGCATGCAGTGTATTTTGATCATATCCATGCCCTCCCCTATCTTCCAAACCCACTCACCTCCTACTCTTCCCAACTCTCTTCATGTCATTTTTTTTTTTTAAATAACTACGCAGTCCAATCCGGACTGACCATCCACTGGAACACTACCAACCTACCATGGACTGCATGCACCCCTGAAGATAACTGGTTCTCCCTCCCCCACCAGCCATCAGCTTTCAGTACTGCCTCAGTTAGGGGTGGAAGCTTGTGAGCACCTCCCACAACACTGGAATGTTGACAGACTTGGTCTTGTGCAGGCGACCACAGCTGCTGTGAGTTCAGCAGTACATTAGTCCTGTCACGCCCAGCACACGACTTTGTCTAGTGCTCCCTGACCTCTGATTATAAAAATCTTTCCACCCTCTCTTGAATACAGAACCCTTAGAACCCACAAAAGGGCCCCATGCCTTACAGAATAGCTAAGTATATGTTGAGTGAATTCTAGAATCCAGCAGGAACTATATAGGTCACCAGCAGTGGCCTTAGACCTAAATGCATCACCTGGACCTGATAAAAATCAGACAGGAAAGTGTTTCTCCTTCTTCTTGGTTGTTTTGTTGACGGATTTCTCTGTGTAGCCCTGGCTGTTCTGAAACTCACTCAATAGGCTAGGCTGGCCTAGAACTTAGAAATCCTCATACTTGGAAATCCACTTGTGTCTGTGGTGCAAGGGCTGGTAATACACCACCACCACCCAGCTTGTTTCTTTGTCTATATATTGTACTGGTTGCCAATATACGACTCTGGGACACTCATATAAAAGCTTGATACCACTTTTTTTTGAAAACGGGAAGGAGGCTGAAAAGATGGCTCTGAAGTTAAGCCAACGAATTGCTCTTGGAAAGGACACTTTTGTTTCCAAGAACCCATGTCAAGAGGTTCACAACCATCTGTAACTCCACTTCAGGGCATCTGATGTCCTCTTCTGTCTTTCAAAGGCATTTACATGCACCAATGCCTCCCACCGCAACCCTCCAAATAATTAAAAATAAGATAAATCCTTAAAAAATAAGTAAATGAACTGTTTGCCAGCAACCAAAACTGAGGTCATAAAAATGCTTTACAATTATTTTTAAATATACAAAGATGTGAGACATAGGCCACAGTGCCATGAGGCAGTAACTACCATGTCAGTGACCACCCTTTCTTGCCCCAACTGCCATTCATTCCCACCCTCCACTCTTTCACCTCCAGATCATGAGATGTGACTCCCCAGCAACCAGCCTTTTGGTGGGAATGGTTATAACAGTGTCTACCCAAGCCTCATTCATATTCAAAAGCCTAATCCCCAGTACAGGATGGAAGAATGTGACTGTATTTGGAGACAGCACTTTACTCTTAGAGGGAGTAAAGTGAGGTTATTTGGGTGGACCCTAGACAATTATGATAGTTCGTCTTTATTACCAATTGCATAGGATTTAGAATCACCATAGAAACAAACCTCTGGTCCTGTCAAGAGGTGGGTATACCCACTCTTTATGTCGGTGGTACAGAATCAGGTATTCTTTCACAGCAATGATGGTAGTGACCAAAATATGTTATATGTATGAATGAAACTGTCAGGAGGGAATTGAAGATATTAAATAAAGAACGGTACATTGTGGGTTATGTACAAAGAAAGAGAAGTGCCAAAGCCAAAAAGCTGGTTCAAAATGAATTTGGGGGTCAATCACTTAATCACAAGAGCATGATCTAGAGACCATAGTACTGTAAAGAGATACGGTCCCAGTGGAGCCCTCAGTGAGAGCCTGGATCCTGAAGGCTTCACACACACACACACACACACACACACACACACACACACACACACACATATATATCAAGTCAAAAATTTGCAGGAGGGTGTGGGTGGTGGAACATACCAAGTGCACCACAGATGCCTGTGGGGTGTGCAGGGGTGGAGGCAAGTTTATATGTCTAGTACAGACTGGATCAGGAGTGGAGGGAAATAACCTAAACAGAGTCAATGGAACATGGATATGTCAGGTGAACCATAACAGTGCAAAGGAAACAGTGCAAAGTTTCCTTGGTGAGGGGCACGTATTAGGAGCTCTGACACTAGGTTTGAGTTCTGGCATGCACAGATACATGAACACCAGTTTCACGCTGAGGTATATCTATGGACAGATCACACACCTACCTCCATATGTGAGCTCGGTCAGGTGACAACTCTCTGGTCCTCATGTTCCCCTTGCACAAAAACAGCAATGGTGGCAATGTCTACCGCAAAGATTGAGTGTGGGCAGGATTGAGTGCTCTGCGAGATGAAATCTTTTTCATTCTGAGCTATCCTGTGGCCTGTACTGCACAGTGCCATAAGTCTTTAGTGAGGACTTTCCTACACTAAGGCAGAGTATCACCTACTACTACTACATCCAAATCTGAGGTAGGTAAACTGAGGCAGGAAGAGGTTAGAGAAGTTGGATCTGGTGGCTCAGGCTCCTGGGGAGGCTAGGAAAATCATGAGATCAAGGTCAGCCTGGGCGACGTGTCCTTCTATACCACTCTCCCTACTCTTCTGAGTGTCTGACACTCCAATTCATGGTTTTTCAGCTATGCTGGAAGTCAGCAAGCCCGACCAACCCTTCTTTCTTCCCTTGCTTTGGACCTGGGGTTATAGATGGGTAAAGGGATATGTGGCCTGTTTTTAGGGTGCTGGGATTCAAAATGTCACTCTTATGATTGCACAGTGAACAACCACTGGGCCATCTCTCTGTAGCCCCAATTCTTTTGTTTGTTGAGACAGGGTTTCACATATCCTGTAGTAGTCTCCAGCAAACCCAGGGACATATACACACATGATAAAAAAATAAAACAATGGCTGGTGAGATGCTAAGCAGTTAAGAGCACTTGCTGCTTTTGCAAAAGGATATAGGTTCAGTGTCCTACCAACAGCTACATGTTGGCTCATAACTGCCTGTAATTACTTTGTCCTCTAGGGGATCTGACATCTTCCACTGGCCAGTTCAGGCACTCGGCATGAATGTGGTGTGCAGACGTGTGTAAGAAAGAGAAGTGCCAAAGCCAAAAAGCTGGTTCAAAATGAATTAATTTGGGGGTCAATCACTTAATCACAAGAGCATGATCTAGAGACCATAGTACTGTAAAGAGATACGGTCCCAGTGGAGCCCTCAGTTAAAAAGTAAAAGTAGAAATTCACTTCTTTCATAATACCTTACACACAGTCTGAAGGTTTAGTTCACACATTATTTTGCGAGGTCCTGAGTTCTGCCTGTGATCTGTCATGTGATGTTACATGTAGCTAAAATTACCCTCAAAGGATTTAGACTTTGAGACATTTCATACCCACACATACATATGGGTAAGAACACATGAATTTCACTGTTTCATTGTGTCTTTTTCTTTGAATCAGTCTATGTAACCTAGGCTCCCTAAATCCTACTGCCTCCTTCCAAATACTGGCAGTGTGTAAGCCACCTGGATCATTTTATTTTCCATTAAGACAGGGTCTTTGTAGCCTGGGCCATGTTCAAAGTCATTATGTAGTCAAAAAGATCTTTCTGCCTCCACTTCCCAGTGCTGAGAGTACAGATGTTCATAACCAAGGAATTTACTAAGTACTTGAAATTAAAAAAAAAACAAAACATGACTTTGTGCACAATAGACAAGTACTCTACCAACTGAGCTACATATCCCTAGCCTTTAAAAAAAAAAGTTTTCACTATGTATTCCAAGGTGCTCTCAAACTTTTGAATCTTCTATCCCCTCCCCAGGTTAGCCCCACGCCCATCTGGCCCCTGACGTTGTAGCAGTGACAAGCCGCGTTTAGTTTAGAAACAGTTCAGATTTCAGCTTATGGCACTAAAGGTATTAGACCAGTACTCATATTATAAACCTATGATGTGTACACAGAGACATTACCACTTGTGTGCTCCACCCCACCCCACCCCACCAAGGGTCAGTACTAGCCTGGTTTACCCAATGCATAAAGTATCCTAAATTCTGACTGCAAATCTTCAAGTCCATCTCAGTCTGAACTTTTCCACCTGGAAAGTCTGGCTGTAAAGCTCCACCTCACAGGGCTGGTAATGGAATATCTCTTAGGAGAATAATTAGTGTAAATGATTGTAAAGGAGAACCAGCACCTCTAGGCAAGTCCTTAGCCATCGTCGCACCCCTCCATGCTGGATTCTCAGTGAGAGTTTTATTACTAAGTCACAACCCTGCCACCTCACTGTTGAGTTCTAAGCAGACCCATACCTTCAACCTCATACTTTATTGGGTGTTTATTATCTGTGCTCCACCCTTAAATACAAGCACCTCCAGGGCAGGCCATTTGCAGTTTTGGTACCAGCTGTCACCCCACAGGTGGTTCTGGAATATTCTGTAAGCCTCTGAGAAAATTACTGTACTACTTTCTCCCAGTCTCTAGCCTCTCCCTCTGTGGAGTGCAAGAAGCTCCTCTCCCTTGCTGAAAATGCCCCTTGGCTTTTCCAGGTCCCTCTCAGGACAATGTCTTAAGTCTCCTTAACTGATCCCAATATCCAGGTGTCTAAGTGCCTTGTGGGTGTCATCAGCATCCCTTCCTGGTTATTGCGATGTCACTCTAGTTATCTGCCCTGGTCCAGCTCTAGTCTCCATGCTTCTCCTCTTAGGATGTGACTCTGAAGAAGACAGACACCAGGCGAAGGGAATCCTGTAACCCTGCCTCTTTCCTTTCCCCACAACAGAACACCAGAAACATGCCCACTTTTCTATTTCCTAGTCCCTCCTCTTTACCACGGGCCCAGGTCTGTGGCAGGTCTCCTCCTCTCCAACTCCAGCCTCCACCTACCCCCAAGTCTCTTGCCCCACACTAGAAAGATTTATTCCCAAGGTCTGCCCTTGGTAGCTTTTTCTATGTTTCCAAAAAGGAGGCAAGCCCAGGAAACAACAGAAGGCATATTCCAGAATCTTGCATTCCTTCCATGTCTCAGGTTCTTCGGGCTTTTCTCTGGATAGGGGACATAAAGAAAAATTCTCTTCCATGATAATCCTGGATACCCCTAAATGAGTGGGCCTTTTCTTTGTTCAAAGGGCTCTGATATAAAACTTAGAGGAAACAAAATGACAGGCAGGGGAGGGGGAAGCCTTGAGCTCCTGGATCCTAGAAGTGGCCAATTTATTCTTAAAACAGAAATGAGTTCTCACATTGCTATACCACTCCTATCTAATCTAAGGAGCAGACTGTGTGCCCTGTGTTTGGGGGACCTGGTGTGATTACTGCTAATCATGTCTTTTTGCAACACATCCCCAGAGCCTTAAAGTCTGCTCCATACATCATGCGCTTCCTCAGTGTCACAGCTGGGCATGATCTTCCCCAGTGTTCCAGCAGAAGTCTGGCCCTGAATCTCCATGTTTGTCTCCTGAATGGCTAGCTCCTCTGTTCCTAATCTGTCTTTTGTAGCAGTGAGAAAAGGGTGTGTGTGTGTGTGTGTGTGTGTGTGTGTGTGTGTGTGTGTGTGTGTATCTTGCCTTGAGTGATTATGTCTTCCATAACACCTATCTCAAAAAGAACCATGACTCCTGGATGGGGAGGCCTGGTGGCACTCAGAGGAAGGATAGCAGGTCACCAAGAATAGACTTGATACCCTATGAGCATATACAGGGGGAGGAAGTCCCCCTCAGGAACAGTCATAAGGGAGGGGAGTAAGGGGAAAATGGGAGGGAGGGAGGAATGAGAGGATACAAGGGATGGGATAACAATTGAGATGTAATAAATTAATTTAAAAAATTCAAAAAAAAAATCCATGCCCAGCTTAAAAAAAAAAAAAAGAACCATGCCCTCCCAAAGAGCTCTGCCTTCTCTGGGAGATAAAGAGAATGCCTCATGCCTCACACTAGGAGATGAAACTATTCCACTCCACCTTGAGAGATGAAGAAAATCACTTAACCTGAGAGCCAAGGAAGTTTCCTACCTTACAGATGAGTCAATGGATCCCAGGTGAGGCAGGAACACATCCAGATTTCAGAGCCCAGTGAGCCCCACAGGTCACATGTACTCGACCCCACAGGGACTCAGACTCTGACTTCCATATTTCCTTTATTCCTTGCAATCTTTGACTCCATTCACCTCTTCACTTCTTGTCCCAAGAAGCAACCTAACTCACACAGGTTTCCAGGACCACTGCCTCAAGATCCATGTCCCCCACCAGAAAAGTTTCTTATGCTTTCACATAGTCCTAGGAGCACCAGAGCCAAATTCCATAAGCACTCACCCTGAGCAATAGCCACCTCCTGGAGGGAGAGTATCATCTGTGTGAAGGCATCATGCAGGTGGCTCCTCTCATCATAGTCTGAGGATGAATGAGAAGCAGGCTGAGGAGGCTCCATGGCACACCCCTGGCTCCATGGCTGAGCGTCTCCGAACCTCACCCCCATCCCAGAGCCTATACCCCCATTCTATGTGCCCTACCTGGAGAGATATCAATTTCCTCTTTCCAATTTCAACCTCTAACCCCCAATTTGGTACCTGTCCCTCCTCCGTCTCTAGGCCTCTGTCTCTGTCCCCCTGCTGCTCCTGATCTGTCCCCGCAAGCCCGTCAGCCTCTACTGCAACTCCATGCGTCTCTGCCCTGTCTCTGGGTCCTTGTCTCTCTCTAGATCCCTGCCCCATTCTCTGTCAGTCCCTGTCTCCCACCCTCTGGGTCCCTGTCTCTCTCTGGGTCTCTTGTCCATTTCTCTGGTTCTCCAGTTCTCTGTCCCCTCTCTCTAGGTCTCTGATGTCCCCGGTCATCTGTGTTCCAAATCCGTACCCTCCTCTCTGAACAATGCTCCTTCTACTTTCTACTTTTACATCTCTTTCCTTTTAATTCTGTCCTGGCCCTTGCTGCCCTTAGCCCTCTCTGAGGCACTGTCTCCAGGCTGTCTTCACCCTTCTCTGGACACGTCTCCTTCCATTGTTACCACTTTGTCTCTCTTTCCTGCATCTCTGCCATGATTCTGTACTTAGCTTTTCTTCCTGGAGTCACTCAAGGTCTCTCCTGCCCCCCCCCCCCCCCAGGGCCCTGGTACAGGGAGGAAGGTTTCCTCACTAATTTCCATGTCTGAGAGACCCTCAAAAGCAGCTGTGAGCGCATCTTTACACTGGCCCAGCTTGGAGCGCTCTGTGCCCACAAACATCTGGCAGAGACGGAGGCGTTCATCATAGTTAGTGAAGCAGAAAAGACAGGCCAACGTGGACGCCCTGAGGATCAGCAGGAACAACAGGACAGTGCTTCCAACCAGTGCAACAAGGGCCATCACATCACAGAGGGTCTCTGGGGCTGAGGAGAAGCTAGTAACCTTTGTGAGGTCACTGTGGGGGAGGGGAAGCTGTGGCCAGAGATCAGTGATTGCTGCCTTTCAGCTGGTGGTCAAGTATCAGGCTCCATCTAGAGGTAGGTTGGCATGGGTCACTTGCAACCCCTACATTTGTGGCTGAGCCAGGCGCCAGGCTCCCAAGAACCTCACCTGTGACCCTGGATGTCCTCACAGGTTAAAGGGTCTCAGGGACCCAGAGGCCGGCAATGCAGTTATGGTGGACCAACAAAGCCCTCTTCCCCAGAGTTGGGAGCAGGGAATAGAGACAGAAACAGAGATACTCTGAGCCCCAGAAGGCAGAAATTGGGCAAAGTCAGAATGAATGAGAAACCTTGGAGTAACATCTAGTGGCTCAGAGACCAGCAATGCTACAGAGATATTCAAGGCACTAGAGAAATAGAAGCTTCAAGACGCCCAGAGACAGTGGGGTAAGTGAAAGAAAAGGAGAAAATTTCCTGATGGCAGAAAGACTGCGGAGCAATGGGCTAGGAGAGAGGGTGTGCACAGAGAAGACACCGCACGCCTCTCAGGAACTCTGGGGTAGTGGTGTGGACCTGGGGTCCCCGCCGGCCCCTTCCAGTGCAGGGCGCAGCCTGGGGAAAGCTAGGAGGCCGTATAGTGATCTCCTCGGGTGTCTTCCTCAACTATACAACCTCCTACCTCAGCCCGGGGGGCGCGGCAGGTGGGCAGATTGACAGATGGATTGATGGGGGACAAGGAGAAGTAGGGTGGGTGGGGAGGGCCGGGAGGTCCCAGCCGCGCAGGTGAGCCCCCGACACGGACCCACAGACACGAGCTTGTGTGCGGCGAAGGCCCCGCAAGGTCGGTTCTACGGGTGGGTGCCAGGACCCAGGAGTCCGGGCCCCCGGCCCCCTCCTCCCCAAGGAACCCAGGAATTTACTCTCAGCCCCTCTCCCTCAGACCCAGGGTTACTAGCTCCAGACTTCCTCCCTTATTTAAGGGGTGCAGGTCCCAGCCTTCCCTCCCACAGATTCAGGGCTCCAGACCCCAGGGCCCTCAGACTGAGTAAGAGAACTCTGTCAGACCCAGAGGTCCAGTCTCTGACCCTCTCACTTCAGCCTAGGGTTAGTTAGTCTCTCAGCCCCTCACAGGGTTGTCCCACGGACCCTGGATTCAGTAAGGCACTTCCCTTGGAGCCCAGAGTGGTTAGAGACCTGGCTTCAGGAGTGCAGGAGGGAAGTGGCCTGGTTTGTCTTGATAGCCGGGCTTCTGTAACTCCACAAGGTTTCAGACCTGACCTAAAGAGCTTCCGGATATAAAGAGTCCTCCTGTGCCTCAGAACAATCCTATTTTTTCCAAAACCACACTCAACCTTTAGAGCGACAGCTATGATTCAGGAGTGATACCTGTCGCCTAGAATCTTCCCAACTCAGAGGTGAGGCCTCTTCCAGCACCCATAAGCCTCCCAGAGGAGAAACCGCTAGGCCAAAGTCAACTGGCTGCAGGTGGGAGGGACCCTAAAGCTCAGAATGGCCCTCTGAGGCTCCCAAGTTCCATAGCCATCTTCTTGTTTCTTTCTCTCCACCCATTTTATTCTTCTCCTTCCGTTTTCTAACCCTTCCTTTCTTTCTCGGCTTGTTATCTCCCCAGTCTCCGGCCTCCTCTCCTCCCGTGTCTGTGCTCTGACGTTCACCTCTTCTCTTCCTCACGTCCCATCTTCCATGTCTAGCTCTCAAGTCTCGCCCTCTTTTTCACTATCTCCTTTAGTCTCATCTCCTCCTTCCCTAGCTTTGTCTCTCATTTTCTCTGAATTTCTGTCTCCCACTCCTCCTTTCCTCCCTACTTTTAATTCAATCTAGCTTCCACCCTCCTCCCATCTTCCAGTTCCCTCTCCGGGGTCTGTCTCTTTCGCCCCCTTTTCTTCTTCCTTCTCCTCCCTCCCTTCCCCCCATTCTCTCTCTTTTCACTTCCCTCCCTCCCTCCCCTTCGCTGCTTCGAGCCAGGTCTGGAGCTCTGGGGATGGAGTGGGGGTGGGCTGAGAAGGGGCCCAGGGCCGGGGTAGCAACCTGCTGAGGAGTGGGGGGAGGAGAAGCGGGGAGGAGCCGGAGAAGGAAAGGGGGAGTGTGTGTGTAGGGGAGGGGGAGAGCTGGGACCAGTTTTCGGCCCCAGCTCAAATCCTCCTTCACAACCTCCCAGACTCTCCGGCGGGGGCGAGAGTCAGTCCAAGGTGGGGAGGAAGGGGAAGGGAGGAGCGCCCCCCCCCCCCACCAACCTGGCCCAGAGCCCAGGCCTGGGTTCCCAGCATGCCCTGGGGCTGCCTGAGGCCTGAGGAGGGGGATGAGGAAAGCGGGGAAGAATCTTAAAAGATTCTCCCGACTTGAGCATCTCTTCCACACCCAGAAAGTTTCTCCTCAGAGGGGAAATTGAGGCTCAGAGAGATGGTTCCAGACTGGTTCAAGGTCACTGCCTTAGGCGTGGATCCATCACCCTTTGGTTTACAGGCTTGCTTTGGGGAAGGGGTAGGCAGTGAACTTCTTCCTGGGCCTGGGTCCCCCTCCCCCTCTCTGCAGACCCTAGGGAGCCCCCAAGGGTCAGAGAGCAGACCCAAACAGTCTGGCACCATAGTAACCAACTGGCCCCGCCCCCTTAACCCCTAGAGGGCTGGATTCCAGCTGAGACTAAGAAAAGGTAGGGAAGCGGTAGGGGGCTCCTAGTTCTGCAGAAGGACACCCCCTCCCCCCCCGACACACACACACCTATGCCCCGGTCCTGGCAGCTAAGGAAAACATATATAAATACTTGAGGATCTGACTCCCGGGTTCTGAAAGAGGAAGCGGTTGGGGGTGCCCTATGCTTCTTGTGTAGGAAAGTGGTGACTGCAGAGGTTAGACTCCTTGGTCAGAGGAAAGGAGCAGCTGGGTGCCCTAGACTCCTGGGCCCTGGGCAGACCACAGCTAAGACTTCGGGTTGTGGTATTTGGGCAGCCGGCTGGAAGGTGAACTCTGAGGGAGGAGGAGGCTGAGGCCTGGAATCCCGGGTCCGCAGGGGAACCTGGAAGCTGGGCCTCTCCACTACCAGACATCCCCTGCCCTCGGCGCTGACCCGGGCCCGTCTGGCATCCCAGACAACCTCCCCCTCCCCCTGGCACCCTCCTACTCACACAGCTCACCCTTGACCCTGCAAAGCCCCGCAGCCCCATCTCTGCCCCTCCCCCTCCCCTCTAACCAGACGTTAACCCTTGGGCCTCTGGAGTCTCCTCCAAAAGCAGACAGTCTTCCCCCTCCCCTGCTGTATCTGGCATCTGGTCACCAGTCCTTTACACTCTGGTATCCTGCATCTTCCCTCTAGAGTCTAAGAGGTCCTTCCAGTTTCTGAAACCCGAAGACCATAGAATGTAGACCTCCAGGCCTCTCTATCAAAATTCAGAAGTCTGGAATCAAAGCTCACTACTCTTCCCCGAACCACAACCGCCACCACCACTTCTCCACCACCCAAGCCAGAACCCAGAAATGCAGGCCCAGGCTGGCCACCTCCTCCCTTGGGGACCCTGGAGTCCAGCTCAGGTCCCATCCCCCTTTGGTTCCTCAGACTCACCGCTCCGCAGCTCCAGCGTCGCGGGGACCCAGTGTCCTCCTCCAGCTCCAGCCCCAGCCCCAGGTTCTCCATCTTCTCCCACCTCAGCCGCCCGCGGCCTCTCCCTTTCCTCCCGCCAGCCGCGCCAGCGCCGCCAGCCCCCGCCCCTGGTCTCCCGCTACCTCTTGCCGGTGCCTCCTCCCGGCACTGTGCGCCCCAGCTCCCCCTCCCTAGACCCCGCGGGCTGCAGTGCCTCGGACCGGCCCCCTCCCCAGGGGGCCCCTGCCCGGCCCCTCCCCACCGCCCAGCCCAGTCCGGCTTGCCTTGCCCCCCCACCCCCACCCCCCTGCCCTGAAGCTGGCCCGGGTCCAAGGGAAAAAATTCCATCCAGCCCTAGGGAGGAGGAGCAGGGCGGAGGAGGGAGCAGGAGGGGAGGCCGGGCTAGGGGAGCGTGACGCAGGGAGAAGGGAAGGGACAAAAGAGAGGCTGGGAGGCAGTGGAGGCAGGCTCCCTCCCTCCCTCCCTCCTCCTCCTCCTCCTCCTTGGCTACTGCCCGCTCAATCTCTGCAGCTTTCTTCCCCTCAGTTCCCTCCATCTCCCCTCCCTTCCAGACTCAAGACATCCTCCCTCTTCTTGGCCCCCTCCCCGCCGTGTCATTTTTTTTTTCTGGCCTCCCTTCTGTCCTTTCTGCTTTTCCCTGTTTCTGCATCTTCAGCCTTTTCGCTAGCGAAGATTCTTGCATTTTCTTTCTGTTTTTCTTCTCTTCTGGATGGGTGTGTTCTCTCTTTCCTCTCCTCTCTCTGCACCTTCCTCAACCAGGGGCTGGAGTCCCACCCACCCCTTTCGGTTCTCCCAGCGCCCCCACCCCACCCCCTGCGCAGTGTTCCTCCCCGCCCAGGCACTGGAACTCAAAGGTGAATTAGACCCGTATGTTTGCCCTTGCACACGAGCATAGGGTCTGCTGGAGGAATCAGACCCAGCTACAAACTGCCCAATACAGGGTGATGGAGTGTGACTTCGGGGTGTCAAGACCGAAGATTCAAGAGATAAGGGATGGGTGGGGCGGCGGATGGAGTGGGGCGGCGGATTCTACAGCAGTCAGCAGACCATCCGCCAAGAAGGCGTGGCTGTTGGTGCGACTTCAAGAGAATCAGAAGTTAAACCTGAATTGTTGCGGACAGCTCTGAGGAAGGTGCCATCCGAGGGCACAGCTTAGGCAAAAACCCAAAGACAAGAACCACAGTGATAGCCAGAGTAACAAAGCGGTCCAATGTGATTAGGGACCAAGAGCCACAAAGCACAGCGGAGGCTAACATGAATGGGCGGGCAATTCTGAGAGTGTTCAAGGCCAAACCCAGAAACAAGTTGCCTGAGGCTGACCAGGAGTCTAGGAGCAAAGAGGAGGAGAT
Organism: Acomys minous; assembly: GCF_964271855.1. Lineage (NCBI taxonomy): Eukaryota > Metazoa > Chordata > Mammalia > Rodentia > Muridae > Acomys > Acomys minous. Next base: position 83,139,592 of record NC_140484.1, read on the forward strand.
GGGTCAGGGCTGATGGTCAGACTTCTCTGGGGCCTTGGGTGAGCTGGTAAGAAGGTATACTCTTAAGAATGAGGCCTCTTCTCTCCTTTGTAGGGGCTAAGACCAAGGAGGGAGTGCAGAGGAGAATGTAAGGAGATAGTGGGGATTGAAGGGTTGGTGGGCTGTAGAGGGAGAAAAGAAAAAGAGATGTGTGGAAGTGGGGCAGGGATGGAAGTGGGGGGTTCGAACCAGAAGGAGAGGCCAGAGAGTAGGAAGAATACTGTGGGCAGCCTATACGAACCTAAGAACATTAGTGGAGTAGATAGGGAATTGTGTACGTTTTTAAGCATACGGTGCAATATCATTTTTCTCTCCAGGTAGGATCACTTTTATCTTCATCGTCTTAAATAGCATACCCCCAAAGGTTCCCTCATGTCCATTCATTTTAATGGCTGTTTGACATTTTATTTATCCATAATTTATGAAATCAAACAAGAGACTGAGCTTTTAATTTTTTTTTAAAAGATACATGCCTGTTCAAATATTCTAGGGTTATTTTTTTTTCCCAGTACTGTGAAGTGAATACAGAATGGCAAGCCTTCTGGGGAAGAGTTCTGCTCCCCCCATCCCCCACCCTCACCCCCCATCCCCCACCCTCACCCCCCATCCCCCACCCTCATCCCCCAATCCCCCCCACCCCCCCCACCCCCCCCCACCCCCCCACCCCGCCTCTTGCCATAGCTTTTCGGTTTCATTTTGCTTTTAGATAGGATCTCACTATGGCCAGAAACACACTTTGACTAAGATGCATATAAATGCACGTCCCTGCAGAGGCCCACATAGGGCATTAGATATCCTAATTTTGAGCTACAAGAAGCTGGGAACCACTTAGGGTGGGTGCTGAGAACTCAGCATCAGTTGTGTTCTAGAGCCATGCATGTTTTAAAGCACCAAGCAGCACTTCCAGCCTGTCGTATTTTCAATCTGAGAGAGTCACACTACGTTGTCTAGGCCGCCATTTAACTCACCACAACTCTCCTGCCTCCACCTCCTAGGTTTTTCTTTCTTTCTGTGCCTACACTGTAAATTAAACTTTGTCATAAATATATGTGACAGCAGGATAAATATATTCTATGTGAGATTCAGTACTACTGGTTCCAGATAAATATGTTGTGGCATACCTCATTTCCCTACCAATAAAATGGGGGTACTGATGCACTCACAATCACCACACACATTTGAAATTTGCAGGCAAATGGATGGAACTAGAAAAGATCCTCCTGAGTGAGGTAATCCAGACCCAGAAAGACACACACGGTATATACTCACTTATAAGCGGATACTAGCCTCATAATACAGGATACCCACACTAAAATACACAGACCTAAAGAAATTAAATAACAAGGAGGACTCTTATTCATGAGAGTGAATAGAATAGACACCTAAGAGTTGATGCGAAGGAACAGGAACAGCAACAGCAGGTGATTGAAGCAGATGCTGAGGCTCACAGCCAAACTTTGGGGTGGATGACAGGGAGTCTTATGGAAGGGCCTGGAGGGGACAGGAGTGCCACAAGGAGACTAATAGGGACAACAAATCTGGGCCTGAGGAGGCGCTGCCTACAGAGACTGATGCACCAACCAAGGACCATGCCTGGTGAGGATCTAGACCCTCCTACTCACATGCAGTAGATAGGAAGCACAGTCTCCTTGTGGGTCTCCTAACATGGGGAGCAGTGGCTACCTCTGACATGGACTCTGGTACCCACTCGTTGATGACTTTCCCCTGTGGGGAGGCCTTCCCAGGCCACAGAGGAAGAGGATGCTGGCAGTCCAGATGAGAGTTGATAGGGTAGGGACAGATGATAGGGTAAGAAGTTTCCCCCTTCCTAAGGACTAGGGTAGGCTGGGAGGGGGGGTGAGAGAGGGAAGGTGGAACCAGGAGGAGTGGAGAGATAGGCTACAATCAGGATGTAAAATGAATTAATTAAAATTGAAATTTAAAAAATAACAAAGAATACAAGAGCATTTCCTGGATTTAGTATTTCCTGGATTTAGTATTCTCTACAGAGCAGTGGCTCTCAACCTGTGGGCCATGATTCCTTTAGGGACTGAATGACCCTTTCACACAGGTGGCCTAAGACCATCCTGCACATCAGATATTTTCCTTACAATTCATAACAGCAAAATTACAGTTATGAAATAGCAGTGAAAATAATTTTATGGTTGGAGGTCACCACAACACAAGGAACTGTTTAGAAGGTCACAACATTAGGAAGATGGAGAAGAACTGCTGTAGAGAATATCATTTGACATCCATCTTATTGTCAGCAATAAATCTTATTCTCCCTGTGCTGGTAAAGGACCCAGGTTCTGCCATGGTGGAAGTAGAAGCCTGTATGCCCGGCAGGCACTCTACCCACGAGCTAAAATATCAGCTATGGTTTGATGTTCCCAATAGGGAGAAGGCCAGAAGAGGTGTGCTGTGTCTGTAAAAATACGTTAGCACATTTTGACTTCTGCACATACTTTCATGCGTTCTCAGTCACTGCACATGGACTAGTTGTCCGGAATTGCTGGAAGTCATTCTCAGCCCTACTGACCTCTTGGCCTGGCTTGGCTCAGCTGTGTTCTGTCGTGTTAGACTCTGAGTAACCTTTGAGGTAACAGCCGAGCTCTGAGTGACCTCTTGGTCCTCAGTATCACCCAACACAGGCATGGCTTACAGAGAAGATCAGGAATCTATTTGTTAAATATGTGAATGGAGGGATGGGTTGATGTCAAATGGGCTAGTTAGAGATTAGTTTGTTACTTTTGTGTAAGCCTGTAGGATAAGGGAACATAATTCCTGAGACATGAGGCCTTTATTTTCATCTAAAAGTCATGGGGACAACTGTTCTTGTCGTCTGTTTCGGGGACTTCCAACTCACACAGAGCCTAAAGCCATACCTGAAATTTCCTCAAATCCTGGAAACTCAGGACCCATTATGTGTATCACCCTTAGAGACAGGAGCTTCCATTTCCAACCCCTGGGGCTCAGGATCTGCCACTCCCATCAGAACCTGGAGTTCCAGAGCCATTCTGTGAGATGGCACCAAACATACCCACGCACACAACTCATATATACACATACCTAAGTGATTTTTAGTGTACTTTAAATTCTAAATAAATTTATTAAGGCTGTCAAAAATATTCAACAGGTAAGAAGTATTTGCTATACAAGTTTGATGACAAGCTCAAGCTGCAAAGCCCATATTAAAAACAAACAAACAAACAAATGTGATATCTCACAACTGTAGTTTAGCAATCTTACAGCCAGACAGGAAACAAAGGATAATCACTCTGATATGTGTGGACACATCAGTGCCCCCCCCAATAACAGTACATAAATAAAATTTAAAATAAAGATAATTTTTGTCTTGTTCCAGTTTTATCTTTTCTGTGTACACTGACCTCACCCAAGTCTCTTGAAATGGGTTCACTGATTATCCACTTGAAAGTTGTTTCTGGACTCCAGTTTTTATGGATGCAGTGGACACAAGATCAGTGTCATAGCTTTACTTATATGAACAGGTTTGGTTGCTCACATCCTCTCACTCCACACATGTATGTATTATTTCCTAACTAGCATACATGTGCTGGATAAAAGGCTGTTTCCTGGTGTTATTTTCATTTAGATTTGCCTTATGTGTTGCACATATTCACCACCTTGTTGCCCTCTTTGGCTGCCTTATCACCTCATTTCCTCCTAGTGGTTTGGGTTGTTTTTTAGGTTTATCCGTTTATTCATGCATGTGTTTTTGCATGTGTGTGGGTGCATGCAGAGGTTGGAAGTTGACGTCAGGAATTATCATTTATGTTTCTTTCACCTTGTTCATTGAGGCAGGATCTCTCAGTGAATGCCAGAGCTTACAAAAACAGCTAATCTCAACATCTTGTGCTAAAGATGCCCTGTCTCTGCCTTCTGAGGCTTCAGTTATAGGCACGTTACCATGCCCACTGGGCATTTATGATGTTTCTGGGAATCCACACTCTGCTCTTCAGGTTTGCAGAGTAAGTACTTAGCCACCAAGCTATCTCCTGAGTCCCCTTTTTACTTAATTTTTTCCTTTTAATAATTAATTTTGTGTGTGTGAATGTTTTGTCTGCATGTATATCTGTGTACTACATGTAATGCTTGGTACCTTCAGAAGTGATCAAATCCTTGGGAACGGAGTTCCAGAGGCCACTGTGAGCCATCAGGTGGGTCCAAGGAATTAAATCCAGGTCCTCTGCAAGAGCAGCTACTACTCTAAAATACTGAGCCATTCCTACAGCCCCTCCTGCCATTTTAGCTTTTAAAGGTACAATACAATGTAATTATGGTATAACACATATATTTCCTCTGTTCATACCTACCTCTACTTTATTGTTTTTAGCCTTTTCTCCTCTCAATTTTCACCTATCATTAAACAATCCCTGTTTCTACTTTCATGTCACATGTGTGTGTGTGTGTGTGTGTACTGTTTGTGTACAGTACATATGTAAAAAAACATGCTATGTATGTCACACCTGACACTGCCCTCTCTTCCTCTTTCAAATACTCTCCCTTCTGTGTTCTCACCCTATACTTTTAATATATGCTTTTGAATCAGTGGAAAGCTACAATATTTGTCTTCCAAATATGGCAATATTGTTTAGCAAGATGACATTCGGATTCATCCACTATCCTGAAACTGACTTCCATGATGTCAGTCCTGGGTATCAAACTCAAGTTGTCAGGCTTCATGAAAAGTTCCTTTACTGTCTGAGATATTTTTCCAGGAACTTGTTTGTTTGTTTGTTTGTTTGTTTGTTTTGTGATAAGGACTTACATAGCTCAGGCTGGCTTTGAACACCCTATGTTCAGGATCAGGTAGCTGATGAGAAACTTGAATATCGAATCTTCCTGCCTCTACTTATGGGATTAAGTGGGGCAGTTCTTAGATTCACAGGTTGGGGGCAGAGCAAAAGGAGCAGGATTGGCAGTAGGAAACCGAGTTTTCCAGCAGTCACAATGAAGGCTTTATCCATTCCCCTGAGGGATTGCATTGGATCTTGACAAGAAGATTGAGTCTGAATATTGCCCAGTGACTGTTTAAGAAAACAACCAGGCCGATGAAGTTATTCAGGCAGTAATTACTGATGTTTACTGTCAAGCCTGATCACCTCAGTTTGATCCCTGGGATCCACCTTCTGGAATCAGAGAGCATACAACCAAGTGTTTGCCTCTTACCTCCACAGGAGCATTGTGACATGAACATGTATGCACATACAAAATAAATAAAAGCTAACACATGCGAGCACACAAAGGTACACACATGAAATAAGCTAAGACATATCAAAATATTGTATTTATTTTACAGGGGTATATGTGTGCATGTGTGTGTGTACATGCAGGGGTCTGTGTGTGGGAGTCAGAAGACCACTTTTAGAAGTTGGCTCTTTCTTTCCGTTATGTGATTTCCAGGGATGGACTTCGGGTTGTCAGGCTTGGTGGCATGCAGCTTTACACACTGACCCATGTCACTGGCCTTGACAAATTGAAAGAGTGATTCTCATTTGAACAAGCAATGGCCTATGCATCAGGTAGTGCTATGAACTAGAGTTTGCAGAGCTTCACCCAGCAGGGAGTAGGAAGCAGGGAGCTTCACACTCTGAACAAAAGCAAAGCTTCTGTTTCTGAAACTGTTGGAAAAATGCTTACACACACACACACACACACACACACACACACACACACACACACACAAAGTTGGTGCTACAGCAAATAAGTACCTACGTAAAGATCTGCTTTTTGAAGTTCAGTTTTCAATGCAACAGAGTTAGGAGACAGGCCCTCATGGACAGAGTTGCATGGGGGAACATAAAGATAGAATTTGGAGGGAGGGACTCATGGACAGAGTTGAAAGGCCTAAAAGAGTTGGGAGGAGAGACCTGAAGGACAAAGCTGTGAGGAAAGACCTAATGACCTTATACAGAGCAGCCTGGTAGACAGAGTTGGGAGATGGGATTTCTCAGACTAGGTTAGGAAGAACAGTCTCAGGAACAAAGTTGCAAAGTGAGACCTTACAGACACGACTTCGAAGAGGAGCCTCAAAGCCAAGAGGGGTGCGTGGCTCATGGATAAGACTGAGGGGACAGGTTAGAAAGAGGGAAGACACAGGCAGATATAGGGGGAGGAGCTTCATGGGTAAAGCCGGAAAGACAGTCCTTATAGACGTATTTGAGAGAAAGGGCGGATGGGAATTGATTAGCTTGTGAGCATTTTCGGGCCAGGAAGTCAATTGCTCTCTTTCACTCTCTTTTTTCTTTTTTCCTTTTTTGGTTTTTTGAGACAGGGTCTTTCTGTGTAGCATTGGCTGTCCTGGACTCACTTTGTAGACCAGGCTGGCCTCGAACTCACAGCGATCCACCTGCCTCTGCCTCCCGAGTGCTAGGAGTAAAGGCGTACCCCAGCACACCTGGCCTTTTTTTGTGTTCTCTCGTCTTGCACATGGGCTTTAGCAGCAAAAATATCTATGCTACGATCCTGGACATAGGACTTCCCAAACAGTGAGGAATAAATTTTTATCTTCTTTCCTCTGTTTTCTTATTTTATTATAGGTGTGTTTTAATATGTGCTAAATACTGTGTGTTCAGCCCATCCTTCCTGTTCTCCTCTGATCAGCATTTTCTACTCTCTTCCCACCATCGTTTCCAGAGACAATTTTCATTCTTTTATTTTTAAAAGATTATTTCTGGGTGTGTGTGTCTGTGTGTGTGTGTGCGCGTTTGAGTGTATATATGTGCACCACTTATGTGCAAGTGTCCATGGAGGCCAGGAGAGTGTGCTGATTGCCTAGAACTGTAGTTATAGAGGGTTATGAGCTGGCTTGTGGATGCTGGGGACCAAATCTGTTCTTTGGAAGAGCATCGATTTGTCATCCTATAACTGACTTTATGTCTGACACATATGGTTACTTCTTGTTTTTTAAATTTTGCTTTATTCTGCTTGTTTGTTTTTTGTCATAGTCTCGTGTAGCTCAGGCTATATCCAGATTCACTAATTAGCTGAAGATGGCCTTGAATTTCTTTCTTCCTGCCTCTACCTCCGGAGTTTTAGCTTGACAGGCCTATGCCACCATGATAAGCTCAGAACAAGTACCATTAATAAGAATGTTTTGTGCTCTTGGGACTATGAAAGGGTAGGAAACTTGTAAGAATAAAACTGTAAAGAAGATAAAAGATAGAAATAGAGATGGATTTTATGATAAGTAAATTTCTTTGTAGAACTTCTTGGCTTATAGCTTTCATGTCATTAACGAAAATAATCTTTAATAACTATTTAATGTTTTCATCATTTAATTCCATATAAGCTATATGTCATTTAAGAAAAGGTATTATTTGAAAAGCCTTCACATCTATGAGGATGAATTTTGAAAAAAGTAGACAGATTTCTTGAAGTGGAAATAAAATTATGTGTAAAAATCTCTGTGGTAAGTTATTATTATTATTTTTTGTTCAAAGTGAATTTAGAGACAGGGAAAACAAGACATCACTGCAATACATTGCCCCCAACACATATTGTCTCTCACTAAGCAATCTTCAGAGAAATTGATTTTATTAGAAAAATTAAATGAGTAGTTCTTCATAGTTTCATGTATATCAAAGATAAAGGCTTAAATGAAAAGCATCAAGTTGATTGTATAATACTATCAAGCATTTTCACAAATGAAAAATGAGGGATTTTAAAGTGTACACAAGTTGTGATTCTTAGAAGTACTTTCAAGAGGAAAAAAAAAACAAAAACAAAACAAAAAAACAAACCAAACAACAACAACAACAACAAAACAAAAAACAAAAAACCAAACAAATAAAAAAGGGAAGGTGAAGGGGAATATCCCATGAAAGCCTTCACTCACCAGGAAACTGGGACAGAGGGGAGGACATCCCATTGAGACTCTGGATGAGAGAATCATGGGAGAATAGCAAAGTAGAAGGATCCAGAGGGTCCTAGAAACCTACAAGTAGAACTTTATGGTAAGCAGATTTGGGCCCAGGGGTCCTGCTCAAACTAAGGCACTAGACAAGGACAATACAGGCGGTAAACTTTAAACCCCTACCCAGATCTAGCCAATGGTCAGATCAGTCTCCACAGTTGAGTGGAGAGTGGGATATGACTTTCTCACGTATTCTGGTGCCTCACATTTGACCATGTCCCCTGGAGGGGGAGACCTGGTGGCACTCAGAAGAAGGACAGCAGGTTACCGAGAAGAGATGTGATACCCTATGAACATATACAGGGGGAGGTGGAATAAGGGGAAAATGGGAGGGAGGGAAAAAGGGGAGGATACAAGGGATGGGATAACCATTGAGATGTAACAAGAATAAATTAATAAAAGAAAATAAATAAATTGAATTAAAATACTTATTTTATCTGCTTATTTGGGGCATAAATTTAGTATTGAATCAAACAGAGCCACAGCTTAATTAAGGTCCTCTCCTGTTATTTATATGCTATGTCTCATTAAATAAAATTAGGGCTTGAGCATGCTCTAAGATCACGGCAAAAAACAAAAAAACAAACAAACAAACAAAAAAAGAAAAGTATTTATTACTTTCCTTTGCTGTGATAAAACACCATGAACCAGTCAACTTAAGGAAGAGTTTCTTTTGGTTTATGGTTCCAGATGGTTACAAGTCCATCATGTTTGGGAGACAAGGCAGAAGGCAGGCATGAAACAAGCAGGAATAAGAAAGAGCAAAGCAGAAGTAGAGGAGAATAGATATGACTTCAAAGCTCACCTCTAGTGATACACTCACTCCATTGAGGGTAGATTTCTAAATTTCCCCAAATACCATCATGAATTGTAGACTCAAGTGTTCAAATGCCTGTGAGGAGTATTTCTCACTAAAAACCACCACAAAAGGGGACATGGCTCAGTTGAGAAGTGATTGCTGCAGACACGGTATCTGAATTTAGTCCCTAGAGCCAATGTTAACATTAAAGAGAGAAGAAAGGAGGGGATGAAGGAAAGAAGGAAAGAAAAAAACACAGAAAGAGAGAGAGAGAGAGAGAGAGAGAGAGAGAGAGAGAGAGAGAGAGAGAGAGGTGAGAGAGAAGAGAGAGAAATAAAATAATGCTAAGAGGCAGAGTTTGGTGAATTCCTGAGGCCCTATGTCCAGCTAGCCTAACCTGTCTGGCGAGTTCCAGGTCAGTGAAAAACCTTGTCTAAAAAAAACAATAAAAACAAACACCAGGATGCTCTGACCAAAAGCAACTTAGGAAAGAAAAGGTATACTTTAGCTCACAATTTCTGGTTATTGTGTGTTATTTTGGTGAAGTCAGAGTCGAACTTTTAAGCACAAAGTCACATCACATTCAGAGAGAATAACTGCATGCATGCTTACTACTAACCCAGCTTTCTTTACTTGAGTACAAGCCACAGCCCAAATCCAGGAAATAGTGTCATCCTCTTTCAGGCCAGTTTTCCCACATCAATTAAGGCTGTCAAGACAATCCCCACAGACATGTCCATGTGCCAATATAATCGAGACAGTTCCTTAAGGAAGAGGCTTCCTTCTTGGGGTGGGGGGCTGCTAGGTTATGTCAAACTGACAAGTCAAACTAACCTTATCATTTTATCTAACAGGCGGGATAAGTAAGAAAGGCCAGCCCTCCACTTTTTGGACTTGACACTGTGTACTCTGGCCCTGGGACTGTATTCTGTGTGGTGGTTTAAAGCCACACTCTTCTGTTAGACTTTACATAGCCTCGCCAGGTGAGTGTACTCCCTTAGCCTGCAATAAGAAAGTTCAGCAATGCAATGAGCCAACTGCTTCAGTCACACTAGGCAGTAAGTTCCCTTCTGTAATGTACAGGATCCAGAGGGGCCACGCCTCTAGCTGACCTGCTGGTAGCAGATCCTTTTAGGCAGTCACAGAATTTTTGTATTTCCAGACCATGTCTAAATTTGGGAGTGCTGAGGTTGCTCATTATCTCTTCCATTTTGTTTGATCTTCAAGTCAATGAGAGGCAGCCAGTTCACCATATGAGTTTCTTTGTGGCCTTTATCACCAAGATGGCTGTGTCACTTATCTCCTCCAATCCTCTGCCCTTTACCCGCCTTCCATCCTTTTTCACTATTGGTAATAATTTAGGTAATCCTAAAATAATAAAAATGGCTAGGAGACTTTAAAAATATGTTTAAATAAAAGAAAACAGATACTGGATATGTCTAAATGAAAGTGTATTCTGATATTTTACCTGAGGGTTGCATAACCAAATTAGGTTCACAGATGTATTAGGTGTACAAAATATAGTGTTTAAGATAATGAATGATGAGGAAATAGAGGGTACAAATTACAAAAACAGAGAAAAGAAACAGGACAGGGAGAAAAGTATGCCAACAGTCTTAATTTGAGACAGAAAAAAATTTTTTTAACATATCATGGGGCCTAGAGCTGCCTCATCAGGTGAAAGTGCTGCCACCAAGTCTCAAGAGCTGAATTTGATCCTAGTACCCTAATGATGGAAAGAGAAAATCAATTCCCAGGTGTTGTCTTCTGACCTTCAGATGCCTACCATGGCTTATGTATGTGTACATGTTAGTGCGCACGCACTCGCGCGCGCACACACGAGCATACACACACACACACACACACACACACACACACACACACACATACTTTAATTTAAAAAAAAAGAAGTAAAATATCACATCTTCACCTTGTACAGATAGTGTGATCAACTATCTAAAAATATTGAATTTTTTTACAAAAAACATTTAAAAGTTCCTAGTTAGGTTCTTTGATTTTGTAAAATATGTTAGTTCCTTGCGCTAATTATAATTTTATAGTGAATCAACTTGATACAAAGGTATTCAAAATTTACTGTTATTTTTAATACTAAAATATGAACAAAATATTTTACTAATATCGTTTCTCAATTGATTACTTTTTTTTTGGTTTTTCAAGGCAGAGGCTCAGAATTAAACAGAAATCTCAACAGAGGAATATTGAATGGCTGAGAAACACTTAAAGAAATGCTCAATGTCTTTAGTCATCACAGAAATGCAAATCAAAACAACTCTGAGATTCCATCTTAGAATGTCTAAGATCAAAAACTCAAATGACCACATGCTGGAGAGGATGTGGAGAAAAGGGAACACTCCTTCATTGCTGGCGGGAATGCAAGATTGTACAACCACTTTGGAAATCTATCTGGCGCTATCTCAGACTACTGGGATAAGGCTTCCTCAAGACCCAGCTATTCCACTCCTTGGAAGATACCCAGAAGGTGCTCTACCACATAATAAGGATATATGCTCAACCATGTTCATAGTGGCCTTATTCATAATAGTCAGAACCTGGAAACAACCTAAATGTCCCTCAGTCAAAGAATGAATAAAGAAACTGTGGTGCATTTACACTATGGGATACTACTCAGCTATTAAAAACAAGGAAGTCCTGAAATTTGTGGACAAATGGATGGAACGAGAAATGATCACACTGAGTGAATTAACGCAGGAAGACTCACATGTTATGTACTCACTTATAGTTGGAAACAAGCCCAAGAGGCATGTCACATGATAGTCTTCACTTACCAGGAGATTGGGATAGACGTGAAGACATCCTACTGGGACTCTAGATGAGAGAAATATGGGAGAATGGGGAAACAGAAGGATCCAGAGGGTCCTAAAAACCTACAAGAAGAACATTATGAAAGGCAGATCTGGGCCCAGGGGTTCTGCTCAAACTACTGCACCAACCAAGGACAAAACTTGTAGTAAACATCAAACCCCTTCTCAGATCTAACCAATGGACAAGACATTCTCCACAGTTGAGTGGAGAGCGAGGACTGACTCAGACATGAACTCTGGTGCCCCATATTTGATCACTTCCCCATTGTGGGGAAGCCTGGTGGCACTCAGAGAAAAAATAAGCAGGCTACCAAGATGAGACTTGATATTCTATGACCATATAGTGGGGGAGGAGGTCCTCCTCGGTGACAGACCTAGGGGAGGGGAATAGGGTGAAAGTGGGAGGGAAGGAGGAACAGGAGGGATAGGAAAACAATTGAGATGTACTATGAATAAAGTAATCAAATAAAAAAATTTTAAAGTAGACAAATTAAAAAAAAAAAAAGAAAGAAAGAAAAAGAAAATGAAAGAGAAACAAGCCGGTTGCCCTGAGCATTAAAAAAAAAAAAAAAAAAAAAAAGATTAAGTTTTAAATAAACATCAGATAGATTTTCATTTTATCTTAGGATTTATGTATATAGTAGGTTTGTTATACCTATGTAGGCAGTTGGTATGTGTGCTTCTCTTTTTAACCTTGGTCCTTATCTTGACCAACAAAATATATTTTTTAGGCCATAGATATATTGTTCCTGGCTTTTTACATTTGTTGTGGGTGGTTTTGTCTCACCCTTTCTCTAAGAGGGAGCCCTGTAGTTTCACATCTGTCTTCTCGTTCAACCTATGTCTTTACCTTGACCAACAAAACATATTTAAAGCATTTTTATTACCTTTATAAAAATATAAATCTCAGATTGATGATGTATCGATCCTTTAGATCAGTAAGTACATATAATTCATTATTAAGAAAAAGGAATGTACCAAAAAATGTCAATTTAAGCAGTCTCTTGTAAGTAACTTATCAGCAGGGAGTCAAGCCTGTGGAGGGCAGGTTGGAACTCAGCAATTCCACTTGGCTTTTGTCTCTATTGTGTGGTGATTAAGGATTGTTGCCACCACCGCCCTCTTTAACCTATTTCATCTCAATTTAGTCAAAAATTTTAGAACCTTATTTTAAAAAATTAAGCCAAGAAGCCAGAAAGGTCTAAGCCTTGGGTCATTTGTGCCTATTTAAGCTTTAGTTAGTGAAATCCTGTCCACCATTCCTTGGAATTTAGTTGGTGTTTCTCTTTGGTGCACCTTTTTCAGCAAGCCCTGATAAACACTTTGCCACTAAGGAGCTTAGAATTCCATCTGCTACCACCTTTATGGAGAAGAGTTCAGTTCCTTCTCCGTTTCTAGTTGTTAGTAATTTAGTCTCACATTTCTCCGTTCTCTGTCTTTCTCCCAGAACTTTTTTAGAGAATGTAAGGAGAAGTGTGACTACAACTAAGCCCATTGCAAACAAAAATTCATAAACACCAAAAAAAAAAAAAAAAAAAAAGCCGAAAAAGATCCAAGAGCCTTTTGTCATGGCGCCTTAGAGAGGGACCATAGCAGTTTTTATTTTACTATTATTTTAGGCAGTTAACTCCATTCCTCAGGCTAGTTTAGAAGACTGTCAGTCTCTTAGGTCTGTCTCTCCAACTGGCCACCTGCATGTAGCCATCTTTGTTTTGGTTCCTGGATGCTCTCTGGGAGCTATTAACCCTTTTCAGACTATGACAATATGATTTTTAAGAGTATGGATACATGTCCCACATTGGGTGCCATTTATTGTTTTTTGAAAATTATCTGTATTACCTGTTTTATCAGTAGGTCCAGCTAGTAATCAAGACACAGACACATATTATTTTTTTAAAATAGTTTTAAATAGTTAAATTGTGTAGGTATTTTGGTAGGGATTACATTGAATCTGTAAATTGCTTTTGATAAGATGGCCATTTTTACTATGTTAATTCTTTCCATCTTCTAATGTCATCTTCAATTGCTTTCTTCAGAGATTTGAAGTTTTTTCAAACAAGTCCTTTACTTCCTTGGTCAGAGTTATGCCTAGGTATTTTATATTGCTTGCAGCTATGATGAAAGGTATAGTTTCCCTAATTTCTTCCTCTGCATGATTGTCCTTTGTATATAGGAAGGCTACTGACATTTTTTAGTTAATTTTGTATCTAGCCATTTTGGTGAAGGTGTTTATCAGCTGTAGGAGTTCTCTGGTGGAATTTTGGGTGTCACTTATATACACTATCATATCATCTGCAAATAAGGATAATTTGGCTTTTTCCTTTCCCATTTGGATCCCCTTGATCTCCTTTTGTTGTCTTGTTGCTCTGGCTAGAACTTCCAGTACAATATTGAAAAGATATGGAGAGAGTGGGCAGCCTTACCTGGTCCCTGATTTTGGAGGAATTTCCTTAAGTATCTCTCCATTTAATTTGATTTTTGGATATTGGCTTGCTGTATATAGCCTTTCTTATGCTGAGGTATGTGCCTTGTATCCCCGATCTCTCCAACACTTTAAACATGAATGGGTGTTGGATTTTATTAAATGATTTTTCTGCATCTAAGGAGATGATCATATGGTTTTTTTCTTTCATTTTGTTTATATGGTATATTTCACTGATGAATTTCCACATATTACACCATCCCTGCATGTATGGAATGAAGCCTGCCTGGTCACGGTGAATGATATCTTTGATGTGTTCTTATATTTGAGTATTTTATTGAGTACTTTTGCATCAATATTCATAAGAGAAATTGGTCTGAAATTCTCTTTCTTTCTTGGGCCTTTGTGAGGTTTAAGTATCAAAGTGACTAAGGCCTCATAGAATGAATTTGGTAATGTTCCATCCATTTCTATCTTTTGGAGTAGCTTAAAGAGTATAGGTATTAGCTATTCTTTGAAGGTCTGGTAGAGTTATGCACTGAAACCATTTGGCCCTGGGCTTTTTTTGGTTGGGAGACTATCAATGATTGCTTCTATTTCTGTAGGGGAAATGGGACTATGTAGCTTGTTTATCTGTTCTTCACTCAATTTCGGCAAATGGAATTGGTCAAGAAATCTGTCCATTTCCCTTAGATTTTCAAATTTTGTGGCATATATACCTTTCAAGTAGGATCTTATGATTCTTTGTATTTCTTCAGTGCCTGTTGTTATGTTTCCTTTTTCATTTCTGATTTTGTTGATTTGGAAAGTGTCTCTCTACCTTTTAGTTAATTTGGCTAATGGTTTGTCTATCTTGTTGATTTTCTCAAAGAACCAACTCCTGGTTTTGTTGATTCATTGAATTGTTCTCTTTGTTTCTAATTTATTGATTTCAGTCCTGAGTTGGTTATTTCCAGATGTCTACTCCTCTTGGGTCTCTCTTCTTCTTCTTCTTCTTCTTCTTCTTCTTCTTCTTCTTCTTCTTCTTCTTCTTCTTCTTCTTCTTCTTCTTCTTTAGGGCTTCCAGCTGTGTTGTTGCTTATGTGGGATGTTTCCAATTTCTATATAAAGGCAATTAGTACTATGAATTTTCCTCTTAGCACTGTTTTTAATGTGTCCCACAGATTTGGGTATGTTGTTCCTTCATTTTCATTGAAGTTCAAGAAGTCCTTAATTTCTTTATTACTTCCCTGACTCAGGTGTTATTCAGTAGGGAGTTGTTTAGTTTCCATGTGTATGTAGGCTTTTTGTTATTTCTATTGCTGAAGTCCAGCCTTAGATCATGGTGATCTGATAGAATACAAGGTATTATTTCAACTTCTTGCATCATTTAGCCCTGATATTTGTTCTTCAATCTCTTGGATTCTGTTAGAGAAGCTCTCCTCTGAGTTGCTTGCCTTCCTCTCTAGGCTCCCTCATTCCTATTTTTCTTTTGTCTTTGTCTTTATCATTGTATCCATTTTCATCTTCTGATCTTGAACTGTTTTATTGATTTCTTTCATCTGATCATTTGTGTATTCCTGAATTTCTTCCATTGTCTCTTTATAGGCCTTCAGATCTTGAATTGTTTTATTGATTTCCTTCATCTGGTTGTTTGTATTTTCTTGAATTTTTTCCCCAGTGCCTCTCTTTGGCCTCTTATGTCTTCCACCTGTTTGGCTGCATCTTCCTGCATTTGATTATGTATTTTATTTGTTTCCTTCATTATCATCTTCATTACTAAGGATCTGAGGTCATTTTCTTGTATTTCAATTGTGTTTGAGTTCTCCAGGTTGCTTTCTTTGGTATAGCTGGGATCTGGAGACGCCATATTGGTTTGTTTTTTGTTGTTGTTTATGTTTTTAAAGGCATATGTTTATGCCTTTAGTCATTTTGCTGTCTCTGATTTGGAATGTAACTTCTGATGTTGGGTGGATGGAGTCTGAGGACAGGTCGACCTGTTTCCCCAAAGTTTCTCTAGGCCAGGCCTTCTGATGTTTCAGTGCCAGGATGATTTCAGACCCATTAACTGAGTTCACACTGCCGAGCAATGTCACAACTGCCAACTCGCAAGCAGGCTCCTGATCAGGCTCTGGGGACTAGTCTGCTTTCCTCAGTGTGCCTCTGACTGGCAGGAGGTCAGACCCGCCCATAAGGGTCTCTCTCAGACAGTGATCCCCTGCTCCCCTGGTCTGTAGCTCCAGGTAGTGTCTTAGGTCTCAGATGACGCTCTAAATCTGGTCACAGAGACCACAGCCTTCTGTGGCTCCATGTGGCATGTAGGCTTTCTGTGGACTGGCACGGGGTCGGTGGAGATGTCTGAGGAGAGATCCACTTGTTTCCTGAGACTTCACTAGGCCAGGAGCTCTAATGCTTCACTGCCAGGATGATTTCAGTCCCATTTCCTGAATTCGTGTTGCTGAGCAAGGCCACAGCTCCCAGCTCTCAGGCAGGCTCTGGTCCAGGCTGTGGGGACTAGTCTGCCCTCCTCTGTGTGCCTCTGCATGGCCAGAGGTCAGACCTGCCTTTGGGGCTGTGATCTGCACTGTGCAGATCTCTCTCACCCAGTGATCTCCAGCTCCTGTGGTGGTCCGTTGCTCCTGGCAGTTTCTGCAGTCTTTTCCCTGCAGATCAGACACTGCATTACCAGACACTTTTCTTTTCCCTGCAGATCAGACACTGCCATCTTGGAATCTCCAGTCCTTGTCAGAGGGCTGAGTCTTGGGCTCCGGAGCAGTGACACTATGAGCAGGGTGTGGAAGGGCAGCAGGCTCTGTTTTGTGAAGCTGCTCTCTGGCACGCAGCAGACTCTGCTTGGCTTCCTCTCTGCTTCTCCTCGGCTTCTTGTCTCTTTCTCAGCTTTGCAGCAGTGCACATGGAAGGCTCTGTGGAGCTGCTCTGCGGCACACAGCCAACTCTGGTCAGCTTCCTCTCTTCCTCTCCTCTGCTTCTGTGCTGTGCAGCTGTGTGCATGGTGAGTTCCATCAACCCACTTGTTTCTAAAATGAGAAACATTTTCTCGGGGAACAGGTTTCAGCGTAGCTTATACACCAAGCACCACAGAGCCTTAAAAAGTACATTTAAAACTATACAATCTTGTTTTGATTCCAATATGATGATAATTGTATGTTCATTGTTAATGGTGATATTATATTTCATCTTTTAAAAAGGTCAAAATGAAATAGACCTGAATAAAAGAGAGACTGCTAACTTTAAAAAGTCTATGTTTACATAAATTCAAACTACAAAACGAACAGTTAACTTATATTGGTAATTCCACTACATGAGAATACCTCTAAGACTGGGTGAAACATGTGCATCCTGCACACCTAATACATACATAGTTTTAAGATTATATAATGCTTGTGAGAAATTATATGTTTTTAAAATAAAAGAATCAAACACTGATGCTGGATCAGACCTGGCAGGATTCATTCCTCCAGCATGCTGAGACACTAGCATCCTGCATCCTTCATGTTCCAGCCCAAGTGCTTTGGTTGCTGTTCCTCATCAGAGAAGGACAGCTTCAAAGAAGGCTCCTGATCCAAATTGGTCCAGCATTTCAGACTGTCCCACATAGGACTAATATTAAACCTGGAATTTCTCAACATTTTGGAGACTGGACCGGAAATACTGTTCCCAGCTTGTTTAACCATTTTTGGGGGGGCCCTTACAGGTATTCTCTGCCCAAAATCAGCTTAAAGAAACTTTAAAGGAAAGATACCCTTTTCCTTTAAGGGGGGTTGGGTAGGTTTTTGGTTGCTTTCTTGGAGTATAGATGTATATTGTTATTAAGAGGTATGGAGATATGGGTTGTAAAGAAAGAAAGGGGAGTATAGAGATATGTAGGTTTGATAGGACAAAAAGTAGATTATTGAATCTACTCAACTTGAGGCCTTGTTACTCACAAATACGATTAATTTTGATTCACTGATATAAAATTTTGTATATTGATACAAAGTAGGTTTAATTTGATGCATTAAAATGGATTTCAAATTTGGTATTGTTCTTCATATATTTCTACTCTAGTATGAGGTATTGTACATATACAGCTCAATTAATGCATAGTTTACTTCCCATAGTTTTATAGTGTTATTGTATGCTGTTTAAGATAATTAAGTAATAGAAGCCAATTGTCAAGTATAATGATATACATGCAAGGTTTAACAGATATGATTCTATAGATAGATATGGTAAAATAGTTAGATAAGGTCTTCAAAAACCTCAGAGACCTACAGAATGTGGCATTTAAAATATTTTTACTTTAAGGATTCTTTGACAATAAAACAGGTTAACTCCTGGCAGTACCCAGCCTAACACAAAAAAGATGATGAAAATTGAAAAACTTCCTTGTAGTGCTGGCTTTGAGTGTGACAAAACAGCCATGGACAAAAATATCCATTTCTCCCACAGACAAAATTCTGCCTGAAAATGGGCAAGATTGGATGCAGGCAGAAATGACGTCCACACTCTGTCAAGACAGGGTAAGCAAGTCCTTAGTACTTCCTGTCTCACAAATGTGTCTGTCAAATATATTGGGCCAGAAGACTAAAGATGATGCTCCAACGATATAGAGTGGTGGGTGTCTGTTCAGACAGTAAGCTGTCTCTGTCATTTTTCTCATTTTGGAAGCTGTTAACCTGCACTTCCTGTTTACTTGGGTAATTAAATTTATTCCTTCTCAAGTCTCTGATGGGGTTAAAGAACAGATAGTTAATTTTAAAATTAAAGTTAAAAAGAAACTTTTAAATCTAGATAGATAATTTTAGGTTGATAGATTTAAACTTTAATAGACGTTGATTTAAGTTCAAAACTTTAGATTTACCTAGATAAAATACATACTATTTTCTGCAAAGATGCTAAATACATTTTGATTAAAAATTATGTGTATAAGTCTTACTATTGGTTTTTATAATTTTTCATAATTGCACTTACTGTATATAAACGTGGCTTTTTTTAGTTTAGACAGAAAAGGGGAGATGTTGGGGGATGGTCTGATGTATTTGGATGCTAATTACTGCTTTCTGTCTGTGACCCACCTTCTGCTTAATAAAAAGCCATCCCACCTGGGCAGGGCAGAGAGATAGGTGGAGCTTAGAGGAGAGAGAGGAATTCTGTGAAGAGGGAAGGAAGGCCACGAGGAGAAAGCAGAGAGACCTGAAGAGAAGAGAAGAAGGCCGCCATGGGTTAGATGGAGGAGAAGCACATGGCCAGCATGGATGGAGAATCCGGCTGAGATAAAGAATATTAGCAAGTATTTGGGATTATAGATGGGAGGTAGCTTGATAGAAGTTATTAGAAACAGACGGCAATGGATTGAGGAAGGGGTCCCATGCCTGCCCCACTATAGGAGGTAGCTTAGAGGGTTGATATCTGCCCTTCTCCAGGCTAACTAAGACTATTTTTAAAATATAACAAGTGTCTGTGTCTTGCTTGATTATTAGTTGGATCTACTGATAATACAGGTAATACAGATAATTAAAAAAAAAACAAACAATATTTGGCTTTTAGTATAACATGGCTCCAGACTTTAGTAGATTTCCAGACTTTCGCACAACTGACTCCATGGTGGAAGTTCCATTCTGGCAATAAAATTCAGCAAGCAGACAGTACCACCTGCCAAAATGAAGACAAAGGGCTAATCCATCAACGTCCTTAGTCCTGGGAAAGTACTAACATTTCTTTTTGGCTTCTGAAAGCTCCATTTGTGGCTAACTGTTCTTGCTAACTGAGGTATGTCAACCTAGAATACTGTGTGTGTGTGTGTGTGTGTGTGTGTGTGTGTGTGTGTGTGTGTGTGCTAAAATCTCATCCTGACAAAGGCTCAGGGTTACATTGGGATCTTTTTTTTTTTTTCAGGAATGTACAAATGTCTTAATTCAAAAATACAAAATAAATTATCTGTAGGCATGGACAATGACAGCAGTAAACCACTAAAAATATGGAACACTTCAGGAATGCTTGCGTGTCATTCTTGTGCAGGGGCCGTGTTAATCTTCTCTGTATCGTTCTACATTGGGATCTTGAACACCAATGTGTAGGGGGGTGACTGATAAAGACTTCCTCCTTCTGGATTAAACCCTTGCCAGAACAGTCTTTTCTGGTGGATACTCCATACAATTTTTGGAGGTCCCACTGGGATCCTGGATACCAGACCTTGAGAAATTCAGGGTCTCAGAGCTCCACAGAGCAGGGGAGAGTCCAGTCGTTAAGACGCTCCAAGGCATGTGCAACCTGAGAGGTTTCAGAGCCCCCAGTGCTCCTTTTCATCAACTGTTGCTTAACTCTTGGGAGGAGTCTGACACTTCCACCTCAAAAGGAAACAAATTACAAAGGCACTGGGTCTGTTACCTAGAGAGGAGGTGGGTGTGTTTAAGGTACTGTGCTGGCTGTTCTTAGTTGTCCACTAGGGATTTTTCTTTTCTTTTTTTTCTTTCTTTCTTTCTTTCTTTCTTTCTTTCTTTCTTTCTTTCTTTCTCTTGTTTCTCTCTCTCTCTCTCTCTCTCTCTCTCTCTCTCTCTCTCTCTCCGCCTCCCTCCCTTCTTTTCCCCTTAATTAAAAGTAGATTGATCCATTTATATTCTGGACCTTTGAGGTAGGAGGTAGAAACACAGCTTTAACTTAGACCTTGAGGCAGGAAGACACTTTTAATCTGGGCTACACCTTCTTGAATCCTATATAAGGACATGCAAAAAGGCAGCTTTTGCTCTTTGTTTGGCTACCTTCTCCTTGCTGGCAAGTCCACTCCTTCACCAGCATTAGAGCCCCCTGCTTAAGGATTGCAGCATCTACTGAAGATCAGATGAAACATCCAGGTTCATAGATTGAGAAGCTACTGAATTCCTGGACTTCCTGTTTACAGGCACAACTTGTTGAATTGGCTAGACTGCAGACCATAAGTCAGTGATTCTCAACTGTGTGCCTTGACCTCTCTGGAGTGTGAATGACCCCTTCATAAAGTATGCATATCAGATATCCTGCATATGAGATATTTACATTAAAATTACAGCTATGAAGTAATAATCAAAATAATTTTATGGTTGAAGGTCACCACAGCATGAGGAATTGTATTAAAGGGTCACACTAATGTAAAACTGAAAATCACTGCTGTAAGTCATTCTAATAAATACCCTTTATATATATTACATATATATATTTATATATATATATAATATATATATTTATATATTATATAATTTTATATATTATATTATATATTATATTATATAATGTGTGAGAGAGATATTCACTCCATAAGTTCTGTTACTCTAGAGAATGCAGGTACCTTTGGTTGGATGCATAGGAGAGATCAGAAATAGCAGCTGCTGGCCACCCCAGGTGATCTTTGCTATGTTTCTTTGTGTACATTTGTGTCTTTCTATTTGTTTCTGCCAATATTATTTTCTGGTATTGAATTGTAGCTTTCTCTAGCATAAGTACCACCTCACACACTGGCTTAAGGCTAGAGCACTAAGGCAGGAGCACGGGGAGTCTTGGGAAGAGTAGGTGGAAGGAAGGAGAGCTCAGAGAGGAATGGAGCTCCAGAAGAGGACTGACAGAGCCAACTAACCAGGATACAGGGGAACCTGTGGAGAATGGGGCTCTAGCTAGGACCCAAGCATGGATTGGACCTGGGCTTCCCGCACAGATGTAGCCCATGGGCAGCTCAGTCATGTGGGTATCCTAGTGAGGGAAGTGAGGCTTGACTTTGATATGGTCTTCAATGCCTGTTTTTTTTGTTTTGTTTTGTTTGGGTTTTTTTTTTTGTTTTTTTGTTTTTGTTTTTGTTTTTTTGTTTTTGTTTTTTTTGCCACTTTCCTCTGGTGGGGCTTCCTTGCTGGTCCGCAAGGGAAGGAGATGCCCTTAGTCTTGATGACTTGATATGCTGGGGTAGAGTTCTCCATCTCTTGGGAGTAGGAGAAGGGGGTTGGGGGAAACAGGGTGGGAGGGTAGGACTGGGAGTGGGGGGAGAGGTGAGAGGGGACTGTGACTCGGATGTGAACTGAATAATTAATAATAATAATGATAATAATAATAATAATAATAATAAAAGAAGAAGAAGGAAAAGAAGAAAGGAAAAGAAAAAAAAAGACTTGTGTCTTTTTGTTTGGGATCTGAATCTTTTTGACTCTGTCAGGTCATCCAGAGAAACTCAAATAATCCTCTGCCCATCTCAACTCCTGGAGCACTCAGTTGTCACTTGACTCTGGCTCATGGTCCTTGTGTGGAGTCTGTGGAGTTGGAGAGGGGCTGAGCCTCTCATCCAGGGCTCCCTGTCATCTCAGCAGAATACATACAGGGAGGAATATTCTCTTGAGGGGCGAATTCTTTCAGCCCCACTGCCTGCTCTAAGCAGTCCCAGAAAAGGGGAAAAGAGGAAGTTCCACTTTGTGCTCTTTCATGATTTATATCTTCTTATTAACAAATTATCAATAAACTCACCATTCTCTGAAAAAAGTACAATAAACCCTGGACCAGGCAGAGATGATCACTGCTGGACCATTTGGCCTGTACAGAATGGAATTTCCCTTCTGTGCTACACTGACCAAGGAGATTTTAAATGATTTCCCCTAGGTCCTTTTTTGAAGGATTAGAGACATTTGCTAAAAGACTTCCTTTGTTACTCAGAAAAAAAATATTTAAAGATATAAGTAGCTCGCAGTGCCTGGATGTAGCTCAAAAGGTGTTTAACAACAGAGAACTGATTAAGAGACAACTTTTGCATAAACTGAAAGACACCAACCAATTCTCTGATGGTGAGATACAGTTAAATCCAGAAAATATTTGGTGTCTCCCCTTCTGTGAAAAGAATGTCATCTAGATGAAAGCTGTGTCTCCAATCAAAAGATAAACCTAGATTATTTCTCAGATTGTCAACAATGATTCCAAGGGGGAATGGAATAAAAACAATACCCCCAGGACTGGACCAACATGATGTTCCAATAATTGTTCAATTAACCAGTTCAGCTACCTGTGTCCATATTAAACAATACCCATTGACCCTGGAGACAAAAAAGGGAAAATTGCATTCTATATTGCTTAGTTTGGAGAGACAGGCATCCTGGTGCCCTACCAGTTACCCCAAAATACACCTCTCCTGCCTGCCATGTCCCCTGGAGGGGGAGACCTGGTGGCACTCAGAGGAAGACAGCAGGTTACCAAGAAGAGACTTGATACCCTATGAGCATATACAGGGGGAGGTAATCCCCCTCAGGAACAGTCATATGGGAGGGGAATAAGGGGAAAATGGGAGGGAGGGAAGAATGGGAGGATACAAGGGATGGAATAACCATTGAGATGTAACAAGAATAAATTAATAAAGGAGAAAAAAAAAAGAAAAAAAAAGAAACCTGGGACTTCTGATTCTCATGAGTCTGATTCTTGCAGTAAAGCAGGTGAAACATTGCCTTGTACTTGAAAGATGTAGTCTTCAGCCTCTCATTGGCAGAGGCAAGTCAACCTATCTTTGCTTTTAAGTGGACAGACCTAGAGATGGGTTACATCAGACAAATCACATGGACCGGGCTGCCTTAAAGATTTAAACATTCTACAAGCCCATTTAATGAGACATTAAATGCTGACCTCCTCTCTGGCCTTTCCATCAGAGATTTCCTGTGAAAAAGGATTATAAAAGAGGCACTAAGGGACTGCTACAAGAGCTACAGATAGTGAGGCTACAGAATTTTGGGCAAGAAAATACAACTTTGTACATCAGCTCCCTCTCTTGGCTACTACCAGCTGTGGGGAGGCAAAAGGAGCCTGTCTCAGTCTAGGATTGCTGCCATACTTCAGATCCCAACTCAAAAACTAAGAGACACATTCTTGAGTTCCTACATGCTGCTCTACCATAGTTTATGGACATAGCAAGGCCTCTATACACCAGCACAAAGAGGAACACTCAGCCCCTAATCTTGATAGACTAACCAAAAGGCATTGAGGCTTTATAAAGAGCTCCAATTTTGGCTTCAGCCTTAGCAATTCCAGGTGCCTCAAAACTTTTTCATCTATCATGCATATCCATAGTATTTATAGAGAAAGAGAGTGTCTCCCCACTTGGGGGAAAGCCATTAAAATCAACAACAAAAGTTTTGTCCCTCATAGAGGCTGTTTGGCTTTCCTTATGAATTGTGTCCTCCACTTCTGGGATGCTGACCTGGTTGCTCAATAGTGTGGCCTATTGGTATACTGCTGACACACCCTGATCTAATGCTGCCTAGACATCATGCTTAAGACGAACAGCTCAAAACCACAGGTAAATCAGTGGAGGACACCAGAGGGAAAGATCATTCTCCCAGAAACAGCCAGCAGGACTCTGGTAACTGACTTCACCAAGCTACTTATCTGGGGAGTCTACAAAATTTTCTGAGTTGCTCAGATGAAGGTATGTTATACCTAGACTGGACTTCAAGGTTGTCTCAGCCAGATGCCAGGTTTGTGCCCAAGTAAATCTAAAACAAAAAGTCCTTACACAGGAAGAGGTCTGAATGAGAGACCAATACACAGGTGAACTCTGGAAAAACTGACTTCACCAAGATCCTTCAAGACGGGATGCAATTTCCTGTTAGCTTTTACAGATATCTTTTTCTGAGTTGGTAGAAGTGTTCCGCACCCAGACTGAAACTGCTCAAATCATAGTGTAACAGCTCTTGCAGTGTCTTAGTCAGTATTCTATTGCTGTGAAGAGACACCATAACCATGGAACTCTTACAAAGAAAAACATTTAATTCAAGCTGGATTACAGTTTCATAAGTTTAGCCTATTATCATCATGGGCGGAAGTATAGTGGCACACAGGCAGACATGGTGCTGGAGAGGTAGCTGAGAGGTCTGCATCTGGATCATAGGCAGCAGGAAGAGAAGGAGAGACATTGGGAGCGGCTTCAGCATTTGAAACCCAAAGCCCATCCTCAGTGCACTCGCCCTCGGACGAGCCTGTCCCTCCCAATAGTGCCACTACCTGGTCACAGGCATTTCAATCCGTGAGCCTATGGAGGATGTTCCTATTAAAACATCACATTCCACTCCCTTGCCCCGCCTAGGCTTGTTCGGTTCATCTCCTGAAGTAGTCTGTCTTCAAAAGTCCCCACAGTCCATCACAGTCTCAACATTGTTTAAATGTCCACAGCTCAAAGTCTCTTCTAGACACGTGGCAATCTCTTAAGTGTAACACCCTGTAAAATCAATATGAAAAGGGAGGATCATATACTTCCCATATGCAGTGACACAGGATATCTATTACCATTCCAAATGTGAGAAAAGGGGCCATAATGAGGAAATACTGGATCAAATCGAGGCAGAAAAACAGCTGGGCAAAATCCAAACTCTACACCTATATGTCTGCTCTCAAAGAGCTCACAGGTTCTCCAATTTATTCCAGATTTCTTGATTGCAGAATACTTCTTTCTCTTGGGCTGTTTCCACTACCTGTTAGCAGTTTTCCTTGGCAAGTATCCCATGACTCTGGAATCTCCAGCATCTTAGGGTCTCCAAGGAAATTCATGCTTCACCTTTTCAACTTCAGGCAAAGGCTTCTCTAAACTCCTGATACATACCCCGGAGGCTTTCCTTAGTTGTGAGAGGAGAGTCTATAACATCTTTCTTATATCTTTGACTCTAAAGTCAGAGCCATGTGGCTGAAGCTGCCAAGTTCTACTGATTTCTGGTTTTGATGGTTTCCTTCATTACTTAAGCTTGGCTGGTCTGCAGCTTGCTCTGTAGCCCAGGCTGGCCTGTAGCTTGCTCTGTAGCCCAGGCTGGCCTTGAACTCAGAGCTCCAGCTGCTTCTGCCTCTCAAGTGCTGGGATTAAAGGTGTGTGCCACCAGGCTTGGCCCTAAATTTTTCTTTAATTCCATTTTCTGTAATACACATTTTGTATTTTTCAGTGCTCAGATTGCTCATTTTCATTATAGATCTGCATAGGACTGGCTACTTAAGCACATTATATAGTCACTACTAGGCTATTTTGAAATCTCCTATGCCAAATGTCATTAATCCAAAACTTTTCAATTTATCCTCAAGCTGATCTTTCAGATGCACAAAAAGCAGTCATGTTCTTCTCCAAAATATCACAAGAACAATTTCGAGACAACAAACTTTCTCCTCTGAAACCCCTAAGCCAGGCCTGCTAAGTTCAAATCATCCTCAGCACCACTATCTTCCATGTTCCTACTAGCACAGCTCAGTAAGCCCCACTTAAAATCTCCAAACACTTTTCTAGTTCAAAGTCCTAAAGTGTTCCATATTCTTCCAAACAAAATGACGGCCAGGCCTATCAAAACAAATCCCCAATCCCTAATACCAACTTCTGTCTTAGTCAGTGTTCTATTGTTATAAAGATACACCACGATCATGGCTTCTCTTATACAGGAAAACATTTAATTATGGTTGCCTTACAGTTTCAGAGGTTTAGTCCATTATCATCATGTTGGGAAATATGGTGGCATGCGGGATGACATAGTGCTGGAGAGGTAGTTGAAAGTTCTACCTCTGGATCACAGGCAGCAGAAAGAGAGAGACAATGGGCTACCCCTCAGTGACACATTTCCTCCAACAAGGCTATACAACTCCAACAAGGCCATATCCCTTTTTAAAAATTTTATGCTTTTATTACACATGTATAAAACAAACTACATACAGCAGGGAGAACCATGTGACAATCACGAGAATAATGAGTTTTACACATGTTACATTCATAGTGAACTGGCCATCTGCATTCGTCCCATTTGAAATAAGTGTCTTTTCTGTCTTGTTGGGTCTAAATTTCTGAATGAGATTCAATATCTATCCTATCTCAACTTTAATAGTTTAACTTCTTTATCTTGATCTAAAATGATTTTGTCCC
Organism: Acomys minous; assembly: GCF_964271855.1. NCBI lineage: Eukaryota > Metazoa > Chordata > Mammalia > Rodentia > Muridae > Acomys > Acomys minous. Next base: position 83,166,493 of record NC_140484.1, read on the forward strand.
CTAACCAACTAAGCTTGGTTGTAAAACTATATTGTCTTCAATGCCCCTCAGAGACTTGAGAAGGAATAAAACTTAAATTCCTGAGTGAACCAGCAGTATGGGTTAGCAGCTTCCAAAATGTATGAGTTGACTTAAGACAGTTTACTGCCTGACCAGTCACCCAATACACTTTATAATGTTGGAGCCTCATCTTCAGCTTTCTGGCCTAATATCTCTGCCAGACTTGTTCACAGGGCAGGAACTATTGAGAACTTGCTTACCCTGACTTGGCAGAGTGTGGCTGTTGACTCTGCCTGCATCTAAGTCGCCCATTTTTAGGCAAAATCTGTTTGTGGCAGGGACAAGGACATTTTACCCAGTGGCTGGTTTTCCACCTTTGAAGCCATGTCCATAAGGAGGTTCTTTGATGCTCATCATCTTCTTTGAGGTTGGCTGGGTGTTGTCAGGAGTTAATTTGTCTTGTTGAAGAAGTTTAGGATTGTGAGAACAACTTTAAATGCCATATTCTGTGTGTGTGTGTGAGGCTTTTGAAGACCTTATTCAACTAATTTACCACATATATCGATAGAGTCATATCTATCTGTTAGACTTAGGATACATATTCTTGTGTTAAAATCTGCCAAGTATTTGGCATGCCCATGTTTTCTATCAGTATACTAAATTCTATAGCCATGACTTAGACATAACCTTCCTTATAAGTAACAATTAAGGCCTTGAGTTAAGGAGAAGGTTCAATCATCTAGCTTTTGTTCTGTCCTCCCTCTATGTTCCTAAATCTCCCTTTCTTTCCTTTCAGCTCCCATCTCCTTACCTATGTATGCAAGATAAAGGCAAAGAGAGACATTCCTGCGTTTCTTCTAATTTTTTTTCTCTGTATAAGACCAATAATGACTTATGACTACCTCCCTATGAGAATAAGCTTTTGTAGACCAAGAGAGCAAACATCAACCTATACAATCCCCCCCTTGAGGGAATGGGGCATTATTCTCTTAAGGTGTCTTCAGGTTCAATTGGGGCAAGCAATACCTTGGAATGGGCCCCCAAAATTGGAGGGAATGGTTAATCAATCTAGTGATTGCATTTGTGGTTCTGTTTCTAAATGTTCAGAGATTTCAGGCTTAGTAGGAGATTGAAATGGTGGTCCAAATTGGATCAGAAGTTTTCTATAGTGTTGTGCAGGAAGCTGTCCAAATCTAATTGGTAAAAGCAACAGAGTCATTTGGGGCTGGAATTAGGAGGATGCACGGTGTCAGTGTCCATCTTGCAGGAAGGAATGATTCCTGTCAGGTCTGATTCAGCTGATTATTTTGTTCTGAAAACATAATTTCTCACAAGCATTATACAATTCTAACATAATTGTATGAGGTGTGCAGGATGCACAGATCAATTAAAGCTAGTTTTCTGGTCATTGTATGGGTCTATGTAAGGTATAAGGCCATATCTCTTAATGCCACTCCCTAATAATTCAAATATATGAGTCTATCTGTGCCATTCTTATTCAAATCACCACATCCAAGAACTAGTGCCTTGATTCGGCCTCTTCCAGCAATCAAATCAAGGAAGAGAACACTTGGTGGGCATGTAATAACTGACAGACTTAATGTTCTCCTTCTGCTGCTTTCCAAACTAAGTAGATAGGTCGATAAGGACCTAGAGGGATCAAAAACTTCAGTTTCTCCCTTAACACTATAGTTAGATTTCCTTGCAGAAATGGTCCTATAAAATTAATGAAGGTTAGAATTACTTCTTATGAGATTAAAAAAAAAACACCCAGGTATGTATGGCTTTGGGAAAAAGTTGCCATTTCTATGCCCATTAATCATGAGTAAATAGGAAAAAAAATTAACTAAAAAGGAACTTGTCATTGTTGGGAAAAAAACTCAAAAGTATAAAGGGAAAAAGGCATAATCAAATACTTGATGCCAGTGTTTGATCTCTTGTTCTTCTTGCCAGGATACACTGCTATCAGCACTGGAAGGGACTTTAATTCTTAGTCTGATTAGTTACAGGCAGCACTCTGTATCTTAACTTTTTTTTGTTTTGTTTTGTTTTCCAAGACAGGGTGTCTCTGTGTAGCCTTGGCTGTCCTTGACTCGCTTTGTAGACCAGGCTGGCCTCGAACTCACATTTGTCCACCTGCCTCTGCCTCCCGAGTGCTGGATTAAAAGCATGTGCCACCACGCCTGGCTTCTTCATCTTAAACTATGTGGCCAGTTATCAGTAAAATAAAAATTCTTAGGACCAACTATACCTCTTTAGAGCAGGATGAGCCCACAAGTTGATTCATTCACTAAGACCAGTGGGGCATGTATCAGGGCCTTAGACCTTACTAGAGCTTATCTTTTTGTTTTTTTGTTTTATCTCAAGACAGGGTTTCTCTGTGTTAGCTTTGCCTGTCCTGGACTCACTTTGTAGACCAGGCTGGCCTCAAACTCACAGCAATCTGCCTGCCTCTGCCTCCTGAATGCTGGGATTAAAGATGTGTACCACCATGCCTGGCTTAGAGCTTATCTTAACTGACTCCATGATGCAAGTGCTGTTCAAGCCATAAAACTCAGCACATAATACCACCTGCCAAAATGAAAGCAAAGGACTAATACATCAAAGCCAATAGTTTTCGGAAAGTCTCTAAATGTACTAATATTGCTTTTTGACATCTGGTAGTTATGTTTCTTTTAAATGTTTTGTTACCTGAAGTATGCCAACCTAGAACACATATTTTGTTTTGTTGTGGTTCATTTTGTTTCTTGTTTGTTTTGTGCTTAAAATCTCACTCTGATAGAGGCTCAAGGGGTACACTCAATCCTGAACACCCAGTGCTGCTACTAGCTAGCTAATAAAGACTTTTTATTGGGTCAAATTCATGTCCAAACAGTCTTTTCTCCTGGATACCCACAACACTAGGGAGCTTAATGGCCAATGTGGAGGTCACGCTAAACTCACTCTGAGACTTTATAATGACATAAAGAAGAGTTTGGTACCAATGTCACAGCCTTGGCCCTTAACAAATGAGATTGTCCCTAGGAAACTTGGCAGTGGTTCTACTGACATTGTTTTATTGAGTTGTGACCCAGTTTCTAAATTTGGTATTTAGTTTTGCATACTGTAAGGTGCTCAAAATCCTGTAATTCTTGCTTAAGTTAACCACTCAGTTAACTTTGGAAACCAGAATCCTGCTGTTAAAATGTTAAATATGTCAGTCAGTGTCAGTCTGTAGTCCTTCTACCTGGGAGATAGGAAAATGTCAAATCCCATGATTTCCTGGAGCTCAGAGTCAACTTGCAGCTTAGTAAGATTGTGCCTCAAAATTTAAAATAAAACAGTTGGGGATGTAGTTTATTAGTAGAGTGCTTTTGCAAAGGGCCTGGGTTATTGCTTGTTAGTAGAGCTTCTGCCCAGAACTCCCCAGTGAGTGGCTGAGTGTGTTGCTCAATGTTGGATTCTCTGCCTAGAATTCCCCACAGAGGGACTAGGGATGTGGCTCAGCAGTAGAGCCCTTGCCTAGCATGTGAAAGGCCCCAAGATTCTCAGTACTGTAATTGAGAAAAGTTTTTTTAAAAAATGGGAGGAGAGGTCATTTACATTCATTCATAAAACAAATGTCGAAATTCACACCACTGCCTCCTTGCCTACAGTTGCAATTTACTGTCACATAGATCATCCCAAGTGTAAATCCATTTTCTGGCATTGGGAAGTTAGCTTTCCATTTCTTGCAAAGTATTTGATATAATATACAACTACTTTTCATCGTTTCACGATTCCCCAGAGTGGTTGTATCGTTCACCTGTCTGACTCTGACTCTCCGTATTGAGATGCCTTTTGAGCTGCAAGGCTTGCTCATCAATTACTCAGGCTCTGTTGGATCCCTGCTGAGACTCAACATTTCTCATCGATATTTTTTTTTTAGAAACCATTTTCATTCATTTTGGAGCATCTTATTATATGTCATATTTCTGTATAGAAAGCTTCCTTTTCTGCATACTTGTTGTTTTTAGGGCTCCTTTGGATAGAAAATGAGAGAAAACGATGCCAGGAAAAGAAAAAGAAAGAGGAAGGAGAGGAGCAGAGAGAAAACTAGGCATGGGAAAAAGAATAGGGGGAGAAGGAGGAGAAGGAAGAGGAGGAGAAAGAGGATGAAGATTAAAAAGGAAGAAAAAAGAGGAAGAGGAAAATTGGGGGAGAATCATGAGAAGGAATGGCAGGAAGTGAAAGAAGAGACGGAACTAGCAGAGAAGACAGGAGGAAGGAAGAAGTAGAAGAGGAACAATAGGAGCCAGAGGAGATGGAGTTGGAGGAGAAAAAGTTGTGTAGCAGAAAGAAATGGCTGAAGAGGTGAAAGAGAAAGAACAGTGTTGGTTGTTCTCTGTTGTTCTGGAAAAATGTGTATATATATCACACACTAGGTTTTCTGTATAGTCTGGGCTGTCCCTGAACTCATTCTGTAGACTGGGCTGAACTTAAACTCATAATCTCCTGCCTCTGCCTCCTGAGTGCTGGGATAAAAGCCATGTTCCACACTGCTGGGCTCTGGATCTGTTTTGAATGTTAAACTCTGAGGATTTCTGACTGCATGTGTCGTAAGTGGGGGAGTCAATAATGACTCCCAGGCCTTTGGCTAAGGTCCCTGGAAAATGGAGTTTATATCTATGGGAACGAGGAGCAAGCCTGAAGGGGAAACCTAGAGTAAAGCTTGGACATGGTGAGGTTAAGGTGCATGCTTGGAACGTCTGTGTTCATGTGGAGCTGCAGAGGAAGAGTGGGCTCTGCACTGGGTTAGTATTTGACAGTGTGTGAAGCTTTTTCCACATGTGATTGTGGAAGGCCACACACCAAGGAGGATGTGTGAACCACTAAGCAAACTTTTTCTCTGAGGGAGCAAAACTTAATTCTCCGGGGATGGCAAAAAAGGTGAAAAAACCACACACATACACACACACACACACACACACACACACACACACACACACACACACACTTTTTGGATAAAACAAGACTCCAACTACTTTGATTTTTCTCTTAGACCTTTTTAATCCCACTTAAGAAAAAAAGATCACCTCATAGTTATACATTATTCCAAAACAATCACCACAGAAACATATTCTTAAAACCAGATTATAATAATTACACAAAGATATTACTGATTATATACCCTTCTTTGGAAACCCACACATAGCTGAACATTTCCCGGCTATCTTTCTTCCCACAAATTCATCTTAGTTTCAAGGCAACAGTTCTTTTGCCATTGATTAACAAAGTTGCAGCAAAGCCATGTCTATTTTAGCTAGTTTTCCCCTACGATAGCTAACAATAGCTTGTATTTACCAAGAAACAAATCATTGGCCTCATATTTGTTTTGAAAACATATTTACGCAAACTGATTAATCTATCCTCTAGTCTTATAATAGGGTAATTTGTTCTCTGTTCATAACCCTGCCTTTTCATTGGTGCACTCTGACATGTATGACCACATCTTTAGACCACAAGATCAAGAAACACGGACCCAACCTAGAATGAATGTTTTCTTTGATCAATAACCTGTCTCAAATGTTCTTTTTTCCTTTCCTCAAGTACAACTATGTGCTTGTACTGCATGAAAGCCCAGTGTGTTTCTTTTCTGGCCTTCTACAGCCTTCCCTACTCTACAGAAAGGTTGCACATTCTACTGACTCTTAGTTCTATCTTTGCTGTATCTTCCTGGGAAAGCGACCTAAACTATCTCCTCAGCCTTCTTTATCAGCTACCCTAACCTTCTAAAGTGATTTAAAATAAAATTAGGAATTTTTGTGAAATCATTAATTCATCCAAACAGTATTATTTTGTGAAAGCTCATCCTCACATTGATCTGCAGCAGGGACATTGCCAAAGAGAGTGTGCTGTCTTCCATGAAGCGATCACGGCAGTGGTACGGCCTCCCCATGCCCTTTCATACCATGCTAGATATAGGACAAATAGAGCAATGACAAGCTTGAGGAAGCATAGCAGCAGCAAGAAGCAATCCAGAGACCAACATCCACCACTCCCCAACCTTCAGCACTGTGCTTCTTCGAGGTATGTCCATCACAGCTGGGCAAAATAGTAGACCATCATCTCCAGGAAGCTCACTTGACTGCCACAGTTCCTCCTGCATGATGTCCACCAGGTGACATTGCTCTGTGGTGATCAAAGACAGCGACAGGAACTGGTTGAAGGTGGATGAGAGTATGGTATTGTAGTACTTATGTACAAGTGTTTTAACTTGCTTTGGGGTCTAGGATTTGGATAACTAGAGAAGTACAAAGATAGAATAGTAAGTTGAGGAGACGATTTTACATAAGGAGTTTATTAGGAAAGGTGCCTGAATTTTAAGAGTTATCCTTTCAGACTCTAACAATGCGTTGTGTGTAGTGCCCTTGGCTTTTTGTATGATTATTTTAATAGATTCTTTTTTTTTTATAATTCTTCAGCTTTTTAATGATTTTTGTGAATTTCACATCATGTACTCCAATCCCATTCATTTCCCCACCCCTTTATACCTACCCTCAGTCCTTGAAGCACACCCAGAAGAAAAAACTCTTGTTGTAGAATCTGTAGTGTGTCAACTATGTTCTACAGCATACCTTTCCCACACACTTCATTGTAAATGTTCACTGCAATGAGTCATGGGTATGGGTTGAGGCCTCTGGCTTCTGTTACACTGTCAATACTGGATCCTCAATGGTTCTCCTCCAGGTTATCCTGTTGTTGCCCTGCGTTACAGAGATCTTGCACCTTTGGTTCTCAAGGACCAGCTCCTCTATGTGCTCCACCTCAGAGATGGGGTAGATGTTGGGGTGGGCCAACTCAAAGCCCTGGATCTGGGCCTCGGCAGCTTTCCTGCCACATGCCGTCCAGGGGAGCTCTCCTGTACTTCCCTGGCTAGCTTACCCAATCCTGAAGCAGGCAAGAGATGGAGCTAGCTCTCCTTTCATGCCATCAGGGTGAGCTCACCCATGCTCATGACAGCAAGCAAAGCCAGCTCCATTGATCTTCCCAAGTGAGGTACAGGGTCCATTCTCCTGAGTGATACACCAGGTTAGAGGCTGGGCCAGATCGCCTGCCTGCCACAGGTAGCAAGGAGAGGGATGAGGGCATCACTCCCTCATCAAACATCACTGCAATGCAGGCAAGTTGCTGGGCCAGCTCGCTCATGCTCACACTCTTACACCCTTGGGCTATCTCTCTTGAAACCTCCACCTTTGTTTTTGTTACCTGAGAACCATGACATATTCTTTCCATGCCTTTCTGTATTCTTTTGTGACTTGATTTACTTACAAAAATAAAAAGTTAAAAAAAACATTTCCTACCTTTATTCTTTGTCGTACAAATATCAAATTAGTATTAAAAATTAGCATGCCTTTAGTTTTATTGTGTATGTATGTTTTATTTTTTAAAATGCTGTTTTGAGTTTCTGGCTTGAGTTTCACGAACAATTGGTAACTAAATTTTGGGCTTGTGGTTAGGACAGAATATTCAACAACAGACCCTGAACATGCTCTTAGGATTTTGCACTATAAAAGCAATTCTCAGTATAGAAAGTGATATAATAAAATATAAATCACCATCGGAAAGCATGGAAGATGAGTTGGAATGATAGATCAGTAATTAAGCTTGCTGCTCATACAGAGGACTTGGGTTTGGTGTCCAGAAATCTTATGTCAGGTGGCTTCTGAGGCAAGTCAGAACCGTGATTTGCTCCAACTCCAGTGGATTGAAAACTTATTCTGACCTCTGAAGGCACCTAGATACACAGACACATAAATAGAATAAAATATTTTTTAAAACTCATCAAAGAAAACTGTTGACAAAATTCAATACCCCTTCAGGATAAAAGCCTTGAAGAGATTAGGGATGATAGAGACATACATAAAGATAATAAATGTAATAAAGGCAATTTACAGGAAGCTGGTAGACAACATCAGTAGGCTACTATTTTGCCAGGATGGTGGTGCCATTTGTCTTGTAGAGTCTTTTCCATTTCATGAAACTGCATATATGGATGATTGTTGATTAAAGTACCTGTGCTATTGGTGATCTGTTCAGGAGGTTGTCTTCTGTGCCAGTGTGCTCAAGGATATTTTCCACTTTCTATTTAATTAGGTTCAGTGTATCTGGTCTTCTGTTGAGGTATTTGATCCACTTGCATTTGAGCTTTGTGCAGGGTGATAGATATGGATATGTTTGAATTATCCTATATTCTGACATCAAGTTATACCATTTTAATATATGAAAATAGACTTTAAAACAAAAGGAATAAAATAGGTATGGAAGGACACGAAATACACAGAAAAATCCACAGAAAAACCAACAGAACATTGCAATTCTTCACATCTATACACCAAGCAAAAAGGCACTCAAGTTTGTAAAAGAAAGAAACACTGCTATCGCTTAAGTCACACATTGACACACACTGATAAGTGGGAGACTTCACTACCCAACTTTTGGCAGTATAAAGGTCCTTTAGACAAAAACTAAGCAGAGAAATGGTGGAAGTAACTAATATTATAAACCAAGTGGACATAATAACTATTCATAAACATTTGGGTAAAAGAAAATACCTACCTTCTTTTAAGAATCTCATAGAACTTTCTTCAAAATTGACCACATACTCAGACACAAAGACTCTCAACAAAAGTCAGACGCTGTGGTACACACTTGCAATCTCCACACCCACAGAGGCAGAGGCAGGTGGATCTCTGAGTTTGACGTCAACCTGCTCTAAAATGAAGGTCCAGGACATCCAAGGCTACAGAGAAACTCTGTCTCTAAAAACAAAAAAAAACAAAAAAAAAAACAAAAAAAAAAAGAAATGAAAACCTCAACAGAAAAATTTTGAAACAATACCCTGTGTCTTTTTTGAACTAGTACAGAAAGCTTACAAATCCATTGAAACTGAATGACTCACTCTCCACTTGGGGTCGCTCTGGCTTGGTCCATCTGGAATACAGCTAGTGAGCCAGCAGAGAAGGCACAAGGGCCGCCCAACCAGCTTTGGGCTTGGATCTTTCTCCACCAGTTCCTTACACTCCTGCTTCATCCGGGACACAGAGAGCAAACCAGTAGAGGCTGAGTTTTGTGCAGAAAATTCCACTCTGTGTTGTCAAAATTCCAACAGTCCAGTCAAATAACAAATAGCAACATCAGTCAATAGCAGTGGTATGACCCAGCAGAAACTGCAAATCTCTGCCAAATCAGTGCAAGTCAGCAGAACTGGCCAGAATTATTCGGAGGACCACGTCAAGTTCTCTGGAGCATTTCTTTCTTTGAAGGGTAGTGTTGAAGACCTGAGAACCTGTGTAAGCCATGGTGATGCAAAAGGGTTCTCATTATCTCTGGGCTTCTATTTATTTCCTCTCAGCAGCTACATAAGGTTTTTGCCAGCTGCAAAACCACACTCCTGATATGAGACAGCTTCCACCAAAACATGCCGCTCACAGGTCTTTTTTTTTTAAGCTAACAAAGGTCACAAAGCTGTCTTCAGGAGTGGAAAAACACTCCCACATCTCATACTTGCGACTGACACAAAAAACACATTCCCATGACACAACCGAGTTTTTAAAGAAACCAGAAACTTCCACTTCACCTCTCCTTATATGGTTGTGTCCAGCAAGCATCAGGAATTCCTCTTTATGCAAATAAGGCATTCCTAGGACCTTAACCACAGCCAATAATGTACGTTCACCCATAAAACATCTACCCACTCACCAAATGTTTAAATAGTCTTTGATTCTGTCCCTCAGACCAACAGCTGCTTCATCATGTTCACAGATGCCTGAGGTCTCAACACCTCCAACCATTCTTGCCTCACTTTCCCTCTCAGGCCACTAGTTCGATGCGGGTAATCATGCCATTAAGAAAGGGGGGAAGTAGAGTAGGAATGACACATGTCTGCCATTACTAGGAGACTTTGCTAAGGCTGCTTTCATAGATTTCATGGAGCTTCCATTGTATTAGGTTTCCATCTGACCCCCCAAGTGCCTCCAATTCTAGTCACCTCTCCCAGTATTTTCTCCCCCCAACAACTGATCTTTCCTGTTCCCAAACCCATCTGCCATGAGTCCACTCATAAAATCTATTGTATTTCCCCTTCCCAGGAGGATCCTTGCCTCTTCCCTTAAGTCCTATAAGACTATAATATGATTGTCTTTTACTTTCTACCTATAATGCCCACTTCTAGGTGTTTATCTTTCTGGTACTGGGTTACCTCACTTGGTATGATTTTTTTTCTAGTTCCATTCACTTGCCTGGAAATTTCATGATGCCATTGCTTTTAATAGCTGTGTAATACTTCACCATGTAAATGTAATACAGTTTCTTTATCCATTCTTTTGTGGAGTAACACCTATGTTGTTTGAAGGAAAGAATCTTATATACATCAACAGATCATGAATATATATTAATGGTGCCTAACATTATTGAACAAAACCATAAGTAAGTAATACGTAGAAGTTCCTTATTTGCTTAGTTTGATTACTGAATAATTCAGACTTATGTGGTTTTCCAGATGTTGAATAGAATACCATGTGAATCTCATGTGCATATATGTTTGGAAGCTTGACAGTTGGCATTTTATGTTAGCAGAAGAGTTATTAGAAAAGATATTTAGTTAATTTATCCCTCCCTCTATATACGTTTCCTTTTTATTATTTGTTTTCTAATTTTAACTTTAAAAAATACTTATTTTTTCCCTCACACATTACACTCTGACTGCAGTTTCCCCTCCCTTGATTGATCCCTGTACCCTCACCTTTCCCCTCAGTTCACATCTCCTTTCCTTTCAGAGAAGAGCAGTTCTCCCAGTGATAACAACAAAACATGGCAATGAGACGAGGCTCCTATCTGGTCTCACTGGTGAACACTTGTAATCTTAGCACTCAGGGAAGCAGAGGGAGGCAGATCGCTGTGAGATCGAGGCCAGCCTGGTCTACAGAGTGAGTCCAGGACAGCCGAGGCTACACAGAGAAACCCTGTCTCGAAAAACAAAAGCAAAAACAAAAAGCAAAGCAAAACAAAACCAGATTGGGTTTACCATATTTTCAGCTGGGTAATTTAGTTTGCAGACGTCTACTTTCTTGAGTTCTTTTTTTTTTCAAAGATTTATTTATTTATTATTTATACAGTATTCTGCCTGCATGCTAGAAGAGGGCACCAGATCCCATCACAGATGACTGCACGCTACCATGTGGCTGCTGGGAATTGAACTCAGAACCTTTGGAAGAGCAGATGGTGCGCTCAACCTCTGAGCCACCTCTTCAGGCCTTGAGTTCTTTATATATTTTTGAATATTAGCCCTCTGTCAGATATAGAGTTGGTGAATTTTCTTCTTTTTTTGTGGCATGCTGTTTTGTCGTATTGATGATGTCTTTTGCTTTACAAAAAACTTCCGTTTCCTGAGGTCCTGTTTATTAACTGCATATTTTAGTTCCTGCATTAGTGGTATTGTATTCAAGAAGATTTCTCCTGCGCCAATGAATTCAAGGCTACTCTGCATTTTCTCCTCATCTGGCTTTATGCTGAGGTCTGCGGTCTACTTGGATTGAGTTTGTGCAGGAAGATAGATTTGGATCTATTTGCATTCTTCTACATGCTGACATCCAGTTAGCACCATTTGTTGAAGATGCTATTTTTTTCTATAGCATAATTCTGGCTTTTTTAAATATAAAAATTTAGTTGTCCATAGGTATGTAGATTTATGTCTGATTTAATTCCGTGGATAAAACTGTTTTTTTTTATTTGTCAATGCCATGTTTTTTGTTTTGTTTTATACCTAAATCTCTATTGTAGGCTATGAAATTGGGGTTAGTGATACCTGCATTAGTTCCTGTACTTGCAAAACAAGTACAAAACTGTTATGGCTGCCCTGGGTTATTTATTTTTCCATATGAAGTTGAGTATTGTTATTTCAAAGGATGGTGGTTTGCATAGACTCATGTGTTTGAATGCTTGGCCAATAGGGAGTGGTGTTATTAGGAAGTATTGCCTTCTTGGATTAGGTGTTGGTGTTATCAAAGGCTTTATCAGGATCTAATGAGATGATCGTTTTTCTTTTCATTTATTTATAAGGGTAGATTACATTCACAGATTTTTATATATTGCATGTTCAGTATTATTAACCATCATGAAAATAAAATGCAAGTCAAAACTACATAGAGTTTATCTTACACATGTCAGAATAGCTAAGATTACTAAAACAAGTGACAATTCAAGCTAGCAAGGCTATAGATCACTCATTTATTGCTGGTGGGAATGTAAAATTGTACTGATTTCCATATGCAGTTTCCTCAGAAATAATGGGAATTGATCTACCTCAAAATAGCCTCATCAGGCCATAGGGACTGGCACTATTGGAAGGGGTGGCCTTGTTACAATAGATGTGGCATTGTTGGAGGAAGTGTGTCACTGTGGGTTGGCCTTGATGTCTTAAAAGTTAAGCAAGGCCTGGTGCGCCTCTGTCTCCTCCTGCTGCCTGTGGATCTAGATGTAGAACTTCTGGCTACTTGTCCAGCAGCATGTCTGTCTGTGTGCCAGCAGCATGCTTCCACGGTGAGGGTAACAGAATAAACCTCTGTAAGCTGGCTTCAATTAAGTGTTTTCTTTATAAGAGTTGTCAAGGTCATAGTGGCTTTTCACAGCCCTAGCAATGTTAACTAAGACAGGTACTCTTGGGAATAAACCCAAAGGATGTTTTATACTGTCAGAGAGACTCTTATTCAACTTTGTTCATAGTTGTTGTATTTATAATGATTAGAAACTGGGAACAACCTGAATATTCCTTGACAAAAGATTGGATAAAGAAAATAGGGCACATTTCATCAGTGGAGTATTATTACAGGTTGTCTTTTTTATTAATTTATTCAGATTACAACTCAATGGTTCTCCAATCACTTCTATCCTCCCATTCCTCCTATGCACCCTATTACCCTCCCTTAGGTCCACGTCCGAGGGGGCTCTCCTCTTCCACTTTATGGTTGTAGGCTAACAAGTCTCATCTTGGTAGTCTGCCTATTCTTTGAGTGCCACTAGGGCTCCCCACCAAGAGGAGGTCATCAAATATGGGGCACCAGAGCTCATGTCAGAGTTAGTCCCTGCTTTCGACATAACTATGGAGGATGTCCTGTCCATTGGCTAGATCAAAGTAGGGGTTCAGTGTTTACTGCTTGTATTGTCCTTGGTTAGTGCAAACACGTTTTTTTTTAATTCACTGCCTTAAATTGATGGAACTAGAAAATATCCTGAGTGAGGTATTGCAGACACTTAAAAACCAATATAGTATTTATTTATATGTGAGTACTAGCTCTTAAGTCAATGAGAATATAGTTGCAATCTGAAGTAACGCAGAGGTTAGGTTGTAAGGACTAAGGGTGAGTGGCAGCTACAAGAAATAATAGAAACAAAGACATGACAGTCCTGAAAATCCAAAATGATCTCTGAAGAATCCACTGGACTTGGTGTACAAATTTAGAAGATCATCACATCAGAGGATGAAATCTTTTTCCAGTTTTGTGAGAGGCTGAACCTAGCATTTCTATACTTCCTGAATGGAATCCCATCTCTTAAGATGAATGGCCAAAACATATACCTAAATGCTGATTTTGCATAGCCCAGCAAGGGAGCCTGCGGGCTTTGTCTCTTCCCTCTTCCAAATGAGTTTGATGTTTGACAATTCAAATTGTAAATATAAAGGTGGATAAGGGCAGAAAGACAAAGGAAGAGAAAGAGAGAGGGAAGAGAAGGGGGAGAGAGGAGTGAGAACCTATAGACAGCGGAATTTTGTTTCCTTGGTCCAACGACCTTGATATTAAATGCATACTTGGAAAAGAAATCTCAAGAAGTCAATGAGTGAAGTTTGTCAGCCTAGGAAAACATTGGACGTTATGCTGGGATGGAGGCAGAGGCTTTGGATTCACTAGAGGAGGGTGGCAGCATGAACTGTGCATTGCGGCCTGGAGGAGGTAGTCAGTTCTTGCTGATCCTCAGCTGATATCCACCAATAGTGACCATTAGATCTTCCAGCTATTCAGAAAAATCTTGGTTTTAGGGTCAGAGAGATTACTTAGTGAGTGAAGACTTGTTGCTATGCCTGATGTCCTGAGTTCCATCTCTGGGGCTACTATGAAAGAAGGAGAGTACTAATTAGTGAAAATTATCCTTTAAGGTCCATGTATGTGTGTGTGTGTGTGTGTGTGTGTGTGTGTGTGTGTGTGTGTGTGTGTGTGTATGTGTGTGTGTTGAGGTCATCTCCCTATAGCACAAGCTGACATAATTTTCTTATTTCAGTTTCCTGAGATCATTGACATACTTCATTTCCCTGGCTACCTACATAGTTTAAATTTTTTTAATTTTTATTTTTTAATTTTCTTTTTTATTAATTAAACATATTTTATTTTTACATATACATTTATATTATTACATATATATACAATAAACTACCTATAGCAAGAAGAACCATGACACAATCAGGAATTATATAAATGTTACATTCTTACCACTTTGGCTATTTGTATTTGACAGCCTTGTAGAAAACATCTTTCCTATCTTGGTGTGTTTAAAATTCTGAATGTAAATCAATCTCCATCACATCTTGTCATTATCAACTTAAAACATCTATCTAGACCTAAAAACATCTTAACCCCTAAACAAGTAAGCTTCGTTGTAAAACTAAGCTACCTGGTCTTCAACTCCATCAGAGACTTGAGAAGGAATAAACTTGAATACCTACTATGCTGAGAGTGCAGGTTAGTAGCTTGCCAAATGAGAAGATGACAGAGATAGAGTTCTGAATAGTCACTACAAACTCTCTATTATGTTGGAGCATCTTCTTCAGCCTATTGGCACAATACATCTGACAGAAATATTTGTGAGGCAGGAACTATTGAGAACTTGCTTACCCTGTATGGGAGAGTTTGGCCATTAATTCTGCCTGCCCTTTTTTAGGCAGAATTCTGTCTATGGTAGAAATGAGGACATTTTTCCCAGTGGCTTGTTGGAAGGCTAGGTATTGATAGGCATTAACCTATCTCACTGTCAGTGAATCTTTAAAATAATAAAAACATTTAAAATGCCATATTCTGCATATCTCTGAGGTTTTTGAAGACCTTATCTAACTATCCTACCTTACCTTCCTATAGAATCATATCTATCTGCTTCATTTAAGATGTATATTCTCATGATAAAAGTATACTAGTGATTGACAAGACCATGATTTGATCAACTAACAATTAACTTGTGTAACTTATTATCCTAAACAGCCTGCAATACTACTTTCAAAGTATTGGAAAAAAAACCTTGTGTTATAATTGAGTTATATGGGTACAATACCTCATATTAGAGTAGAAATATAAAGAATGTGTGTGAAGAATAATCTTACATTTGAATTTTATACCGCTGTATCTAGAATTAAACTTACTTTGCATCTACATACAAAATTCTATACCAGCGAATTAAAAATAAACTCATGAGTGACAATTGAGGCATTAAGTTGAGGAGTAGATTCACTAATCTACTTTTTGTTCTATCTTCCCTATATATTTCTATATTCCCTCCTTCTTTCTTTTCAACCCCTATCTCCAAACCTAAGAATGTAAGATAAGGGAAATGTAAGTTCAATTTTTTTAACAACTATATTTTATTATGAACTTATTAGATGAGCCTACCTCCCTTACATCCTGACTAACCCAAACAATAGGAAAAGGAGATTAAGGAACACAATAATGTAACCTTAAGGATATCAGTTCCGAGGAACAATTCTCCTGGAGTAGTCAGCAGGATCTCAGCACAATTCAACCAAGGTTGCTGATGGAACCTGGAACAGCAGCTGAGGCCCAGAGCCTCAGCCAGAGCTCAAAGCCTAGAAATCTTCCCTGTAGCAGTTCTCTCTCTAGGAGCATCTCTGAAAGTGTTGATGAACAGCTAAAACAATGCCAAGTCCTCTCACTCACTGCCAAGCCTCTTGTTTTGGATATATATCTCCTCTCAGAGTCTCTACTAGGATGTTTTCAGCTGGCAACATCCAAGCTCCCACACGGAGTGGTTTGACTTCTAAGGAGATAAACATCCTGCTCTCTCACTAGTCTGTTCTCCATACCACACTTGGGATCAACACAAAAACATTTTTATCTCCTCTTCAGGGAAAAGAAAGACATCGCTGAGTCTGACATTGTTTTCTTTCTAAATAAGATGAATAATAATTTGTAACCAACTCCAATTGATAATAACCCTCAATAGCCCAAGAAAGCAATGACCCCCCCTTAAAGGAGATGGGACATCATTCTTAAGGTTTCTCCTGGCTGATTTGGGACAAACAATACCTAGTAGGGGCCCAAATAAAATTGGGAAAATGGTTAAACAAGCTAGGAGTCACATTTGTGGTCCAGTTTCTGAATGCTGAGAAATTCCAGGCTTAATTAGAGTCCTGTGTGGAACAGACTGAAACGCTGGAACAATTGGGAAGCTTTCTTTGAATGTGTCCTGGGAGCTGTCTTGTTCTGATGAGGAACAGCAACTGAAGCACTTGGTGCTGGAACATGAAGGATGCAGGATGTCAGTGTCCAGCATGATGAGAGGAATGCATCATTGTCAGGTCTGATCCAATGTTAGTGTATGGTTGTTTTTTGTTCTGAAAGCATATAATTTCTCACAAGCATTATACAGTCCTAAAATTATAAGTATATAAGGTGTGCATGATACACAGAATAATTAAGGCTGGTTTTCTGCTCTTTGTATGAGCAGAAAAAAAAAGACATCTGTACATCTTCATTCATGGCATATGAAGAATGGCATCTAATAGTAATTCATAGGGGTTTTGTAGCCAACAAGAAGCATTGTCTATGACTAGACATTCTTGTCTCAGCCAGTCTCAGAGCTAGTCCCATACAGTGGGATTAGCAATATAAGTTACCTACCTGCAGTTTGAATTCCTCACATCCTGATTGAATCCCTTTCCTTCATTCCTTCCCAAAGCCCCCTTCATTCCTCATTCCCTCTCTCTCCCTTCATTAGTACTCAGGAAGGGGAGCACTCTTCCCTTAAGATCTAACCTCAATTTATCAAGTCTCATCTGTACTACCTGTAATCTCTTCCTGTGTATCCTGGCAACACCATCTTGCCATGGGGAAGTGAGCGACATTCTATGGCCAGTTTAGAGTGCATATCTAAAGTAGTCCCTATTCTCCACATGTGGGATCCACAAGGAGACTGTGCTACTACTACATCTGAGCAGTGGGTCTAGGTCCACATCATGCATGGTTCTTGGTTGATATTTCAGTTTCTGTGTTGTAATGTAGTTATCCTGTATTATGTGGCTAATATCTGTTTATGAGTAAGTATATACAATGCGTGTCTTTCTGGGTCTGGGTTACCTCACTCAGGATGATCTTTTCCAGTTCCATCCCTTTGCCTGCAAATTTAAAGGTTTCATTGTTTTTAATTGCTGGATAGTATTCGATTGTGTAGATATACTAGGTTTCTTTATCCATTTTTTGGTTGAGGGATATCTAGGTTGTTTCCAGGTTCTGGCTATTATGAATAAAGCTGCTATGAACATAGTTGTCCTTGTTGTATGGTGGAGCATCTTTCGGGTATATTCCCATGAGCAGTATGGCTGGGTCCTGAGGTAGAGTTATCCCCAATTTCCTGAGAGAGCACCAGATTGATTTCCAAACTGGCTGTACAGGTTTGCACTCACACCGGCAATGAAGGAGTGTTCCTCTTTCTCCATATCCTCACCAGCCTGTGTTGTCACTTGAGTTTTTGATATTAGCCATTCAGATAAGTGTAAGATGGAATCTCAGAGTTGTTTTGAGTTGCATTTCCCTGATAAGTAGGGATGCTGAGCATTTCTTTAAGTGTTTCTCAGCCATTTCATATTCCTCTGTTGAGAATTCTCTGTTTAGTTCTGTACTCCATTTTTTTTTCAAATCATGCATTTTTATATGTCAGATATCATGGAGATCATATCATTGAGTCATAAATAAAATGACCTGTATCTGAATGAGGTAGTTGAGTAAGAATGGCCCCCCCACAGATTTATATATTTTAATGCTCAGTCATCAGAGAGTGAAACTCTTTGATACTATTAAGATTAAAGTGTGCATTTTACATAGATCTTCCAGATGGAGAAATAAAAGCTTAGTGGGTGTACCATCTAGATTTCATTTGAAACAATAATGGGCAGAAGTTCAAAATTACTGCCTCATGATTAAATAATTCATCTCTTTTATTCCTTATGATACAATGAAGGCTATAAACAGAAGATATCGTAGCACTTCCATTATCACATAAAGAATTCTAAAATTTTATTGTAAGCTCACATTGAGAGCTAACATATAGAGTGACTGATCATATACAGCCATGAAGAACAACCTAAAAACTCATTTCTCACTCATACAATGAATACTTTCAGAAAATATCTGGATTTCTTTCTTTTCTTCTTCTTTTAAAAAATATTTTATTAATTTATTCATATTACATCTCAATTGTTATCCCATCCCTTGTATCCTCCCATTCCTCCCTCCCTCCCATTTCCCCCTTACTCCCTTCCCCTATGACTGTGACTGAGGGGGACCTCCTCCCCCTGTATATGCTCATAGGGTATCAAGTCTCTTCTTGGTAGCCTGCTATCCTTCCTCTGAGTGCCACCAGGCCTCCCCATCAAGGGAATATGGCCAAAAATGGGTCACTAGAGTTTCTGTGAAAGTCAGTCCCCACTCTCCACTCAATGGTGGAAAATGTCCTGTCCATTGGCGAGATCTGGGTAGGGGTTTGAAGTTTACTACCCATATTGTTCTTGACTGGTGCCATAGTTTGAGCAAGACCCCTACGCCTAGATCTGCCCATCATAATGCTCTTCTTGTAGGTTTTTAGGACCATCTGGATCCTTCTATTTCCCCATTCTCTTATGCTTCTCTCACCTAAAGTCCCAATAGGATGTCCTCCCCTCTAACCTGAGCTCAAGGCTCTACCTCACTTTTTCTTCTAAACAGATTTAGTGTGTTTGGTTTCATGTTGAGGTCTTTAATCCATTTGGACTTCAGTTTTCTGCAGGGTGATAGATATGGATCTATTTTAACTTTTCTACATGTAGCCATCCAGTTAGACCAGCACCATTTGTTGAAGATGCTATCTGTTTCTCTTACATGATCTTGGCTTCTTTGTCACAGATCAAGTGTCCATAGGTATGTGGGTTTATTTCTGGGTCTTTGATTCAATTCCATTTGTTGAAGATGTTATCTTTTTTCCGTTGTATGGACTTGGCTTCTTTGTCAAAAATCAAGTGTCCAGAGGTATGTGAGTTTATTTCTGGGACTTTGATTCAATTCCAATGATCAACCATCCTATTTCTATGCCAGTATTATGCTGTTTTTACCACTGTTGCTCTATAGTAAAACTTGAGATCTGTCATGGAGATTCTTCCAGAAGATCTTTTATTGTACAGGATCATTTTAGCTATTCTGTGTTTTTTGTTTCTCCTTATGAAGTAGAGAATTGATCTTTCAAGGTTGGTGTGGGTATTTTTTTTATGAGAATTGCACTGAATATGTAGATTGATTTTGGTAAGATGGCCATTTTTTACTATGTTGATTCTCCCAATTCATGAACATAGGGAAATCTTTCCATTCACTGAAATCTTCAAATTTTTTCTTCAGAAATTTGATGTTTTTTTCATACAAATATTTCACTTTCTTGGTTAGAGTTCCACCAAGATACTTTATATTATTTGTAGCTATGTGAAGGGTGTAGTATCCTTAATTTTTTTCTCAGCCTGTTTGTCACTTGCATACATGAAAGTTACTGGTTTTTCTGAGTTGATTTTGTATCCAGGCACTTTGCTGAAGTTGTTTATCAGCTATAGGAGTTCCTTGATAGAACTTTTGGGATCATATATGTAAACGATCATATCATCTATGCATAGTGGTAGGTTGACTTCTTCTTTTCCAATTTGTATCCCCTTGATCTCCTTTAGCTGTCTTATTTCTCTAGCTAGGAATTCAAGTGCTATATTGAAGAGACATGGATAGAGTGGATAGGCTTGTCTTGTCCCTGATTTTAGTGGAATTGATTTAAGTTTCTCTCCATTTAGTTTCATGTTGGCTATAGACTTGCTGTATTTTGCCTTTATTATGTTTAGGCATGTGCCTTGTATCCCTGCTTTCTCCAGGGCTTTTAACATGAATGGGTGTTGGATTTTGTTAAATGCTTTTTCGGCATCTAAGGATATGATCATGTTTTTTTTTCTTTCAGTTTGTTGATATGATGAATTACATTGATGTATTTCCATATATTGAACAACCCCTTCATGCCTTGGATGAAGCTTACATGGTCATGGTGAATGATCGTTTTGATGTATTCTTGAACATGACATGCAAGTATTTTATTGAGTATTTTTGCATCAATGTTCATAAGAGAAATTCTCCTAAAATTCTCTTTCTTTGTTGAGTCTTTCTGTGGTTTAGGTATCAAGGTGACTGTGGCCTCAGAGAATGAGTTTGGTAATGTTCCTTCTGTTTCTATTTTATAAAATAGTTTGAAAAGATTTCGTATTAGCTCTTTTTTCAAGGTCTGGTAGAATCCTGCCCTGAATCTATCTGGTCCTGTTTTTGTGTGTGTGTGTGTGTGTGTGTGTGTGTGTGTGTGTGTGTGTGTGTGTGTGGTTTTTGCTTGTTTGTTTGTTTGTTTTGTTTTGTTTTTTTGTTTTTGGAAATTTTTGATGACTGCCTTATTTCTTTAGGTATGATAGGACTATTCAATTTGTTTACCTGATCTTGACTCAATTTTGGTAGTTGGTAGTTGTCAAAAAAATTGTCCATTTCCAGCAGGGTACCAAGAAGAGACTTGATACCCTATGAACATATACAGGGGGAGGTAATCTCCCTCAGGAACAGTCATAGGGGAGGGGAATAAGGGGAAAATGGGAGGGAGGGAAGAATGGGAGGATACAAGAGATGGGATAACCATTGAGATGTAACAAGAATAAATTAATAAAGGAGAAAAAAATTGTCCATTTCATTTAGTTTTTTTTTCCCCAAGATATATATTATTTTATTAATTTGTTCTTGTTACATTTCAATGGTTATCCCATCCCTTGTATCCATTCTTCCCTCCCTCCCATTTTCCCCTTATTCCCCTCCCCTATGACTGTTCCTGAGGGGGATTTCCTCCCCCTGTATATGCTCATAGGGTATCAAGTCTCTTCTTGGTAACCTACTGTCCTTCCTCTGAGTGCCACCAGGTCTCCCCCTCCAGGGAAAATGGTCAAATATGAGGCACCAGAGTCCGTGAGAAAGTCATATCCAACTCTCCACTCTACTTTGGAGAATGTTCTGACCATTAGCTAGATCTGGGTAGGGGTTTAAAGTTTACAGCCTGTATTGTCCTTGTCTGGTGCCTTAGTTTGAGCGGGAACCCTGGGCCCAAATCTGCCTATCATAATGTTCTATTTGTAGGTTTCTAGGACCCTCTGGATCCTTCTACTTTGCCATTCTCCCATGCTTGTCTCATCTAGAGTCCCAATAGGATGTCCTCCCCACTGTCCCAGTTTCCTGGTAATTGAAGGCTTTCATGTGACATGCCCCTTAAGTTTTTGTGGCATATAGGCGTTTGAAGTAAGACCTGATGGTTCTTTGAATTTTCTCAGTGTCTGTTGTTATGTTCCCCTTTTGCCGATTAGAATATTCTCCCTTTGCCTTTTAGTTAGTTTAGCTCAAGGTTTGTCAATCTTGTTGACTTTCTCAAAGAACTAGCTCTTGGTTTTGTTGATTCTTTGAATTGTTTTCTTTGTTTCCAATTTATTGATTTCAGCCCTGAATTTGATGATTTCCATTCATCTACTCCTGTTGGCTGTGTCTGCTTCTTTTTATTCTAGAACTTTCAGATGTGCTGGTAAACTTGTAGCATGGGATCTTTCCAGTTTCTTTATAAAGGCACGTAGTAGTATCAACTTTCCTCTAAGCACTGCTTTCATAGTGTCCCATAAGTTTGAGTATGTTGTGCCTTTAGTTTCATTGAATTCTAGGAAGTTTTTAATTTCTCTTTTTATTTCATCCTTTACTCAGGTGTCATGGAGTAGAGAGTTGTTTAGTTTCCATGAGTTTGTAGGCTTTTGATTGTTTCTTTTGTTGTTGAGTTCCAGCTTTAATCCATGGTGGTCTGATAAGAAGCAAGGGACTATTTCAATTTTCTTGTATCTGTTAAGGTTTGCTTTGTGACCAAGTATGTGCTAAATTTTGTAGAAGGTTTCTTGAGATACTGAAAAGAAAGTGTACTCTTTTGTGCTTGGATAAAATGTTCTGTAAATATCAGTCAAGTCCATTTGCTTCATGATATCTATTAGTTTTCTTCTTTCTCCAGTTAGTTTCTGTCTTAACAATCTGTCTATCAGTGAAAGTGGGATGTTGAATCTTCCACCATTAATGTTTGGGGTTTGATGTGTGATTTAGGCTTTAGTAATGCCTCTTTTATGAATATGGGGGATCTTGCACTTGGGGCATAGATGTTCAGAATTGAGACAACATCTTGGCATATATTTCATTTGATTAGGATATAGTGACCCTCCCCATCTCTTTTGAATAGTTTTGGTTGGAAGTCTATTTTATCAGATTCTAGAATGGCTACTTTTCCTTATTTCTTGGGTCCTTTTACTTGGAATATAGTTTTCCAACCCTTTACTTTGAGGTAATGTTTATCTTTATTGCTGAAGTGCATTTCTTGTGTGCACCAGAATGATGGATCTTGTTTTCACATCCACTCTGTGAGCCTGTGTCTTTTTACTGGAGAACTGAGGCCATTGATATTAAGAGATAATAATGACTAGTGGTTGTTAGCTCCTTTTGTTTTAATGTTGATTGTGGTAGGTGTGTTTCTGTGTTTTGGATTTGTGGATGTGGAGTTATTTATTTCCTGTGTTTTCTTGGGTGTACTTAGCCTTCTTTACTGGGAGTTTTCCTTCTAGTACCTTCTGTAGGGCCAGATTTATGGTTAGGTATTGATTAAACTTGATTTTGTCATGGAATATCATGTTTTTTTCCATCTATGGTGATTGAAAGTTTTGCTTGGTAGAGTAGTCTGGGTTGGCATCTATGGTCTCTTAATGTTTGCATGACTTCTGTCCAGGCCCTTCTACCTTTCATAGACTCTGTTGAGAAATCAGGTGTAATTCTGATGGGTTTGCCTTTATATGTGACTTGACCTTCTTCTTTTGCATCTTTAATATTATTTATTTGTTCTGTACATTCAATGTTTTGATTATTATTGGAGTGAGGATTGTCTTTTCTTGTCAAATCTATTTGGAGTTCTGTAGGCTTCTTGTATGTTTATGGACATTTCTGTTTTAAGGTTGGGGAAGTTTTCTTTTATGATTTTTGTTGAAAATGTTTTCTGGGACTTGGAACTTGGAGTCTTCACCTTCTTCTATTCCCATTATTCTTAGATTTGGTCTTTTTATTGTGTCCCAGATTTCTTGAGTGTTTGCATCAGAGACTTTTTAGATTTAATGTTTTCTTTGATTGATGTATCGATAACTTCTTCCACACTTGAGATTTTTCTCTTCCATCTCTTGTATTCGGTTGGTGTGGCTTGTGTCTGTCATTCCTCTTCTCTTCCCTATGTTTTCCAACTCTAAGATTGTCTCAGCTTGTGGCCCAAGCACGTCTCTGCACAGCCTGTTTGCTTTGTGTCTTAGCTTAATTAGAGCAGTGTGCACCAGGTGTGTGGACAGAGATCGATCCAGTTCTGAAGTTGCTCACAGGATAGCAGTTAATGCAGATTGTTGCCCATGCATGTCTCTGCTCAGACTCTTTGCTTTGTGTCTTAGCTTTTTCTAATCAGTATGCTTCAGTTGGGTGGGCAGAGACAGACGAAGGCCCAAAGTTGCTTGGAGGATGGCAGTTCATGCGGACTGTGGCCAATGCCTGGATTGAGCTCTGCCCTCCACAGGCCCTCTTGAGATGGCAGGGCAATGCTTATCTCTCTGTGACTCAGCTAGGCTAGGCCAGCAAGAGCTGGTAGTCTGAGAGGTATCAGACCTCTTTCTTGGGAGGTAGCTAATGTGGATTGTGTCTGGTGCCAGAATTCAGCTCTGCCTGTCCGCAGCTCCCTGTGTTGGATCTAGCAAGCAGTAGATGGGTGATGAGAGCCCTATGCTCCATGGATAACCCACAGTCCTTCTGTCCCAGATCTGGCAAGCAGTAGACAGGCAATGAGAGTCCAAAGCTTCATGGATAACCCACAGTCCTTCCCAAGATGGCAGCTAATGTGGGCTGTCCTCCAGGATTTTTCTGTGGGTTAGCTGGGTAGCCAGGGGTTGGACCCACCTGGGCCCCCCATAGTGTGGATTCCCCTTACCTGGGAATCAAAAGCACTGATGTTTTGTAGCTCTTAGCTTGGTCTTTAGGTCGCTGTGCAGTCCTGGTTTTCCTGCTAATTAGACCCATTGTGTGATTGGCACCACCATCTTGGATCCCCACAGTTGTTATTTTAGACAGGGTCTAACTATGTAGATTTGGCTGGCGTAGGCTTGCAGCATGTTGGCCTCAATTTTATAGACACCAGCCTCTGTCTCCCAAGTGCTATGATTAAAATTGTGAAATATTACGTCTATACATATAGATTAAATTTTATTATTATTTTTTCTTTTTTTACATATACGTTTTATAGTATTACACATAAATACAATAAACTAGCTGAGAATGGTAGCACATGCATTTAATCCCAACACTTGGGAGGGGAGGAAGAGGCAGATGGATCACTATGAGTTCTAGGCCAGCCTGGTCTACAAAGGGAGTCCAGGAATGCTAAAGCTACCCAGAGAAATCCTGTCTCAAAAAACAAAACAAACAAACCAACCAAAAGCAAACAAATAAACACAATGAACTACATACAGGCAGAAGAATAATGAAACAGTCAGGTTTTATAAAAATGTTAGATTCTTAATATTTTGGCTACTTGAATTTGGCAACCTTGTAGACAACATCTTTTCTATCTTGGTGCATCAAAAATTCTGAATGTGAATCAATGTCAATCATTTCTTATCTCTATCAACTTAAAACAAGTAACTAGACCTCAAAACACCTTAATCCCTAAACAACTAAGCTTAATTGTAAAACTAAATTATCTGGTCTTTAACTCCATCAGACACTTGAGAAGGAATAAAATTAAATTACCTAACTAAACCAGAAGTGCAAGTCAGGAGCTTTCAAAATAAAAAATGACAGAGACAGTTTTCTGCCTGAAAAGTCCTCCAAACTTCTCTATAATGTTGGAGCATCATCTTCAGCCTTCTGGTCCAGTATAACTGACAGACATTATTTGTGAGGCAGGAACTTTTTAGGACTTCCTTATCCTGTCTTGGCAGAGTTTGGCTATTGACTTTGTACACATCCAAGCATGCACATTTTTTTAGGCAGAATTCTGTCTGTGCCTGAAATGAGGACATTTTGCCCAGTGGCTGGTTTGCCACATTTGAAGCCATCTCTATAAGGAGGTTCTCTGATGTTCATCATCTTTGAGGTAGGCTGGGTTTTGCTAAGAGTTAAACTGCCTTGTTGTCAAAGATTCTTTAAAATAATAAAACCTCTTTAAGTGACATATTTTGTAGCTCTCTGGGGTTTTTGAAGACTTTATCTAACTATTTTACCTTATCTTTCTATAGAATTTTATCTATCTGTTACACCTTGGATGTACATTCCTGTGAAAAGAATAGACTAGTAATCACCATGATTTTACCAATTAAGAAATATCTTGTATTACTTAATTATTCTAAATAGCCTGCAATAGCATTTTCAAAGAATTAGAAGTAAACCTTGTATTATAATTGAGTTGTATGGGTTCAGTACCTCATATTAGAGTAGGAATATATGTAATGTGTGTGGAAAATAACCTAAAATTTGAATTTTAAACCAGTGCATCATAATTAAACTTCTTTTGGTACAAAATTCTATACCAATGAATTAAAAATTACCATGTTTGTAAGTAACAATTAAGGTCTTAAGTTGAGGAGTAGACTCAATAATCCACTTTTTGTAGATGATTTTCTCTGCTTTCTTTTCAACCCCTATCTTCATATGTACTAAAGAAAGATAAAGGCAATCCAATCTTAATTTCTTTCTGAATAAGACCAATAATAACTTAAAACCAATTCCCAATAAAAATAAACATATGTAGTCAAAGAGAGCAACCAAAAACCTACCCAAACCCCTTAGAAGAAATGGGGCATCATTCTTTTAAGGTTTCTTCTGGCTGATTTGGGGCCCAAATAAAATTGGGGGAAATGGTTAAACAAGCTAGGAATAGCATTTCTGTGGTCCAATTTCGAAATGGTGAGAAATTCCAGGCTTAATAGAAGTCCTGCATGTGCCAGTCTGAAATGCTGGACCAATTGGGATCAAAAGCTTTTTTTGAAGATCTCCTGGGAGCTGTCCTCTTCTGATGAGGAACAGCAACTGAAGCATTTGGGGCTGGAACATGAAGGATGCAGGATGTCAGCATCCAGCATGCGAAGAGGAATGCATCCTGCCCAGTCAGATCCAGCATCAGTGTCAGGTTCTTTTGTTCTGAAAACATATAAATTCTCACAAGCATTATACTATCCTAAAATTATAAATGTGTGAGGTGTGTATGATGTACAGAACAGTTAAGGCTGGTTCTCTGCTCTTTGTATGTTGAGAAGAAATACATCTGTAAATCTTCATCTATGCTGTATGAAGAATGTCATCTAATAATGAGTCACAGGCATCCTGTGGTCAGCAAGAGGCATTGTCTGTGCATAGATATTTATGTCTCAGCCAGTCTTAGATCTATTCCCATGTAGTTGCATTAGCAATATAAGTTACTTGCTTGTTTTGTGGTTCAAATCATCCTGATTGTGTCCAACTCCCTCATTGCTCCACTCACCTTCCCTCATGCCCTCTCCCTCTCTCCCCTAGTTCTCAGAAAGGGGAGCCCTTCTCCCTTAACATCTGGCCTCAGGTGATCAAGTCTCAACTGTACTCCCAGTATCATCTTCTTTTGGGCCTAGCAAGACCACCCTACCAGGGGGAAGTGGTCAATGTTGAAGGGCCAGAGTCCATGTCAGTAGTAGTCCCTACTCCTCATATTGTGGGACTCACGAGGAGACTGTGCTACCTATCTGCTACATTTGAGCAGAGGGTCTAGGTCCACATTATACATGGTCCTTGATTGATGCATCAGTCTGTGTATTATAGTCTGGTTATCCTGTATCATGTGGCTAATACCTGCTTATGAGTGAATGTATTCATTGCATGTCTCTCTGGGTTTGGGTTACCTCACTCAGGATGATCTTTTCTAGTTCTATCAATTTGCCTGCAAATTTCAAGATTTCCTTGTTTTTAATTGCTGAGTAATATTCCATTGTGCAAATATACCACAGTTTCTTCATCCATTCTTCAGGTGAGGGATATCTGTGTTGTTTGCAGATTCTGGCTATTAGAAATAGGGCTGCTATGAACATAGCTGAGCAAATATCTTTTTTTGTGTGTGGTAGAGTGTCTTTCGGATATACGTCCAGGAGTGCTATAGCTGGGTCTTGAGGTAACACTGTTTCCAGTTTTTTGAGCGAGCACCAGATTGATTTCCAAAGTGGTTGTACAAGTTTACACTTCCACCACCAATGGAGGAGTAGTCCCCTTCTCCAAATCCTTAACAACATGCCAGTCACTTGAGTTTTTTTATCATAGCCATTCTGAGAGGTTTAATATGGAATCTCAGTGTCACTTTGATTAGCATTTCATTGGTGACTAAGGATGTTGAGCATTTCTTTAAGTGTTTTTCAGCCATTCAAAATTCATCTGTTGAGAATTCTGTTTAGTTTCATGAGGTCCCATTTATTAATTGTTGTTCTTAGAACCTGAGCTATTGGTATTCTGTTCTTAATATTTTTGTTACTTGAATTTGGCAACCATGTAGACAACATCTTTCCTACCTTGGTGCATCTAAAATTCTGAATGTGAATCAATATCAATCATTTCTTATCTCTATCAACTTAAAACAAGCAACTAGACTCCAAAACACCATAATCCCTAAACAACTAAGCTTCACTGAAAAACCTAAATTATCTGGTCTTTAAACCCATCAGACACTAGAGTGGGACCCCTAGGCCCAAATCTGCCTATCATAGTGCTCTTCTTGTAGGTTTCTAAGACCCTCTGGATCCTTCTATTTCCCCATTCTCCCATTCTCCCATGCTTCTCTCACCTAGAGTCCCAATAGAATGTCCTCCCCTCTGTCTCACTTTCCTGGTAAGTGAAGACTTTCATGGGACGTGCCCCTTGGGCTAGTGTCCAGATATAAGTGAGTATATAGCATTTGAGTCTCTTTGCTTCTGGGTGAACTCACTTATGATATTTCTAGCTCAATCCATTTGTCCACAAATTTCAGGAATTCCTTGTTTTTAATAGCTGAGTAGTATTCCATAGTGTAAATGTACCACAGTTTTTTTTTTATCCATTCTTCTACTGAGGGACACTTAGGCTGTTCCCATATTCTGGCTATTATGAACATGGTTGAGAAAAATTTTTGTTGTGTGCTGGAGCATCTTCTGAATGATATTTTTGATGTGTTCTTGGATTCAGTTTGTGAGTATTTTATCTAGTATTTTTGCATCAATATTGAAAAGAGAAATTGTTCTGAAATTCTCTTTCTTTGTTGGTTCCTTGTGATTTTCAGATATCAAGGTGACTGTGGCCTCATAGATTGAGTTTGGTAACATTCCTTCCATTTCTATGTTGTGAAGTAGTTTGAAGATTATTGGTATTAGCTCTTCTTTGAAGGTCTCATAGAATTCTGCTCTGAAACCATCTGGCTCTGGGATTTTTTTGGTTTGGAGACTTTTGATGACTGCTTCTATTTCTGTAGGAGAAATAGGACTATTTAATTTGTTTATTTGATCTTTATCCAACTTTGGCAAGTGGAATCCATAAAAGAAATTATCCATTTCCTTTTGATTTTCAAATATTGTGGCATATAGGCTTTTGAAGTAAGACCTAATGATTTCTTCTGGTATTTCTTCAGTGTCTGTTGTTATATCTCCCTTTTCATTTCTGATTGTCTTGATTTGGATAGTGTCTCTCTGCCTTTTAGTTAGTTTGGGTAATGTTCTGTCTATCTTGTTGATTTTCTCAAAGAACCAGCTTTCAGTTTTGTTGATTCCTTGAATTGTTCTCTTTGTTTCTTATTAATTGCTTTCAGTCCTGAGGTTGACTATTTCCAGCCATCTTTTCTACTTGGGCTCTTACAAATGTATTATTTCCCCAAATCAGCGGGAAGAAATATTAAGAGAAATGATGTCCCATTTCCACTAATGGGGTTGGGTAGCTATTTGGTTGTTCTCTTGGGCTACATATGTTCATTTTCATTAGGATTCAGTTATAAGTTATCATTGGTATTGTTCAGAAAGAAAATGAGGTTGGACTCAGGAATATGTGTTTTTTCCTTTATATTTCTATTGTAGGTATAGAGATAGTGGTTGAAAATAAAGAAGGGGGTATATAGAAATATATAGAGATGATAGAACAAAAAGTAGATTATTGAATCTACTCAACTTAAGGCCTAAATAGATATTCACAAATAAGGTTAGTTTTATATTGATTGGTATAGAATTTTGTATATTGATACAAAATAAGTTTAGTTTTAATACATTTGAAAAGAATTCAAATTTTTGATTATTCTTCACACACACATATTTCTACTCAAATAGGAGTTATTGATCTTATACAACTCAATTATAAAACAAGGCTTATTTCCAATACTTTGAAAGTGCTATTGCAGGCTGTTTAGGATAATTAAGTAATACAAGCTGATTGTTGATAAAATCATGGTCCCATCAATTTCTAGTCTATTTTTCTTACAAGAATATACATCCTAAGGTTAAAAGATAGATATGATTTTTTAGATATAAGGTAAAATAGACAAGGTCTTAAAAAGTCCTAGACATCTACAGTATATGAGATTCAAAGATCTTTTTATTATTTTAAAGATTTTTTGACAAGCCAAGTTAATTCCTGGCAACGCCCAGACTACCTCAAAGAAAGTGATGAGCATTAAAGAATCTCTTTATGGTGATGGCTTCAAATGTGGCAAATAAGCCACTGCGAAAAATATCCTTTTTTCTGCCACAGATAGATTCTGCCTAAAGATGGGCAAGCTTGGATGCAGGCAGCATTGACAGCCAAACTCTACCAGAACAATGTAAGCAAGCCCTCAGTAGTTTCTGCCTCACAAATATGTCTGTCAGATATATTGGGCCAGAAGGCTGAAGATGATGCACCACCGTTATAGAGAGATTTTTGTGACTATTCGGGCAGCAAATTGTCTCAGTTGTTTTTTCATTTTGGAAGCTGCTGGCATGCACTTTTAGTTTACTCCAGTAATTAAGTTTTATTCCTTTTCAAGTTTCTGGTGGGATTGAAGACTAGATAGTTTAATTTTGCAATGAAGCTTACTTGTTTAGAGGTTAAGATGTTTTTAGGTCTATATAAATGTTATAAGTTGATAGAGATGAGAAATGATAGATATTGATTTATGTTCATGATTTTAGATGCACCAAGATAAGAAAAATGTTTTCTTCAAGGATGAAAAACACAAGTAACCAAAACACTATAATTATTACATATACATAATTCATTATTATTTTGTAGTTCTTCTTGCTGTAAGTACATTCTTATCGTATTTATGTGTATATAAATGTGTATGTAAAAAAAGAAAAATTAAAAAAGGAAAGTAAATACCAAGAAATCACAAAATCTAATTAAAATTCGAGTGTGGAACTTACAGATAAGTCTTATCAGGGAATTAGCAAATGGCCAAGAAACACTTAACATCCTTAGGCATCAGAGAAATGCAAATCAAAATAATTCCGAGATGTCATCTCACACCCATCAGAATGCCTATGGTCACAAACTCAAGAGGCAAGGATGTTGAGAAATGGGATCACTCCTCCATTGTTGGTGGGAGTGCAAACATGTATAACCATGCTAGACATGAATCTGATTCTTTCTTGGGAAATTGGGAATAGTTCTACCTGAAGCCTCAGCAATACCAATCCATGGCATATACCTGAAAGATGCTCCACCATACGTCAGGGACATTTGCTCAACTATGTTTGTAGCTGCTTCACTCAAAATAGCCAGAAACTGGAAACAACCCAGATGTCTCTCACCTGAAGAATTGATAAAGAAAATGTGGTACATTTACACAATGGAATACCACTCCGCTATTAAAAACAAGGAAATTTTGCAATTTGAAGGCAAATGAATGAAATTAGAAAGGATCATCCTGAGTGAGGTAACCCAGTCCCAGAAAGACTTAGATGGTATATATGTGTCTATGTACATACTGACAGGTGGGTTTTAGGAATATAGTACAAGATAACCATACTGCAATTCACAGACCCAAAGAAGATCTGTAACAAGGAAGCCCCATGGGAGGATGCCTAAATCTCATTCAGAAGTGGAAATAGGATAATAGAAATGGGTAAAGAGAGAACAGGGTAAAAAAGGGTGCAATGTGAGAAGTAAGTGTTGATGCCAGACCTTGGGAGAGTTGGTGATTGAGGACAGGGTTTTAAGAGAGAAGAGAAACCTTGGCCAGAGGCCTATCTGTCATACTCTGTAGACCTATGATAAGGTAGGCTCCTGGGAGTTTATGAATATGACTCTGAGACTCTTAAAATCAGGGATTATGGAGACTAAAGAAAGCACCCTGTAACTAGATAGAACTCCTAGTGGAAAGATGGGAACACCAAACTGTCCACAAAAGCTTTGATTCAAATCTTACACAGCCTACAAGATGTGCAGGGGCAAAAAATAAACAGATTGGGGAGATGTCCAATCAAACCCTGTTCTAGCCTGAAACCCACCCCATGAGTGAGAGTCAACCCCTGATACTATTAAGGATACTTTCCTATGCTTGCAGACGGAAGCCAAATATAGATGTCCTCTGAGTGTTTCCACCTAGCATCCGATGAAAACAGATGCAGAACCCACAGCCAAAAATTAGGTGAGGCGCAGGGAGTCTTATGGAAGAGTGTGAAGAAGGATAGAAAGATTTAGAGGTCACAGGAGCCCCACAAAAAGACCAACAGAGACAAGTATTAAGGGTCAAGTGGGCTCTGTAGAGACTGAAGCTCCAACCAAGGACCATGCATGGAATGGACCTAGGTACCATACACAGAAGTAACCAATGGGCAGCTCAGTCCTCATATGGGTCCTGTAATAGGAAGAATAATAGGTGACTCTGACATGGACTCTGTTGCCCCTTCTCAATCAGTTTCCCCTGCTAGGGCTACATCACTAGGCCATATGGAAAGAGGATGCACTTAGGTCT
This sequence comes from Acomys minous, assembly GCF_964271855.1. Lineage (NCBI taxonomy): Eukaryota > Metazoa > Chordata > Mammalia > Rodentia > Muridae > Acomys > Acomys minous. The sequence continues at coordinate 83,198,839 of NC_140484.1, forward strand.
GATGAGACTTAATATGCTAGCATGAGTGGGTAGGGGGGCTCCCCTTCCATGAAGAGTAGGGGATGGGGATTGGAGAATCATAGAGCGAAGGTGGGACTGGGAAGAGAGGAGTGAAGAGGCCATGGCCATGATGTAAAGTGAGTAATTAATTAAAAAAAAAGAAAAAGAGAAAAATAAAACTAGTAGTCTTGTTAGGTGTGAATCTAGTTACAAAAATTAGCTTTATTTATCCTCCTATAGATGTTTGTTTCTAGTAACTACCTAGAAATGAGCAACATTTGCCCTTTCAAATATACTATGAATAGACACCTTCAAACACTTCAATAGATCTACAGAATATAGCATTTAAACATGTTTTAGTTTTAAAAAAGGCTTTTTTTTTTGTCAATGAGAATCATATGCTGCTGACAGCACACCAATATAATTGAAAGAAAACGATGGGCATCAAAGAATCTCCATATGGAGTTTGCTTCAAATGGGCAGTGCTAACTATGGGGCCCGGAAGCCCTTGCCTCAACTGCTGACAGCATGCTGTCCAACCCATAGACAAGCAGGACAAGGAAAACGTCAACTGTTCAACTGTTCCAGGACAAGTCTTTCATAATTTCGCATTCAAAGAAAAGTCTGTCAGATAATCTGGGCTTGTAGGCCAAAGATAGAATCTGTGATGACTGTCCAGAAAGCCAGCAGTCTCTGTTGTTTCTATAGGTTTGGAAACTGTTTGCTCTGCTCTACCTTTTACTCAGGTGATATTTATCCTTCTTGAGTTTCTGATGGGGTTGTAGACTAAATAATTATAGTCTTACCATTTTCTTTGTTACAAATTAAGAGTAGAAACTCACAAAAGAGGTTGAGAGACATAAACTTAAGTTGTTTAGGATTGAAGAATATGATTTAGGTCTAAAACGTACTTTGACATCGATAAAAACAAGTCAGGGTAGACAGTATTTAAGGACAAAACTTTGGACTCATAAAGACAGGATAGAAACTTGAGTACTTTCTCCCAGGTTGCCAAATACAAATGGACTGAACTCTGTGAATGTGATAGTTTTGATAATTGTTGTTAGAGAAAGAGTCTTTTCTGGGACTAAAAGTGCAGATGTTGGTGTGTTCTTTTTGTACCTTCTGTGAAGATGTGTCTCTATCATTCCCCACCTGACTAAGGCGCCTTAGGATTGGTTTAATAAAAAGCTAGATGGCCAATAGCTAAGCTGGAGAGGATAGACAGAACTTCTGGAAGAGATAGGAACTCTGGGAAGGAATCTGAGGTGGGAGATTCACCAGCCAGACACAGAGGAAGAAACAAGTGCTGGGAGAAGGAACAAGTCACGTGGCAGAAGATACATTAGTATAAACTGGACAATGTAGGTTAAGAGCCAATTGCAGAGCAACTCTAAGCTAAGACCAAGCTTTCATAATTTATAAAAAAGTGTCCACGTCATTACTTGAGAATCTGGTAGGTCAAGATGGGACGATGATAAATGGTACCCACTCATTATAATTGAGTGAAATCCCACCAAAAAATACAGTATATTACCTAGAAGGACAAAAGTCAAATTCAGGGATAAAGATATAAAGAGATGGCTATTCCATTAAGAGGGAGAGAGGAGAAAGAAAGAAAGAAAGAAAGAAAGAAAGAAAGAAAGAAAGAAAGAAAGAAAGGAAGAAAGAAAGAAAGAAAAATAGTAACAAAATCCTGCTGGTGTTATTTTAAGAAATAGAGAAATTATAAGACACAGAATATGAAGAAACTACAATATATTCCAAAACCTCTGCATACAGGACAAATGAAGGGCCTTCAATGGTTCTAAATAAATGCTGTATTAAAATTATAGTAATGAAACAAATAAACCAAATAATCAACAAACAAAAAGAGCATTTGTTGCTGTACCAAGATATCAAGAGAGAAGCTAAGAACCACCTGTAGTTAGAATTTGCTGCCATCTTCTGGCCTCTCTGTAAATTGCATGCATGTGGTGTCCAGACATACAGTGGGGAAACCATCCATATACATAAACATAAATGAATTAATCTCCTGTCTCTGGGATCTTTTCCTCCTACTGGTTCCCCTCACATAGCCTTAGTAAGAGAGGGTGTGACTAGACTTCCTGCAGCTTGATATGGCATGCCTGGTTAATAGTCATTGGAGGCCAGGCTTTTTCTGAAGGGAAACAGAAGAGGGGTGGATGATGAATATAATAGATGGGGCCAAGGACTGGGAGGATGGAAGTGGGAACTGTGGTCAAAGTGAAAATTAATAAATCTGAAAACTGTGCCAAATGCATAGGAAAAGCCAACACCACCAAAAAAAAATACCATGTGACAACATTTCTTGTAGGTCATTATCTCTATAGAACACTTATTCCTGATGTACTTCAATGAAACCAGGGGGAAAGAGTTCATGATTTTTGTATCCCCTTAACCAATGTTTTTAATTACCAATACATTAGAGAAGAAATATGTGTTTCTCATAAATTTGATATGCATGGTCATTTTATGAATATGTATATGTAGAACACCATATTTTAGGGGTAGCTAAGAGTATGATACCACCCTGCTGTCCAACCCTGGCTGGGTGAGAACTCACTGTGTAGCCCAAGCACACTGGAAAATAAAGATATCCATCTGCCTGTAAGTACTGTGTTTACTGGAATGTGATACCACACTTAACTAAGAAAAGCTAGTTTAAAAGCGAAGAGTTGGAAATTATCCGTTTAGTCATAAAAATACAGCCATTCTACTCAATACATGCTTAGAAAGAGCAGTCAATATATACAGTGAATTGCCTTAGCAAAATATCAAATAATGGCAAGAACAGAAGAAACAATAAGAAAGTAACAAAATCTTAAACCAAACCAAACCAAATCAATCAACCACCCAAATAAATAACTCAAAGGAAAGAAAACCCAAACAAAAAAAACAAACAAAAATTTATGCCAAAAATTCTCTTGCTGCAGATTTAGTGGCACTGACCATGTGGCAACACATAGTAGGACAGAATTCAAGGATTCTCATTGCCTTTTCAAGATAAGACCTTATTGAGCTTTGCAGTTTATGCTCTTGCCAAAGCTAAGGAGGAGACATGATACAGGCATTGACTCAAATTCTTTAACATATAATCAGTTCATCTCCACAAAATATCCTTGAGGGCTCATCAGGATAAATGCTAATTTATATTCTCAGACTTTTCCTCCTAGATCCCCATAAGTTTTTTATTGTGTTTCAGCACTTCTCTGAAACTCTGTTACGGGGCATCCATCACAAAAGGGGAATCCCAAACAGCTCTGTGTGGAAACAATGACTGTGATGAGCATTTCTTTCTTTCTATGGCTACCTGGGATATGACATTTCCTCAAGCCAAATCCTAACACTTCTAAGAAATTAAATTTTCTGAAACTTCATAAATTTAATTTATAGTGTAGACTCTCTAACAGCCTATGTCACCTTGCTGTTTTTTCTGGAAGCCAATAGCTCTTTATCAAGTAGTCAGCTGGTACAACCCCACTAACTGGAAACATGAAACACTGCAGACACACAGGGTCCATGCTGAGCTGGCAGATATCACTGAAATGCTCTTTTGAAATGGGAATCACTGTTTTATTTTCAGTCATCCTTCTGAAACTCTAAAATGTCACCATACAACATTCACTGAGGGTTTTATTAAGATAGGAGTGAGAATCCTGGTTTCCCTCTGTGACATTGGGTTTAAAATAATCATCAATGATACACTTTATTTCCTGCATAAATCCTGAAATCTGAGACCATGCCCCCTGAAGGTTATGTTTACTAGTGGTACTGTCACGTGATCCAAAATTGATTCCCATATCTTTCCTTCAGATGCATATGGATCAAATCATTATCTATGGGCCTTGGAGTCAACCTCTTTATAGTTGATATAGGTTACCATGCTTCCTCTGTATAATTTTGTAACAGTGACATTTGTACATGTCATTTCAATTCATATTCACACGATCAAGCAACATACAGCACAGCTCCTGTGTGTCAGGCCTTTGAACTGCTCCAGCCAAATGGCCGTTTTTTCACACTTTCAATAGGTCCATCACACCTTCTGGTACTAAGGGGTGCTTTCAATGAATTATTGATCTCCGCAGGCATAATATACACAGTCTTGGCTATACCTGACCTGTGAGGAAGAATAAAATCTACAGCAGACAATTCATCTAATATATTGACCTTTATGTGATTCTTTCAGCCAGCATGTGCCTGTGTGCTTATTTGAGACCCAACAAATTCATAGGGAGCATCCAGCTGTCCAAACACACAAAAGGTCACTCTGACATACTCTGCAAGTTCTACAGACAGTTCACTTCAGTCTGTGAAACTGGAGCATCCACCATTGCTCTTATCGAAGAACAAATAATGTACACAAGGAACAGTTGTCCTGTTTGTAGTGCACTGACTTAAGCATCACCTGTGTGTGTGACATGGAGTATGTCAGCATAGAATTCAAGAGAGAATCCTGAGCCTTTTTGTGTGGTATGTCTGGATAAGAGAGTAGCATCAGCACAGTCTTCCTTGATGGATTTCTACAACCTATAGGCTTAGGACTCAGCTTACTAAATCTCTCAACAGCAAACTGACAGAGTAACTCTTAACAGCAACATATGTTCCCTCCATGTTGTTATGACACTTAGCATGTCCACTTGCAATAGGATGTCAGGGTTATAAGTAAATCTTGGAAGTCTTTTTTTTTTTTTTTTTTGTATCTCAAAGTTTTTTCTGATGCCTTTTTTTCTCCAGGAATAGTGAGCCAACAGACACATGGATCAGGTATTTGTGTCACTAGAGAATTCATAGCTGCCATGGCATGTCTTTTTCTGGAGGGGATTTGGTCCTAGCATGAAGAACGTCACATGTTCAGGCTCACAGGCCTCCTTTAGTGTCCTCATTTCCCTTAAGGTGTGTTGTCAGAGCAGGAAAAGCAATCATACCCAGAAGAAACCTTGCTAGGGTACTGGCTGGAGAAAATCAGGTCCTGTTCACATATAAGCCAAAGTCAAGGAAAAAAATCCACCCCATAATGCCATACTTGCCGGTGTTGAGGATCAATGCTGGTTTACATGCTTGGTACACTCAGCGTCCCTGTTGCAACACCTCTATCTATGGGCTTTTGTCTTGGAGTATGTTCTCTTCCTGCTCCAGCTGGAGTTCTTTGTACGTAGAGGAGAAAGGCAGCCATGACAGAGGCTTTGTGATGACCTGCCATTTTAGCTGTCAAGAATTTACCTTTTCACCTTGATTCTTTTGGAATGTAAATACTGATCTTTTGACAGAACTAATTGTACACCCAAGGAATTGTCACAGAGTACTTGAGCCTAGATTTTTTTCAGCCTTTAACACATTTCAGAAAGTGATATGAGTACTGTTTGTTCTTTGCTCTATAATAATAGGACTTTCTTCTACAGTCCAGGTACATCATTTTGAGAAAATAACAGGGGCCCATCCCCACTCTGTGTCCATCCCTGCATGTCAAGTGTTCCATCGCTGCCCTGGAGGTCTTCTGCAGCCACTTGGGGAAGACAAGTGAGATCTCTAGGCACCATTCTCCCCCTTTAACCAGTCCACTGGGCAAACACAGCAGCCACGAGCCAGGTTCAGCTCCCTGTACCTGCCATTTACTAGAACTCACTCATATAAGCATTCTAATAAACCAGCAGGCCACAGAGATCACCTAGTGAGACCTCACATACCACAATTCACTGCCTATCCTGTCCTCCCAGTAAACCTAGCAACACAGATACACAACCTGTTTCCTGCACACACCAATCCAGGCCCATTTCCCAATCTCTTCCCTGGAGGTCTTCAGGATCCACCAGGGGAAGAGAGGTACAGGTGAGATCTCCAGGAGCCAGGTCTCTGCTTGCAGCAGGCCATTGGTTAATCACAGCAGTGATCAGCTATACCCAGCTCCATGCACCCTCCATCTATTGGAAAATCACCCTTACCTGCATTCCTAGATGTCATGGGATCCCAGAGACCACCAGCCCATATCAGAGACAATCAGCTATTTAAAGGCCAGTGATGGAACAGATATAACAGGAACTTGGGAAATTCGTCAATACTGGAATCCAAGTATCATTCTACATAAAGCTCAGGATACCTCAACACAGCCCAGGAACAAGAAAACAACCTAAATCCAGTCTCATGAAGATGATAGAGGCCTTTTAAGAAGAAATGAATAAATCCCTTAAAGAAATACAGGAAAACACAATTAAGCAGGTGAATAAAATGAACAGAGTGGTCCAAGACCTGAAAATGGAAGTAGAAGCAATAAGGAAAGCACAATCTGAAGTAATCCTGGAGATGGAAAACCTATGGAAGGGAAAAGGAACAAGAGATGCAAGAATCGGGCTGGAGAGATGGCTCAGAGGTTAAGGGTACTGACTGTTCTTCCAAAGGTCATGAGTTCAATTCCCAGCAACCACATATTGGCTCACAACCATCTATAATGAGATCTGTATACACAATAAATAAATAAATTTAAAAAAAAAAGAGATGCAAGAATCTCCAACAGAATCCAAGAGATGGAAGGAAGAATCTCAGGAATAGAAGATATGATAGAAGAAATTGTTACATCAACCACAGAAAATGTTAAATCTAAAAACTTCCTAACACAAAGCATCCAGGAAATCTGGGATACAATGAAAAGACCTAACCTATGAATAATAGAGTTAAAAGAAGAGAAAGAGTCCCAGTTCCAATGACCAGAAAAATGCCTTCAACAAAAGAATATAATAAAAATTTCCCATCCTAAAGAAAGGGATGCTTATAAACATACAGCCCACAGAGCAACAATTAAACTGGACCAGAAAAGAAAATTCTCTCACCTCATAATAATCAAAACACTAAATCTACAGAACAAAGAAAAATATCAAAACCTGAAAGGGAAAAAGGCCAAGTAACATATAAAGGCAGACCTATAAAAGTTAACTCACGGCTTCTCAACAAAGACTCTAAAAGCCTTAAGGGCCCAGGCAGATATATGTCTTACAAACCCTAAGAACTATAGGTGTCAGACCAGACTACTATACCAATAACTGTCAAGGGAGAAAACAAAATATTCCATGGCCAAACTAATTTAAACAATATCTACCCACAAATCCAGCTATACAGAAAATACTACAAGAAAAGTCTATTCCAGCAAGTCTACACCCAAGAAAATACAGGAAAGGAATAATTGCACATCAACAAAATAAAAAGAAAGGAAACACACACACACACACACACACACACACACACACACACACACACACCACCACCACCACCACCACCACCATCACTACCACCAATATAAAAATAACAAGATTCAACAATCTATGGTCATTATATCTCTCAACATTAGTGGTCTCAATTCACCAATAAAAAGACAGAGGTTAATTAAATGGATGTATGAATACGACTCATCATTCTGTTATATATAAAAAACCACAACTCGGCTATACACCAACATGCCTATGGACACTTTATTTTTGACTGAGAAGCCAAAACCATACAAAAGAAAAATGATAATGTCTTCAACAATGGTCTTGGTCTAACTGGATTTCTATGGGTAGAAAAAAGCTTATATTTATCACCATGAACAATACTCAAGTCAAAGTAGATGAAGAACCTTAATATAATGTGAGAAACACTAAGTGTACTACAAGAGAAAGAGGAAAGATCCTTGAACTCATTGGCGCATGAGACAACATCCTTCTTAAAACACAGACAGCTTAGGCTCTAAGATCAACAATTACTTAATGGGACCTTGTGAAACTGAAAGCTTCTGTGAGAAAAAGGACACTGTCAACAAAACAAAATGGCAGTCTACAGGTCTTCTCCAACCCTACATCTGTCAAAGGCCTAATATCAACATAATCCAATTAAAAATGGGCTACAGAGCTAAACAGAGAATTAATAGAGGAATCATGAATGGCCGAGAAGCACTTAGAGAAATACCCAATGTCATTAGTTACCAGAGAATTGCAAATCAAAACAACTCTTAGATTTCATCTTTCATGCCTCAGAATGGTAAAGGTTAAAAAAAATCAAGTGATAGCACATACTGATGAGGATTGGAGAAAGGGGAAAACTCCTCCATTGTTGGTAGGAGTGCAAACTTGCACAACTAGTTTGGAAATCAACCTGGATGTTTCTCAGATAACTTGGTCTAAATCTCCCTCAAGATTTAGCTATACCATTCCTGGGCACATACTCAAAAGATGCCTCATCATGCAACAAGAATATTTGCTCAACTATGCTCATAGCATCTTAATTTTCTAATTAAGCCATAAACTAGAAACAACCTGGATGTCTCTCAACTGACGAATGGATAAAGAAACTGTGGTACATTTACACAATGTAATACTACTCAGCTATTAAAAACAAAGAAATCATGCAATTTGCAGGCAAATGGATAGAACTAGAAATGATCATCCTGAGTGAGGTAACCAAGAATCAGAAAGACACTCTTAGTATGTATTCATTTATAAGTAGGTATTATCCATATTGTAGAGGATAAACATACTATAATTCACAGACCTAAAGAAGCTAAATAACAAGAAAGGCCCAAGGATGGATTCATGAATCTCACTGAAAAGGGAAAAGAGAACAGACAGAGGAAATGCTTAAAGAGAAAGAATAGGATATGAAAAGGAGTGCTGAGTAAAATAAGGTTGGGGATCTAACGTGGGGAGGGGGGCAAGAGGACACAGGGCTTACACAGAGTAAAGAAGCCATGATGAGTGCATGCATGTGCAAACACATGTACTTATATATGTATATGTATAAATGCATATGTATATATGGGTATTTTAAATAATAAAGAGAAGTCTCCAAAGAAAGTAGAGAGTTAGAGATTAAAAATGAAATAAAATACAAAATATTTTCTGTGTTAAAAATTAATGAACACAGCGGCAGACGCCACTTGGGCCAATTATAATTTTGTTCTAATTATCAGCACAGAAATAATCATATTTTCAGTAATGGTTACTATTTTATATATCCTATTTAAGAAATACCAGGTTAAAGCAAAATTAGAGAAGGAAGGGTGTGAGAAAAATCCATTCTAAATTAAAAACAATATAACAAAATTTAGACAAATCTTCAAATGAATCCCATCAAAAACATACAGTGTCACTTTGTAACAAGACAGCAAAATGGCTGTACAAATCCACTAAATAACCTAAAATGTGCTGGTGTCCATGCAGCACTTGCAACGAACCACATCTAAGTGCTTCCCTGATGGCACTTTACTGTGGCAAGGCCCATGGAGACCCCTTAGATTCTGCTGTGGCAAAGCCCTTGAAAACCCTTGCCCACTGTGGAAAGACCTGTGGTGAATTTGGTGGTGCCTGTGCTTATTATATAGATTTCATGCACTACAATCTCTTCTTGCTTCACTATGCTGATTTTACTCGTAACAATATAGCTTCACTTTGTAGGTTGTGAGCAGGGCCAACACAATACAGCCTGAAAGCTATGGGGATGATCCTATGTTTTTTTCAATACTATTTTTTGTTTGTTTGTTTAAAAGTTTCTTTTTAAGACAAGGGTTCTCTATGTAGCCTTGTCTGTCTTAGACCAGGCTGGCCTCAAACTCATGGCGATCCACTTCTCTCTGCCTCCTGTGTGCTGAGATTAAAGGCAAGCACCACCACGCCCAGCCTCAATACTCTTTCAAGGAGTACCGCCTTTCTTTCCTCTCTCTTTCTCTATCAGTCCCATAGATGTGACCACTAATCCTGTATATTGTGGGGTATGTAATCATGTCCCTAGAGAAACAGCTGTAATCCAATGAATAAGCTCATGGAGAGCAATCGGTCTTGTTTGTATTACTTTTCTTATCAAGAGAGATGGAAAAAGAGGGAAGTTATGTTTGATCAACAGAGACTTAGAAATTGGGGAAGAGATGTCTGATCAGCAGACACTTAAAAATGATTCTTAGAAAGATGGTATCAGAAATTGGTAGGTGCATATCAGGGCAGGTTTCTTGGTACAATAGGCATGCCTCTGTACAATTTAAAAGTACTGTGACAGAGGGATACTATTTGATGAATGGACTTATACTGTAGAGACCAAAACAACATCATTATGTGTTCAGGGCCTGAGCACCTGGCCCCTGCCCACTGCCCGGAGTTTCCACGAAGAGCAACAAAGACACAGCTAGCAATTGTTCCTAGGATCTTGCACCCGGGGCCAACCAATCATTGCTATAAGTCACAGTGACTAGAACAAATGAAAAATTCCCTCACGTAGTCTGGCCATGGTCGCCTTACTTAGTCCTGCTCACCCAGCCAATCAGCTTAAAGGTCACCTAGTTAGCCAATCAAGTTTGTACCAATAGCTGTTGCTAAAGTCTGCTTCTGTAAAGGGTATAAAACCCACTGCTTTTGCTCCTCAGGGTATCCTCCTTCTCGAAGGCAGGTAGATCTTATCATGAGCAATCAATAAAAGCCACTTCTGTTTGCATCAATCTCAGATGATGTCTCTCATTGAGGCTTCCAGGAAAAGACTCTTCTGACACAAGTTTTACAATACACACAAATGTTTAACCTGTTTCTCACCTTGTTTAACCATGTAACAGTATTTGCTGCCAGCTGTGTTCATGTCTATAGGACATACCTGTTTAGGCATTTATTTTTGGCTAGTGGAAATTGTGGTTTATAGTGAAAAATATGGCTTGGGGGATACTTGATACAACAGGAGGAGAGAAGAAGGAAAGAAATCTATGAGGATTTTTTAAATGAGAGTGCTTATGTAGTGCTGATGTTATGATTTCTTTAAATAAAATAACCAATTAAGTCACATCTCAGGTGAGCAAGATTGTGATTCTATAAACAAAAGTATGTCTTGAGTTATTCAACAGGTGGTCAGGTCTTCATTTACACTGACACCCTTCCCCATCTTAGAACCTGAACCCTTGAAGCTGGAGCTGGTCTCCAGAAAAAAATTTTTTTCCAGCTATGATAAGGGAATTAGAATCAGGTGAATGAATCCACAAGGTTATCAAGAATGTGAGTGGTATGCCATAGGGGCACAAGTATTAAAGAGATTTAAGGAAGCAATAATGACATGTTTCACATTCACCCTATATAAAACAGATTCTTAATAACTGGGTCATACAAAATTACATAATTCCAGTCAGGAATGTCCAATATCACACCAACAGTTTAGAAGATGTCTGTCTCTTGCTAACAGGTCAAAGAATGAGGAACTGAAGAAAATACCACCTGGCATGGGACAAAAATATCTCCTGGAAGGACAACCATGACCTGGTGGCCACTGCCCAGGCCATGTGTCCTAGATGGGCCTCTCTCTATTATAATGGCTGATTTTGTTCTTTTCCCTTCTAACTCTACTTCTATCCAGTCCTCTCTAATTTTCCTGTTACACATAACTGGTGATTTTTGTTAAAGTACATGTTAAAGATACAGAAAACACATAGTAACAGGGGACTTCCTTCCAAAAAGTGACAGAAGCATTTAAGAATCCCAATATATCCTGATTATCTTTGCCTTGATTTCCCCTCTGCCTGTGTCCCATGTTGACAAACAAATAGGAACAAATCCTGTCTCTTAGACACTGACACCTATGGAAGCTGCTTCCATTGGGATTGTACAGTAGAATATACAGGATGTGAAATACTTGATACAACAACCAATCCACTAAATATCTATATCCCATAACATTGACACAAACAGGACAGGAAAATTTGGAAAGGTTTAGTCCCACCCATTTGCTCAATACCTTGCTGCTGACTTTGGCATTTTTCAACAGCTTGTTCAAGCTCCACAACCAGGCATAGACTACTGATGAATTGTGGACCAGAAAATCAAAGTCACCAAGGAGGTCAGAGCCACCCTTCCCTGGTGAAAATACATCCAGTACAAGGCTAGCATCCTCCACATAACAACTCACCACCACTCCTAGTGGTTTTTCTTTTTTTCTTTTAATTTATTATAATTTATTCACAGCCCACCCCAATTGCTATCCCCTCAGTTGTTTCTTCCCACCCACCCTCACTCACTCTTCTGCCCTATTCTTCTCCCTAAGAGACCCCACCCTCTACCAGAAGACCACAACCTATCAGGTAACATACAGATACCCTGTTTCCCACTTCCTCTGTGTGCCTAATGGGCCTCCATACCAAGGGGAAGTGATCAAATTGAGACCACCAAAGTTAATGTGAAGGGCAGTCCCTGCTCTCCCCACAATGGTGGAGAATGAGCTTTCCATTGGCTATATCTGAACATGGGGTATAGATTTACTGCTAGCATTGTCCTAGCTTGGTGAAACAGTTTGTACAGACCCCTGTGGGTCCAGATATGCCAATATCGATGGTCTCCTTGTGGGGCTTCTGAACCCTCAGGGTCCTCCCATCCCCATTACTCATCCATACCACTCTCAGCACTCTACCTGGAACTCAGCAGCAAATTTCAGCAGCTGTCCTGACACCTTGCTGGGTGGAGTTTCTCAGAGGACATCTATCACTGGGCTACTATCCACTTATAATTGAGTATATGCCACGCATGTCTTTCTGGTTCTGGGTTACCACAATTTTTTTTTTCACAAATTTTTGAGAATGTTCCATGAGGTGCTAAGAAGGTATAATCTTTTGTGTTTCAGTGAAAACTTCTTAGATACCTGTTAAATCCATTTGATTCAAGACATCTGTTAGTGTCAATATTTCTCAGTTTAGCTTCTGTTTTGTCGACCTATCCTTTGGTGTGTGTGTGGGGGGGTTTGATGTCTGAGAGCATTACTGCATGGGGATCAGTGTGTGCTTTAAGCTTTATTAATGTTTCTTTTACAAAGATGGATGCTGTTGTATTTGGGGGATAGATGTTCAGAATTGTGATATAATCTTGGTAGAGTTTTCTTTTGGTGAGTATGAAGTGTCCTTCCTCATCTCTTTTGATTAATTCGGGTTGAATATTTATTTTGTTAGATATTAGAATGGCTCCTCTGGCTTGCTTCTTGTGTGCATTTGCTTGGGAAATCTTCTTCCAGTCCTTCACGCTCAGCTAACATCTATCTTTGTGGCTGAGGGGTTTTCTTGAATGAAGCAGAATGTGGGGTCCTGTTTGTGCATTCGCTCTGTTAGTCTCTGTCTCTTTATTGGATTTTGAGGCCATTGATGTTGAGAGAGATTAAAGACAAGTGACTGTTAGATCATTTTATTTTGAGTTGGTCATGGTTGTGTGTTTGTGTGCTTGCCTAATTTTTTGCTAAAATCATCTATTTTCTGTGTTTTCGTGGTTGTAGTTAACCTCCTTGTATTGGTGTTTTCTTTCTAGTATCTTCTGTAGGGCTGGATTTGTGGATGGGCAATGTTTAAATTTGTTTTTTTTTTCATAAAACATCTTGTTTTCACTGTCCGGGGTTATTTAAAATTTTCCTGGGTGGTAGTCTGGACTGACATCTGGCGTCTCTTTTTTTTTTTTTTTTTTTTTTTTGGTTTTTTTTTTTTTTTTTTTTTTTTTTGGTTTTTTCGAGACAGGGTTTCTCTGTGTAGTCTTGGCTGTCCTAGACTCGCTTTGTAGTCCAGGCTGGCCTCGAACTCACAGCGATCCGCCTATCTCTGCCTCCCGAGTGCTGGGATTAAAGGCGTGCGCCACCACGCCCGGCCATCTGGCGTCTCTTAAGGTTTCCAAGACAAATGCCCAGACTCTTCTGGTATTTACGGTCTGCTGAAAAGTTGGGTATGATTCTGATAGGTTTGTCATTGTATGTTTCTTGGCCTTTTTACTTTGCACCTTTAATATTTTTGTTTGTTCTGTACATTTAATATTTTGATTACTATGTGGTGGGAGAATTTTATTTTCTGGCCTACTACATTTTGTGTTCTGTATGCCTCTTATATGCATATATGTCGCGTCCTCCCGCCGGCAGGAACGACGCAGACACCAGGATCCTTCTCAATCACGCTTTATTGGGAGCATCCTTTGAAGCTGAAGCGAAAGACCCCGAATGCCTGCGAGCATGCCGCTTAAATACTGTCTGGATGTGGCGTGTCAATGTCTCATTGGTTACATTCGGATGCCTCATTAGCATGTCCCATTAGTATGCCCGCAGATGAGAGGCTGTGTTGGAGTACTTCATTTGCATACCCCTGTCGGGAGGGGTGCATTGAGAGGGCTTATGTCTGCGCATGTGCAGGAGCTGTAGCAACTGTAACAGTTGCCACCAAGTGGTAACGGTCGCTGCCATTATTGGGTGTGGCCACGCCTTACACATATAGGTATTACTTTCTTTAAATTGGAAATTTTTATTCTATGGATATTTTGAAAATATATTATGGGCCTTGGAGCCAGTCATCTTCTCTTTTCTCAATTCCTATTATCCTTTGATTTGGTCTTTTCATGGTGTCATTGATTTCTTGGATGTTTTCTGTCAGGATTTTTTTTTAATTTAACATTTTCTTTGATGGTTGCATCAAATTCTTCCATTGTATCATTGCCACTCGAGACTCTTTCCTCCACTTCTTGTTGGTGATGCTTACCTCTGTAGTTCCTGTTTTCTTCCCTAAGTTTTCCCTTTCCAGGTTTCTTTATATTGTGCTTTTATTATTGTTTTCATTTTCATCTTCAGGTCTTGAACCATTTTTTTTTATTTCCTTCACCTGTATGGTTTGATTTTCCTGAATTTCTTCCAGTGATTTCTTCATTTCTTCTCTATAGGCATCTGTCATGGCCTCTCTGAGGACCTCAATCTATTTGGCAATATCTTCCTGTATTTTATTTGTTTCTTCCATTATTATCTTCTTTAGGAAAGATATGATATCGTTTACTTGTGTTTCAGATATGTTTGTATTTCTATAATTGATTGCTCTGGGATAACTGGGTTCTGGAGATGCCATAATGTTTTGGCTTTTGTTGTTTGTATTTTTATGCTGTGCTTTAGCCATCTTGATATTTCTGTCATTGGGTGGTAGTTACTGGTATCCTTCACTAGCCAATGAAAGCATCTCTTAGGTGAATGACATTAGGTTGAGACCCCTAATTTGCAGGGACGAGGGGACTCATCTGGTGGATCACGTTGGTGATCTGAGATCAGATCTGGTAACTTTCCATGGACCAGTTGTATGTCCTCAGATCAGGTCTATCTGTGTTTGACACTGTGGTGTCTCCTCTCAGCAGGGAGACTCAGACACTGATGTTATGTAGCCTACAATTCCTTGTGAGACACAGAGTGCAGGTGTTGTATGCCTCACCATGCATGTGGCTAGACCTTGTAGAAAGCACCCCTACCCGTATGGAACCAGGAACTTCCCTTGATAACTTTCCTTGAATTGGCTAGGTGAACTGAGATCAGATCACCCTTTTTTTCTAGACTGTGGACTATGGGCTAGAAGACCCAAACATTGGTGGTTTTGTAGCCTACAGCTCCATCTGAGACACAGAGTTTAGATGCTGTGTGCTCCATTAGGTGTGCAGCTAGCCCTTGGAGCTGAAGCCCATGCCTGTGTGGACTTGGGAACTTTTCTTGGATTGGCTGGGTGACATAGGGTCAGATCCACTTGTGTTCCAGACAATGGAGTAGCATCAAGGCAAGAAAACACAGAAAATGGTATTTTGTAGTCTTCAGTTCTGACTGATTCACAGAGTACAGGGACATCCTGCAAGCAGGCAGCGGCTACACTACGGAGACTGCACACATGCCTGCAGTGACTTGGGTACTTTCCTGTAGATTAGCTGGGTGGCCCAAGGGCAGACCTACCCACGTTACACACTCACAACAGATAGCCCTAAGTCACCTCTTAATGTTTAAAATTCCTTTATTACATCCAACTAAATGAGCTGTATCATGGAAAGCTAAATAAGAGCCCAAATCAGAGATCACTTTTTCATCACTTTGCATCTCTTGGTTTCACGTTTTTTGCTTCACTTAGCTTCTCATGAGAAACACTCATGAGAAACATTTGAAGAAGCTGCTCCTGCTTCCAGCTCCTGTATTTGCTGTTGCTTTGGTAAACTGCTGAAATTTTTATGACAACAAAGAATGGAATTACCCCCAAGGAATTGAGTGTAAACAGGTCCACATCCTGTGTCCTTATTAACCTTTTTCTTTTACCTAGGGTCAGTGAGTTGGAAGGGAAGTAGAGTAATTAAGGAACCCCCAAATAAAATAGGTTAAAAAAATCAAACCCTACAGTAACGATAGTACTCTAATCAAATAATATTTTTCTGTTTTATTTTTTATTGTTTTGAGACAGGATAGCCTTGGCTATCCTGGATTTACTTTGTAGACCAGGCTGGTCTGAAATTCACAGCAATCTCCTTATTTTTGCCTTCCTGAGTGCTGAGATTACAGATATATGCCACTGAGCCTGCCTCAACTTTGTTCACTATTACTCTTTTGTATACGTTCTCCACAGTCTGCTTCAACTGCTCTGCTCTGAATTTCCATGAGGTCAAACTTTGTGAATTCCCCTTATGACTAAGATTATTCATTCCTTGCCATTTCATGTTTGTTATAAGTTCTGTGCTCAATAAAAGCATAAATTTGTATATGGAAGCACATTGACACTGCCACTATAATTTTACCAGTCTTGACGTCTTGCATTGATATATTATTCATTTTTCCCATTATCTAATTCCAATAGGAGTTGAACATTTTTCATTATCTTGGGAGGCTCACTCCTTCCTTGAGGAGCAAGTAATTTAATTTTGCTTAGATTCCTAATATTCTTTATTTTACTTACTCATTTGTGATAGTTCATTATAGTTCATATATAGGTGTCCTCCATTTTTCTCCACCATTTATGTTTCTATCAAGCATACATTGGTTTTCAAGGGTTTGTGAATGTTATTTGTTAATATAGTTATGTTTGTTAATTAGTCTCTTCCTCATGCCTACTTTTCAGTTGGAATCTATTTTACTTTATTACTTCCTCTACAGATTAGCCCCATGTTTCCTGTTGCATTATTTTTCATTTTACCTCCTTTGTGGCTTACTCCATGTCACAGATAAGTTTTAAGGCCATTAGTTGTAAGAGTTACTTTCCTCATATTCAAATGGGTATAAAATTTAATGAGTGTAAATAAGAGAGTAAAACTTGTTATAATTTTTATGCATCTTATTTATTTATTTATTTGGTTTTTCAAGACAGGGATTCTTTGTAGACCTGGTTGACCTTGACCTCACACTGATCGCACAGTGATCCACCTGCCTCTGCCTCCTGAGTGTGGGATTAATGGCATATGCCACCATGCCAGCTCTGGTTTATTTTTGATACAATAATTTCAGATTGATATATTTTTCTGAAAATATCATGATTCAATTGTTAATTATTTACTTCAAATATCCCAGTAATTCCCTTCTTGTTTGGCTAGAGAGTATTGATCATATGTGCTAGATTTTTCTCAACAAATCTATTGTTTATTTTAAGGATATGTTTGTATTAACACTGTCATTAATAGAACAATTAATATTCATGGTAACAACCACATATGGAAGAGAACTTAACCAAGCTGAGTGTAAAATGAACACAAGCTTTAATATGTTGCAGGAGTTGAGACAGAGAAAGGATAAATGGAAGGCCTTTATAAGGCCTCAATATAATATATTGACCCAAATTGAAATAACTTTATGTACCCTGATCATTCCAGCTAAAGGAGGAGGATCAACTTTTACTCATTTATGAGCTGGCATTCACATTCCTAAGTTGAGTAATTCAATATTATTTAGAATTCTATTGTGGGGTTTCTTTGTTATAATTTTTCAGATTCTATATTTCTGTTTCTCTTTTTCCTATGCAGTCAGTTGGAAACTGAACCTTTTCTAAAAAGATGTGTATTTTTATAACTTGTTTTAGACTTAAAAGTTTTTGGTTAACATTCACAATATATTTGCTATTTAATCCACTGAAAATACGAATTATAAGTCCAACAATTCTGTATGGGCAATACAATATTAGAGTTATTTTTAATATTTCTCCACAGAATGAAGATTAAAAGTCATGATATATGCAACAACATTTATTCAGAGTGGGGGGATGTTTGCATGGGAGGAAAAAGCTGGGGTGCCTCTCTGGGACAAGTGAGGCTTCCAAAAGTATATGGTGATGATCATTGATGAGATTCCTTGCAGAAAGGGTTATTGAGCTTGATGTCACTACCTCTTGTAGCCAGGAAGGACATCCATTGGGGTAGGGGAACACCAAGCCATCCACAAAACCTTCAACCCCAAATTTTTCTTGCCTATAAGATTTGTAGGAATTGAGATAGATCAAAGTTTGGGCAAATGGTAATCCAAGGCCTAGCCCAACTTTAGAGCCACTATATGGGAGAATGCCAACCTCTGGTGCTATTAATGAAACTATGCTATTGCTTATAGACAGGATCCTAGCATAATTTCCTTCTGAGAGACTTCACCTAGTAGTATAGTAGTAGATGCAGAGACCCGCAGCCAAACAATAGGCCAACCTCAAAGAGTTCTCTGAAAGAATAGGAAGAAAGAATGAGGGACATGGAGGGGTAAAAGACACCACAATAAGACCCACAGTGTAAATTATCCTGGACCCATGATGGCTCAAAAAGACTGAACCACCAACCAAAGGGCTTGCCCAGGTTGGACCTAGATCCCCTACACATATGTAGCAGATGTGCAGCATGGTTGTGGGGAGCCATGCTAAATTCTGCCAAGTCAGAAATCCCATGTTTGGGCTTCATGCTGTGACTGAGTTGCTGACCTTTGCCTCATGAGGTCTTGTGTTCTAGGCTATCCTTGGACTATTTACCTTTGAAAGAAGTAGAGAAGTCCCAACTTGGAACCACCCAGAGGATCAAGGAAGTTCTTATAGGGAACTACTCAGAGATATAAGAAGTTGTTACAGGGAGTTACTCGGATAACTAGGAAGTTCTATAGGGAGTGACTCAGGCTATTGTATTCTTGCCTGGGGGCCAGGGTGAGTGAGATTAGACTAGATCCTATTGACCTTGCTCTCTATATATTCTTATTAGTTGGCATTAAAGTGAGTCTTGAGCAGAAATTTCTAGACTTGACTCATTATTTTTCACATCTCTGTACCTTAATTTCAATCCCCACTCCCTCTTTCAGATGAACCCTGATTCGATTTGTCCCATGGGCAGGGACACATCAATGACCATCATGTGAGCCCATAAACAATGGGAATAGGGCTATCTCTGACTATGTTGCTTGCCTTTGGATCTCTTTCTCCTAGCTGGGCTGCCTTATCTGACCTCAGTGGGATAGTCTGTGACGAGGTGCTGGGGTGGGTTGGTTCCCCTAGGGGGCCTCCCCATTTATAAGACAAAGGAGAGAAGGAAATGGGAGGTGGGACATAAGGATGGGATTGCAAGGATAGTAGTGATGGGGATGGTATCAGGTTGTAAAGTGATTAAATAAAAAGTAAAGAAAAAATACCAACAGAACAATTCTGATTGGGCAGGAAATGACAGGAGAGGTCATTATACAAGTAATGTCTGTTGTTCACTATTAGGATGAGGGACCCAAATGAGAAGAATATAGAGAAGAAAAATGTTAAAAATGGGTAAGGAAAAGAAAGTTAGCACTGGTAGAGATGCAGACAACTTCCATGCTAATATGTGAAAATATTAGAGACATTAACACAATTTCTAAAAGTTTCATTCCTGTTATTGGGGAAGTAATAAAAATTGCTAATGAGGAGACTTTGATCACACAGATTTGAAGAAAATTAAATGAAAATTCACAAAAGGGGAGTCTAAGATGTAAATATTCACCACAGGTTTCCTGTTAAAAATGGATTATGTGAGGACTTATTTTTCTGGATAGCTAAAACTGAAACTGCAGTCTAAGAATCTAGACTAAAAATGAGCTAACAGAAAAATATGCTAACAGCTTCCATGTGATATTGTTTGGAAGACATGAAAGGTACAAAAATGTTGGTTACTTCGAAGCTTGTAGCAAGAATGCATATAGCCAGACAGGCTAGGCTTTGCATTAAAGATATATACTCTATGAACAGGGGCCCTGAGAAGGCATGGCTTTGGTTGTATTAAGTTGAGGAAAGAGGAATTCATGTAGTAGAGAACAACTCAGAGAAACTGATCATGTGTTCTGTTAAGATATATAATGCTGGGATATCTCAACTAGGCGACTACATTAAATATTTCTTGTCAGGTCATTTCCCACAACCAAGAAAAAAGTAACTAAGGCAGACACAGGAAAATTTTTTCCCTCTATGGCAATTCACCCTTTTGCACTGATATGTTTGTAAGATTCTGTTGGAAGAAATAAATGTTTGAATGAGTGCACACAGAAGACGGTTGTGCACATGTATATTTACTATATACAGTTAGATTCTGAAAGTTCAAATAGCATTGTAGGATAAAAAAATGAAGCCCTCCCTATTTTTGATCATCAATCATGGAACTGGTTGGAGAAAGCCATTCTGGATGAAAAGACAGAGAGAGACATAAAAAGAGTAAAACAGATCCTGGGTAATTCCATTCCCCTATGGCTTGCTGATACCCCTGCTTCATGTACTGTAGCCTGTTCCCACACACTGCCCTGTTATAAGTCATTGCCATGCGTACTGACTGACATGGCAAGGCAGGTTCGAAAAATGAGAAGGTCCAATTTGGATAAACAGTCCATGTAGCCCCAGAAGCTACAATTCACTTCCCATTTTTTCTTTTTTTTTCTTTTTTCTCCTTTATTAATTTATTCTTGTTACATCTTAATGGTTATCCTATCCCTTGTATCCTCCCATTCTTCCCTCCCTCCCATTTTCCCCTTATTCCCCTCCCCTATAACTGTTCCTGAGGGGGATTACTGTCCCCTGTATAGGTTCATAGGGTATCAAGTCTCTTCTTGGTAACCTGCTGCCCTTCCTCTGAGTGCCACCAGATCTCCCCCTCCAGGGGACATGGTCAAAGGTGAAGCACCAGAGTATGTGAGAAAGTAATATCCCACTCTCTACTCTACTGTGGAGAGTGTTCTGTCCATTGGCTAGATCTGGGTAGGGGTTTAAGGTTTACCGCCTGTATTGTCCTTGGCTGGTGCCTTATTTGAGCGGGACCCCTGAGCCCAAATCAAGGGCGAGCTAATACCAATACTCTTCAAGCTACTCCAAAAGATAGAAAGGGATGGAACATTACCAAATTCATTCTATGAGGCCATGGTCTCATTGATACCTAAACCTCACAAAGACTCAACAAAGAAGAGAATTTCAGACCAACTTGCAAAATGAATACAAGAGCACATCAAAGATATCATTCATCATGACCAAGTAGGCTTCATTCCAGGCATGCAGGGATGGTTTAATATACAGAAATCCATCAATGTAATCCACCATATAAACAAACTGAAAATAAAAAAACCACATGATCATCTCTGTAGATGCAGAAAAAGCACTTGATAAAATCCAACACCCATTCATGTTTAAAGTTTTAGAGAGATCGGGAATACAAGGCACTTTCCTCAACATAATAAAGGCTATATATAGGAAGCCAATAGCCAAAATCAAAGTAAATGGTGAGATACTCAAGAAAATCACTTCCCATTTTTCAAGAGAACTTTATATAAACCAAAATTGCCTCTCTCACTATTTGAAGAGGCCCAATTGGTCGAAAATTTCCACAGACAAATGAACTGCTTACTCTTTGAAATATAACAGTGTGACAACACCCCACCTGATTTCCAAGATGGTTAGGTCAACCTTAAAACTCAGGGAGCATGCCAGGTTAATGAATGTGAATTTTGCTTTTACCTTATTTCCATACTCTAGATATTTTGTTTGTGATAATCTACTGAAGCTCTCTGTATGGGAGACCTCAGACAGTGCAAAGTTGTATGGCTCTCAGATATATTGTGACTTCAATTTATATTGAAAATATTTGTTGATAGCAAAAATGAAAGATGGAATGAACAATCTTCCAAGGCCTCTTCCCCATAAAACTCACTACTCATATTAATTATTTTCACCTCTGCCACTCAGCTCCTGCTGGCTACTCTGCCCAAATCCTGAGATCAGGAAGACCAATTAAGGGAAAATTACATGTAACAGGACCAGAAAATAGTACTAATGATGCTTTTCAGATCTGGAAGGAAATAAAAAACCAAAGTAGACAAAAGGGACATAGTTAAAATTAAAAGTAAAAGTGATCAGGACAAAGCAGAAATAACAATAGGAATAAAGGTAATGTATATATATTGTGTGTGTATGTGTGTGTGTGTGTGTAATATATATTCAAGTAATATATATTCAACTAACTTATCTATCTATCTATCTATCTATCTATCTATCTATCTATCTATCACTCTCTCTGTGATAAAGTTAATGGTTTCCCTCCTCTTCATGCTGAATTATGTAGTTGTTTTAATATAGCTGGCATGAAAGTATTTGGCATAGAATTTTCAATTTAAACTCGGTAGCTACTGGGACAACTTGTCTCTTTCAGTTACTGAGACATGAAGCACCCCTCAGCCACTGAAGCACTCAGGCAACCTGCATATGTCTGAATTCCCTAGAAGTCAGAAAAGCAAGTAGAAGATTAACAGAACAATAAATAAATAAACAAACGAACACTAAATATATATTGGATACTCTGTATAGCTAGCAAAAGTCATTGTATCCTGGAAAATACAATTGTATTATTCCTGGAAACCTCCATTATGTTCTATTTTTGACAAGGACATAAAAGTCTAATTGCATTAAATAAACTTGTCATAAACCCAGGATTACTGTGGCCTCTCTGATAGATAAAAATTACTTATAACCATAATCATGTAATGCCGGCTTGGTAAGTAAGTGCCTATGCTTACAGCACTCAAGAAAATTTTGAGTCTATTAAGGTATGTTGAAATCTCATGATTCTATGTTAACAACTCAGGCCCTTGTCATTCACTGCCCCACATGCATCACAACAGTCAGTGCCAGGCAACTTCTAATGATATAATGAACACGTATAAATAAATGATCCCAAAGGATGAAACTACCAGGTAAACATCTGAATCTGCATTTAAATTTTACTCTCTACAAAAACTCTAGGATTTCCCTTTGCCTTTTTGCATGTACTGCTTTTTCCCTTTAGATAGATTCTGGTCCTGCTGTTGGAAGTAAACAATCACATCTGCTGAAGGAGACTGGTTGCTTTCTTCTTTCCTTCTTTGTACAATGCTTCAGAAATGTAAAAGGCTCATTGGGGTCACCACCCTTTGCCTCATCTCTGAAAAAGTCACTTCATCAATCATACAAAAAAGATAACAACACTTTAAACAGAAACCCTATAAGGGAATGCACATGTTCCAACTACATCACTTGATGCTGATTCATATTGATGGTATTTAAGATGGTAATAGAATAAGACATTTTAACATCCCTTGTTCTCATAAAAACATTAGTTTTTTTCTGGGCTACTGAAAGCCCAAACATAGTTTCTGTGATCAGGTTCAAAGTGTTTACCTGAGGTCATTTAAATAATATATTTACTTCCATTGTCAATTATCCATAACCTCCACTTCTTTAAGAAAATCATTTAATTTTTGTCAATGAAGGATATTACTTCCATATTATTCTGCTGTAGACTTTAGTAACACCGTCCTCTATAGTGGCTGTTCCTAAAATGAGCTCACCCTCCTTACCTGTGTTCCAATGTATTGTGATTTTAAAAAGCCTATGAACCACTTATTTACTCATTCACATACAGTTCCATAGCTCTAGATTACTAAAGAGCTATTAGTAGTCAATAATCAAGTATCTGTTGTAGTTACTCCCAGTAAGAGGCTTCATTTTACCTCATGTAACAAAATAATGAGATATGAAAAGAGAAGATTCCACTGTCACTGAAAAACATGAGTTTTTGTCTGAAAATAAGAACCTGTTAAACTCCTACTTGAGAGACAATCTTCTCTCATAACATTTAATTTATACAGGGAAATATAAAAGAATCTTCTGGAGCTCATAATCAAATTAAATCAATTATAGGATATTTAAGCATTTTATTATTTTATAATTATATAAATAATTATAAATATTTATATTTATATAAATATATATATAAAAAAAAATAAAACATGTTTGGACATGGTGACACATCTTAAAGAACAGCACGTTTTACAATGAGGAAGGCATGTGCATACTCAAGACTTTATGGCACACTGGTCTACTTATGGGGCTATAGCCCAATAGAGGATGCATGGTGAGATCCTTTTACAAAAACAGGGTAATATGGTTATAAAACATTAAATAAAAATAATGATTCAGGACAAAATTATGTTAAAACAAATTAAGTGTAAATCCACATAATAGCATGATATTGTACCTGAATAAGTGATTTTAAATGCTGTGGTACTGGTTTCAAACATTGTATTACACTTACTAACGTAGATTAATTTTAATTTAGAACTAAATTGTAAATGATTATTTCTCCTGGAATGGGTTGTGTGCCTTATGTGAAGACAGGAGTTCTTATCTGGCCTTAACAAAATAATGTAGCACTTGGGAACAAAGATCAAGCCAAGGAGTGCAGTACTGGAGGCCAAAATGGAGAAGATTTCCATAGCCACCATGACTTTCCCTTTTGTGCTATGGTAGACAGGAAGGAACGTAACCCAGACACAGAAGAACACCTGCATGCTGAAGGACAGGAACTTGGCTTCATTGAATGTGTCAGGAAGATTCTGGACAGGAAGGCTGTGGTGTAGCTCCCAAGTGCCAAGAAGCAGAGGTATCCCAGGACACAGTGGAAGGCAACTGCTGACCCTTTGTTGCACACAATGATGATGTGGTCATGTTCAGCATGAGTATCTTGGTCAATGAAGGGTGGAGAGATGACCAGCCAGATTCCACAGAGAACAAGTTGGATCAATGTGCAGATGGGTATGATGAAATTAAGGGCCCTTGATACAATTAACCACCTCACTATTCTAGCTGGAACAGTGACCTTGAATGCAATAACCACAGTAATAGCTTTGGCTAATACTGTGGAAAGAGCAACAGTGAACAAAATTCCAAATGCTGTCTGCTGCAAGATGCATGAGGCTGTGTTGGGCTGGCCAATGAAAAGCAAGGAACTGAGGAAACAGATGATGAGTGTCAATAGTAGGATGTAGCTGAGAGCCCGGTTATTGGCTTTGACAATAGGTGTGTCTTTGTGTTTCACAAAGATTACAAGAACTACAGCTGTGAGTACAGAGAAGCCCAGAGCTGTGATAGTGAGAGCCATCCCCAAAGGGTCTTCATAGGCCAAAAAGCTCACAGATTTCTGGAGGCAGTGGTTCTTATCCAAGTTTGCATAGTGACTTTCTGGACACTTCACACACTGATCTGCATCTGTTCAGAAGTAAAGGTGACTGTGAATCAATCCTCAGTTGTACCCATTCCCCCTAATCATTTACTGAACCTCAATTCATTGAAATGGTTCCTGAATTATGTTCCTTCATTTTTCAGGAAAAATACTCTGTGAAAAATTTCAAATATATGCAGCCCATTTTGACTATGGTGATAAAAGTCAATGAATATCAATGTTTTTTATATGCCTTTGTATGCTTTCCCTGAGTTTGTTGCTTTGTTGCATCTATCTTGTAAGTCTTAAGATTATAGAATTATATTGTATAATTCTAATGTGATTTTGACATCAACTTATGAAAAAAACCCTAATTCTGGATACATATTTTGTACAATACAGAAAATATCCTTTGAAATTTAACTATTACTTGGTTTTTCTCACATTTGGAACCCATACTTATTTATTTTCATAAAATCCCTTGGGTACTCTAATTTGGTTCATACTCATGACGTAGTAGAAATAGTAAATACCGTTTCATTCTTGAAGCTGAAATCCTTCAATAGTAATATGTTATAACACTTAGGAACAGCATTATTTTAAATATATATGGAAAGATATATTGAAATGTTTCTATGTCTTCAGTGTTGGATATATAGACATTTTCAACAATGTGTTTCTAAGTGTAACTTTTATCTTGAATTTTAAAACATATACTCCCCACTTTATGATGCCATATTACTATTATATTAAACTTTTGTACATTTTTGGAAAATATTTCTTCATCAATGGATTTTCTCTCTTCTATGTTTTAAGTTAAAGGTTTATCAGATTTATTTTTAGAAGAATCAAATCTCTCTTCTGATAATTTGTTTTTGTTGTTCTTGATTATTTAGTAAATGTAGAACTCTAATCAATTTCTTTCTCCAGATATTTTCACAACTTTCTTTTTAAAATTAACAACTTGCAGATTCCAAGATGGCGTCGACCGTAGGCACCATAGCTGATCTACTCCGAGGAGACCAGGGACGTGAATGGATCCACAGACTACTGGATTTTGAGAACTGTAGGTGAGTGGGGCCCCAAATTCTGCAGACCACCAGGGGGTCTAACCCCGGGACAAGCAACGGCCCGGAGGGCTAAATGCACTCCCCAACCTCTGAAACGGATTCCACAACCAAGCTGTAGCCAGCACATAAAACCCAAACTCGTCATTTGGGGAGGAGATTTTCCGGATCCCCAAGCCTGAGGAGTCTCAGCGAATAGGGTGAAACTACCATTGAACCTCTACATCCACACCATGCTAAACTGTGGAGGTCACCTGACTAGCCAGGGTGGAAACACAGGTGGCGGGTCTCACCAAAAACAGCTAGAACTGGCGTATAGCTCATGGACTGCGTCCGCATCTTGCGCTCAAGCTGATGCCAGACACAAAGGATTGACCCTGCCAACAGGGGCAGTTAGAAACTGGTGTGGTCTGCTCCCACATCCCAGTGGAACCACCCACGGTATCGGGAGCTGTGGGTCTCGCCTGCAGGGACTAACTACTGTCCTAAAGCGACCTGGGAGCACGCTGGCTTTCTCTGGCAGAAAGTGAAGATACATGAGATTCCCGCCAGCCGTCCGAAACGCCATTGGCGCCAGTCACGGGGCCGGGCTGCTGGCTCTGACCCAGCACTCCCCAAACAACAGAGCTAGCTGGGTCCATTCTTGCGGGCCCACGACAGGACCGCCCATGTTATCGGGAGCTGTGGGTCTTGCCGGCAGGGAATACTGCTGCCCTAAAGTGACCTGGGGGCACTCGGGCTTTCTCTAGCAGAAAGAGATGATACAGGTGATTCTCATCAGCAGTCTGAACTGCCTTTGTCACCAGCCACAGGGATGAGCTGCTGGCACTGACCCGGCACTCCCCAAACAACAGAACCTAGCTGAGGCCCATGATATAGAGAGCTGTGGCTCATGAATGCAGGGTATAACTGCTGATCTATAGCAATCTGGGAGTGTCCTGGCATACAGGGGCATGGAAACTGCTACCTTCTCGGATACTGCCAGTGGCCTGAAACCATACTGTCTCAAGCCTACCAGGTACTGATCCTGTAATCACCAACAGGCAGATCCTAGCTGGTTCAGCTCCTGCAGACCCTGCAAAAACTCCCAAATT
Organism: Acomys minous; assembly: GCF_964271855.1. NCBI lineage: Eukaryota > Metazoa > Chordata > Mammalia > Rodentia > Muridae > Acomys > Acomys minous. The sequence goes on from NC_140484.1 coordinate 83,226,235, forward strand.
CATAGGAAAGGCTGGACGCTCCTACAGAGTGTAGAGGCAGAGCGAAAAGACAGCTACAACCCAGAATATCTGATCTACCTGGGGTATTGGCTACAAGCAGCAGGAAGACAGACAGCTGGGATCGCCCTACACCGCCAGAGAGCTTGTGTGCTGACCTTACTCTAGATCCCAAAACTGCTAACTTGAGATACAGCAATAAGGGGAAAAGGCCCAAACAGAAACCTACTTTGCATGACTCAGCCTGGAGCCTAAGGTGTTGAGAAAAATCTCCAGGAGTAGAATCTGAATCACCAGCCTGGTCCAGGGAAATACTCCCTGATCCCCACAGGTAAGGGCACCCTACCTATAATCAGACATCAACTATCCACTCCCAAACAGGGAAGCTCACTACAAACCACCTCCCAACACTAGAGTCACCGAAATGACAAGGGGTCAATGAAAGAATGCTAACAAAACCCAAAACAGGATGGCATCTCCAGATCCCAGCAACCTAATGAAAACAACCTGGACAACCCAACAACAATTGATATACATGAAAATGACCTCAAGTCCGTAGTAAGTAAGATGATAATGGAAGAAACAAATAAAAACTGTAAACAAATGCAGGAGGAAGCAAACAAGAGGGCTGAAGACTGAAAAGAGTCATATAAAGAGGCTTTTGAAGAATTTCAGAAAAATATAAATAACCAGATGAAGGAAATCATTAAAACAGTTCAAGACCTGAAGATAAAAATGGAAGCTATCATAAAAGAACACATGGAAGAAAAACGTGATCGAGAAGCATCAGAAAAGAAAGCAAGCATCTCAGAGGTGGCCTTATCTAACAGATTGCAAGAAATGGAAGAACGAATATCGGGACTTGAAGATAACAATCGCACAATTGGAAACAACCATCCAGGATCATGCTAAATCTGAAAAGTTCCTGACACAAAGCGTTCATGGAATAAAAGACAAAATGAAAAGACGAAACTTGAGAATAATAGGGATAGAGATAAGAGAAGGCAACTGACTCTACAGCCCAGAAAATATCTTTAATCGAATAATAGAAGAAACTTTCCCCATTTTGATGAAGGAGATGCATACTAGCATACAAGAGGCCTACAGAACACCAAATAGAATAGACCCAAAAAAAAATCTTTCCGCCACATAATAATAACAACACAAAATATATAGTACAAGGAAAAAATATTAAAAGCGGCAAGAGAAAAAGGACAAGTAACATATGAAGGCAAACCTATCAGAATTACTCCTGACTTCTCAGCAGAGAACATGAAAGCCAGAAGGGCCTGGACAGAGGTTCTGCAAACCCTAAGAGAACACAGATACCAGGCAAGACTACTATATCCAGCAAAATTATCAATAACTATTGGAGGAGAAGACAAGATATTCCATGACAAAAACATATTCAAACAGTACCTAGCCACAAATCTGGTTTTACAGAAGTTACTAGAAGGAAAACTCCACCTCAAATGATCAAACTACAACCAAAAAATACATAAGAAATAAGTAACTACACCATTGCAAAATCACAACTTCACAAAAACTCGATTGTTACAAATACCAAAAATGAAGGGACTTACCAATGACTGGTCATTAATATCTCTCAATGTCAATGGTCTCAACTCTCCAATAAAAAGACACAGACTAACAGAGTGGATGCATAAACATGACCCAACATTCTTCTGCATTTAAGAAACACATCTCAACCACAAGGACAGACATTGCCTCAGAGTTGGGGAAAAATATTCCAAGCAAATGGTCACAAGAAACAAGCTGGGGTAGCTATTCTAATATCTAATAAAATAGACTTTCAACCAAAATTAGTCAAAAGAGATGAGGATGGACACTTTGTACTCGTCAAAGGTAAAGTCAACCAAGAAGACATCATGATTTTGAACCTCTATGCTCTGAATACAAGGGCTCCCACATTTGTAAAAGAGTTATTAACAAAGCTTGCCCCACTCATCGATACCCACATATTAATAGTGGGATAATTCAACACCCGACTTTCACTCAAGGATAGGTCTTTGATTCAAAAACTAAGCTGGGAAATAACCTCATTAACCAATGTCATGAATCAAATGGATCTAACAGATATCTACAGAACTTTCCACCCAAACGCAAAGGAGTATACCTTTTTCTCAGTAACCCCATGGAACGTTCTCTAAAATTGATCACATAGTTGGTCACGAAGCAAACCTCAACAGATACAAGAAGATTGAAATAATACCTTGTATCTTATCAGATCACCATGGTCTAAGGCTGGACTTCAACAACAATAGAAATAAAAAAAAGCATACCAACACGTGGAAACTAAACAACTTTCTACTTAACGACACATGGGTCATGGAAGAAATAAGAGAAGAAATTAAAGACTTCCTGAAATTCAATTAAAATGATGGAACAACACACCCAAATTTGTGGGACACATTGAAAGCAGTGTTAAGAGGAAAATTCATAGCACTAAGTGCCTTTAAAAAGAAAATGGAATCATCCCACATAAACAACTTAACAACACATCTGGAAGCTCTAGAAAAAAAAGAAGCAGAAACACCCAAGAGGAGTAGATGCCTGGAAATAATCAAACTCAGGGCTGAAATCAATAAATTAGAAACAAAGAGAATAATCCAAAGAATCAACGAAACCAAGATTTGGTTCTTTGAGAAAATTAACAAGATAGACAAACCGTTAGCCAATCTAACTAAAAGACAGAGAAACACTATCCAAATTAACAAAATCAGAAATGAAAAGGGAGACATAACAACAGACACCGAAGAAATAAAAAGAATCATAAGAACCTACTTCAAAGACAATTATGCCACAAAATTTGAAAATTTAAGGGAGATGGACAAATTTCTTAACCGATTCCATTAACCAAAATTGAACCAAGACCAGATAAGGAAATTATATAGCCTGATTTCACCTATAGAAATAAAAGCAACCATTGATAGTCTCCCAACCAAAAAAAAGCCCAGGACCAGATGGTTTCAGAGCAGAATTCTACCAGTCCTTCAAAGAGGAGCTACTACTGATACTATTCAACCTATTCCGAAAGATAGAAATGGACAGATTTGCAAACTCATTCTATGAGGCCACAGTCACATTGATACCTAAACTGCTCAAAGACACAACAAAAAAAGAGAATTTCAGACCAATTTCTCTTATGAACATTGATGCAAAAATACTCAACAATATACTCGCAAAGCGAATACAACAGCATATCAAAGACATCATTCACCATGACCAGGTAGGCTTCATTCCAGGCATGCAGGGATGGTTTCACATACAGAAATCCATCAATGTAATCCACCATATAAACAAAATGAAAGAGAAAAAAAAACAAGATCATCTCTTTAGATGCAGAAAAAGCATTTGACAAAATCCAACACCGATTTATCTTTAAAGTTCTGGAGAGATCGGAAATACAAGGCACTTATCTAAATATAATAAAAGCTATATACAGCAAACCCAATAGCCAACATTAAACTAAATGGATGGATACTCAAGGAAATCCTTGTAAAATCTGGGACCAGACAAGGCTGCCACTTTCCCCATATCTCTTCAATATAGTTCTTGAAGTTCTAGCCAGAGCAATAAGACGTCAAAGGAGATCAAGGGGATCCAAATGGGAAAGGAAGAAGTCAAATTATCCCTATTTGCAGAAGATATGATAGTGTATATAAGTGACCCCCAAAATTCCACCAGAGAACTCCTACAGCTGATAAACACCTTCAGCAAACTGGCAGGATACAAAATAAACTCAAAAAAGTCAGTAGCTTTTCTGTATACAAATGACAAACAGGCAGAGGAAGAAATTCAGAAAATTACTCCCTTCACAATAGCCACAAGCAATATAAAATATCTAGGAATAACCTTAACCAAGCAAGTGAAGGACTGATTTGAAAAAACTTTAAATCTCTGAAGAAAGAGATTGAAAATGACATCAGAAGATGGGAGGATCTACCTTGTTCATTGATCGGGAGAATCAACATAGTAAAAATGGCCATCTTACCAAAAAAAATTTACAGATTCTATGCAATCCCTATCAGAATACCTACAAAATATTTTGAAGATATTGAAAGAACAAATGTGGGTGCCCTTGTATTAGGAGCATAGATGTTCAAATTTGTGATGTCATCTTGGTTGATTTTTACCTTTGATGAGTATGAAGTGTCTTTCCTCATCCCTTTTGATTAATTTTGGTTGAAAGTCTATTTTATTAGATATTAGAATGGCTACAATTTGATATACTCTCTACATATAAATTCAATATAGTTACTTGAAATTTTATCCTGAGAAGAAAGACAATAGGAGTTAAAGGGGAAATACTTTAAAAAAGAAAAAGCCAAAGTATTTTCTTTTTGCAAATAATATGATAGTATACCTACGTGATCCTAAAATTTCAATCAGGACCACTCCTATATCTGGGAAATACATTTATCAATGCGTCTGGATAAAAGATTAAACAAAAAAAATACCAGTAGCTCTTCTATATACAAATGCGAAATAGACTGAGAAGGAATCCAGAAACAACACCTCTCAGAATAGCCTCAAGTATTATAAAAAATATTTGTCTACTTCTTAATAGAAATTTTCTACAGCAATGAATTGAAACATAAATTTCTATTTTCTGGTCTTCTTTGGTGACCCTTGTGAAAGAGTCTTTCACTCCTCGAAGCACTCATGGTGTCCCACAGATTAAGAATTGCTGTATTAAATAAAGAGATATGGTGGCACATGACTTTAATCCCAGCACTCAGGAGGCAGAGGCAGGTGGATCACTATGAGTTCAAGGCCATCGTGGTCTACAAAAGGAGTTAAGGACAACCAAGGCTACACAGAGAAACTCTGCCTCAAAAAACAATATATGTTCTCACTGAGAAGAAATAGAATATATTTTACATGTCTACTAACGGCAGATGGAGAAAGGGACAGGAGGATTCAGGTAGGGAAGGATATGGAATAAGTGGCAGGATTTTTGTGAGAGATGGATGAAATTATGGAGGGTATTATCAGTTTTTGTATAAATACTTTTGAATCCATGAATGTTATCCACTGAAAACTCCTAGTAAGAGAGGATAAGGAATCTCAGCTGGCCATTTCTTTTATTCAGCCAAATCTTCTAGTGATGGCTCTGGGCTGGGTTGCATTCAATTGAGACTTTGGCCTAGGAGATCCTAGGGAAATGCACAGAAAACACAGGCGGATGCAAAGTCAAATGCTTGCTCCCCACAAACTAACAAAGTGGGCCTTCATTGCAGAGGACAATATCCACCCAAATCATGGAATATGAAGAAGCTGAGCTGGTGTCCAGATAGACACTTTACCAGTATGTTCAATCTTCTCACTGCTGGAAGTGTCTCTGCAGACTATTGAACATGATGCACTGACACCAACTCAGCCACAGCACCTTTGGCTGACAATGTGTTCAGCTTGTGACATATGCTAAGACAACGGTGCCACAGAACTAGTGGGAGAGGCCAACTACTGATCTGACTTAAGACACACTATCATGTTCATTACTTGGTTAATGAAGAACAAGTTTCTAAATATCACAGAAATGGAGGGCAAAACCAAAAGAAAATTAGTTTAAAACTCAACAAGATGATTCCTAATGATATTGTGCTATATACATAGATCAGTAACTTATCCAGTCATTTTCAGAGATGCTTCTTCTGACATTAGATCATAATAGATGTAGAGACCCACATGTTATGGGTCAAATATTATGTGGAAAAATTCTAAATTGGTGGTCACCAACAAATATCCCCCCTAAGAACTCAGGGTACTCCACTAAAGAGGATGCAGGTATATTATGAGAGTGAGAGGGTATGGAAGGCACTAGAAAATCAAGGCCCTCAAAAAATCAGTCAAGCAAGGATCATTTAAGCTCAGAAAGACTGAGGCAGGTAGCATGGAGCCTATGTGAGGTTACATTAGGTCTTGTGCATATATATTTTAGCTATTAGCTTAGTTTTATTATGGATTCCTGATTATGAAAATAAGTAGGTCCCTGACTCTTTAATCTTCTCTTGGAACAATTTTTCTTCTCTTGGAGTTCTGTGTCCGACATTCGTATGAGAGTTTTTTTCTTATATTTTTGTCATGCTTGGTTGTTATCTCTTAGAAAACTCTTCTTTTCTAATGAGGTACAGGAATGGAGTGAATCCATAAAAGGGCATTTGGAGATGAAATGGGGAGGGTAGAGGGAGAGAAAACTACAATTAATATATATTGTATGAAAAAATAATTATTTTCAAAAAATAAAAAATGAAATAAAAATAAGCAATGAATTTGAAAGACACTAAGGAAAGATTTATGGAAGTACTTGAGGAGACAAAAGGGAAGGGTGGGATGTTGTACTTATATAATTTCAAAAATTGACAAAAATAACAAAAAGTAATTGAACTGAACATGTTAGTTCAGCAGGAACATGGGTCTCAATATAAGCACCAGATTAGCCACAGAGATATATCCAGATGTGATGCCCTCATTCATTTAAACAAATGCTACTGGATCTAGAACCACAGATTTACCTTAATACAGGAATACTGAGTGACATCAATACAGCACTTTTAACCATAGGACACATGGACAAAACTCCACATAACATGGACATCTAATTAAGACCAACACAGTGACAAGACTAGTTCACATTATAACATTTGTGTTGGAAGTGGAGTTTTTGTCCATAAATATAATTTTAATAACATAGATGAGGAAATCCAGTTTTAAGCTTGTTTTTATTTTAAAATGTTTTTAAACAAGCTAAAGGTTTACAAAATTTTTCAGTATCTAAATATGTCATCTGATTAGTGACTTATGTGCAATTTATGGTTGATTTATTTTTTTCTGCCTTAACTCTACCACAATTCTAATTCTATAGTTCTCTAGTTTCACTTAAATGCTACAAGTTTTATTTTACCTAAATTCATTTTGAAACAAGTATTTTCTATTTTGAATATCTTGGTCAAGAGCTAGTAATGTTTTTATTTCATTGTATTTAGTTACTGCTAGCTCAAGTAGATGTACCTATCTCTGATTATCATTCAACTAATGCTCAATAACGCACTTATATGATATGTTCACAATTTTGTCACATGATTCCACATTAATCTATGTATTATATGGCAAATTATCTACTAATACTGTTTATAAGTCATAGGCACATTTTTATCAATGCATTCCCTACTGTTGTCATGTTCTTTAAGGTTTGAAAATCTTCACCAGTATAGTCGAGGTTCATTATAGAAATGTCAGAAGAGACAAAATTATAGGGTCAGCTGAATGGATATAAAAATATTTACAGATGTTTTCTCTTAATGGGAGAAGTCATGGATAGTTTTGTTTTAAATGTACTTCACAAGTGGGGATTATGTACATCTTGTGACGGCTTCTTGAACATAAGTATTGGAGACTGTTCACATGAATTTGGTTTACTGTTTTGACTAAATGAAGCAGAACAAAAAAAAAATGCTTCTTCTGAAGGTAATCTTGAAGCATAAACATGCTGTGCAATTTACAAGGCAAAGTAATGGAAATACAAAATATTATCCTGAGTAAGATAACCAGACCCTCCAAAAAGTCCAAGATGCTATGTATTAATTTAAGTGAGGCCTTTGTCTGTTAAGTACTGATAAGTAGTCTACAATCATATATCTACTGATGTTAGGTAAAACATAAGGGACTGAGAGAGAAATATCACCCTAGGAAGCAGAAGTACAATGTATAGTTATGGATGGGTGGGAGGGAAGACAAGATTGTGAAGATCAAATGAGCAAAGGAGAAAGGGGAATAGGGAAGTTAATATGGAAATGGACACCTACAACTAAGTGACATTAGGGGGTTGTAATGAAAATAATTGCAATAGAATTTGCTCGTATTATATACATATATGAAAGAAAATTGGAAGCATTATATAATAAGATAGCCAAATCCAATAACATATCTCTAGCCATAAAAGGAATGCTCCATTTTCAAATGAATTGCATATAATTATTGGATCGAAGGTCCCCATGAGAAAACCCAAACAATCTAGGATATTGCCAAGGGTATTGGTTGTTCCCCACAAACTGATGGTAGACTCTTTGCTGAGGATAACACTTCATAATTCACTGATCATAGAGAAGATAAACTGATGATGCCTACTTAACACTTTTACCAATCCTGACTAATTTTCCTAGCACTGAGAAGTACTCTGAACATTACTTCAGAAAAATAGAAAACACTACCACAGCTACAAATACTTTAATGTATATGATGATGAGCTTCCTGAGTTACACTTGGGTGCAATAATGGTCCAAAACTTTTGGAAATAGCAACCAGCTATCTTATTGAAATTGTTGCCCCCTCCATGACATGTAACCCATGCTTGACACTACCTGGGTAGCCAAAAAACTGACATTAGATAAAAACAGACATAGCGAGCAAACAGATATCACTTTTATATATAAGAAACAGCAATATAATCAGCTCATAATGACACCCTTCTATAAATATATGTAGAGATAATTTAATCCAGCAACATATCTGCTCTACAAGGGGTTATATGTGACAACCTGCTAGTTCCATGTGATCCAGCTGGAATGAAGACACCCTCTGGATTTCAGTATGATCTGACTGGAATAAAGACATGCCCTCAGCACACACACTTAATCCCAAACAGTTAAGATAACTTTAATTTATAGAAGGAGGCAACTGTGTTTAAAAGTGCCATATAGTTATGGGCATTTAACGTGATTAATCAGAGAAATATTTGACAGAATTAGTCAGAGATAAGATACACTCAACTCTAATAAGAACAGAACAGAAAAGAGAGGCTACATAAGATCAGCAAAGAGAGAGAGGGGGGTATTCTAGCAAGTGATTTTCAGGGGATAATAAAAAAAAATTTAAGGGTGAGCCTCATGTCCAGTAAGAGACATTCAAAAGAAAACAAAACCAGTGTTATTATATGAGGGTTTTTTGTACCACAATCCTTAGTCTAGACAATATTTTTTTAACCTTACAGGTCCTTGTGTGTATCTTATGGTTTCTGATTTTGTTTTTATGGGGTTTCTTAGTATGAAAACATGTCAATTTTTGAATGTGTTTCTTGGAATTTGGAGATGTGCCTGTATTTATTTATTTAGATTCTTCCTTTCATCCTACTTAGGATGGTTTGTTATTATTTTGTCATATTTTATTTTGTTCTTTTCTTGAGATGCCTATTGTATTTTAATGAGAGAGAGAAAGAAATTCATAGATCGAGTCAGTGGGAAAATGGTAAGGAACTTAATTGAGTTTAGGGAGGAGAGTCAATAATAAGAATATATTGTGTGAATCAAAACTACTTTGAAATTTTACCTTATACCTGTGAGAATGCCTAAGAACAACTGTATAAGTCACAACTCATGCCTGCTGGAATACAGAGCAAGAAAAAAAAATCTCCTCATTGCCGGTGGCAGTATAAACCTATAAAGGCACTATGGAAATGAGTACGCTATTTTCTCAGAAAGATGACAATTAATATCCCTCAAAAGCAGGCTTTAACACTCTTTGGAATATACCCAAAGGATGCTTCATTCTACCACAAGGACACATGTCTAATCATGTTCACTGCTCCTCTTTTCACAAATGCCAGAAATTGGAAACAAACTATATGTTCCTCAACAGAAGAATGAATAAATAAATATAATACATTTATATAAAAAGCATTACTCAGTTAAAATAAATGACAGTTAATTTTGCAAATGAATGGATGGAAACAGAAAATATTATCCTAAGTGAGGTATTCCAGAACCAGAAAGCTAAATACAATATGTGTCTGCATATCTCTGCATATTATCTGTTAAATAAATGATGACAAAGGTATACTCAATAGCCACTGAGTTGTTAGAAATAAAGAAGGAATTAGAGGACATCACATGAATCTCTATGGGCAGGGAAGAAGAATTAAATTTATGGGTGGACTGGGGCCAGGGGGGGTTAAAGTTTGCTAAATGGGCTAGAAGGGAGAGATGAGCCAGAACTGAGGGAGGGGATGAGGAGAGTAACAACTAGAAATGAAGGGGATTTGATGGGCAATATAAAAACCTAGTGCAGTAGAAACATCCTATATTATACAGAGATGGTCCTATTGAAGTTTCAAAATAATGAGGAAGACAGAAATCCAACTGGCTTCTCTTGTCAACAAACAAAGCTTACCATACTAGAACAGGGTTTCATGAATTTGAGTTTTTGGCTAAAAGATGCAATAGAAAAAAAATCCCCAAATAATCTATGCTGTTGCCAAGACAATAGAGTTTTTCAGCCAAAAAACTACTGACAGCAAGGCCAAACTGCTAAAGACAAGACAGTGAAACAACTCATTGAATAGGTCAAAAAGGTGGTACATGCAACATTTAACCCTATGTTATACTGTCTATGACAGAATAAAGTATTCTGAAGGCTGTCCAAGGAAAAGTATAAACATCAATTCCACCCCAAATTAGTCCTGCCTGCAAAATATACTAGGATAATAGGGGTGCAATCCCTAAGGAACTAACCATTGATTTTGGATTTAACTCAAGTCCCACTCAATGAGATAAAGCCCATTCATGACATTACCCTAGCAACCAACACCAGAGACTAGAGACCTTAGCCTTTAGAAAAACATATACTCCTGGTCTGGAAAAATTACTGCTCATTATATTCTGTTATAATTATAGACTAGTACCTTATTCATCCATTATCAGAGAGGATTTTTTTTACTCTTACAGTATAAAGGAACAAATACAGTGATCCACATTGAGAAATTATACACTTGGAACACAGAATTCTAAGTGTGATGTCTCTATTTTCTCCCCTCTAAGATTAACGAATCTCACAGAAACTGAAGCAGAAAGAGTAGGAGAGGCAAAGTAGACAGAAAACACCACAACAGCAAGAATGTTTTAAACAACTAAGAAATGCTCATAAGAGCATAGAGTCTGAAGCAGGAATCACAAGGACTACAGAAGTCTGCACTAGGTCCTCAGTCTATAAACTATAGCTTCCAGTTTTATACTTTCATGGAACTCCTGAATGGGTAAACAAGTGTATTCTTGTGTACTCTATCGGCACTTTTATTTTCCTGTTGTCTTGTCTTCTCCCACTTTGATATGATAGGTTTTGCATTAGCTTATATTTTATTTTGTTAGGGTTTGTTGTCATCTCTTAGAGGCCTGTTCTTTTCTAACAAGAGAGAAATAAGGAGTGGAACTCTAATGAAAGATTAGGTGAGGAGAAACTGAAAGAAGTGGAGGGAGGGAATGTATTTAGATTATATTGTGTGAGAAAAGAATCTATGTATAATAAAGGGAGACAAAATTTTTTAAAAAGCATATTATATGAAATAGTCTATTTCCAGTAAAATAAAAATATGCATGATGTAGATAAAACATATGTAGGGGGTAAATGAAACACAACTCTCTCATTACCTGCTGTATAAAAGAAAAAATGTACTGGGAATGATCATAAAAAGTGTGTGAGAAATCTATGCATTATGTGAATTCTACATATGACTCAGCATGGTTTGGAAACATAAAGAAATGGTACTCAAAATACCGTGTTCACAGTAAAATGAGCCAGATGATTACTTTTTCGGGAAGGTGTCTCTCCAGGGAAAAGTGTCTGGAATTAAATAATAGTGTAAATGAAAGATTCTTTTAGTGTGTAGACTGTGTCCTTTCAAAAGGAAATAAAAGTAACAACAATGCTTAACTGTATAAACAAAGAACAAAAGTTTATCTCTTTCTTTTCTCCAGTATATTTCCATTTGCTTATGTACTGCAATCTCCTGAGAACAAGTTGGGAATTTCTCTGTAAGCCTATATTTACCTGTTTCATTAGAAATCTCATTGTCTGCACAAGGAATGCAATCAAAGCAGCACACAGCTTTGCCTTCCTGGACAGCTCTCCTGAATCCAGGTCTACAACTCTCACTGCATACAGACTGAGGAATCTAAGAGAAAAGAAATTATTAGCAAATGTTCATACTTTTGTGACTCATCTGAGTAAATAGAGTATTTATGTATATGATTGAACAGTTAATTTGAAAATACTTTCTCTTATAATTGAAGAGAATGGGTTTTGGTATTGCTATTTTGGAAGCTTTTAGGCTTCATAGACCAAATGTGTAAATCTTAGTCTAATACACAGAGCTGCTGTTATTAGTAAGTCATTAAAGTAGTGTTCTAGAAGGTCATGGCATGACTTCAGGTTCAACCTGTATCTTTATGTACTAGCTAGTAGGGTGAGCTTTTATATCCAAAGTGATTGTGAATGTGGATTGAGAACATTTTCAGAGCTTGGATTCATCATGGAAACAAATGTTGGGCAATTTCTGTGAGAATAATTATAGAGACATTTTACCTGAGACATTTTACCGGAGTTACCACAAAATGGGTATCAGTATTTAATTGGTTAATGTCACAGACATAACAAAAAGAATAGAGAAGATGAGCAACCACATTCTTTGATCTCTGATTCTGGTTGGTGAATGTGATACCACCATCTCTTCTGGCTCTTAAAGTATTCTTTTCTTACCAGCTGGATGGCATGCTCACAGTGTCAGCCATGGTAATATTGTCCTCCTTTCTGTTATTTGTTTATTGATATTTAAATATTATTTGGTTCTGAATGAGTGTCTAAAGATAATTACATCTTGAAAATTATGGTTTTTATGAAAGGTCAAAGCAGTGAGATAAGTAACAACCTACCTTTGTAAATCTTGCAGGCCACTGTATGATTTGCTCAGATAAATATAACTGTTGACCATGAGGAGCATTTGGAGAAAAGGTTCCTACTTTCACCTTTAATGCCAGACCCTTTGGAAAATTCCAAAAATTGAGAATGTCATACTCTGAATCCAGATTTTTTCCCCCATCCATTACTGTGTGGCCTCTCACATTATATCTCAGTAGGGTGTTCTTTAGGAAAGGGAGGAACTAAAATAGATGAAGGAACATACATTGAAGAATTTCTGATGTACTAAGTACATTTTCTCTAAAGAGTAGTACAAACAATTTCAGTGTTTTAAAAGAGATACCAACATGGCGGAGAAAATGAAATATACTGGAATCTTAATGTATTACATTTCAAAACCACCATACTGTTCATACTGTTTAAGAGAAATCATTGAGCTGAAAACAGCTAAGACAACAAATACCAAGATATGTGGAATCAGCTGATTCCAATTTCTTTGAAGAAATGACCACATTTACCATTAGAATATATTCACAGTTTCAATCCTTACAATGAAAGACCTGAAGTTGAAAGCCTGCAGTAAATTAATACTTAGCTTCATAACCTGTAGTCATGCTCAGAAGAATTTTAACCCCTAAGGATCTACTGCCCCTACCTCTGCTCTGAAGAATACATATGGAAAATCACAATAAAAAGATTATAAGAAATGTGAGAGAATTTGTTATCTTAATTTAATATTTATTTAAGGGTTTTTTTTCTTTCTGGCATGTCATTTATAATTTACATTTGTTACCATTTTGCCCTGATGTCCAGTCTTGGAAATAAGTTTTATCTCCCTGGGTGATTGACAACATATTTAAAAATTACAATGCCTACTTTCAGTGCCTTAAACATAATTAAAAACACTATATTGCTGCTCTTACAATACACAGGAAGGTCTATTACCTGCCAGGGGAAGAATATCTCGTCTTTTCCATTAGCATATGGTTGTGTGTGTATTTGCTGAACACTCAGTTCATGCAGACTGTAGGCCACAGCATATACAGCATTATATATATTGTAGCCCTCTTCACTCATTGATGGGTCAAAAATGTGTTTGGGTAGTAACTCTATAGAAGCATTAGGCTGGCAGTTTTCCAAAAGTTGACAATAAGGCTCAGAAAATGAACAGTTGAAGAACAAATATCAAAATTTAGGAAGATAATTGTCTTCTGGGTATTTGTAGGGATTAACTGTTTGAATAAAATTATTGAACTCAACCATTTCTACATAGTGATGTGAAAATATGAGACTCCCATGAAATGACTCTACCATGAAATAATCAAAATTGCTGCCAACATCCCATGAAGAGTTCAAGACCCAGACTTTCCATGTCACTAATAGCTGTGCAATGTGTCGCATTAAGCCTTGTAAAGAAACAATGTCCCCGTAAATAATTATCACATTTGCTGATGAGTCCAGAATCGTCCCTATATCTTTCCATACTGCATTGGAATATGAATTCCAAGATCCAGAGATAATTTTCAAAAAGGATATGCAAATACTGTTTCTTTCCATATCTTCTCTCAACTCTGACAGGATCTGAGTCCCTCTGTGGTCATCTGGGAAGATCAGACCAACCCAAGACCAGCTGAAATGAACCATTAAAGACACAATTGCATGTGACAGGGATGTATCTTTGGGAGCCATCTGATAGAGAGAATTAAACTGACTTCGGTCATTCAAGGTAGAATCAAAAGACCCAAAAGTGAGCTGAAGAGGAAAAAAAGAGAGAGAAAGAGAGAGAGAGAGAGAGAGAGAGAGAGAGAGAGAGAGAGAGAGAGAGAGAGAGACCAGAGATAGAACAATGGCATCAAACACATTAACACATTGGTCCTAAATTAACATAAGTAAAGATGGTTTTGTCATATTTTAAAATGTAAAAACATTACAGAGTTTTCCACAAAAAAATGACAGGCTTCAAATTTAAATAATGTAGCAGGTCTCATCTGTCTCTCATTACTTTCAATTTTAAGTAATGGAAATATGGATCTATCATCAAGTACTTCATAGCTTCTTTTTATACCAAATTAATTCAAGTGCCACTAATTTACATTTTTTTCTTTTTTTTCTTTTATTAATTTATTCATATTACATCTCAGTTGTTAGCCCATCCCTTGTATCCTCCCATTCCTCCCTTCCTCCCACTTCCCCCCTACACCCCTCCCCTATGTCTGTGTCTGTGGAAGACCTCCTCCCCCTGTATATGCTCATAGGGTATCAAGTCTCTCCTTGATGACCTATTATCCTTCCTCTGAGGGATATTTGCTGCCTTCTTCCTACACCTCATACCTCACCTGTGGTATTTTGTAGAGTTGTAGCAGTGACCCAATATGGGCAGAAGTTGCCCATGATGTTCCTGTGAGTGCAACAGGTGACATTCTCTTCTTTCCACAGTCATAATTAACTATGAGATTTCTTCTTCTTGTGAGCCAAACAAAGGCACCAAAAAGAACACTCTTTTCAGTAAATGAGATATTGTAGAGATCAAAGCCCAGAGTTGTGTTGGGTAGAAGATGAGGGTTTTTGTTTATCTCTTCAATAGCAAAAAGCAGTGCCAGAACGAACTGGTAGTTCTTAAAATTATACCTGCACAGACTTCATAAAATTAGTCAAGAGGAAGGCATAGACTATACAACCCCCATATTTAGTGCAATAGCTTTTATAATTAAAATACCTATATTTTCATAAAATTAAAAACTCTTTTCCAACAAATGGCTGGAACTTGAATGGGGATTTTTAAGAAGACAGGATTAGGTATGATTCTACAGATTAGCACTCATTAATTGTGTTATATTGAGCTATAATTGATTATTATGTTGCATTATTTATCTCTTATGTGGAAAAATGTAAAAAGAGACTGTTCATGAATAAGGAATTAGGTTCTGACCAAACGAAAACTGTTAAGTGTCTGGATCTTGGTGTTTTAGCCTATACAATTATGAAAGGTCAAGGACACTAGAGAAGATGCTTAATTTTCATTCTGAAGGGTAAATAGACTAGACACTGGAAGCAGATGAAGACAAGGAAAAGGATGTCAACTTTCCACACATGTCTTCTGAAAATCTCTGCCCAGCATAGGATCAAAGCAGAACTAAAGCACAGCTAAACATTGGAAAGGGTTCAGGGAGTCTCTTGGAAGAGAGTGTGTATAGGGAGCAGAATAGAAGGCCCTGGCTGGTATAGGAGCACCAGAAGAAGATGAATAAGGTAAACAATTCTGGACCCAGGGGGGTTTGTGGAGATTGATGCAGCAACCAGGAACCAATCATGGACAGGACCTGGGCCCCTTATCAGAGGTAGCAAATAGGGAACTTAGTCTCCATGTAGGTCTCCTAATAAGAGGATGAGGGTCTGTCTGCCACATGAACTCTGTTGCCTGAACTTCAACCAATTCCCCCAGATGAGGCAGCCTTCCAGGCCACAGAGGAAGATGATACAAGCAGTTTTAGAGAGAGTTGGTAATGGAGCAAGTCTCTCCCTTTCTAAGGACTGAGCGACTGGGATTAGTGGAATAGGGAAAGAGAACAGGACCAAGAAGAGGTGAGGGAGGAGGCTACAATCAGGGTATAAAATGAAAAAATTAATAAAAAGGGAAAAGATACATCTTGAACCAATGGCCCAATTTTATATGACAATGTCTTATTTAAAGAATATCCCAAAGGTAATTAAACCATGAGGAACATAATAATGACTGGCCTTATATGACATGCCCTCTGGTACTAAAAATAGGCATTCATTTTATATGGGGAATGAATCTTTGCTTTATTTAATTTAAAGTCTCCTCCATGGTATGGAACACATGCTTGGTATTATAAAAATAGAGTCTGTGAGTAGGCAGGTCATAGACCAAAAGAAAGAACTTAATACTTATTCTTCTAAATGGACACAGTATGAAAGCACCTACTGATGATGTACTACTGTTCCTATGGGTTAGTACATCTTTCAGCACTGATCAGCAAAGCTCCTTTTTGCATTAGATAATATACAATACTGAAGTGAATGATTGATCATCATACAGATAATAATAGATTATGACATGCTCAGTGATAAGTATAGGTTACATATTGCACCCTACAAACAGAGCTGAGGGATTATGACTGAAGAGACATAAGAAGAGACAGAGGCTGTGGATAACCCCAAAATAACAATATTTTCCATCTACAGTAGTTGCAAATTTGAAGTTGGAATTATTATGAAAGCACATGTCCAAAATAACCCCATAATACAAACATGGAGAAGATGATGGGCATACAATTTCACCCCTTGCTGAGATGCTACTAAGAGTTGATAGTTACTGGGTGAGAAATAGTCACTTTATTCATTTTTGTGACCTCTGGCAGGTCAATCTCACTTATGGTAGGGCTCCACTCACAATGGTATTTATAGAGCACAACCTGTACTTGACTGGGAAAAATAAAAGAAAGCAATGATCTGCAGTCAGAAACATCATAATGAAGAGTTTATTCCTTTTTAGATTCATATTTTGACAACACATAGGGTCATAAACATGAACAATTTATATATGACAATTAAAACTGTTTCAAATTCTGCACTGGGATGAATAGAAAGACTCCAGTAGGACAGGAGCTGCCTGAGAAGAGCACCAGAGACAACTAAGCAAGACCTGAGGAGGAGGTTTGCTGTGGAAACAATCTCCAACCACAGACATAGATAGGACCTGTTCTTTCTACACAGACATAGCCAATGGGCAGTGCAGTCCTCATATGGGTGTTCTAGTAAGGGGAATAGGAGCTGACTCTGATGTGGACTTTGATGCCTGGTTTTTTATTAGTTCCCCTTTTGGGGAGAGGAAGTAGCCTCATTATTGTGGTCTTCATAGAAAGTCCCAGGAATGCTAAGGTTATGTGAGTTAACAAAACCCTGTTTCAAAAGAAATGTAATAATAATAAAAAATTAAAGTAGCACAGGAAACACACACACACACACACACACACACACACACACACACACACACAATCACCAACTTAGCAAGGTGGTTCAGTTAGAGTTATTATTTGTTAGAAGAAACATTATGACTAAAAGCAAACTGGGGAGAAAAAAGTTTATTTAGTGACTTTATTATCATTATAATTTCTATTGATGTGATGAAATAGCATCATAAAAACAAGATGAGTGGAAAGATTTCATTATGCTTATGCTTGCCCAGCATTGTTCATCACTGAAAGACATCTCAATAGGAACAAAACCAGCAAAAATGAGAAGGTGGGAGATGATACAACAGTCAGAGGTTTTCTATTTACTGGATTGCTCATAATGGATTTCTTGCCCTGCTTTCTTATCAAATTGAGGACTACCATATCAGCAATGTTCTCAATCACAACGGGCTGTACAATCCTCCATTAATCACTAATTGAGATAATTCCCTACAAGCTTGCCTGCAATAAATGTTATGAAGGAATTTGCTTCACTGATGTTCCCTCCTCTTAGGTAATTTTAGCTTGTCTCAAGTTGATATAAATTCATCCAGCACATTTGTCTTACACTTCCTTATCACTATTCATTATTGGAGGAAGTCAGGAAAGGAAATCATGCATGGCAGGATCTGAAGGCAGCAGCTTTGCAGCAGCCATGGAAGAATGCTGTTTGTTGGCTTACTCAATATGGCTGATTTCTTATGGAATGCAGAATCACCATGCCAAGGACGGCAAAACACAAAATGAGCTGGGCCATCCCACATGAATTAATGATTAAAAAAATTTTCTGCGGCTGGCCCATAGACTAATATTATTGAGGCATCAACTGAATTGAGGCTTCCTCCCCCTCAGTTTCCATAGGTTCTGGCAAGTTGGCATAAAACTAGCCAGCACACAATGGAATATGAAGCAAAAAGTCTCTACATGTTTTAGATGTTATGAAAAATGTTAATACATCAGTTATAAAATTTAGAAATAAGTAGAATATAATGAATTCTCAAAAATCATTTTAATATGTGGATAATTATAATATTGCCATTAAGATAATTATTTTCCCAGAAATGCTGACAAATCAGTAGGGAAGGTCACAAATCTCAGAAATGTCTTGTATTCTTTTAAAGTGATTGCTGCATCTGATAATGTACATTGAAAATTAAAGAATACTTATAGGTTTCTAGGACCCTCTGGATCCTTCTACTTTGCTATTCTCATCTAGAGTGCCAGTGGATGTGCTCCCCTCTGTCCCAGTTTCCTGGTAAGTGAAGGCTTTCCTGGGACATGCCCCTTGGGCTAGGATGCAGATATAAGTGAGTATATACCATTTGAGTCTTTCTGCTTCTCGGTTAACTCATTCATTATGATCATTTCTAGCTCAATCCATTTGTCCACAAATTTCTGGAATTTCTTGTTTTTAATAGTGAGTTATTTGTTTATTATTGATTTATTAGAGTAGATAAAGTTGAAGCATCATATGATTAAATAATTCTTTAATATATTGATTTAAAAGAAAATTAGACAACAAAGATCTTAATTCACATCTATTTCTGTGCAAGTTTGAGATAAATGGTAGAGCAATCCCCACAGTGCAGACAATGACTACTACCTGCACTCTTCTCATCCAGACCCTGAGAAAACTCTGACATCAGAGAGGTTGGTGTACAATTGAACTGCTTGTGTTTGTGTTTCTGCCTGGGCTGAAAACTACCTTGGTATATTGCATCTTTTTGGCTAATTTTACTGAGAAACATGGAGCTACCAAACACAATCAAAGTGCCAATTTAAAGAACAATTATGGATATTAAAAAAGATCAGTGGATACAGAAATGTAGAAACCGAAGTAGTATTTTTCAAGCAAATGAATGCAGGCCAGATACATGATAGACTTCCATGAAGGGATTTAGAGGATGCTCAACGGCCATTCTGACCACAGGGCTACAAGTCATGGAAATAAATACCTCAATAATAAGACAACAACAAGAGTAGAGAAATGTGCTCAGGATTAAGATTGCTTAGGGGTGTAAATATTTTCACTACTAATACAGAAGCAAAGAAATGGAGAAAGCAATCCAGGATGATTTTAGAAACCAGAGCAATGTCCTAGAAAATTAGCTGTTTCTCCATTTGATCTATTTATTTAACTCCTGAAAAAATATAGACAAGTTTGTTTAAGTGTAGGCAGAAAAATATGTTTGGAATTTGCATTGTATAAGACAAGCTTGTTAATCTTTTATAATAAAAGTTGTCTTATCTTTTATAGTACAAGTATTGTTTTCTTGTCATGAATTACTTTTACTTTATATTTTGATTATGTAAGAAGTTGAAAGTTTTTATATATCATCCTTTCATTTATTATAGACAAACCAGACACTCACAACTAATGTAACCAAAAGTAGACTCCTTTCATATTGTTGCATAATATAGAGAAACTCATATACAGAAGTCCACCGATGCCTGTGATGCTGAAAGTAGTGAGAAAAGAAAAGGAGAATAACAATTTGCATTATTTAACATGAAGTAGAAAGGGCTCCATGTAGGGGCTCCAGTCTGTCAGGCATATGTGACAAATATGTCACTGTATTTGACATAAATATGATTCTTAAAAAATTGTATTGACCTGGAGTTACAGCACTAAGATATGAATTATTGGTCTAGATAGAAATTATTGTATCTGTCATCGTAATTTCCATATTAGTTTCAAACTATATGTGCCAAGATCCTCAAATATCTCATGGCTTTTCACATCTGAAAATATTTTCTCCATTGTCCTTGGGCTTTTCGGTTTTTTGTTTTGTTTTGTTTTGTTTTACCCTAATACAACACCAATATTTTAACACTTGAACAGTAATGTTGCACTGAGCACAATCCACCTTCATATGTATATTTTCTTTTGTAAATTTCTACCTGTTGTCTTCTACCAATTTTATCATGTGTTCAAAGATATTTACAAACTATATTGCTTATTTCAGGATTATTTTACATTGAGCCATAGGTTTGGGGTGCTTAAATAAAATAAGAAAATTTTATTTCCTCTATAACAAGACAGACTTACATATTTGTCAATCATTTTTCTAAGGAAAACAAACTGTTCTGACACTCTTTCTTAATCTTACATATTTCAAGGTAGCTGATAAGCAGTTTTAGGTGGTCACCCTCACATAGAGAATATCATTGTGAGCACACCCATATAAATGAGAAAAACTCACTGGAAACATATATGGCAAACAGGTACACCTTTTAAAATTTATTTGAGAACAAACAAAATAAATAAGGAAACAGGAAATGCAAAAAATACAAACATATATGTAGAGCACAAAAATGTTCCCAAAATTTAATGGTGACAATGCTGTTCTGAAACCAGCTGGGTATCAAATTGTCAAGACTTTTCACTCTAGCATCATGCCCAGCATTCAGTAAGTAGTCTCTGCATTCACTGAAATCATCACTTCTCACAAAAGCAATGTGATCTTAAAGAAAGCCCAGAAGTATCAAACTTAGACTAAGTTAACTATATTCTGAAACTTAAGACTGAAAATATTTGAATAGTCTGGAACTACAAGCAAGGAAGCTCATGAGTTCCCAATATCATATGACAAAAGCAGGAGGAATAACATCAAAATTATCACTTTGCCCTTAAAAGAGGAAAAGAAGTACACATGAAAATATACTTGGACTGATTTGAAAATAGAAAAATAATTTTGAAAAACAAAGGAAGGTTTAAGTAAAGAACTCTGAACTCTTAAAATGAATAATTATACTTACTTTATATGAAAGTCCTGGAAAGTATTTGGTATATATTTATGGGGAATGTTGTTATATGTGTAGAAATAATGAAGAGGGAAAAATGCACCAATTGTCACATCTCCTTTATGGTAAAAGTCTTCCAAGATCGTTTCATAGCACTCACTGTGAGTAAAGTCACACACAAAATAGGTAATATGCAAGAAAAAAAAGATAAAAATACAGAACATCCTATCAACACATATATCTGCCTAGCCAGAAGACTAATAGATACATATTTAATGGTGTCCAGCAGGTATATATTCAGCTCATGTGTTTGTGAATCTGTGTTGTTCTCATTTTGTTAACAAGTGCAACTGTCACATTAATCACACCAATTTTTTCATGATACCGCATCTAAAGCCTTTGAGAATTCTGTAATTCTTTCTTCTCCGAGGCTCTCCATCTGATGCTCTGTGTTTGAAGCAGGAAACTTTTTGTATGAAAACAACTTTGGCTGATGAAAACATGCTATATCAAAGCATGCCATGGGAGAGGAATTGGGAAAACATATGAAAATGCCCATGCTAGGAATGCACAGACAAAATTAGTGAGCCATGATTTTCCAAGCCATAGGCAATCATAGAGTCTACTCTTTATACTGATTATAAATGTCTTAGAATTTACTTCTATGCTGCATTTCTATCTGCAGAGCAATATTATATCTAGAATCAACACAATCAGTTTGGCTCTCATTTTGGAATAATCAGCAGTCTTGCTACATTCGTCTCTTCCTTCTCTACATTCTGAATTTCAGTGTGAAATTTAAGCCACCACTTTACATTCTGAACTTGAATTTCTTCACTCCTATTCTTCCCTTTCATCCTGCATTAATCACTGAGAAGAAGTGTCATTGATACAACCCTGCATCTAGAGCATTGTTTTCACCAACTGATTTCAATGTTCTGAAAACTTTAATATGTGTGAAAATCTTTTTTGTTCTGAAAAGTGTATAATAATTTAGAGGCAACACAGTTTGTCCTTTCACCTAATATATTGATAGAAACTATCCCAACCAGGGCTTTATTTCCTAGTCACCAATAGTTTATGACAATAAATGTAATGTGTATTATGATATGATAATTAAAGCATACCCTCCAAAATAAATTGTATTCTCTAAAAAAAATGGGAAAGAAGAGTAAATACAAACACTAATGAAACAACAGTAAAAAGCACTACAATTAGCTATGTTAACAGGAAAAATCATAGCTAATTTGGGACTTTCCTTTTTGCTTGAAAACCACAGAAAGTATAGGGGATACAAATTGTAAAGAAAGAAGTCATAGTATCACTGTTTGCTGATATTATACATAAGTGATCCCAGAAATTCTAACATGAACTCCTACAGCTGATAAAAGCCTTCACCAAAGTGGCTGTATAAAAAAGTCACTCGGAGGATCCAAGATGGTGGCGAGCAGTGTGGACCGTGTTTGATAGCTCCAGCGAACAATTCGGGGAATTGCACAGATTTCTAAGCCAGGAACACCAAGGTCCCCACATCATGGCAGCAGAAGTGCTCCATGGTTCGGAGGGACCAGGGTGCGGAGGACCTGCCTGCTTCTGTACACGGGAGGAGCGAGGACTTTCTCAGATCAGAGCGGTGGCGGTGGGGACAGCAGTGCCACCAGTGGCACCGGCAGCGTCAGCGGATCCAGCGGCGCCAGCGGCGGTGGCTGAGGTTTGCAGCTCAGGGCCTTCCAGTGGAGGCAATTAGTGTGGTGGACAGTGGGAGTTGCTTCTGGAGAGGGGACTCTGGACAGGATTTGGGTCGTGTGGTGCCTTGAGACCCAGGCTGGACTCAGCGGATGGTTCAGCTCCGGAGTCCTGGGTTTGCTCAGTGAGCTGTGCCATGGAGAGGCTGGCTCAGCTCAGCGGGCAATTCTGCCTGAGGTGCAGCTCCCCTGCTGTGACACAGGCTGGGCAGAGTGCCCGCTTCCACCCTGGGCTCCGGCTCAGCGCAGCCACAGTTTTCCTGCTGTGACCCGGGCTGGGCAGAGCGCTCACTTCTACCCTGGGTGCTTGCTCGGTGCAATCGTGGTTTCCCTGCTATGACGCAAGCTGGGCAGAGAGCTCACTTCCACCAGGTGCTTGCTCAGCACAGTCGCAGTTTTCCTGCTGTGACGCAGGCTGGGCAGAGCGCTCACTTCCACCCTGGGGGCTTGCTCAGTGCAGTCTCACAGTCTCAGTTTTTCTGCTGTAATGCAAGCTGGGTGGAGCGATCACTTCCACCGTGGGTGCTTGCTCAGTGCAGTCGCAGTTCTCCTGCTGTGGCAGACGGTTCAGGCCCTGAGAAACTAGCTGAGCTCGATGTGTGGTTCGGGCCCAGTAACCCTGGCTGGACTTGGCAGGGGACCCAAAAGTTTGTGGATACCTTGGCCTGACCCAACAATCATTCAGAGACCCAGAACGATTGCAGGACCCACAGCAAAGGGGAGCTGAGGATCACTGGCTGTGAGAGCCCAAAACTACAGGACTAACCTCCTGCCATCCACACCAGTGAAGTATCAGGGCTTCCAGCCTACGGAAATCGTGAGAAAACAAGTGAATCTATCATCAGACTTCCTCCACTCAACTCTGGAAGTTACCCAACAAAAACAGAGATGGCAAGATGTCTAAGGGACAGCATAAAAGCATACACACAAAAAAACCCCTAAAACAACATGGCGTCTCCAGTTCCCAGCTATCCCAAAGAAAACAACCCGGAGAACTCAAATACAATGGAAACACAAGAAAATGACCTCAAATCCTTGGTGATGAGGATGATAATGGAGGAAACAAATAAAATTCGAAATCAGATGCAGGAAGACGCAGCCAAGCAGGTGCGAGACATAAAAGAAGCACATAGAGTGGAACTGGAAAATTTTCATGGAAATGTAAACAACCAGATGAAAGAAATAAAAAAATCTGTTCAAGATATGAAGATGAAAATGAATTCAATGATAAACACACAGACAGAAGAAAAATGAGAACGGGAGGCCTCAGAGAAGAAGGCGAATGACACAGTGCTGAGCTTTTCTAACAGAATCCAAGAGATGGAAGAACGAATCTCAAGTCTAGAAGATACAATAACAGATCTTGAAGCAACCATTAAAGAAAATGCCAAATCTGGAAAACTCCTGACACAAAACATCCAAGAAATTAAGGACACCATGAAAAGAAGAAATCTGAGGATAATAGGCATTGAAGAAAGAGAAGATATCAGACTCCAAGGCCCAGAAACTCTTCTCAACAAAATCATAGAAGAAAATTTCCCCAATCTAAAGAAAGAGATGCCTATAAACATACAAGAGGCATACAGAACACCAAATAGAATTGACCAGAAAAGAAAAACTGCCCGTCACATAATAATCAAAACACAAAAGATACAGAACAAAGAAAAAATATTAAAAGCTGCAAGGGAAAAGGGCCAAATAACATTTAATGGCAAACTTTTCAGAATTACACCCGACTTCTCAGCAGAGACCATCAAAGCCAGAAGGGCCTGGACAGAGATCCTGCAAACCCTAAGAGACCACAGATGCCAGGCCAGACTATTTTACCCAGCAAAACTATCAATAACCATTGATGGAGAAAACAAAATATTCCATGACAAAACCAAATTCAAACAGTACCTATGCACAAATCCAGCTTTACAGAAGGTACTAGAAGGAAAACTCCATCACAAAGGGTCAAGCTACAACCAAAACTACTCAGGAAATAGATGACTATACCAGGGCAAAAACACAACTACACAAACGCTTGACTGGAACCAACATCAAAATTAAGACTCTCAATAATAACTGGTCATTAATATCTCTCAACATCAATGGTCTCAATTCTCCAATAAAAAGACACAGACTAACTGAATGGGTGCAAAAACAGGATCCAACATTCTTCTGCATTCAAGAAACACATCTCACACATAATGATAGGCATTACCTCAGGATAAAAGGTTGGAAAAAATATTCCAAGCAAATGGTCACAAGAAGCAAGCAGGCGTAGCCATTTTAATATCGAACAATATAGACTTTCAACCAAGATTAATCAAAAGGGATGAGGATGGACACTTCATACTCATCAAAGGTAAAGTCAACCAAGATGACATCACAATTCTGAGCATCTATGCTCCCAATACAAGGGCACCCACATTTGTAAAAGATCTGCTAAAAAGGCTTAAACCACACATCGATCCCCACACAATAATAGTGGGAGACTTCAACACCACACTCTTACTGAAGGACAGTCATCAAAACAGAAACTAAGCCGAGAAATAATATCTTTAACCAATGCCATGGGTCAAATGGATCTAACAGATATCTATAGAACCTTTCACCCAAACAAGAAAGAATACACCTTCTTCTCTGCACCCCATGGAACCTTCTCCAAAATTGATCACATCGTAGGTCACAAAGAAAGCCTCAACAGATACAAGAGGATTGAAATAATACCTTGTATCCTATCAGATCATCATGGGCTTAGGCTGCAATTCAACAACAACAGAAATAACAAAAAGCCTACACGTATGTGGAAACTAAACAACTCTCTGCTAAATGACACCTGGGTCAGGGAAGAAATAAAGAAAGAAATCAAGGAGTTTCTGAAATTCAATGAAAATGACGGAACAACATACCCAAATTTGTGGGATACATTGAAAGCAGTGCTAAGAGGAAAATTCATAGCACTAAGTGCCTTTAAAAAAAATTGGAACCATCGCACATAAACACCTTAACGACACAACTGGAAGCCCTAGAAAAAAAAGAAGCAGAAACACCCAAAAGGAGTAGACGTCTGGAAATAATCAAACTCAGGGGTGAAATTAACAAATTAGAAACTAAGAAAACAGTCCAAAGAATCAACAAAACCAAGAGCTGGTTCTTTGAGAAAGTCGACAAGATAGACAGACCATTAGCCAAACTAACTAAAAGGTAGAGAGACAGTATTGAAATTAACAAAATCAGAAATGAAAAGGGAGACATAACAACAGACACTGAAGAAATACAAAGAATCATAAGATCCTACTTTGAAGGCATATATGCCACAAAATGTGAAAATCTAAGGGAAATGGACGGTTTTCTTGATCAATTTCACTTGCCAAAGTTGAGTGAAGAACAGATAAACAAGCTAAATAGTCCCATTTCCCCTACAGAAATTGAAGTAATCATTGATAGTCTCCCAACCAAAAAAAGCCCAGGGCCAGATGGCTTCAGTGCAGAATTCTACCAGACCTTCAAGGGCGAGCTAATACCGATACACTTCAAGCTACTCCAAAAGATAGAAATGGATGGAACATTACCAAATTCATTCTATGAGGCCATAGTTTCATTGATCCCTAAACCTCACAAAGACTCAACAAAGAAAGAGAATTTCAGACCAATTTCTCTGATGAACATCGATGCAAAAATACTAAATAAAATACTTGCAAAACGAATACAAGGGCACATCACAGATATCATTCATCATGACCAAGTAGGCTTTATTCCAGGCATGCAGGGATGGTTTAATATACGGAAATCCATCAATGTAATCCACCACATAAACAAACTGAAAATAAAAAACCACATGATCATCTCTTTGGATGCAGAGAAAGCATTTGATAAAATCCAACACCCATTCATGTTTAAAGTTTTAGAGAGATCGGGAATACAAGGCACTTTCCACAACATAATAAAAGCTATACATAGGAAGCCAATAGCCAAAATCAAAGTAAATGGTGAGATACTCAAGGAAATTCCTCTAAAATCAGGAACAAGGCAAGGCTGCCCACTTTCTCCATATCTCTTTAATATAGTACTCGAAGTCCTAGCCAGAGCAATAAGACAACAAAAGGAGATCAAGGGTATTCAAATGGGAAAGGAGGAAGTCAAATTATCCCTATTTGCAGATGATATGATCGTCTACATAAATGACCCTCAAAATTCCACCAGAGAACTCTTACAGCTGATAAACACCTTCAGCAAATTGGCTGGATACAAAATTAACTCAAAAAAGTCTGTAGCCTTCCTATACACAAATGACAAGCTTGCAGAGGAAGAAATTAGGAAAACTACACCCTTCACATTAGCCATAAGCAATATAAAGCACCTAGGAATTACTCTTACTAAGCAAGTGAAGGACTTATTTGAAAAAAAATTCAAAACCCTAAAGAAAGACATTGAAGATGACATGAGAAGATGGAAGGATCTACCTTGCTCATGGATCGGGAGAATTAACATAATAAAAATGGCCATCCTACCAAAAGCAATCTACAGATTCAATGCAATCCCTATCAAAATACCTACACAATTTTTAAAGACATTGAAAGTTCAATTCTGAACTTCATATGGAAAACAAAAAACCCAGAACAGCTAAAACAATCTTGTACAATAAAAAGTGCTCTGGAGGAGTCTCCATACCTGATCTCAAACTGTACTATAAAGCAATAGTAATTAAAACAGCATGGTACTGGCACAGCAACAGGCTGGTTGATCAGTGGAATCGAATTGAAGACCCAGATATGAATCCACACACATATGGTCATTTGATTTTCGACAAAGAAGCCAAATCCATTCGATGGAAAAGGGATAGCATCTTCAACAAATGGTGCTGGTCTAACTGGATGTCTATGTGTAAAAAAATGCAACTGGACCCATATTTGTCACCTTGTACAAAACTCAAATCAAAGTGGATTGAAGACCTCAACATAAAACCAGAGACACTAAGTCACTTAAAAGAAAAAATGTGAAAGAGCCTGAAACATATTGGCACAGGAGAAAACTTCCTGAACAGAACACCAACAGCCCAGGCATTAATGTCAACAATTAATAAATGGGACCTCATGAGGCTGAGAACCTTCTGTAAGGCAGGAGACACTGTCAAGAGAACAAAGTGACAGCTTACAGACTGGGAAAAGATCTTCACCAACCCCACATCTGACAAAGGTCTAATATCCAAAATATATAAAGAACTCAAGAAATTAAACACCACCAAACCAAATAACCCAATTGAGAAATGGAGCTTGGAACTAAACAGAGAATTCTCAACAGAGGAATTTCAAATGGCTGAGAAACACTTAAAGAAATGCTCAACCTCCTTAATCATCAGGGAAATGCAAATCAAAACAACGCTGAGATTCCATCTTACACCCATCAGAATGGCTAAGATCAAAAATTCAAGGGACACTCCATGCTGGTGAGGATGTGGGGAGAGAAGAACACTACTTCGTTGCTGGTGGGAATGCAAACTAGTACAACCACTTTGGAAATCTATCTGGTGCTCTCTCATAAAAATGGGAAAAGGCTTCCTCAAGACCCAGCTATTCCACTCCTTGGAATATACCCAGAAGATGCTCCAGCACACAGCAAGAAAATTTGCTCAACCATGTTCATAGCAGCCTTATTCATAATAGCCAGAACATGGAAACAGCTTAAGTGTCCCTCAATAGAAGAATGGATAAAGAATCTGTGGTACATATACACTATGGAATACTACTCAGCTACTAAAAACAAAAAATTCCCGAAATTTGTGGATAAATGGATTGAGCTAGAAATGATCATAATGAGTGACTTAACCCAGAAGCAGAAAGACTCAAATGGTATATACTCACTTATATCTGCATATTAGCCCAAGGGGCACGTCCCATGAAAGCCTTCACTTACCAGGAAACTGAGACATAGGAGAGGACATTCTAGTGGGACTCTAGATGAGAGAATCATGGGAGAAAGGCAAAGTAGAAGGATCCAGAGGGTCCTAGAATCCTACAAGTAGAACATTATGATAGGCAGATTTGGGCACAGGGGTCCTGCTCAAACTAAGGCACCAGCTAAGGACAATATAGGCGGTAAACCTTAAACCCCTACCCAGATCTAGCCAATGGACAGAACACTCTCCACAGTAAAGTGGAGAGTGGGATATTACTTTCTCACATACTCTGGTGCCTCACTTTTGACCATGTCCCCTGGAGGGGGAGACCTGGTGGCACTCAGAAGAAGGACAGCAGGTTACCAAGAAGAGACTTGATACCCTATGAACATATACAGGGGGAGGTAATCCCCCTCAGGAACAGTCATAGGGGAGGGGAATAAGGGGAAAATGGGAGGGAGGGAAGAATGGGAGGACACAAGGGATGGGATAACCATTGAGATGTAACAGGAATAAATTAATAAAGGAGAAAAAAATGAAAAAAATAAATAAAAAAGTCACTCAAAAATTCATTAGCCATTGTGTATACAAATGACAGATGGATGTAAAAAGAAATAAGGGAAGCAACACCTTTCACAATAATCAGGAGTTATATGAAGTATCTTGGTGAAATGATAAAAAAGCAAGTCACAGACCTGCATGATTAGAACTTAAGTCTCTGAAGAAAGAAATTGAAGATGATATCAGAAGATAGAAGATGTTCCATGCTCATCGGTCAGTAGAATTAACGTACTTAAATTGCCATCATATAAAAGGAAATCTATATATTCTATTCACTGGCCATCAAAATTCCAATGCAGGCCTTGAAAGAACAATTCTCAACTTCATATGTAAAAGTAAACAACACAGAATAACTAAAACAAACCTGTAAATAAAAGAATTCCTGGAGGTATTGCCATTCGTATGTTCAAGCTGCACTACAGAGCAACAGTAATAAAAATTGCATGGGATATTCCAAGTTGGTACCCCAGTGTGTACTATGCCTAGTTTCTAGGGAGCAGAGGATCAGAGGCTACAAAAATGACTGAATGGAACAACCCAGGAGTCGAGGATGATCAGAACCAGCCCTCCACCCATTGCTGCTGGCTGTCCCCTGCTTCAGGAGTCACAACATTGAGTACCCTGCAAATCACAAGTATCTTCCAAATACTTGTGGCAAGTAAAGAAACCCCTAGGGAACAGAGGATCAGTGCAGTGAAACCAGTGAGTGAAGGGGCTATTGGATACAAAACACTAACTTGGGCCCTTCTCAAACAAAACAGGACAACCTAGGAGTTGGGGAGGTTCAGAACCAATGCTCCCATCACCTGCTGTAGCCAGATGTCCTGGCCTGGCTCAGGAATCAGGGACTCCTAGCAACACACACTCTTCAAATACATTCATACCAGAGCTGAGTGCAAATACCCACTTGGGATCAGAATATCAGATGCAGTGAAACTGATGAGTGAGCAGGATCCTGGAACCAAATCACCAAAGTCTGTGCTTCACAGACAGAAGGGGACAAACTGGATGGCTTTCAGCCTTCCCATGGTTGAGGAACCATACACTGTGAGCATCCTGCACTTTCCACAAATAGGACCCTCAAAAATAGCACCTCGATCCCACGTAGAGTGTCCCAGCCTCCAAGCCACTATTATGCTCTGCTATTAATTCATCTGAAGAGACCAAGTAGTAGAGCCCTGATGAATTCTGGATTCTAGGTGGCAGAGCTCAAACATATCTAAGTTCAAGGAGGACTGTGCCTAATAGGCCTTTAAACCAATCATCTGCCTTCAGAAGAGATTCACCCTTTTAACTGACTGGCAGCCTAGAAAACCCAAGCTTCCATAGCAGATGACTTAAGGAAGAGATAAGACAAAAATCAATATAAACCAGGACAGCATAGCTCCACCAGAAGCCCAAAAAAACAATAGATACTCTAATGCAGCTGAATCTCAGGAAAATGACCTTATAGCTATGCTTACACAGTTATATGAGAAATATAAAGAAGAAATTAATAGATACTTCCAAAATTACAGAAAAATGTAAACAAATAAATGAAGGCCATTGAGGACAAAGATAAAACCATACCCAAACAGGAGAAGGAAATGATAAAAGCTATTCAAGATATGAAAATGGAATTAGAAACAATTAAAAAACACAAGCTGAGAACCTCTGGAAACTGAAAACTTAGAGAAGCAATCAGGAATCATAGAGATAAATATCAATAATGGAATACCAGAACTGAAGGAGAGAATCTCAGGTGCTGAGAACACAATTGAAGAAATTGGTATGTCTCCCAAAGAAAATATTAAAACAGAAAATTTCAAGGTAAAAACATCCAAGAAATCAAGGACATTTCAACAAAATCTTGGAAGAAGAGGAATTGACAAAAAATTCCAGATTTCAAGGGCCATAAAATATTTTCAAGAAACTAATAGAAGGAGATTTCCCCAACCTAAAGAAAGAGATGCCCTTAAATACACAAGAGGCTTATAGAGTAAAAAATAGATGGAAACAGAAAAGAAATTCCTCCTGCCACATAATCAAAACATTAAATCTACAGAACAAAGAAAGGATATTAAAATCAGGAAGAGAAAAATTACAAGAAATCTATAAAGTTAGACATATCAGAATTACACATGATGTCTCAAGAGAGACCATAAAATCCATAAGTGCCTGGGTTGATGTCATGCAGACACTAAGAGACCTCAGATGCCAACCCAGGATACTATACACACCAAAACTTTCAATTACCATAGGTGGAGTAAACAAGATATTCTATGACAAAATCAAATTTAAACAATATATATCCAACAATTCAGCCCTACAGAAGATACTAGAAGGAAAACTCAAACCCAATGAGGTCAACTACACACATGAAAACACAGGATATAGATAATTTTAAAACAAAAGAAAACTATCACAGCCACATCCCATCACAACGAACTCCACAATAAAAGGAAATAACAATTATTGGTCACAAATAGCTCTCAGTGATCGGGAATACAAGGCACACCACACATTTTTATACAATATGGACAATATTCTTTGAAAATCAATTATTCATTGGTGTTCTCACCTTTGGGACCCACATTTATTTTCATAAAATATCATGAGTACTCAATTTGAGTTCATACTCTGAATGATTTTGAAATTATAAATACCATTACATTCTTGTAGCTTAAATTCTTCACCAGTAATATGTTGTTACATTTAGCTATAGTATTATCTTAAATATATAGGGAAAGATATATTGAAATTTGTCTATATATTCAAAAAAAGAAATGATGAATACTCTGTTTCTAAATATTTGTGAATTTTATCCTGAATTTAAAAACATATGCTCCTTGGTTGATTATGCCATGTTACTATTATGTAAAATCTTTGTGGAATTCTGGAAAACATTTCCAAATCAATGGACTTTCTCTGTTTAAAATTTTAAGCTAAAATTTAATAAAGTTTATTTTTCAGGAAATTCCAATCTCTTTTTTTGATAATTTGTTATGTTCTTGTTATCATTCTTGCTCTTTTTCTTTAGTACTCGTGGAATTCTAGTCCATTTTCTCAAGATATTTTCTCAATTTACTTTTCAACAATCTCAATTTCTTCCTTTTTTTTACTACGATTATTTTATTGTTGCTTTTCTATGATACAATATATTCTATAAGTATAGAATTCTGTCTCTGACTTGATTTAGCTACATGATATCTGTTTCATTAACTAAATTATATAAGAATTATAATTCTCTTTGAAATATATTTTCTTTTTTTTTTAATTTTTTTCTCCTTTATTAATTTATTCTTGTTACATCTCAATGGTTATCCCATTCCTTGTATCCTCCCATTCTTCCCTCCCTCTGGTTTCTCTTCAGATCGCATAAATCTTTTGGCTTTTCTTATTCTACAATATTTAATAAGTGATATTTTGAATATTTGAATTTCATCATTAATGTGGTCATTCTATTTTTACTTAAGTATGGATTCAAACTATAGTCACTAAGAGAAAACTGTAAATTTTTTATTCATGACTTATGTGCTCTTAAATTGTGCATATTGAGTATATTTCTGGACCTACATCATATCTAAAGTGCAGGAAAGTGATATTTATCAAACTAGTAATTCATACCTGGTGCTATGAACAGACATAAAATTTCATAGTGGGGGGAGGCCATATCACATAAAAAGGAACTCAATGCTGCTGTTTAGCTCAACCTACTTATTGTCAAACAACCTTCTAAATGTTTTGAGTTTATGCACATAGACAAGTAATTATGACAACAGCAGGGTAAAACAACCCTATAGCATTAATATTGCTCCTAGGATCCAATCCCCACAATGTCTCTTCCAGCTCTATAGCAGAAAATATATGTCTCCCTTTCCTCTTTGACTTTGTGTCTAACAGGTCACAGTGACCTTCTCTTTTAATTTTCATTTACCCTACTCATTCCATATAAAAAACTTCCAAAACAAATGGGCATTTCCTTTGAATATAGAAAGTAATCAGAGAAGTAACTCAGGCAACACACAGCTATTATACTCTCAAAAATTTTAGAAAGAATATAGAGGAAGATTCCAAGATGGCGTCAACCAGTAGGCACCATAGCTGATCTTCTCCGAGGAGACCAGGGACTTGAATGGAACCACAGACTGCTGGATTTTGATAAATGTAGGTGAGTGGGGCCCCAAATTCCGCAGACCATCAGGGGGTCTAACCCCGGGACAAGCAACAGCCCAGAAGGCTAAACGCACTCCCCAAACTCTGAAACGGAATCCACAATCAAGCTGTAGCCAGCACATAAAACCCAAACTCGCCATTTAGGGAGGAGATTTTCCGGAGCCCCAAGCCTGAGGAGTCTCAGCGAATAGGGTGAAACTACCATTGAACCTCTACATCCACACCATGCTAAACTGTGGAGGTCACCTGACTAGCCAGGGTGGAAACACAGGTGGCGGGTCTCACCAAAAACAACTAGAACTGGTGTATAGCTCACGGACCGCGTCCGCGTCCTGCGCTCAAGCTGAACCCACACACAAAGTATTGACCCTGTAAACTGGGGCTGTTAGTAACCGGCGTGGTCTGCTCCCACAGCCCAGTGGGTCCGCTCACATTGTAGGGAGCTGCGGGTCATGCTTGCAGGGACTAACTACTGCCCTAAAGGGAACTGGCAGTATTCTGGCAGGAGATTCCCGCCAGCGGTCTGAACCGTCATTGGGATTGCGGGGCCGAGCTGCCGGCAATGACCAGACACTCCCCAAACAACTGAACTAACTGGGTCCATCTCTGTGGGCCCGCGACAGATCCACCCAGGTTATCGGGAGCCGCGGGTCTTGCTGGCAGGGAATAACTGCTGCCTTAATGCCGATGCCACTCCCGTCCAGCAGGAAAGACACCAACACCGGGAACTCTTCTTGTAGCAGTTTTTATTCAGGATCCTTGACTATCGGAGTGACCCCGGGAAAAGCTCCCACAGAACCTTTTATAGTGTGCCTGTCCTATCAGAAACTGCCACGTTGCCACTCCTGGCTGGTGCATTCAGATCATACCACTTCACGCCATGCCTTGTCAGAATCACGCCACCTTACGTCATGCACATAAGGGGCTTGCTCACTGTGCATGTGCAAAGGTTTACTCACTGCGCATGTGCAAAGGGTTTTTCCACTGTGCATGCGCAAAGGGTTTTCTCACTGTGCATGCGCAGAAGGGGGCGCATTGCCGGTGAAGCAGCAGGGGGCACTGCTATCTATGGCTCTCCACAGTTCCCCCTTATTTATTAAATTTTGAGCAAGTGGCACAGAGAATGCCTGGTAGGTTGTCCCCCCTGCACTGGAGAAATAGGCTGACAAGATGGTTGACCATTGGCCTTATAGCCCGTCCCCAACTTCTTCTTCTCCTCCCTCGCTTTATTAAAAGGAGGTAGATGGATCCATCATATATAGGTGAGCTTGGGTCCCCGAAAGGAGCGGGCATTAACCAGAGGGGGGAAGCATTGACCTGATCCTCCTGGGGCCACATTGGCCTGTCAAGATGTCTTTTTGAGGAGGAGAGGGGGGTCCTGATCTGCTGTCTGTGGGCATCCCCAACATACATCGAACAAGACAGTTTCCGACATCAACCTCTATGCAATCAGGTTTACTTCTCGGGGGACTCAGAGTCGGACAATCGGGTCCTCCCCCTGCAGTACCTCATCCTACACCCCTTGCAGGTGCCCATGCCTTATGGCCGGCAATATCTGAGTATATGCCATTCTCACCATGCCAAGGAAGTGGAAACGGAAGCACCTTAGTGTCATGGCCATTGACTACTTTTCTATCATGCCAAGCCACATTTGAGGAGATTGCCCAGCCTCCAGTGCAGCAAATGCTTGCATCATAGAGGCTTGCATGCGATGTTGGTGGGCGTGCATCCTGCATATGCACCAGAGTGCTAGGCAACTGACAAGGACCAGACACACTGTCAAAGCTCTTATTCCCGCCCATTCCTGCCGATGACAGAAGGCGTTCTAGAACCGCTGCGACAGCCCAGAGACCATGGAGACATCAGTTCATGTAGAATTGATGTGCACCATGGAGAGATGCAGTTCCTGCAGGGGAATATCCAGGCTTCTGCTCCAGTTACCTGCAAGATACTGGGAGAGACTGCTAAACAAGTTAATAATCTGAAAACATAAGCTTCCTTTAAGGGGAAAGCCCATATTTTCTGTATCAGGTGAAATCTCTTTTGTTAACGAAACATTGGTGGTGAAGATTCTTGGGAAATTGCAGTTGTATGTTTTGGAAAACCCGACAGGATTCTCCACCTGTACTCAGGCTGTGTCATGGAGCCCGGAATGTTTATAAGGCCTTGCAATGTAGTAGAACTACGGCCAATTAGTAGTCCCACTGTGTCTTTTGGTAGAGGGCCAGTGAAATCAGTGGCTACCAACTGAGGCCCCATTTGTGGGGTCAGTACGAGTCTGGTGGTGGGACAGAGGTCGAGGCCTGCACTCCCTCTAGTAGCTCTCCGGGACATTGCCATTCTATGGGAGAATGCAGACTTGGCCACTGTTCTGGAGCTCTGGTCTCCTCCATTGCCCGATATATTTGAGGGCCCTGAGGACGAGGGCCCCGTGTCCCGTTTTTTGGCTGTGCTCCCCTAAATCCTGCCGCTAGTGGTTGACCATTAATGTCTTTTAATGACCAACATTCACTAGCCCAATGATTTCCTTTCCTGCATTTGGGACAGAGGCCAGGTGTACGTGGAGGAGGATTTTGACTAGTCTGATTAATCCCCCTGGGACACTGGTGTCTGAAATGTCCTTCTTTGCCACACTTGAAGCAATTTTGAGGACCAGTAATTCCCTTTCTATTCCTTCCCTGGGCTGCCTGCATCACGGCGTAGCCAATCCTGTATTTGATAATGGTCCTCCTATCTCTCTGCAGATCTTTAACCACACATCTAAAGATTTATGTTTGTATGGATTTATAGCTTGTCTACATTCCTTGGTACATTGCTCAAAAATAAGTTGTTTTATCAAAGGCATTGCAGTATCTGGGTCGCCGAAGATCTTTCCAGCGGCATCAACTAATCTGGCCACAAAGTCGGCAAATATTTCATTGCTTCCTTGAATAATTTTTGTGAGATTTCCAGATACTTCCCCTCGTTTAGGAAGGGCTTTCCATGCCCTTGTGCCAATAAAATTAATTTGTTCAAAAACTTGCGCCGGATATCCTGTCTGTTGGTTAGCGAAACGTCCCTGCCCCATAAGCATATCCTGGTCCCATGCCGGTTGTCTGTTAGCTGCATTGGCAGTTGCCTGCTCAGCTGAGAACTCAATGTAATAAGCTTTCCAATCTAAATAGGCGCCAGGTGAAAGGCAGGCTCATGCTAAATTTTGCCAATCTGAGGGTGTCATGCAATATCTCCCTAGGGATTCCAACTGCCCCATAACAAAGGCTGCGGATGTTAAGCACGAACAGACTCAGCCAGTCTTTGGACAATTTTAAAATCCAAGGGTTCGTGATAACGATTCCCTTGTGCATCTGAAAAACTGGGTAACAATGAGGGGCATTTTGTAAATGAAATTGCCTCCATACCTCAGGACAGGCAGACCTACCTCCCCCTGGTACTGGGGGCGGGGGTCTTATTCCGCCTGGAGATTTAGGTGATTCTAGTTCAGGAGCTGATGGCTGCATAATCTTGGTCTCCTTCTTTTTTTGTATAATAATGCTACCTAGCTGTTCAGCCAACTCCTCTAATTCTTCATCTTCGGGGCCAGAATCGTCCCCTTCAAACTGTTCCTCTTTCACTTTCCCAAAAATATAATTCCCCATTTTGTCCGAGTCCCGGAACTTTATTGTCTCAAAGCCTGAGACCTTAACAGTTATGTCCCACCTCCCGGGAACTTAATTCCTCATTTTGTCCGAACCCCAGAACTTTATTGTCTCAAAGCCTGAGAACTTAACAATTATGTCCCATTGACCAGGAACTTACCAGCTAGCTGCCCTGGCTGCCACAAGTTCTGAGATTCCCCGTACGGGCCACCAAAATGCCAATGCCGCTCCTGTCCAGCAGGAAAGACACCAACACCGGGAACTCTTCTTGTAGCAGTTTTTATTCAGGATCCTTGACTATTGGAGTGACCCCGGGAAAAGCTCCCACAGAACCTTTCATAGTGTGCCTGTCCTATCAGAAACTGCCACGTTGCCACTCCTGGTTGGTGCATTCGGATCACACCACTTCACGCCATGCCTTGTCAGAATCACGCCACCTTACGTCATGCACATAAGGGGCTTGCTCACTGCATATGCGCAAAGGTTTACTCACTGCACATGCGCAAAGGGTTTTTCCACTGTGCATGCGCAGAATGGGGCGCATTGCGCCGGTGAAGCAGCAGGGGGCGCTGCTATCTATGGCTCTCCACACCTTAAAGCGTCTGGGAGCGTTCTAAGCCACCTTTGTTGCCACCCACGGGGACGAGCTGCGGATTCTGACTGGGCACTCCCCAAACAACGGAACCTAGCTGGGTCCCACGATATAAGGAACTGTGGCTCATGCATGCAGGGTATAACTGCTAATCTATAGCAACCTGGGACTGTACTGGCATACATGGGAGTGGAAACTGCTACCTCCTCAGATACTGCCAGGCACAGATCCTGTAATCTCCAACAGGCAGATCCTAGCTGTGTCAGCTCCTGCAGACCCAGCAAGAACTCCCAAATTCATGTAGCTAAAAGACAGCTACAATACAGAAGATCTGATCTACCTGGGGTCTTGGCTACAAAGCAACAGGAAAGACAGACAGCTGGGATCAACCTACACAACCAGAGAGCTTGAGTGCTGACCTTACTCTAGATCCCAAAACTGCTGACTTGAGATGCAGCAGTAAGGGGAAAAGGTCCAAACAGAAACCTACTTTGCATGACTCAGCCTGGAGTCTAAGGTGTTGAGAAAAATCTCCAGGAGTAGAATCTGAATCATCAGCCTGGTCCAGGGAAGTACTCCCTGTTCCCCACAGGTAAGGGCACCCTACCTATAATCAGACATCAACTATCCACTCCCAAACAGGGAAGGTCACTACAAACCACCTCCCAACATTAGAATCATCAAAATGACAAGGGGACAACGAAAGAATGCTAACAAAAACCAAAACAGGATGGCATCTCGAGATCCCAGCAATCCTAATGAAAACAACCTGGAGAACCCAATTACAATGGATATACATGAAAACCACCTCAAATCCTTAGTAAGTAAGATGATAATGGAAGAAACAAATAAAATCTGTAAACAAATGCAAGAGGAAGCAAACAAGAGGGCTGAAGACCGAAAAGAGTCATATAAAGAGGCATTTGAAGAATTTCAGAAAAACACAAATAACCAGATGAAGGAAATTATTAAAACAGTTCAAGACCAGAAGATAAAAATGGAAGCTACATAAAAGAACACACGGGAGAAAAACGTGATGGAGAAGCATCAGAAAAGAAAGCAAGCATCGCAGAGGTGGCCTTATCTAACAGATTGCAAGAAATGGAAGAATGAATATCAGGACTTGAAGATCCAATCGCACAATTGGAAACAACCATCCAGGATAATGCTAAATGTGAAAAGTTCCTGACACAAAGCGATCATGAAATAAAAGACAACATGAAAAGATGAAACTTGAGAATAATAGGGATAGAGGAAAGAGAAGGAAACCGACTCCACAGCCCAGAAAATATCTTTAATCGAATAATAGAAGAAAATTTCCCCAATTTGAAGAAGGAGATGCATACGAGCATACAAGAGGCCTACAGAACACCAAATAGAATAGACCCAAAAAGAAAATCTTCCTGCCACATAATAATAACAACAAAAAATATACAGAACAAGGAAAAAATATTAAAAGCGGCAAAAGAAAAAGGACGAGTAACATATGAAGGCAAACCTATCAGAATTACTCCTGACTTCTCAGCAGAGACCATGAAAGCCAGAAGGACCTGGACAGAGGTTCTGCAAACCATAAGAGAACACAGATACCAGGCAAGACTAGTATATCCAGCAAAATTATCAATAACTTTTGGAGGAGAAGACAAGATATTCCATGACAAAAACAAATTCACACAGTACCTAGCCACAAATCCGGCTTGACAGAAGTTACTAGAAGGAAAACTCCACACCAACTGGTCAAACTACAACCAAAAATACATAAGAAATAAATAACTACACCATTGCAAAATCACAACTTCATAAAAAGTCGATTGTTACAAATACCAAAAATGAAGGGACTTAGCAATGACTGGTCATTAATATCTCTCAACGTCAATGGTCTCAACTCTCCAATAAAAAGACACAGACTAACAGAGTGGATGCATAAACATGACCCAACATTCTTCTGCATTCAAGAAACACATCTCAACCACAAGGACAGACATTGCCTTAGAGTAAAAGGTTGAGGAAAAATATTCCAAGCAAATGGTCACAAGAAAAAAGCTAGAGTAGCTATTCTAATATCTAATAAAATAGACTTTCAACCAAAATTAGTCAAAAGAGACAAGGATGGACAGTTCATACTTGTCAAAGGTAAAGTCAACCAGGAAGACATCACGATTTTGAACATCTATGCTCTGAATACAAGGGCTCCCACATTTGTAAAAGAGTTATTAACAAAGCTTGCCCCACACATCGATACCCACGCATTAATAGTGGGAGAATTCAACACCCCACTTTCACTCAAGGATAAGACATTGATTTCAAAAATAAGCCAGGAAATAACCTCATTAACCAATGTCATGAATCAAATAGATATAACAAATATCTACAGAACTTTCCACCCAAACGCAAAGGAGTATACCTTTTTCTCAGCACCCCATGGAATGTTCTCTAAAATTGATCACATAGTTGGTCACGAAGCAAACCTCAACAGATACAAGAAGATTGAAATAATACCTTGTATCTTATAAGATCACCATGGTCTAAGGCTAGACTTCAACAACAATAGAAATAACAAAAAGCATACCAACACGTGGAAAC
Organism: Acomys minous; assembly: GCF_964271855.1. NCBI lineage: Eukaryota > Metazoa > Chordata > Mammalia > Rodentia > Muridae > Acomys > Acomys minous. Next base: position 83,266,815 of record NC_140484.1, read on the forward strand.
TAAACAACTTTCTACTTAATAACACATGGGTCACGGAAGAAATAAGGGAAGAAATAAAAGACTTCCTAAAATTCAATTAAAATGATGGAACAACATACACAAATTTGTGGGAAACATTGAAAGCAGTGCTAAGAGGAAAATTCATAGCACTAAGTGCCTTTAAAAAGAAAATGGAATCATCCCACATAAACAACTTAACAACACATCTGGAAGCTCTACAAAAAAAAAGAAGCAGAAACACCCAAGAGGAGTAGACGCCTGGAAATATTAAACTCAGGGCTGAAATCAATAAATTAGAAACAAAGAGAACAATCCAAAGAATCAACAAAACCAAGAGCTGGTTCTTTGAGAAAATTAACAAGATAGACAAACCATTAGCCAATCTAACTAAAAGACAGAAACACTATCCAAATTAACAAAATCAGAAATGAAAAGGGAGACATAACAACAGACACCGAAGATATACAAAAAATGGTAAGAACCTACTTCAAAGACATTTATGCCACAAAATTAGAAAATTTAAGGGAAATAGACAAATTTCTTGACCGATTCCATTTACCAAAATTGAACCAAGACCAAATAAACAAATTAAATAGCCCTATTTCACCTATAGAAATAGAAACAAACATTGATAGTCTTCCAACCAAAAAAAGCCCAGGGCCAGATGGTTTCAGTGCAGAATTCTACCAGTCTTTCAAAGAGGAGCTAATACCAATACTATTCAAGCTATTCCGAAAGATAGAAATGGACGGAATATTGCCAAACTCTTTCTATGAGGCCACAGTCACATTGATACATAAACCCCACAAAGACACACCAAAAAAAGAGAATTTCAGACCAACTTCTCTAATGTACATTGATGCAAAAATACTCAACAAAATACTCGCAAAGCAAATACAACAGCATATCAAAGACATCATTCACCATGACCAGGTAGGCTTCATTCCAGGAATGCAGGGATGGTTTAACATACGGAAATCCATCCATGTAATCCACCATATAAACAAAATGAAACAGAAAAACCACATGATCATCTCTTTAGATGCAGAAAAAGCATTTGACAAAATCCAACACCCATTTACATTTAAAGTTCTGGAGAGATTGGGAATACAAGGCACTTTTCTAAACACAAGAAAGGCTATATACAGCAAACCAATAGCCAACATTAAATTAAATGGAGAGATACTCAAGGAAATCCCTCTAAAATCGGGGACCAGACAAGGCTGCCCACTTTCCCCATATCTCTTTAATATAGTTCTTGAAGTTCTAGCCAGAGCAATAAGACATCAAAAGGAGATCAAGGGGATCCAAATGGGAAAGGAAGAAGTCAAATTATCCCTATTTGCAGATGATATGATAGTGTATATAAGTGACCCCCAAAATTCCACCAGAGAACTCCTACAGCTGATAAACACCTTCAGCAAACTGGCAGGATACAAAATAAACTCAAAAAAGTCAGTAGCTTTTCTGTATACAAATGACAAACAGGCAGAGGAAGAAATTTCTCCCTTACTTAGAAAAATTACTCCCTTCACGATAGCCACAAGCAATATAAAATATCTAGGAATAACCCTAACCAAGCTAGTGAAGCATTTATTGGAAAAAAACTTTAAACCTCTGAAGAAAGAGATTGAAAATGACATCAGAAGATGGCAGGATCTACCTTCTTCGTGGATCAGAAGAATCAACATAGTAAAAATGGCCATCTTACCAAAATAAATTTACAGATTCAATGCAATCCCTATCAGAATACCTACAAAATGTTTTGAAAATATTGAAAGAACAATTCTAAACTTCATATGAAGAAACAAAACGCCCATAATAGCAAAAACAATCCTATACAATAAAAGATCCTCTGGAGGAATCTCCATACCTGATCTCAAGTTGTACTATAGAGAAATAGTAATTAAAACAGCATGGTACTGGCATAGCAATAGGCTAGTGGATCAATGGAATCGAACTGAAGGACGAGAGATGAATCCACACACATTTGCTCACTTGATTTTCGACAAAGAAGCCAAATCCATTCAATGGAAAAATGAAAGCATCTTCAACAAATGGTGCTGGTCTAACTGGATGTCTACATGTAGAAAAATGCAATTAGACCCCTATTTGTCACCATGCACAAAACTCAAGTTCAAGTAGATTAAAGACCTCAACCTAAAACCACAGTTAGAGGAAAAAGTGGGGAAGAGTGTGGAACTCATAGGCACAGGAGACAACTTCCTGAACAGAACACCAACAGCCCAGGCCTTAACATCAACAATTAATAAATGGGACCTCATGAGGCTGAGAAGCTTCTGTAAGGCAGGTGACACTGTCAAGAGAACAAAGCGACAGCCTACAGACTGGGAAAAGATCTTCACCAACTCTTCATCTGACAAAGGTCTAATATCCAAAATATGTAAAGAAATCAAGAAATTAAACACCACCAAACCAAATAACCCAATAGAGAAATGGGGCACAGAGCTAAACAGAGAATTCTCAACAGAGGACTATCAAATGGCTGAGAAACACTTATAGAAATGCTCGACCTCCTTAGTCATCAGAGAAATGCAAATCAAAACGACACTGAGATTCCATCTTTCACCCATCAGAATGGCTAAGATCAATAACTCAACTGACACCACATGCTGGCGAGCGTGTGGAGAAAGAGGAACACTCCTGCATTGCTGGTGGGAATGCAAACTAGTACATCCACTTTAAAGCTATCTGGTGCTTTCTCAGAAAAATGGGAATAGGGCTTCCTCAAGAGCTAGCTATTCCACTCCTTGGAATATACCCAGAGGATGTACTACCACACAACCGGGACATATGCTCAACCATGTTCATAGCTGCCTTATTCATAATAGCCAGAACATGGAAACAATCTACGTGTCCCTCAATAGAAGAATGGATAAAGAAATTGTGGCACATTTACACTATGGAATACTACTCAGCTATTAAAAACAAGGAATTTCCAAAATTGGTGGACAAATGGATTAAACTAGAAATTGTCATAATGAGTGAGTTCACACAGAAGCAAAAAAGAGCTAAAAGGTATATACTCATTTATATCGAGACACTAGTCCAAGGTGTACGTCCCCATGAAAAACTGTACCTACCAGGATAGTGGGTAAGAGGGGAGGACATCCTATTGAGACTTTAGGTGTGAGAAGCCTGGGAGAAAGAGGAAATAGAAGGATCCAGCGGGTCCTGGAAAACTACAGGTGAGTCTGGGTCCTAGGGTCCTCCGCAAACTATGGCAACAGCCAAGGAAAAAATAGGCAGTAAACCTCGAACCCCTATCCGGACTAGCCGATGGACATTCTCCACTGTTGAGTGGAGAAGGAGATCTAACTTTCACACAAACTCTGGTGCCCCATATTTGACCATGTCCCTTGGATGGAGATGACTGGTGGCACTCAGAGGAAAGATAATAGGTCACCAAGTAGAGACTTGATACTGTAGGAGCATATACAGGGGGAGGAGGTCCCCCTCAGACACAGATTTAGGGGAGAGGAGGAGTGTAGGGGGGAAGTGGCAGGAAGGCAGGAATGGGAGGATACATGGGATGGGCTAACAACTGAGATGTAATATGAATAAATTAATTTTAAAAAAGCAAAATATAAAAAAAGAAAGAAAATAGAAACCAGGTAACAAAACACTCAACCAACAAAGATACATATCCAGAAGTCAGCAATAGACAATGAATCATCCCAAGCCCAGATACCTAGGTAATAGTATAACATCACAATCAATAGCAATTAATGCTGTACATCTACACTAGAACCCTACCACAGCAAGCACTGGATATTCCAGCATAACTGGACCACTAGTAAAAGACCACAAGTCAAAATGGTAAAGGTTGGTAAAGAAATGAATAAAACCCATAAAGAAATCCAGGAAAAGGCAAAAAAAAAAAAATGGAGGAAATAATTAAATCTTTTAGAGAAAGCCAATAAACCACAAATAGTTGAAGGAAACAAATGAAACTTTTCAAGACCAAAAAAAATTGAAATAAAATCAATAAAAAAAACACAAATTGAGATAATTCTGGAAATAAAATTTGTTGACATTCAAAACCTAAAATGCACACATAAACTCTCTAGAAAGAAAAGGTGATCACAAGAGGAATAGATGGCAAGAAATACGAAAACTGAGGACACAGAAAAATAAAATTGATATAAGATAAAATGACAATTAACCAAAAACCAAAGCATCAGTTCTTTGCAAAATCATTAAGATTGATAAATCCTTATTGAAATTACCTAAAAGATAGAGAGAATATCCAAATTAACAAAAATCCTTTAAAAATGTCATCTACTATGATCAATTAAGCTTTAAACTTAATCCCAGAGATACTGGGATTATACAAAATAAGTACATGCAACCAATCCTACAATCAATGTGAAAGAAAAAACAACAACAAAAAAATGATGGGGGTGTTCCAAGATGGTGGCGCCCAGTATGCACTGTGTGCATACTGTATGCACTCACTATTTGAGGAAGCCCAATTGGTCAAAAATTTCCACAGAAAAATGAACTGCTTACTCTTTGAAATATAACAGTGTGCAATGCCCCACCTGATTTCCAGGATGGGTAGATCAACCTTAAAACTCAGGGAGCATGCCAGGTTAATGAACGTGAATTTTGCTTTTTACCTTATTTGCACACTCTGGATATTTTGTTTGCAATAATCTACCAAAACTCTCTGTATGGGAGACCTCAGACAGTGCACAGTTGTATAGCTTATGGATCCATTGTGACTTCAATATATATTGGAAATATTTGTTGATAGCAAAAATGAAAGATGGAATGAACAATCTTCCAAGGCCTCTTCCCCATAAAACTCACTACTCATATTAATTATTTTTACCTCTGCCACTCAGCTTCTGCTGGCTACACTGCCCAAATTCTGAGATCAGGAAGACCAATTAAGGGAAAATTACATGTAACAGGACCAGAAAATAGTACTAATGATGCTTTTCAGATCTGGAAGAAAATAAAAAACCAAAGTAGACAAAAGGGACATAGTTAAAAGTAAAAGTAAAAGTGATCAGGACAAAGCAGAAAAAACACTAGGAATAAAGGTGAAAATATATATCTGTGTGTGTGTGTGTGAGGGTGTGTGTGTGTAATATATATTCAAGTAATATATATTCAACTAACTTGTCTATCTATCTATCTATTTATCTATCTATCTATCTATCTATCTATCTATCTATCTGTAACTCCCTCTGTGATGAGGTTAATGGTTTCCCTCTTTTCATGCTGAATTCATGAGTTGTTTTCATATAGCTGGCATGAAAGTATTTGACATAGAATTTTCAATTTAAACTCGGTAGCTACTGGGACAATTGTCCCTTTCAGTTTCTGAGACATGAAGCACCCCTCAGTCAGTGAAGCACTCAGGCAACCTATATTCACATACTGTTCCATAGCTCCAGATTACTAAGGAGCTATTAGTAGTCAATAATCAAGTACCTGTTGTAGTTACTCCCAGTAAGAGGCTTCCTTTTACCTCGGGTAACAAAATAATGAGATATGAAAATAGGAGATTCCAAGGTCACTGAAAAACATGAGTTTTTGTCTGAAAATAAGAACCTGTTAAACTCCTACTTGAGAGACAATCTTCTCTCATAACATTTAATTTACACAGGGAAATATAAAAGAATCTTCTGGAGCTTATAATCAAATTAAATCAATTATAGGATATTTAAGCATTTTATTATTTTATAATTAAAAAAATAAAACATGTTTGGACATGGTGACACATCTTCAAGAACAGCATGTTTTACATTGAGGAAGGCATGTGCATACTCAAGACTTTACGGCACACTGGTCTACTTATGGGGCTATAGCCCAATAGAGGATGCATGATGAGATTATTTTACAAAAATATGATAATATGGTTATAAAACATTAAATAAAAATGATGGTTCAGGACAAAATTATGTTAAAACAAATAATTGTAAATCCACGTAATTGCATGATACTGTACCTGAATAAGTGATTTTAAATGCTGTGGTACTGGTTTCAAACATTGTATTTCACTTACTAACTTAGATTAATTTTAATTTAGAACTAAATTATAAATGATTATTTCTCCTGGAATGGGTTGTGTGCCTTAGGTGAAGACAGGAGTTCTTATCTGGCCTTAACAAAATAATGTAGCACTTGGGAACAAAGATCAAGCCAAGGAGGGCTGTACTGGAGGCCAAAATGGAGAAAATTTCCATAGCCACCATGACTTTCCCTTTTGTGCTATGGTAGACAGGAAGGAATGTGACCCAGACACAGAAGAACACCTGCATGCTGAAGGACAGGAACTTGGCTTCATTGAATGTGTCAGGAAGATTCCTGGACAGGAAGGCTGTGGTGTAGCTCCCAAGTGCCAAGAAGCAGAGGTATCCCAGGACACAGTGGAAGGCAACTGCTGACCCTTTGTTGCACAGAATGATGATGTGGCCATGTTCAGAATGAGTGTCTTGATCAATGAAGGGTGGAGAGGTGACCAGCCAGATTCCACAGAGAACAAGTTGGATCAATGTGCAGATGGGTATGATGAAATTAAGGGCCCTTGATACAATTAACCACCTCACTATTCTAGCTGGAACAGTGACCTTGAATGCAATAACCACAGTAATAGCTTTGGCTAATACTGTGGAAAGAGCAACAGTGAACAAAATTCCAAATGCTGTCTGCTGCAAGATGCATGAGGCTGTATTGGGCTGGCCAATGAAAAGCAAGGAACTGAGGAAACAGATAATGAGTGTCAATAGTAGGATGTAGCTGAGAGCCCGATTATTGGCTTTGACAATAGGTGTGTCTTTGTGTTTCACAAAGATTACAAGAACTACAGCTGTGAGTACAGAGAAGCCCAGAGCTGTGATAGTGAGAGCCATCCCCAAAGGGTCTTCATAGGCCAAAAAGCTCACAGATTTCTGGAGGCAGTGGTTCTTATCCAAGTTTGCATAGTGACTTTCTGGACACTTCACACACTGATCTGCATCTGTTCAGAAGGAAAGGTGACTGTGAATCAATCCTCAGTTGTCCCCATTCCCCCTAATCGTTTACTGAACCTCAATTCATTGAAATGGTTCCTGAATTATGTTCCTTCATTTTTCAGAAAAAATACTCTGTGAAAAATTTCAAATATATGCAGCCCATTTTGACTATGGTGATAAAAGTCAATGAATATCAATGTTTTTTATATGCCTTTGAATGCTTTCCCTGAGTTTGTGGCTTTGTTGCATCTATCTTGTAAGTCTTAAGATTATAGAATTATATTGTATAATTCTAATGTGATTTTGACATCAACTTATGAGAAATACCCTAATTCTGGATACATATTTTGTACAATACAGAAAATATCCTTTGAAATTTAACTATTACTTGGTTTTTCTCACATTTGGAACCCATACGTATTTATTTTCATAAAATCCCTTGGGTACTCTAATATGGTTCATACTCATGACGTAGTAGAAATAGTAAATACCATTTCATTCTTGAAGCTGAAATCCTTCACTAGTAATATGTTATAACACTTAGCTACAGCATTATTTTAAATATATATGGAAAGATATATTGAAATGTTTCTATGTCTTCAATGTTGGATATATAAACATTTTCAACAATGTGTTTCTAAGTGTTTGTAACTTTTATCTTGAATTTTAAAACATATACTCCCCACTTTATGATGCCATATTACTATTATATTAAACTTTTGTATATTTTTGGAAAATATTTCTTCATCAATGGATTTTCTCTCTTCTATGTTTTAAGTTAAAGGTTTATCAGATTTATTTTTAGAAGAATCAAATCTCTCTTCTGATAATTTGTTTTTGTTGTTCTTGATTATTTAGTAAATGTAGAACTCTAATCAATTTCTTTCTCCAGATATTTTCTCAACTTTCTTTTCAAAATTAACAACTTGCAGATTCCAAGATGGCGTCGACCAGTAGGCACCATAGCTGATCTACTCCGAGGAAACCAGGGACGTGAATGGAACCACAGACTGCTGGATTTTGAGAACTGTAGGTGAGTGGGGCCCCAAATTCTGCAGACCACCAGGGGGACTAACCCCGGGACAAGCAACAGCCCATAGGGCTAAATGCACTCCCCAAACTCTGAAACGGATTCTACAACCAAGCTGTAGCCAGCACATAAAACCCAAACTCTCCATTTGGGGAGGAGATTTTCCGGATCCCCAAGCCTGAGGAGTCTCAGCGAATAGGGTGAAACTACCATTGAACCTCTACATCCACACCATGCTAAACTGTGGAGGTCACCTGACTAGCCAGGGTGGAAACACAGGTGGCGGGTCTCACCAAAAACAGCTAGAACTGGCGTATAGCTCATGGACTGCGTCCGCGTCTTGTGCTCAAGCTGATGCCAGACACAAAGGATTGACCCTGCAAACAGGGGCAGTTAGAAACCGGTGTGGTCTGCTCCCACAGCCCAGTGGATCCGCCTAAGGTATCGGGAGCCATGGGTCTCGCTTGCAGGGACTAACTACTGCCCTAAAGTGACCTGGGAGCACGCTGGCTTTCTCTGGCAGAAAGAGAAGATACAGGAGATTCCCGCCAGCCATCTGAAACGCCATTGGCACCAGCCACGGGGCTGGGCTGCTGGCTCTGACCCGGCACTCCCCAAATAACAGAGCTAGCTGGGTCCATTCTTGCGGGCCCACGACAGGACCGCCCATGTTATCGGGAGCTTTGTGTCTTGCCGGCAGTGAATACTGCTGCCCTAAAGTGACCTGGAGGCACTCGGGCTTTCTCTAGCAGAAAGAGATGATACAGGTGATTCCCATCAGCAGTCTGAACTGCCTTTGTCATCAGCCACAGGGATGAGCTGCTGGCAATGACCCGGCACTCCCCAAACAACAGAACCTAGCTGAGGCCCATGATATAGAGAGCTGTGGCTCATGCATGCAGGGTATAACTGCTGATCTAGAGCAATCTGGGAGTGTCCTGGCATACAGGGGCATGGAAACTGCTACCTTCTCGGATACTGCCAGTGGCCTGAAACCATACTGTCTCAAGCCTACCAGGCACTGATCCTGTAATCACCAACAGGCAGATCCTAGCTGGTTAAGCTCCTGCAGACCCTGCAAGAACTCCCAAATTCATGGGAAAGGCTGGACGTTCCTACAGAGTGTAGAGGCAGAGCTAAAAGACAGCTACAACCCAGAATATCTGATCTACCTGGGGTATTGGCTACAAGCAGCAGGAAAGACAGACAGCTGGGATCCCCCTACACCACCAGAGAACTTGTGTGCTGACCTTACTCCGGATCCCAAAACTGCTGACTTGAGATACAGTAGTAAGGTGAAAAGGCTCAAACAGAAACCTACTTTGCATGACTCATCCTGGAGCCTAAGGTGTTGAGTAAAATCTCCAGGAGTAGAATGTGAATCACCAGCCTGGTCCAGGGAAATACTCCCTGATCCCCACAGGTAAGGGCACCCTACCTATAATCAGACATCAACTATCCACTCCCTAACAGGGAAGCTCACTACAAACCACCTCCCAACACTAGAGTCACCAAAATGACAAGGGGTCAATTAAAGAATACTAACAAAACCAAAACAGGATGGCATCTCCAGATCCCAGCAATCCTAATGAAAACAACCTGGACAACCCAACAACAATTGATATACATGAAAACGAAGTCAAGTCCGTAGTAAGTAAGATGATAATGGAAGAAACAAATAAAATCTGTAAACAAATGCAGGAGGAAGCAAACAAGAGGGCTGAAGACTGAAAAGAGTCATATAAAGAGGCTTTTGAAGAATTTCAGAAAAATATAAATAACCAGGTGAAGGAAATCATTAAAACAGTTCAAGACCTAAAGATAAAAATGGAAGCTATCATAAAAGAACACACGGAAGAAAAACGTGATCTAGAAGCATCAGAAAAGAAAGCAAGCATCTCAGAGGTGGCCTTATCTAACAGATTGCAAGAAATGGAAGAACGAATATCGGGACTTGAAGATAACAATCGCACAATTGGAAACAACCATCCAGGATAATGCTAAATCTGAAAAATTCCTGACACAAAGCGATCATGAAATAAAAGACAACATGAAAAGACGAAACTTGAGAATAATAGGGATAGAGGAAAGAGAAGGAAACCGACTCCACAGCCCAGAAAATATCTTTAATCGAATAATAGAAGAAAATTTCCCCAATTTGATGAAGGAGATGCATACTAGCATAGCCTACAGAACACCAAATAGAATAGACCCGAAAAGAAAATCTTTTCGCCATATAATAATAACACCACAAAATATACAGGACAAGGAAAAAATATTAAAAGTGGCAAGAGAAAAAGGACGAGTAACATATGCAGGCAAACCTATCAGAATTACTCCTGACTTCTCAGCAGAGACCATGAAAGCCAGAAGGACCTGGACAGAGGTTCTGCAAACCATAAGAGAACACATATACCAGGCAAGACTACTATATCCAGGAAATTTATCAATAACCTAGGGCAGAGAGACAAGATATTCCATGACAAAAACAAATTCAAACAGTACCAAGCCACAAATCCAGCTTACAGAAGTTACTAGAAGGAAAACTCCACCCCAACTGGTCAAACTACAACTGAAAAATACATAAGAAATAAGTAACTACACCATTGCAAAATCACAACTTCACAAAAACTCGGTTGTTACAAATACCAAAAATGAAGGGACTTACCATTCACTGGTCACTAATATCTCTCAATGTCAATGGTCTCAATTCTCCAATAAAAAGACACAGACTAACAGAGTGGATGCCTAAAAATGACCCAACATTCTTCAGCATTCAGGAAACACATCTCAACCACAAGGACAGATATTGCCTCAGAGTAAAAGGTTAGGGAAAAATATTCCAAGCAAAGGGTCACAAGAAACAAGCTGGGGTAGCTATTCTAATATCTAATAAAATAGACTTTCAACCAAAATTAGTCAAAAGAGATGAGGATGGATACTTTGTACTCGTCAAAGGTAAAGTCAACCAAGAAGACATCACGATTTTGAACATCTATGGTCTGAATACAAGGGCTCCCACATTTGTAAAAGAGTTATTATCAAAGCTCGCCCCACTCATCGATACCCTCACATTAATAGTGGGATAATTCAACACCCCACTTTCACTCAAGGATATAACTTTGATTTCAAAACTAAGCTGGGAAATAACCTCATTAACTAATGTCATGAATCAAATGGATCTAACAGATATCTACAGAACTTTCCACCCAAACGCAAAGGAGTATACCTTTTTCTCAGTAACCCCATAGAACATTCTCTAAAATTGATCACATAGTTGGTCACGAAGCAAACCTCAACAGATACAGGAAGATTGAAATAATACCTTGTATCTTATCAGATCACCATGGTCTAAGGCTGGAATTCAACAACAATAGAAATAACAAAAAGCATACCAACACGTGGAAACTAAACAACTTTCTACTTAACGACACATGGGTCATGGAAGAAATAAGAGAAGAAATTAAACTTCCTGAAATTCAATTAAAATGATGGAACAATATACCCAAATTTGTGGGACACATTGAAAGCAGTGTTAAGAGGAAAATTCATAGCAATAAGTGCCTTTAAAAAGAAAATGGAATCATCCCACATAAACAACTTAACAACACATCTGGAAGCCCTAGAAAATAAAGAAGCAGAAACACCCAAAAGGCATAGATGCCTGGAAATAATCAAACTCAGGGCTGAAATCAATAAGTTAGAAATAAAGAGAATAATCCAAAGAATCAACAGAACCAAGAGCTGGTTCTTTGAGAAAATTAACAAGATAGACAAACCGTTAGCCAATCTAACTAAAAGACAGAGAAACACTATCCAAATTAACAAAATCAGAAATGAAAAGGGAGACATAACAAAAGACACCGAAGAAATAAAAAGAATCGTAAGAACCTACTTCAAAGACAATTATGCCACAAAATTTGAAAATTTAAGGGAAATGGACAAATTTCTCAACAGATTCCATCAACCAAAATTGAACCAAGACCAGATAAGGAAATTATATACCCCTATTTCACCTATAGAAATAGAAGCAACCATTGATAGTCTCCCAACCAAAAAAAGCCCAGGACCAGATGGTTTCAGCGCAGAATTCTACCAGTCCTTCAAATAGGAGCTACTACCGATACTATTCAAGCTATTCTGAAAGATAGAAATGGACAGAATATTAGCAAACTCCTTCTACGAGGCCACAGTCACATTGATACCTAAACCGCACAACGGCACAACAAAAAAAGAGAATTTCAGACCAATTTCTCTTATGAACATTGATGCAAAAATACTCAACAATATACTCGCAAAGTCAATACAACAGCATATCAAAGACATCAGTCACCATGACCAGGTAGGCTTCATTCCAGGCATGCAGGGATGGTTTAACATACAGAAATCCATCAATGTAATCCACCATATAAACAAACTGAAAGAGAAAAAAAACATGATCATCTCTTTAGATGCAGAAAAAGCATTTGACAAAATCCAACACCCATTTATCTTTAAAGTTCTGGAGAGATCGGGAATACAAGGCACTTATCTAAATATAATAAAAGCTATATACAGCAAACCAATAGCCAACATTAAACTAAATGAATGGATACTCAAGGAAATCCTTGTAAAATCTGGGACCAGACAAGGCTGCCACTTTCCCCATATCTCTTCAATATAGTTCTTGAAGTTCTAGCCAGAGCAATAAGACATCAAATGGAGATCAAGGGGATCCAAATGGGAAAGGAAGAAGTCAAATTATCCCTATTTGCAGAAGATATGATAGTGTATATAAGTGACCCCCCAAAATTCCACCAGAGAACTCCTACAGCTGATAAATACCTTCAGCAAACTGGCAGGATACAAAATAAACTAAAAAAAGTCAGTAGCTTTTCTGTATACAAATGACAAACAGGCAGAGGAAGAAATTAGGAAAATTACTCCCTTCACAATAGCCACAAGCAATATAAAATATCTAGGAATAACCCTAACCAGGTAAGTGAAGTACTGATTTGAAAAAACTTTAAATCTCTGAAGAAAGAGATTGAAAATGACATCAGAAGATGGGAGGATCTACCTTGTTCATAGATCGGGAGAATCAACATAGTAAAAATGGCCATCTTACCAAAAGAAATTTACAGATTCTATGCAATCCCTATCAGAATACCTACAAAATATTTTGAAGATATTGAAAGAACAAATGTGTGTGCCCTTGTATTAGGAGCATAGATGTTCAAATTTGTGATGTCATCTTGGTTGATTTTACCTTTGATGAGTATGAAGTGCCTTTCCTCATCCCTTTTGATTAATTTTGGTTGAAAGTCTATTTTATTAGATATTAGAATGGCTGCAATTTTATATACTCTCTACATATAAATTCACTATAGTACTTGAAATTTTATCCTGAGAAGAAAGACAATAGAAGGAGTTAAAGGGGAAATACTTAAAAAAAGAAAAAGCTAAACTATTTTTATTTGCAAATAATATGATAGTATACCTACGTGATCCTAAAATTTCAATCAGGACCACTCCTATATCTGGGAAATACATTTATCAATGCGTCTGGATAAAACATTAACCAAAAAAAAAAATAACAGTAGCTCTTCTATATACAAATGCGAAATAGACTGAGAAGGAAACCAGAAACAACACCTCTCAGAATAGCCTCGAGTATTATAAAAAATATTGGTCTACTTCTTAATAGGAATTTTCTACTGCAATGAATTGAAACATAAATTTCTATTTTCTGGTCTTCTTAGGTGACCCTTGTGAAAGAGTCTTTCACTCCTCAAAGCACTCATGGTGTCCCACAGATTAAGAATTGCTGTATTAAATAAAGAGATATGGTGGCACATGACTTTAATCCCAGCATTCAGGAGGCAGAGGCAGGTGGATCACTATGAGTTCAAGGCCATCCTGGTATACAAAAGAAGTTAAGGACAGCCAAGGCTACACAGAGAAACTCTGCCTCAAAAAACAATATATGTTCTCACTGAGAAGAAATAGAAAATATTTTACATGTCTACTAACGGCAGATGGAAAAAGGGACAGGAGGATTTAGGTAGGGAAGGATATGGAATAAGTGGCAGGATGTTTGGGAGAGATGGCTGAAATTATGGAGGGTATTATCAGTTTTTTTGAAAAAATACTTTTGAATCCATGAATGTTATCCACTGAAAACTCCTAGTAAGAGAGGATGAGGAATCTCAGCTGGCCATTTCTTTTATTCAGCCAAATCTTCTAGTGATGGCTCTGGGCTGGGTTGCATTGAATTGAGACTTTTGCCTAGGAGATCCCATGGAAATCCACAGAAAACACAGGCGGATGCAAAGTCAAATGCTTGCTCCCCACAAACTAACAAAGTGGGCCTTCATTGCAGAGGACAATATCCACCCAAATCATGGAATATGAAGAAGCTGAGCTGGTGTCCAGATAGACACTTTACCAGTATGTTCAATCTTCTCACTGCTGGAAGTGTCTCTGCAGACTATTGAACATGATGCACTGACACCAACTCAGCCACAGCACCTTTGGCTGACAATGTGTTCAGTTTGTGACATATGCTAAGACAATGGTACCACAGAACTAGTGGGAGTAGCCAACTACTGATCTGACTTAAGACACACTATCATGTTCATTACTTGGTTAATGAAGAACAAGTTTCTAAATATCACAGAAATGGAGGGTAAAACCAAAAGAAAATTAGTTTAAAACTCAACAAGTTGATTCCTAATGGTATTGTGCTATATACATAGATCAGTAACTTATCCAGTCATTTTCAGAGCTGCTTCTTCTGGCAGTAGATCATAATAGATGGAGAGACCCACATGTTATGGGTCAAATATTATGTGGAGAAAATCTAAATTGGTGGTCACCACCAAATACCACCCCCAAGAACTCAGGGTACTCCACCGAAGAGGATGCAGGCATATTATGAGAGTGAGGGGGCATGGAAGGCACTAGAAGATCAAGGCCCTCAAAAAATCAGTCAAGCAAGGATCATTTAAGCTCAGAGAGACTGAGGCAGTTAGCATGGAGCCTATGTGAGGTTACATTAGGTCTTGTGAATATATATTTTAGCTATTAGCTTAGTTTTATTATGGATTCCTGGTTATGAGAATAAGTAGATCCCTGACTCTTGGAACAATTTTTCTTCTCTTGGAGTTCTGTGTCCGACACTGGTATGAGAGATTTTTTTCTTATATTTTTGTCATGCTTGGTTGTTATCTCTTAGAAAACTCTTCTTTTCTAATGAGGTACAGGAATGGAGTGAATCCATAAAAGGGCATTTGGAGATGAAATGGAGAGGGTAGAGGGAGAGAAAACTACAATTAATATATATTGTATGAAAAAATAATTATTTTCAAAAAATAAAAAATGAAATAAAAAATAAGCAATGAATTTGAAAGACAATAAAAAAGGATTTATGGAAGTACTTGAGGAGACAAAAAGGAAGGGTGGGATGTTGTACTTATGTAATTTCAAAAATTGACAAAAATAACAAAAAGTAATTGAACTGAACATGTTAGTTTAGCAGGAACATAGGTCTCAATATAAGCACCAGATTAGCCACAGAGATATATCCAGATGTGATGCCCTCATTCATTTAAAATAATGCTACTGGATCTAGAACCACAGATTTACCTTAATACAGGAATACTGAGTGACATCAATACAGCACTTTTAACCACAGGACACATGGACAAAACTCCACATAACATGGACATCTAATTAAGACCAACACAGTGACAAGACTAGTTCACATTATAACATTTGTGTTGGAAGTGGAGTTTTTGTCCATAAATATAATTTTAATAACATAGATGAGGAAATCCAGTTTTAAGCTTGTTTTTATTTTAAAATGTTTTTAAACAAGCTAAAGGTTTACAAAATTTTTCAATATCTAAATATGTCATCTGATTAGTGACTTATGTGCAATTTGTGGTTGATTTATCTTTTTCTGCCTTAACTCTACTGCAATTCTAATTCCATAGTTCTCTGGTTTCACATAAACTCTACAAGTTTTATTTTCCCTAAATTCATTTTGAACCAAGTATTTTCTATTTTGAATATCTTAGTCAAGAGCTAGTAATGTTTGTATTTCATTGTATTTAGTTACTGCTAGCTCAAGTTGATGTACCTATCTCTGATTGCTCAATAATGCACTTATATAATATGTTCACAATTTTGTCACATGATTCCACATTAATCTATGTATTATATGGCAAATTATCTACTAATACTGTTTATAAGTCATAGGCACATTTTTTTATCAATGCGTTCCCTACTGTTGTCATGTTCTTTAAGGTTTGAAAATCTTCATCAGTATAGCCGAGGTTCATTATAGAAATGTCAGAAGAGACAAAACTATAGGGTCAACTGAATAGATATAAAAATATTTACAGATGTTTTTCTCTTAATGGGAGAAGCCATGGATAGTTTTCTTTTAAATGTACTTCCCAAGTGGGGATTATGTACATCTTGTGACGGCTTCTTGAACATAAGTACTGGAGACTGTTCACATGAATTTGGTTTACTGTTTTGACTAAATGAAGCAGAACAAAGAAAAAAATGCTTCTCCTTAAGGTAATCTTGAAGTATAAACATGCTGTGGAATTTACAAGGCAAAGTAATGGAAATATAAAATATTATCCTGAGTAAGATAACCAGACCCTCCAAAAAGTCCAAGATGCTATGTATTAATTTAAGTGAGGCCTTTGTCTGTTAAGTACTGATAAGTAGTCTACAATCATATATCTACTGATGTTAGGTAAAACATAAGGGACTGAGAGAGAAATATCACCCTAGGAAGCAGAAGTACAATGTATAGTTATGGATGGGTGGGAGGGAAGATGAGAATGTGAAGATCAAATTAGCAAAGGAGAAAGGGGAATAGGGAAGTTAATATGGAAATGGACACCTACAACTAAGTGACATTAGGGGGTTGTAATGAAAATAATTGCAATAGATTTGCTTGTATTATATACATATATGAAAGAAAATTGGAATCATTAAATAATAAGATAGCCAAATCCAATAACATATATCTAGCCATAAAATGAATGCTCCATTTTCAAATGAATTGCATATAATTATTGGATCGAAGGTCCCCATGAGAAAACCCAAACAATCTAGGATATTGCCAAGGGTATTGGTTGTTTTCCACAAACTGATGGTAGACTCTTTGCTGAGGATAACACTTCATAATTCACTGATCATAGAGAAGATAAACTGATGATGCCTACTTAACACTTTTACCAATCCTGACTAATTTTCCTAGCACTGAGAAGTACTCTGAACATTACTTCAGAAAAATAGAAAACACTACCACAGCTACAAATACTTTAATGTATACGATGATGAGCTTCCTGAGTTACACTTGGGTGCAATAATGGTCCAAAACTTTTGGAAATAGCAACCAGCTATCTTATTGAAATTGTTGCCCCCTCCATGACATGTAACCCATGCTTGACACTACCTGGGTAGCCAAAAAACTGACATTAGATAAAAACAGATATAGGGAACAAACAGATATCACTTTTATATATAAGAAACAGCAATATAATCAGCTCATAATGACACCCTTCTACACATATATGTAGAGATAATTTAATCCAGCAACATATCTGCTCTACAAGGGGTTATATGTGACAACCCGCTAGTTCCATGTGATCCAGCTGGAATGAAGACACACTCTGGATTTCAGTATGATCTGACTGGAATAAAGACATGCCCTCAGCACACACACTTATTCCCAAACAGTTAAGATAACTTTAATTTATAGAAGGAGGCAACTGTGTTTAAAAGTGCCATATAGTTATGGGCATTTAACGTGATTAATCAGAGAAATATTTGACAGAATTAGTCAGAGATAAGATACACTCAACTCTAATAAGAACAGAACAGAAAAGAGAGGCTACATAAGATCAGCAAAGAGAGAGAGGGGGGGTATTCTAGCAAGTGATTTTCAGGGGATAATCAAACAAAATTTAAGGGTGAGCCTCATGTCCAGTAAGAGACATTCAAAAGAAAACAAAACCAGTGTTATTATGTGAGGGTTTTTTGTACCACAATCCTTAGTCTAGACAATATTTTTTTAACCTTACAGGTCCTTGTGTGTATCTTATGGTTTCTGAGTTTGTTTTTATGGGGTTTCTTAGTATGAAAACATGTCAATTTTTGAATGTGTTTCTTGGAATTTGGAGATGTGCCTGTATTTATTTATTTAGATTCTTCCTTTCATCCTACTTAGGATGGTTTGTTATTATTTTGTCATATTTTATTTTATTCTTTTCTTAAGATGGCTATTGTATTTTAATGAGAGAGAGAACGAAATTCATAGATCGAGTCAGTGGGAAAATGGTAAGGAACTTAATTGAGTTTAGGGAGGAGAGTCAATAATAAGAATATATTGTGTGAATCAAAACTACTTTGAAATTTTACCTTATACCTGTGAGAATGCCTAAGAACAACTGTATAAGTCACAACTCATGCCTGCTAGAATACAGAGCAAGAAAAAAAATCTCCTCATTTCTGGTGGCAGTATAAACCTATAAAGGCACTATGGAAATGAGTACGCTATTTTCTCAGAAAGATGACAATTAATATCCCTCAAAAGCAAGCTTTAACACTCTTTGGAATATACCCAAAGGATGCTTCATTCTACCAGAAGGACACATGACTAATCATGTTCACTGCTCCTCTTTTCACAAATGCCAGATATTGGAAACAAACTATATGTTCCTCAACAGAAGAATGAATAAATAAATATAATACATTTATATAAAAAGCATTACTCAGTTAAAATAAATGACAGTTAATTTTGCAAATGAATGGATGGAAACAGAAAATATTATCCTAAGTGAGGTATTCCAGAACCAGAAAGCTAAATACAATATGTGTCTGCATATCTCTGCATATTATCTGTTAAATAAATGATAACAAAGGTATACTCAATAGTCACTGAGTTGTTAGAAATAAAGAAGGAATTAGAGGACATCACATGGATCTCTATGGGCAGGGAAGTAGAATTAAATTTATGGGTGGACTGGGGCCAGGGGGGGTTAAAGTTTGCTAAATGGGCTAGAAGGGAGAGATGAGCCAGAACTGAGGGAGGGGATGAGGAGAGTAACAACTAGAAATGAAGGGGATTTGATGGGCAATATAAAAACCTAGTGCAGTAGAAACATCCTATATTATACAGAGATGGTCCTATTGAAGTTTCCAAATAAGGAGGAAGACAGAAATCCAACTGGATTCTCTTGTCAACAAACAAAGCTTACCATACTAGAACAGGGTTTCATGAATTTGAGTTTTTGGCTAAAAGATGCAATAGAAAAAAAATCCCCAAATAATCTATGCTGTTGCCAAGACAATAGAGTTTTTCAGCCAAAAAACTACTGACAGCAAGGCCAAACTGCTAAAGACAAGACAGTGAAACAACTCATTGAATAGGTCAAAAAGGTGGTACATACAACATTTAACCCTATGTTATACTGTCTATGACAGAATAAAGTATTTTGAAGGCTGCCCAAGGAAAAGTATAAACATCAATTCCACCCCAAATTAGTCCTGCCTGCAAAATATACTAGGATAATAGGGGTGCAATCCCTAAGGAACTAACCATTGATTTTTGGATTTAACTCATGTCCCACTCAATGAAATGGAGCCCATTCATGACATTACCCTAGCAACCAACACCAGAGACTAGAGACCTTAGTCTTTAGAAAAACATATACTCCTGGTCTGCAAAAATTACTGCTCATTATATTCTGTTATAATTATAGACTAGTACCTTATTCATCCATTATCGGAGAGGATTTTTTTTACTCTTACAGTATAAAGGAACAAATACAGTGATCCACATTGAGAAATTATACACTTGGAACACAGAATTGTAAGTGTGATGTCTCTATTTTCTCCCCTCTGAGATTAACGAATCTCACAGAAACTGAAGCAGAAAGAGTAGGAGAGGCAAAGTAGACAGAAAACACCACAACAGCAAGAATGTTTTAAACAACTAATAAATGCTCATAAGAGCATAGAGTCTGAAGCAGGAATCACACTGACTACAGAGGTCCGCACTAGGTCCTCTGTCTATAAACTACAGCTTCCAGTTTTATACTTTCATGGAACTCCTGAATGGGTAAACAAGTGTATTCTTGTGTACTCTATCGGGACTTTTATTTTCCTGTTGTCTTGTCTTCTCCCACTTTGATATGATAGGTTTTGCATTAGCTTATATTTTATTTTGTTAGTGTTTGTTGTCATCTCTTAGAGGCCTGTTCTTTTCTAACAAGAGAGAAATAAGGAGTGGAACTCTAATGAAAGATTAGGTGAGGAGAAACTGAAAGAAGTGGAGGGAGGGAATGTATTTAGATTATATTGTGTGAGAAAAGAATCTATGTATAATAAAGGGAGACAAAATTTTTTAAAAAGCATATTATATGAAATAGTCTATTTCCAGTAAAATAAAAATATGCACGATATAGATAAAACATATGTAGGGGGTAAATGAAACACAACTCTCTCATTACCTGCTGTATAAAAGAAAAAATGTACTGGGAATGATCATAAAAAGTGTGTGAGAAATCCATGCATTATGTGAATTCTACATATGACTCAGCATGGTTTGGAAACATAAAGAAATGGTACTCAAAATACCGTGTTCACAGTAAAATGAGCCAGATGATTACTTTTTCAGGAAGGTGTCTCTCCAGGGAAAAGTGTTTGGAATTCAATAATAGTGTAAATGAAAGATTCTTTTAGTGTGTAGACTGTGTCCTTTCAAAAGGAAATAAAAGTAACAACAATGCTTAACTGTATAAACAAAGAACAAAAGTTTATCTCTTTCTTTTCTCCAGTATATTTCCATTTGCTTATGTACTGCAATCTCCTGAGAACAAGTTGGGAATTTCTCTGTAAGCCTATATTTACCTGTTTCATTAGAAATCTCATTGTCTGCACAAGGAATGCAATCAAAGCAGCACACAGCTTTGCCTTCCTGGACAGCTCTCCTGAATCCGGGTCTACAACTCTCACTGCATACAGACTGAGGAATCTAGAGAAAAGAAATTATTAGCAAATGTTCATACTTTTGTGACTCATCTGAGTAAATAGAGTATTTATGTATATGATTGAACAGTTAATTTGAAAATACTTTCTCTTATAATTGAAGAGATTGGGTTTTGGTATTGCTATTTTGGAAGCTTTTAGGCTTCATAGACCAAATGAGTAAATCTTAGTCTAATACACAGAGCTGCTGTTATTAGTAAGTCATTAAAGTAGTGTTCTAGAAGGTCATGGCATGACTTCAGGTTCAACCTGTATCTTTACGTACTAGCTAGTAGGGTGAGCTTTTATATCCGATGTGATTGTGAATGTGGATTGAGAACATTTTCAGAGCTTGGATTCATCATGGAAACAAATGTTTGGGCAATTTCTGTGAGAATAATTATAGAGACATTTTACCTGAGATAAAGGAGTACCCACAAAATGGGTATCAGTATTTAATTGGTTAATGTCACAGACATAACAAAAAGAATAGAGAAGATGAGCAACCACATTCTTTGATCTCTGATTCTGGTTGGTGAATGTGATACCACCATCTCTTCTGGCTCTTAAAGTATTCTGTTCTTACCAGCTGGATGGCATGCTCACAGTGTCAGCCATGGTAATATTGTCCTCCTTTCAGTTATTTGTTTATTGATATTTAAATATTATTTGGTTCTGAATGAGTGTCTAAAGATAATTACATCTTGAAAATTATGGTCTTTATGAAAGGTCAAAGCAGTGAGATAAGTAACATCCTACCTTTGTAAATCTTGCAGGCCACTGTATGATTTGCTCAGATAAATATAACTGTTGACCATGAGGAGCATTTGGAGAAAAGGTTCCTACTTTCACCTTTAATGCCAGACCCTTTGGAAAATTCCAAAAATTGAGAATGTCATACTCTGAATCCAGATTTTTTCTCCTATCCATTACTGTGTGGCCTCTCACATTATATCTCAGAAGGGTGTTCTTTAGGAAAGGGAGGAACTAAAATAGATGCAGGAACATACATTGAAGAATTTCTGATGTACTAAGTACATTTTCTTTAAAGAGTAGTACAAACAATTTCAGTGTTTTAAAAGAGATACCAACATGGCGGAGAAAATGAAATATACTGGAATCTTAATACATTACATTTCAAAACCACCATACTGTTTAAGAGAAATCATTGAGCTGAAAACAGCTAAGACAACAAATACCAAGATATGTGGAATCAGCTGATTCCAATTTCTTTGAAGAAATGACCACATTTACCATTAGAATATATTCACAGTTTCAATCCTTACAATGAAAGACCTGAAGTTGAAAGCCTGCAGTAAATTAATACTTAGCTTCATAACCTGTAGTCATGCTCAGAAGAATTTTAACCCCTAAGGATCTACTGCCCCTACCTCTGCTCTGAAGAATACATATGGAAAATCACAATAAAAAGAATACTAAGAAATGTGAAAGAACTTGTGATCTTAATTTAATATTTATTTAAGGGTTTTTTTTCTTTCTGGCATGCCATTTATAATTTACATTTGTTACAATTTTGCCCTGATATTCAGTCTTGGAAATAAGTTTTATCTCCCTGGGTGATTGACAACATATTTAAAAATTACAATGCCTACTTTCAGTGCCTTAAACATAATTAAAAACACTATATTGCTGCTCTTACAATACACAGGAAGGTCTATTACCTGCCAGGGGAAGAATATCTCGTCTTTTCCATTAGCATATGGTTGTGTGTGTATTTGCTGAACACTCAGTTCATGCAGACTGTAGGCCACAGCATATACAGCATTATATATATTGTAGCCCTCTTCACTCATTGATGGGTCAAAAATGTGTTTGGGTAGTAACTCTATAGAAGCATTAGGCTGGCAGTTTTCCAAAAGTTTACAATAAGGCTCAGAAAATGAACAGTTGAAGAACAAATACCAAAACTTAGGAAGATAATTGTCTTCTGGGTATTTGTAGGGATTAACTGTTTGAATAAAATTATTGAACTCAACCATTTCTACATAGTGATGTGAAAATATGAGACTCCCATGAAATGACTCTACCATGAAATAATCAAAATTGCTGCCAACATCCCATGAAGAGTTCAAGACCCAGACTTTCCATGTCACTAATAGTTGTGCAATGTGTCGCATTAAGCCTTGTAAAGAAACAATGTCCCCGTAAATAATTATCACATTTGCTGATGAGTCCAGAATCGTCCCTATATCTTTCCATACTGCATTGGAATATGAATTCCAAGATCCAGAGATAATTTTCAAAAAGGACATGCAAATACTGTTTCTTTCCATATCTTCTCTCAACTCTGACAGGATCTGAGTCCCTCTGTGGTCGTCTGGGAGGATCAGACCAACCCAGGACCAGCTGAAATGAACCATTAAAGACACAATTGCATGTGACAGGGATGTATCTTTGGGAGCCATCTGATAGAGAGAACTAAACTGACTTTGGTCATTCAAGGTAGAATCAAAAGACCCAAAAGTGAGCTGAAGAGGAAAAAAAGAGAGAGAAAGAGAGAGAGAGAGAGAGAGAGAGAGAGAGAGAGAGAGAGAGAGAGAGAGAGAGACCAGAGATAGAACAATGGCATCAAACACATTAACACATTGGTCCTAAATTAACATAAGTAAAGGTGGTTTTGTCATATTTTAAAATGTAAAAGCATTACAGAGTTTTCCACAAAAAAATGACAGGCTTCAAATTTAAATAATGTAGCAGGTCTCATCTGTCTCTCATTACTTTCAATTTTAAGTAATGGAAATATGGATCTATCATCAAGTACTTCATAGCTTCTTTTTATACCAAATTAATTCAAGTGCTACTAATTTACATTTTTTTCTTTTTTTCTTTTATTAATTTATTCATATTACATCTCAGTTGTTAGCCCATCCATTGTATCCTCCCATTCCTCCCTTCCTCCCACTTCCCCCCTACTCCCCTCCCCTATGTCTGTGTCTGTGGGGGACCTCCTTCCCCTGTATATGCTCATAGAGTATCAAGTCTCTCCTTGATGACCTATTATCCTTCCTCTGAGGGATATTTGACTCCTTCTTCCCACACCTCATACCTTACCTGTGGTATTTTGTAGAGTTGTAGCAGTGATCCAATATGGGCAGAAGTTGCCCATGATGTTCCTGTGAGTGCAACAGGTGACATTCTCTTCTTTCCACAGTCATAATTAACTAAGGGAATTCTTTTTCTTGTGAGCCAAACAAAGGCACCAATAAGAACACTCTTTTCAGTAAATGAGATATTGTAGAGATCAAAGCCCAGAGTTGTGTTGGGTAGAAGATGAGGGTTTCTGTTTATCTCTTCAATAGCAAAAAGCAGTGCCAGAACAAACTGGTAGTTCTTAAAATTATACCTGCAGAGATTTCATAAAATTAGTCAAGAGGAAGGCATAGACTATACAACCCCCATATTTAGTGCAATAGCTTTTATAATTAAAATACCTATATTTTCATAAAATTAAATACTCTTTTCCAACAAATGGCTGGAACTTGAATGTGGATTTTTAAAAAGACAGGATTAGGTATGATTCTACAGATTAGCACTCATTAATTGTGTTATATTGAGCTATAATTGATTATTAAGTTGCATTATTTATCTCTTATGTGGAAAAATTTAAAAAGAGACTGTTCATGAATAAGGAATTAGGTTCTGACCAAACGAAAACTGTTAAGTGTCTGGATCTTGGTCTTTTAGCCTATACAATTATGAAAGGTCAAGGACCCTAGAGAGGATGCTTAATTTTCATTCTGAAGGGTAAATAGACTAGACACTGGAAGCAGATGAAGACAAGGAAAAGGATGTCAACTTTCCACAAATGTCTTCTGAAAATCTGTGCCCAGCACAGGATCAAAGCAGAACTAAAGCACAGCTAAACATTGGTAAGGGTTCAGGGAGTCTCTTGGAAGAGAGTGTGTATGGGGAGCAGAATAGAAGGCCCTGGGTGGTATAGGAGCTCCAGAAGAAGATGAATAAGGTATACAATTCTGGACCCAGGGGGGTCTGTGGAGATTGATGCAGCAACCAGGAACCAATCATGGACAGGACCTGGGCCCCCTTATCAGAGGTAGCAAATAAGGAACTTAGTTTCCATGTAGGTCTCCTAATAAGAGGATGAGGGTCTGTCTGCCACATGAACTCTGTTGCCTGAACTTCAACCAATTCCCCCAGATGAGGCAGCCTTGCAGGCCACAGAGGAAGATGATACAAGCAGTTTTAGAGAGAGTTGGTAATGGAGCAAGTATCTCCCTTTCTAAGGACTGAGTGACTGGGATTAGTGGAATAGGGAAAGAGAACAGGACCAAGAAGAGGTGAGGGAGGAGGCTACAATCAGGGTATAAAATGAAAAAATTAATATAAAGGGAAAAGATACATCTTGAACCAATGTCCCAATTTTATATGACAATGTCTTATTTAAAGAATATCCAAAAGGGAATTAAACCATGAGGAACATAATAATGACTGGCCTTATATGACATGCCCTCTGGTACTAAAAGAGGCACTCATTTTATATGGGGAATGAATCTTTGCTTTATTTAATTTAAAGTCTCCACCATGGTATGGAACACATGCTTGGTATTATAAAAATAGAGTCTGTGAGTAGGCAGGTCATAGACCAAAAGAAAGAACTTAATACTTATTCTTCTAAATGGACACAGTATGAAAGCACCTACTGATGATGTACTACTGTTCCTATGGGTTAGTACATCTTTCAGCCCTCATCAGCAAAGCTCCTTTTTGCATTAGATAATATACAATACTGAAGTGAATGATTGATCATCATACAGATAATAATAGATTATGACATGCTCAGTGATAAGTATAGGTTACATATTGCACCCTACAAACAGAGCTGAGGGATTATGACTGAAGAGACATAAGAAGAGACAGAGGCTGTGGATAACCCCAAAATAACAATATTTTCCATCTACAGTAGTTGCAAATTTGAAGTTGGAATTATTATGAAAGCACATGTCCAAAATAACCCCATAATACAAACATGGAGAAGATGATGGGCATACAATTTCACCCCTTGCTGAGATGCTACTAAGAGTTGATAGTTACTGGGTGAGAAATAGTCACTTTATTCATTTTTGTGACCTCTGGCAGGTCAATCTCACTTATGGTAGGGCTCCACTCACAATGGTATTTATAGAGCACAACCTGTACTTGACTGGGAAAAATAAAAGAAAGCAATGTTCTGCAGTCAGAAACATTATAATGAAGAGTTTATTCCTTTTTAGATTCATATTTTGACAACACATAGGGTCATAAACATGAACAATTTATATATGACAATTAAAACTGTTTCAAATTCTGCACTGGGATGAATAGAAAGACTCCAGTGGGACAGGAGATGCCTGAGAAGAGCACCAGAGACAACTAACCAAGACCTGAGGAGGAGGTTTGCTGTGGAAACAATCTCCAACCACAGACATAGATAGGACCTATTCTTTCTACACAGACATAGCCAATGGGCAGTGCAGTCCTCATATGGGTGTTCTAGTGAGGGGAATAGGAGCTGACTCTGATGTGGACTTTGATGCCTGGTTTTTTATTAGTTCCCCTTTTGGGGAGAGGAAGTAGCCTCATTATTGTGGTCTTCATAGAAAGTCCCAGGACTGTTAAGGTTATGTGAGTAAACAAAACCCTGTTTGAAAAGAAAAGTAATAATAATAAAAAAAATTAAAGTAGCACAGGAAACACACACACACACACACACACACACACACACACACACACACACAAACACACACACACATTCACCAGCTTAGCAAGGTGGTTCGGTTAGAGTTATTATTTGTTAGAAGAAACACTATGACCAAAAGCAAACTGGGGAAAAAAAAGTTTATTTGGTGACTTTATTATCATTATAATTTCTATTGATGTGATGAAATAGCATCATAAAAACAAGATGAGTGGAAAGATTTCATTAGGCTTATACTTGCCCAGCATTGTTCATCACTGAAAGACATCTCAATAGGAACAAAACCAGCAAAAATGAGAAGGTGGGAGATGATACAACAGTCAGAGGTTTTCTATTTACTGGATTGCTCATAATGGATTTCTTGCCCTGCTTTCTTATCAAATTGAGGACTACCATATCAGCAATGTTCTCAATCACAACGGGCTGTACAATCCTCCGTAAATCACTAATTGAGATAATTCCCTACAAGCTTGCCTGCAATAAATATTATGAAGGAATTTGCTTCACTGATGTTCCCTCCACTTAGGTAATTTTAGCTTGTCTCAAGTTGATATAAAACCATCCAGCACATTTGTCTTACACTTCCTTATCACTATTCATTATTGGAGGAAGTCAGGAAAGGGAATCATGCATCGCAGGATCTGAAGGCAGCAGCTTTGCAGCAGCCATGGAAGAATGCTGTTTGTTGGCTTACTCAATATGGCTGATTTCTTATGGAATGCAGAATCACCATGCCAAGGACGGCAACACACAAAATGAGCTGGGCCATCCCACATGAATTAATGATTAAGAAAATTTTCTGCAGCTGGCCCATAGACTAATATTATTGAGACATCAACTGAATTGAGGCTTCCTCCCCTTCAGTTTCCATAGGTTGTGTCAAGTTGGCATAAAACTAGCCAGCACACAAGGGAATATGAAGCAAAAAGTCTCTACATGTTTTAGATGTTATGAAAAATGTTAATAAATCAGTTATAAAATTTAGAAATAAGTAGAATATAATGAATTCTCAAAAATAATTTTAATATGTAGATAATTATAATATTGCCATTAAGATAATTATTTTCCCAGAAATGCTGACAAATCAGTAGGGAAGGTCACAAATCTCAGAATTGTCTTGTATTCTTTTAAAGTGATTGCTGCATCTGATAATGTACATTGAAAATTAAAGAATACTTATAGGTTTCTAGGACCCTCTGGATCTTCTACTTTGCTATTCTCATCTAGAGTGCCAGTAGGATGTGCTCCCCTCTGTCCCAGTTTCCTGGTAAGTGAAGGCTTTCGTGGGACATACCCCTTGGGCTAGGATGCAGATATAAGTGAGTATATACCATTTGAGTCTTTCTGCTTCTTGATTAACTCACTCATTATGATCATTTCTAGCTCAATCCATTTGTCCACAAATTTCTTGAATTTCTTGTTTTTAATAGTGAGTTATTTGTTTATTATTTATTTATTAGAGTAGATAAAGTTGAAACATCATATGATTAAATAATTCTTTAATATATTGATTTAAAAGAAAATTAGACAACAAAGATCTTAATTCACATCTATTTCTGTGCAAGTTTGAGATAAATGGTAGAGCAATCCCCACAGTGCGGACAATGATGACTACCTGCGCTCTTCTCATCCAGACCCTGAGAAACCTCTGACATCAGAGAGGTTGGTGTACAATTGAACTGCTTGTGTTCGTGTTTCTGCCTGGGCTGAAAACTACCTTGGTATATTGCATCTTTTTGGCTAATTTTACTGAGAAACATGGAGCTACCAAACACAATCAAAGTGCCAATTTAAAGAACAATTATGGATATTAAAAAAGATCAGTGGATACAGAAATGTAGAAACCAAAGTAGTATTTTTCAAGCAAATGAATGCAGGCCAGATACATGATAGACTTCCATGAAGGGATTTAGAGGATGCTCAACGGCCATTCTGACCAGAGGGCTACAAGTCATGGAAATAAATACCTCAATAATAAGGCAACGACAAGAGTAGAGAAATGTGCTCAGGATTAAGAGATGCTTAGGGGTGTAACCATTTTCACTACTAATACAGAAGCAAAGGAATGGAGAAAGCAATCCAGGATGATTTTAGAAACCAGAGCAATGTCCTAGAAAATTAGCAGTTTCTCCATTTGATCTATTTATTTAACTCCTGAAAAATATAGACAAGTTTGTTTAAGTGTAGGCTGAAAAATATGTTTGGAAATTGCATTGTATAAGACAAGCTTGTTAATCTTTTATAATAAAAGTTGTCTTATCTTTTATAGTACAAGTATTGTTTTCTTGTCATGAATTACTTTTACTTTATATTTTGATTATGTAAGAAGTTGAAAGTTTTTATATATCATCCTTTCATTTATTATAGACAAACCAGACACTCACAAATAATGTAACCAAAAGTAGACTCCTTTCATATTGTTGCGTAATATAGAGAAACGCATATACAGAAGTCCACCGATGCCTGTGATTCTGAAAGTAGTGAGAAAAGAAAAGGAGAATAACAATTTGCATTATTTAACATGAAGTAGAAAGGGCTCCATGTAGGGTCTCCAGTCTGTCAGGCATATGTGACAAATATGTCACTGTATTTGACATAAATATGATTCTTAAAAAATTGTATTGACCTGGAGTTATAGCACTAAGATATGAATTATTGGTCTAGATAGAAATTATTGTATCTGTCATCGTAATTTCCATATTAGTTTCAAACTATATGTGCCAAGATCCTCAAATATCTCATGACTTTTCACATCTGAAAATATTTTCTCCATTGTCCTTGGGCTTTTCGGTTTTTTGTTTTGTTTTGTTTTGTTTTACCCTAATACAACACCAATATTTTAACACTTGAACAGTAATGTTGCACTGAGCACAATCCACCTTCATATGTATATTTTCTTTTGTAAATTTCTACCTGTTGTCTTCTACCAATTTTATCATGTGTTCAAAGATATTTACAAACTATATTGCTTATTTCAGGATTATTTTACATTGAGCCATAGGTTTGGGGTGCTTAAATAAAATAAGAAAACTTTATTTCCTCTATAACATGACAGACTTACATATTTGTCAATCATTTTTCTAAGGAAAACAAACTGTTCTGACACTCTTTCTTAATCTTACATATTTCAAGGTAGCTGATAAGCAGTTTTAGGTGGTCACCCTCACATAGAGAATATCATTGTGAGCACACCCATATAAATGAGAAAAACTCACTGGAAACATATATGGCAAACAGGTACACCTTTTAAAATTTATTTGAGAACAAACAAAATAAATAAGGAAACAGGAAATGCAAAAAATACAAACATATATGTAGAGCACAAAAATGTTCCCAAAATTTAATGGTGACAATGCTGTTCTGAAACCAGCTGGGTATCACATTGTCAAGACTTTTCACTCTAGCATCATGCCAAGCACTCAGTAAGTAGTCTCTGCATTCACTGACATCATCACTTGTCACAAAAGCAATGTGATCTTAAAGAAAGCCCAGAAGTATCGGGTCAAACTTAGACTAACTTAACTATATTCTGAAACTTAACACTGAAAATATTTGAATAGTCTGGAACTACAAGCAAGGAAGCTCATGAGTTCCCAATATCATATGACAAAAGCAGGAGGAATAACATCAAAATTATCACTTTGCCCTTAAAAGAGGAAAAGAAGTACACATGAAAATATACTTGGACTGATTTGAAAATAGAAAAATAATTTTGAAAAACAAAGGAAGGTTTAAGTAAAGAACTCTGAACTCTTAAAATGAATCATTATACTTACTTTATATGAAAGTCCTGGAAGGTATTTGGTACATATTTATGGGGAATGTTGTTATCTGTGTAGAAATAATGAAGAGGGAAAAATGCACCAATTGTCACATCTCCTTTATGGTAAAAGTCTTCCAAGATCGTTTCATAGCACTCACTGTGAGTAAAGTCACACACAAAATAGGTAACATGCAAGAAAAAAAAGATAAAAATACAGAACATCCTATCAACACATATATCTGCCTAGCCAGAAGACTAATAGATACATATTTAATGGTGTCCAGCAGGTATATATTCAACTCATGTGTTTGTGAATCTGTGTTGTTCTCATTTTGTTAACAAGTGCAACTGTCACATTAATCACACCAATTTTTTCATGATACCGCATCTAAAGCCTTTGAGAATTCTGTAATTCTTTCTTCTCCGAGGCTCTCCATCTGATGCTCTGTGTTTGAAGCAGGAAACTTTTTGTATGAAAACAACTTTGGCTGATGAAAACATGCTATATCAAAGCATGCCATGGGAGAGGAATTGGGAAAACATATGAAAATGCCCATGCTAGGAATGCACAGACAAAATTAGTGAGCCATGATTTTCCAAGCCATAGACAATAATAGAGTCTACTCTTTATACTGATTATAAATGTCTTAGAATTTACTTCTATGATACATTTCTATCTGCAGAGCAATATTATATCTAGAATCAACACAATCAGTTTGGTTCTCATTTTGGAATAATCAGCAGTCTTGCTACATTCATCTCTTCCTTCTCTACATTCTGAATTTCAGTGTGAAATTTAAGCTACCACTTTACATTCTGAACTTGAATTTCTTCACTCCTAATCTTCCCTTTCATCCTGCATTAATCACTGAGAAGAAGTGTCATTGATACAACCCTGCATCTAGAGCATTGTGTTCACCAACTGATTTCAATGTTCTGAAAACTTTAATATGTGTGAAAATCTTTTTTGTTCTGAAAAGTGTATAATAATTTAGAGGCAACACAGTTTGTCCTTTTACCTAATATATTGATAGAAACTATCCCAACCAGGGCTTTATTTCCTAGTCACCAATAGTTTATGACAATAAATGTAATGTGTATTATGATATGATAATTAATGCATACCCTCCAAAATAAATTGTATTCTCTAAAAAAAATGGGAGAGAAGAGTAAATACAAACACTAATGAAACAACAGTAAAAAGCACTACAATTAGCTATGTTAACAGGAAAAATCATAGCTAATTTGGGACTTTCCTTTTTGCTTGAAAACCACAGAAAGTATAGGGGATACAAATTGTAAAGAAAGAAGTCATAGTATCACTGTTTGCTGATATTATACATAAGTGATCCCAGAAATTCTAACATGATCTCCTACAGCTGAAAAAAGCCTTCACCAAAGTGGCTGTATAAAAAAGTCACTCGGAGGATCCAAGATGGCGGCGAGCAGTGTGGACCGTGTTTGAAAGCTCCAGCAAACAATTCGGGGAATTGCACAGATTTCTGAGCCAGGAACACCAAGGTCCCCACACCATGGCAGCAGACGTGCTCCATGGTTCGGAGGGACCAGGGTGCAGAGGACCTGCCTGCCCCTGCACACGGGAGGAGCGAGGACTTTCTCGGATCAGAGCGGTGGCGGTGGGGACAGCAGTGCCACCAGTGGCACCGGCAGCGTCAGCGGATCCAGCGGCGCCAGCGGCGGTGGCTGAGGTTTGCAGCTCAGGGCCTTCCAGTGGAGGCAATTAGTGTGGTGGACGGTGGGAGTTGCTTCTGGAGAGGGGACTCTGGACAGGATTTGGGTCACGTGGTGTCTTGAGACCCAGGCTGGACTCAGCGGATGGTTCAGCCCCGGAGTCCTGGGTTTGCTCAGTGAGCTGTGCCATGGAGAGACTGGCTCAGCTCAGCGGGCAATTCTGCCTGAGGCGCAGCTCCCCTGCTGTGACACAGGCTGGGCGGAGTGCCCGCTTCCACCCTGGGCTCAGGCTCAGCGCAGCCACAGTTTTCCTGCTGTGAGGCAAGCTGGGCGGAGCACTCAGTTATACTCTGGGTGCTTGCTCAGCACAGCTGTGGTTTCCCTGCTGTGACGCAAGCTGGGCGGAGTGCTCACTTCTACCCTGGGTGATTGCTCAGTGCAGCCACAGCTTTCCTGCTGTGACGCGGGCTGGGCAGAGCGCTCACTTCCACCAGGTGTTTGCTCAGCACAGTTGCAGTTTTCCTGCTGTGACGCAGGCTGGGTGGAGCGCTCACTTCCACCCTGGGGGCTTGCTCAGCGCAGTCTCGCAGTCTCAGTTTTTCTGCTGTGACGCAAGCTGGGTGGAGCGATCACTTCTACCGTGGGTGCTTGCTCAGTGCAGTCGCAGTTCTCCTGCTGTGGCAGATGGTTCAGGCCCTGAGAAACTAGCCGAGCTCGATGTGTGGTTCGGGCCCAGTATCCCTGGCTGGACTTGGCAGGGGACCCAAAAGGTTGTGGATACCTTGGCCTGACCCAACAATCATTCAGAGACCCAGAACGATTGCAGGACCCACAGCAAAGGGGAGCTGAGGATCACTGGCTGTGAGAGCCCAACACTACAGGGCTAACCTCCTGCCATCCACACCAGTGAATTATCAGGGCTTCCAGCCTACGGAAATCGTGAGAAAAAAAGTGAATCTATCATCAGACTCCCTCCACTCAACTCTGGAAGTTACGTAACAAAAACAGAGATGGCAAGATGTCTAAGGTACAGCGTAAAAACATACACAAAAAACCCCAAAACAACATGGCGTCTCCAGTTCCCAGCTATCCAAAAGAAAACAACCCGGAGAATTCAAATACAACGGAAACACAAGAAAATGACCTCAAATCCTTGGTAATGAGGATGATAATGGAGGAAACAAATAAAATTCGAAATCAGATGCAGGAAGACGCAGCCAAGCAGGTGCGAGACATAAAAGAAGCACACAGAGTGGAACTGGAAAATTTTCAGGAAAATATAAACAACCAGATGAAAGAAATAAAAAAATCTGTTCAAGATATGAAGATGAAAATGAATTCAATGATAAACACACAGACAGAAGAAAAATGAGAACGGGAGGCCTCAGAGAAGAAGGCGAATGACACAGTGCTGAGCTTTTCTAACAGAATCCAAGAGATGGAAGAACGAATCTCAAGTCTAGAAGATACAATAACAGATCTTGAAGCAACCATTAAAGAAAATGCCAAATCTGGAAAACTCCTGACACAAAACATCCAAGAAATTAAGGACACCATGAAAAGAAGAAATCTGAGGATAATAGGCATTGAAGAAAGAGAAGATATCAGACTCCAAGGCCCAGAAACTCTTCTCAACAAAATCATAGAAGAAAATTTCCCCAATCTAAAGAAAGAGATGTCTATAAACATACAAGAGGCCTACAGAACACCAAATAGAATAGACCAGAAAAGAAAAACTGCCCATCACATAATAATCAAAACACAAAACATACAGAACAAAGGAAAAATATTAAAAGCTGCAAGGGAAAAGGGCCAAATAACATTTAATGGCAAACTTTTCAGAATTACACCCGACTTCTCAGCAGAGACCATCAAAGCCAGAAGGGCCTGGACAGAGATCCTGCAAACCCTAAGAGACCACAGATGCCAGGCCAGACTATTTTACCCAGCAAAACTATCAATAACCATTGATGGAGAAAACAAAATATTCCATGACAAAACCAAATTCAAACAGTACCTATCCACAAATCCAGCTTTACAGAAGGTACTAGAAGGAAAACTCCATCCCAAAGGGTCAAGCTACAACCAAAACTACTCAGGAAATACATAACTATACCATGGCAAAAACATAACTACACAAATGCTTGACTCGAACCAACATCAAAATTAAGACTCTTAATAGTAACTGGTCATTAATATCTCTCAACATCAATGGTCTCAATTCTCCAATAAAAAGACACAGACTAACTGAATGGGTGCATAAACAGGATCCAACATTCTTCTGCATTCAAGAAACACACCTCACACATAATGATAGGCATTACCTCAGGATAAAAGGTTGGAAAAAAATATTCCAAGCAAATGGTCACAAGAAGCAAGCAGGCGTAGCCATTTTAATATCGAACAATATAGACTTTCTACCAAGATTAATCAAAAGGGATGAGAATGGACACTTCATACTCATCAAAGGTAAAGTCAACCAAGATGACATCACAATTCTGAACATCTATGCTCCCAATACAAGGGCACCCACATTTGTAAAAGATCTGCTAAAAAGGCTTAAACCACACATCGATCCCCACACAATAATAGTGGGAGACTTCAACACCACACTCTCACTGAAGGACAGTCATCAAAACAGAAACTAAGCCAAGAAATAACATCGTTAACCCATGCCATGGGTCAAATGGATCTAACAGATATCTATAGAACATTTCACCCAAACAAGAAAGAATATACCTTCTTCTCTGCACCCCATGGAACCTTCTCCAAAATTGATCACATCGTAGGTCACAAAGAAAGCCTCAACAGATACAAGAGGATTGAAATAATACCTTGTATTTTATCAGATCATCATGGGCTTAGTCTGCAATTCAACAACAACAGAAATAACAAAAAGCCTACACGTATGTGGAAACTAAACAACTCTCTGCTAAATGACACCTGGGTCAGGGAAGAAATAAAGAAAGAAATCAAGGAGTTTCTGAAATTCAATGAAAATGATGGAACAACATACCCAAATTTGTGGGATACATTGAAAGCAGTGCTAAGAGGAAAAATCATAGCACTAAGTGCCTTTAAAAAGAATTGGAAACATCACACATAAACACCTTAACGACACAACTGGAAGCCCTAGAAAAAAAAGAAGCAGAAACACCCAAAAGGAGTAGACGTCTGGAAATAATCAAACTCAGGGGTGAAACTAACAAATTAGAAACTAAGAAAACAGTCCAAAGAATCAACAAAACCAAGAGTTGGTTCTTTGAGAAAGTCAACAAGATAGATAGACCATTAGCCAAACTAACTAAAAGGCAGAGAGACAGTATTGAAATCAACAAAATCAGAAATGAAAAGGGAGACATAACAACAGACACTGAAGAAATACAAAGAATCATAAGATCCTACTTTGAAGGCATATATGCCACAAAATTTGAAAATCTAAGGGAAATGGACGATTTTCTTGGTCAATTTCACCTGCCAAATTGAGTGAAGAACAGATAAACAAGCTAAATAGTCCCATTTCCCCTACAGAAATTGAAGTAATCATTGATAGTCTCCCAACCAGAAAAGCCCAGAGCCAGATGGCTTCAGTGCAGAATTCTACCAGACCTTCAAGGGCGAGCTAATACCGATACACTTCAAGCTACTCCAAAAGATAGAAAGGGATGGAACATTACCAAATTCATTCTATGTGGCCATAGTCTCATTGATGCCTAAACCTCACAAAGACTCAACAAAGAAAGAGAATTTCAGACCAATTTCTCTGATGAACATCGATGCAAAAATACTAAATAAAATACTTGCAAAACGAATACAAGGGCACATCACAGATATCATTCATCATGGCCAAGTAGGCTTTATTCCAGGCATGCAGGGATGGTTTAATATACGGAAATCCATCAATGTAATCCACCACATAAACAAACTGAAAATAAAAAACCACATGATCATCTCTTTGGATGCAGAGAAAGCATTTGATAAAATACAACACCCATTCATGTTTAAAGTTTTAGAGAGATCGGGAATACAAGGCACTTTCCACAACATAATAAAAGCTATACATAGGAAGCCAATAGCCAAAATCAAAGTAAATGGTGAGATACTCAAGGAAATTCCTCTAAAATCAGGAACAAGGCAAGGCTGCCCACTCTCTCCATATCTCTTTAATATAGTACTCGAAGTCCTAGCCAGAGCAATAAGACAACAAAAGGAGATCAAGGGTATTCAAATGGGAAAGGAGGAAGTCAAATTATCCCTATTTGCAGATGATATGATCGTCTACATAAATGACCCTCAAAATTCCACCAGAGAACTCTTACAGCTGATAAACACCTTCAGCAAATTGGCTGGATACAAAATTAACTCAAAAAAGTCTGTAGCCTTCCTATACACAAATGACAAGCTTGCAGAGGAAGAAATTAGGAAAACTACACCCTTCACATTAGCCACAAGCAATATAAAGCACTTAGGAATTACTCTTACTAAGCAAGTGAAGGACTTATTTGAAAAAAAATTCAAAACCCTAAAGAAAGACATTGAAGATGACATGAGAAGATGGAAGGATCTACCTTGCTCATGGATCGGGAGAATTAACATAATAAAAATGGCCATCCTACCAAAAGCAATCTACAGATTCAATGCAATCCCTATCAAAATACCTACACAATTTTTAAAGACATTGAAAGTTCAATTCTGAACTTCATATGGAAAACAAAAAACCCAGAACAGCTAAAACAATCTTGTACAATAAAAAGTGCTCTGGAGGAGTCTCCATACCTGATCTCAAACTGTACTATAAAGCAATAGTAATTAAAACAGCATGGTACTGGCACAGCAACAGGCTGGTTGATCAGTGGAATCGAATTGAAGACCCAGATATGAATCCACACACATATGGTCATTTGATTTTCGACAAAGAAGCCAAATCCATTCGATGGAAAAGGGATAGCATCTTCAACAAATGGTGCTGGTCTAACTGGATGTCTATGTGTAAAAAAAATGCAACTGGACCCATATTTGTCACCTTGTACAAAACTCAAATCCAAGTGGATTAAAGACCTCAACATAAAACCAGAGACACTAAGTCACTTAAAAGAAAAAATGTGAAAGAGCCTGAATCATATTGGCACAGGAGAAAACTTCCTGAACAGAACACCAACAGCCCAGGCATTAATGTCAACAATTAATAAATGGGACCTCATGAGGCTGAGAACCTTCTGTAAGGCAGGAGACACTGTCAAGAGAACAAAGTGACAGCTTACAGACTGGGAAAAGATCTTCACCAACCCCACATCTGACAAAGGTCTAATATCCAAAATATATAAAGAACTCAAGAAATTAAACACCACCAAACCAAATAACCCAATTGAGAAATGGAGCTTGGAACTAAACAGAGAATTCTCAACAGAGGAATTTCAAATGGCTGAGAAACACTTAAAGAAATGCTCAACCTCCTTAATCATCAGGGAAATGCAAATCAAAACAACGCTGAGATTCCATCTTACACCCATCAGAATGGCTAAGATCAAAAATTCAAGCGACACCACATGCTGGCAAGGATTTGGGGAGAGAGGAACACTCCTTCGTTGCTGGTGGGAATGCAAACTAGTACAACCACTTTGGCAATCTATCTGGTGCTATCTCAGAAAAATGGGAAAAGGCTTCCTCAAGACCCAGCTAGTCCACTCCTTGGAATATACCCAGAAGATGCTCCAGCACACAGCAAGAAAATTTGCTCAACCATGTTCATAGCAACCTTATTCATAATAGCCAGAACATGGAAACAGCTTAAGTGTCCCTCAATAGAAGAATGGATAAAGAAACTGTGGTACATATACACTATGGAATACTACTCAGCTATTAAGAACAAGGAATTCCCGAAATTCGTGGATAAATGGATTGAGCTAGAAATGATCATAATGAGTGAGTTAACCCAGAAGCAGAAAGACTCAAATGGTATATACTCACTTATATCTGCAAATTAGCCCAAGGGGCATGTCCCACGAAAGCCTTCACTTACCAGGAAACTGAGAAAGGAGAGGACATTCTAGTGGGACTCTAGATGAGAGAAGCATGGGAGAATGGCAAAGTAGAAGGATCCAGAGGGTCCTAGAAGCCTACAAGTAGAACATTATGATAGGCAGATTTGGGCACAGGGGTCCTGCTCAAACTAAGTAACCAGCCAAGGACAATATAGGCGGTAAACCTTAAACCCCTACCCAGATCTAGCCAATGGACAGAACACTCTCCACAGTAAAGTGGAGAGTGGGATATTACTTTCTCACATACTCTGGTGCCTCACTTTTGACAATGTCCCCTGGAGGGGGAGACCTGGTGGCACTCAGAAGAAGGACAGCAGGTTACCAAGAAGAGACTTGATACGCTATGAACATATACAGGGGGAGGTAATCCCCCTCAGGAACAGTCATAGGGGAGGGGAATAAGGGAAAAATGGGAGGGAGGGAAGAATGGGAGGACACAAGGGATGGGATAACCATTGAGATGTAACAGGAATAAATTAATAAAGGAGAAAAAATGAAAAAAATGAAAAAAAAATAAAAATTCACTCAAAAATTCATTAGCCATTGTGTATACAAATGACAGATGGATGTAAAAAGAAATAAGGGAAGCAACACCTTTCACAATAATCAGGAGTTATATGAAGTATCTTGGTGAAATGATAAAAAACAAGTCACAGACCTGCATGATTAGAACTTAAGTCTCTGAAGAAAGAAATTGAAGATGATATCAGAAGATTGAAGATGTTCCAGGCTCATCAGTCTGTAGAATTAACGTACTAAAATTGCCATCATATAAAAGGAAATTTATATATTCTATTCACTTGCCATCAAAATTCCAATGCAGGACTTGAAAGAACAATTCTCAACTTCATATGTAAAAGTAAACCACACAGAATAACTAAAACAAACCTGTAAATAAAAGAATTCCTGGAGGTATTGCCATTCGTATGTTCAAGCTGCACTACAGAGCAACAGTAATAAAAATTGCATGGGATATTCCAAGTTGGTACCCCAGTGTGTACTATGCCTAGTTTCTAGGGAGCAGAGGATCAGAGGCTACAAAAATGACTGAATGGAACAACCCAGGAGTCGAGGATGATCAGAACCAGCCCTCCACCCATTGCTGCTGGCTGTCCCCTGCTTCAGGAGTCACAACATTGAGTACCCTGCAAATCACAAGTATCTTCCAAATACTTGTGCCAAGTGAAAAAACCCCTAGGGAACAGAGGATCAGTGCAGTGAAACCAGTGAGTGAAGGGGCTATTGGATACAAAACACTAACTTGGGCCCTTCTCAAACAAAACAGGACAACCTAGGAGTTGGGGAGGTTCAGAACCAATGCTCCCATCACCTGCTGTAGCCAGATGTCCTGGCCTGGCTCAGGAATCAGGGACTTCTAGCAACACACACTCTTCAAATACATTCATACCAGAGCTGAGTACAAATACCCATTTGGGATCAGAGCATCAGATGCAGTGAAACTGATGAGTGAGCAGGATCCTGGAACCAAATCACCAAAGTCTGTGCTTCACAGACAGAAGGGGACAAACTGGATGGCTTTCAGCCTTCCCATGGTTGAGGAACCATACACTGTGAACATCCTGCACTTTCCACAAATAGGACCCTCAAAAATAGCACCGCGATCCCACGTAGAGTGTTCCAGCCTCCAAGCCACTATTATGCTCTGCTATTAATTCATCTGAAGAGACCAAGTAGTAGAGCCCTGATGAATTCTGGATCCTAGGTGGCAGAGCTCAAACATATCTAAGTTCAAGGAGGACTGTGCCTAATAGGCCTTTAAACCAATCATCTGCCTTCAGAAGAGATTCACCCTTTTAACTGACTGGCAGCCTAGAAAACCCAAGCTTCCATAGCAGATGACTTAAGGAAGAGATAAGACAAAAATCAATATAAACCAGGACAGCATAGCTCCACCAGAAGCCCAAAAAAACAATAGATACTCTAATGCAGCTGAATCTCAGGAAAATGACCTTATAGCTATGCTTACACAGTTATATGAGAAATATAAAGAGGAAATTAATAGATACTTCCAAAATTACAGGAAAATATAAACAAATAAATGAAGGCCATTGAGGAAAAAGATAAAACCATACCCAAACAGGAGAAGGAAATGATAAAAGCTATTCAAGATATGAAAATGGAATTAGAAACAATTAAAAAACACAAGCTGAGAACCTCTGGAAACTGAAAACTTAGAGAAGCAATCAGGAATCATAGAGATAAATATCAATAATGGAATACCAGAACTGAAGGAGAGAATCTCAGGTGCTGAGAACACAATTGAAGAAATTGGTATGTCTCCCAAAGAAAATATTAAAACAGAAAATTTCAAGGCAAAAACATCCAAGAAATCAAGGACATTTCAACAAAATCTTGGAAGAAGAGGAATTGACAAAAAATTCCAGATTTCAAGGGCCATAAAATATTTTCAAGAAACTAATAGAAGGAGATTTCCCCAACCTAAAGAAAGAGATGCCCTTAAATACACAAGAGGCTTATAGAATACAAAATAGATGAAAACAGAAAAGAAATTCCTCCTGCCACATAATCAAAACATTAAATCTACAGAACAAAGAAAGGATATTAAAATCAGGAAGAGAAAAATTACAAGAAATCTATAAAGTCAGACACATCAGAATTACACATGATGTCTCAAGAGAGACCATGAAATCCATAAGTGCCTGGGTTGATGTCATGCAGACACTAAGAGACCTCAGATGCCAACCCAGGATACTATACACACCAAAACTTTCAATTACCATAGGTGGAGTAAACAAGATATTCTATGACAAAATCAAATTTAAACAATATATATCCAACAATTCAGCCCTACAGAAGATACTAGAAGGAAAACTCAAACCCAATGAGGTCAACTACACACATGAAAACACAAGATATAGATAATTTTAAAACAAAAGAAAACTATCACAGCCACATCCCATCACAATGAACTCCATAGTAAAAGGAAATAACCATTATTGGTCACAAATAGCTCTCAGTGATCGGGAATACAAGGCACACATTTTTATAAAATATGGACAATATTCTTTGAAAATCAATTATTCATAGGTGTTCTCTCCTTTGGGACTCACATTTATTTTCATAAAATATCATGAGTACTCAATTTGAGTTCTTACTCTGAATGATTTTGAAATTATAAATACCATTACATTCTTGTAGCTTAAATTCTTCACCAGTAATATGTTGTTACATTTACCTATAGTATTATCTTAAATATATAGGTAAAGATACATTGAAATTTGTCTATATATTCAAAAAAAGAAATGATGAATACTCTGTTTCTAAATATTTGTGAATTTTATCCTGAATTTAAAAACATATGCTCCTTGGTTGATTATGCCATGTGACTATTATGTAAAATCTTTGTGGAATTCTAAAAAACATTTCCAAATCAATGGACTTTCTCTGTTTAAAATTTTAAGCTAAAATTTAATAAAGTTTATTTTTCAGGAAATTCCAATCTCTTTTTTTGATAATTTGTTATGTTCTTGTTATCATTCTTGCTCTTTTTCTTTAGTACTCATGGAATTCTAGTCCATTTTCTCAAGATATTTTCTCAATTTACTTTTCAACAATCTCAATTTCTTCCTTTTTTCTACTACTCTTATTTTATTGTTGCTTTTCTATGATACAATATATTCTGTAATATAGAATTCTGTCTCTGACTTGATTTAGCTACATGATATTTGTTTCATTAACTAAATTATATAAGAATTATAATTCTCTTTGAAATATATTTTCTTTTTTTAAATTTTTTTCTCCTTTATTAATTTATTCTTGTTACATCTGAATGGTTATCCCATTCCTATTATCCTCCCATTCTTCCCTCCCTCTGGTTTCTCTTTGGATCAAATAAATCTTTTGCCTTTTCTTATTCTACAATATTGAATAAGTGATATTTTGAATATTTGAATTTCATCATTAATGTGGTCACTCTATTTTTACTTAAGTATGGATTCAAACTATAGTCCCTAAGAGAAAACTATAAATTTTTTATTCATGACTTATGTGCTCTCAAATTGTGCATATTGAGTATATTTCTGGACCTAAAATATATCTAAAGTGCAGGAAAGTGATATTTATCAAACTAGTAGTTCATACCTGGTGCTATGAACAGACATAAAATCTCATAGTGGGGGGAGGCCATATCACATAAAAAGGAACTCAATGCTACTGTTTAGCTTAACCTACTTATTGTCAAACAACCTTCTAAATGTTTTGAGTTTATGTACATACACAAGTAATTATGACAACAGCAGGGTAAAACAACCCTATAGCATTAATATTGCTCCTAGGATCCAATCCCCACAATGTGTCTTCCAGCTCTATAGCAGAAAATATATGTCTCCCTTTCCTCTTTGACCTTGTGTCTAACAGGTCACAGTGACCTTCTCTTTTAATTTTCATTTACCCTACTCATTCCATATAAAAAACTTCCAAAACAAATGGGCATTTCCTTTGAATATAGAAAGTAATCAGAGAAGTAACTCAGGCAACACACAGCTATTATACTCTCAAAAATTTTAGAAAGAAAATAGAAACCAAGCAACAAAACACTCAACCAACAAAGACACATATCCAGA
This sequence comes from Acomys minous, assembly GCF_964271855.1. Classification (NCBI taxonomy): domain Eukaryota; kingdom Metazoa; phylum Chordata; class Mammalia; order Rodentia; family Muridae; genus Acomys; species Acomys minous. The sequence goes on from NC_140484.1 coordinate 83,309,685, forward strand.
AGTCAGCAATAGACAATGAATCATCCCAAACCCAGATACCTAGGTAATAGTATAACATCACAATCAATAGCAATTAATGCTGTACATCTACACTAGAACCCTACCACAGCAAGCACTGGATACTCCAGCATAACTGAACCACTAGTAAAAGGCCACAAGTCAAAATGGTAAAGGTTGTTAAAGAAATGAATAAATCCCATAAAGAAATCCAGGAAAAGGCAAAAAAAAAAAAAAATGGAGAAAATAATTAAATCTTTTAGAGAACGCCAATAAAGCACAAATAGTTGAAGGAAACAAATGAAACTTTTCAAGACCAAAGGAAAAAAAAAGGAAATAAAATCAATAAAAAAACATAAATTGAGATAATTCTGGAAATAAAATTTATTGACATTCAAAACCTTAAATGCACACATAAACTCTCTAGAAACAAAAGGAATAGATGGCAAGAAATAAGAAAACTCAAGACACAGAAAAATAAAATTGATATAAAAATAAAATGACAATTAACCAAAAACCAAAGCATCAGTTCTTTCCAAAATCATTAATATTGATAAATCCTTATTCAAATTACCTAAAAGATAGAGAGAATATCCAAATTAACAAAAATCCTTTAAAAATGTCATCTACTATGATCAATTAAGCTTTAAATTTAATCCCAGAGATACTGGGATTATACAAAATAAGTACATGCAACCAATCCTACAATCAATGTGAAAGAAAAAACAACAACAACAACAAAAATGATGGGGGAGTTCCAAGATGGTGGCGCCCAGTATGCACTGTGTGCATACTGTATGCACTCACTATTTGAGGAAGCCCAGTTGGTCAAAAATTTCCACAGACAAATGAACTGCTTACTCTTTGAAATATAACAGTGTGCAATGCCCCACCTGATTTCCAGGATGGGTAGATCAACCTTAAAACTCAGGGAGCATGCCAGGTTAATGAACGTGAATTTTGCTTTTACCTTATTTGCACACTCTGGATATTTTGTTTGCAATAATCTACCAAAACTCTCTGTATGGGAGACCTCAGACAGTGCACAGTTGTATAGCTTATGGATCCATTGTGACTTCAATATATATTGGAAATATTTGTTGGTAGCAAAAATGAAAGATGGAATGAACAATCTTCCAAGGCCTCTTCCCCATAAAACTCACTACTCATATTAATTATTTTTACCTCTGCCACTCAGCTTCTGCTGGCTACTCTGCCCAAATCCTGAGATCAAGACCAATTAAGGGAAAATTACATGTAACAGGACCAGAAAATAGTACTAATGATGCTTTTCAGATCTGGAAGGAAATAAAAAACCAAAGTAGACAAAAGGGACATAGTTAAAAGTAAAAGTAAAAGTGATCAGGACAAAGCAGAAATAACACTAGGAATAAAGGTGAAAATATATATATGTGTGTGGGTGTGTGTAATATGTATTCAAGTAATATATATTCAACTAACTTGTCTATCTCTCTCTCTCTCTATCTATCTATCTATCTGTAACTCCCTCTGTGATGAAGGTAATGGTTTCCCTCCTTTTCATGCTGAATTCTGGAGTTGTTTTCATATAGCTGGCATGAAAGTATTTGACATAGAATTTTCAATTTAAACTCGGTAGCTACTGGGACAATTGTCCCTTTCAGTTTCTGAGACATGAAGCACCCCTCAGTCAGTGAAGCACTCAGGCAACCTGCATTCACATACTGTTCCATAGCTCCAGATTACTAAGGAGCTATTAGTAGTCAATATTCAAGTATCTGTTGTAGTTACTCCTAGTAAGAGGCTTCATTTTACCTCAGGTAACAAAATAATGAGATATGAAAATAGAAGATTCCACTGTCACTGAAAAACATGAGTTTTTGTCTGAAAATAAGAATTGTTAAACTCCTACTTGAGAGACAATCTCCTTTCATAACATTTATTTTACACAGGGAAATATAAAAGAATCTTCTGGAGCTTATAATCAAATTAAATCAATTATAGGATATTTAAGCATTTTATTATTTTATAATTAAAAAAATAAAACATGTTTGGACATGGTGACACATCTTCAAGAACAGCATGTTTTACATTGAGGAAGGCATGTGCATACTCAAGACTTTACGGCACACTGGTCTACTTATGGGGCTATAGCCCAATAGAGGATGCATGATGAGATTATTTTACAAAAATATGATAATATGGTTATAAACATTAAATAAAAATAATGGTTCAGGACAAAATTATGTTAAAACAAATAATTGTAAATCCACGTAATTGCATGATACTGTACCTGAATAAGTGATTTTAAATGCTGTGGTACTGGTTTCAAACATTGTATTTCACTTACTAACATAGATTAATTTTAATTTAGAACTAAATTATAAATGATTATTTCTCCTGGAATGGGTTGTGTGCCTTAGGTGAAGACAGGAGTTCTTATCTGGCCTTAACAAAATAATGTAGCACTTGGGAACAAAGATCAAGCCAAGGAGGGCTGTACTGGAGGCCAAAATGGAGAAAACTTCCATAGCCACCATGACTTTCCCTTTTGTGCTATGGTAGACAGGAAGAATGTGACCCAGACACAGAAGAACACCTGCATGCTGAAGGACAGGAACTTGGCTTCATTGAATGTGTCAGGAAGATTCCTGGACAGGAAGGCTGTGGTGTAGCTCCCAAGTGCCAAGAAGCAGAAGTATCCCAGGACACAGTGGAAGGCAACTGCTGACCCTTTGTTGCACAGAATGATGATGTGGCCATGTTCAGAATGAGTGTCTTGATCAATGAAGGGTGGAGAGGTGACCAGCCAGATTCCACAGAGAACAAGTTGGATCAATGTGCAGATGGGTATGATGAAATTAAGGGCCCTTGATACAATTAACCACCTCACTATTCTAGCTGGAACAGTGACCTTGAATGCAATAACCACAGTAATAGCTTTGGCTAATACTGTGGAAAGAGCAACAGTGAACAAAATTCCAAATGCTGTCTGCTGCAAGATGCATGAGGCTGTATTGGGCTGGCCAATGAAAAGCAAGGAACTGAGGAAACAGATGATGAGTGTCAATAGCAGGATGTAGCTGAGAGCCCGATTATTGGCTTTGACAATAGGTGTGTCTTTGTGTTTCACAAAGATTACAAGAACTACAGCTGTGAGTACAGAGAAGCCCAGAGCTGTGATAGTGAGAGCCATCCCCAAAGGGTCGTCATAGGCTAAAAAGCTCACAGATTTCTGGAGGCAGTGTTTCTTATCCAAGTTTGCATAGTGACTTTCTGGACACTTCACACACTGATCTGTGTCTGTTCAGAAGTAAAGGTGACTGTGAATCAATCCTCAGTTGTCCCCATGCCCCCTAATCATTTACTGAACCTCAATTCATTGAAATGGTTCCTGAATTATGTTCCTTCATTTTTCAGGAAAAATACTCTGTGAAAAATTTCAAATATATGCAACCCATTTTGACTGTGGTGATAAAAGTCAAAGAATATCAATGTTTTTTATATGCCTTTGTATGCTTTCCCTGAGTTTGTGGCTTTGTTGCATCTGTCTTATAAGTCTTAAGATTATAGAATTATATTATATAATTCTAATGTGATTTTGACATCAACTTATGAAAAAAAACCCTAATTCTGGATACATATTTTATACAATACAGAAAATATCCTTTGAAATTTAACTATTACTTGGCTTTTCTCACATTTGGAACCCATACTTACTTATTTTCATAAAATCCCTTAGATACTCTAATTTGGTTCATACTCATGATGTAGTAGAAACAGTGAATACCATTTCATTCTTGAAGCTGAAACCCTTCGCTAGTAATATGTTATAACACTTAGCAACAGCATTATTTTAAATATATGGAAAGATATATTGAAATGTTTCTAAATCTTCAATGTTGGATATATAGACATTTTCAACAATTTGTTCCTGATGGTTTGTAACTTTTATCTTGAATTTTAAAACATATACTCCCCACTTTATGATGCCATATTACTATTATATTAACCTTTTGTACATTTTTGGAAAATATTTCTTCATCAATGGATTTTCTCTCTTCTATGTTTTAAGTTAAAGGTTTATCAGGTTTATTTTTAGAAGAATCAAATCTCTCTTCTGATAATTTGTTTTTGTTGTTCTTGATTATTTAGTAAATGTAGAACCCTAATCAATTTCTTTCTCCAGATATTTTCTCAACTTTCTTTTTAAAATTAACAACTTGCAGATTCCAAGATGGCGTCGAACAGTAGGTACCATAGCTGATCTACTCCGAGGAGATCAGGGACGTGAATGGCACCACAGACTGCTGGATTTTGAGAAGTGTAGGTGAGTGGGCCCCAAACTCCGCAGACCACCAGGGGGTCTATCCCCGGGACAAGCAACAGCCCTGATGGCTAAACACACTCCCCAAACTCTGAAATGGATTCCACAACCAAGCTGTAGCCAGCACATAAAACCCAAACTCACCATTTCGGGAGGAGATTTTCTGAAGCCCCAAGCCTGAGGAGTCTCAGCAAATAGGGTGAAACTACCATTGAACCTCTACATCCACACCACGCCAAACTGTGGAGGTCACCTGCCTAGCCAGGGTGGAAACACAGGTGGTGGGTCTCCCAAAAACAGCTAGAACTGGCGTATAGCTCATGGACCGCGTCCACATCCTGCGCTCAAGCTGAAGCCAGACAGAAAGGATTGACCCTGCAAACAGGGGCAGTTAGAAACCAGTGTGGTCTGCTCCCACAGCCCAGTGGGACCACCCATGGTATCGGGTTTCGCTTGCAGGGACTTACTACTGCCCTAAAGTGACCTGGGAGCACACTGGCTTTCTCTGGCAGAAAGAGCAGATACAGGAGATTCCCGCCAGCCGTCTGAAACACCATTGGCGCCAGCCACGGGGCAAGGCTGCTGGCACTGACCCAGCACTCCCCAAACAACAGAGCTAGCTGGTTCTATTCTTGCGGGCTGGTGATAGGACCGCCCACGTTATCAGGAGCTGTGGGTCTTGCTGACAGGGAGTAACTGCTGCCCTAAATCGACCTGGGAGCACTTGGGCTTTCTCTAGCAGAAAGAGAAGATACAGGTGATTTCCGCCAGTGGTCTGAACTGCCTTTGTCACCAGCCACAGGGATGAGCTGCTGGCACTGACCCGGCACTCCCCAAACAACAGAACCTAGCTGGGGCCCACGATATAGAGGGATACCATGCGTGGAGGGTATCACTGCTGATCTATAGCAATCTGGGAGTGTCGTGGCACACAGGGGTGTGGAAACTGCTTCCTACTCAGATACTGCCAGTGGCCTGAAACCATACTGTATCAGGTCTACCAGGCACTGATCCTGTAATCTCCAACAGCCAGATCCTAGCTGGTTCAGCTCCTGCAGACCCAGCAAGAACTCCCAAATTCATGGGAAAGGCTGGACGCTCCTACAGAGTGTAGAGGCAGAGCTAAAAGACAGCTACAACCCAGAAGATCTGATCCACCTGGGGTCTTGGCTACAAAGCAGCTGGAAAGACAGACAGCTGGGATCGCCCTACACAACCAGAGAGCTTGTGTGCTGACCTTACTCTAGATCCCAAAACTGCTGACTTGAGATACAGCAATAAGGGGAAAAGGCCCAAACAGAAACCTACTTTGCATGACTCAGCCTGGAGCCTAAGGTGTTGAGAAAAATCTCCAGGAGTACATTCTGAATCACCAGCCTGGTCCAGGGAAATACTCCCTGATTCCCACAGGTAAGGGCACCCTACCTATAATCAGACATCAACTATCCACTCCCAAACAGGGAAGCTCACTACAACCACCTCCCAACACTAGAGTCACCAAAATGACAAGGGGTCAACGAAAGAATGCTAACAACAACCAAAACAGGATGGAATCTCCAGATTCCAGCAATCCTAATAAAAACAACCTGGAGAAGCCAACAACAATTGATATACATGAAAACGACCTCAAGTCCATAGTAAATAAGATGATAATGGAAGAAACAAATAAAATCTGTAAACAAATGCAGGAGGAAGCAAACAAGAGGGCTGAAGACTTAAAAGAGTCATATAAAGAGGCATTTGAAGAATTTCAGAAAAATATAAATAACCAGATGAAGGAAATCATTTAAACAGTTCAAGACCTGAAGAAAAAATGGAAGCTATCATAAAAGAACACATGGAAGAAAAACGTGATCGAGAAGCATCAGAAAAGAAAGCAAGCATCTCAGAGGTGGCCTTATCTAACAGATTGTAAGAAATGGAAGAATGAATATCGGGACTTGAAGATAACAATCGCACAATTGGAAACAACCATCCAGGATAATGCTAAATCTGAAAAGTTCCTGACACAAAGCTTTCATGAAATAAAAGACAACATGAAAAGATGAAACTTGAGAATAATAGGGATAGAGGAAAGAGAAGGCAACAGACTCCACAGCCCAGAAAAATACCTTTAATCGAATAATAGAAGAAAAATTCCTCAATTCAAAGAAGGAAATGCATACGAGCATACAAGAGGCCTAAAGAACACCAAATAGAATAGACTCAAAAAGAAAATCTTCCCGCCACATAATAATAACAACACAAAATCTATAGAACAAGGAAAAGATATTAAAAGTGGCAAGAGAAAAAGGATGAGTAACATATGAAGGCAAACCTATCAGAATTACTCCTGACTTCTCAGCAGAGACCATGAAAGCCAGAAGGGCCTGGACAGAGGTTCTGCAAACCCTAAGAGAACACAGATACTAGGCAAGACTACTATATCCAGCAAAATTATCAATAACCAATGGCGGAGAAGACAAAATATTCCATGACAAAAACAAATTCAAACAGTACCTAGCCACAAATCCAGCTTGACAGAAGTTACTAGAAGGAAAACTCCACACCAACTGGTCAAACTACAACCAAAAATACATAAGAAATAAGTAACTACACCATTGCAAAAATCACAACTTCACAAAAACTCGATTGTTACAAATACCAAAAATGAAGGGACTTACCAATCACTGGTCACTAATATCTCTCAACGTCAATGGTCTCAACTCTCCAATAAAAAGACACAGACTAACAGAGTGGATGCATAAACATGACCCAACATTCTTCTGCATTCAGGAAACACATCTCAACCACAAGGACAGACATTGCCTCAGAGTTGGGGAAAAATATTCCAAGCAAATGGTCACAAGAAACAAGCTGGGGTAGCTATTCTAATATCTAATAAAATAGACTTTCAACCAAAATTAGTCAAAAGAGATGAGGATGGACACTTTGTACTCGTCAAAGGTAAAGTCAACCAAGAAGCCATCATGATTTTGAACCTCTATGCTCTGAATACAAGGGCTCCCACATTTGTAAAAGAGTTATTAACAAAGATTGCCCCACACATCGATACCCACACATTAATAGTGGGATAATTCAACACCCCACTTTCACTCAAGGATAAGTCTTTTATTCAAAAACTAAGCCAGGAAATAACCTCATTAACTAATGTCATGAATCAAATGGATCTAACAGATATCTATGGAACTTTCCACCCAAACGCAAAGGAGTATACCTTTTTCTCAGCACCCCATGGAACGTTCTCTAAAATTGATCACATAGTTGGTGACGAAGCAAACCTCAACAGATACAAGAAGACTGAAATAATACCTTGTATCTTATCAGATCACGATGGTCTAAGGCTGGACTTCAACAACAATAGAAATAACAAAAAGCATACCAACACGTGGAAACTAAACAACTTTCTACTTAACGACACATGGGTCATGGAAGAAATAAGAGAAGAGATTAAAGACTTCCTGAAATTCTATTAAAATGATGGAACAACATACCCAAATTTGTGGGACACATTGAAAGCAGTGCTAAGAAGAAAATTCATAGCACTAAGTGCCTTTAAAAAGAAAATGGAATCATCCCACGTAAACAACATAATAACACATCTGTAAGCTCTAGAAAAAAAGAAGCAGAAAAACCCAAGAGGAGTAGACACCTGGAAATAATCAAACTCAGGGCTGAAATCAATAAATTAGAAACAAAGAGAATAATCCAGAGAATCAACAAAACCAAGAGCTGGTTTCTTGAGAAAATTAACAAGATAGACAAACCGTTAGCCAATCTAACTAAAAGACAGAGAAACAGTATCCAAAATAACAAAATCAGAAATGAAAAGGGATACATAACAACAGACACTGAAGAAATACAAAGAATCGTAAGAACCTACTTCAAAGACATTTATGTCACAAATTTTGAAAATTTAAGGGAAATGGACAAATTTCTCGACCGATTCCATTTACCAAAATTGAATCGCGACCAGATAAACAAATTATATAGCCCTATTTCACCTATAGAAATAGAAGCAACCATTGATAGTCTCCCAACCAAAAAAAGCCCAGGACCAGATGGTTTCAGCGCAGAATTCTACCAGTCCTTCAAAGAGGAGCTAATACCGATACTATTCAAGCTATTCCGAAAGATAGAAATGGACAGAATATTAGCAAACTCCTTCTATGAGGGCACAGTCACATTGATACCTAAACTGCACAAAGGCACAACAAAAAAAGAGAATTTCAGACCAATTTCTCTTATGGACATTGATGCAAAAATACTCAACAAAATACTCGCAAAGCGAATACAACAGCATATCAAATACATCATTCACCATGACCAGGTAGGCTTCATTCCAGGAATGCAGGGATGGTTTAACATACAGAAATTTATCAATGTAATCCACCATATAAACAAACTGAAAGAGAAAATAAACATGATCATCTCTTTAGATGCAGAAAAAGCATTTGACAAAATCCAACACCAATTTATGTTTACAGTTCTGGAGAGATCGGGAATACAAGGCACTTTTCTAAACACAAGAAAGGCTATATACAGCAAACCAATAGCCAACATTAAACTAAATGGAAGGATTCTCAAGGAAATTCCACTAAAATCTGGGACTAGACAAGGCTGCCCACTTTCCCCATATCTCTTCAATATAGTCCTTTAAGTCCTAGCCAGAGCCATAAGACAACACAAGGAGATCAAGGGCATCCATTGGGAAAGGAAGAAGTCAAACTATCCCTATTTGCAGAAGATATGATAGTGTACATAAGTGACCCCCAAAATTCCACCAGAGAACTCCTTCAGTTGATAAGCACGTTCAGCAAACTGACTGGGTACAAAATTAACTCAAAAAAATCAGTAGCCTTCCTATATACAAATGACAATCATACAGAGGAAGAAATTAGGAAATCTACACCCTTCACATTAGCCACAAGCAAGTTAAAATATCTAGGAGTAACTCTAACCAAACAAGTGAAAGACTTGTTTGAAAAAAACTTTAATTCCCTAAAGAAAGAGATTGAAGGTGACTTGAGAAGATGGAGGGATCTCCCCTGTTTGTGGATCGGGAGAATCAACATAGTAAAAATGGCCATTTTACCAAAAGCAATTTACAGATTCAATGCAATCCCTATCAAAATACCTTCACAATTTTTTAAAGACATTGAAAGGTCAATTCTCAACTTTATATGGAAAACCAAAAAACTCAGAATAGCTAAAACAATCTTATACAATAAAAGATCCTCAGGAGGAGGAATCTCCATACCTGATCTCAAGCTGTACTATAGAGCAATAGTACTTAAAACAGCATGGTACTGGCACAGCAATAGGCTGGTTGATCAATGGAATCGAATTGAAGACCCAGATATGAATCCACACACATATAGTCACCTGATTTTTGACAAAGAAGCCACATCTATTCAATGGAAAAAGGATAGCATCTTCAACAAATGGTGCTGGTCTAACTGGATTTCTACATGTAGAAAAATGCAATTGGACCCATACTTGTCACCATGCACAAAACTCAAGTCCAAATGGATTAAAGACCTCAATGTAAAACCAGAGACACTAAATCAGTTAGAAGAAAAAGTGGGGAAGAGCCTGGAACACATCGGCACAGGAGACAACTTCCTGAACAGAACACCAACAGCCCAGGCCTTAAGGTCAACAATTAATAAATGGGACCTCATGAGGCTGAGGAGCTTCTGTAAGGCAGGAGACACTGTCAAAAGAACAAAGCAACAGCCTACAAACTGGGAAAAGATCTTCACCAACCCTGCATCTGACAAAGGTCTAATATCCAAACTTTATAAAGAACTCAAGAAATTAAATGTCACCAAACCAAATAACCCAATTGAGAAATGGGGCTCAGAATTAAACAGAGAATTCTCAACAGAGGAATATCAAATGGCCGAGACACACCTAAAGAAATGCGCAACATCTCTAGTCATCAGAGAAATGCAAATCAAAACAACTCTGAGATTCCATCTTACACCCATCAGAATGGCTAAAATCAAACATTCAAGTGACAACACATGCTGGCGAGGATGTGGAGAGAGAGGAACACTCCTTCATTGCTGGTGGGAATGCAAACTAGTACAGCCACTTTGGAAATCTATCTGGTGCTATCTCAGAAAAATGGGAATAGGGCTTCCTCAAGACCCAGCTATTCCACTCCTAGGAGTATACCCAGATGATGCTCCAGCACACAACAAGAAAATTTGCTCAACCATGTTCATAACAGCCTTATTCATAATCGCCAGAACATGGAAACAGCCTAAGTGCCCCTCAGTAGAAGAATGGATAAAGAAACTGTGGTACATATACACAATGGAATACTACTCAGCTATTAAAAACAAGGATTTTCCAAAATTTGTGGACAAATGGATTGAACTAGAAATGATCATAATGAGTGAGCTAACCCAGAAGCAGAAAGAGTCAAATGGTATATACTCACTTATTACTGGACACTAGCCCAAGGGACAGGTCCCATGAAAGTCTGCACCTACCAGGAAACGGGGATAGAGGTGAGGACATCCTAATGAGACTCTAGATGAGGAAAATATAGAGGATAGACAAGTAGGGGGACCCAGAGGGTCCTAGAAACCTACAAGAAGAACATTATGATGGCTAGGTCTGAGCCCAGGGATTCTGATTGATCTAAAGCACCAACCATGGACAAAATGTGCAGTCATCATCAAACCCCTACCCAGATCTAGCCAAGGGACAGAACATTCTCCACAGCTAAGTGGAGACTGGGGAATGACTTTCACAGGATCTCTGGCGCCCCATATTTGGCCATGTCCCTTTGTTGGGGAGGCCCAATGGCACTCGGAGGAAGGATAGCGGACTACTAAGAAAAGACTTGATACCCTAGCACCATATTCAGGGGGAGGAGGTCCCCCACAGTCACAGTCATAGGGAAGGGGGATTGGGGTGAAAGTGGGAGGGAGGGAGGAATGGGAGGATGCATGGGATGGGATAGAAAATGAGATGTAATAGGAATTATTTTTAATTTTCAATAAAAATGTGTTATTATTAAAAAATAAATTAATTAATAATGATAAAAAAAAGAAACTGTGGTACATCTACACTCTGGAATACTACTCAGCTATTAAAAACAAGGAATTTCCAAAATTTGGGGACAAATGGATTGAACTAGAAATTGTCATAATGAGTGAGTTCACACAGAAGCAAAAAGAGCTAAATGGTATATACTCACTTATATCGAGACACTAGTCCAATATGTACGTCCCCATGAAAAACTGTACCTACCAGGAAAGTGGGTAAGAGGGGAGGGCATCCTATTGAGACTTTAGTTGTGAGAAGCCTGGGAGAAGGGGGAAATAGAAGGATCCAGCGGGTCCTGGAAAACTACAGGCGAGTCTGGGCCCTGAGGTCCTCCGCAAACTATGGCATCAGCCAAGGAAAATATAGGCAGTAAACCTCGAACCCCTACCCAGACGAGCCAATGGACAGAACATTCTCCACTGTTGAGTGAAGAAGGAGATCTAACTTTCACACAAACTCTGGTGCCCCATATTTGACCGTGTCCCTTGGATGGAGACACCTGGTTGCACTCAGAGGAAGGATAATAAGTCACCAAGGAGAGACTAGATAACCTATGAGCATATACAGGGGGAGGAGGTCCCCCTCAGACACAGACATAGGGCAGGGGAGTAAGGGGAAAGTGGGAGGAAGGGAGGAATGAGAGGATACAAGGGATGGGCTAATAACGGAGATGTAATATGAATAAATTAATAAAAAATTTAACAACTTGTTCTTTTGTTTCTCTTATGAGTATTTTGTTGTTTTTCTATCAAACAATGTATGCTATAAGTTTAGAATTATGTCTCTCACTTGATTTAGGTACTTTAACTACTTGTTATAGGAGTAACACTTCAAAAAAGTATAAAATTTCTCTTTAAAAATAAAATTTTCTTATTCTACAATGTTTATTCAGTGATATTTTTAATATTTAAATGTTATCATTTGTGTGTTCACCCTACTTTTACTAATATATGGTTTCAAACTATAGTCACTAATAGAAAACTGCTGAAGATTTTATATTCATTACTGAAGTGCTCCTACTCTGTGCATATTGAATATATTTATGCACCTACCATCTATGCTAAGTACAAGGGAGGGATATTCATCAAAAAAGTAGCTCATACCTGGTGCTATGAACACACACATAATTTCATGGTGCGGGGAGGCCATATCACATAAGGAGGAACTTGCTGCTGCTGTTTAGCTTACTATACTTATTCTCAAACAACCGTCTAAATGTTTGTGCTTATGCACATCAACCAATAACATTCTCACCCTCATTCAAGTAATTTTTTTACAGTGATCATAGATGAAGGCCAAAAAATATAACAGGTAAGGTCATGAGAATAAGTGATACATTAATTCCTGTCCATCAACAAGGACTCTTAAACTATCCATTCCAAATGTTCAAAGAATATAAAGGAAATTGAGGTAAAGTAACATCAGATGAAGAACGTAAATCACCTGTTTCAGGGAAGACATGCATTGCCTTATAGAACTGTCAATAATTAAGGATAAGTTTCCTGGTTTGTTAGGAATAAATAGGGCCTGAAGAAGACCGAGGAAGTTATCTTATCCTTCCCTGGTAAACTATTTCCTGCAAGGGATAAGAGAAGTTAATTATTTCATGTAAAAGTTGATGACTACCTTGGCTGGTGCCATAGTTTTAGCAGGACCCCTGGGCCCAGATCTGCCCATCATAACGTTATACTTGTAGGTTTCTAGGACCAGTCAAGAACAATGTGTGCAGTAAACTTTGAACCCCTACCCAGATCTAGCCAATGGACAGGACATTCTCCACAGCTGAGTGGAGAGTTGGGTCTGACTTTCACACAAACACTGGTGCCCCATATTTGACTACATCCCCTGGATGGGGAGGCCTGGTGGCACCCAGAGTAAGGATAGCAGGCTACCAAGAAGAGACTTGATAAACCTATGAGCTTGTACAGTGGGAGGAGGTCTCCCTCAGTCATAGTCATAAGGGAGGGGAGTAGGGGAAAGGTGGGAGGGAGGGAGGATACAAGGGATGGGATAACAATCGAGATATAATATGAATAAATTAATAAAATATAGTTTGAAAAGTTGATGACTACCACAGTGTAAAAGGTCCTGTATGAATTCAAAGGTTCATGAAGATGACTATTATTTACAGGTCATATAAAATATATCAGAAAATCATGAAACTAGTAAAGAGACAACAAAATATTATATGAATGGACAAGTGGTAGTAGAGAGGAGCATACCTCGCATACACTGAATGCATGTGGGAAACTTTAAAAGAGTGAAATTGACAAAAAAATAAACCAGGTGATTGCAATCTCTGCCTTAAAACATGGTAAGTGGTCTGCTAACCTTCTACTCTCTTTGATAACCCAGATTATTTGCCTCAATCACATCCTTAGTGTTTTAACATTACAGGACCTGCAGTCTCCCTTCTTCTTGCCCACATCATTGGTGGATCCCACAGAAAATTTCCTCCTATTTTACCTCCCCAGCCTCTTCCTTGCATACCAGTTTATAAATGCAGCACACACCCTATGGTAAACCACAGAGTATGCCTATCAGAAAACCAGGTAGTCTGCCCACAGTCCTTTCCCTCTCTCTGTTTTCCTAGATGGATTCCCCCATCTTATACTTATCTATGCAGCTGAACAGCCTTAGGAGCCTCTGATGCCCCTATGATCCCATCTTCTGTGGACTCCACAGATCTTCACCCTCTAACTTTTCTCTCCTTACTTGTTGCGTTGTCTCTGATCCTATTCCAGCAAGCAGCTCCTGCCAACCTAAGAGCTTCTTTTTATGGGCAACAAGCAGGTTAAAGCAATCCCATAGCACTGATACTGCTCCTGGTATCCAATGCCCTCAGTCTCTTTTCCAGCTGTATAGCAGAAAACTTTGTCTTCCTTTCCTCTCTGACCTTGTCTTCAACAGATCACAAGGACCTTCTCTTTCAGTTTTCTTTCCCACAACTCATTCCAGTATGCAAGCTTCCAACACTAATGACTCCATTCCCTGTGAACACAGCAATTGAGCAGGAAATAACAGCAGTCAAAACACAGCCATCACACTCTCAAAAAATCAGAAAGGAAACAGAAACTAAGGAACAAAATACCCAAACAGCAAAGAGAACTGACAAGAATTCAGCCCCCCCAAAATAATTCAGCCCTAGACATCTAGTTGTCCTAAACTCTGATTCCTGGGATAGCATAACAACACAATAACAGCCAAGGCTATACATCTACACCAGCAAGCACTGAATATTACAACATATCTGAACCACTAGTAAAAGACCTTAATACAAATTATATAAAGATGGTAGAGGTTCTTACAAATGAATAAAGCCAATAAAGAAATACAAGGAAAATAAAAAGAATAACTTTGAGGAGGTGACTAATTCTTTCAGAGTAAGCCAAGGAATCACAGAGTTGGAAGAGACAAAACTCATCAACATTACAAGATTTAAATAAAATCAATAAATACAATTCATACTTAGGGAATTATGGAAATAAAATATTTTGGGATTCAAAAACTTTACAGCACACATGAAAGCTCTAGAACCAAAAGGTGATCGCATAAAAGAGAAGCAGATCAAAAGAAATGATAAAACTCATTTTTTTTTCATTTTGGAAGCTGCTAACTTGCACTTCTCGTTCACTCAGGTAATTAAGTTTTATTCCTTCTCAAGTATCTGATAGGGCTGAAGACCAGAGAGATTAATCTAACAATTATTCTTAGTTGTTTAAGGGTTAAGATGTTTTTAGGTCTAGATAAATACTTAAGTTGATATAGTTGAGATATGAAAGATACTGATTTTCATTCAGAATTTAGACTCTTCAAGATAAAAAAAAAAGTTTTCTGCAAGGCTGCCAAATACAATTAGCCAAAACACCCTGAGTGTAGTATTTATATAATTCCTTATTGTTTCGCAGTTCTTATTGCTTTATTTAGTTTTTTAAATTCATGCATAAAAAGATAAATATATATATGCCAATAAAATAAAAAATAAAATCCTTTTAAAAACGAATAATAAAACTCAGGACTCAAAACAATACAATTGAAATAAAGATAAAACTATAAAGGCCAATGAGACCAAATGTCATTTTTTTGAGAAAACAATTACAACCAATAAGTTATTACTTAAATATTTAAAAGGTGGAGAGAGGATATCCACATTAACAATATCAGAAATAATGAGAGACTTAGCAACAGATATTGAGGTAATCCATAGAATAATAAGTTGATATTTAAAATGTCTTTTCTCCATCCAATTGGAAAATCAAAGTAATAAATAAATTTGTTATTAGATACTACTTTTATTTATTTTTTATTGTTATTAATTTATTCAGATTACAACTAAATTGTTCTCCCATCTCTTGGAATCCTTACATTCCTCCTATCCTCCCACGTCGACCCTATTACCCTCCCTTAGGTCCATGAACGTGGGATGTTGAAGTCTCCCACTATTAATGTGTGGGCATCGATGAGTGGTTTAAGCTTTGTTAATAGTTTCTTTTACAAATGTGGGTGCCCTTGTATTAGGAGCATACATGTTCAAATTTGTGATGTCATCTTGGTCGATTTTACCTTTGATGAGTATCAAGTGTCTTTCCTCATCCCTTTTGGTTAATTTTGGTTGAAAGTCTATTTTATTAGATATTAAAATGGCTACAATTTGATATACTCTCTACATATAAATTCAGTATAGTACTTGAAATTTCATCCTGAGAAGAAAGACAATAGAAGGAGTTAAAGGGGAAATACTTAAAAAAAGAAAAAGCCAAAGTATTTTTATTTGCAAATAATATGATAGTATACCTAAGTGATCCTAAAATTTCAATCAGGACCACTCCTATATCTGGGAAATACTTTTATCAATGCATCTAGATAAAAGATTAACCAAAAAAAATACCAATAGCTCTTCTATATACAAATGCGAAATAGACTGAGAAGGAAACCAGAAACAACACCTCTCAGAATAGCCTCAAGAATTATAAAAAATATTGGTGTACTTCTTAATAGAAATTTTCTACTGCAATGAATTGAAACATAAATTTCTATTTTCTGGTCTTCTTAGGTGACCCTTGTGAAAGAGTCTTTGACTCCTCAAAGCACTCATGGTGTCCCACAGATTAAGAATTGCTGTATTAAATAGAGATATGGTGGCACATGACTTTAATCCCAGCACTCAGGAGGCAGAGGCGGGTGGATCACTATGAGTTCAAGGCCATCCTGTTCTACAAAAGGAGTTAAGGACAGCCAAGGCTACACAGAGAAACTCTGCCTCAAAAAACAATATATGTTCTCACTGAGAAGAAATAGAAAATATTTTACATGTCTACTAAAGGCAGATGGAAAAAGGGACAGGAGAATTCAGGTAGGGAAGGATATGAAATAAGTGGCAGGATTTTGTGAGAGATGGCTGAAATTACAGAGGGTATTATCATTTTTTTTAAAAAAAATACTTTTGAATCCATGAATGTTGTCCACTGAAAACTCCTAGTAAGAGAGGATAAGGAATCTCAGCTGGCCATTTCTTTTATTCAGGCAAATCTTCTAGTGATGGCTCTGGGCTGGGTTGCATTGAATTGAGACTTTGGCCTAGGAGATCCCATGGAAATCCACAGAAAACACAGGCGGATGCAAAGTCAAATGCTTGCTCCCCACAAACTAACAAAGTGGGCCTTCATTGCAGAGGACAATATCCACCCAAATCATGGAATATGAAGAAGCTGAGCTGGTGTCCAGATAGACACTTTACCAGTATGTTCAATCTTTTCACTGCTGGAAGTGTCTCTGCGGACGATTGAACATGATGCACTGACACCAACTCAGCCACAGCACCTTTGGCTGACAATGTGTTCAGCTTGTGACATATGCTAAGACAACGGTGCCACAGAACTAGTGGGAGTAGCCAACTTCTGATCTGACTTAGACACACTATCATGTTCATTACTTGGTTAATGAAGAACAAGTTTCTAAATATCACAGAAATGGAGGGTAAAATCAAAAGAAAATTAGTTTAAAACTCAACAAGATGATTCCTAATGATATTGTGCTATATTCATAGATCAGTAACTTATCCAGTCATTTTCAGAGATGCTTCTTCTGGCAGTAGATCATAATAGATGGAAAGACCCACATGTTATGGGTCAAATATTATGTGGAGAAATTCTAAATTGGTGGTCACCACCAAATATCCCCCCTAAAACTCAGGGTACTCCACCGAAGAGGATGCAGGCATATTATGAGAGTGAGGGGGCATGGAAGGCACTAGAAGATCAAGGCCCTAAAAAATCAGCCAAGCAAGGATCATTTAAGCTCAGAGAGACCGAGGCAGTTAGCATGGAGCATATGTGAGTTTACATTAGGACCTGTGCATATATATTTTAGCTATTAGCTTAGTTTTATTATGAATTCCTGATTATGAAAATAAGTAGGTCCCTGACTCTTTAATCTTCTCTTGGAACAATTTTCTTCTCTTGGAGTTCTGTGTCCGACACTGGTATGAGAAGTTTTTTTTTTCTTATATTTTTGTCATGCTTGGTTGTTATCTCTTAGAAAACTCTTCCTTTCTAATGAGGTAAAGGAATGGAGTGAATCCATAAAAGGGCATTTGGAGTTGAAATGGGGAGGGTAGAGGGACAGAAAATTATAATTAATATATATTGTATGAAAAAATAATTATTTTCAAAAAATAAAAAATGAAATAAAAAATAAGCAATGAATTTGAAAGACAATAAAGAAGGATTTATGGAAGTATTTGAGGAGAAAAAAAGGAAGGGTGGGATGATGTAATTATATAATTTCAAAATTTGACAAAAATAACAAAAAGTAATTGAACTGAACATGTTAGTTCAGCAGGAACATAGGTCTCAAAATAAGCACCAGATTAGCCACAGAGATATATCCAGATGTGATGCCCTCATTCATTTAAAAAATGCTACTGGATCTAGAACCACAGATTTACCCTAATACAGGAATAATGAGTGACATCAATACAGCACTTTTAACCACAGGACACATGGACAAAACTCCACATAACATGGACATCTAATTCAGACCAACACAGTGACAAGACTAGTTCACATTATAACATTTGTGTTAGAAGTAGAGTTTTTGTCCATAAATATAATTTTAATAACATAGATGAGGAATCCAGTTTTAAGCTTGTTTTTATTTTAAAATGTTTTTAAACAAGCTAAAGGTTTACAAAATTTTTCAATATCTAAATATGTCATCTGATTAGTGACTTATGTGCAATTTGTGGTTGATTTATCTTTTTCTGCCTTAACTCTACCTCAAATCTAATTCTATAGTTCTCTGGTTTCACTTAAATGCTACAAGTTTTATTTTCCCTAAATTCATTTTGAAACAAGTATTTTCTATTTTGAATATCTTAGTCAAGAGCTAGTAATGTTTTTACGTCATTCTATTTAGTTACTGCTAGCTCAAGTAGATGCACCTATCTCTGATTATCATTCAGCTAATGTTCAGTAATGCATTTATATGGTATGTTCAGAATTTTGGATAGTTGTCACATGATTCCATATTAATCTATGTATTGTATGGCAAATTATCTACTAATACTGTTTATAAGTCATAGGCACATTTTTTATCAATGCGTTCCCTACTGTTGTCATGTTCTTTAAGGTTTGAAAATCTTCACCAGTATAGCCGAGGTTCATTATAGAAATGTCAGAAGAGACAAAACTATAGCGTCAACTGAAAGGATATAAAAATATTTACAGATGTTTTTCTCTTAATGGGAAAAGTCATTGATAGTTTTGTTTTAAATGTACTTCCCAAGTGGGGATTATGTACATCTTGTGATGGCTTCTTGAGCATAAGTATTGGAGACTGTTCACATGAATTTGGTTTACTGTTTTGACTAAATGAAGCAGAACAAAGAAAAAATGCTTCTTCTTAAGGTAATCTTGAAACATAAACATGCTGTGTAATTTCTAAGGTAAAGTAATGGAAATATAAAATATTATCCTTAAAAAGATAACCAGACCCACCAAAAAGTCCCAGATGCTATATATTCATTTATATGAGGCCTTTGTCTGTTAAGTACTGATAAGGAGTCTACACTCATATATCTACTGATGTTAGGTAAAACATAAGGGACTGAGAGAGAAATATCACCCTAGGAAGCAGAAGTACAATGTATAGCTATGGATGGGTGGGAGGGAAGACTAGATTGTGAAGATCAAATGAGCAAAGGAGAAAGGGGAATAGGGAAGTTAATATGGAAATGGATACCTACACCTATGTGACATTAAGGGGTTTTAATGAAAATAATTGCAATAGAATTTGCTTAAATTATATACATATATGAAAGAAAATTGGAACCATTAAATAATAGGAGAGCCAAATCCAGTAACATATCTCTAGCCATGAAATGAATGCTCCATTTTCAAATGAATTGCATATAATTATTGGGTCGAGGGCCCCATGAGAAACCCCAAACAATCTAGGATATTGCCAAGGGTATTGGTTGTTCTTCACAAACTGATGGTAGACTCTTTGCTGAAGATAATACCTCATAATTCACGGATCATGGAGAAGATAAACTGATGATGCCTACCTAACACTTTTACCAATCCTGACTAATTTTCCTAGCACTGAGAAGTACTCTGAACATTACTTCAGAAAAATAGAAAACACTACCACAGCTACAAATACTATAATATATGATAATGAGCTTCCTGAGTTACACTTGGGTGCAATAATAGTCCAAACATTTGGAAATAGCAACCATTTATCTTATTGAAATTGTTGCCCCCTCCATGACATGTAACCCATGCTTGACACTACCTGGGTAGCCAAAAAACTGACATTAGATAAAAACAGACATAGGGAGCAAACAGATATCACTTTTATATATAAGAAACATCAGTATATATATAAGAAACATCAGCTCGTAATGACACCCTTCTACACATATATGTAGAGATAATTTAATCCAGCAACATATCTGCTCTACAAGGGGTTATATATGACAACTCGCTAGTTCCATGTGATCCAGCTGGAATGAAGACACACTCTGGATTTCAGTATGATCTGACTGGAATAAAGACATGCCCTCAGCATACACACTTAATCCCAAACAGTTAAGATAACTTTAATTTATAGAAGGAGGCAACTATGTTTAAAAGTGCCATAAAATTGTGGGCATTTAAAGTGATTAATCAGAGAAATATTTGACAGAATTAGTCAGAGATAAGATACACTCAACTCTCATAAGAACAGAACAGAAAAGAGAGGCTACTGAAGATGAGCAAAGGGAGACAGGAAGAGGTATTCTATCAAGTGATTATCAGGGGATAATCCAACAAAATTTAAGGGTGAGCCTCATGTCCAGTAGGAGACTGTCAAAAGAAAATGAACCCAGTGTTATTATGTGAGGTTTTCTTGTACCACAATGCTTAGTCTAGACAATATACATATTTTTAAACCTTACTGGTCTTTGTGTATATCTTAATTGTTTCTCTTTTGCTTTTATGGGGTTTCTTAGTATGAAAGCATGTCAATTTTTGAATGTGTTTCTTGGAATTTGGAGATGTGCCTGTATTTATTTATTTTGATTCTTCCTTTCATTCTACTTAGAATGGTTTGTTATTACTTTGTCATATTTTATTTTATTCTTTTCTTGAGATGCCTATTGTATTTCAATGAGAGAGAGAAAGAATCGAGTCAGTGGAAAAATGGTAAGGAGCTTAATTGAGTTTAGGGAGGGGAGTCAATAATAAGAATATATTGTATGAGTCAGAACTACTTTGAAATTTCATCTTATACCTGTGAGAATGCCTAAGAACAACTATATAAGTCACAACTCATGCCTGCTGGAATACAGAGCAAAAAGAAAATCTCCTCATTGCTGGTGGCAGTATAAACCTATAAAGGCACTATGGAAATAAGTATGCCATGTTCTCAGAAAGATGACAATTAATTTCCCTCAAAATCAAGCTTTAACACTCTTAGGAATATACCCAAAGGATGCTTCATTCGACCACAAGGACACATGACTAATCATGTTCACTGCTCCTCTTTTCACAAATGCCAGATATTGGAAACAGACTATATGTTCCTCAACAGAAGAATGAATAAATAAATATAATACATTTATATAAAAAGCATTACTCAGTTAAAATAAATGACAGTTAAATTTGCAAATGAATGGATGGAAACAGAAAATATTATTATAAGTGAGGTATTCCAGAACCAGAAAGCTAAATAAAATATGTGTCTGCATATCTCTGCATATTATCTGTTAAATAAATGATAACAAAGGTATACTCAATAGTCACTGAGTTGTGAGAAATAATGAAGGAATTAGAGGACATCACATGGATCTCTATGGGAGGGGAAGCAGAATTAACTTTATGCTTGGACTGGGGCCAGATGGGTTAAACTTTGCTAAATGGGCTAGAAGGGAGAGATGAGCCAGAATTGAGGGAGGGGTGAAGAGAGTAACAACTAGAAATGAAGGGGATTTGATGGGCAATGTAAAAACCTAGTGCAGTAGAAACATCCTATATTATACAAAGATGGTTCTATTGAAGCTTCCAAATAATGAGGAAGACAGAAGTCCAACTGGCTTCTCTTGTAAACAAACAAAGCTTACCATACTAGAACAGGAGTTTATGAATTTGAGTATTTGGCTAAAAGATGCAATAGAAAAATATCCCCAAATAATCTATGCTGTTGCCAAAACAATAGGGTTTTTCTGCCAGAAAACTACTGACAGCAAGGCTATACTGGTAAAGACAAGACAACAAAACAACTCATTGAACATGTCAAAAGGTGGTACATGCAACATTTAACCCCATGTTATACTATGACAAAGAAAGGTATTCTGAAGGCTGCCCAAGGAAAAGTATAAACATCAATTTCACCCCAAATTAGTCCTGCCTGCAAACTATGCTAGGATAATAGGGGTGCAATCCCTAAGGAACTAAGCATTGATTTTGGATTTAACTCAAGTCCCACTCAATGAGATGGAGCCCATTCATGACATTACCCTAGCAACCAACACCAGAGACTAGAGACCTTAGCCTCTAGAAAAACATATACTCCTGGTCTGCAAAAGTTACTGCTCATTATATTCTGCTATAATTACAGACTAGCACCTTATTCATCCATCATCCTAGAGGATGTTTTTTTTACTCTTACAGTGTAAAGGAACAAATACAGTGATCCACATTGAGAAATTATACACTTGGAACACAGAATTGTAAGTGTGATGTCTCTATTTTCTCCCCTCTGAGCTTAACGAATCTCACAGAAACTGAAGCAGAAAGAGTAGGAGAGGCAAAGTAGACAGAAAACACCACAAGGGCAAGAATGTTTTAAACAACTAAGAAATGCTCATAAGAGCATAGAGTCTGAAGCAGGAATCACAGGGACTACAGAGGTCCGCACTAGGTCCTCTGCCTATAAACTATAGCTTCCAGTTTTATACTTTCATGGAACTCCTGAATGGGTAAACAAGTGTATTCTGTGTACTCTATCGGGACTTTTATTTTCCTGTTGTCTTGTCTTCTCCCACTTTGATATGATAGGTTTTGCATTAGCTTATATTTTATTTTGTTAGGGTTTGTTGTCATCTCTTAGAGGCCTGTTCTTTTCTAACAAGAGAGAAATAAGGAGTGGAACTCTAATGAAAGACTAGGTGAGGAGAAACTGAAAGAAGTGGAGGAAGGGAATGTATTTAGATTATATTGTGTGAGAAAAGAATCTATGTATAATAAAGGGAGACAAAATTTTTTAAAAAGCATATTATATGAAATAGTCTATTTCCAGTAAAATAAAAAATATGCATGATATAGATAAAACATATGTAGGGGGTAAATAAAACACAACTCTCTCATTACCTGCTGTATAAAAGAAAAAATGTACTGGGAATGATCATAAAAAGTGTGTGAGAAATCCATGCATTATGTGAATTCTACATATGACTCAGCATGGTTTGGAAACATAAAGAAATGGTACTCAAAACACCATGTTCATAGTAAAATGAGCCAGATGATTACTTTTTGGGGAAAGTGTCTCTTCAGGGAAAAGTGCCTGGAATTAAATAATAATGTAAATGAAGGATTCTTTTAGTGTGTAGACTGTGTCCTTTCAAAAAAAAAATAAAAGTAACAACAATGCTTAACTGTATAAGCAAAGAACAAAAGTTTATCTCTTTCTTTTCTCCAGTATATTTCCATTTGCTTATGTACTTCAATCTCCTGAGAACAAGTTGCAAATTTCTCCGTAAGCCTATATTTACCTGTTTCATTAGAAATCTCATTGTCTGCACAAGGAATGCAATCAAAGCAGCACACAGCTTTGCCTTCCTGGGCAGCTCTCCTGAATCCATGTCTACAACTCTCACTGCATACAGACGGAGGAATCTAAGAAAAAAAATTATTAGCAAATGTTCATACTTTTGTGAATCATCCAAGTAAATAGAGTATTTAGGCATATGATTGAACAGTTAATTTGCAAATACTTACTCTTATAATTGAAGAGAGTGGGCTTTGGTATTGCTATTTTGGAAGCTTTTAGGCTTCATAGACCAAATGAGTAAATCTTAGTCTAATACATAAAGCTGCTGTTAATATTAAGTCATTAAAGTAGTGTTCTAGAAGGTCATGGCATGACTTGAGGTTCAACCTGTGTCTTTACATACTGGCTTGTAGTGTGAGCTTTTATATCCAATGTGGTTGTGAATGTGGATTGAGAACATTTTCAGAGCTTGGATTCATCATGGAAACAAATGTTTGGGCAATTTCTGTGAGAATAATTATAGAGACATTTTACCTGAGATAAAAGGAGTTACCACAAAATGGGTATCAGTATTTAATTGGTTAATGTCACAGACATAACAAAAAGAATAGAGAAGATGAGCAACCACATTCTTTGATCTCTGATTCTGGTTGGTGAATGTGATATCACCATCTCTTCTGGCTTTTAAAGTATTCTGTTCTTACCAGCTGGATGGCATTCTCACAGTGTCAGCCATGGTAATACTGTGCTCCTTTCAGTTATTTGTTTATTGATATTTAAATATTATTTGGTTCTGAATGAGTGTCTAAAGATAATTACATCCTGAAAATAATAGTTTTAATAAAAGTTCAAAGCAGTGAGATAAGTAACAACCTACCTTTGTAAACCTTGTAGGCCACTGTATGATTTGCTCAGATAAATGTAACTGTTGACCATGAGGAGCATTTGGAGAAAAGGTTCCTACTTTCACCTTTAATGCCAGACCCTTTGGAAAATTCCAGAAATTGAGAATGTCATACTCTGAATCCAGATTTTTTCTCCCATCCATTACTGTGTGGCCTCTCGCATTATATCTCAGTAGGGTGTTCTTTAGGAAAGGGAGGAACTAAAATAGATGCAGGAACATACATTGAAGAATTTCTGATGTACTAAATCCATTTTCTTTAAAAAGTAGTTCAAACAATTTCAGTGTTTTAAAAGAGATACCCACATGGCTGAGAAAATAAAATATACTAGAATCTTAATGACTACATTTCAAAAACACCATTTTGTTCATACTGTTTAAGAGAAATCATTGAACTGAAAACAGCTAAGACAACAAATACCAAGTTATGTGGCATCAGCTGATTCAAATTTCTTTGAAGAAATGACCACATTTACTATTAGAATATATTCACAGTTTCAATCCTTACAATGAGAGACCTGAAGTTGAAAGCCTGCAGTAAATTAATACTTAGCTTCATAAGCTGTATTCATGCTCAGAATAATTTTAAGCCCGAAGGATCTAATGCCCCTACCTTTGCTCTAAAGAATACATATGGAAAATCACAACAATAAAAGGATTACTAAGAAATGTAAGAGAACTTTTTATCTTAATTTAATATTTATTTAAGGGGTTTTCTTCTTTCTGGCATGTCATTAATAATGTACATTTGTTACAATATTGCCCTGATGTCCAGTCTTGGAAATAAGTTTTATTTCCCTGGATTATTGACAACATATTTAAAACTTACAATGCCTAGTTTCAGTGCCTTAAAATGATTAAAAACATTATATTGTTGCTCTTACAATACACAGGAAGGTCCATTACCTGCCACGGGAAGAATATCATGTCTTCTCCATTAGCATATGGTTGTGTGTGTATTTGCTGAAGACTCAGTTCATGCAGACTGTAGGCCACAGCATATACAGCATTATATACATTGTAGCCCTCTTCACTCATTGATGGGTCAAAAATGTGTTTGGGTAGTAACTCTACAGAAGCATTAGGCTGGCAGTTTCCCAAAAGTTGACAATCAGGCTCAGAAAATGAACAGTTGAAGAACAAATACCAAAACTTAGGAAGATAATTGTCTTCTGGGTATTTGTAGGGATTAACTGTTTGAATAAAATTATTGAACTCAACCATCTCTACATAGTGATGTGAAAATATGAGACTCCCATGAAATGACTCTACCATGAAATAATCAAAATTGCTGCCAACGTCCCATGAAGAGTTCAAGACCCAGACTTTCCATGTCACTAATAGTTGTGCAATGTGTCGCATTAAGCCTTGTAAAGAAACAATGTCCCCGTAAATAATTATCACATTTGCTGATGAGTCCAGAATCGTCCCTATATCTTTCCATACTGCATTGGAATATGAATTCCAAGATCCAGAGATAATTTTCAAAAAGGATATGCAAATACTGTTTCTTTCCATATCTTCTCTCAACTCTGACAGGATCTGAGTCCCTCTGTGGTCATCTGGGAGGATCAGACCAACCCAGGACCAGCTGAAATGAACCATTAAAGACACAATTGCATGTGGCAGAGATGTGTCTTTGGGAGCCATCTGATAGAGAGAACTAAACTGACTTCGGTCATTCAAGGTAGAATCAAAAGACCCAAAAGTGAGCTGAAGAGAAAAAGAGAGAGAGAGACCAGAGATAGAACAATGGCACCAAACACATTAGTCCTAAATTAACATAAGTAAAGAGTCAGGGTAAAGGTGGTTTTGTCATATTTTAAAATGTAAAACCATTACAGAATTTTCTACAAAAAATGACAGACTTCAAATTTAAATAATGTAGTTGGTCTCATCTGTCTCTCATTACTTTCAATTCCAAGTAATAGAAATATGGATCTATTATCAAGTACTTCATAGCTTCTTTTTATACCAAATTAATTCAAGTGCTACTAATTTACATTTTAAGTAAGGGATATTTGACTCACCTGTGGTATTTTGTAGAGTTGTAGCAGTGACCCAATATGGGCAGAAGTTGCCCATGATGTTCCTGTGAGTGCAACAGGTGACATTCTCTTCTTTCCACAGTCATAATTAGCTAGGGGAATTTTTTTTCTTGTGAGCCAAACAAAGGCACCAAGAAGAACACTCCTTTCAGTAAATGAGATATTGTAGAGATCAAAGCCCAGAGTTGTGTTGGGTAGAAGATGAGGGTTTCTGTTTATCTCTTCAATAGCAAAAAGCAGTGCCAGAACAAACTGGTAGTTCTTAAAATTATACCTGCACAGATTTCATAAAATTAGTCAAGAGGAAGACATAGACTATACAACTGCCATATTTAGTGCAATGGCTTTTATAATTAAAATGCCTATATTTTCTTCTTTTTTTTGAAGGCAAAATAAAATTTATTTTGGATAAACACACACATACATACCCACACACAGACACAGACGTTACTATTGTGCAATTGCCATATAAGAAAAATCCAATTCAAGCCACATATGTAGTGGTTAATTTTATAATGGATTCTTTAGAAACATTTAAAAATGCATTATGTAATTAGTTCTAACACCATATTTAATAAATTCAAAATTCTGTAGTTATATAATTATTAATAGTAAAAGACTTTACAGTGTTGTTCTAAGTCTTTTTTTTGTTTTTTTAATTAATTTATTCATATTACATCTCTATATTTTCATAAAATTAATTACTCTTTTCCCACAAATGGCTGGAACTTGAATGGTAATTTTTCAGACGACAAGATTAGGTATGATTCTACAGATTAGCACTCATTAATTGTGTTATCTTGAACTATAATTGATTATTATGTTGCATTATTTATCTCTTATGTGGAGAAATTAAAAAAGAAACTACTTGTGAATAAGGAATTAGGTCTGACCAAACAAAAATGGTTAAGTGTCTGGATCTTGGTCTTTTAGCCTATACAATTATGAAAGGTCAAGGACCTTAGGGAGGATACTTAATTTTCATTCTGAAGGGTAAATAGAATACACACTGGAAGCAGATGAAGACAGAGAAAAGGCTATGAACCTTCCACACATGTCTTCCGAAAATCTCTGCCCAGCACAGGATCAAAGAAGAATTAAAGCACAGCTAAATATTGGAAAGAGTTCAGGGAGTCTCTTGGAAGAGAGTGTGTATGGGGAGCAGAATAGAAGGCCCTGGGTGGTATAGGAGCTCCAGAAGAAGATGAATAAGGTAAACAATTCTGGACCCAGGTGGGGTCTGTGGAGATTGATGCAGCAACCAGGAACCAATCATGGACAGGACCTGGTCCCCCCTTATCAGAGGTAGCAAATAGGGAACTTAGTCTCCATGTAGGTCACCTAATAAGAGGATGAGGGTCTGTCTGCAGCATGAACTCTGTTGCCTGAACTTCAACCAATTCCCCCAGATGAGGCAGCCTTCCAGGCCACAGAGGAAGATGATATAAGTAGTCCTAAAGAGAATTGGTAATGGAGGAAGTCTCTCCCTTTCTAAGGACTGAGCGACTGGGATGAGTGGAATAGGGAAAGAGAACAGGACCAAGAAGAGGTGAGGGAGGAGGCTACAATCAGGGTATAAAATGAAAAAAATAATAAAAAGGGAAAAGACACATCTTGAACCAATGGCCCAATTTTATATGACAATGTCTTATTTAAAGAATATTCCCAAAGGTAGTTAAACCATGAGGAACATAATAATGACTGGCCTTATATGACATGCCCTCTGGTACTAAAAGAGGCACTCATTGTATATGGGGAATGAATCTTTGCTTTATTTAATTTAAAGTCTCCACCATGGTATGGAACACACGCTTGGTATTATAAAAATAGAGTCTGAGACTAGGCAGGGCATAGACCAAAAGAAAGAACTTAATACTTATTCTTCTAAATGGACACAGTATGAAAGCAGCTACTGATGATGTACTACTGTTCCTATGTGTTAGTACATCTTTCAGCCCTCATCAGCAAAGCTCTTTTATGCATTAGATAATATACAATACTGAAGTGAATGATTGATCATCATACACATAATAACAGATTATGACATGCTCAGTGATAAGTATAGGTTACATATTGCACCCTACAAACAGAGCTGAAAGATTATGACTGAAGAGACATAAGAAGAGACAGAGGCTGTGGATAACCCCAAGATAACAATATTTTCCATCTACAGTAGTTGCAAATTTGAAGTTGGAATTATTATGAAAGTCCAAAATAACCCCATAATACAAACATGAAGAAGATGATGGGCATACAATTTCACCCCTTGCTGAGATGCTACTAAGATTTGATAGTTACTGGGTGAGAAATAGTCACTTTATTCACTTTTGTGACCTCTGGCAGGTCAACCTCACTTATGGTAGGGCTCCACTCACTATGGTATTTATAGAACACAACCTGTACTTGACTGGAAAAAATAAAAGAAACACAAAATTAGTTGAGTTAAGGGTAGAGAGAGTGGATATGGAAAGATGTAGAAATGTGGTTGATATGTTCAAAATATTAAGTATAAACTTTTTAAATAATTAATGAATAATTTTAAAGGACAGCATAAAATATATGTCTAATGGAGGGTAGTTTGTAAGAATTGTGAGAAACAATAAAAACAAATGCAGTTTTTTCCAATAGAGTTATACATTCAAATACATACATATAAAAAATAAACATAGGTATAATTTTTAACAATTTCATGCAACTAAGAAAAAGATTGCTAATACATAGAATGCAATCACTGCTATATATTTTATGATAAAACTGCACAGGAACCTCAAGCTTCCTAATACAAAGCAATGATCTGCAGCCAGAAACATTATAATGAAGAGTTTATTCCTTTTTAGATTCATATTTTGACAACACATAGGGTCATAAACATGAACAATTTATATATGACAATTAAAACTGTTTCAAATTCTCCACTGGGATGGATAGAAAGACTCCAGTGGGACAGGAGCTGCCTGAGAAGAGCACCAGAGACAACTAACCAAGACCTGAGGAGGAGGTTTGCTGTGGAAACAATCTCCAACCACAGACATAGATAGGACCTATTCTTTCTACACAGACATAGCCAATGGGCAGTGCAGTCCTCACATGGGTGTTCTAGTAAGGGGAATAGGAGCTGACTCTGATGCCTGTTTTTTTATTAGTTCCCCTTTTGGGGAGAGGAAGTAGCCTCATTATTGTGGTCTTCATAGAAAGTCCCAGGACTGTTAAGGTTATGTGAGTTATATATTCACTTATATCTGCATATTAGCCCAACGGGCATGTCCCACGAAAGCCTTCACTTACCAGGAAACAGAGACAGAGGAGAGGACATTCTAGTGGGACTCTAGATGTGAGATGCATGAGAGAAAGGCAAAGTAGAAGGACCCAGAGGGTCCTAGGAGCCTACAAGTAGAACATTATGATAGGCAGATTTGGGCACAGGGGTCCCACTCAAACTAGGCACCAGACAAGGACAATACAGGCGGTAAACCTTAAACCCCTACCCAGATCTAGACAATGGACAGAACACTCTCCACAGTAAAGTGGAGAGTGGGATATTACGTTCTCACACACTCTGGTGCCACACCTCTGACCATGTCCCCTGGATGGGGAGACCTGATGGCACTCAGAGGAAGGACAGCAGGTTACCAAGAAGAGACTTGATACCCTATGATCATATAGAGGGGGAGGTAATCCCCCTCAGGAACTGTCATAGGGGAGGGGAATAAGGGGAAAATGGGAGGGAGGGAAGAATGGGAGGATACAAGGGATGGGATAACCATTGAGATGTAACAAGAATAAATTAATAAAAAAAAAAAAAAAAAAAAAAAAAAAAAAAACAAAACCCTGTTTCAAAAGAAATGTAATAATAATAAAAAATTAAAGTAGCACAGGAAACACACACACACACACACACACACACACACACACACACACACACACACACATTCACCAACGTAGCAAGGTGGTTCGGTTAGAGTTGTTATTTGTTAGAAGAAACACTATGACCAAAAGCAAACTGGGGAGAAAAAAGTTTATTTGGTGACTTTATTATCATTATAATTTTTATTGATGTGATGAAATAGCATCATAAAAACAAGATGAGTGGAAAGATTTCATTAGGCTTATACTTGCCCAGCATTGTTCATCACTGAAAGACATCTCAATAGGAACAAAACCAGCAAAAATGAGAAGGTGGGAGATGATACAACAGTCAGAGGTTTTCTATTTACTGGATTGCTCATAATGGATTTCTTGCCCTGCTTTCTTATCAAATTGAGGACTACCATATCAGCAATGTTCTCAATCACAACGGGCTGTACAATCCTCCGTAAATCACTAATTGAGATAATTCCCTACAAGCTTGCCTGCAATAAATGTTATGAAGGAATTTGCTTCACTGATGTTCCCTCCTCTTAGGTAATTTTAGCTTGTCTCAAGTTAATATAATACCATCCAGTACATTTGTCTTACACTTCCTTATCACTATTCATTATTGGAGGAAGTCAGGAAAGGAAATCATGCATGGCAGGATCTGAAGGCAGCAGCTTTGCAGCAGCCATGGAAGAATGCTGTTTGTTGGCTTACTCAATATGGCTGATTTCTTGAGGAATACAGAATCACCACGCCAAGGACAGCAACACACAAAATGAGCTGGGCCATCCCACATGAATTAATGATTAAGAAAATTCCCTGCAGGCTGGCCCATAGCCTAATATTATTGAGGCATTAACTCAACTGAGGCTTCCTCTTCTTCAGTTCCTATAGGTTGTGTCAAGTTGGCATAAAACTAGCCAGCACACAAGGGAATATGAAGCAAAAAGTCTCTACATGTTTTAGATGTTATGAAAGATGTTATGAAAAATGTTAATAAATCAGTTATAAAATTTAGAAATAAGTAGAATATAATGAATTCTCAAAAATAATTTTAATAGGTGGATAATTATAATATTGCCATTAAGATAATTATTTTCCCAGAAATGCTGACAAATCAGTAGGGAAGGTCACAAATCTCAGAATTGTCTTGTATTCTTTTAAAGTGATTGCTGCATCTGATAATGTACATTGAAAATTAAAGAATACTTATAGGTTTCTAGGACCCTCTGGATCCTTCTACTTTGCTATTCTCCCATGCTTCTCTCATCTAGAGTCCCAATAGGATGTCCTCCCCTCTGTCCCAGTTTCCTGGTAAGTGAAGGCTTTTGTGGGACATGCCCCTTGGGCTAGGATGCAGATATAAGTGAGTATATACCATTTGAGTCTTTCTGCTTCTCGGTTAACTCACTAATTATGATCATTTCTAGCTCAATCCATTTGTCCACAAATTTCTGGAATTCCTTGTTTTTAATAGTGAGTTATTTGTTTATTATTTATTTATTAGAGTAGATAAAGTTGAAACATCATATGATTAAATAATTCTTTAATATATTGATTTAAAAGAAAATTAGACAACAAAGATCTTAATTCACATCTATTTCTGTGCAAGTTTGAGATAAATGGTAGAGCAATCCCCACAGTGCGGACAATGACGACTACCTGCACTCTTCTCATCCCGACCCTGAGAAACCTCTGACATCAGAGAGGTTGGTGTACAATTGAACTGCTTGTGTTTGTGTTTCTGCCTGGGCTGAAAACTACCTTGGTATATTGCATCTTTTTGGCTAAT
The DNA here is from genome assembly GCF_964271855.1 of Acomys minous. Lineage (NCBI taxonomy): Eukaryota > Metazoa > Chordata > Mammalia > Rodentia > Muridae > Acomys > Acomys minous. Next base: position 83,341,907 of record NC_140484.1, read on the forward strand.
TGTCCTGAGAAACATGGAGCTACCAAACACAATCAAAGTCCTAATTTAAAGAACAATTATGGATATTAAAAAAGATCAGTGGATACAGAAAAGTAGAAACCGAAGTAGTATTTTTCAAGCAAATGAATGCAGGCCAGATACATGATAGACTTCCATGAAGGGATTTAGAGGATGCTCAATGGCCATTCTGACTGTGTACAAAGAAAAGACCACAGGGCTACAAGTCATGGAAATAAATACCTCAATAATATGGCAAAGACAAGAGTAGAGAAATATGCTCAGGATTAAGATAAGCTTAGGGGTGTAGCCATTTTCGCTACTAATACAGAAGTAAAGAAATGGAGACAGCAATTCAGGATGATTTTAGAAACCAGAGCAATGCCCTAGAAAATTAGCTGTTTCTCCATTTGATCTATTTATTTAACTCCTGAAAAATATAAGACAAGTTTGTTTAAGTGTATGCAGAAAAATATGTTTGGAAATTGCATTGTATAAGACAAGCTTGTTAATCTTTTATAATAAAAGTTGTTTTATCTTTTATAGTAAAAGTACTGATTTTTGTTATGAAGTACTTTTACTTTAAATTTTATGATTATGTAAGAAGTTGAAAGTTTTTATATATCATCCTTTCATTTATTATAGACAAGCCAGACACTCACAACTAATGTAACCAGAAGTAGACTCCTTTCATATTGTTGCATAATATAGAGAAACGCATATACAGAAGTCTACCGATGCCTGTGATGCTGAAAGTAGTGAGAAAAGAAAAGGAGAATAACAATTTGCATTATTTAACATGAAGTAGAAAGGGCTTCATGTAGGGTCTCCAGTCTGTCAGGCATATGTGACAAATATGTCACTGTATTTGACATAAATATGATTCTTAAAAAATTATTTTGACCTGGAGTTACAGCACTGAGATAAGAATTATTAGTCTAGATAAAATTACTGTATTTGTCATCATGATTTCCATATTAGGTTCAAACTATATGTGCCAAGATCCTCAAATATCTCATGACTTCACATCCGAAAATATTTTCTCCATTGTCCTTGGGCTTTTTGTTTTTTTGTTTTGTTTTGTTTTGTTTTTAACCTAATACAACACCAATATTATAACACTTGAACAGTAATGTTGCACTGAGCACAATCCACCTTCATATGTATATTTTCTTTTGTAAATTTCTACCTGTTGTCTTCTACCAATTTTATCATGTGTTCAAAGATATTTACAAACTATACTGCTTATTTCAGGATTATTTTACATTGAGCCATAGGTTTAGGGTGCTTCAATAAAATAAGAAAACTTTATTTCCTCTATAACATGACAGACTTACATATTTGTCAATCATTTTTCTAAGGAAAACAAACTGTTCTGACACTCTTTCTTAATCTTACATATTTCAAGGTAGCTGATAAGCAGTTTTAGGTGGTCACCCTCACATAGAGAATATCATTGTGAGCACACCCATATAAATGAGAAAAAATCACTGGAAACATATATGGCAAACAGGTACACCTTTTAAAATTTATTTGAGAACAAACAAAATAAATAAGGAAACAGGAAATGCAAAAAATACAAACATATATGTAGAGCACAAAAATGTTCCCAAAATTTAATGGTGACAATGCTGTTCTGAAACCAGCTGGGTATCACATTGTCAAGACTTTTCACTCTAGCATCATGCCAAGCACTCAGTAAGTAGTCTCTGCATTCACTGACATCATCACTTGTCACAAAAGCAATGTGATCTTAAAGAAAGCCCAAAAGTATCGGGTCAAACTTAGACTAACTTAACTATATTCTGAAACTTAACACTGAAAATATTTGAATAGTCTGGAACTACAAGCAAGGAAGCTCATGAGTTCCCAATATCATATGACAAAAGCAGGAGGAATAACATCAAAATTATCGCTTTTCCCTTAAAAGAGGAAAGGAAGTACACATGAAAATATACTTGGACTGATTTGAAAATGGAAAAAAATAATTTTGAAAAACAAAGGAAGGTTTAAGTAAAGAACTCTGAACTCTTAAAATGAATAATTATACTTACTTTATACGAAAGTCCTGGAAAGCATTTGGTACATATTTATGGGGAATGTTGTTATCTGTGTAGAAATAATGAAGAGGGAAAAATGCACCAATTGTCACATCTCCTTTATGGTAAAAGTCTTCCATGATCGTTTCATAGCACTCATTGTGAGTAAAGTCACACACAAAATAGGTAACATGCAAGAAAAAAAAGATAAAAATACAGAACATCCTATCAACACATATATCTGCCTAGCCAGAAGACTAATAGATACATATTTAATGGTGTCCAGCAGGTATATATTCAACTCATGTGTTGTGAATCTGTGTTGTTCTCACTTTGTTAACGAGTGCAACTGTCACATTAATCACACCAATTTTTTCATGATACCGCATCTAAAGCCTTTGAGAATTCTGTAATTCTTTCTTCTCCGAGGCTCTCCATCTGATGCTCTGTGTTTGAAGCAGGAAACTTTTTGTATGAAAACAACTTTGGCTGATGAAAACATGCTATATCAAAGCATGCCATGGGAGAGGAATTGGGAAAACATATGAAAATGCCCATGCTAGGAATGCACAGACAAAATTAGTGAGCCATGATTTTCCAAACCATAGACAATAATAGAGTCTACTCTTTATACTGATTATAAATGTCTTAGAATTTACTTCTATGCTGCATTTCTATCTGCAGAGCAATATTATATCTAGAATCAACACAATCAGTTTGGCTCTCATTTTGGAATAATCAGCAGTCTTGCTACATTCGTCTCTTCCTTCTCTACATTCTGAATTTCAGTGTGAAGTTTAAGCCACCACTTTACATTCTGAACTTGAATTTCTTCACTCCTATTCATCCTGCATTAATCACTGAGAAGAGGTGTCATTGATACAACCCTGCATCTAGAGCATTGTGTTCACCAACTGATTTCACTGCTCTGAAAACTTTAACATGTGTGACAATCTTTTTTGTTCTGAAAAGTGTATAATAATTTAGAGGCAACACAGTTTGTCCTTTCACCTAATATATTGATAGAAACTATCCCAACCAGGGCTTTATTTCCTAGTCACCAATAGTTTATGACAATAAATGTAATGTGTATTATGATATGATAATTAAAGCATACCCTCCAAAATAAATTGAATTCTCTAAAAAAAAAAAAATGGGAAAGAAGAGTAAATACAAATGCTAATGAAGCAACAGTAAAAAGCACTACAATTAGCTATGTTAACAGGAAAAATCATAGCTTATTTGGGACTTTCCTTTTTGTTTGAAAATCACAGAAAGTATAGGGGATACAAATTGTAGAGAAAGAAGTCATAGTATCACTGTTTGCTGGTATTATACATAAGTGATCCCAGAAATTCTACCATGAACTCCTACAGCTGATAAACACCTTCACCAAAGTGGCTGTATAAAAATGTCACTCAAAAATTCATTAGCCATTGTGTATGCAAATGACATGTGGATGTAAAAAGAAATAAGGGAAGCAACACCTTTCACAATAATCAGGAGTTATATGAAATATCTTGGTGAAATGATAAAAAAGCAAGTCAAAGACCTGCATGACAAGAACTTAAGTCTCTGAAGAAAGAAATTGAAGATGATATCAGAAGATAGAAAATGTTCCATGCTCATGGGTCAGTAGAATTAACGTACTAAAATTGCCATCACATAAAAGGAAATCTATATATCCTATTCACTTGCCATCAAAATTCCAATGCAGGACTTGAAAGAACAATTCTTAACTTCATATGTAAAAGTAAACAACACAGAATAACTAAAACAAACCTGTAAATAAAAGAATTCCTGGAGGTATTGCCATTTGTATGTTCAAGCTGCACTACAGAGCAACAGTAATAAAAATTGCATGGGATATTCCAAGTTGGTAACACCCAGTGTATACTATGCCAAGTTTCTAGGGAGCAGAGGATCAGAGGCTACAAAAATGACTGAATGGAACAATCCAGGAGCCGAGGATGATCAGAACCAGCCCTCTGCCCATTGCTGCTGGCTGTCCCCTGCTTCAGGAGTCACAACATTGAGCACCCTGCACTCTTCCAAATACTCGTACTAAGTGCAAAAACCCCTAGGGAACAGAGGATCAGTGCAGTGAAACCAGTGAGTGAAGGGGCTATTGGATACAAAACACTAACTTGGGCCCTTCTCAAACAAAACAGGATAACCTAGGAGTTGGGGAGGTTCAGAACCAACGCTCCCATCACCTCCTGCAGCCAGATGTCCTGGCCTGGCTCAGGAATCAGGGACTTCTAGCAATGCACACTCTTCAAATACATTCATACCAGAGCTGAGTGCAAATAACCATTTGGGATCAGAGCATCAGATGCAGTGAAACTGATGAGTGAGCAGGATCCTGGAATCAAATCACCAAAGTCTGTGCTTCACAGAGAAAAGGGGAAAAACTGGATGGCTTTCAGCCTTCCCATGGTTGAGGAACCATACACTGTGAGCATCCTGTACTTTCCACAAAAGGGACCCTCAAAAATAGTACCTTGATCCCACGTAGAGTGTCCCAGCCTCCAAGCCACTATTATACTCTGTTATTAATTCATCTGAAGAGACCAAGTAGTAGAGCCCTGATGAATTCTGGATCCTAGGTGGCAGAGCTCAAACAAATCTAAGTTCAAGGAGGACTGTGTCTAATAGGCCTTTAAACCAATCATCTGCCTTCAGAAGAGATTCACCCTTTTAACTGACTGGCAGCCTAGAAAACCCAAGCCTCCATAGCAGATGACCTAAGGAAGAGATAAGACAAAAATCAATATAAACCAGGACAGCATAGCTCCACCAGAAGCCCAAAAAACAATAGATACTCTAATGCAGCTGAATCTCAGGAAAATTACCTTAAAGCTATGCTTACACAGTTATATGAGAAATATAAAGAGGAAATTAATAGATACTTCCAAAAATTACAGGAAAATACAAACAAATAAATGAAGGCCATTGAGGAAAAAGATAAAACCATACCCAAACAGGAGAAGGAAATGATGAAAGCTATTCAAGATATGAAAATGGAATTAGAAACAATTAAAAAACACAAGCTGAGAAACTCTGGAAACTGAAAACTTAGAGAAGCAATCAGGAATCATAGAGATAAATATCAATAATGGAATACCAGAACTGAAGGAGAGAATCTCAGGTGCTGAGAACACAATTGAAGAAATTGGTATGTCTCCCAAAGAAAATATTAAAACAGAAAATTTCAAGGCAAAAACATCCAAGAAATCAAGGACATTTCAACAAAATCTTGGAAGAAGAGGCATTGACAAAAAATTCCAGATTTCAAGGGCCATAAAATATTTTCAAGAAACTAATAGAAGGAGATTTCCCCAACCTAAAGAAAGAGATGCCCTTAAATACACAAGAGGCTTATAGAATACAAAATAGATGAAAACAGAAAAGAAATTCCTCCTGCCACATAATCAAAACATTAAATCTACAGAACAAAGAAAGGATATTAAAATCAGAAAGAGAAAAATTACAAGAAATCTATAAAGTCAGACATATCAGAATTACACATGATGTCTCAAGAGAGACCATGAAATCCATAAGTGCCTGGGCTGATGTCATGCAGACACTAAGAGACCTCAGATGCCAACCCAGGATACTATACACACCAAAACTTTCAATTACCATAGGTGGAGTAAACAAGATATTCTATGACAAAATCAAATTTAAACAATATATATCCAACAATTCAGCCCTACAGAAGATACTAGAAGGAAAACTCAAACCCAATGAGGTCAACTACACACATGAAAACACAGGATATAGATAATTTTAAAACAAAAGAAAACTATCACAGCCACATCCCATCACAACGAACTCCACAGTAAAAGGAAATAACCATTATTGGTCACAAATAGCTCTCAATATCCACCTCCACAACTCTCTAATTACTAACAAAATGGTTGTGGAAACAGGATCCAACATACTGCTGCATTCAAGAAACACACCTCAGCCACAAAAATAGACATAACATTAAAGCAAAGGGCTGGAAAAAATTTCTCCAAGCAAATGGATGCAAGAAAAAAAAAGCTGTGATAGCAATTCTAATAGCTAGTAAATAGACTGTCAACTAAAATTAATCAAGAAAGGTAGAGAAAGACACTTCATTCTCATCAAAGGTAAAATCTACCAAAAGGATATCATAAATCCTTAACATCTATGCCCCCAAAAAGGGCACCCACATTTGTAAAAGGAAGAGCTTTAAAGCTTAAATAACATATCAATCCCAACAAATTAACTGTGGGAGACCTCAACACTGCACTCTTACTAGTGGACAGATCATTGATGCAGCAACTAAATAGAGAAATATGAAGCAAACTGAGGTCGTGAATCAAATGGACCTAAAAGACATCCAAAAACTTTTCACCCAAACACAAAAGAATATACCTTCTTCTCAATAGCTCATGAAACCTTTGCCAAAACTGACCATTTCACACTGGATCAATCACAAAGGAAGCCTTAACAGATACAAGAAAATCCCTTGTGTCTTATCAGACACCATGAACTAAAACTAAACATCAACAGCAATAGAAATAACAAACTGCTTATACACACATGGAAACTGAACAAACCTCTACTCAATAACAAATGGGTCAGTCATGAAATACAGAAATTAAAGACTTCCTATAATTAAATGAAAATGAAGGCACTATGTACTCAAAGCTATGGGACACAATGAAACCATGTCAATAGGAAAGTTCCTAATCCTAGGTGCCTTCATGAAGAAATTAGATACATCTCATTAGAGCAACTGAACAGTACAACTGAAAGCCTTAGAAAAAAGAAGCAGACCCACCCAAGAAGAATAGATGAATGGAAACCATCAAACTCAGGCATAAAATCAATCAACTAGAAACAAAGAAAAACAATTCACAGTGTAAACGAAATCAAGAGCTAATTCTTTGAAAAATTTAACAGCATAGACAAACCCTTAGCCAAACTCACTAAAAGGCAGAGGGAGAGTTCCAAATCAACAAAATCAGAATGAAAAGGAGACAGTAAGGAAATCTGAAAATTCAGTAGGTCTTCTTTCAAAAGCATATATGTCACACAAAATTTGAAAATCTAAATGATATGGACAATTATCTTAATAAAGTCCACTTACCAAAGTTAAATCAACATCAGGAAAACAAATAAAATAGTCCTATATTTCCTAAGGAAATAAATCAGTCATCAAAAGTCTCCTAAAAAAAAGCCTACGATCAGATAGACTCAGAGGAGAATTCTACCAGAACATCAAAGAACTAAAACAAATATTCCTCAAAGTATTCTTCAAAATAGAAATGGAAGGATCACTACCAAACTCATTCTACAAGGCCATAGGCAACTTATTACATAAGCCACACAAAGACCCAACAAAGAAAAATAATTTCAGACCAATTTCCCTTATGAAAATTTACACAAACATACTGAATAATCCCAGCACTGGATCAGTCCAGATACTGGGACTTGAAGTCAAACTCTGGGCAAAGCACTGAGAGTTGTATGTAAGATCAGGGTGATGAAAGGACCCAGGGGGTACTCAGGAGCTTTAGAGTGAGACAATTAATGCCATCAGACCGGACACAGAGGGTCTGCACAAACTGGTGCCAAATGTCAGATTAGCTGATATACAACTAACTTGGATGCAGATGAAGGGGAATGCTGCTGAACTTCTGACATGTACTCTGGTGCCCATGATTTGATCACTGCCTTTTGGCAGAATGAAATTTTGGGCACACAGACAAAGTGGTTCCAGGCTATTCTGATGAGAACTGATGGGCTGTGGCCAGACAATTGTGGAGAAGCCCCTCCCTGCATCAGAGGTCTAACGAAGTATAATAGGGCAGGAGAGGGAGGAAAGTTAGGAATGGCAAGATAAGAGTGAGAGGATAACAATCAGCATGTAGTATGAATAAATTATAATAAATAAAAAATAAAGAGAAATTAAAATATAGTCTGCATTGTATTTGCATAGAAAAAGATGGCTGGATGAGTGGAACTGAATCAAAGACCAATAAAAATTCCACACACCTATGGCCACTTGATTTTTGACAAAGAAACAAAAACCATACAATAGAAAAATGAGAGCATCTTCAGCAAATGCTGCTGCTCAAACTGGATATCTACATGTAGAAAAATGGATGTAGGTCTATATTCATCACCTACAAAACTCAAGTTCAAGTAGATAAAGGACCTTAAGAAAGAAACAGAAACACTAAATCCAATAAAAGAGTAAGTGCGGAAAAATCTTGAACTCTTTGCCTCAGGAGACAACTTCCTTAATAGAACACCAACAACTGATCTCTAAGATCAACAGTTAATAAATGGGAACTCATGAAACTGAAAATTTACTCTATAGTAAAGGATGCTCTCAATTGAATAAGATGGCTGCCTAAAGACTGGTCAAAAATCTTGAACAACCCAACATCTGACAAGGCATAATATCCAAAATATGTTTTGGACTCAAGAAATGAAATACCCACAGACAAAATAATCCAATTAAAAATGGGATACAGAGCTGGGCATGGTGGTACATGCCTTTAATCCAGCACCCGGGAGGCAGAGGCAGGTGAATCGCTGTGAGTTTGAGGCCAGCCTGGTCTACAAAGCGAGACCAGGACAGCCAAGGCTACATAGAGAAACCCTGTCTCAAAAAACAAACAAAAAAATTGGATACAGAGCTAAACAGAGAATTCTCAGCATGCAAATACTGAATGGCACTTAAAATATATTTTATTAATTTATACATATTACATCTAAATTGTTATCCTATCCCTTGTATTCTCCCATTCTTCCCTCCCTCCCATTTTCCCCTTACTCCCCTCCCCTATGACTGTGACTGCAGGGATCCTCCTCCCCTTGGATATGTTCATAGGGTATCAGCTCTCTTCTTGGTATCCTGCTATCCTTCCTCTGAGTGCCACCAGGCTTCCTCATCCAGGGGATATGGTCAAATATGGGGCACCAGAGTTCATGTGAAAGTCACTCCACTCTACAAAGCTGTGGAGAATTTCCTGTCCATTGGGTAGATCTGGGTTAAGTTTCAATGGTTACTACACATATAGTCCTTGGCTGGTGCCATAGTTTGAGCAGGACCCCTGGGTCCAGATCTGCCTGTTATAATGTTCTTCTTGTAGGTTTCTAGGAATCTCTGGATTCTTCTATTTCCCCATTCTGCCTTGCTTCTCTCACCTGGAATCCCAATAGGATGTCCTCCCCTCTGTCCCACTTTCCTGGTAAGTAAAGACTTTCATGGGACATACCCCTTGGGTCTTGAAGAAGCCTTATTTCCAGTTTTCTAAAATAGTGCCAGATAGAATTACAAAGTGGCTGTACTACTTTGCATTCCCACCAGCAATGAAAGAGTGTTCCTCTTTCTCCACATCCTCACCAGCATGTGATGTCACTTGAAGTTTTGATCTTAGCTTTGATGGGTGTAAGATGGAATCTCACAGTTGTTTTGATTTGCATTTCCCTGATGACTATGGACATTAAGCATTTCTTTCAGTGTTTCTCAGCCATACAATATTCCTCTGTTGAGAATTCTCTGTTTAGTTCTGAGTTCCATTTCTTTAGTGGTTATTTGGTCTGGTGGTGTTTAATTTCTTGAATTCTTTATATATTTTGGATATTAGACTTGTGTCAAACGTAGGGTTAGTGAAGATTTTTCCCAATGTGTAGGCTGTTGCTTTGTTTTCTTGACAGTGTCTTCTGTCTTATAGAAGCTTCTCAGCCTTATGAGGTCCCATTTATTAACTGTTGACATTAAGGTCTGGGCTGTTGGAGTTCTGTTCAGGAAGTTATTTTTGGTGCAAATGAGTTTCAGGATCCTCCCTATTTTTTCTTCTAAAAGATTTAGAGTCTCTGGCTTTACATTGAAGTCTTTAATCCACTTGGACTTGAGTTTTGTGCATGGTGATGAATATGGATCTACTTGCATTTTTCTACATGTAGACATTCAGTTAGACCAGCACCATTTGTTGAAGATGCTATCCTTTTTCTATTGAATGCATTTGGGTTCTTTGTTAAATATCAAGCCTTTATTATGTTTAGATAAGCGCCTTGTACTCCCGATCTCTCCAGAACTTTAAACATAAATAAACCATCCCTTTATGCCTGGAATGAATCCTACCTGGTCATAGTGAATGATGTCTTTGATATGCTGTTGTATTAGCTTTGCAAGTATTTTGTTGAGTATTTTTGCATCAATGTTCATAAGAGAAATTGGTCTGAAATTCTCTTTTTTTGTTGGGTCTTTGTGGGGTTTAGGTATCAATGTGACTGTGACCTCATAGAAGGAATTTGGTAATATTCCGTCCATTCCAATAGTTCGAGATAGCTTGAATAGTATCAGTATTAGCTCCTCTTTGAAGGACTGGTAGAATTCTGTGCTGAAACCATCTGGCCCTTGGCTCTTTTTGGTTGGGAGACTATCAGTGGTTGCTTCTATTTCTATAGGTGAAATAGGGCTATTTAATTTGTTTATCTGGTCTCGGTTCAATTTTGGTAAATGGAATCGGTCAAGAAATTTGTCTATTTCCCTTAAATTTTCAAATTTTGTATCATAAATGCCTTTGAAGTAAGTTCTTATGATTCTTTTTATTTCTTCAGTGTCTGTTGTTATGTCTCCCTTTTCATTTCTGATTTTGTTAATTTGGATAGTGTTTCTCTGTCTTTTAGTTAGATTGGCTAATGGTTTGTCTATCTTGTTAATTTTCTCAAAGAACCAGCTCTTGGTTTTGTTGATTCTTTGGATTGTTCTCTTAGTTTCTAATTTATTGATTTCAGTCCTGAGTTTGATTATTTCTAGGCATCTACTCCTCTTGGGTGTTTCTGCTTCTTTTTTTTCTAGAGCTTACAGATGTGTTGTTAGTTGTTTATGTGGGGTTATTCCATTTTCTTTTTAAAGGCACTTAGGGCTATGAATTTTCCTCTTAGCACTGCTTTCAATGTGTCCCACAAATTTGGGTATGTTGTTCCATCATTTTCACTGAATTTCAGGAAGCCTTTTATTTCTTCCCTTATTTCTTCCATGACCCATTAAGTAGAAAGTTGTATAGTTTCCTCTGGAGGAATCTCCATACCTGATCTCAAGCTGTACTACAGAGCAATTAAAACAGCATGGTCCTGGCAAACAATAGGCTGGTGGATCAATGGAATCGAATCGAAGACCCAGAGATGAATCCATACACACTTGCTCATTTGATTTTTGATAAAGAAGCCAAATCTATTCAATGGAAAAATGATAGCATCTTCAACAAATGGTGCTGGTCTAACTGGATGTCTACATGTAGAAAAATGCAATTAGACCCTTATCACCATGCACAAAACTCAAGTCCAAGTGGATTAAAGAACTGAACTTAAAACCAGAGGTATTAATTCAGTTAGGGGAAAAAGTGGGGAAGAGCCTGGGACACATAGGCTACAGACTGAGAAAAGATCTTCACCAACTCTTCATCTGACAAAGGTTCAATATCCAAAATATATAAAGAAATCAAGAAATTAAACACCACAAAACCAAACAACCCAATTGCGAAATGGGGCTTGGAACTTAACAGAGAATTCTCAACAGAGGAATATCAAATGTCAGAGAAACACTTAAAGAAATGCTCATCCTCGCTAGTCATCAGAGAACTGCAAATCAAAACAACACTGAGATTCCATCTTACACCCATCAGAATGGCTAAGATCAAAATCTCAAATGACATCACATGTTGGCAAGGATGTGGAAAGAGAGGAACACTCCTTCATTGCTGGTGGGAATGCAAACTAGTACAACCACTTTGGAAAGCTATCTGGCGCTTACTCAGAAAAATGGGAATAGAGCTTCCTCAAGACCCAGCTATCCCACTCCTGGGAATATACCTAGAAAATGCCCTACCACACAACAGGGACATATGCTCAACCATGTTCATAGCTGCTTTTTACATAATAGCCAGAACATGGAAACAGCCTAAGTGTCACTCAGTAAAAGAATGGACTAAGAAACTGTGGTACATATACACTATGGAATACTACTCAGCTATTAAAAACAAGGTTTTCCCGAAATTTGTGGACAAATGGATTGATCTAGAAATTATCATAATGAGTGAGTTCACTCAGAAGCAAAAAGAGACAAACAGTATATACTCACTTATATCAAAACACTAGTCCAAGGGATATGTATCATGAAAAACTTTACTTACCAGGAAAGTGGGTCAGAGGAGAGGACATCCTATTGAGACTTTAGGCGAGAGTAGTATGGAAGAATGGGGAAATAGTAGGACCCATAGGGTCCTGGAAACCTACAAGAAGAACTTTATGACAGGCAGATCTGGGTCCTTGAGTCCTCCTCAAACTAAGGCACCAGCCAAGGAGAATATAGGTAGTAAACTTCAAACACCTACCAAGACCTAGCCGACGAACATGATATTCTCCACCGTTGAGTGGAGAGTGAGATCTGACTCTCACACGAACTCTGGTGCCCCTTTTCGGACCATGTGCCCTGGATGGGGAGGCCTGATGGCACTCAGAGGAGGGATAGCAAGTTACCAAGAAGAGACTCGATATCCTAAGAGCATATATAGGGGAAGGAGGTCTCCCTCAATCACAGACATAGGGGAGGGGAGAAGGGGGGAAGTGGGAGGGAGGGAAGAATGGGGGGAAACAGAGGAAGGGCTAACAATTGAAATGTAACAAGAATTAATTAATAAAAAAAAGAAATGCTCTGCATCCTCAGTCTTGAGGGAAATGTAAATTAAAATAACCTCGAGGTTCCATCTGAAACCTCTCAGAATAGCTAAGATCTAAAACTTATGCAACAGAACATGCTGGCAAAGATGTGGAGAAATTTGAACACTGCTCTATTCCTGTTGGGAGTAAAACATTATACAACCACTTTGGAAATCAATATGGTGCTTTCGTAGAAAATTGGAAATACCTCTAGCTCAAGACCAGCTATATTTCTCCAGGGCCTGTATCAAATAAATGCTCTTTAATGCATCAAGGACTCTTGCTCAACTATGTTTATAGTAGCTTTATTTGTAATATCCAGAATCTAGAAGTAACCTAGATGTCCCCCAACTGAAGTTTGGATAAAGAAATTGTGGTATATTTACACAAGGAAATATTACTCAGCTATTTAGAAACAAGGAACTCATAAATTTGAAGGCAAATGATGGAACTAGAAATGATCATCCTGAGTGAGGTAAGACAAATGCAGAAAGACGTACATATTATACAATGACTTATAAGCAGATTTTAGACATATATTACAGTATAAACATACTAAAACTCACAGACCCAAAGAATCTAAGTAACATGGAGAGCTCAGGGGAGGATGGTTAAATATCACTCAGAATGGGAAATTGAAAAGACAATAGAAGTGGTTGAAGTGAGGGAATAAGTTAGGAAAGAAAACACAGAGAAAAGTGAGAATGGAGATCAGACAGATGTGAGAGCAGGGGCAGGAGGATCAGAGGGCCTGCAGAGAGAAGAAAAACCATGCTTAGAAGTGTCTCTGTGACAAGTTGGAGACTTAGACAGTGTTGACTTTTAGGAGTATATAGGGATGACTATAGCTGAGACTTCTAGTAGCAGGAGTCATGAAGACTGAAGAGGAAACCCTCTAAATATAAAGGACTCATAGTAAAGGGAAAGGAATACCAACTGAGCAGGGATTGAGGGAATATCCAACTAATGATGGGCCCAAACTGAGACCCATTCTATGGTAGAGAGCCAATCCCTAACATTATTAATGATACTCTGCTATGCTCACAGATATGAGCCTATTGTAGCTGTCTTTTGAGAGGCTACACCCAGTACCTGATCCAAGAATATGCTGAGACTTATAGCCAAACAGTGGGTGAAGCATCAACAATCTTGTGGAAGAGTGGAGGGATGGGTAGAAAGAAGTGGAGGTGACAGAAACCCCACAAGATGACCAAGAGAGCCAATACCCAGGGCCCAGAATCACTTGCAGAGTGAACTACCAATCAAGGATCATGAATAAACAGGACCTAGGCGTTCTATATAGATGTAGCACATAGGTAGATCAGGCTTCATGTGGGAACCTTAGTAGGAGCGTAGAGGCTGTCTCTGATATGGATCCAGTTGCCTGTTTTTTTTTTAAATTTCTCCCTGTCCCTTCCCCGGGCAGGGTTGCCTCACCAGGCCACAGGGGAAAAGGACATTCTCAGTCCCAATGGAAGATGATTAGCTGTTCTTGGTGGGTAAGGGTGATGCCCTTTTCTGAGCAATACAGGAGGGGGAGGAGGGAAAAGGAAGAATAGTGAGGCTAGGAAGAGAGGAGAGAGGGTGCTACACTTGGGATGTAAAGCGAATATATAAGTAAATTACATTTTAAAAGTCTTTTGAAGAATCATAAAGAACTATAATTTTTTAAAGAAACTTGCTAAATTATTCACATTTAAAAAAAACAATGTAAATGCCATTACTATATGATTTTGGAGACAACACAACAACTTGACATTATATGAATAAAACTCTTGATAACAGAAATAGTTTACATAGTTTTGTGTTGTTACCATTTATGCACATATCAAATTTCAGTTTTTCCTTTCCCCCACTGGGAGGGCCTGTTATTCCAGAATATTCTGAATTTCTCTATAGTCCTATATATGTGGCTACAGTGACTTGCTATACACAGTGAAAATGAATTTTAAGTTGAGGCTAAATGAACCTATAGGAAGACACAGTGACCTATTCCATTTCCCTTATGTTTTCAATTAAAATAAAACTGACACCTGTATTTGAAAGAGTTGACAGAATCTAAAATGTAGCTCCAGCCAAAAATGTTTCTCACACTGGATTAGGAATCTATTCCCATGATAGAATCACAGCAAAATATCAGTGTAACACAAATATTTCCATTGAAGCATTCCCTTTTGTTTCTGTGTCATATCATTTTGTAGCATTGTAATGAAACTCATGACAACTTTCTCTCACAATTTTCTTATGAACACTGATAATGCCTCTTTAGATTCACTGTCTAAAGCACCACCTAAGCAAACCTAAGTGAGACATCTCTGCACCCAATTTAATTCATTTGTTTGTTACTGAAGACATTTGAAGTCCAGCCACCAAATGTTTCCTTGTTGACATTTTTTGGTTAAGGAGAATCTGCAAATGCAATTAAATATAAGGAGTCTTTGGCACCCAATCCTCCACTAGCTCATTGGTTCAAAAATGTGCTTCATATCCAAAGGAAGTGATGTTGCATTCACTTGTAAACCTCTCCTTTATTATGTATTTTGATTTTTTAGAGGAATGGAATAGTAAGCATCCAACTGGGATGGAATTTTTCACCTTACCTTTTTCTGTATTTCTCTTTCTCAGTACTTAGGTTTTCATTGATTAACATTTTTTTTACTCACACTAGTGTTTATGTATAATTTACATTGCCTTAAAATGTTACCCTCAATCTCTAATTTTATATTCTAACACAATATGCAATGCAGGCAGTACAGCATCTAAATCAATATTGATTAATTCAGACACCTCTACTCATAAACCTCTTACAATTAATATAACAGGAATTGAAGACACAGAAATATCCAGGTTATTTTGGCCATATCGGGTCACATTCTAATCTTTCAGGACTTTTGTTTCAGGGAACTACAAGAGAAGATTTTGTCTCAATACTGTCTCTTTTCATAGGAATTAACACCTTAAAGCAATCTCAAGAATCTCATAAATGCTATCATCAAAATGTTCAGTCTTTCACTAATTAAAGAGTAGGATTGCTTAGTAGTTAGGAAATGCTCATCATGTGTAAGAGTTAATGTCAAGCATTTGCCATCTTATGGTGCAACCCTCTTATGCTTATTCTTTGATTATTTTCCTGTTCTTGTAACATGAAAAGAAGTTAAGGATGTGATCAGCCTTTTATTCAAAGCCTTTGTTCTTTTAGTTCCTTATAAAATACTAAAAACAGACAATGCACCTTCAGAAACTACCAAGCCTTTTCTAGAACTTTGCCAACAATAAGCTCTAACCTAAATGACAAGAATTCCATATAAATATCATCAACAATCATTTACAGAAAGAGCACATGAACAGCTTAAGCATTACTTACAAGAATAAAAAGAACAGTAAGAAGGCTACTCATTATTGTATTTTATCTTCTATTTTTTTATACTCTAATTTTTAAAACACTGGGCAAGGATAGCATACTGCTATAGAATATACCACTCTCCCACCAATTAAACTAAGGTAGAGACACTCTCCTTTGGAGACATAGTTTGTCAGGCAATTGGAACTCTCCAAATCCAGGAACATACTGGAGCTGAGCATATATTTTGATTTTTTTTTCTTCAAAGGATGTGGAAAACCTAGTATGGATATCTGAAAGACTGACTTGACCTGTAGACAAGGGGTAAAGAAAATAACAGTGTCTACAGAGGCTACACTTGAAGAAAAAAGAGTGAATAAGATGGTGGAGCCATTTATCCAGGAAAAAGGAATCTCTCTACCAACAATGACTTAGAAGAATTTAATGACTGAAAGAAAAGAGTTAGTGAAATCTAGAAGTTGTGACTGCTGAATTCTTGTTTCTTGCTATGTTGCCTCTAGTAACTGAATATGTTAGTGCTTATTATATTAATTCGTAGGTGATGGTCACATGACAATTTAAAAATTGATGTTCGTGACTTGAATGATGAAATGTTATCTATTCAGCACTGACATATAGAAAATTACTCTTCTTCATCACCAAACAAACCATAGCAAAGATGTTTGGTCATTACTTTTCTTCTTTTAACTGGAGTTCTAAAATGGGTTCCATAAGAATGCCTCTGGAATTTATTTGCTGGTTATGCTGAGAAGCATTATAGTCTGGAGATTAATTTGCTATACCATATCTGATTTGAAGATAGACTTGCATACACTGATATTTAACAAAAGGGGGAGACAGTGTGAAATTCTGGAGTTGGCCTAATACAGCTGGCTTGAAAATATGTGGCGTATTATTTTCAGTTTAGAGCTGGTTGCTCATGGGGCACTCCATTACTTGCAGTTCTTGAAACCTGAAGCACTCACCCAGGCAATGAAATAGTCAGGCCACCTGTGTATGTATGCATTTCCTAGAAGTCAGGAAAGCATTTAGAAGCTTGCCAAACAATTATTCTTAGACATTAATCTTGTGTGCCGTATATAGATTGCAAATGTCATTGTATCCTGAAAACTACTGGAAACTGCCACTATAGTCTATTTCTCATGAGGATGTAAAAGTCTGATTGCCTTCAATAAATTTGTCACATCTTCGGCCTTATGGTGGATCCTTTGACCTGTGCCTGATAGACAAACCTGCTTACAATTATAATCGCGTAATGGTGGCTTGGTAAGTAAGTGTTGATACTTACACCAAACCAAGAAATTTTGATTGCTGAAATCTCCCGATTATTTGTTGAAACCCCACATAGTCCTCATTCACTGACCTTGCCTAAATTATTCACCCACTTTTACATGAGTCATGATAACCAGGACCAGGTAGTTTCTGATCATATAACAGACACATGTGAAGAAATTATCTAAGAAGTAGAGACTATCATATAGACATATGAATCTGTGTTTAAATTTCAATCCCTTTGTTTTTTTCCCCACATGTACCACTTTTCTACAGAATGTCTGTTTTTCCTATTAGATGTGAACAGTCACTTCTGCTGAGAGCAGACTTGTCACTGTCTTCTTTCTCTCTTTCTACAATGCCTCAAAACTATAATTGGAATTAAAAATCTTCTGCTCCATCTATGAGAAACTCACCTTTTCAATCATACAGCAAAGATAAAAAAAAATCTTTCTATATAAACGCTATAAGAAGCCAGTCATGGTGGGCACACCTTTAATCCCAGCACTTGGGAGGCAGCAGCAGATGGATTTCTGTGAGTTTGAATCCAGCTTGGTCTACAAAGCATGTCCAGGACAACCAAGGCTAACACAGAGAAACCCTGTCTCAAAAAAAAAAGGAAAAGAAATGAAAGAAAGAAAGAAAGAAACTCTGTAAGAGACTGCACATGTTAAACCTACATTAGTTCACACTGACTCATACTGATGGCATTTAGGATGGCACTAGAATAAGAGACTTTAACAAATCCTGTTTTGATAAAGTCATTAGTTTTCTGCAGGGATCTAAAGGTCCAAACCTGTTTTTTATTATCAGGTTCAAAGAATATACCTGGAATCATTTAAAATAATATTTTCACTTTCATTGTCAATTATCCATAAATTCCACTTCTTTAAGAAAAACATTTATTTTTCAATGAAGTATATTAACAACATATTATTCCACTGTAGAGTTTTAGTAATGCCATCCTTTATCATTCCTATTGTTGACAGATCTCACCTTGCTTACCACAGCTCCAAGGCACTGTGAACAAAAAAGCTCATGAATCAACCGATTAATCACTCATAATTTCTTCCTGAGCTCTTTCTTTCTAAACAATTACTAGTAACCAATCAAACATCTGTTACAGTTAATGACACTAGAAGTTTTAATTTTACCTCATGCAATAAACTAATGAGATATAAAAATAGAAACTTCTACTGTCATTCGAAATCATGAGGTTTTTTTTTTCTGAAAAATCACTGAACACAAGAACCTGTCAAATTTATGTTTGAGAGATAATCTTCTTTCATACATTTCAATTTATACAGTAGAATATAAGAGAATTTACTTGAGCTAAAAGACAAATAAATCAATTACATACATTTAAGGTTCTTTATATTAAAAAAGACTAAAGACAACATGGTTAGACACTGTGACACATCTTCACCAATAATTTGTAAGCAGAGGAAGTCATGTACATGACCATGATTTTATGCCATACTGGTCTACTTATGAGAATGAAGGCCAATGGGGAATACATAGTGAGATTCTTTTACAAATAATAGTATAATATGTTTATGAAATGTGAAGTAAAAATAATGGTTTCAGGACAAAGAAACTTAAAAAACAATTAAATAAAGAAATATGAATCCACAGAATTACATGGTATTATATCTGAATAAATGATTTAGAATGCTGTGTCACTGGATTCAACCATTGTATTTTATTACAAACAGATTATTTTTAATGTTAATCAAATTATAAATGATTATTTCTTAGTGAATGGCTTTTCCACCTTATGTCAAGATAGGAGTTCTTATCTGGCCTTAACAAAATAATGTAGCACTTGGGAGCAAAAATCAAGCCAAGGAGTGCTGCACTAGAGGCCAAGATGGAAAACACTTCCATAGCTACCATGACTTTCCCCTTTGTGCTATGGTAGACAGGAATGAATGTGACCCAGACACAGAAAAACACCTGCATGCTGAAGGACAGGAACTTGGCTTCATTAAATGTATCAGGAAGATTCCTGGACAAGAAGGCCATGGTGTAGCTCCCAAGTGCCAAGGAGCAGAGGTATCCCAGGACACAGTGGAAGGCAACTGCTGACCCTTTGTTGCATACAATGATGATGTGGCCATGTTCAGCATGAGTATCTTGGTCAATGAAGGGTGGAGAGGTGACCAGCCAGATTCCACAGAGAACAAGTTGGATCAATGTGCAGATGGGTATGATGAAATTAAGGGCCCTTGATACAATTAACCACCTCACTATTCTAGCTGGAACAGTGACCTTGAATGCAATAACCACTGTGATAGCTTTGGCCAACACTGTGGAGAAAGCCACAGTGAATACAATTCCAAATGCTGTCTGCTGCAAGATGCAGGTGGCTGTATTGGGCTGGCCAATGAAGAGCAAGGAACTGAGGAAGCAGGTGATGAGTGTCAACAGCAGGGTGTAGCTGAGAGCCCGATTATTGGCTTTTACAATAGGTGTGTCTCTGTGCTTCATGAAGAGTACAAGAACTACAGCTGTGAGTATAGAGAAGCACAGTGCTGTGGTGGCAAGAACCATCCCCAAAGGGTCTTCATAGGCTAAAAATCTCACAGATTTCTGGATGCAGTGGTTCTTCTCAGAGTTTGCATAGTGACTTTCTGGACACTTCACACAATGATCCATATCTGTTCAGAAATAATGACTGTGAATCAATCCTCAGGTATTCCCTTTCTCTCTAATCAGTTATCCAGCCTCAGCCCATTGAAAGGCTTCCTTAATTACTTTCCTTTATAGTTCAGAAACAAGTATTTAAGTACTCTGTGAATCATTTCAAAGCTATACAGCACTCTTTTCCTATGATGATAAAAAAATCAAAGAAGACCAATGTTTTGCAATTCTCTTTGTATCTTTTCCTTAGTTTGGGGCTCTGTTGCATCTATTTTATAAGTCAAAAGATTACTGAATTATATTTTATAAACATCATGCTATTCTGACATCACCTCATAAAAGAAATCCTTAGAATTTGGATCCAAGATGGCAGCACTTAGCACACAACTTATTTGATCAGCAGGACAGCAGTGACTATTATGCAACCTAAGGACTGATCTCAGAACCACAAAACACAAGCACTGGTGACCCACAGGTGAGATGACTCCAATTTTCTGGCTCATGTTTGGATCAGACATCTGGCCACCCAAGAAAACAACGAAGTCCAAGAACCCCACAGAAACAGACATGCAGCCTCCTTAGGCTAGTGGCATACCCTTGCCTGGTAAGCAGCTTATAAAATCCCAGTGTACAGAGTGAGCCTTGGCTGGCAAAAACACCAGTGTCTGTGGGTTATAGAACTGAACAGGCATCACAGTTGGGAACACAAGTAGATCTGACCTCAAGTCACCCAGAAAATACATACAAAATTCTGGGAGTGGTCCAAGCAGCTACTGGGTACCTGTGGTAGAGCCACACCTGGCTGGCAAGCAGCTCTTGATCTCCCTGCTGCATAGAGTGAGCCAGGGTCTGCAAATTACCAACATCTGTGGGTTCAAGCACCAAGCAGACAACGGTTGGGATCATATGTAGATCTGACCTCAGATCACCATGAAAAGCCACAGAAAGCTCCTGGGGGTATCTAAGCAGCATGAGTACCACCCACTTGGCTGGCAGGAAGATCTTGAACTCCCAGGAGCTCAGAGCAAGCCAGAGGACAGCAAAAACCTCCAGCATTTGTAGGATCAAACACCGAGATGACATCACAGTCAGGAACACAGGTGAATCCACCCTCAGGTCACTCAGCACTGGGCACATCACAATAGGAAGAGGTCAGTGTAAGAACACAAGCAACAATACCCAGGACCATTTGATACTACCAGAAACAAGCAGTGCCACCACCACAAGTCCTGGAGATACTATCACGGCTGATGCACAAGAGACAGATTTCAATCCTAGATTATGAAAATGTTAGAATCCTTAAAAGAGGAAAATAAACCTTCCAACTAGAACATAAATACACAAAGAAAGAGATAAAATAATTTTAAAAATCATTTAAATAAATGACAATTAAACAGGAGAAGGAAATGAATAAAAATGTAAGTCCTAAAAATGGAGATAGAAGCTATGAAGAAAATGCAATCTGAGATAATCCTGGAAATAGAAAACTAGAAAAGAGGACAGGATCTACAGACACGAGCATCACTGACAGAATTCAAGAGAGGGAAGAAAGAATATCAACAATAAAAGTTTTGACTGAATAAGTGACTGAATACAACAGTCAAAGAAAATGTTAAAATTAAAAAGGTTGTGACACAGAATATTGAAGAAACCTAGGATACAATGTAAAGACCAAACCTAAGAATTATAGGGATAAAAAACAAGACTCCAAACTGCAAGGCCCATAAAATATTTTCAACAAAAGCATGAAAGAAAACTTGCCTAACTTAAAGAAAGAAATGCCCATAAATATACATAAAACCTATAGAACTCCAAATAGATTGAACCAGAAGAGAAAATCTTTCTGCCACAGAGTTATCAAAACACTAAATGGATAGATCAAAGCTGTACAGATTAAATGCTACAAGAGAAAAAGGCCAAGTCACAGATAAAGGCCAACCTATCAGAATTACACCTTACTTCTCAATAGAGGCTATTGAAGTCAGAAGACCCTGGACTGATGTCATGCAGAGAGTATGAGACCACAGATGCGACCTTAGAGTACTACAGACCACAGATGGAGAAAACAAGATATTCCATGGAAAACTAAGCTCACCAAAGATGGATAAAATAAGATATTCCACAAAAAAACAAATTCAAACAGTATCCAACCACAAATCCAGATTTACTTAGATACTGGGAGGAAAACTGCAAAACAAAGAAAATAAGAAATAAATAACCTCATATCCACAAAAACAAAATAAAAGAAGCTAATATATGCACACTCTACTGCTACCAACATCAAAATAATAGGGACCAATAACCACTGGTCATTAATATCTCTCAACATCAATGGCATTAGCTACCTAGTGAAGAGACATAGGTTAACAGAAAGGATGCAAAACCAGGACTCTTTAATCTGCCACATACAAGAAACATACCTCGGCAATAAAGATAAACATTACCTTAGAGTAAAGGACTGGAAAAAGGTAGTCAAAGCAAATGGACACAAGAAAAAACTGGAGTAGCCGTTCTAGTATGTAATAAAATAGACTTTTAAACAAAACTAACCAAAAGAGAAGGGGAAAGACACTTCATATTCTTCAAAGAAAAAATACACCAAGAGTATGTCTTAATTCTGAACATTTCTTCCCCAAATACAGGAACACCCATATTCATAAAAAGAAACATTATTAAAGCTTAAATCACACATTGATCCCTACACATTAATAATGAGAGACTACAACATCCCACTCTCACCAACAGATAGATCTCCACTAGGGAACTAAATAGAGAACCAATAAAACTAATAGACATCATGAATCAAATGGATCTAATTGATGTATACAGAACTTTTCACCTGAACATGAAAGAATTCACATTCTTCTCAAAAAGGCAACCATATATTTGGTCATAAAATGAACCTCAAGAGATACCAAAAGATAGAACTAATCCCTTGAATCTTATCAGACCACCATGAATTAAAGCTGGAACTGAATAACAACAGAAATAACAGAAAGACTAAAAACTCATGGAAACTGAACAAGTTCCTACTAAATGATACCAGGGTAAGAAATGAAAATAAAAAAAATAATAAAAAACTTCCTGGAACAATGAATCCAAAGGCATAACATACCCAAACTTATGGGACATAATGAAAGTAGTGCTAAGAGGAAAGTTCATAGCATTAAGTGCCTTTATAGAGAAATTGGAGAAATTCCATACTAGCAACTTAATAGCACATTTGAAAGATCTGAAACAAAAAGAAACAAACTCATAAAAGAGGAGGACCAGGTTGGAAGTCATAAAACTCAGGCCTGAAATCAATAAATTAGAAACAAAGAGAACAATTCAAATAATCAACAAAACCAAGAGCTGGTTCTTTGAGAAAATTAACAAGAAAGAGAAATACTTAGCCATACTAACTAAGCGTCAAAGGGAGAGTAATCAAATTAACAAAATTACAAATGAAAAGGGACTCATAACAACAGGCATTGAGGAAAGCCAAAGAATCATTAGGTCATACTTCAAAAGCATATATGCTGCAGAATTTGAAAACTTAAACAAAATGAACAATTTTCTTGATAGATACCAACTACCAAAATGGAATCAAAATCAAGTAAACAAATTAAATAGTCTTATATCTCCTAAGGAAATTGAGGCAATCATAAAAAGTCTCCAAAACAGGAAGAGCCCAGGACCTGATGGATTCAGAGTAGAATTCAACCAGACATTCAAAAAAGACCTAATACCAATTCTCTTTTAACAATTCCACAAAGTAGAAATGGAAGGAACATTATCAAACTAATCCTATGAGGCCACAGTCATCTTGATACATAAACCACAGAAAGACTATAAAAAGAAAGAGAATTTCAGACCAATTTCTCTAATGAGCATTGATGTAAAAATTCTCAATAAAATACTGTCAAAACAAATCCAAGAACCAATCAAAAATATAATTCACCATGACCAATTAGGCTTGATTTCAGACATGCAGGGGTGGTTCAATATATGGAAATGCATCAATATAATATATCATATAATCATGCTGAAAGAAAAAAGATGAGTATCTCCTTAGATGTGGAGAAAGCATTTGAGGAAATCTAACACCCATTCATGATTAAAGTCTTGGGAAGAGCAGGGATACAAAGCACATATCTAAACACAATAAAAGCAATATACAACAAGCCTATAGCCAATATCAAACTAAATGGTGAGAAACAAATAAATTCCACTGAAGTCAGGTATAAGACTAGGCTGTCCATTCCCTCCATATTTCTTAAATATAGTACTTGAATTCCTAGAAAGAGCAGCATGACAACTAAAGTAGATGAAAGGGATAAAAATAGGAAAAGAAGAAGTCAGACAATCACTATTCATGGCTACATGATGGTATACATAAGTGCCCCCTAAAAATTCTGCCAAGTAAATTCAGTAGCTAAAAATCACCTTCAGCAAAGTGGCTGTATGCAATAGCAGCTAAAAAATCACTATCCCTGCTATATACAAATGACAAAGAAACTGAGAAAAAATTAGGAAAACTACATACTTCACAATAGCCACAATAATATAAAGTATATTGGTGTAAATCTAACCAAACAAGTGAAAAACATATAAAAAAAACCTTCAAGTCTCTAAAGAAAGAAATTGAAGCAGATATCACAAGATGGAAAAACTTCGATGTTTGTGGATCAGGAGAATCAACATTGTAAAAATGGCCATTTTACCAAAGGCAATTGACAGATACAAAGAAATTCCCCCCCAAAATTCCAAGACAATATTTACAGACCTTTAAAGATCAATTTTCAATTTCATATGGAAAAATAAAAAACCCACAATAGCTCAAACAATCCTTTACAATAAAATATCTTCTGGAGGAATTTCCATTCCAGATTTAAGCTGTAGATTGAGCAACAGTAGTAAGAACAGCATAGTAATGGCATGGAAATAGGCTTGTTGATTAGTGGAACTGAATAGAAGAACCAGAAACAAATCCACATACCTATGGACACTTGATTTTTTTTGGAATGAAGCCAAATCCATACAATGGAAAAAAGATAGCATCTTTAACAAATGGTGCTAGTCAAACTGGATGTCTACATGTATAAAAATGCAAATAGATGCATATTTATCACCTTGCACAAAGCCAAAGTAAATTAAAGAACACAATTTAAGACTATACACTCTAAATCTGTTAGAAGAAAAAGTGGGGAGGTGCCTTGAACACATTGGCATAGAAGACAACTTCCTGAATAGAACATCAACACTTCAGGCTTTAAGATCAACAATTAATAAATGGAACATAAAGAAACTGAAAAGCTTCTGTAAAGCAAGGGAAACCACAGAACAAAACAACAGGCTGCTGACTGGGAGAAGATCTTCACCAATCCTACCTCCAAAAAAGGGCTAATATCCAAAATATATAAAGAATTCAAGAAATTAAACACCATCAAGTCAAATATCTCAGTTAAAAAAATGGAGTACAGAGCCGAACAGAATTCTCAACAGTGGAATATTGAACAGATGGGAAACATTTAGGGAGATGCTTCATGTTCTTGTCCCCTGGAATTTCAGTTGCTGTTATTCATCAGAATAGAACAGCTCCCAGGATAGCTTCAAAGAAAGCTAATGATACCACTTGGTTCAGCATCAGTCTTTCTCATATAAGACTCCTATTACACTGGGAATTTCTTAACATTTAGAAACTGGGCCACAAATACTATTCTTGGCTTGTTTAACCATTTTCCTCAATTTTATTTGGGCCTGTACAAAGGTATCAGTTGCCCAAATCAGCCAAAATAAACCTCAGTAGAACGATGCCCCATTTCTGCTTAGGAGAGTTGGGTAGGATTTTGTCTGGTCTCTTGGGCTACACATGCTTATTTTCATTGAGTGTTGGCTATAAGTTATTATTTGTCATCTTCAAAGAGAAAGCAAGGTTGGACTCAAACATCTCTCTCTTTTTCCTTATCTTTCTTTAGTACGTATGGAGTTGGGGTTCAAAGGAAAGAAGAAAGGATATAGAAATATATAGGGATGACAGAACAAAAAGTAGATTCTTGAATCAACTCCACAAATTAAGGCCTTAATTGTTCTCACAAATAATGTAAATTTTAATTGAGTGTATAGAATTTTGCATATTGGTACAAAATAAGTTTACTTTTAATACATTGGCATAGCATTCAAATTTAAGTTTATTCTTCACACACATTATATGTATTTCTACTCTATTATGAGGTAGTGTACCCATAGAACACAAATATCATACAAGATTTATTCCAAAACCCTGAAAGTGGTATTGCAGGCTGTTTAGGATAATTAAGTATTATAATTTAATTGTTAGTTGATGAAATCATGGTCATTTCTATTACTAGTCTATTTTTATCATAACAATATACATCCTAGGTTTAACAGATAGATATGATTCTACAGATATATAAGGTAAAATAGACAATGTCTTCTAAGGTTCATAGATGTATAGAATATGGCATTTAAAGATGTTTTTATTTTTTAAAGATTTTTTGACAAAAAGACAGGTTAACTCCTGGCAACTCCCAGCCTACCTCAAAAAAGATGATACACATCAAATAACCCCCTTTTGGACATGGCTTCAAATGTGGCAAAATAGCCACTGTGAAAAACTTCCTTATTTCTCCCACAGACAAATTACTTCCTAAAAATGGGCAAGTTTGAAAGGAGGCGGAGTCAATGCCCAAACTCAGCTAAGACAGGGTCAAAGAGTCCTCAATAGTTCTTGCGTCACAAATAGGTCTGTCAGGTATATTGGACTAGAAGGCTGAAGATGATCTTCCACTGTTAAAGAGAGCTTTGAGTGACTATTCAAGCAACAAACTGCTTCTCTAATTTTTTCATTTTTAATATGCTACTCTGCACTTCTGGTTTCTTACAATTAAGCTTAGTTGCTTAGGGGTTAAGGTGTTTTTAAGTATAGAGAGATGAGATGTGATAAAGATGCGATATGATAGACACTAACTTTTCATTCAGAATTTTCACTCACCAGGACAGGAAAGATGTTTTCTTCAAAGTTGGTGAATACAAACAACCAAAACCCTATGAATGTAATATCTATGTAATTCTTGATTGATTCATGATTATTCTTGCTATTTGTAGTTTATTTTATTTATGTGTAATAATATAAATGCATATGTAAAAAAGAAATGTAATTTTAAAAATTGGAAAAAAAGAAATCCATAGTTCTGAACACATTTTATACAATATGGACAATATTCTTTGAAAATCAATTATTCATTGGTGTTCTCACCTTGGGGACCCACATTTATTTTCATAAAATATCATGAGTACTCAATTTGAGTTCATACTCTGAATGATTTTGAAATTATAAGTACCATTACATTCTTGTAGCTTAAATTCTTCACCAGTAATATGTTGTTACATTTAGCTATAGTATTATCTTAAATATATAGGGAAAGATATATTGAAATTTGTCTATATATTCAAAAAAGAAATGATGAATACTCTGTTTCTAAATATTTGTGAATTTTATCTTGAATTTAAAAACATATGCTCCTTGGTTGATTATGCCATGTGATTATTATGTAAAATCTTTGTGGAATTCTGAAAAACATTTCCAAATCAATGGACTTTCTCTGTTTAAAAATTTAAGCTAAAATTTAATAAAGTTTATTTTCAGGAAATTCCAATCTCTTTTTTTGATAATTTGTTATGTTCTTGTTATCATTCTTGCTCTTTTTCTTTTGTACTCATGGAATTCTAGTCCATTTTCTCAAGATATTTTCTCAATTTACTTTTTAACAATCTTAATTTTTTCCTTTCTTCTACTATGATTATTTTATTGTTGCTTTTTTATGATACAATATATTCTATAAGTATAGAATTCTTATTCTGACTTGATTTAGCTACATGATATCTGTTTCATTAACTAAATTATGTAAGAATTATACTTCTCTTTGAAATATATTTTCTTATTCTACAATATTAAATAAGTGATATTTTGAATATTTGAATTTCATCATTAATGTGGTCACTCTATTTTTTACTTAAGAATGGATTCAAACTATAGTCACTAACAGAAAACTGTAAATTTTTTATTCATGACTTATGTGCTCTTAAATTGTGCATATTGAGTATATTTCTGGACCTACAACATATCTAAAGTGCAGGAAAGTGATATTTATCAAACTAGTAATTCATACCTGGTGCTATGAACAGACATAAAATTTCATAGTGGGGGGAGGCCATATCACATAAAAAGGAACTCAATGCTGCTGTTTAGCTCAACCTACTTATTGTCAAACAACCTTCTAAATGTTTTGAGTTTATGCACATAGACAAGTAATTATGACAACAGCAGAGTAAAACAACCCTATAGCATTAATATTGCTCCTAGGATCCAATCCCCACAATGTCTCTTCCAGCTCTATAGCAGAAAATTTATGTCTCCCTTTCCTCTCTGACCTTGTGTCTAACAGGTCACAGTGACCTTCTCTTTTAATTTTCATTTACCCTACTCATTCCATATAAAAACTTCAAAAACAAATGGGCATTTCCTTTGAATATAGAAAGTAATCAGAGAAGTAAATCAGGAAACACACAGCTATTATACTCTCAAAAATTTTAGAAAGAAAATAGAAACCAAGCAACAAAACACTCAACCAACAAAGACACATATCCAGGAGTCAGCAATAGACAATGAATCATCCCAAACCCAGATACCTAGGTAATAGTATAACATCACAATCAATAGCAATTAATGCTGTACATCTACACTAGAACCCTACCATAGCAAGCACTGAATACTCCAGCATAACTGAACCACTAGCAAAAGACCACAAGTCAAAATGGTAAAGGCTGTTAAAGAAATGAATAAATCCCATAAAGAAATCTAGGAAAAAGCAAACAAAATGGAGAAAATAATTGAATCTTTTAGAGAAAGCCAATAAAGCACAAATAGTTGAAGGAAACAAATGAAACTTTTCAAGACCAAAAAAAATTTAATAAAAAAATTGAGAGAATTCTGGAAATAAAATTTGTGGACATTCAAAACCTTAAACGCACACATAAACTCTCTAGAAACAAAAGGTAATCACAAGAGGAATAGATGGCAAGAAATAAGAAAACTCAAGACACAGAAAAATAAAATTGATATGAAGATAAAATGACAATTAACCAAGAACCAAAGAGTCAGTTCTTTGCAAAATCATTAAGATTGATAAATCCTTATTCAAATTACCTAAAAGATAGAGAGAATATCCAAATTAACAAAAATCAGGAACAAAATGTCATCTACTATGATCAATTAAGCTTTAAACTTAATTCTAGAGATACTGGGATGATATAAAATAAGTACATGCAACCAATCCTACAATCAATGTGAAAGAAAAAACAACAAAAAAATGATGAGGGAGTTCCAAGATGGTGGCACCCAGTATGCACTGTATCTGATCTACTGCACAGAGACCAGGGAGTTGAATGGAGCCACAGACTTCTGAATCTAGAGAACTTTAGATGAGTGGGGTCCCACACACTACAGACCACCGGTGGGCCTGGCCCCGGGTCAAGCAACAGCCCACAGAGGTCTTGAATCCACTCTCCAGACTTCAACGGAGCCCACCTGCAGGCTGCAGCTGGCTTCTAAAGCACAATTTCAGTGTGTGAGGTGGTGGTACACCAGAGCCCCTGGCCTGAGGAAGTCTCAGGGAAATGGATGAAACTGCCCTTGGATCCCTCCACCTGCCCCATGCCAAATTTTGGAGGGCCCAGAGCCAAGAGGAAACACAGGCAGCTGGGCCTACCTAAAACTGCAGAGTGTGCATGCAGCCCGCAGGTGGAATTGGGGCCCAAATTAGAGGTGGACACAATGGACTGAGCCCACAGACATAGGCAGTTGCAATCCAACTTTGACAGTTCCCACAGGCCTGGCAGGAAATCCCACACTCTCAGGAGAGGGTGGACACCTCTGCAGTGTCTAGACACTGATCTAAAAGGTGACCACAGCTTAGAGGGTCTGACCCAAGCAGGATCTTGGCTACAAGGCCGCGGGAAGTGCAGGCAGCTTGGAGCAACCTGCACAGCTGGAGAGCTCAGCCCATGGTCTGAATAGGTCCCATCTCTGGGCCACAGCATACTGATCCTCAACTCTCCAACAGACAGAATCTAACTGGATCAGATCCCAGAGGCCCAGCAGGATCTCCCATGCTCTTGGGAGAGGCTGGACACATCTCTGGTATCTAGACACTGATCTAAAAGGCAACCACAGCCCCAAGAGTCTGACCTGGGCAAAGTCTTGGCTCCAAGGCAGCAGGAAGGAAAGGTAGCTGGGATCAACCTGCCCAACCAGAGCACATCCTGACTTTGGTCTGGGTCCCAAAACAGCTGATCTGAATAACAGCAGTAAAGTGAAAGAGTCCAGACAGAAACCAATTTCTTCTGACTAGCCCAGAGTTGAAGGTGTAGAGCAAAGGTTCCAAGAGTGGAAACGAGGTCACCTGCTTATTCCAGGGAATAACTCCCTGACCCCCACAGGCAAGGGCATGTGCCCTTAATCATTTACCAACTATCCACTCTCAACGATCACTGAACGATACCAGGAGCTACTCCCAACATCATAGATCCCAAAATGACAATAGAACAGCATAAGAATGCAAACAAAAACCAAAACAGTTTGGCATCTCCAGATTCCAACTATCCCAAGGAAAGTAACCCTGAGAACCCAAACACACTCTAAATACAAGAAAGTGACCTCAAGTCCTTAGTAAGGAAGATAATAATGGAAGAAAAGAATAAAATCTGTAAACTCCTGCAGGAGGATACAACCAAATGTGCTGAAGACATAAAAGAGACATATAGAGAGGCACTGGAAGAATTTCAGGAAAATACAAACAAATAGATGAAGGAAACAAATAAAATATAGAGGTGACCTTCTCTAATAGAAACCAAGAAATGGAAGAATGAACATTGCGGCTTAAACATAACAATTGTAGAACTTGAAACAACCATCAAAGAAAATGCTAAAATTGAAAAGTTGCTAACACAGAATATGCAAGAAATCAAGGACACCATGAAACTTGAAAATAATAGGTATTGAGGAAAGAGAAGATGCCAGACTCCATGGACCAGAAAATATCTTCAACAAAATAATAGAAGAAAATTTCCCCAATCTGAAGAGGGAGATGTATACAAGCGTACAAGGGGTGTACAGAAGACCAAATAGAATAGAACAGAAAAGAAAATCTTCCCACCACATAACAATAAAAACACAAAATATACAGAATGAGGAAAATATTAAAATCAGCAAGAGAAAAAAGCTGAGTAACATATGTATGATGGCAAATCTATACACCTGACTTCTCAGCAGAGACCATGAAAGCCAGAAGGGTCTGTGCAGAGGTCCTGCAAACCCTAAGAGAACACAAATGCCAGGCCAAACTACTATACCCAGCGAAAGTATCAATAAACATTGATGGAGAAAATCAGATATTCCATGACAGAAACAAATTCAAATACTACCTACCTAAAAATCCAGCTTTAACAGAAGTTATTAGAAGGAAAACTCCACCCCAAAAGGACAAGTTACAACCAAAACTACATAGGAAATAGATAACTACACTACAACAAAAACACAACCACACAAACTCTCTACTGGAACCAACATCAAAATTAAGACTCTTAACATTCACTGTCATCAATATCTTTCAACATCAATGGTCTCAGCTCTCCAATAAAAAGACATAGACTAACTGAGTAGATGCATAAACACGACCCAACATTCTTCTGCATTCAAGAAACACATCTCACCCACAAGGACAGACATTACCTCAGAGTAAAAGGCTGGGGAAAAGTATTCCAAGCAAATGGTCACAAGAAGCTAGCTGGTCTAGCCATTCTAATTTCTATTAAAATAGTCTTTCAACCAAAATTAATCAAAAGGAATGAGGAAGGACACTTCATACTCATCAAGGGTAAAATCAACCAAGAACACATCACAATTTTGAACATCTATGCTCCTAACACAAGGGCACCCACATTTGTAAAAGAATTATTAACAAAGCTTAAATCACTCATTGATCCCCACACATTAATGGTGAGAGACACCAGCACCCCACTTTGACTGGAGGATATGTCTTTGAGACAGAAAATAAGCCAAGAAATAGCTTTATTAACCAACATCATAAATCAAATAGATCTAACAGATATTTACAGAACTTTTCACCCAAACGCAAAGGATCATACCTTCTTCTTAGCACTCCATGGAACCATCTCCAAAATTGATTACATAGTAGGTCAAAAAGCAAACCAAAACAGATACAAGAAGATTGAAATAATATTTTGTATCCTATCAGATCACCATAGTCTAAGGCTGTACTTCAACAACAACAACAACAGAAACAACAAAAAACCTACACACACACATGGAAACTAAACAACGCTCTACTTAATGACACTTGGGTCAGGGAAGTAATAAGGAAGGAAATTGAGGACTTCCTGAAATTCAATGAAAAGGAAGGAATTACATACCCAAATTTGTGGGACACATCAAAAGGGGTGTTAAGAGGAAAATTCATAGCACTAAGTGTCTTTAGAAAGAAAGTGAAAACATCCCAAATAAACAAGTTAATGACACATCTGGAAGCCCTAGGGAAAAAAAAGTAGCAGAAACATCCAAGAGGAGTAGACATCTGGAAATACTCAAAATCAGGGCTGAAATCCATAAATTAGAAACAAAGGGAACAATTCAAAGAATCAGCAAAATAGGGAGCTGTTTCTTTGAGAACATCAACAAGATAGACAAATCGTTATCCAAACTAATTAAAAGACAGAGAGACCCTATCCAAATCAACAAAATAAGAAATGAAAAAGGAGACATAACAACAGACACCAAAGAAATACAAAAAATAATAAGATCGTGGTATAAAGCATATATGCTACAAAATTTGAAAATCTAAGAGAAACAGACCATTTGCTTGATCGATTCCATTTGTCAAAACTGAATCAAGATAAAATAAAAAATTTAAACAGCCCTATTTCACCTATATAAAAAGAAGCAATCACTGATAGTCTCCCAACCAAAAGAAGCCCAGGGCCACATGGTTTAAGTGCAGAATTCTACCAGACCTTCAAAGAGGAGTTAATACCAATACTCTTCAAGCTACTCCAAAAGATAGAAATGGATGGAACCTTACCAAATTCTTTCTATTAGGCCACAGCCATGTTGATACCTAAACTTCACAAAGACCCAACAAAAAAAGAATATTTCAGACAAATTTCTCTTATGAATATTGAAGCAAAAATACTCAATATAATACTTGCAAAATGATTACAAGAACATATCAAAGATATCATTCACCATGACCAGGTAGGCTTCATTCCAAGCATGCAAGGATGGTTTAACAAATGGAAACCCAACAATGTAATCACCATATAAACAAACTGAAAGTACAAAACCACATGATCATCTCTTTAGATGCAGAAAAAGCATTTGCCAAAAATCCCCCCCTCAAAAAAACAAAACAAAACAAAACAAAACCCCCACCACCCATTCATGGTTAAAGTTTTGGAGAGATAGAGAATACAAGGCACATACCTAAATATAATAAAGGTTATACAGAGTAAACCAATTGCCAACATCAAATTAAATGAAGAGATACTCAAGAAACTTCTTCTGAAATCAGGGATCAGACAAGGCAATCCACTTTCTCCATATCTCTTCGATATAGTTCTTGAACTTCTACTCAGTTCAATAAGACACCAAAATGAGATCAAGGGGATCCAAATGGGAAAGGAGGAAGTCAAATGATCCTTATATGCAGATGATATGATAGTGAATATAAGTGACCCCCAAAACTCCACCAGAGAACTCCTACAGCTGATAAACATCTTCAGCAAATTGGCTGGATACAAAATTAACTCGAAAAAGTCAGTAGCCTTCCTATACACAAATGACAAGCTTGCAGAGGAAGAAATTAGGAAAACCACACCCTTCTTGTTAGCCACAAGCAATATAAAATATCTAGGAGTTACTGTAACCAAACAAGTGAAGGACTTGTTTGAAAAAACTTTACATCCCTGAAGAAAGAGATTGAAGACAACATGAGATGATGGAAGGATCTCCTTTGTTCATGGATTGGGAGAATTAACAAGGCAAAATTGGTCATCTTACCAAAAGCAATTTGCAGATTCAATGCAATAGCTATCAAAATACCTACACAAAAATTTAAAAGACATTGAAAGGTCAATCTTCAATTTCATATGGAAAAACAAAAAACCCAGAATAGCTAAAACAATCCTATGCAATAAAAATTCCTCCAGAGGAATCTCCATTACTGATCTCAACCTGTACTATAGAGCAACAGTAATTAAAGCAGCATAATACTGGGACAGTAATAGGCTGGTTGGTCAATGGAATCGAATCAAAGACCCAGAAACAAATCCTCACACACATGGTCACTTGATTTTTGACAAAGAAGCCACATTTATTCAATGAAAAAAAGATAGCATCTTCAACAAATGGATGTTGGTTTAATTGGATGTCTACATGTAGAAAATGCAATTGGACCCATATTTGTCACCATGCACAAAACTCAAGTCAAAGTGGATTAAAGACCTCAACATACAAACCAGAGACACTAAATCATTTAGAAGAAAAAGTGGGGAAGAGTCTGGAACTCATTTGCACAGAAGACAACTTCCTGAACAGAACACCAACAACCCAAGCCTTAAGGTCAACAATTAATAAATGGGACCTCATGAGGCTGAGAAGCTTCTATAAGGCAGAAGACACTGTCAAGAAAACAAAGTAACTGCCTGCAGACTGGGAAAAGATCTTCACCAACCCTATATCTGACAAAAGTCTAATATCCAAAATATATAAAGAGTTCAAGAAATTAAACACCACCAACTAAATAGCCAATAAAGAAATGGGGCTTAGAACTAAACAGAGAATTCTCCACAGAGGAATATTGTATGGATGAAAAACACTTAAAGAAATGCTCACCCTCCTTAGTCATCAGGGAAATGCAAATCAGAACAACTCTAAGATTCCATCTTACACCTATCAGAATGGCTAAGATAAAAAACTCAAGTGACACCACGTGTTGGCAAGGATGTGGAGAAAGAGGAACACTCCTTCATTGCTGGCAGGAATGCAAACTAGGGCAGCCACTTTTGACATCTATCTGGCACCATATCAGAAAACTGGGAATAGAGCTTCCTCAAGACCTAGTTATTCCACTCCTTGGAATATACCCAGAAAATGCTCCACCACACAACAAGGACATATGCTCACCTATGTTGATAGCAGACTTATTCATAATAGCCCAAACCTGGAAACAGCCTAAATATCCATCCATTGAAGAATGGATAAAGAAATTGTGGTACATTTACACTATGCAATACTATTAAGCTATAAAAAACAAGGAAAGCCAGAAGTTTGTGGCCAAATGGAGGAAATTAAAAACAATCATACTGAGTGAGTTAACCCAGAAACAGAAAGAGTCACATGGTATATACTCATTTATAATTAAACACTAGCCCAAAAGGCATGACCTATGAATGTCTTCACTTACCAGGAAAGTGGGACAGATGTAAGGACATCCTACTGGGATTCTAGGTAAGAGATATATAGGAGATGAGGAAATAGAAGGATCCAGAGGATCTTAGAAACCTACAAGAAGAACATCATAATGGGTGGATCAAGGCCCAGGGGTGTCTTCTCAAACTATTGCACTAACCAAGGACAATACAAATAGTAAACACCGAATCCCTAGGCTGATCTAGCCAATGGAGATGACATCCTCCACAGTTATGTGGAAAGCAGGGTCTAACTCTGACATGAGCTCTGGTGCCCCATATTCGATGACCTCTTATTGGTGGGTAGCCCTGGTGGCACTCAAGGATGGGACTTGATAACCTGTGACCATAAAGTGGAGGATATCCCACTGGGGCATGGACCTAAGAGAGGGTAATAGAGCGGTAGTGGGAGGGTAGGAGGAACAGGAGGTTCCAAGTGATGGGAGAACAATTGAGTCATAATCTGAATAAATTAACAAAAAAAGCAAATGATCATCTAACTAGATATGGAAAAGTACTTTGACAAAATCCAACAAACTTTCATGATAAAACATCTGAAAAGATTAGGGACACAAGAGACATGCTTAACCATAATGAAGGCTGTTTATAGCACATCTAGAGCTATCATCAAATTAAATGAAGGAAAACTCAAATGACCTAAAAGTTGGAGAGGGATTATCCAAATTAACTTAATTAGAAACAAAAAGAGTCTTAACAATAGATATTGAGAGAATCCAGAAAATATTAAGGAGAAGTTTTTAAAAACCAGTACTCCACCCAACTGGAAAATATAAAAGAAATTGATCAATTTGTTATTAGGTACTACTTTAAATGTTAAAGCAAGATCAGACAAATGATATCAATCTCCCAAACAAAAACATCCAAGATCAAGATGGTTTTAGTGTATAATTCTCATAGATTTTTAGGAAAAGATTTAACTCCAAAACTCTTCAAATTATTCCACAAGAAGAAACGGGAAGACTTTCCATTTCATTTTTGAGGTCACAGTTACCCTAATACTCAATGCACATAAAAATTCAAAATAGAATTGCAGACTAATTTTTCTTCTGAGCATAGATGCAAGAAATTACTCAATAAAATACTTGCAAAGCAGTCCAAGAACACATCAAAATACCATCCATTGTTATCAATTAATTTTTATCCCAGAGCAGGAATGGTTCATTATGCAAATATAAGTGAATTCAACCTACCACACAAACAATCTGAAAGAAAAAAATGATCATCTCATTTGATATGGAAAATCCTTTGACAAAGTCCAACATACCTTCATAATAAAAGATCTGAAAAAATTAACGACTCAAGGAACATACTTAATCATAATGAAGGCAATTTACAGCAACCCTAGAGCCAACATCAAATTAAATTGATTAAAACTCAATTTAATTACATTAAAGTCAGGAACACAACAGGTGTGCCTACTCTCTACATATAAATTGAGTATAGTACTTGAAATTTTATCTTGATCAATGAGAAAGTAGAAGTATTTAAAGGAGATAATTTTTTTAAGTAAAAATTTGTTATTTACAAATAATATGATAGTATACTTAAGTGACTCTATAACTTCAAACAGATGCGTTCCTACATCTGATGAATACTTTCAATAATGTGATTGGATTATTGTTCTCATATACACAAATGCCAAATAGAATGAATAAGATATCAGGAAATCAGCATCTCTTAGAATAGTCTCATATAGTATTAAATAACTTGCTCTCCTTTATAATACCAATTTTTCTACTTGAATGACTTGAAATGTAAATTTCTATTTTTCTGATTTTCTAAGGAGACTCTTCTGAAAGTCTTTCAACCCCCAAAGGAGCCTTGCTCCACAGTGTGAGAACTGCTATGTAAAGCAAAGAGAACAAATGTTCTCACTGGGAAGGAGAAATAGAATATATTTTACAGGTCAGCTGAACGCAGGTGGGAAAAGGAGTAGGAGGATTCAGGTAAAGAGGGAGATGGAAGGAAGGAAAAAATTGTTCTGAGAGATGGCTGAAATTGGGAAGGCTATTTTTGTTTATGTGGAAACATTCTTGAATGTATGAAGGGTATCCTATTGAAAAATCCTAGCAATAAACAATAAGGAGTCTCAGCTGTCCATCTCTCGTATTCAGGCAAAGCTTCTAGTGATGGAACTGGATTGTATTCTATTGAATTTTTACCAAGGAGGTCCCATAAAAATCCACAAACAACAAGGCTGATGCAAAGTCAAGTCCATGCTCTCCACAAACTAACCAAGTGGGCCTTCACTGCAGTGGACCACATCTATACAGCTCATTGACCATGGATAAGCTGAGTTTGTGTCCATGCAGAACCTTTACAACTATGTTCTATTTCTTTGGTGCCAGCAGTTTCTCTCCAGGCTTCTGAAAGAGAACCATTGACACCAACCCAGTGACAGAACCTTGGCCTACAATGTGTCCTGCTTGTAAACCACACTAGGAAAATGTTGTCACAAAGCTTGTGTGAGACTCCATGAAAAAAAGGCCATGCTCTTCAATGCATGGGTATTGAAGAGCAAAAGACTAGATATCACAGAGATGGAGGGTAAAACCAAAGAACTAGTCTAAAAAATCAATAAGATGATTCCTAATGATATTCTTCTATATTCATAGATTAGCACCTTGTACAGTTATTTTCAGAGTGGCTTCCCCTGTCAGCAGATCAGAATAGATTAAAAGATCACACCCAAAAATTATGAGCAGAGAGTTTAAGTTGTAGGTCACCACCAAATTCCTCCCCCAAGAGCTCATGGAGTCCCACTGAGGATGAGGCAGGCAAAATATAAGTCAGAGGGGATGGAAGGAATCAAAAGATAAAGAACCTCTAAATTAAGTAAGCAAGGATCATATCAGCTCAAAGACTGAAGTAGTTAGCATGTGGCCTATGTGACTCTACACTAGTTCCTCTGCACATATGTTTTAGCTATTAACTTAGTATTATGATGGGAGTACTGACTATGACAATAAGTGGGTCTCTGACTCTTTTGCCTCCTCTTGGAACAATTTTTATTCTTTCAGGTTGCTGGGTCCAACTCTGAGATGATAATATTTTTCTTTAATCTTATTTTGCCATACTTGGTTGTTATCTCTTAGAAACCGCTCCTAATAAGAGATCCATAGGAGGGGAGATTATGGGAGGAACTGGGAGAAAAAGTAGGGAAAATTTGAATCAAAGTATATTATATGAAAAATGAACATATACAGGGGGAGGTAATCCCCCTCAGGAACAGTCATGGGGAGGGGAATAAGGGGAAAATGGGAGGGAGGGAAGAATGGCAGGATACAAGGGATGGGATAACCATTGAGATGTAACAAGAATAAATTAATAAATGAGAAAAAAATGAAAAAAAAAAGAATTACCTTTCAAGCCGCAAAAAAATGAATTGTTTTCAATGAATGAAAAATAAACAATAAATTTAAAAGAAAGTAAGGAAGGTTTATGGAAGTACTTGGGGAAAGAAAAAAAGGTGATGTAATTGTCGTATAGTTTCAAAAATAGAAAAAAAAAACAAAAAAGGAATTGAAATAAACATGTTAGTTTATCAGGAGCGCAAGTCCCAAGATGAGCATCAGAGGTATATCAAGATGTGATTCCCTCACTTATTAAAAAAAATCTGCTAGGTCTAAAACTCCAAATTTTACATAATATAGTGATAATGAGTGATTTCAGTACAGAACTTTTAACAAGAGGATATGTGGACAAAACTCCACACAACATGGTTATCTATTTAAGACTAACACAGTGACAAGACCAGTTGACATTTTAACATACATGTTGGAAGTAGAATCTTCATCCAAAAACATAGTTATAATACTGTTGATGAGGAAATAAAATTTTAACCTTGTTTTTATTTTAAAGTATGTTTTCAAAGAGATAAATAATTTTATAATTTTTCAATAACTAAATACACAATCTTATTAGTGATGTAAATGTAATTCATGGTTGATTTTACTCTTTCTGTCTTTATTCATCATCTTACCAAAATTTTTATACTCTAGTTCTCTGGTTTCACTTGCATTCTACCTGTTGTATTTTTACTGAATTCACTTTGATACAAGAATTTTCTATTTTGAACATCTTGACCAAAAATTAGTGATGTTTCTATTCCATTGTGTTTAGTTGCTGTTAGCTCAAGTATAAGCATCTAATACTGGTTTATATTTTAGCTAATATTCAATAATGCAGTTATATGGCATGATTGCAATTTTGGCTAGTTGTCACAAAACATGATTCTACATTAATCTATGTAATATGGGGAAAATGATATATTAATACTCTTTGTAAGTCATAGCACATTGTTCTCAATGAATTGATGATTATCACAATCTTTATACTTTGAAATCTTCCCAGTATAGCTGGGATTCATTAAAGAAATTTCAAAAATAGACATAAGTAGAGAATCAACTGAATGGATATAAAAATATTTACAGAAAATTTATTTTTCTTAGTGGGAAGTGTCATAAATATATTTTGTAACATCCTTCAGAGTGGGGATTATATTAATAACATGACAGCTTTCTGAACATAAGTATTAAAGGCTGATCACATTATTTTTGATTTACTATTTTGGCTCAAGAGAAGCAAAGCAATGAGAAAGAAATGCATCTCATAAATAGAATCTTAAAACTTAAAGGTGCTGTGGAATTTCCAAGGAAAATTAATGGAGCTA
Source organism: Acomys minous (assembly GCF_964271855.1). Taxonomy (NCBI): domain Eukaryota; kingdom Metazoa; phylum Chordata; class Mammalia; order Rodentia; family Muridae; genus Acomys; species Acomys minous. Next base: position 83,382,171 of record NC_140484.1, read on the forward strand.
GAAAAATTATCTTGAGTGATATAACTAGACCTAAAAACTCCAAATATGCTATGTATTTGTTTATATGAGGCTTTTTAACCTGTTAAGTATTCATAAGTAATCCATATATCCTCTGAGGTAAGAGTATGTGGCAGAGAGAGAGACAGACAGACAGACAGACAGACAGAGACAAAGACAAAACAGAGAGAGACACAGAGAGCTATGACCCTATAAAGATGTAGAATTATAGTTATGGATAGATGAGAGAGAAGAATAAATTAGGATGATAAAATTAGCAAGGGAGACAGAGATAGATATGGAAGGTAATATGGGAATGGACAGCTAAAACTCAGTGACATTAAGGGATTGTATAGAAAACTATTGACATTGAAGTTGATTAATTCATAGACATATATGAACTAGAAATTAATTAGAATCACCAAATAATGGGAGAGCCAAATCCAATTGTACATCTCTAGCCAACAAATGAAAGCTCAATTGTCACATGAGTTGTGTATAATTGTTAGACAAATGGGGCCCTCATAACACACTGAGCAAAGAGAAGATGAACTGATGCCTACTGAGTGCCTTTATCACTACTGACTAATCTTCTTAGTGCTAAGAGGTACTCTGCACACTACTACAGAAGAAAAGAAAACACCACCCCAGCTACAAACACTGTAATGTATGATGGTGAGCTTCTTGCATGACTCTCTGGCACAATAAGGGCACAAAAATTATGAAAATAAATGGTATCTTGTTGAAATTATTTTCTACTCCATGACATATGCCTGATACTGCCTGGGTAGCCAAAAACCTGAGATTAGGCAGGCAATTGACTTAAGGAGGAACCAAATTCTACTCTTCTACAAAAGAAACAGCAGTGTAATCAACTCTTAATTACATTCTTCTATACACATATGTAGAGAAATTTTAATCTGGCATCAATGTGTCATATCCAAAGGCCTTCTAGGGCTGTGTGATTCATCTGGAATGCAGACACAGTCTGGATTACAGTGTGATCTGGCTGGAATAAAGACATTTCTTTATCATATACCTTAAATCCCAAATAGTAAACATACAGCTAGTCTATAGAATGAAACAGCCAACCTTAATAGTGGCATCTAGTTGAGGGCACTCAAAGTGATGGATCAGAGAAATATTTGACAGAATTTGTCAGAGATAGGATACACTCAACCCTAATAAGAACAGGACAAGAAAGAGAGTCTGCTTAAAAGCAGCACAGGAAAGGAAAGAACGAGAGGTTTGTTTGTTTATCAGGAGTTTCTTACCAGGACAGTTTTACAGAGACAGGTTTCAGAGAAAACAAGGTAGACACCGATAAAGGCAGAATGAGCAGTGAATGAAAGAGAGTCATAAGATTAAACTATTTTGCTAGAAATAGTTCTAGGCAAGGCAGATCATTTCAATCAGAAATCAAGAGAATCCACTTTATATTAGTCAGCTTGGAGAGAAGTTTGAGCTGGAAAAGATGAGTTGAACCGTCCAGTGAGAATTGAGAAATTTTTAGAAATGTCTCTCATCTCATCTTCTCATTTGAGAGAATAAAAACATTTACACACATACATTAATATTTTCTCAGCTTTTATCAGAGAAGTGTCCTTCTACAGTAAATTGTAATTAATACAGAGTCATACAACTGGATAATGTTCAGAGAGTAACAGACCATGGAACTCAGTTCTAAAGTGGCGGAGTAAGAAGATGCAGGGTGTCAGAATGAGACCTGGTAGACTGAGGGCATATGGTGGGAGAGGAAGTCTCCTTCTGTCAGAGGTCTAGGGAAGGGGAATAGGGCAGAATAGGGAGGGAGAATGAGAATGAGAAGATACAAGTGAGGGGATAACAAACATGATGTAATCTGAATAAATGCTAATAAATTAAAATGTTAAGAAATACATATTTTCAAGTCTTAGAGAACACAGGAGAAGAGGATTCATAAAAATTCTAAGAGCCAGTGATAAAAGAAGACATCATGGAAAGAAAGCCTTCTGGATATATCAGGACTTGGACATACATGAACTAACAGAGAGTCTGAAAGCATTCAAATGGCCTATACATGTACCAGGCAGAAGAGGAATTTGAACTAAGATGGTAATCAGGCAGAAGCCATATTCCTAACCCAGAAGCTATCTCCAATTGTAACTGCTAGCAAATGATAAAAATATTTCTTCATGGATTTTTAAGGGCTAATCAAACAAAACTTAAGGGTCATTCACATGTCCAGCAGGAGATAACAAAAAATGAACTCAACGATATATTATATGAGGTTTATTATACCACAATGCTTAGTCTAGACAATATTTTTAAGCTTGCAGACCTTTGTGTATATCTTATGGTTTCTGATTTTATTTTTGTGGGGTTCTTAGTGTGAAAATATGTGTGTCAATGTGTACATGTGTTTCTTGCAGTTTTGGAGGGTCTTGTATTAATTTTTTATTAATTTACTTATTTTTACTTCCTTTGTTTTTTTATTATATTCAGAGTTGTTTGTTATTATTTTTATCATATTTTAGTTTATTCTTATCTTGAGATGTCTATTGTGTTCTAATGTGTGTGTGTGTGTGTGTGTGTGTGTGTGTGTGTGTGTGAGAGAGAGAGAGAGAGAGAGAGAGAGAGAGAGAGAGAGAGAGAGAGAGAGAGAGAGAGTTTGGATTGGGGCAGTACAAAAGTGGAGAGGGACTGAGTTGAGTTTAGGGAGGGGAATCAATGCTAAGAATATATTGTATAAATCAAAACCACTTTGACTATAAACCTGTAAAGCTAGTATGGAAATCAGTATATCATTTTCTCAAAAGATGCAACTATACTTCCTCAAAATCAAGCTTTACCACTTGTTGGAATATACTAAAAGAATGCATCATCCTATGACAGAAACACTTGACTAATCATGATTATTGCTGCTTTTTTTTTAAAGCCAGAAACTGGAAACAGCCTAGATTTCCCTCTTTAGAGGAATAAATAAGGAAATACAATGCATTTATTAAATGAAGTATCATTACTCAGATGTTAAAATAAATGACACCGTGAAACTTATAATCAAATGGATGTAAATAGAAAATACTATCCTAAGTGAGGTAAGTAAGAACCAGAAAGATAAATATGATATATATTTGCTTATCTTTTTATTATAGCTGTTAAATAAATGAGAACAAAAGTATACTCTATAGACACAGAGTGATTAGGAATAGAGAAGGAATTATGGGGCATCTCATAGGTTTCCTTGGGAAGGGGAAAGAGAGTAAATTTTATGGCTGTATGGGAGCTGGGGAGGGGATGAAAATAGGAGAAACATATGGGAAGAGAGAGGTAAGCTGGAATTGAAAGAGGGAATGAGGAGAATGACAACTAAAAATGAACACTTGAGAGGCAATTTCAAAACTTAATTCAATGGAAACTTCCTATAATATATATGAAGGTGTCTCTAATGAAGTCTCCAAATAATAAGGAAGACAAAAATCAAACTGGGTATCTCTTCTCAACAAACAAAGCTTCCAGTACCAGAATAGGGTTTCATGAATTTGAATTGTTGGCTGAAATTCCTATAACTGCCCCTCTCCCAAATAACCTAGGCTGTTGCCAAGACAATAGGTTTCTCAGAGGAAAACAACAGGCATCAAGGACCTACTGCTGAATATAACACAACAAAATAATTTATTAACATGGAGAGATCAAAGTGATGCTACGTGGAACTTTTATCTCCATGCTATGCTATCTATAACACAGTAAGGTATTCTATAGGCTGCCAAAGAACAAAAGAACATACAAGTACAACCACCAAATTTTTTTATCTATATTTAGTCCTGCCCACAAAATATGCCAGGGTAATAAGGAAACAATCCCTAATAAAACAACCAACTAGTGTCTGATTTAATTCAAGTCCCACTCAGTGAGATGGAACCCATTCATGAAATTACTTGAACAACCAAGCATGAGAAACTAGAAACCAATATTCCTTGTCAGCAAAATTACTCCTAATTATATTCTGCTATACTCATAGTTTAGGGCCTTATTCAATCATCATCAGAGAGACTTTCTGGTTTACTCCTGCAGCTTTGGGAAGCAAATACAGAGACACCCAGCCAGAAATTATGCAGTGAGTGTGAGACCTTGGAACACACAGTCTAAGTGAGATGTCTTTATTTTATCCTCTTGTATCTTAATAAAACTCAAAGAATCTCAGGCAGAAAGACTAGGGAAGACTGAGTGGACAGAGGACATTATAAGAAAAACACCTTTTTAACAACCAAGAATCTAAAGTGGGACTCGCAGGCCCTATACCATGTCTTCTATCTATATATATAGCTTTCAGTTTTATACTTTTATGGATCTGCTGAATGCGTAAATAAGGAAGTCTTGAATTCTTGTTTTCTCTCTTAGGGCATTTATTTTCCCCTTGTCTTGTTTTCTCAACTTCAATATGATGTTTTTTATCTTATTATATTTTGTTTTGTTATATTTTGTTGTTATCTCTAAGAAGCCCACTCTTTTCTGATAAGACACAAATAAGGAGTGGCTCTATGATAAGAGAGGATTTGCGGAGAAACTGTAAGAAGTTGAGGGAGGATAAAGTATATTCAAGACTATATTGTGTGATAAAATAATCTATGTCTAATAAAAGGAAGATAAAATTTAAAAGAACATATATGAAATAATTTATTTTCAATAAAACAAGGAATATTACTCATGATAGATATCAAATATATGTATGGGAAAAATAAAACTCAACTCTCCAATTACCTGCTGTGCAAAAGAAAAAATCTGTACTGGGAATGATCATAAAAATGATGTGAGAAATCCAAGATTTATAGGAATTCTACATGTGAGTGAACATGATTTGTAAACATAAAGATGTGGTGCTCAGAACACTGTGTTCATGGTGAAATTAAACAAACTATTAATCTTTGGGCATGGTGTGTATATTCAGGGAATGGTGCCTGCAATTTAATAAAATATAAATTAGGGATGGTTCTAATGTCTAGTATGTGTCCTTTCAAAAGGAATTAAAAGTCACAGCAATGCTTAAATTTAAAATCAAGGAAGAAAAGTTTATCTCTTCTCTCTGGTATATTTCCACTTGCTTATGTATTGCAAACTCCTGTGGACAAGTTGGAAATGTCTCTGTAAACCTATATTTACCTGTCTCATTGGAAATCTCATTGTCTGCACAAGGAGTACAATCAAAGCAGCAGACAGCCTTGCCTTCCTGAGCAGTTTTCCTGAATCCAGGCCTACAGCTCTCACTGCACACAGACTGAGGAATCTGAGAAAAAAGACATCTATTAGCAAATACGGCACATTTTTGTGAATCATCAAGGTAAATAGAATATTTTTGAATATCATTGAACAGTTAATTTTCAAATACTTACACTTATAATTAAAGTTAATGGGTTAAAAAAATAAAGTTAATGGGTTTTTGTTATTACTTGTTTTGGCAGATGTTGGGATTCACAATCCAAATGTGTAAATCATACCGTAATACTTAAAACCATGTTAATAGTAAGTCATTAAAATAGTATTCTAGAAGGTCATGGTATGATTTCAGATTCAACCTGGACCTTTACTTATTGTCTCTCAGGAGGAGTTTTTATACCCATTGTGATTTTCAATGTTTATTGAGAACTTTTTCAGGGCTTGTATTAATCATGGAAACAAGTCATTGGAAAACTTCTGTGAGCAGATTTATAGACATTTACCTGTGGTGGAAATGCCACCACAAAGTGGGTGTCAGTATTTGTTTGGCTACTTACACAGAATTTAAAAAAGAAAAATGATGGGCAACCACATTCTTAAATCACTGATTCTGATTGATGAATGTGATGTCATCACCTCTTTTTGCTCTTAAGGCATTCTTCTCTCACCAGGATGGATTGCATACTCTCAGTGGCAGCCATAAGAATACTGTCCTCTATTCAATTTATATGCACACGCACACACACACACATACACACACACATCTGTCATGTCGTTCTACTGTTTTAGGGGCTGAAAATATGCCACTTAACAACTCAATGAATTTTGTTCAGCTGTATAACAAAATAAACCTCCAATCAGTGTTTTGATGCAGTCACATAAATATAATAGAAACTCTACTAACAACAAATGGGCATTAATAAAATTTAGAAATAAAATTTTTCATTGATTAGAATCAGGGAATGAAAAAATAGTCTACCTTGACTCTTTCTATGTGAAGTTCTTTGTAAGTAGTTGAACACTGATACTGAATTAGTATCCAAGGATCATTGACATCCTGAAAATTACAGGTTTTTTTAATAAAAGATCAAAGTAGTGAGGTAAGTCACAACCCACCTTTGTAAACCTTGTTGGCCATTGTATGATCTGATCAGATAAGGACAAGTCTTGACCCCGTGGAGCATTTGGAGAAAAAGTTCCTACTTTCACCTTTAACCCCAGACCCTTTGGAAAATTCCAAAAATTGAGAATGTCATACTCTGGATCTATATTTTTTCTCCCATCCATTAATGTATGACTTCTCACATGATTTTTCAGGAAAGGGAGAAGCTAAAAGAGATGTAGCAACATATGTTAAAGTACATCTGAAATACTAAAATCATTTTCTTAAAAAAAGTACAAAGAATCTCAGTGTTTTTAATTCTTCATAATAAGAAACACCTTTAAAGCAGAAATCAATGTGCCTGAGAAAATGAAAAATACTAGAATTATAATGCATTATGTTTCAAAAAATTCCTACCACTCAAGAGAAATCATTGAACTTAGGAGAGCTAGGACATCAAGACAGCTGATTCAAAGTTCTTTGAAAAGCTACCCACACTAATTAACTATTAGAATATATTTATAGTTTCTCTCATTAATAAGAGAGACCTAATGTTGAAGTACATATTAAATTGATACATAGGCACATATTCCCGTAGTCATGCTCAGAAGAAATTTAACCCTTAAAGATCTACAGCCCCTACCTCTGCTCCAAAGAATACACATGTGAAATCATAGCTTTTCATAATAAAAAATTACTAAGAAATTTGTGAGAGAACATGTCATATGAATTTTATATTTATTAAAGATTTTTTTTTGTTCTTGACATTCCATTTATAAAGTACATTTACTCAAGATTTTGCATTGGCAACATATTCCAAAGCTTAATATGACAAATTTCAGTGTCTTAGAAAATAATAAAACTATCATATCACTGATATTATGACACATAGAAAGGGATAATACCTGCCAGGGGGAAAATACCATGTCTTCTTGATTAACATATGGTTGTGTTTGTATTAGCTGAAGATTAAATTCATGGAGACTGTAGGCCACAGCATATACAGCATTGTATATATTATAGCCCTCTTCACTCATTGATGGGTCAAAAATGTGTCTGGGCAGTAACTCCAAAGAAGCATTAGGTTGGCAGTTTTCCAAAAGTTGACAATCAAGCTCAGAAAATGAGCACTTGAAGAATATATACCAAAACTTAGGAAGATAATTATCTTCTGGGTATTTGTAGGGATTGACTGTTTGAATAAAATTATTGAACTTGGCTTTCTCTACATAGTGATGTGAAAAGATTAGACTTCCATGAAATGATTCTACCATGAAATAATCAATATTATTGTCAACATCCCATCGAGAGTTCAAGACCCAAACTTTCCATGTCACTAATAGTTGTTCAATGTGACGTGTTAAACCTTGTAAAGAAACAATGTCCCCATAAATAATTATCACATTTGCTGATGAGTCCTGAATACTCTCTATATTTTTCCATATTGCATTGGAATATGAATTCCAAGTTCCAGAGATCATTTTCAAAAAGGCTATGCAGATGCTATTGCTCTCCATAACTTCTCTCAAGTCTGACAGAATCTGAGTCCCTCTGTGGTCATCTGGTAGGATCAGACCAACCCAGGACCAGCTGAAATGAACCATTAAAGACACAATTGCATGTGAAAGAAATGTATCTTTGGGGGCCATCTGATGGATAAAATTAAACTGACTCTGGTCATTCAAGGAAGAATCAAAAGACCCAAAAGTGAGCTGAAGAGAAAAAAAATGGAAATCAGGGATAGAACATTGGCATCAAACACAGTCTTAGTCCTAAGTCAGCAGATGTAAACAATCATGATAAGGATAGACTTGTAATATTTTAGGATGCAAACCCTTCAAAGAGTTTCCACAAAAATTAATGACATATATCCAATTTAAATAACCTAGTTGGTGTCATCTGCCTCTCCTTCCTTTCTATTTCAAGTAATGGAAATATGGATCAACTACTTTCATGCTTTGCTTTAATACCTGATTAATTCAAGTGCCCCTATTTTACATTTTCAACAAAGTTTACCTGACTTCTAGTTCCCACAGCATATACCCCTCACCTGTGGTATTTTGTAGAGTTGTAGCAGTGGCCCAATGTGGGCAGATGTTGCCCATGATGTTCCTGTAAGTGCAGAATGTGACTTTTGCTTCTGTCCACAGTCATAGTTAACTAAAGGAATACTCTTTCTTGTGAGCCAAATAAAGGCACCAAGAAGAATGCTTTTTTCAGTAAATGCAATATTATAGAGATGAAAGCCAAGACTTGTGTTGGGTAGAAGATGAGGGTTTATGTTGATCTCCTCAATGGCAAACAACAGGGCCAGAACAAACTGATAGTTCTTAAAATTATACCTGCAGAGATTTCATAAAGTTGCACATTAGAAAGAAGACATAAATCATCCAACCTTCATACTCAGTGAAACGACTTTTATACTTCACATACCAACATTTTTATAAAATCCATATCACAATAATATATTATTTTCTTCTCACAAGTAGCAGAAATTAGAATGAGATTTTTAAGTAGATGGGACTAGGTAAGATAAGATTCTAAAGTACTAACACTCATTAATTATTATCTCTGGGATTCTAGTTTTTTTCCAAGATATATATTATTTTATTAATTTGTTCTTGTTACATCTCAATGGTTATCCCATCCCTTGTATCCTCCCATTCTTACCTCCCTCCCATTATCCCCTTATTCCCATCCCCTATGACTGTTACTGAGGGGGATTACCTCCCCCTGTATATGCTCATAGGATATCAAGTCTCTTCTTGGTAACCTGCTGTCCTTCCTCTGAGTGCCACCAGGTCTCCCCCTCCAGGGAAAATGGTCAAATATGAGGCACCAGAGTATGTGACTTAAATGGTATATACTCACTTATATCTGCATATTAGCCCAAGGGGCATGTCACATGAAAGCCTTCAATTACCAGGAAACTGGGACAGTGGGGAGACATCCTATTGGGACTCTAGATGAGAGAAGCATGGGAGAATGGCAAAGTAGAAGGATCCAGAGGGTCCTAGAAACCTACAAGTAGAACATTATGATAGGTAGATTTGGGCCCAGGGGTCCCTCTCAAACTAAGGCACCAGCCAAGGACAATACAGGTGGTAAAATTTAAACCCCTACCCAGATCTAGCCAATGGTCAGAACATTCTCCACAGTAGAGTGGAGAGTTGGATATGACTTTCTCACATACTCTGGATTCTAGTTTTTTAATATATATCATTGTTCTTTTATGTGGAAACAATTGTAAAAGAAACTGTCCATTAATAAGGAATTAGAATCTGACAAAACATAAAAACTTGAGGTGCTGGGATCTTGGTCTTTCAGCCTATACAATTATGAAAGGTCTAAATATCTTGAACCAATGGCCAAGTTTTCTATGACACTATGACAATAATAAAAAAAATCGTGATTCGGTGTCCAGTGCCCCATTCTTCGCAGCCTTCAGTGGCCACTGGGGGAAGATAGCTTTGTTACACTATCCAAGGCTTTTTTGCAACCTCTATCTAATGTTCCTCATACCTACATGCATTCCAGGAATCTGGCAGCCCCCATGGATCATCAAGCAATACCAAAGACAACCATATGGCTAAAAGCCACTACAAGCACATAAATAATAAGATCCTGAATAATATATCAACACCAGAACCCAATATCATTCTATAGTAAGTCTAGAAAATATTAACACAGGTGAGGGACAAGAAAACAAAGTTAAATCCAGTCTCATTAATATGATAGATACTTTTAAAGAAGAAATGCATAAATAATTTAAAGAAATACAGGAAAACACAATAAAACAAGTGAAGGAAAATAATAAAACTATCAAAGACCTTAAAATCAAAGTAAAAGTAATAAAGAAAGAACAATCTTTTGGAATTCTGGGTATGGGAAACCTAGAGAAAAGAATGGGAATAAAAAACCGCAAGCATTGTTGGAGGTTTTCTGATGTATTTTGATGCTAATTACTGCTTGCTTTATCTGTGCCCCACCTGTACCTTGCCTAAGACTGATAAAATACCATCATACCTGGAAAGGGCAAATGGGATAGGCATGGCTAAGGCTCCAGGGCATGGAGAGACAGAGAGAATCCTGCAAAGAGGAAAGACCTTAGGAGAGGAAAGTAGGAAGAAGGCTATGCCATGGGTTAAGTGGAGGAGAAGCACATGGCTGGTGTGGACAGAGAATTGGCTCAAATGATGATATTTAGCAAGTATTTGGGATTATGGATGGAAGGTAGCTTGAAAGAAACTATTAGAAGCAGATGGCATGGGGCTTGGCAGGTGTACCTGTCCCACTGTGGCAAGTAGTTTAGGTGATTAATATCTTCCTTGTCTCAGGTTAACGAAGGCTATTTTAAAATATAACAGGTATCTGTGTCTTGATTGATTGCTAGGGGGTTAGAAAATACTGCCATAATAATAATTATAGACCTAATAATAATTTTGTTTAATGTTATATAATAATAATGTATTATTATAAATTAATAATAATAATAAATATAATGTTATTATTAAAAATAATAATGTTTATTATTAGGACATACTAATGAAAATAACTGCAACAAAACATCTCTAACAGAATCCAAGAAATAGAAGAGAGTATCCAAGGCATAGAAGACATGATAGAAGATACAGATATATCAATCAAAGAAAATGTTAAATCTAAAAAAATTCCTGGGATCCAAGATGGCGGCGAGCAGTGTGGACCGTGTTTGAAAGCTCCTGCGAACAATTCAGGGAATTGCACAGATTTCTGAGCCAGGAACACCAAGGTCCCCACACCACGGCAGCAGAAGTGGTCCACGGTCCGGAGGGACCAGGGTGCGGAGGACCTGCCGGCCCCTGCACACAGGAGGAGCGAGGACTTTCTCGGATCAGAGCGGCGGCGGTGAGAACAACAGTGCCCACAGCGGCTCCGGCAGCGCCAGAGGCGGTGGCTGAGGTTTGCAGCTCAGAGCCTTCCAGTGGAGGCGATTAGTGCGGTGGACAGTGGGAGTTGCTGCGGGAGAGGGGACTCTGGACAGGATTTGGGTCGTGTGGTGCCTTGAGACCCAGGCTGGACTCAGCGGACCGTTCGGCCCCAGAATCCTGGGTTGGCTCAGTGACCTGTGCTGTGGAGAGGCTGGCTCGGCTCGGCTCGGCAGGCAATTCTGCCCAAGGCGCAGCTCCCCTGCTGTGACGCAGGCGGGGCAGAGAGCCGGCTTCCACCCTGAGCTCCGGCTCAGCGCAGACGTGGTTTTCCTGCTGTGACGCGAGCAGGGCAGAGCGCTCAGTTATACCAGGGGAGCTTGCTCAAGCAGCCTTGGTTTTTCGGCTGTGACGCAAGCTGGGAGGTGAGCCGGCTTCCACCCTGGGCTCCGGCTCAGCGCAAGCTCAGCTTTCCTGCTGGGACACGAGCGGGGCGGAGCACTCAGTTATACCCTGGGTGCTTGCTCAGGCAGCCTGGGTTTTTCTGCTGTGACGCAAGCTGGGCGGTGAGCCGGCTTCCATCCTGGGCTCCGGCTCAGCGCAGACCTAATTTTCCTGCTGTGACACGTGCAGGGCGGAGCGCTCAGTAATACTTTGGGTGCTTGCCCAGCGCAGCATTGGTTTTTCTACTACCACGCAAGCTGGGTGGAGCGCTCCCTTCTACCCTGGGTGCTTGCTCATCAAGGTCCCAGTTTCCCTGCTGTGACACAAGCCTGGAGAAGCGCTCACTTCTACCCTAGGTGATTGCGCAGCACTGCCACAGTTTTCCTGCTGTGACGCGGGCTGGGCGGGTCACTCAGTTATACCCTGGGTGCTTGCTCAAGCAGCCTTGGTTTTCCTGCGGTGACACGGGTTGGGTGGAGCACTCACTTCCACCCGGGGTGATTGCTCAGTGCAATCGCAGTTCTCCTGCTGTGACAGACGGTTCAGGCCCTGAGAAACTAGCTGAGCTCGCCACGTGGCTCGGGCCCAGTATCTCTGGCGGGACTTGGCAAGGGACCCAAAAGGTTGTGATTACCTTGGCCTGACCCAACGATCACTCAGAGACCCAGAAAGATTGCAGGATCCACAGCAAAGGGGAGCTGAGGATCACTGGTGGTGAGAGCCCAAAACTACAGGGCTAACCTCCTGCCATCCACACCAGTGAAGTATCAGGGCTTCCAGCCTACGGAAATCGTGAGAAAACAAGTGAATCTATCATCAGACTCCATCCACTCAACTCTGGAAGTTACCCAACAAAAACAGAGACGGCAAGATGTCTAAGGGACAGCGTAAAAGCATTCGCAAAAAACCCCAAAACAGCTTGGCGTCTCCAGCTCCCAGCTATCCCAAAGAAAACAACACGGAGAACTCACATACAATGGAAACACAAGAAAATGACCTCAAAGCCTTGGTAATGAGGATGGTATCGGAGGAAACAAATAGAATTAGAAATCAGATGCACGAAGAAGCAGCGAAGCAGGTGCGAGACATAAAAGAAGCACATAGAGTAGAACTGGAAATTTTTCAGGAAAACATAAGCAACCAGATGAAAGAAATTAAAAAATCTGTTCAAGATATGAAGATGAAAATGGATTCAATGATAAACACACAGACAGAAGAAAAACGAGAACGTGAGGCCTCAGAGAAGAAGGTGAATGACTCAGTGCTGAGCTTTTCTAATAGAATCCAAGAGATGGAAGAGCGAATCTCAAGTCTAGAAGATACAATCACAGATCTTGAAGCAACCAATAAAGAAAATGCCAAATCTGGAAAACTCCTGACACAAAACATCCAAGAAATTAAGGACACCATGAAAAGAAGAAATCTGAGGATAATAGGCATTGAAGAAAGAGAAGATATCAGACTCCAAGGCCCAGAAACTCTTCTCAGCAAAATCATAGAAGAAAATTTCCCCAATCTAAAGAAAGAGGTGCCTATAAACATACAAGAGGCATACAGAACACCTAATAGAATTGACCAGAAAAGAAAAACTGCCCGTCACATAATAATCAAAACACAAAACATACAGAACAAAGAAAAAATATTAAAAGCTGCAAGGGAAAAGGGCCAAATAACATTTAATGGCAAACCTATCAGAATTACACCCGACTTCTCAGCAGAGACCATCAAAGCCAGAAGGGCCTGGACAGAGATCCTGCAAACCCTAAGGGACCACAGATGCCAGGCCAGACTACTTTACCCAGCAAAACTATCAATAACCATTGATGGAGAAAACAAAATATTCCATGACAAAACCAAATTCAAACAGTACCTATCCACAAATCCAGCTTTACAGAAGGTACTAGAAGGAAAACTCCATCCCAAAGGGTCAAGCTACAACCAAAACTACTCAGGAAATAGATAACTATACCATGGCAAAAAGACAACTACACAAACGCTCAACTGAAAACAACATCAAAATTAAGACTCTTAATAGTAACTGGTCGTTAATATCTCTCAACATCAATGGTCTCAATTCTCCAATAAAAAGACACAGACTAACTGAATGGGTGCATAAACAGGATCCAACATTCTTATGCATCCAAGAAACACATCTCACCCATAATGATAGGCATCACCTCAGGATAAAAGGTTGGAAAAAAATATTCCAAGCAAATGGACACAAGAAGCAAGCAGGCGTAGCCATTTTAATATCGAACAAAATAGATTTTCAACCAAGATTAATCAAAAGGGATGAGAATGGACACTTCTTACTCATCAAAGGTAAAGTAAACCAAGATGACATCACAATTCTGAACATCTATGCTCCCAATACAAGGGCACCCACATTTGTAAAAGATCTGCTAAAAAGGCTTACACCACACATCAAGCCCCACACAATAATAGTGGGAGATTTCAACACCCCACTCTCACTGAAGGACAAGTCATCAAAACAGAAACTAAGCCGAGAAATAACATCACTAACCAATGCCATGGGTCAAATGGACCTAACAGATATCTATAGAACCTTGCACCCAAACAAGAAAGAATACACCTTCTTCTCTGCACCCCATGGAACCTTCTCCAAAATTGATCACATCGTAGTTCACAAAGAAAGCCTCAACAGATACAAGAGGATTGAAATCATACCTTGTATCCTATCAGATCATCATGGGCTTAGGTTGCAATTCAACAACAACAGAAATAACAAAAAGCCTACACGTATGTGGAAACTAAACAACTCTCTGCTAAATGACACCTGGGTCAGGGAAGAAATAAAGAAAGAAATCAAGGAGTTTCTGAAATTCAATGAAAATGAAGGAACAACATACCCAAATCTGTGGGATACACTGAAAGCAGTGCTAAGAGGAAAATTCATAGCACTAAGTGCCTTTAAAAAGAAATTGGAAGCATCGCACATAAACACCTTAATGACACAACTGGAAGCCCTAGAAAAAAAAGAAGCAGAAACACCCAAAAGGAGTAGACGCCTGGAAATAATCAAACTCAGGGGTGAAATTAACAAATTAGAAACTAAAGAAACAGTCCAAAGAATCAACAAAACCAAGAGCTGGTTCTTTGAGAAAGTCAACAAGATAGACAGACCTTTAGCCAAACTAACTAAAAGGCAGAGAGACAGTATTGAAATCAACAAAATCAGGAATGAAAAGGGAGACATAACAACAGACACTGAAGAAATACAAAGAATCATAAGATCCTACTTTGAAGGCATATATGCCACAAAATTTGAAAATCTAAGGGAAATGGACGATTTTCTTGATCAATTTCACTTGCCAAAGTTGAATGAAGAACAGATAAACAAGCTAAATAGTCCCATTTCCCCTACAGAAATTGAAGTAATCATTGATAGTCTCCCAACCAAAAAAAAGCCCAGGGCCAGATGGCTTCAGTGCTGAATTCTACCAGACCTTCAAGGGCGAGTTAATACCGATACTCTTCAAACTACTCCAAAAGATAGAAAGGGATGGAACATTACCAAACTCATTCTATGAGGCCATAGTCTCATTGATACCTAAACCTCACAAAGACTCAACAAAGAAAGAGAATTTCAGACCAATTTCTCTGATGAACATCGATGCAAAAATACTAAATAAAATACTTGCAAAACGAATACAAGAGCACATCAGAGATATCATTCATCATGACCAAGTAGGCTTCATTCCAGGCATGCAGGGATGGTTTAATATACGGAAATCCATCAATGTAATCCACCACATAAACAAACTGAAAACAAAAAACCACATGATCATCTCTTTGGATGCAGAGAAAGCATTTGATAAAATTCAACACCCATTCATGTTTAAAGTTTTAGAGAGATCGGGAATACAAGGCACTTTCCTCAACATAATAAAGGCTATATATAGGAAGCCAATAGCCAAAATCAAAGTAAATGGTGAGATACTCAAGGAAATTCCTCTAAAATCAGGAACAAGGCAAGGCTGCCCACTCTCTCCATATCTCTTCAATATAGTACTCGAAGTTCTAGCCAGAGCAATAAGACAACATAAGGAGATCAAGGGTATTCAAATGGGAAAGGAGGAAGTCAAATTATCCCTATTTGCAGATGATATGATAGTCTACATAAGTGACCCTCAAAATTCCACCAGAGAACTCCTACAGCTGATAAACACCTTCAGCAAATTGGCTGGATACAAAATTAACTCAAAAAAGTCTGTAGCCTTCCTATACACAAATGACAAGCTTGCAGAGGAAGAAATTAGGAAAACTACACCCTTCTCATTAGCCACAAGTAATATAAAGTACTTAGGAGTTACTCTTACTAAACAAGTGAAGGACCTGTTTGAAAAAAATTTCAAAACCCTAAAGAAAGAGATTGAAGATGACATGAGAAGATGGAAGGATCTACCTTGCTCATGGATAGGGAGAATTAACATAATAAAAATGGCCATCCTACCAAAAGCAATCTACAGATTCAATGCAATCCCTATCAAAATACCTACACAATTTTTTAAAGACATTGAAAGTTCAATTCTGAACTTCATATGGAAAAACAAAAAACCCAGAATAGCTAAAACAATCCTGTACAATAAAAGGTTATCTGGAGGAATCTCCATACCTGATCTCAAATTGTACTATAAAGCAATAGTAATTAAAACTGCATGGTACTGGCACAGCAACAGGCTGGTTGATCAGTGGAATCGAATCGAAGACCCAGATATGAATCCACACACATATGGTCATTTGATTTTTGACAAAGAAGCCAAATCCATTCGATGGAAAAGGGATAGCATCTTCAACAAATGGTGCTGGTCTAACTGGATGTCTATGTGTAAAAAAATGCAACTGGACCCCTATCTGTCACCTTGTACAAAACTCAAATCCAAGTGGATTAAAGACCTCAACATAAAACCAGAGACACTAAATCACTTAGAAGAAAAAGTGGGGAAGAGCCTGGAACATATTGGCACAGGAGACAACTTCCTGAACAGAACACCAACAGCCCAGGCATTAATGTCAACAATTAATAAATGGGACCTCATGAGGCTGAAAAGCTTCTGTAAGGCAGATGACACCGTAAAGAGTACAAAGCGACAGTCTACAGACTGGGAAAAGATCTTCACTAACCCCACATCTGACAAAGGTCTAATATCCAAAATATATAAAGAACTCAAGAAATTAAATACCACCAAACCAAATAACCCAATCGAGAAATGGGGCATGGAACTAAACAGAGAATTCTCAACAGAGGAATATCAAATGGCTGAGAAACACTTAAAGAAATGCTCAACCTCCTTAATCATCAGGGAAATGCAAATCAAAACAACGCTGAGATTCCATCTTACACCCATCAGAATGGCTAAGATCAAAAATTCAAGCGACACCACATGCTGGCGAGGATGTGGGGAGAGAGGAACACTCCTTCATTGCTGGTGGGAATGCAAACTAGTACAACCACTTTGGAAATCTATCTGGTGCTATCTCAGAAAAATGGGAATAGGGCTTCCTCAGGACCCAGCTATTCCACTCCTTGGAATATACCCAGAAGATGCTCCAGCACACAGCAAGAAAATTTGCTCAACCATGTTCATAGCAGCCCTATTCATAATAGCCAGAACATGGAAACAGCCTAAGTGTCCCTCAGTAGAAGAATGGATAAAGAAACTGTGGTACATATACACTATGGAATACTATTCAGCTATTAAAAACAAGGAATTCCCAAAATTTGTGGATAAATGGATTGAGCTAGAAATGATCATAATGAGTGAGTTAACTCAGAAGCAGAAAGACTCAAATGGTATATATTCACTTATATCTGCATATTAGCCCAACGGGCATGTCCCACGAAAGCCTTCACTTACCAGGAAACAGAGACAGAGGAGAGGACATTCTAGTGGGACTCTAGATGTGAGATGCATGAGAGAAAGGCAAAGTAGAAGGACCCAGAGGGTCCTAGGAGCCTACAAGTAGAACATTATGATAGGCAGATTTGGGCACAGGGGTCCCACTCAAACTAGGCACCAGCCAAGGACAATACAGGCGGTAAACCTTAAACCCCTACCCAGATCTAGACAATGGACAGAACACTCTCCACAGTAAAGTGGAGAGTGGGATATTACGTTCTCACACACTCTGGTGCCACACCTCTGACCATGTCCCCTGGATGGGGAGACCTGATGGCACTCAGAGGAAGGACAGCAGGTTACCAAGAAGAGACTTGATACCCTATGATCATATAGAGGGGGAGGTAATCCCCCTCAGGAACTGTCATAGGGGAGGGGAATAAGGGGAAAATGGGAGGGAGGGAAGAATGGGAGGATACAAGGGATGGGATAACCATTGAGATGTAACAAGAATAAATTAATTAAAAAAAAAAAAAAATTCCTGACAAAACCTTCCACGAAATCTGAGATACTATGAAAAGACATAATCTATGAATCATAGGAATAGGAAAAGGTGAAAACTCACAGCTAGAAGGCCCAGAAAATATTTTCAACAAAAATAAAAAAAAAATAACATTTTGAAGCTGAAAAAAGTGATGCCTATTGGCATATAAGAATAATACAGAACACCAATTAGACTGAATCAGAAAAAAATCTCCTGCCACAAAATAATCAAAATATCAAATGTACAAAACAAAGAAAGAATATTAAAAGATGCAAAGGGAAAAGGCAAAGGCAAGTAACATATAAAGTGAGACCTATCAGAATTTCACCTGACTTCTGACCAGAGACTTTAAAGGCCAGAAGGTTTAGGACAGATGTCTTTTTGCAAACCTGAAGAGAACACAGATATTAGCACAGACTATATCCAGAAAAACTCCAAATCACTGTGGATAGAGAAAATAAGATATTCAAAGAAAAAACTAAATTTAAACAATATTTATCCACAAATCTAGCCTTACAGAAAATACTGGAAGGAAAACACTATACCAGTTAGAGTAACCACATCCAAGAAAACACAGGGCATAAATGATTGCAATCAGCCTGATGATGATGATGATGATGATGATGATGATGATGATGATGATGATGATAATTATAATGGAGGCACACAAATACACACACTAACATCACCAACATCAAAATAAAATGAATTAATAATCTTTGGACAGTAATATCTCTAAACTTCAATGATCTCAATTCACCCACAAAAATACACAAGCTAACAAACTGGTTGCAAAAATAAAATCCATCATTCTGATGCATACAAGAGTCACACCTCAACAAGGATAAACATTACCTCATGATAGGGAGCTATTTTCCAAGCAAATAGACACAAGAAACAAGCTAGAGTAGCTAGTAAAACATACTTTCAACCAAAATTTATCAAAACAGGTAGATCAGGACACTTCATAATCATCAAAAGAAAAATCCACCAAGATTACATCTCAATTCTGAACATATATGCTCCAAATGCAAGGGCATAAATTTCATAAATTACTAGAGCATAAATCACACATTAAACCCAACACATTAATTGTAGGAGATTTCAACCCATCCCTTCCACCACAAGATAGATCATTAAGACAGAAACTAAGCAAAGAAATAACTAAACTAATCAATGTTACGAGTCAATTGGACCTAACACATCTCTACAGACTATTCCATACAAACACAAAAGAATATATATTCTTCTCATGAAATGTTTTCCAAAATAGATCCCATGCTTGGCCACAAACCTCAACAGATACAAGGAAATTGAAATATTTTTTGTATTCTATTAGACTACCATGGATTAAAGCCAGAATTCAACAACAATGGAAAAAGGATGCCTACAAACTCATTGAAACTGAACAACTCTCTACTCATTCAACACTGGTCAGAAAGGAAATATAGAAAATTATAATTAAAGACTTTCTAGAATTCAATGAAAATGAAGACACAACATATCCAAACTTATGAGACACAATGAAAGTAGTGCTAAGAAAGTTCATAGCACTAGGTGCATTCATAAAGAAATTTGGGACAGCTAATACAATTCCGTTCATCTAATGGAACAGATGAAAGCCCTAGAAAAAAAAAAAAGAAGCAGATGTTCCCAAGAAGAATAAATTGGTGGAAATAAATTATGGCTAATATTGATAAATTATAAACAAAGAAAATAGAGAGATACAGTACAAGTAATTTAAAATCACCACTTGTAATTTATACAGCAAAAAGAAGCAAACATACTCAAGAGGAGTAGATGGAAGGAAATAATCAAATTCAGGGCTGAAATCAATAACTTAGAAACAAATTGGATGATGCAAAAAAATCAGCAGAACTAGGAGATGCCTCTTTGAGAAAAATCAACAAAATAGAGTAACCCTTAGCCAACCTACTAAAAAGCAGAGGCAGATTATCCAAATTAACAAAATTAGAAATGAAAAGCAGGACACAGAAACTGATGTCAGTGCAATCCAAAGAATAATCAGGTCATAGTTCAAAAGAATTGGGAAATTTAAAAGAAACAGACGTTTTTTACATATACAAGTTACCAACATTAAATCAGTATCAGATAAGCAATTTAAATAGACATAAAACTCTTTAAAAATAGGAATAGTCATTAAGATCCTCTCACCTAAAAAAAATCCCAGGGTCACATGGGTTCAGCACAGAATTCTACAACACCTTCAAAGAAGCACTAATACCAATCCTCCTCAAACTACTCCACAAAATAGAAGGAGAAAGAATATTGCTAAAGTCATTCTATGAGGCCACAGTTACCTCAATAATTAAATCAACAAAGACTTTTTAAAAAATAAAAAATTTCAGAACAATTCTTCTTATAAACAATGACACAAAAATACTCAAGCTGTAATAAAGTGCAGCAATAACAAAAACTGCATAGAACTTCCATAAGAAAAGACTGGTGGATCAAGGGAATTGAATGGTAGACCCATAAATAATTCCACACACCTACAGTCACTTGGTTTTTGACAATGAAACCAAAACCATACAATAGTAAAATGATAGCTTCTTCAACAAATTATGCAGGTCTAACTGGATGTCTACATGTAGAAAAATGCAAACAGATCCATATTTATCCACCTGTACAAAACTCAAATTGAAGTAGATTGAGAATTTAACATAAAAACAGAAACACTAAATCCATTAAAAGAGAAAGTGGATAAGAATCTTGAACTCATTGCCACAGGAAGCAATTTCTAGAACAGAATACCAACAGTTCATGCTTTAAGATCAACAATGAATAAATGGGACCAATTGAAGCTGAAAAGCTTCTGTAAGGCAAAGGTCACTATCGACAGAACAAAATGGCAGCTTACAGACTGGGAAATATCTTCAACAATACTCCATCTGACAAAAGGCTCTATAAAAATATATTTAAAAATTCAAGAAATTAAACACAAACACACAAAATAAGCCAATAAAAATGGGGTACAAAGCTAAACAGAATTCTCAAAAGAGTAATATTGAATAGCTGAGAAATCCTTAAGTAAATGTTCAACATCATTACTCACCAGAGAAATATAAATTAAAATGACTCTGAGATTTCATCTTATATCCATCAGATTGGCTAAGATAAAATATCAAGTAACAGGACATGATACTGAGGATGTGGAGAAGAGGGAACACTCACACTCAACATGGGAGTGCAAACTTGTACAACCACTTTGGAAATAAATCTGGAAGTTTTTCAGAAAACTGGGAATAGCTCTGCTTCGAGATCCATATATACCACTCCTGGGCATATATTCAAAAGATACATCTTCATACAACAAGGACATTTGTTTCAACTATGTACATAGCAGCTTTATTTATAGTAGCCAGGAACATGAAACAAACTAGATGTTCTTCAACTTAAGAATGGATGAATAAACTCTGGTTTATTTATACAATTGAATACTACTCAGCTCTTACTAACAAGGAAATCATGAAGAGGCTGCCAAGCCACCATGGTAGAGAATGTACTCAGTCCTGCTGTGAGTTGAAGTGTTGGTCTGGGTAGGTTGGTATGCTCCTTTTATCTGAGGGGTACAGAAGGGAGGAATAGGAAAGAGGGCACTACAAATGGAATATAAATTCAACAAGCAAATTAATTAATTTAAAGAAAATATCACAAAGGTAATTCAAATCATATATTGCCACATGTGACATTACAATGATTTTGGAATGGGAAACTCTGGAAGACACTATGTAGACCAGGCTGGCCTTGAATTCATGGGGGTCATCCTGGACTCAATTTCTGGGATTATTTCATGTGAAGACATGCTCAATTTTATTTTATCTCTGTGAAACTATGATCTGGATGCATCACTTATGTGGGTGTGAAGCTCTGTATAGGTATACGATCATGATTGTTTCTAACTATGAGTCAAGATAGAGAAGGCCAAGCAAGGTCAGTCCAAGCTGTTCACATTATTACACACAGTGTCTGTGAGTTCCTTTTTAAATGATTGATTGACTGAATTGTTTATTTTATTTATTGGGACAGAGTTTCTCCACCTAGCTCTGGCTGGCCTCGTTACATGCTTTAAACCAATCTGGCTTTTAAATTATTCAGGTTCTTTCTGCATCTTTTTACCCAGGGCTGTAAATAAGAGAGGGTACTATACCAATATCAAACATTTTCTTTATTGTTTTCATCATGTGAAGTTGGCAATCTGGCCAAACAACTTGTAAGAAGATACCTCTCCCTGTTCCTTTTTTTCTTTTATTTAATTAATTTATTCAGATTCCATCTCAGTTGTTATGCCCTCACTTGTATTCTCCTGTTCCTCCCTACCTCTCCCTATTTCTAATATTCCTATTATTGTTGCATTTCTAGAGTATACTGTTGTTCTTTGGGAGATCTGAACTCAGGTTATTACATTTGTACCTATAGGATATTATCTTATTAAGAAACTCTTGATATGTTGAATAATAATATGGTGAGAAAAACATTCCTACACTCTTGTAGTGACAATTTTGGAATTTTTGTTTTTTTAAAAAACACAAAAATATTGGGTTGAAGGTGTTTGTGGATGGGATGATGTTTTTCCATTCCCTACACCAGGAGTCTTTTCTAGGTAGAGGGTATCCTGTCAGTCTCTATGGCCCTGCTATGAGAACTCTCTGCTAGAGTACCCTCATATCCTCCCAGGAGCCTATCATGACTTAGGTCTCCAGTTAGTCATAGATATGATTCCACCCACAGTTTTTGTTTTCTCTACAAGACTTCTGTCCTCTGGCCATTGCTCTTCTCAGGCCTGAACTCCACCCTCATACCTCCCTGCACTCTCTCTCCTACCTTGTCCCCTCTCTTCAACCTCTGTTTCTTCCATTTCCCCTTCTGAGTGATATTTGAGCATCCTTCTTTGGATCCTCCTTGTTACGTATCTTCTTTGCACCTGTGCGTTGTAGTATGTTTATCCTGTATTCTATGGCTAAAATCCACTTATAAGTAAGCACTTATGTGTCTTTCTAGGTCTGGGTTATTTCACTGATGATGATCATTTCAAGTTTTACCCATTTCCCTGAAATTTTTATTATTTCATTGTTTTTAATAGCTAAGTAGTATTCCATTATTTAAATGTGCCAGTTTCTTTATCCATTCTTCTGTTGAGGGTCAACTAGGTTGTTTTCAGGTTCTGGCTATTATTAATAAAGCTACTATGAACATAGTTGAGAAGGTGTCCTTGATATGTGGTGGAGCTTCTTTTGGGTATATATCCACAAGTGGTATATATGGGAATTGAGGTAGAGTCTTCTTACAAGATGTTCAGGGATAAAGTTAAAGCGTATAGAGAAGAGACTTAGGGAAAGTCTAACCAATGCCTGGCCCAACCCAAGCCCCACCCTGTGGGAGAGATCCAACCACAAACACTATTAATGATACTCTGCTATACTTGCAGACAGGACACTAACATAGTTGTCCTCCAAGAGACACCAATCAGCAGTAGTTTGCAAAGTGTTCTGAGACTCTCAGCAAAATGCTACATGAGTAAATATTCTTATGGAAATATGGGGTGAAGGAGAAAAAGTCCTGGATGTGACAGGAGCTACACACACACACACACACACACACACACACACACACACACACACAAAACCCAACAGAGCTTACTAGCTAGTGCCCAGGGGGACTTGCAGAGACTGAAGCACCAAAAAGGGACCATGAAAGAACTGGACCTAGTCCCACTGCAGAGATGTAGATGATGGGAAAATTAGGCTTTAGGTGGGGTCTCTATTAAGGAGAGCAGTGCTTTTCTTTGACATGGACTCTGTTGCCAGCTTTTATTTTTATCACTTCCCCCTAGTGGGACAGTCTTACTTGGCCTTGGAGGATGAGGACATGCTCAGTTCTGATACAATTTGATGAGCTGTAGTACATGGAAATAGAGGCTCCCCTTTTTCTAAGGAATAGGGAAGGGAATATCGGGGAGAGGAAATGTTGGACTGGGAGACCAGGACGGATGGGGCTAGGACTAGGATGGAAAAGTGAATTCATAAAAAAAGAAAAAGATGCACACAGAAATATTATAAAATTGTGTTTTCATTTTAATTCCTGTTTAGGGATGTGGAGCTGCTTTGATCTGAACACAGCAGCTGACTGTGACTTGCCTCATGCTCTAGCAAAGGCATCGTTTTCCCACCTGCAGAAAATTTCTGTGATTGTATGACTTTTGGAATTCTGAGAGTTCTTCAGAGGGTAAATAAATGATAGGACCCTGACAGGAGGCATGTGGGGTTGTTGGTTCTTTAGGGATGTTGGTTCTCGTTTAGAAGTAGCCATGGACAAAGATGAAAAAATAGGAAAAATATTAGATTCCAGGAATTTCCTTATTACTTACTTCCCTCTATCCTTGTTTCTATCCTATCTCATGTGAGGAGATGAAACATGGGGGACAAAAAAGTGGGAAAAAACCATAAAGTATCAAATGTCAAATACACACTCCTCATGGTGCCAAAAGCACCACACACAACGGAATAGTATTTCACTGTAGTGTCAAAGGGTTTTCACAAGACGGTTTTCATAGTTATATTAAGGAAATTGTTCTCTCTCTCTCTCTCTCTCTCTCTCTCTCTCTCTCTCTCTCTCTCTCTCGTTTTTCAGGACAGGGTTTCTCTGTGTAGCATTGGCTGTCCTAGACTCACTTTGTAGATCAGACTGGCCTCAAACTCACAGCGATCTGCTTGCCTCTGCCTCCTGAGTGCTGGGATTAAAGGCGTGCGCCAACAGAACTGGCAAGAAAATTTTTCTTAAGTTCGACATCAAAATACTGTTATTTAAGACATATTTTAGGAGTTCATAGAAAAGCAATATTCTGTTTTATATTTTGGAAAGATCTTCAGGGAAGGAGATCAATTCTGTATTAAACATACTTGAAAAGAATCAGTACATCCTTAGATGAACAACTTTTCTGCAGAATTTTGACCTTTTAGAAACATGGTTTGTGTTTTTTCTTTTTTGTTTTTGTTTTATTCATCAAATGTTTTAATCTCTGATTCTTTGTGCTTCCCTACTCCTTTTGCAAGACTTCTTTTTCCTTTAAAGTAGCTGTTGGTCTGTCACATGTTTGATCTGCATGCCGGCTCAAAGGATGTTGTATTACTTTCCATCCCTGATCTCTAGCACTTTTCTGAGAAGCTGCTGAAATTTACTGCTTGAATTTTCTGAGGTGTGTTACTTTTAAACATATTTATTTTTTCTCAAAAATTATGCAAAATAAAAGGAAAATATAATTTGAATATATCATCATTTAAAACCAATGCCTGTCTTTAATCCCAGCACTCAGGGGGTAGAGGCAGGTGGATAACTGTGAGTTTAAGCCCAGCCTGGTCTACAAAGTTAGTTCAGGACAGAGAAACCTTGTCTCAAAAAACCAAAAGAGAGAGAGAGAGAGAGAGAGAGAGAGAGAGAGAGGATTAAATTATATTTGTCAGAGAGAAATTATGGAAACCACAAAACTTGGGAGCAATGTGACAGACTACAAAGACTAAATTATGAATGTAGTGACTAGTAGTGAAATATCTTTTCTTTTTCTTTTTAAAAAAATTTTAATTGTTAAATTTTTTGGCATATACATTTATATTATTACATGTAAATAATATACTGAAATAAGAACCATGAAACAATCATGGATTATATGAATGTTACATTCATGGTGCTTTGGCTAATTGTATTTGGCAACCTTGTAGAAAACATCTTTCCTGTCTTGATGAATCTAAAATTCTGAATGATAATCAATATCTATTATATTTCATCTGTCAACTTAAAACCTCCATCTAGACCCAAAAGCATCTTAATACCTAAACAAGTAATGTTACTTGTAAGACTAAACTATCTGATGTTCAATCCCATCAGATACTTGAGAAGATCCCATAGATAGATAAGGTAAAATAGTTAGATAAGGTCTTCAAAGCCTCAGAGGCCTACAGAATATGGCTTTTAAAGAAGCTTTTAATGATTCTTTTCTAAAGATTCTTTGACAAGAAGGCAAGTTAACTCCTGGCAAAACCCAGCCTACCTCAAGAAGATGGTAAGCATCAAAGTACCTCTTTATGGAGAAGGCTTCAAATGTGGCAAACAAGCCACTGGGGAAAATGGCCTCATTTCTGCTATAGACAGAAAGAATTATGTCTAAAACTGGGCAAGCTAGGATACAAGTAGAGCTGACAGCCAAATGCTTCCAAGACAGGGTAAACAAGTCCTCAATAGTTCCTGTCTCTCAAACATCTCTGTTAACTATACAGGGCCAGATGGCTGATGATGATACTCCAAAGTTACAAAGAGTGTTAGGTGACTGTTCAGGAAGGAAGCTGTCTCTGCCGTTTTTTTCTTCTCATTTTGGAAACTGCTAACCTGCACTCCAGGCTCACTCAAATAATGAAATATTTTAATAAAAAATCTACTGCAAACAGCTCTCACCTCAAAAAACACCAGGCACCAAAATTAACCAAGGATGAAGTCTGTACATCTCAATGAACTTCTATACAATTAGAATAACCATTCTGAGTCATATTCAGAATGTCAAATGCAATACATCTTTCACATCCATTCTCTAGAAATCATATCAGAAGATATAAAATTGGATCCTTTAGAACTCGATGGAAAGACTCCATTGCTACATACTTAAATTACAGAACATGGAGAAATCAAGCTGGGACTCACCTACATCTTTTATCTTTCCTGGCTAGATTTCATAGTGCTGGTAGGTGCTATGCATGCTAACAAAGAAAATAAAAGTGACCATCACTCTAACTCATCTGTGAAACATGAGGGATAAAATAATGACTGTTCTTTTATAACTTTTCCTCTAACACTAAAATTGGCACACATTTTATATGTGGAAATATTTTGTCCTATTTGATATAAGGTCCTCTCCAATGTATGGAACAAACGCTTGGTTCTATAAAAATGGTCAGAGTCTGTGATCAAACTCTGTGACTATGACTCTTGGGTTATAGACCCAAGGGGAGAACTTAATCATCTTATTCTTCTAAATAGACAAGTATTAAATGAACTGATAATGACATATTGTTGTGCCCATGTACTAGTACATCCCTCAGCCCTCATCAGAGAAGCTTCTTTTTGGACGAGATGACATATAATACTCAAACGAATGACTGATCATGGTACAGATGATAATATATTATGATGTGTTAAATGATAAATGTGGATTACATATTACACCCCTGAATATGAATATGAATGGCTGAAGAGAAAGGAGAAGGGGCAGAGGTTGTGAGTGACCCCAAGGAAACAATATTTTTTACTCAAAACATGTGTACATTCAAACACAGAATTATTATGAAAGAATGTACAAGACCATGTGTGATGAAACAAAACAAAATACCAGCATGGAGAAAGTGATGGGGTAAAATATTACCCCTAGCTGAGATGCTATTAACATTTGGTAGTTACTGGGAGAGAAATAGTCATTTCCTTCACTGTTGTGACCCCTAGGAAGTCAACAACACTCAAGGGAGGGCTCCACTTAACACTAGTACCTTATAGAACATAAGCTGTACTTGACTGAAAAAAGTAAAAGGAACACAAAATTATTTATGGATTAAGGGTATGGATTAAGGGTAGAGAGAGTGGATATGGGAGGAGGTAATGGTGTGGGTAAATATGATGAAATGTTTTGTATAAAATTATTAAATAATGAATAAATGCTTTTAAAGGTCAATATAAAATATGTCTAATAGAGGAAAATTTGTAAGAATTGTGAGAAATAGATTCAAATGTATATATATATATATATATATATATATATATATATATATATAACTATGTATTATTTTGACAATTTTATTCAATAAGAATAGGACTGAAAACACATAATATGCAATCACTACTAGATATTTTACGATAAAACGGCAGAAGGCCTCCAACCCTCAAAAAACAAGCAATGATAAGAAAATTGAAGCTTTATAATCAAGATTATATTCCTTTTTAGATTCATGTTTTTACAACACATAGGGTCATACATGTTTATATATGTACAATTTAAATATAGCAATTAAAAGTGTTTAAAATTCAATTGTATTAAACACTTTCTTTCTCTTTTCATACATTAAGTTTGAAATCTTTGTTCCATTAGTGTTGAACATTCATCTTGATTAATATATTGAGAGTAAGTTTAATCTTTTTCTCTTTCCAGCCTTTCAAACCTGAATTCACACCTCACTATCTTTAGGAAACAACTGGGCAAATTTAAAAGCAACGAAATAAATTGGGAATGCAGGTTTGATGTTGCACACCATTAATCCCAGCACTCAAGTGACAGTGCAAGTGGAGCTCTGAGTTCAAGGCCAGCTTGCTGTACATAGTAGGTTTCAAGACAATCAGGGCTACAAAAAGGAACTCCCTTTCTATAAAAGAAACAGTGGAAGGAAGGAAGGAAAGAAGGGGGAAGGAAGGAAGGAAGGAAGGAAGGTAGGAAAAGAGTAAACTATTTAGTTGGCATGGTAGTGCATCTCTATAATTCCAGAACTCATGAGGCAGAGGCAGTCAGATCTCTAAGTTCTAGTCCAGCTTGGTTTACATAGTAAATTCTGGGACTGTTAGGGTTATGTGAGTTAGAGAACCCCTGTTTCACAAAAAGTAAAAGTAATAAGATAAAATAAAATAGCACACAAAACACACACATACACACACATGCACACTTACACAAGACTAAAACTCACACATGCAACGCACACAAGCATACAAAAGCACACACACACTAAAAAAACTAAACAATGTATGTTAGTAAGGGTTATTATTTGTTATATGAAACACCATGACCAAAAGCAAACGGGGAGGAGTTTATTTGATGCCTTTATTCTGATTACTATTGCTGTGGTAAAAAACTATAACCAAAAGAAAGTAGGGTAGGAAAGCTTTTATTAAGTGCATACTTACCCAAAATACTTCATCACTGAAGTCAAAACAAGAACAAAAGCAGGGCCAAAATAAAGAGGAAGGAAATAATACAATGGGCACAGAGAGTTCCTATTTATCTGCTGGCTCATGGATTTCTGACACCAATTTCTTATAGAGTTGAGGACTACAAGATGAGGAATGTTCTCATTCACAATAGTATGGACAATCCCCCACAAATAACTAATTAAGAAAATGCCTTACAAACTTGCCTACAACCCAATATTATGGAGGAATTGACATTATTGATGTACCCTCCTTCCAGATGATTTTTCTTTATTTCAAGTCGATATAAAACTACCCAGCACATTTGTCTTACACTTCTTGATCAGTGTTCATTATTGGAGGAAGAACTCACACAGGACAGGATCTGTAGGCAGGAACATGGATCCAGAAGCCTTGGATATATATTGTTTATTGGCTTTCTCACTATGTTTGCTCAGCCTTATTTCTATTGGAACACAGAATCATCTGCTCATGAGTGGTACCACCTACAAACTGGCTGGACTTGTCTTACTACATCAATTAATGATTTAAAAATACCCTACTAGACTGCATATAACCTAATATTATTTAGGCTTTTACTCAATTGAATCTTCCTCCTATCCAGTGACTCTAGTTTGTGTCAAGTTAACATTACACCAACCAACACACAAAGAATTATGAGACAAAAATGTCTCCAAATATTTCAGACAATTTGAAAATGTTAGGAAATTCATAAGAATAGTTTAAAATGAAAGTAGAAAATAATGAATGCTCAAAAATTATCTCAGTAAATGGATATTTACAAAATTCCCATTGGGCTAACAACAGTACCAGAAATACAAATAGGTAGTAAAGATCAGAAATCTCAGAAACTTCTTATATTATTACTAAGTGTTTACTTTATTGCTAATGTACATTGAAAATTAGATAATATTTCATCAATTATTTACTTGTTAAATTAGAGTAGATAAAGTAGAAATATCATATAATTACACAATTCCTTAATCCTGTAATCTAAAATGAAATAGTCAGCAAAGGTCTGAATTTACATCTTTTCTGTAAATGAAAGTTTGAGATAAATGTTAGAACATTTCCAATAGTGACTGTCATCTGCACTCACCTCATCTAGAACCTTATAAAATCCCCTACATCAGAGACATTGATGTGTACTTGATGGGCTGTTTATGTTTGTGTTTCTGGAAATATGTGGAAAACTACCTCCATATATTGCATCTTCTTTGGTAATTGTTCAAATAAAATGGAGCTACCAAACACAATCAGAGTGTCAATTAAAAGAAAACATATGGATATTAAGAAAGATCAGTGGATACAGAAAAGCTGAAACCAAAGTTGTGTTTTTCAAGCAAATGAATGTTGGCCAGATACATGACAGACCTCCATAAAAGGATTTAGATGTCAATAAATGACAATTCTGATTGTGTACAAAGAAAAGACAAGAGGGGTACTATTCATAGAAATAAAGACCTCAGTTGTAAGGCCACAGGTGAGAGTGCAGAAATGTGCTCAGCACCTAGATATAATTAGGCCTGGAACCATTTTCGCTGCTGATACACAGAGGCATACAAATGGAGGATACAATCCAGGATAATTTTTGACACCAGTCCAATGTCTTAGAATATTTTCAGTTGCTCTATTTGATTTATTCACTTAATTCCTGAAGAATTATATGGCAAATTTGTTTAAATGTATGCAAAAATGTTTGGGAACTGCATCTGGATAAGACAAGATTGTTAATCTTTTATAGTTGAAAAGTATTTTTCCTGTTATAAACTACTTTTATTTTATTTTTGACTATATAAGAAGCCGTATGTTTTTATGTGCTATCTTTCCATTTATTATGGACAAGCCAGACACTCCTGGTTCATCAAACTTTTCACCTGTGGGGTTACTGCTGTATGATATAGAGAAAAAAGCATACAGAGGAACAGTGGTGTGTATGGTGCTGAAAGTAGAGAGCAGAAGAAAAGAAGAGTAACAACTGGCATTATTGAAGATGAAGTAGAAGGGCATCCATGCAGCACCCAAATCCTCCAGTCTGCTAGGCTTATGAGAAAAAATTTGAGATTTTACTTGAGATAAAATATATTTCTAAAAATTATAACGATCTGGAGTTACAGCATTGAGATATGAATTATTGGATCTACTTATAAAGTATTGGATCTGTGGTCATCTTTGCAATGATATTTTCGAACTGTATGTGTCAAAGTGCCCAAATATCCCATGGCTTTTCACATTTGAACGTATTTCCTCCTCCATTGTCCTTGTTTTTTTTTCCTAATATCTCACCAAGGTTTAAACAATGAAATGTAAATGTCACACACAATTCACCTTTATAATATTTTCTTTTATAAATATACCTGTTATCTTGCCACCAAATTTTCATGTTTTCAAAGATATTTACAAGCTCTATTGTTCTGTCTGTTTTTTTTTTTAACATTTAGCCACATAACTTAGGATGTTTGTATGGAATGAGCACACATTATTTCCTCTGTAATGAGATAGGCTTAAATACTAATCAGTAATTTGTCTAAGGAAATCAGGCTTTCCTGACACTATTTTTCAATCTTGCATATTTCAAAATGGTGAAAAACAGCCTTAATTGGCCACCTTTATATAAAGAGTATTTTTGTGAGCATATCCATATAAATGAGGAAAAACCCTGGAAACATATGTGGAAAACAAGTAAGTATTTCAAATTCATCTTAGAATATATAAAAATAGCAAAGGAAAATTGGATTGCACAATTTGAGATACACAAAGATATGAATATAGGAGAAAAGTTCTCCCAAAATTTAATGGTGAAAATTCTGTTTTAAAATCAGCTGCATGTCACCTTCTCAGGACTTGTCATTCTGGTAACAGGAGTCTTTGCACGTGGTGACATCATATCTTGTCACAAGAGCAAATCCGCATTTAATGAAAGCCCAGAAGTATCAAGTCATACATAGATGAAATTATCTATACTTGGAAATCTTAACACTGAAAATATTTGAATATTTTGGAACTACAGGCATGACAAAGAAAGATCATGAAATCCCAATATCATATGAAGAAAACAAAAGGAATAACATCAAAATTATCACTTTTCCTTTGAAAGATGAAATAAAGTACAGATGAAAACATGTTTGGAGTGATTGAGAATAGAATAAAAAATTGTAAACAACTCAGCAAAGTTTTAATCCATACATTCTTTAAGTCCCAATAATTCTGATATCTTAAAATGTATGTATGTACTTACTTTATGTGAATGTCCTCGAAAGCATATGGTACATATTTGTGGGGAACTTTGTTGCCTGTGTATAAAGTATGAAGAGGGAAAAATGCACCAATCGTCACATCTCCTTTATGGTAAAAGTGATCCTTGATTGTTACATAGCATTCATTGTCATTAAAGGCACTCACAAAATTGCAAATTTACAGGAATATAAAGATAAAATTCCAGAACATCCTATCAGCACATAAGACTGACTAATACATGTTTAATGGTGTCCAGCAGGTATATATTCAGCTCGAGTGTTTGTGAACATGTGTTATTCTTATGATGTTGAAGTGTGCAGCTGTCACAGTAATCACCACAAATTCACCTTGACATAACATCTACTGCTACTGAGACTTCTGGAACTCTTTCTTCCCTAAGGCTCTGCATCTGCTGCCCTGCGTTCTGCTTGGAAACAAGTTGGAAAATATGTTTTGGTTCTGCTTCTTGAGCTGCAAACCAGAAAACAGAGACAGCACGAATCAGTTTTTGCCAAGTTTGAAGCCAGAAAAATATTTGTATGACAAAAACTTTGGCTGATGAAAGCATGCTACATCAGAGTACGCCATGATAGATAAATTTGCAGAAGGTATGAAAATGCCCATGCCAGCCATACAGAGGTGAAATTAGTGGGTCATGCTCTTCCAAATCAAAGACAACCATTGGAATCTAGTCCTTCTATTGACTATAAATGTCTCAGAGTTTTCTTCTATGATACATTTGTATCTGCAGAGCAATACAATAACTCGATACATAATGCAATCAGTTTATTTCTCACTTTAGAAGAACTGATAGTCCTTCTGCATTCCTCGTACTGAAATTACCTACTTAATTTCATGCAAGTATTAAGTCCCCTGTTTACACTCTGAATTTTAACTTCTTACTTACTACTCTTCCCTTTCATCCTGGGTTAATCACCGAGAAAAGGTGTTGCTGTGATTCATCCCTGCATCTAGAACAGTGTGTTCACCAACAACTTACACTGTTTTGAAAATACTAGGCTGTGTAAAAAATCATTCTCAGATCTGTAAAAGGCATAATTTAAAAGCATCAAAGTGTATGCTTTGACCAAAATGCTGATAGAAGCTATCTTGATCAGGACTTCATGTTCTAGCAACTACCAGTTTAGGGCAGTGAATGTACTGTGTATTGTGATATGGAAATTATAGAATGCCCCCAAATGAATCGACTTCCATAAGTAATAACTGGAGAGTAGAGTAAATTAAAACCCTATGAAATAGCAATAAAAAGCAGTACAATGATATATGTTAACAGAACAGATTGTAACTTATTTGGGGCATTTTTGTTTACAATTAACATTATGCAATGAGCACATAATAGACAGATATTAAAGCAAGCCTGAATGTCAATGAACTGGAAGTTGTTCATCCCTTTGATACAGATTAGTAAATCAGTATAATATGAAGTCCTTTGACAAATTCTTCAACAAGATTCTTTGATGCAGGAAAACCATGGGATTTAAACATGTGGGTTTGAGGGAATATTTTGGCAACAGGATGGGACATTTATTAAATAATTTTCTTTGGAAGTTCCTGACAAAAATCACTGTAACAATGTCTACGGTGAGTGTTGGCTGACTATAAAAATGTAATCTCTTCACTGCTGATACAGGTATAGTCCAAGAACATAAGATATGACAAACTAGTTCAAAGATAAACATTGAAGAAAAATAAGTGACTTATCTAGTAAACAGAGAAGATTGTAAAAAATGGGCACATGTCTTAACTAAAAATGCAACTTTGAAACCTCAAGCCCCATGTCATTGTCTTTAGCGAGGAGTACAGACTATGTTAACATTATCCTGTCAATTACTGAGTTATGATAATAAAATAAATATTTTAAATCTATACTTCCTTTCAACCTGTATTCTTCTAGATCTCACTCAAAATTGTATGCAACCACAAACCTTGTAACTACTCTAACTGGAAGACCCAGGATACCGGTAGGCACCACACATAACAAAAAGTCACAATTGACTACAAGAAGCCTTACTAACATTTTTTAGTTGTCCAATCCATATTTGAGGTCCATTCCACATGGCTGGAGTCAACTATTGAAGATTCTTTTTCCTAAAGTTTGTAGGCAGTGGGCTGTAGTGATGCAAAAGCAGGCATGAATTGAGACTGTATCTTCAAACCCCAGACAGAGAATCAAAATCTGAACTTTGTTACTGAAAATGTGGCATAGCTTTTAGATCACAGGATGCTCTTCCAGAAGAATTGGGATGTATTTCCAGCACTGACATGGCTACTCACAATTTTCTGTAACTACTGTTCTAGGGAAATATAATGACAATTTCTGGCCTCTTCGGGTGAAATGCGTGCATGTGATGCACTGACATACATTTGAGCAAAATAATCAAATAAAATAGTTTAAAAAAAGAAAAAGAAAAAAGAAAGAAAAGAAAAATACTAAAAAAAATTGTTATAATTTCCCCATTCAGAACAATGCAAACTTTTCTGGTTAAAAATCAAAGATGATTTTCGGATAAAAGTGAAATTTAAAAAACTAATTCAAGGAGTTCCAAGAAGGCATCGACCAGTATGCACTGTATCTGATATACTGCGAGGAGACCAGGGACTTGAATGAAGCCACACACAGCTGGATCTTGAGAACTGTAGGTGAGTGGGGTCCCAAACTTCGCAGACCACCGGTGGGCCTAGCCATAGGACAAGCAACAGCCAGGAGGTTCTAAACCCACTCCCCAGACTCTTGAATGGAATCCACATGTGAGCTGCATCTGGCATATAAAACACAAACTCACCATGTGGGGAGGTGGTATTATGGAGCCCCTGGCCTGAGGAGTCTCAGGGAAAAGGGTGAAACTGCCCGTGGATCCCTCTACCCACCCCACACCAGACTGTGGAGGTCACCAACCCAGGCCGAGTAGAAACACAAGCAGCGAGCACACCAAAAACAGCTAGAGTGGGTGTGCAGCTCGCGGGCTGTCCTGGGCCCAATCTAAAACCGGACAGGACAGACTAAGCGTGCAATCAGCAGCAGATAGAAACCAGCTTGGACTGCTCCCACAGGCCCAGCAGGATCTCCCACGCTATCTGGAGATGTAGGTGGTCATGCCTGCAGTGTCTAATTGCTGACCTAGAGGGATCTCTGAGAGTCCCGGCTCATAGGGATTGTGGAAAGTGCAGGCACCTCAGTCATCATAAAACCCCTACCCAGACTAGCCAAGGGACATAATATTCTCCACAGTTAAGTGGAGACTGGGGACTGACTTCCACATGCACTTTGGTGCCCCTTATTTGGCCATATCTCGTTGATGGGAAGGCCCGATGGCACTCGGAGGAAGGATAGCAGACTACCAAGAAGAAACTTGATACCCTAGCATCATATTCAAAGGAAGGATGTCCCATCAGTTGTAGTCATAGGGAAGGGGAATGGGTGAAAACAGGAGGGAGGGAGGAAGGGGAGGATGCATGCATGGGATGGGATAACAATTGAGATGTAATATGAATGATTTGAATGATTTTATTTTTCAATAAAAAATATTTTTAAAAAAGAACATGCAGGCACCTTGGATCCCACCAGCGACTTGAAACCATATTGTGTCTGGCCCACCACACACTGATCCTGTACTCTGCAACAGACAGAACCTAGCTGGATCAGCTCCTAAAGGCCCGGCAGGATCTCCTGTGCTATTGGGAGACATGGGTCATGCTTGCAGTGTCTAATTGCTTACCTAGAGGGATCTCTGAGTATCCTGTCTTGCAGGGTTGTGGAAAGTGCATGTACCTTGGATCTTGCCAGCTGCTTGAAACAGTATTGTGTCTGGCCTGCTGCAGACTGGTTCTGCACTCTGCAACAGACAGAACCTAGCTGGATCAGCTCCCACAGGCCAGGCAGGATCTTCCATATTCCTGAGAGAGGCTGGACACTTCTGCAGGGTATAGAGGCAGAGCTAAAAGTTAGCTACAGTGCTGAAGATCTGATCCAGCTGGGATCTTGGCTACAAAGCGACAGAAAAGACAGGAAGCTGGGACCAACATACCCAGCCAGAATGCTTGTGTCCTGACCTGGTTCTAGGTCCCAAAACTGCTTATCTGAGTTACAGCATTAAGGTGATAGGGCCCAAACAGAAACCTACTTTAGCTGACTCAGTCTGGAGCCTAAGGTGTAGAGAAAAATTTCCAGGAGTGGAAACTGGATCACCTGCCTTTTCCAGGGAAATGTTCCTTGATCCCTACAGGCAAGGGCACCCAACCTATAATCAGTCATCAACTATCCACTCTCAACCAGTGAAGGTCACTACAAGCTATCTCCCAACATAAGAGTCACCAAAATGACAAGAGGACAGTGAAAGAATGCTAACAAAAAACAGAACAGTTTGGCATCTCCAGATCCCAGCAATCCCAATAAAAAAACCTGGAGAACACAAAAACAACAGAAATAGAAGAAAATGACCTCAAGTCCTTAGCAAGGAAGATGATAATGGAAGAAACGAATAAAATCTGTAAACAACTGCAGGAGAAGGCAAACAAGAGGGTTGAAGATTTAAAAGAGTCATATAAAGAGGCACTAGAAGAATTTCAGAAAAAGTACAAATAACCATATGAAGGAACTCATTAAAATAGTTCAAGACCTGAAGATAAAAATGGAAGCTATGATAAAGGAGCACACAGAAGAAAAAACGTGATCGAGAGGCCTCAGAGAAGAAAGCAAGCATCTCAGAGGTGACCTTATCTAACAGAATCCAATAAATGGAAGAACAAATATCTGGACTTGAATATACAATCATAGAACTTGAAACAACCATCAAAGAAAATGCTAAATCTGAAAAGCTCTTGACACAGAACATCCAAGAAATCAAGGACACCATGAGAACACGAAACTTGAGAATAATAGGTATTGAGGAAAAAGAGGACACCTGACTCCACAGCCCAGAAAATATCTTTAATAGAATCATAGAAGAAAAATTCCCAATTTGAAGAGGGAGATACATATGAGCATACAAGAGGCCTACAGAACACCAAATAGAATAGACCAGAAAAGAAAATCTTCCCACCACATAATTATAAAAATACAAAATATACAGAAGAAGGAAAAAATCTCAAAACTGGCAAGAGAAAAAGGCAGAGTAACATACAATGGCAAACCTATCAGAATTACTCCCGACTTCTCAGCAGAAACCATGAAAGCCAGCAGGGCCTAGACAGAGATCTTAGAAGCCCTAAGAGAACACAGATGTCAGACAAGATTATTATATCCAGTGAAACTATCAATAACCATTGATTGAGAAAACAAGATATTCCATGACAAAAACAAATTCAAACAGTACCTAGGCACAAATCTGGCTTTATAGAAGTTACTAGAAGGAAAACTCAACCCTAAAGAGTCAAATTACAACCAAAACTACATAGGAAATAGATAACTACAGCATCGCAAAATCACAACCTCACAGAATCTCAACTGTAACAAACAGAAAAAAATGAAGGGACTAAGCAGTCACTGGCCATTAATATCTCTCAATATCAATGGTCTCAATTCGCCACTAAAAAGACACAGACTAACTGAGTGGATGCATAAACATGACCCAATATCCTTCTGCATTCAAGAAACACATCTCAACCACAAGGACAGACATTGCCTCAGAGTAAAAGGTTGTGAAAAAATATTTCAAACAAATGGTCACAAGAAGCAAGCTGGGGTAGCCATTCTAATATCTAATAAAATAGACTTTCAACCAAAATTAATCAAAAGGGATACGGAACGACACTTCATACTCAACAAAGGTAAAGTCAACCAAGAAGACATCACAATTTTGAACATCTATGCTCCTAATACAAGGGTACCCACATTTGTAAAAGAGCTATTAACAAAGCTTAAACCACTCATCGATCCCCACACATTAATAGTGGGAGACTTTAACACCCCACATTCACTGAATGATAGGTATTTGAATAAAAAACTAAGCTGGGAAATAACTTCATTAACCAATGTCTTGAATCAAATGGATCTAACAGATATCTACAGAACTTTTCACCCAAACAAAAAGGATTATACCTTCTTCTCACCACCTCATGGAACGTTCTCTAAAACTGATCACATAGTAGGTCATGAAGCAAGCCTCAACTGATACAAGAAGATTGCAATAATGCCTTGTATCCTATGAGATCAACATGGTCTAAGGCTGCACTTCAGCAACAACAGAAATAACAAAAAGCCTACTAACATGTGGAAACTAAACAACTTTCTACTTAATGACACCTGGGTCAGGGAAGAAATAAAGGACTTCCTGAAATTCAATGAAAATAAAGGAACAACATACACAAATTTGTGGGACACAATGAAGGAGGTGCTAAGAGGAAATTCATAGCAATAAGTGCCTTTAGAAAGAAAATGGAAACTTAACAACACAACTGGAAACCCTAGGGAAAAAAAAGAAGCAGAAACACCCAAGAGGAGTAGATGTCTGGAAATAATCAAACTCATTGCTGAAATAAAAAAATTACAAACAAAGAGAACAATTCAAAGAATCAACAAAACCAAGAGCTGGTTCTTTGGGAAAATTAACAAGATAGGCAACCGTTAGCCAAACTAACTAAAAGACAGAGAAACACTATCCAAATAAACAAAATCAGAAATGAAAAGGGAGACATAACAACAGACACCGAAGAAATACAAAGAATCATAAGAACCTACTTAAAGGCATTTATGCCACAAAATTTGAAAATCGAAGGGAAATGGACAATCCTCTCTACCAATTCCATTTGCCAAAATTGATTCAAGATCAGGTAAACAAATTAAATAACCTTATTTTGCCTATAGAAATAGAAGCAATCATTGATAGTCACCCAAGAACAACAACAACAACAACAACAACAACAAAAAAGGCCAGGGCCAGATGGCTTCAGTGCAGAATTCTATCAGTCCTTCAACGAGGAGCTAATACCAATACTCTTCAACCTATTCCAAAGGAGAGAAATGGATGGAACATTACCAATTTTTTTCCATGAGGCCATAGTCACGTTGATACCTAAATCCCACAAAGACCCAACAAAAAAAGAGAATTTCAGACCAATTTCTCTTATGAACAGTGACGCAAAAATACTCAATAAAATACTCGCAAAACGAATACATATCAAAGACATCATTCACCATGACCAGGTAGGCTTCATTCCAGGCATGAAGGGATGGTTTAACATATGGAAATCCATCAATGTAATCCACCATATAAACAAACTGAAAGAGAAAAACCACATGACCATTTCCTCAGATGCAGAAATAGTATTTGACAAAATCCTATGTTTAAAGTTCTGGAGAGA
The DNA here is from genome assembly GCF_964271855.1 of Acomys minous. Lineage (NCBI taxonomy): Eukaryota > Metazoa > Chordata > Mammalia > Rodentia > Muridae > Acomys > Acomys minous. Next base: position 83,421,747 of record NC_140484.1, read on the forward strand.
CCAGGAATACAAGGCACTTTTCTAAACATAATAAAGGCTATATACAGCAAGTCAATAGCTAACATTAAATTAAATGGAGAGATACTCAAGGAAGTCTCTCTAAAATTGGGGACCAGACAAGGCTGCCCACTTTCTCCATATCTCTTCAACATAGTTCTTGAAGTTCTAGCCAGAGCAATAAGACATCAAAAGGAGAACAAGCGGACCCAAATGGGAAAAGAAGAAGTCAAATTATCCCTATTTGCAGATGATATGATAGTGTATATAAGTGACCCCCAAAATTCCACCAGAGAACTCCTACAGCTAATAAACACCTTCAGCAAATTGACAGGATACAAAATAAACTCAAAAAAGTCAGTAGCTTTCCTATATACAAGTAACAAACAAACAGAGGAAGAAACGAGGAAAACTACACCCTTCACAAGAGCCACAAAGAATATGAAATATCTAGGAGTTACTCTAACCAAGCAAGTGAAGGACTTATCTGAAAAAAAAAACTTTAAATATCTGAAGAAAGAGATTGAAGATGACATCAGAAGATGAAGGGATTTACCTTGTTCGTGGATCGGGAGAATTAACATAGTAAAAATGGCCATCTTACCAAAAGCAATTTACAGATTCAATGCAATCCCTATCAAAATACCTACAAAATATTTTGAGAATATTAAAAGATCAATTCTCAAATATATATGGAGAAATAAAAAGCCCAGAATAGTAAAAACAATCCTACAAAATAAAAGATCCTCGGGAGGAATCTCCATACCTGATCTCAAGCTGTTCTACAGAGCAACATTAGTTAAAACAGCATGGTACTGGCACAGCAACAGGCTGGTGGATCAATGGAATTGAACTGAAGACCCAGAGATGAATCCACACACATTTGGTCCCTTGATTATTGACAGAGAAACCAAATATATTCAATGGAAAAAATGATAGCATCCTCAACAAATAGTGCTGGTCTAACTGGATGTCTACATGTAGAAAAATGCAATCAGACCCCTATTTGTCACCATGCATAAAACTCAAGTCCAAGTGGATTAAAGACCTCAACTTAAAACCAGAGACAATAATTCAGTTAGAGGGAAAAGTGGGGAAGAGTCTGGAACACATAGGCATATAGGAGACAACTTCCTGTACAGAACACCAACAGCCCAGGCCTTAACATCAACAATTAATAAATGGGACCTCATGAGGCTGAGAACCTTCTGTAAGGCAGAAGATACTGTCAGCAGAACAAAGCAACAGTCTACAGACTGGGAAAAGATCTTCACCAAACCCTTCATCTGACAAAAGTCTAATATCCAAAATATATAAAGAACTCAAGAAATTAAACACCACCAAACCAAAAAACCCAATTGAGAAATAGGGCTCAGAACTAAACAGAGAAATCTCAACAGAGGAATATCAAATGGCTGAGAAACAGCTAAAGAAATGCTCACCCTTACTCATCATCAGAGAAATGCAAATCAAAACAACACTAAGAGTCCATCTTAACCCATCAGAATGCCTAAGATCAAAAATTCAAGAGACACCACATGTTGGTGAGGATGTGGAGAGAGAGGAACCCTCCTTCATTGCTGGTGGGAAAGCAAATTAGTACAGACACTTGGAAATCTATCTGGTGCTATCTCAGAAAACTAAGAATAAGAGTTCCTCAAGACCCAGCTATTCTACTTCTTGGAATATACCCAGAAGATGCTCCAGCACACAACAAGAACATTCACTCAACTATGTTCAAAGTGGCCTTTTTCATAATAGCCAGAACATGGAACCAGCCTAAGTGTCCCTCAGTAGAAAAATGGATAAAGAAACTGTGGTACATTTACACTATGGAATACTATTCAGCTATTAAAAACAAAAAATTCCTGAAATTTGTGGACAATGGATTGAACTAGAAATTATCATAATGAGTGTGTTCACCCAGAAGCAAAAAGAGTCAAATTGTATATATTCACTTACATCGAGACACTAGGCCAAGGGGTATGCCCCATGAAAGAATTTACTTACCAGGAAAGTAGTTCAGAAGGGAGGACATCCTATTGGGACTTTAGGTGAGAAAAGCATGGGAAAATGGGGAAATAGAGGGATCCAGAGTTCCTAGAAACCTACAAGAAGAACATTATGATGGATGAATCTGGGTCCTGGGGTCCTGGTGTCCTCTTCAAACTATTGCACCAGCCAAGGAAATTATAGGCAGTAAACTTCGAACCCCTACCCAAACCTAGCCAATGGACAGGACATTCTCCAACATAGAGTGGAGAGTTAGGTCTGACTTTCATACAAACTCTGGTGCCCCCTTTTTGACCACATGCCCTTGATGGGGAGTCCTGCTGGCACTCAGAGGAAGGATAACAGGTCACCAAGAAGAGACTCAATACCCTATAAGCATATACAGGGGGAGGAGGTTCCCCTCAGTCACAGACATAGGGGAGGAGAGTAGCATGGAAGCAAGAGGAAGGGAGGAATGGGAGAATACAAGGGATGGGCTAACAATTGAGATGTAATATGAATAAATTAATAAAATAATAAGATAAAAAATAAATAAGTGCTATCACCATCTATGAGTGGGACTTGAATACGGGCTGTAATTTAGGTAAACTTGTGGTGAAGTATTCAGTTTAGAGTTTCTACAGCCCGATCTCTGTGGCTGCTGAACTGAAAATTACATTTTAGAGCATAAATAGAAAAATTTAGACTTCATATGTCCATCTGGAACTAGTCAATTTTATTATTATGTCAATTGTTGTCCTACACTTTATTCTGAGATAAGAGAAATTGGCCAATTTTGTCACGGAGGTTATTCCAAAACATTAACAATTCATCCAGAAAAGTTACACACAACCTAGCAGAATAATTTTCCTTACTTTCCCACAAACTATCAAAGGTTTTCTTTTCAAAGTAAAGAAATCTGTGATTAATCATGATTGATGAATAGGGATAATCAAGTGTACTTATCTCATATATGTAGAAATAGTTAATAGTATGGGTTTACAGTAGTCTCTGAGCTCACAGGAATGCCTTCATTAGCTGGAGAGCCTTTGATAACTGGAGTTCTTGGCAAATTGGAAAGCCTATTCCAGATCCTTAAATGATGCATCCTTATACTTGGGCTCCTCTAGATGAGTTCTGGTTAGAAATTTGTTATTAATCAGGGTTATTGAGAGTAACACACATACAGTGTTATATATAATATACAACCACACATGCACATATATTTTATTAATCCCATGGGCTGTTATTCAGATTACCCAACAATGCCTGACTATAAATGGAAAGTTGAAGAATCTACTAGTTGCTCATTTCATGTAGCTAGATGTCTCACATGGTCTTCAGTATACATTTGAATACCAAAGAATTAACTTTTAATGACAATGAAAGAATAGACCTGTCTGCAAAGAAGTCACCAGGTGCCTGCACAATCACCACACACCTGGCTGGCAGGCAGCTGTTGAACTCACCTGGGTGCAGAGTGAGCCAAGGCCTGCATAAACACTAGTGTCTGTTTCTTCTAGCACTGAGCAGACACCACAGTGGGGAACACAGGTGGGTCTGACCTCAGGTCACTGAGAAAAACCACAGAATATTCCAGGTTCCAAGCAGGCATTGGGAACATGCTCCAACTAGAGATATCACAATGAGAGGAAGTCAGCATAAGAACACAAGCAAAAAATCCCCAGGGCCATTGGGTATCACCAGAAACTAGCAGTCCCACCACGACAATAAGCCCTGGAAATAATATCATATCTGACACACAAGAGAAGGACTTAAAATCTGAGGTTATGAAAATGATAAAACACTTAAAGGAGGAAAATAAATTACTGAAACTAGAACAGGAATACACAAAGAAAGACATGAAAGAATTGAGCACATCACTTAAAGAAACTACAATAAAACAGGAGAATGAAAGGAATAAAAGGTTTCCAGACCTAAAAATGGAGATAGCAGCTATGAAAAAACACAGTCTGAGATAATCCTGAAAATGGAAAACCTAGAGATGAGGACAGGAGCTACAGATAAAATCATTACCATCAGAATTTAAGATATGGAAAGATGAATATCAGGGTAGAAGATATGATTGAACAAATATGCGGCAGTCAAAGAAAATGTTATATCTAAGAAGCTCCTGACACAGAATATCCAAGAAACCTGGGAAACTATGAACGGACCAAACCTAGGAACCATAGATATAGAAAAAAAAGAAGCCTAACAGCAAGCCCCAGAAAATATTTTTTATAAAATCATGGAAGAAAACTTCCCTAATCTAAAGAAAGAAATGTGCGTAAATATAGAAGAAGCCCATAGAACTCCAAATAGATAGGACCAGAAAAAATCCTCCTGCTGCATAATAATCAATACACTAAACTTATAAAACAAAGAAAGACTATTAAAAGCCGCAAGAGAAAAAGGCTAAGTCACAGATAAAGGCACACCTATAAGAATTACTCCTGACTTCTCCTCAGATATTAAGAAAGCCAGAAGGGCATGGACAGATGTCATGCAGACACTAAGAGACCACAGATACCAACCCAAACTACTCTACCCAGCAAAATTTTCAATCACCATAGATGGAGAAAACAAGATATTCCATGACAAGACCAAGTCCCAACAGTACCTAAACACACATCCAGCTCTACAGAAGATACTAGAAAGAAAACCACAACCCAAGGAGAATAACTTTACATAGGAAAACAAAGGAAATAAATAACCCTACATCCACAAAAACAAAAAAAAGGAAGTTGCCCACTCCCTCTCTGTCTCTGTGTGTCTGTGTCTCTGTCTGTCTCTGTGTCTGTCTGTCTGCCTCTCTCTCTCTCTCTCTCTCTCTCTCTCTCTCTCTCTCTCTCTCTCTCTCTCTCTCACACACACACACACACACACACACACACACACACACACACACACCCATACACACCCACACAAACACAAACACACACACACTATCAACATGAAAAATATCATTCACTATGACCAAGTAGGCTTCATTCCAGGCATGTAGGGGTGCTTCACTATATGGCAATCTATCAATGTAATCCACATGATGCTCTCCATAGATGCCAAAAAAGCTTGGAGAGAGCAGGGATACAAGACACATACCTCAATAGCAAGCCTATAGCCAACGTCAAACTAAATAGAGAGATACTTAAATGAATTCCACTGTAATCAGGGATGAGACAAGGATGTCCATTCTCTCCATACCTCTTCAATACAGCACTTGGAGTCCTAGCTAAAACAATAAGGCAACTAAAGAATATCTATGAGATACAGATAGGAAAGGAAGAATTAAAATTATCACTATTCATGGATGACATTATAGTATATATAAGTGTCCCTAAAACTTCTAAGAAGGAACACTTGCAGATGATAAACATCTTCAGCAAAGTGCCTGGGTACAAAATGAACTAAAAAATCAGTACATTCTTAATTTTGGATGCACCAAGACAGGGAAGATGTTTTCTTTGGTGCTGCTAAGCACAGATAGCCAAAACACTATGGTTTCATGGTTCTTCTTGCTGTAAGTAGTTTGTTGTATATATGTATAGTAATGTGTAAAATTATTTTTAAATTAATTTAAAAGACTCCACAAATGGATGAAAATAGCCTTCAAAATAGCCACAAATAATATATAGTATCTTGGTGTCACTCTAATCAAGTGAAAGACTTACATGTAAAACACTTCAAGTTTCTAAAGAAAAATATGAAAAAGCTATTAGAAGATGGAAAGATCTTGCATTTTTGTGGATCAAGAGAATCAACATAGTAAAAATAGTCATCTTACCAAAGGCAATATACAGATTCAACAAAATTCCCATCAAAATTACAGGACAAATTTTTATGGACTTTGAAAGATCAAGTCTCAATTTCATATGGAAAAAAAACTAGAATAGCTAAATCAATCCTGTATGATAAAAGATGTTCTGGAGCAATCTCTATCCCAGATCTCAAGCTGTATTATAGAGCAGCAGTAACAAAAGCAGCATGGTACTGGCATAGAACCAGGTGGATTGATAAATGGGATAGAAGAGAAGACCCAGAAATAAACCCACACATCCATGGACATTTGAATTTTGACAAGGAAGCAGAGTCAATACAATAGAATAAAGATAACTTTTTCAACAAATGGGGCTGGTATAACTGGATGGCTACGAAAATGCAAACAGACCCCACATTTATCACAGTTCACAAAACTAAAATCCAAGTGGATTAAAGACATGAAAAACTAGACATATTAAGTAAGTTAAAAGAAAATGTAGGGAATAGGCTTGAACTCATTGTCATAGGAGACAACTTCCTAAGCCAAACACCAACAGCTGAAGCTCTAAGATAAACAATTAATAAGTGAGACTTCATGAAACTGAAAGGCTTCTGTGAGGTAAAGCATGCTGACAACAAAATCAGCTGTATTTTGGCTAATATCCAAAATACATAGAGAACTCAAGAAATTAAATACCACCAAACCAAATGACCTAATTAAAAATGGGGTATAGAACTAAACGTAGAATTCTCAAGAGAGGAATATTTAATGGCAGAAAACCACTTAAAGAAATGTTCAGCATCTCTAGTCATCAAGGAAATGCAATTCAAAATGATTCTGAGATTCTGTTGCACTTACCCAAATGGCTAAGATAAAAAATTCAAGTGACAACACAAGCTGGTGAGGATGCAGAGAAAGACTGACACTCTACCATTGCTGGTGGAGGTGCAAACTTATAAAACCACTTTGGAAATCACTATGGTGCTATCCCTGGAAATTGGGAATAACTCTACTTTAAGACCCAGTCATACCAGTCCTTGGTATATACCCTAAAGATCCTCTACCATACAAGAAGTACATTTGCTTAACTATGTTCATAGCAGCCTTATTCATAATAGCCCAAATCTGGAAATAACCTAGATGTCCCACAGTCAATGAATTGATAAAGAAACTATGGTTCATTTACATTATAGAATATTGTTCAGCTATCAAAACAAGGAAATATTGAAATTTGCAGGCAAATGGATGGAACTATAGGCAATCATCCTGAGTGATATAGCCAAAACCCTGAAAGACATGCATGGTAAATAGTCACGCATTGTGGATATTAGCCACTTAATACAGGAGATCCACACTGTAATACAGAGACTGATGTACCAAACAAGGACCATTTATAATGTGGACCTAGACCCTCTGCTCAGATGTAGTATATACGCAGCACAGTCTCCTTGTGGGTCCCACAATACAGGGAGTAGGGATTACTTCTGACATATACTCTGGCCTCTCAATGTTTTTCACTCCCCCCCCACCCCATGGCTAGATGGCCCTGTCAGGCAACAGACAAACAGGATACAGGCAGTACAGGTGAGACTTGATAAGCTTCGGTCAGACATTATGAGAGGAGGGCTCCCCTTTCTAAGGATTATGGGAGGGAGGGAGGGTTGGATTAGGAGGCGATGAGAAATGGGGCTACAATTGGGATTAAAATGATTCAATCCACAGAAGAAGCAGGATTCTCATAGTGCTAATCTTACTAAATGGGAATATCTTTGAGACTGACTGAGACATGAATATCTATGCATAAATAAGGCTTCTTGTTGGTCAATACCAATGGTTTATTATTAGATGCCATTTTTTTTATTTTTCGATCGATGCCATTCTTAATATGGCATAATTGAAGACTTGCATATGTCTTACTTCTCCTCATACAAAAAGCAGAGAATTAGCCTTAATTGTTATGTGCATCATACACACCTCATACATTTGTAATTTTAGGTCTATATAATGCTTGTGAGAAATTATGTTTTCAGTACAAAAGAACCATACACTGAAGCTGGATCAGACCTTACAGCACTCATTCCTTTCAGCATGCTGCATTCTGTGATAGTAGGAGCCTGTTAGCCCTACTCAGCACCACAGTGAACAATATGAGCCTTCTTTCTTTAGTTATCCAGGAGATAACATGCAGGAAAAGAGAAACTAGCTATTGATGGTTTAATCCATGCTACTGAAGGCAGCATGTCTTTGGATCTGGCCTTAGATAAACCCTTTTACATTATCCCCACAGGTTGAATGTTACCAAAAACCCACTGTTGTTTCTGTAAACATGTTTCCTTTACCTTCAGGAACAATAAGAATAATATTGGGAAGAAGTAGATTAACTTCTCAAGGTTTTATGGTGCATGTAGATATTATATATGGGAATTGTAAGAAAGAAATTAAAATCACAGCATATGTAAAAAAGGAGATAGAAATTAATGCAGGGGATAGAATTGCTCAGCTATTACTATATCCTTCCATCAAGGGAAAAGCTGCTTCAGTAGAAAGAACAGGTGCATTTTTGAGTACTAGAAGATATGTGTTCTGGCAAACAATGGTTAATGATAAGTGACCCAAATTACTTGCACATATGCGTGGTGTTGAAATAAAAGGTTTGGTGTATACAGGAGCAGATGCCACTATCCTTTCCATATTTGCCACATCAGAAGGTTTATACACAGTATATAGGAAATGGTAAATTATCTCAATTTAGACGAAGTGTATGATGGATTAAATGTGTGGAACCAGAAGGGAAAACAGAGAAGATGAGACCCTCTGTTGATAACAAATGCATAAATTTCTTAGGAGGCTATCTTTTCCAACAATGGGGTACACAAGTTAATATTCCTGCAATCACACAAACAATGATGAATTAGGGGTGAAATGGTAGATGCTTATGGGGAAGGTATTGATATGTGTAATCAAGAACAATCACAAGCTGTGCCCATTGTCCAAACACAGAACTCCATAGTTACTGAGTTTCCAAATTTATAAACTGGGCCACTGATGACATACCAACAGCTTTGCCCCTCAAATCATTATCATACAAATTGTGTGGCAAGAGCAGTGGCCCATAACAAAATGAAAATTGCAAGCACTTACAGCCTGGAATTCTTTTACATTCTTTGTTACCTAGGTCATGGCCTAAAATAGTAATTTATTTAAATGATTGTCTTTTCACAATACCCTTGTACCAATAACATAGGGAAAGGTTTGCTTTCTCAGTACATACTCTGAACAGCAGTGTACCAATTAAGTGATACCACTGGAAAGTATTTCCACAGAGAATGTTAAATAGTCCAACTTTATGACAATACTTTGTGTAACAGCCATTAGAAATAATTCATAGGCAATTTACTCAATCTATAATTAACCATTACATGGATTATATTTTCTTGGCTGATTCTGTTGCAAATACTTTAGAGAAAATGCTTAAAAAACAAGAATAATTTTACCATGCTGGCAGTTAAAGACTGTTCCTACAAAGTGTAAATTCAATTACCTATTTGAGCTATTAAATAACTCAATGAAAAACTCAACCACAAAAGATATAGACTCATAGAAACCATCTACAAACTCTTAATGATTTCCAAAAATTAACGGGAGATATTAGCTGGCTGAGGACTACAACTGAATTAGCAACTTATGATTTAAGTAATTTTTTTCAAACATTACAAGGAGATTCAGATTTAAGCAGTCCAACTGTTTAACATCTGAAGCAGAAAAGGCATTAATTCTGGTAAAGCAAAGACTACATATGTGAATATAATCGATCCTAAACTTGATTGCCCTTTGGTTATTTTGCTTTCAACTCTTTATCATACTGGGATCATTATGGAAAGAGAAGATAATATGATGGAATGGCTTCTCTTAGCATGTAACCAAAGTAAAAGTATGAAGACAGACATAGAAAATTTTCTGAGTTAATTATATAAAGTAGAAAACATCACTGTCAGGAATACAACAGCCTGAAATTATAGTGCCTCTTAGTAATGCTGACATTGTGTTATTGTGGGTAATCAATGAAGACTGGCAAAGATGTTGTAGAAATTACTTGGGGATAACAAATACCTCAAAAGCAAATATATACAGTTTATAAAAAAAGAATTGGATTCTTCCATATATTAGAAAGAGAACATCAATGCCAGAGTCATAGACTTTTTATATTGATACAAACAAGATGGGAATGGCAGGTTATAATTCAGATAAAATTACCAAGGTGAACAAAAGCCTCTATATCTCAGTTCAAAAAATCAGAAATGTATGCAATCCTCATGGTGCTATTAGATTTTCCCCAATCTCTTAATAGAATTACTGACTCTATATATGCAAAAAAATGTTGTTTTTCATATAGAAACTGCTGGATTTACTCCTAATAACTCAAAATTGACTTTGTTATTTACAGAATGGAAGTTGGCCATTAGAAGTAGAAACTATCCATTATATGTGATTCATATTTGGTCTCCTACAGGTTATCAGGTTCATTGGCACAAGAAAATGTGGAACTTCACCAATTTACAAAAGGAAATGTGTTAGAAGCCTCAAAATTTCATGAAAAGCATCATGTTAACAGTAAAGATTAAAAGAAAAATTCTCTATCACTTGGCAACAAGCCAACGAAATAATTAAAATGTGTATACATGTTCTCTGTATAACCAAACTCCATTACCTTCTTGAAGTAACAGTAGAGGCACCAAAATAAGTGAAATCTGGCAGATGGATATGTTTCATTTTGCAGAATTTGGAAAACAAAGGTATGTACACCATACCATTGCTACATACTCAAGTTTTCAATGGGAAATTGCTTTAAGTTCTGAAAAGGCTGATTGTGTAATTACACATTTATGGGATGTAATGGCAAGCATGGGGATATGTGCACAAATTAAGACTGAGAATGCTCCCACATATGCATCCAATAAGAGGAAGAAATGTTTTAGGTATTATCTTATGACGTTTATTGTTTGAAACCACACAATCCTACAGAAGAAAAAATGTAGAAGGAACTAATAGTACCTTTAAAAATTTTTTTAAACAAAATGGAAGGTACCCTCAGGGGCAGATTAAATAACTCAGACTCTAAATTGTCTTAATGTTAATGAAGTAAGGTTTGTAGGTGACTATTAACTTGAATCTCCAACCACTCCATGCTGAATGTTTGCTATAGTTAGCTGTCATAAGACTAGAACTTCACATTACATTTTCAAATGTGGCATATGTACATTAAGCAAAAGTTGAACAAAATACTCTTAAATTTCTATCAATATGAAATATTACAATACACTAGCAAATTTAGAATAAAATAATCTTTTTTCTATAAATATACAATTCCACATCAACTCCAGTAGATTCTGTGTGACAAGTTCCACAGAGTAAGGCATTGACTTCAAAGGAAGGTCTTCTGGAACCGGTTGTGGAAGTCTTGGCTGGAGAAAAAAAATACTTAGCCACAATTTTATTTGTTTCTGTACTTCTGGATTCCTTTTATTTACACCATACAATTTATCCCACACTCTAATATTTTATTAACAATGCCAACTTAACTTTTGGTAATCACATTATTGCCTTTGTTATTTTGAATCTCTTCATTGCCATCTTTGCAGTTCCTCACTCTCTTCCCCGCTTTATAAGGCATCAGTGTTCAACTCCATGGAAACACGTAAAATGCTTTCTCCCTTTATGGCAGTTTCTTTTCTCAATTGATTCTTCTAACTAATGGTTCAGATATTGTGCACTGCTTGAAATCTGATGTACACAAACACCTTCTCATCATGACCTCTAGCAGTTACCCTGTGTCACTACTCTCAAAACCTAACTGTACAATAATTATCAGTCACTGTTTTACATATGATGTTAATATAAATATTTACACAAAGAAGTCATGTGTAGAACAAACAGAGAGTGTGAGAATTGTTGTTTTCACCTGGTTACCAGACTGATAGGAGGTAATTATCAAAGGATTTTTAAGGTATTTTAGATAATTTCGAGTCTTTCAGTGCACACTAATTGGTTGATTTTCCTCTGTTTACCTCACAGATGGTTACTGTCCATGGCATGTCAGGGTGGGATTGAGGTAGCACCTTGCTTATGGATAAAGTTCCCATTGACTACTCATCTCAAAGAAGTACTTGGTATCTGGACTGATCCTAATCCTAGACCCAGGGTAGGGGAGTTGCAATGGTATTGGAATAAGGTAAATTGTCACATCTTGCTTGTAGATGCAGTTTCCATTGACTGCTCATTTTGAGGAAGTTCTTGGTCTCTAGAGAGAGCCTAACCCTGGGTTCAGTGCACAGCACTGAGATCATATCAGATCCATATAGAGAACAATATCTGCTGCCTGTGGCTATCTCTGGGTAAATAGAAAAATACAAACACTGTTTATACTTACAAAACTTTTGTTTCTCTATGTCATTATCATCCTTCTACAATATTACCAGTTCCCTCTGTTAATTTCTTACATAGCTAACTTATAAACTGTCTCACAGCTACCTATGTGTGCAGAGGTATATGTGTAGTATATTTAATGTACCACTGCATACTCAGTTTCTTGCAATATTATAATCATAATATAAGTGGATGTGAACAGTTTACTGAATGCCTCTCCATTGTCCAATGTGAGATATCATCCACTTATAAGAACTGTGATCACTTAATTCATTTATGGCCTTATATTTTTGTATCTATTTTATCATTATTTTAAAATAGATTCATTATTTAAATATATATTCTTTATATTAAACGACATAGGCTTCCCAATGTTCAAAACCTTAACATTTTTGTCTCAAAATCGCAACTACACACCCTTTAATGCTAAGTTTCACAGAATTTTATGACAATAGTCAAGTAACTTAATCTGTCAGAATCCAAATTATCTAAAAATATCTGAAATAAAATCATTGTCATTCAGATTAACTGGTTCTGACAAGTATATAGACTATCTTAAAAACATGTATTGACTGGAACATACAAAGTATTAACTCCTACTTCATAAAGAGCTGGAGATTTACCTACTGTTCTTTTTTAAACAACTGCTGTATAGTTACTATCAAATCCCATGAAACTTTAATATAACTCTGAAAGTCATCAATATATATTGGTTGGAAGCATAAAGTATTTTCAAAAGAAATTTAAAAAATTTACTACTCAGTGAAATTCAGGCAACATACTCTGTTGGGAACTACATAATCAATCACTAATTTTTTTCTAGTGATTGTTCACACATTTATTTAATGGTTTTCAAAATGTTAATAGCAGGAAGGAATTTTCAGGTCATTTCAAACTTATTTATATTTAAATTATTTGATAGAATTCTCTACAAATCTGACCCTAAGCACATGGTAAAACAGGTTGTGATATTGTCTTGGTAAGGTAGAGATGCTGAGAGTGGCTTCAGCAATGCTGAAATTTCAACCTCATTACTTGCATCTTATTTCTTTGTTTGTCTTGAATGTCCTATGTTTCAGATTGAACTTTTTTTCTAATTTATTCAGATTACATCTTAATTTTTCCCCTTACTTGAAGCCACCCATTCCTCCCTCTCTCCTGCTTTCACCCTATCCCCCCATAGGTCTGTGACCGAGGAGGACCTCCTCCCCCACTATATGGGCATAGGCTATAATTTAAGTCTCATCTTGTTAGCCTGCTTATCCTTTCTCTGAGTGACACTAGGGCTCCCCACATGGGGAAGTGGTCAAATATGGGGCACCAGAGGTCATGTCAGAGTCTGTCCCCACTCTCCACACAACTGTGGAGAATGTCCTGTCCATAGGCTGGATCTGAGTAGTGGTTCAATGTTTACTGCATGTATTGTCCTGGGTTGGTGCAGTAGTTTGAGCAGAATCCCCCTGGGTCCAGATCTACCTGTCATGAAGTTATTCTTATATGTTTCTCAGACACTCTGGATCCTTCTATTTCCCCATTCTCGCATACATCTCTCACCTAGAGCCCAAGTAGGATTCTTCACATCTATGCCAATCTCCTGGTAAGTGGAGACTTTCACAGGAAATCCCTTTGGGGCTAGTGTTCAATTATAAGTGAGTATATACCATGTGAGTCTTTCAGCTTCTGGGTTAACTCACTCAGTATGATCATTTCTAGTCTGATCCATTTGTCCACAAATTTCGATATTTCCTTGTTTTTAATGGTAGCTTTGTTCTGTTGACTGTGTCTTCTGCCTTACAGTGCTTCTCAGCCTCATGAAGTCCCATTTATTAATTGTTGACCCTACAGCCTGGACTGTTGGTGTTCTGTTCAGGATTTTGTCTTCTGTGCCAATGTGTTCCAGGCTCTTCCCAAATTTTTCTTCTAACCAATTTGGTGTCTCTGGTTGTATGTTCAGGTCTTTAATCCACTTGGACTTGCCAGTACCATGCTGTTTTAATTACTGTTGCTCCATAATACAGCTTGAGATCAGGTATGGAGATTTTTCTGGAGGATCTTTTATTGTATGAGACTGTTTTAGCTATTATTTGGGTTTTTTTGTTTTTCCATATGAAGTTGAGAATTGATCTTTCAATGTCTTTAAAATTTTTGTAGGTATTTTGATGGGGATTGCATTGAATCTGTAAATTTCTTTTGGTAAGATGGCCATTTTTATCCTGTTATTTCTCCCTATCCATGAACAAGGGAGATCATTCTATCTTATGATGTGGTCTTCAATCTCCTTCAGAGATATGAAGTTTTTTTCAAACAAATCTTTCACTTGCTTGGTTAGAGTTACTCCTAGACATTTTATATTCTTTGTGGCTATCATGAAAGGTGTAGTTTTCCTAATTTATTCCTCTGCATGTTTGTCATTTATATATAAGAAGGTTATTGACTTTTTAAAGATAATTTTGTATTCAATCATTTGCTGATGGTGGTTATCAGCTGTAGGAGTTCTCTGGTGGAATTTTTGGGGTCACTTATGTATACTAGTATATCACTTGCAAATAGGCTTAATTTGACTTCCACCTTTTCCATTTGGATCCCCCTTGATCTCTATTTGTGGTCTTATTGCTCTGGCTAGCACTTCAAGAACTATACTATGGAGAAAGTGGGAAGCCTTGCCTGTTCCCTAATTTTAAAGGAATTTCCTTAAGTATCTATTCATTTAATTTGGTGTTGGCCATTGGTTTGCAGTATATAGCCTTTAGTATGTTGAGGTAGGTGCCTGTATCCCTGATATCTCCAAAACTTGAAACATGAATGGATGTTCGATTTTTCCGAATGCTTTTTCTGCATCTAAGGAGATGACTATGTGATTTTTTTCTTTCAGATTGCATATATGGTGGAATACATTGATGGATTTCTGTATAATAAACCATCCCTGCATGCCTGGAATGAAGCCTACCTAGTCATGCTGAATGATATCTTTGATATATTCTTGTATTTGATTTGCAAGCATTTTATTGATTATTTTTACATCAATGCTCATAAGAAAAACTGGTCTGAGATTCTTTCTTTGTTGGGTCTTTGTGAGGTTTAGTTATCAATGTGACAAGGGCCTCATAGAATGAATTTAGTAATGTTCCATCCATTTCTATCTTTTGGAGTAGCTTGAAGAGTATTGGTATTAGCTCCTCTTTGAAGGTCTAGTAGAATTCTGTGATGAAACCACCTGGCCCTGAGATTTTTTGGGGGGGAGAGGTTGGGAGACTATCAATGATTGCTTCTATTTCTATAGGGGAAACAGGACTATTTAGCTTTTTTATCTGATCTTGATTCAATTAGGCAAGTGGAACTGATCAAGAAAAACCTCCATTTCCCTGAGATTTTCAAATTTTGTGGCACATGCCTTTGAAATAGGATCTTATGACTCTTTGTATTTCTTTAGTGTCTCTTGTTAGGTCTCTCTTTTCATTTTTGATTTTGTTAATGTGATAGTGTCTCTCTGACTTTTAGTTAGTTTGGCTAACGGTTTATCTATCTTGTAGGTTGTCTCATAGAAACAGCTCCTGGTTTTGTCGATTCTTTGAATTGTTATCTTTGTTTCTAATTTATTGGTTTCAGCTCAGAGTTTGATGGTTTCCGGCTGTCTACTCCTCTTGGGTGTTTCTGCTTCTTTTTTCCAGGGCTTCCAGATGTGTTTTTAAGTTGCTTATATGGAATGTTTCCATTTTCTTTATACAGGCACCACTTCAATGTGTCCCACAAATTTGGGTATGTTGTTCTTCTATTTTCATTGACTTTCAGGAAGCCATTAATTTCTTTCTTTATTTTTTTCCATTTCCAAGTTGTCATTAAGTGGACAGTGGTTTAGTTTCCATGTGTGTATAGGTTTTTTTTATTATTATTATTTCTGTTGTTGTTGAAGTCCAGCTTTAGACCTTGGTGACCTGATAGGATAAAAAATATTATTTTATTCTTCTTGAATCTATTGAGGCTTGTTTTATGCCCTACTATTTGATCAATTTTGGAGAAGGTTTCATGGGGTACTGAGAAGAAGGTGTAATCCTTTGTGGTTGCATGAAAAGTTCTGTAGATATCTGTTAGACCCACTTAATTCATGACATTGATCAGTGCCATCATTTCTCCGTTTAGTTTCTGTTTCAATGACCTATCCTTTGGTGAAAGTGGGGTGTTAAAATTTTCCTCTATTAATGTGTGGAGACTGATTTGTCATTTAAGCTTTGTTAATAGTTCTTTTACAAATGTGGGTGCCCTTATATTGGGAGCACAGATGTTTAGAATTGTGATGTTATCTTGGTTGACTTTACCTTTGATTAGTATGAAGTGACCATATTCATCTCTTTTGATTGATTTTGGTTGGAAGTCCATTTTATTAGATATTAAAATGGTTACACCAGCTTGCTTCTTCTGTCTGTTTGCTTGGAACACCTTTTTCAAGCATTATAATCCGAGTTAATGTTTATTCTTATGGCTGAGATGTGTTTCTTGAATGCAGAGAAATGTTGGGTCTTTTTTATGCATCCATTCAGTTAATCTGTGTCTTTTTATTGGAGAACTGAGACCACTGATGTTGCGAGATATTAGTGACCAGTGACTCTTAAGTCCCTTGATTTTGATGTTTGTTGTAGTAGAGTGTTTGTATGGTATGTTTTTACAGTGGTGTCATTCTGCAATAACAGATATATATTGTTAAAACCATATGAAATGCAAGATATTTATGTAGTTAGTGATAAAGAATTCATCTCTCACATAGATAATGGTGATCACATCAAAGCCAGAAATCTGGAATCTGAAAAGTTACATACTACACAGATGGTATATAAAACTACATGTCAATCATCTCACTAATATGCTTTTTCTGTCTAATTCCTTATTTATATGTAAATTACAGCTTTTAACTTTAGACATCTCTACATGTTTTTATGAGCATACAGCCTCAGCTGATACTCAATTGATGCTGTGCTCTGAAACATGGCAAATGAAGCACAAAAAATTTACAAATAAATTACAAAGAAAAGGAAAAGTAAGAGTTTACACATTCTGATTGCACATAGGAAAAGCACATTAAAAATCAATAGTAAACATGTCTGTTATAGGTTTAGTATAGATATGATTGCATGTCCACATAGTAGAAAATATAAGAACAGCTCGAGGACACTATTATCAGTGACATGGTGTAGATTTGTAAAAAAGCTAATTGGAAATTTCATACTTTTATTTCTTTGGTAAAGGAAGCCACAAAATCTCTCCATGAGTGGTGTGGGTTGGGGTGGCTCTTTCTTCAATACTTTTACCTTAGACTTCAGATTCCTGGAATTGACTTATAGAAGCTACATAGTTTCTGAGATGTTACACAAAAAACTACTACTTAAAGGAATAGTGAAGCCTAAAAATTAAGTTGTATCTAGGTTATGGAGATTAATCAGTTGATGAAGTCCTTTCCTTGGAAAGATGATGGCCTAAGTTTAAACATCCAGAAGTCAGAAAAAAAGCTATGCAATGTAGCACATCTCTGTCAACCATGTACTGAATGGAAAATCATGAGGATCTCTGGAGATCCTGGACAAGTCAGACTAGAATATTCAGTGTTCCAGTACAATTAAAGCCTTTGTCTAAAAATACTATAAAATACTTTATACCGTAAAATGTATAGAAGAAGAAAACCTGAGGTTGCCCTATGAGCATTGCACACATACACATATAATACAGTTGCAAACACATGTGCATATACACATGCACACAAACACATAGAAGAAAATAAGTTTTATTATTATCATTATTATTGTTGTTGTTGTTGTTGTTGTTGTTGTTTAAATACCTTTATTTATGTCTTCACACAAACATATAGTATTAAAGATAGTAGAAAGGTATTAAACCTCAAGACATTCACAGACTCTCAAGTATAAGTGTGCACCACATGTTTTTCCAAATTCTGTATCTATTTTCTGGATCAAACCACTTCCTCATACTTCCTTCCCTTCTTAGCTGGATATGCTTCCCATACTATATACAAACTGCTCATATGACTCATTTTCTGTGCAGAACCTTCTGGTCAGTTTGTACTTCATAATATAGTGAAATTCCTAAGGTCCACCTTTAGGTAGAGAAAGGCATCTTAACTGTCAGATGATAAAGGTCTATTCTTGTGACCTCATATCTCTTCTGAACTTCAGTTTTTATTTCAACAACTCTTGAAATGATAGTTGTAGCTTTGCGAGTCAATAACAGCACAGTAACTTTTTTGATAGCTAATTACCAAAGCTGATCATGAAATTCTATTAAGTGTCTCTGAAGATAATTAAATTGGGAGATGGTTACATCATGATCCCTGAAGGCAATCATGACACAGGAGCCATAGCATAAGAAAGTCTCTTTTTTGAGTATATAGCAAAGAAATTTGTACAACTTACTCTAACCTAGCCTTCTCTGCATTCTTCTAAACAAAGTGAAGTTGATTATCAATTATCATATTCAAGTGACACCCAATGATAGAATAATGAGCCCAAAATAGTCAGAAATTGAAGAATTTTTAAAGCTGCTTATAAATTAAGCTGAATAATTATATGGAACTATGAAATCAAAAGTTACTAATATCACCATGCCAGTGACACAAACTCTGAATATATCCTTATTCATCAAATAATTTATATTCAACTATCATTCATAAAAGAAACCAACTGTAAAAACAAAACAAAACAAAACAAAAAGAAATCAACTGTGTCCATTAACTAGTATATAAGCTCAAATATCTTTTTCTTTCTTTATTTATTTCTTTCCTTCTTTCTTGTTGGTTTTTGAGACAGGGTTTCTCTGGGTAACCTTGGCTGTCCTGGACTCACTTTGTAGACCAGGCTGACTTAAACTCATAGAGATCTGCCTGCCTAAATGTAAGGAATATAGGAGTGTGGCATCACACCTACTGACTATATTTTCAATATAAAAACAGGAAGAAGAAATGAGAAAACCTAACATAAATTTTGATGAGGAAAATTTGAAACATTAAAATTTTGCAGGTAGTGAAGAGAAAGTAAAAGTATAGGCTTACTATTTGCCTTCTGGACATTAAACATCTTTCTTTGACCATTTAAAGACAACTAATATATGAGACTGATACAGTCTACACAAGACAACTTCTCATCTGATTCACCTGCAAGCCTTCACTTTCTAGATCTCTCTGAGTTTCAATATTACACTTTATTGGGTTAAAAAAGAAAAGTATTATTTTCATGGTCACTGTTTATTAGATGAATAATAGGTTTGATTGAATGTAAAAAATGTGCCTTGTTGCCTCATGAATTTGATCACATTTTTTGCACTTATTTGTGCTGTTTGGTGAATATTAGATTGGACAGGTTGCTGGAGAAAGTACTTTACAGTGGAGTGATTTGAGCCTTGCTCTCTTCCAGTTGTCTGTTTCTGTTTCCTGTATTTTTTGAAGATATAAACACTCAGCTTCCTGATTTTGATGTCATGTGTGTTGCTTTATACTCAGCTTTCAAACCATTGTGAATAGTCTATATGGATACAAATGGCCAAGTGAGCTCTCCTTTCTGTAAGTTGTTTCGAATTATAGTGTCTTATTATAGCAGCAGAAGAATAACTTATATATTAATTGGTACCACAGAATGGGATGTTACTGTGGAGACCATGCACATATTTGATTTAGAGGAATATGGAAGAGTTCAAAATTTTTAATTAGAAAAACAGATGAGTGTTGTCAACTGAGCTTAAGGGGCCATTCTGTTGGTAATCGATTGTGCTCTGTGTGAAATGTACTGTAAAGGCTTGCTTAAGATTCATCACCTTAGAATGAATTAGAGAGTTTAACACCAATATTGTTAAAAGTAATTTTTGTCATATTTGTCAAAGACAATGACCATTTTGTGCTACATCCTGAGAATTTATATGAGACAGAGTTTTGAATTGATGGAATAATGTATTTGACCCTAGAAAAATTAAATACTGTACAATATTGCCTCCAGGGAATCTGAATAACTTATAACTTATGCTGCTTTACAGTGAAAAAAAACAGAGAAATCAGAGAAAACACAAAGTGAATAGTTTGGAAAGAGAAAGATTATAAGCAAGCATACCACGATGATGAAGGCATGGTGTAAAAGAGAAAGCTGTAATTGTTAAAACTATTGTCATTAAAAAGAGACATTCTTCATTTCTCCTGATGAAATAAGAGACTGGACAGGGGTGACAGTGCTGATGGTAACAGAAAAGATCATGTAGGGGAGGGAAAGGAAGATAGAGCACTTGAAGTGAAAATTAGAATGGGGAATGCATCTCTGTGACAAACTAGAAACCTATGACAATGGAAACTCCCAGGAATCTATGAGGGGTAGCATAATAAACACTGCTAGAAATGGAGGATCTGGAGCCCAAACCTGCCATTTCCTGTAACCATGAATGGTTTCCAATGTAACCATGAATGGTTTCCAATGAAGGTATTGGGGCACCAACCCATAGACCTCCAATTTTCCCTGCCTACAATATGTGCAGATGTCAGTATTGAGCAGAATTTGAGGAGACAGCCAACTAGTGACAGTTTCAGCTTGAATCTCATGACATGAGAGGGAACTCTTCCCCAACACTGTTAAAGATATTGGTATTCTGATATACTTGCAGACAGGAGCTTAGAATTATCATTATCAGAGAGGTTTCACCCAACAATTCATGGAAACAGATGCAGAAATCCACAGCCAAACATTAGGTGGGACTTGCAAAATATTGTTAAAGAGGGGGAAGATGATTATTGGATCCAAAGAGGTCAAAGACAGCACTGGAAAACCCATAGAATCAAGTAACCTGGGCTCATAGGAGCTCACAGAGACTGATCCATCAACAAGAGAGCATGTATGGAACTGACCTAGGCCCTATTCAAATATGTGGCAGATTTGTAGGTTTTTTTTCATATAGGATTCCTATCAGCTGGAGTGTTGGCTGTCTGTGACTGAGATGTCCTTTTCCCATACTTTGCCAACGTATGTAGCCTCAGTAGGAGAAGATATGCCTAAACTTACTGCAACTTCATATGCCAAGGCTGATTGATATCCATGGAAGGCATTCCTTTTCTAAAGAGAAAGGGAAGAGTAATGGATGGGAGAGGAGAGGTGGAGGAAGGACTTGGAGGAGAATAAGGAAGGGAAACTGCAGTCTGCATATAAAGTAAATTAAATATATTTTTAAAAGAAAAAATAGGTTGGTCTCTTGTATTAGAACTGTGAGAAGGGTGCTCTTATGGCAAGACCTTATGCAACTAAAATTTTAGGATATAAAGGGAGAGGATTTAAGTTTTAATTCTTTAAATTTTTAAAGATGGTACAATATGGTTGATGTTGATAAGGATACATCTTCCAGTGAATGCCTGATTTGGTCTTTTCTTACCAGTGGTACTATCTTTGGAGGCATTGAATGTACAAGCACAAGGTGCCACTGAGTCTTTTTATAGAATTTGGAGAGCTTCTGAGGACATGCGATATGTATCATAGAGTACCTGGGATGCCATGAGAAACCATTATATACAGGCATGAACATAGCGACTCTATTGCAATGTACTACAACACATGTTTGAGATGACAGATGTTGAGATAGTGAGCCAACAGAGCTGCATACATGGAGTATGCATCTTATGTTCAAAAGTTGGAGGTGTGTAGTGATCTGAGCTCTTTGATTCTAAACTCACAGACAATAAATATGGAGTCTTCTGGTGATATCCATGATTTGCTTCTGAGATGCTTTGATCCAATATTTTCTTACCATGTGTCCACTTCATACTGAACTTTGAAATGCCTACTCTCTATCATACTGTTTTGGAAGCATTAATATGATTTGGATTTATAGGACATCAGAGTTAAGAAAACGCCTTGTGTTTCACATGAAACATTAGATGTTGGACTTTTTAACTATATTGAGACATTTAAATTTACATGAAATGCATGTTTTAATATAAGATATCCATGAGATTATGGAGAATGAGAAATGGACTCTGGTTGTTTCACAGATAAATCTGTTCTATAGACTGAGGCATTTGAACATTCAGTTCTTGATTGACTGTGATATGTAAAGAGTTTGGGAAATATTTCTGTAGAGGGACTACTAAAGAGTATCTACTTCTGGTAGACTATAGAAGTTAATATTACCATTTCACTTCCATTTTCAGCTATTTGATTCTTGTTTAGATAAAAATAGGCCTGTTCACCCACTATTTGGCTACATGCTGCCATACTTCTCCCTTCTTTATGCACTCTTCCTATGTAGCCATTAGTCAAAATGGAAATATTTATAAGTGAGTTTCATCATAGTAGTTTGCTACAGCAACAAAATGTAAATTATACACTCTCAGGCTAATTCCATTTCCAGATCAATTTATTTTAATGTGCTCAGTTGTCTTGTCTCTGATGCTCACTTAGTGATTTTACATATATTATTTGAGTAAAATTTTCCACACACAGAGTTTTAATGTATGTTTCCAAATTGACGTCCTCATTTAAGGAGTATCTGGAACCTTTGGGATTTAGAATATACTTGAAAGAAAGAGTTCATGCAGTCCTATCAAGGGCTTTCAGTGTTCCTGCATCCCAATTATGAATTTATACTGTCTCCTATTTTGCAGTTTTTGCTGTATAACTCAATCTAGGAACTCTTTCACCCTTGTGACCAACTCTGTTGTTGAAAACTCCTCAGTATTACATTGTGTACATGAAGCCTACTCAGTCTGTCATACACATGATGAATGTTAAAAGTAGGAAGACATCATTTCTGATAAACCTTAATTGAGAATATTTCTACAACACAAGATGAATGAGGAGACTAGACATAGGAGAATAATCTTTATGTTGAGTAAAGGAAAAAGTGAAGATTCTGTTTGTATTACCATAAGAAATAGTAGCTGCAAACACAGATTTTAACTCTACCATTTATAGTCAGGCTTATGCATAACTCCAGTATTATTACCATCACACCTTATTTGTAACTCATTCAGAAACATTACATCTGAATAATCAAAAGTTTTCAATAGGTGTAGGCTCCTTTTTCATTAAAATTTCTGGTAGGTGTGACAAGGGGATGTCCTACTCCATGTCTCCCAACATGTAAAAAAGCATTGATGATGTTAAAGTAACCACTAAATAGTGTATTGTGGATTTTTTTAAACAGATAACTGAGACTGGTGACTATAGATTAGAGTACCTGTGATTAGAGCAAGGATCCCTGAAGTGGTATAATGTAACATTAGCAGCAGACATTATTGTTAAGTCCTTTTAAACAGAAAGTTAAGAATCTTGAAGTGCCAGTAAAATTCCCTGATGGCAGTCTATTATGCATACTAGCAGTCTATTGTATCTGCAGGTCATCAGGTCATGGGGCACAAGTCAGTGATGTGGCAGATCTCAATCAATGGTTGACAGTAAGTTACATTAAAATAAATCTAAAAATTAAGGCCATTTACCTTGAAGATCTCAATAACTCAACCTTCAGTAAAAATGGAGGACCATGCTCATATATTCATGAAAATTTCTAGAGAGAAGTGTATCAGTAGAATCTTCTTCTGTGATCTTATTTTGCATATGGATTGTTTGGGGATATTATATTCTTTTTGACTGTGCTTTCCTCTCAGATATGTCCTGTTCTCCAAGATCTCTTATTTTAAATCCCAGAAAGCTTAGTTTGTGCTGCCCAACTGTTCTCAGGTATAGTGATTGCCATTGAATTTGCTTGCCAAACAAGTATTCACACAATTATTTTAAAGTGCAACTCTCCTTTCACCAACAGCTTTCAAATGCTGCTAGGATTTCAAGTAGTGAGTATTTGTAATTCATCCCTATCTTCCTTTTCCACTCAGTGTTGGGATCTTGTATGACTTCATCTTGCACATTTTTACGTATTATATCACACAATAAATGTTCAGACATATATTTAACTGCAAAGAAATTGATTCATAATGCATGAAAAATCAAGCTGATAACTTTATCTGTATTTTTTACCTTTCATAGTGCTGGAGGTTTCTATACCATCTACTGTAGGAATAAATAACACAACCACAAAAATTGTGAACAACAATAAACACTGGCCTGACAAATTACTCCATTTTTAAAAATGTAGTAAAATAAATCATAAATTAAAAACCTACTCATGAAATTATAGACTATACTTAGCACAGTTAATTTTACTGAGAACCTACAGATATCCAGGATCTAGGCTATAAAGGAAAGTAGAGTGCTATTCTGCTGTAAAATGATAATTAATTTGATATAATCTCCACATACATTGTCTCACTGTTATACTAATGTTTTGAATGACACAAATTATCCAAATCTTAGATTTCATCACTAAAGAGCACAATTTACAGTTTTATTACAAGATTATGGTATTTTTATATTTCTTATCCACGTAAAACAGATTCTGGAAACAGTAAAATCATGACTCATTACAAATGGGCTTATTGTAGGAAAACATATAGAAATGATGGATGTGATATTCCTCACCCACCAACTGAGATCATGTGAAAGAGCAGTATAGCCATTTAAAATGGAAGAGATGGTATGAAAAGCTACAAAGGTGGAAACTAAAACGAGGATGGTCTGTGTGGCTCTGTTTTCAGGAGAAATTCTGGGGGAAGAGTGAGTGCTGAGGATGTGTTGAACTCTCTTTTTGTGTCCATAAAGTATGACAACCATGAAGGTGCTGGAACATACAATGAGCAGTGATAATAGGACTTCAGGAAACACACAAAATGCTGTGTACAATGAATCTATTATTTCATCACGGCCTTGAGAGTGACAGAATTCAATGCCTCTCTTTTGTGTCTTATTTGTGTGTCTACTTCTCTTAGTAGAAGCATATACAGGGAAAATTATATTTACTACTATGTGCAGGATCCAGCAGAGACAAATGAGGAGGCCCATGAACTTTGTAGTAGTGTTGACTTTAAATTCCTTACAGCACAAGTTCCTGGGGCTGATGGTGATTGCCTGAAAGACACTCAAGAAAGAAGTGAAGCAGATGGACATACTCTTTCCAAGTCTGTAAAAATACAATAAAAGTTTGCACCCAACATCACTGAAGAACAGATTCAACCCAAAAGATTGCATGATCTGGTAGAGTCCTTTGGAGAGAATGATCAAGGAATTGGATGTGAAGACATGTATAAGAATAACGTCTATGATCTTCAATGTATGTTCAGTGTAGTAAAGTATTAGATAGTAGAAAATAAGAGAGAAGTTTCCAAGAATACCTAATGCACTCTGAAGTGAGAGCAATATACCTATTGTTGTGTTCCCTAAGGCCATTCTGTCATTCAACAATTTTTACTTTAAATTACAGTAACAATCATGTCTCTGAGACAAAACATGTATTGAAGTTTATAGGATCCAGTGTATGTATGGAGGAATCAAATGCAAATATTGAAATTCATAGTGTACAACATATCCAGAATCTGTTCAAAATATAATTTATCATCATTAATAACTTACAAGGAAATCATTGAAGTCTATTGATGCAGTTATTTATGGATATAACTTCCAGTACATTTTCTAGAAAAGTATGAAGAATAAGAGTGCTCCATCCAGTGAGAAACAATAGCTAGTGAGTTCAAATTGAAGTAATGCTCACTTCAAAACACAGGATGAACTTCTGTACATATGTTGTCTTTAAAGAAAATACAATAAATATTCATTCTAAAGTTTAGAAGACTATAATAATGACTTTATGTTAAAAATTAGCACACATTACAGTGAGAAAGAGCTTTTATCAAATTTCGCAAAATTTCCTACTTAATGATACATGCATTCTTGTTCTTTTAGAGTCAGATATTGAAGGAAAGCCACAGAAAATGTAACATGTGATGAAGCCTTACCAAATGACAATAGAATGAAAATAGGTAAGACTAAGCAATAGAAAATCGTATACAAATAAAAAAAACAAAACTTACATTCCATGCTGTGTAAATGGGAAGAATGTATAATGTTCTTTTGAGATCCACTGTTTGATATCATCATGCAGTAACATTAGTGTAATGGAAAGATGACTTAGGATATAACATCTCCTAGTAAAGATGAGAGTAAGGAAAGCATCTCGTGACTTATTGATGGTGTTCTCATGTTTGAAAATTTTTTCACAAGAATAGATATAAACATATTGTCAAAAATCTCACTCTTATCATGAAGTCTTCAAAGGCAAAGTTCAAAATGGTTAGATAATCAGTACTTTCTAACTAGTTTTTTGATTTTCTAAGTTATTGTTACACTTTCTAATGACAGTTTGTCTTAATAACTACATCATAAAGTGGGAACACATTCATTACATCAATTTAAATTAAGCATGTTCAATGTCTTCCTTTTAAAGGTTTTATCAAGAGCATTCCTAATATTTAATTGAAACTTGCAAACATAAATGACAATAATCGCTGTATAGTCTTAACCACGTGACCCTTTTTAATTTGAATAAATGTTTGACTAGACAATGACATTACTATCATTACCAAGAAAAGGACGCATCATGGCATCAATTAAAATAGTGTTCTTTATACAATCTAAATCAACCAAAACAGCCACTAAGTTGTATTTGATAAGTGCAACATAGATGCAACATTTATTTTGTATCATACGTATTTTTTATGTCTCAGGCAAGAAAATATACTTTCTAACTAAAAAAATTAAACAGTATTACTTTCAAGTGACTTGTTGAAGACTCAGAATGAGCTATGACACATGAAATCTAGCATTTAAAATAATACCATGAATTACAAATTAAGTTGTTAGTGGGGTGTGCAGAGTTCTGTTGCTAAATTGTTTGTATTTTAGGTATAAGGTCATATCCTAAATTAACAACTCAAATAAATAAAGAACTGGTCAGTGTTCATATAGTCATTAGAATTTAATTTCTTTTATTTTTGTGACCATAACATTATTGTATAACTTTCCCTTCCCTTTCCTTCCTCGAAATTCTTCTATAACTCCTTTTCCTTTAAATCCTTTATATATACATATATATGATATATATACATATATATACATATATATGATCTGTGTGTGTGTGTGTGTGTCTGTGTCTCTCTGTGTGTGAGTGTGTGTGTCTGTGTGTGTCTTTTCATTGATGAATATTTTTAACACAAAACGACAGCCAATAAAATCTTAGAATTCTGCATGCCAGTTGAAACAATACAAAGTTTGCATGTAAGATCACAGATTGTTTCAAAGGAGATGGCAGAGAGATTTTAAAAGCAAGAAGAATAAGAAATTTTCTATGAGATTTTTTTCAAAGGAATATGAATGGCTGCATCCATAAAATATAACAAACATGACAGTAAACATAAGATGTATAAGAACAACAGAGGACATGGTAAAATATATATTTTCATATAAACAGTGCAAAGGCAAATACATGAAGTTACTTGGGATAATTCACGAGCCAGACTAGTATAATTAAGAGTTTCCAGCAAGTTAGAAATTGTCTGTCAAAGAGAAGCAAAATTGAACTTATCTAAGACAGACCAACTGAAGTTGTCCTCTGACTCCACAAGCGCAATCAAGTAAGAGTGCACCTAAACTCACAGTGTGAGTGGTCTCAACTACACATGCACAAACAAACAGAAACAAAAGAACTAAAACTGTTAACAATGGGGTTTAAGGCCTGTATTTGTGAACTCCCATGTTTAGTCACACTCTCAGTAAAAAAAAAAGAACTTTCAATGTCAGTTAACAAGAAAGCATGAGTACATATAATCTTATGAAGTATGAAAAATAAATAAAACATGTATGTACTCCAGAAATAGTCTAGACTTCTGTACTTACATACCCTATATTTAGTGCTTTTTCTTCTTTCATGTCAGAAAAAGATCTTTACCTGACTCTTTCCATATGCAGACTGTTGAGCTCAGATAAATGCCATGCAGTTCTTCACATGACAGTGATCACTGTGGAAAAGGGAAGGGAAAGCATCTCATAATAAATGTTCATACGTCTATGACCTCACCTCCCTTACAATGACATTTTTCATCTCAGCTGCATTGGCAATGATAGCATGTGCTTTGGGAGCCATGAACAGGCTATTATTCCTGTTGCTAAGCACCAAAGATGATTTGGTGATTCTTGCAAATTTCTAGGGACACTAAGTGTTTGGAGAGATATTTATTATTTCATTGTCATTTACGGATGAAAAAGAAGCAATTGTTGGGAACATCAGAATTAGTTGTGTGAGTTGTGTGAGAGTCTTGGTAAAGCATAGGTTTAATTAGACATCAGCCTTCCCTGGGTTCTTTTACACAAATTAAGGAATAAATTTTAAGGTCACAGTGTTGTACCATTCCAGAGTACTCTGCAGTGCAGAATCAGTCAGAAATTCATGGATAGTTAATAACATGCCAGTAAAGCAAAATGATAACATCATTATCTGCAACAGAAACTATTTCCCTTTTTGTATGCAGATTGGCTAAAAATGGAGATATGTAAATATTATAAGAAAATTTACAAAAAATAAATTCAACAAAGATAGAAATTCTGAACACAGCCTTAATTCTAGAAGATTATATGTCAATAACTATAACACTCTTTATGTCTAAGCTGTGTTTTCAATCATGTCTTTTTTGAGAAAGAGTATAACCAAGAAAAGGATTTTATGTTTAAGAATGCATTATATTCCCAATTAAATCATTGCTTCCAGGTTAATTAAAAGGCATGAGCTCACTCACCTTACTTGCTGCCACATCTGAAGACTGCACCCATGGTTCCTTGCCATAGTAAATCCTTTTCACCGTGAAATGCTAGGCATAAATAAACATTTCTTTCTTTTTCTTTTTTAAAGGATTCTACATTACACTAGAAGGACAGTAATATTTTCTTTTTTCCTGGGTTTCTGTAATATCCAGCCTCAGCATCTTGGTCACTTGAGCAGTATCAAGGAAGGGTTCCATCTCACAGAGTAAGTCTTAAGTCCAACCAGATATTCATTAGTTATTCTTGTGAGATTTGTACAATTGTTATACTAGAGAATCTTGCAAGCAGGAGACATACAAGGTGGCTTTGTCATGATTTTCATTACAGAAATAGACATGGTATTAATGCAATATCCAATATCAAGAGTATTTCAATCCCCCCAAAAGCCAATTTCACACACACACACACACACACACACACACACACACACACACACAAATCTTTTAACAGTAAGTACACAGAAAGACCCATAATTCATAACTTCAGAGAGCAATTATAAGCATTGCCAAACAATTCAGGAGTATAAAGAAAATACAAAGAAACAGTGCAGTGAACATAAAGAAAATAAACACATAACTGATGTGCAAAAACACATAGACATAAGTCTTCATGATACATTAAAGTCAATTCAGGTTACTAAGGACACAATTAATAAAATGATAAGAGTATTGATAAAAAAACTCCAGCTGAAATAAAATATAATAGAAAAACTCAAAATTTCCAACAAGAAAACTCTAAAGGTTGAACTATAGCTGTACAAGTAAATGAAAGGAGTAGAGAATAGGAGATCAGTATTGTACAATAAAATAAGAGAAGTAACAACACAATCAAAGAACATGAAAAACGTCGAATAGCACTGGACCACACAGTAAATATGGGCCATTGCAACACTTTTGAACATTTTAATTATATGTGTAGATAGTAGATAATAATGTCAGCTCAATTTCACAGTAATTCATCTACAATATCACAAAAAATTTTACCCAAAGTATGGCAAGTAATACTGTTGTTAATCTAAGAAGCAAACACTATACCACATAGACAGGACCAAAAAAGAAAGTGCACATAGTATGTTATAAATAATATGAGGAATAAACCAAGAGTAATTAAAGCTGCAAATAGTACAGTTGTCAAGTATAGGAAAAATCCATCAGAATAATGGATGATTTCTTTATTTTTATTTTTCCTTTTTTAAATATATTTTATTAATTTCTTCATATTACATCTCAATTGTTTTTTTTCAATCGAAATTTGAAAGCTAAAAATTTGGAAAAGGGCATTACTACCCCTAAAGTAGGTGTCTGTCAAGCTAATAAAAAAATCTGAAATTACTTAAGTATAAGCAAAACTTTCTCTGAACTAAAAAAATAAAAGAGTTTCTATTAACCACACCAAACCAAAGACATGAAAAGACCACATTTTAAGAGCAAACAGAAGAATAAACACAACCGAGAGACTCTAGAAAAAAATCAAATGAAGGTATAGTTGCTGAAAAACAAAGTATAAATAAGAACACCAACAGCAAGAGAATCTATAGCAATTATATAACAATTTACTGTATTCAGCCCACAGATTTACATAACAACTGTAAATACTGATGAAATCAGTTATCTAATAAATGAAATATCATAGGTAAATGATTTAAGAAACAGAAGGAATCTTTCTATGATTTACAATACCTTAGCTTCAAAGATAGGTAACATTATAAACAGAATTTGAACTATTCTTTGCAGAAGAAATAATATTATATGTAATAGATAGTCATTTTAACCACAAAACTTCTAGATAATTCAGCAGATTTTGCAATACAGAATCAACCTTTTAAAATAAACAGCTTTTCTAGAAGACAGGAAACGAACTATTGCATAAAGAAAGCACAGACTTATAACCACATACAGTAATCTTGTAAAAATAAAACATGTAGGAAGAATTATAAGCAAGGAGGTGAATGAATTCCACTATAAAAACTATTAATGTCAGTAGAGAAAAGTAGACTGGCAAAAACCTTAGAAAATAAAAAGATATACAAATGCATGACAATTGGTAGACTACATATTCTGAAAATGAGCATTCTACTTAAAGTTATTTATACATTCAATTCAAAACCAATGAAAACAATCATCTTATTATTCACAGAAATACAAAAACTCTAAGGAACTTTATATGAATCTAGGAATGTGGAAAAATCAGTTTTATTGTTTGATATATGAAAATACATTACGAGTCATATCAATAATATGTATATAACACTTGCACAAAAAACATATAGACTAATGAAACAAAATTGAAGACCCACACAGGATTACACATAAGTACATCCCTCTAATATTGACAGAAATTACAATTAACATACAATATAGAAAAGACTATCTTCAATAAATACTGTTGGGAACCTGAATATTCACATGGAGAAGCATGGCATTAGATACAACTCAACCCATATTAATAGAATCTTAGCCAAAATAGCTCAAAGGCCTAAATGTGCAAATTGAAACATTGCAACTGCTAGAAGAAAACATAGGCTATATCGAATGTGTATAGGTGTTGATACAGACCTATAGATGATCCCATTTGTCCAGGAATTAAGAATAACCTGTGGAATTTCATGAAACTTAAAAGGTTCTTAATAC
Source organism: Acomys minous (assembly GCF_964271855.1). NCBI lineage: Eukaryota > Metazoa > Chordata > Mammalia > Rodentia > Muridae > Acomys > Acomys minous. The sequence continues at coordinate 83,453,276 of NC_140484.1, forward strand.
CCAAAGAATCAACTGAATGAAAAAGGAAGCCTACAGAGTGGGAGAGAACCTTGACAATGTATTTGTCTGACAGGTAATTCATAGTCAAAATATATGCTGAAATTCTAAAGCAAACAGTCAAAATGTTCATGGCACTTTCAACTATAAGCCTGGGACCTAAACAGAGAGATCTTCTAAAATACAGGACTAATGACTATCTCAAAAAAATGATCATCAAACAATAGTTAAGGAAATTCTAATCAAATCAACTTTGATATTTCAACTTACTTTAATCAGAATGTAAGAAACAACAAACACAAGTATACAAACAGAAACAACTCAAAACAAATGCCAAAGCAGATGCAGAAAAAAGGGATGGCCCATTCACTGTCTGTGGCATTGCTAACTGATCCAACCTATATAGAAAATAACATGGAGTGCTCCCAAACATTGCCCATTCACCACACCTGTATCACCCTCTATATATTCACAAATGACTCTAACTTCTATCCTACTCTACTTACGCTTGCTTAGCCAAGTTCACTGTCCCTGTCACCCTATTCTCAATATCTAAAAACAAGGAACAATATAAATATGTGTCAACTTATAAATGGAAAATGAAAACTTGTATATATGCAAGATGGACCATTGAGTTGTTATGAGAAATATAATCTTGAGAATTTCAGAGAAATGTATGGACCTAGCAAATATTATATTGGGTGAGACTTAAAAAGATAAATGTATATCTTTTCTTAGGTGAGGCATCTAGCTACAAATATTCAGATCTCAAATTTTTAACATAAAATAAGAACAAAACCCAAGGAACTTAAAAAGCACAATGTAGTAGGGCAACTAAAGGAGTGATATAGAGGAGAGCAGCAAGAAAAACAGGTAATAAAGGGGGAAGTGGGAAAAATGCTCAGGAGGACTTTTGTGTTTTCAATTTGGAAGAGAGGTCAATAAAAGAAAGGGAAAGTTGGTAGGAAATATCATTAATTATGTTTGGAAATGCAGTGCAGAATCATATATTTTATTTTCCTAAAATTCCATATAATGCCTATAGATATGTTCATATGTTATCTAACTAACCTGAGTAACAGATGTAAAAAGAAACAACTTTTATATTTTTTTATTCAGAGTAATCCAAAAACTATTAAAAATTCATAGATTATTTCTGTTGCTCTTGATTGCCTCCAAGAGTGGAAAGTATTTACCTCTTTCTGAAGACATATATTTTTCCTGAATGCTTCCTATTTGAGGACTAACTTTCTTAGTACCAGAAATTGCTATACATGCCCTGTGTCAGAGAAAAAAAAAACAGTACCACCCAAAATGAGTACCAAAACAATGATCCATATTGAATCCATAATCCAACCAATGAATCCCTAAGGGTGCTATTGAGGCAATCATAACTTTTCATAAGCAATAGCCACATCATTGTACTTAAGGCTCACTTAGCAGAATAGTCACTATGCCTGGCATTAGAAACCTAAACAATTAGCTGTAAATAATTAGGTCATGAATCTTAAGGAAAAAATCTACTATCACCAATGTACTAGACCAACATTATATATGAATAGCAAATACACATGTCTTCTCTACACGCAAGTTACTATACCTATCACCTCTGATTTTAAAAAAAAGCATCCCAGAGACAGTGAACCTAGCATAGGTGAGTTGGGCAGGGGATCAAAGACCCACTATTATTCATCTCAAAAAGGCCTGAATGATGCCTAAGAAGCTGTCTACTCAGAGATATTTCTGCTTGCTTATCAGCTAGCTGGCCCAAATGGGTCAGAAACACTAAGATCTGCAAAGAGAGTAAACCCAGTGTAAATGAGCTAGGTATGGCCTCAACTTCCATTGTTCACCATCTCAAGAAGACCTGTTCAGCAATAGAGCTGCTCTTGACTCAGAGATCTTTCTGCCTGCTCTCCAACTGGCCAGGCCATCTTGAGTAGAAACTGTCATCTGAGTAGAGACAGTAAACCCAAGGGAGCTGAGCTAGTCATGGGACCTGAGTCTCACTGTCCTTAGTGCCAAGGAGGTCTGTGGAACATTGGGGCAGCTCTCTGCTAGGAGATCTTTCTGCCTGATCCACAGATGCTTGGCCAACATGGGTCAGAAACAGCAAGCCCATCAGAGAGAGTGAACCCAGCAGAGATGAGATAGTCTTAAGATGAAAGTTCCCTTTTCCACCAGCTCCAGGAACCTGTCTTGCACTAGAGCATCTCTTGCCTCAGAGATCCTTCCAACTGCTCTGTAGGGGCCTAGCCTACTGAGGACACAAACAGTGATTCAGCAGAGAGTGAAACAAGGAGAGGTGAACTGGGCACTGGATCAAAGCCCCATTTTTGTCCATCTCAAGGAGGCATGTGGGGCCACAGAGCAGGTCTCCAGTCAGAGACCTTTCTGTCTGCTTCCCAGCTGCCTGGCCTACCTGTCTCAGAAATAGTGAGCCAAGCAGAGACATTGAACTCAGAGGAGTTGAGCAGGCCCAAAGACAAAGCTGTATGTCCTGTGCCCTAAAGAGGCCTTTAGGGTACTGGACATTCTCTTTGCTTGGAGATCTCTCTAACTGCTCCCCAGATGCCAGGACCACATGTCAGAAACAGCCAGCCCAGCAGAGACAGTCAACCAAGCAGTACTGAGCTAGTCACATGACTGAATTCCCATTGTCCTCTGCCAGGAGATGTGGGGTGCTCCAGAGAAGCTCTGGTCTTAGAGATCTTTCCCCCTGATCTACAACTATTCAGCGTACTGGGGTACAATGAGCCAGCAGAGACAGTGAACCCAGGGGAGATGAGTTTGGTGCAGGATTGAAGCCCTATTTTCCTCCATCCAAATGAGGATTTGGAACACCAGAGTAGTTCTCTGCTTGGAGAACTTACTGCCTGCTTCTAAGCTGAGGGAAAATATCGAGCCCAGCCATGAGTGAACCCAGTAGAGCTCAGCTATTCACAGTACTCAAGGTCAATTTGCTCTACCCCAAGGAGGTATGTTGGGGCACAGGAGCAGCTCTCTGCTCTAATATCTTTCCAAATGCACCACAGTTGCCTGGACAATCTGCCTCAGAAAAAGCCATGCCAGCAGTGAATCCAACAGAGCTGAGATAGTCTCTGGACACAAGACCCATTGGTCTCTGACTGGAAAAGGCCCATGGTGCAGGAGAGAAGCTTTCTGCCCAGAACTTTGTCTAACTGCACCCCAGCTGCCTTGGACACTTGGGTCAGAAAAAGCCAGCACACCAGAGACATAAAACCCAGCTGAGTTGAGCTAGTTGCAGGACCCCAGTACCATTGTACTCTGGCCCAAAGAGGTCTGTGAGGCAATGGAGCAGCTTTCTACTCAGAGAACTTTCTGCCTGCCTCCCAGTCAGAAGCAGCCAGCCCAGGAGAAACAATGAACGCAGCAGAGCAGAGGTAGTCTCAGGAAACAAGCCCAATTTTACTCGACTTGAAGAGGTGTGTGGGGCACCAGAGAAACTCTTTGCTAAGAGATCTTTCTGCCTGATCCACAGCTTGACAGCCTCCTTGTGTCACAAACAGTGAGCTAGCAGAGACAGCGAACACAAGGGAGGTGAGTTGGATGTAGTATCAAAGCCCCATTGTCCTCCATCCAAAGGAAGGCTGTGGAGCAGCAAAGCATCTTTCTGAATGGAGCTCTTTCTGCCTGATATCCAGCTTCCCAGCCTACCACGGTCACAAACAGAGACAATAGACCCAGTGAAGCTGAGCTAGTGACAGGTCCCAAGTCCCATTGTCCTCAGCCCAAGGAGGCCTTTGGAGCACCAGAGCAGCTATCTCCATGGAGATTTTTCCACATGCTCCCCAGCTCCCTGAACCACCTGGACAGTGAACCCAAGGGAGCTGAGCTAGGCTTGAGACCCAAGTCCAATTGTCCATTATCTTATGGAAACCTGTAGGGCACTATAGCAGTTTGCAGCTCAGTAATCTCTTTGCCACTTCTCCAGCTGCGTAGACCACCTGAGTCATAAACAGCCATCTGAGAAGAGACAGTGAAGCCAGCAGAGCTGAGCTAGTGGCATGACAGAAATCCCATTGTCCTCTGACTCAAAAAGGCCCATAAGGCACTAGAGAAGCTCACTACTGGAGAACTGCCTGCCTGATTCTCAGCTGCCTGGGCCACCTTGGCCAGAAACAGCCAGCACAGCAAAGACAGTATACCCAGAGGAGTTCAGCTCATTGTTCTCTGCCCCAAGAAGGTCTGGAGGACAAAGGAGCAGCTATCTTCTCAGAGACTTTTTCCACACCAACTCTTCTGCTGCCTGCCATGCTGGGATCTCAAATAGTGACCCAGCAGAGGCAGTGACCCAAGTGGAAGTGATTTGGGGTAGGAATCAAAGTTCCATTGTCTTCTACCGTTAGAAGGTATGTGGGGGCACTCCAGCAGCTCTTGTAGGAGAACATTCTGCATATTCTCCAGCTGTCTGCCCCAACTGGCACAGAAACATTCACCCCAGCAAAGACAGCAAAGACAGAAATCTGAGCTAGTACCAGGACACAGATCCTATTTTCCTCCATACAGAGGAGACCCAGAGGGCACAGGAACAGCACTCTTCTCAGAGATCTTTCCACTTACTCCCCAGTTGCCTGGCCACCTATGGTCACACACAGTGAGCCAGCAGAAACAGTAAACAAAAAGGAAGTGAGCTGGGCATGGGATCAAAACCCTGTTGTCCTCCATTCCAAAGAGGCATGTTGGGACAAGAGCAGCTCTCTACTTGCACATCTTTCTGCCTGCTTCTCAAATGCCTTGCCTCATCCCAGTCAGAAACAATGAGACCAGCAGAAACAATGAACCTAGTGGAGCTGAACTGGACACAGGAACCAAGTCCCATTGTCTTTCTCCCCACGCACATCCTTAGGGGACTTGACTAGCTTCCTGCTCCGAGATTTTTCTGGCTGCTCCCTACCTTCCTTGTCCACATGGGTCAGAAATGTATAGCCCAACAGAGACAGCAAACCCAGAAAAGCTGAGCTAGTCTCATGACACAATTCCAATTTTCCTCTGCCACAAAAAGGCCCATTGGGCACTGGAGCAGCTCTCTGCTTGGTAAGCTTATTGCCTGCTCCCCAATTGCCTGGCCTACTTCAGTCAGAATTAGGCAGCCCAGCAGAGACATTGAACCAAGCAGAGTTAAGCTAGCCCCATGATCCAAGTCCCAATGTCCACCATCTCAAGGAAACCTAACATTAGAGAAGATCTTGGATCAGAAATATTTTTAGCCTTATGCCCAGGAAGCTGGCTCACCTGGGTCAGAAAGAGTCAGCCCAGAATAGATGGTGAGCCCAGTTGAGCTTAACTATTCAAGGGAACCAAATTCTCATTCTCCTCAGCCCTGAAAAGAACCTTGAGGCACCAAGTAAGCTCTCTGCTTGGAAATCTTTTCACCTGCTCCCCAGCTGCCAGGCCTACTGGGGGACACCAGCAGAGACAGGGAAACAAGGGGAGGTGAGTTGGGCATGAGATCAAAGCCCCATTGTACTCCATTCCAAGGAGGCCTGGGGGGTACCAGAGCAGCTCTCTGCTCAGAGACTTTTCTGCCTGCTCCTCAGGTATATGTCTCATCTGGGTAAAAACTGTGAGGCTAGCAGAAACAGTGAGTTCAGGGGAGATGAGCTAGTCATAGTATCCAAGTCCTATTGTTGTCTGTGCCAAGGAGGCCATTGGGGCACTGGAACAACTCTCTGCTCAGAGACATTTCTTCCTGCTTTCCACCACCTGCTTGGCCTACCAAGCTGAAAAACAGCCAGGCCAGCAAAGACAGTGAACCCAGCATAGCTGAGCTAGTAGTGGGACACAAGTCCTATTGCCCTCCATTTAGATGACACTTCAAACTGCACACATTCAGAGTGGGAAACTTCAACACCCCACTCTGACCAATAGACAGAAAGTAAATGGAGGAATAATGAATATAATAGACACTATTAATCAAATGGAGCTAATAGGTATCTCCACAACATTTCACCCATATACAAAATAATTATCTTCTGCTCAACACCCAATGGAACGTTCTCCAAAAATTGATCATATACTTAGTCACAAAGCAAACTTCAACAGATACATGAAGATCATAATAACTCCTTACATCTTATCAGAGCACCATAGATTTAGGCAGGAATTCAAAAACAACAGAAAGAAAAGAAAACCTACAATTTATGGAAACCTAACCACTCCGAACAAAATATGCTCTGGGTCAGGGATAGAAAAAAAAGCAATTAGGGGATTTCCAAGATGGCAGCACTGATCAGACACTGCATCTGATTACCAGGAAATACAAGACAGCACAGTGACCTAAAGACCAAACTGAGAACTATGAAACACCAGTGTTTCTGATTTTAAGGTGAGAGGGATCAAATTGTGTGGGACATGGGTGGGTCCAACCCTGGACACTCAGCTAACCCATGGAAAAATCCCTGGGAACACCCCTCATTAGGCACCATCTTGGGAAGGGCTGAGGAAAATCCCTGTAGCTTCAGGTCCTCACTGCTACTACTACTTGCTGGACCCCCGGACAGAAAAAAATCTGTGGTATATACTTGCAGCTCCTGGCTTTCACTCCCTCCACCCCCATCCCCCATCAATGGCTTGCTGGATCCTGGATAGAGAATGAGCACACAGAGCTTAGTACCAGCACAGTACAACATCCACATTAGCTACCTCATGAGAAAAGAGTACAAGGCACCCAAGTACCTCTGAGTGCTGAGCTATGTCAGACCCCCCAGCTGCTTGCTGGCCTAGACTAGCTGGGTCACAGAGCAGATAAATATACCCCAGCCATCCCAAGAAGACCTGCGGAATAAATAAGCAGCTTGGAGACCTGACCCCTTATAACATTCCCAACTGCCTGCTAGCTGGGAACAAACTGTATCTGTATTTTTTAGCTTTCTTACTGCTGGATGTTCCTACACCCTCTATGTAGGAAGAAGTAACATAGCCACAAACATTGTGAAAAAACATTGGCCTGACAATTCCATTGAATAAATTGTAGGAAAATGAATCACAAATTGTGGACCCACTCAAGGAAATGTAGACTATATTTGGCATAGTTTATTTCACTGAGAACCTACAGATATCCATGATCTAGCTATAAAGAAAAGTAGAGCATTATTCTGCTGTAAAATGATAATTAATTTGACAAAATCTCCTCATATATTGTCGCACTATTACACTAATGTTGTGAATGACACAAATTATCCAAATATTAGATCTTCATCAATAAAAGGAATAATTTACAATCTTATTACAAGATTATAATATTTTTATATTTCTTATCCATGTAGAGGAGAATCTGGAAATAGTGAAATCATGACTCATCACAAATGGGCTTAATGTTGGAAATGATGGATGTGATATTCATCGCCCACCAAATGGGATCATGTGAAAGAGCAGTATAGCCATTTAAAATGGAAGAAATAGTATGAAAAACTACAAAGGTGCAAACCAGAACAAAGATGTTCTGTGTGGCTCTGTTTTCAGGAGAAATTCTGGGGGAAGCATGTGTGCTGAGAATGTGTTGAACTCTCTTTTTCTGTCCATAAAGTATGACAGTCATGAAGGTGCTGGAACATACAATGAGCAGAGATAATAGGACTTCAGGAAACACACAAAATGCTGTGTATAGTGAATCTACAATTATATCATGGCCTTGAGAGTGACAGATTTCAAAATGTCTTTTTTGTGTCCTATTTTTGTGTCTATTTCTCTTAGTAGAAGCATATACAGGGAAAATTTTATTTAATACCATGTGCAGTATCCAGCAGAGACAAATGAGGAGGCCCACGAACTTTGTAGTAATTTTGACTTTACATTTCTTACAGCACAAGTTCCTTGGGCTGATGGTGATTGCCTAAAAAACACTCAAGAGAGAAATGAGACTGATGGACATACTCTTTCCAAGTCTGTAAAAATACAATTAAAGTTTGCACTCAACATCACTGAAGAAAGAGTTCAACCCAAAAGATTGCATGATCTGGTAGAGTCCTTTGGAGAGAATGATCAAGGAATTGGATGCAAAGACATGTATAAGAATAATAACGGGGGGTGGGGGGGAACCAAGATGGCGGTGAGCAGTGTGGACCGTGTTTGGAAGCTCCAGTGAACAATTCAGGGAACTGCACAGTTTTCTGAGCCAGGAACACCAAGGTCCCCACACCACAGCAGCAGGAGTGCTCCACAGTTCAGAGGTACCAGGGTGCAGAGGACCTGCATGCCCCTGCACACAGGAGGAGCACGGATTTTCTTGGATGGGAGCAGCAGCAGCAGAGGCAGCAGCAGCACCAATGGCACCAGCGGCACCAGTGTCAGCAGTGGCGGTGGCTGAGGTTTGCAGCTCAGAGCCTTCTGGTGGAGGAGATTGGTGTGGTAGTCAGCGGGAGTTGCTGCGGGAGAGGGGACTCTGGGCAGGATTTGGGTTGCATGGTGCCTGGGGACCCAAACTGGACTCGGTGGAGAGTTCAGTCCCAGAGTCTCGGGTTCAGCTCAGTGTGCAGTGCCATGGAGACACTGGCTCAGCTCAGCAAGCAATTCTGCCTGAGGCACTAGCTCAGTGCAGCCACAGTTTGCCTGCTGTGACACAGGCTGGGCAGAGCACTCAGTTCCAACAGTGGAGCTAGCTCAGCATAGCAGCTGCAGTACTCCTGCTGTGGCGCAGGCTGGGCGGAGCACTGAGCAAGCAGTTCTGCCCAAGACACTAGCTAAGCTCAGCAGGCAGTTCTGGGGTGCTGACACGGGCTGAGGTCAGCACACATATTCAGCCCAAAGGACCTAGTTGGACTTGCTGGGCAGATTGGGCCCAGAGACTCTAGCTGAGCTGTGTGCACAGGCTCAGTGGCCCTAAGACTCTGGCTGGACTATCTATGCAGTTTAGGCCCAGAGTCCTGGGCTGAACTCAGCGTGCAGTGTGAGTCCAGAGTCCCTGGCAGAGCTCGGTGCACAAGTCTGCCCCAGTGACTCGGGTGGAGCTCGGCGTGCAGTTTGGGGCCAGAGTCTCTAACTGTGCTTGGCAGCCAAATTGAGCCCAGAGACTCTAGCTGAGCTTTTGGCACAGTTCCGACTTTAGGACTCTGGTTGGACACAGTGTGCAGTTTGAATCCAGAATTTCTGGCTGAGCTTGGCATATGGTTCAGTCCCTGAGTCAATAACTGACCACAGCACGCACTTTGGACCAAAAGCCCCTAGCTGAGCTTGGTGCACAGTACCAGTCCAAAAATTCTGGATGGACCCTGTGTGTATGTTGGGCCCAGAATCCCTAGCTGAGATTGGCAGACGGTTCAGGCCCTGAGAATCAAGCTCAGATCAGCACGTGTTTCAGGCCCAGTGTCCCTGGCTGGACTTGACAGGGGACCCAGAAGGCTGTGGATTCCTTGACCTGACCCAACACTCATTCAGAGACCCAGAACAATTGCAGGACCCACAGCAAAGGGGAGCTGAGGATCACTGGCTGTGAGAGTCCAAAACGACAGGACTAACCTCCTGCCATCCACACCAGTGAAGCATCAGAGCTTCCAGCCTACGGAAATTGTGAGAAAACAAGTGAATCTATCATCAGACTCCCTCCATCCAACTCTGGAAACTACCCAACAAAAACAAAGACAGCAAGATATCTAAAGGACAGTGTAAAAGCATACGCAAAAAAAAAAAATGGTGTCTCCAGTTTCCACCTATCCCCCCCAAAAAAACCCCAGAGAACTCAAATACAACAGAAATTCAAGAAAATGACCTCAAATCCATAGTAATGAGGATGATAATGGAGAAAACAAATAAAATTCATAATCACATGCAGGAAGACGCAGCCAAACAGGTGAGAGACATAAAAGAAGCACATAGAGTGGAACTGGAAATTTTTCAGGAAAATGCAAACAACCAGATGAAAGAAATCAATATAATGGTTCAAGCTCTGAAGACCTATAAAGAGGCAATGGAAGTAACTCAGGAATATACAAACAATCAGATGAAAGAAATCAAATAATCAGTTCAAGAGCTGAAGATGAAAATGGATTCAATGATAAACACACAGATAGGCCTAATGATTCTTTGGAAGTCCTCAGTATCTATTGTGATGTCTCCCTTTTCATTTCTGATTTTGTTAATTTGGGTACTCTCTCTTTCCCTCTTAGTCAGTTTGGCTAAGGATTTGTCTGTCTTGTTGATTTTCTCAAAGAATGAGCTCTTGGCTTCCTTGATTCTTTGAATTATTTTCTTTGTTTCTAAATTATTGATTTCAGCCATGCATTTCATTATTTCCAGCCTTTACTCCTCTTGGGTGTGTCTGTCTCTTTTTTCTAGATTGTTTAGGTATTCCATTAAGTTCCTTGTATGTGATGTCTCCAATTTCCTTATGAAAGCACCTAGTGCTATGAACTTTCCTCTTAACACTTATTTCATTGTGTCCCAAATGTTTGGATATGTTGTGCTTTCATTTTCTTTGAATTCTAAGAAGTCTTTCATTTCTTTCCTTATTTCATCCCTGACCCAGTTGTCACTGAGCAGGACATTGGTCAGTTTCCATGTGTTTATAGGCTTTTTGTTAATTATATTGTTGTTGATGCTCAGTTTAGGCCATGGTGGTCTGATAAGATGCAGGGGATTGTTTGAATTTTTGTATCTATTGAAGCTTGTTTTGTAACCAATTATATGGTCTATTTTGGAGAAGGTTCAATATGGCTTGGAGAAGAAAGTATATTCTTTTCTGTTTGGGTAAAAAATTCTGTGGATGTCTGTTAGGTCCATTTGATTTATGACACCTGTCAGCTTGATTATTTCTCTATTTAATTTCTGCCTTGAGGGTCTGTCCAATGGTGAAAGTGGGGTGTTGAGGTCTCCAACTATTATTGTCTTGGGATTGATTAATGATTTAAACTTTTAAAGTATTTCTTTTATGAATACAGATGCCCTAATATTTGGGTGTTAGATGTCCAGGATAGTAATGTCCTCTTGGTGGATTTTTCTCTGATTAGAAAAAAGTGTCCTTCTTGATCTTTCTTGAGCAATGTTAATTGAAATTCTACTTTATCAGAAACTAGAATGGCTACTCCTGCTTGCTTCCTGTGTCTATTTTCTTGAAAAAATTTTTTACAATCCTTTTACTCTCAGGCAATGGACATGTTTGTTGCTGAGATCTGTTTCTTGAATGCAGCATATTGATGGATCTTGATTTTGCATATGTTGTGTTAGCCTGTGTCTTTTTACTGGGGAGTTGAGGCCACTGCTATTGAGAGATATTAGTGACCAGTGGTTATTGAATCATTTTATTGTGGAATTGGTGATGATTGTGTGTGGAAGTGTCTGTTTGGGATTTACTGATGTGAAATTATCTGTATAGTGCATCTTCTTGTGCATGGTTGACCTCATTGCTATGAAGTTTTCATTCTATCTTCTGTAGAGCTGGGTTTGTGTTTCCATACTGTTTTTCTCAATTTTTAAATTTTTAGTATTGTCTAATTCTTTTTCCATGCCTTGAACTGCTTTATTTAATTCATTCACTTGCTTGTGTGTGCTTTCTTTTTCTCCTGGATGGCCTCTATTAGTTTGTTTGTATTTTCCTGGAATTATTGGTAGGATATATTCATTTCTTTTTTATAATTCTCAAATAACTATAATAGCATAGTTTTTGATGTCACTTTTCTGTGATTCTGCTATATTAGGATATCTGTTGGTGTTTGGGATTTCTGGTGGTTCCATATTGTTCTGGCTTTTGTTATGTGACTTCTTATTCTTTCCTTTAGGCAACTGCTGAGAGGACTTGAGCTTTCTGAGCTGGTACACAGGGGTGAATACCTTTAGGAGGCAGCTCCTTCCTATACTGGCTTGGCAGACTGTCTTTCTGTACCTATATTTGTCTAAGCTCTGCCACCTAGGATCCATGATTTTGTAGGGTTCCTCTGGCTACTTGTTCTCCTCTGAGGAGTCAGACACACATTAGACCTATGGCTTGGAAGCCAGATGCTGTGTGTCTTACACTGTGTTAATCCTTTGTTTCATAGGAGAACCATACTGCTCCAGTTCTATAAAGAGTCCAGTGTGCTCAGAGCTTGTGGCTTCCCATCCCGTGGGATGACCAGCCAGGTTGGGAGGTGAGGGTGGTGTGGGAGTTTTATTTTATCTTCCTTACTTGTTTAGACTGTGGAGGCCACAAGTCTGTGTTTTAGAAAATGGCCCACTAGTTCACTCACCTGTTTTGATGCACTGAGCCTCCCTACTGGTAGCCACTGCCCACCACTCACAGCTATTCATAGCCTGCAGCAGCACTTGCAGGTCTCTACTGCCCACTGCAGACCCTGATGGTCACTACTGCCCACCAATCACTGCTGCTTACAGCTCATGACTGTTCCCAGCTGCACTCTGCAGTAGAAGCTGCTGTCTCAAATACTCTGTTCCCCCAGGGGTTTCTGCTATTTCCTATGTTCAAGGGAGCTCAGGTTTTCCGAAGTTTGAACAGTGGAGTTGTCCCACTGTAGCAAGCAGAGAGCTTGATGCTCCTGGCTAACACATCAGTCCATTTTCCAGATTCAATTACTCTGGCTTCTAGACAAGGTCCTCACCACCATCTTGTCCATAGCCTACAATGTCATTTAACGCTTTTAAGGATCTTAAGTAGACTTGTGTTCAATATGGGCATTCTGCTCCTTGTATTTTGTGTCTTTGTGAATCTCTGTAGATTGTTCTGTTCTCTCTAATTGAAAGATCTTAGCAATATATTATCTTTTGTGAGTGAATATTTCCTAGATAGACTGACAATTTAAAAAGTTATTAAGACCAAGTTGACAGATACCAGGAAAATAATATTCCTCTAGTATTTGAAATATTGCCAAAAGAAGGCATGTATTCTTAAGCTCAATGACAAACTACATATCCTTCTAAGACTTATGCAAAGTTAAATGCCTTGACATTGTAATCATTGTGTGAGTTAAAAGAGAGAAACTATATAATTAAACAGGCTTGATGAATCAATTTAAGATGTGGTTTCTCATCATTTCCAGGCTGTCAGTCACCTGATATCTGATGAAAAGGAAGCAATGCTTATTTCTAAGCAACTGGAATATGGTACTTCTGTTACTACCTTTTAGACTGCATTCTGAACTTTTAAAAGAAATTACATATTAAAGATCATATCACCACTGTACTGCTATTGGGCCATTGCAATCTCAAGTCTGAATATGAATTTGTAATCCTATAAGTGCAAACAGGGCCTTAAATCAGGGCAATGATCATACAAGAAACAATAATAGTAATGACAATGAATTTATGTTCTAAGATGACCAATATGCTGATACAGTCTGCACAAGTAGTATTTGCATATGCTAGGATGGCAAGTGTGCCTTGACTTCTAGAGATGCTTTACTGAGTTTTATTCACCAAAGCACTTCTGTAAAACAAATAGAATTACATATGATTTACACGACCTTAAAAATCTTACCCTGAAGTTTTAAATCTATGTTTTGACACACAATAGCAGTGCTGGCAGTGCAGGATTTGCATCAATATGGATAACTTCATCAGGCACCTCTATTATTAACTACAATTAAATCTTCAGCAATTGCAGACAGAGAAAAATCTAGTTTATTTTGGCCATATAAAGTCACATCCTAATCTTCCAGGAATTTTGTCTGAGGAAAATGCAAAGGAAGATTTCCACTCAATACTGGTTTATTTCTTATAAACAGTAACCTAAAAGAACCACAGGAATATAATTAATGCTTTCATCAAAATGCTTCAGCACTGAAATAACATTGTTCAGTAACTGAATCACAGGCTTGCTTGATAGTTAACTATTGTTCATCATGTGTATTGAATACTATCAAGCCCTCACCATCTCATACTATAACCCCAGGAGGATTACTGTCAAACCATATTTGGTACATGGGTTGTACTCATTTCAACAATTTGAGGAAGATACAAATTTTTCTTGAGATAGTACTTAATTATTCTTAGCTTACTTTAACTGTTCTCATATCAGAAGTCATGAAGGATGTAATCAGTCTTCTACTCATAACCTTTGTTATTTTATTTCCCTGCAAAAATATTAAAAACTGACAATGATTTTGTATATGCTAGCAAGACTTTTTAGGAATTTTCCAACAGTATGCTGTAACCTACATCACAGGCATTCCGTATAACACTTAGCATCAATTTTTTTTGTACAAAGATCTCATGGACAACTTGAAAATTATTTAAAACATATGAGGGGAAAAATAGTATTACTTCTCTTCATACTAATTTATATTCTACTTTTTAAATTTTTATTCATGGAATTGTCATCAAAAATAAATTACTGCAGATTGCTAGCCAAGAAGGTGACAGAGCATGTTGATTTGACAATGTTTTGCAGATGACATCATACATAATATAATTTAACAGAGCATTCCCAAAGACAGGCTATGTTCTTCTCTGATGTTTTATTATCTTCCATCAAACTACTATTATTACAATGACAACTCTGTATATTTAAGGAATCATTGTATGTCTTATAAGCAGGGTTTTTTTCTAATAAACATAAGAATCCAATACTTGCTCTGACATTGTAATTGTGTTGTGTCCATGGGCAAGTTTCTTCATTTGATTCAATAAAAAATGATTTATTGTGTACTCCAATTCATCATGTGCTCCAATCTGACCCAAGGTAACAAAGATGTACTTATATTCTACTTTTATACTCTAATTTTTAAAAAAATTACACAATGACAGCATACTGCTACAGAACATGTTTCCTCTCTCTCAAAAAAATTCAGTGCCACTGTTTTGTGGAGAGATGTTATGTCAAGTCATAAGAAATGCCCTGATTCAGTAGCTCACTTGAGCTAAAATTATGTTTGCATTTTTCCTCTGGGTGCTAAATACCCAGTGTGGATACCTGGAAGACTAACTTGACTTGAAGAAGATGGATGAAGAAAATCCAGTGTGCCTACAGATGTTGCACCTGAAGAAGAGAAAGTTAAAGGATTTGTGCACTAATCAAGCCATGAAAAACAGTCTCTCTACTAACAATGAATCAAATGAAACTAGTGACTCAGGTAACTTATTTGGTTAAATCACAAGGAAAAGATATGATTGCTGAATTGCTTTTCCATTCTATGGGATAAATTTTGGATGCATCTGTTATATAAAACCTAAGAGACCACAGATGTCAGGCCAGACTACTATAACCAGCAAAATTATTAATAACCATTGACTGAGAAACCAAAATATTCCATTACAAAACTAAATTCAAACATTATATATGCACAAATCCCTCTTTACAGAAGTTACTGGAAGGAAAATTCCACCCTAACAGGGCAAGCTACAACCAAAACTACACAGGAAATAAATAACAACACCATTGCAAAAACACATCCATATAAAAGCTCTACTGTAAACCACATCAAAATTAAGGGACTTAACGGTCCCTGGTCATTAGTATCTCTCAACATCAATGGTCTCAATTCTCTAATAAAAGGACACATGCTAACTGAATGGACATGTAAACAACATCAAAGTTCTTCTATATTCAAGAAACACATCTCAACCACAAGTAGAGACATTACCTCAGAGAAAAAGACTGGAAAAAATATTCCAAGCAAATGGTGACAAGAAGCAAGCTGGGGTACCCATTTTAATATCTAATAAAATAGACTTTCAACCAAAATTAATCAAAAGGGATGAGGAAGGATACTTCATACTCATCAAAGATAAATTCAACCAAGATGACATCACAATTCTGAACTTCTATGCTCTCAATACAAAAGCACCCATATTTGTAAAAGAGCTATTAAACCATTTCTGCATTTCTGGAATGAAGCTTACCTGGTCATGGTGAATATCGTTGATGTGTTCTTTGTAGGAGACTTATACACCCAACTTTTATTGAAGGATAGGTCATTGAAACAGAAACTAAGCCAAGAAATAATGACATTAATTAGCCTCATGAATCAAATGGACCTAACAGATATCTAAAGAACTTTTCATCCAAACACAAAGGATTATACCTTCTTTTCAGCACCCCATGTAACATTCTTCAAAATTGATCACATAGTGGGTCACAAAGCAAGCCTCAACAGATACAAGATTGAAATAATACCTTGTATCCTATCAGATCACCATGGTCTAAGTCTGGACTTCAACAACAAAAGACTACACACACATGGAAACTAAACAACTCTCTACTTAATGACATCTGGGTCAAGGAAGAAATAAAAAGGAAATTAAGGACTTCCTAAAATTCAATGAAAATGAAGGAACAACATATCCAAATTATTGGGAAACATTGAAAGCAGTGCTAAGAGAAAAATTCATAGCACTAAATGCCATTATAAACAAATTCAAAACATCCCATATAAGCAAATTAATGACACATCTGGAGCCCTATCGAAAAAAAGAAGGAGAAACACCCAAGAGGAGTATATGGCTGGAAATAATCAAACTCAAGGCTGAAAACAATAAATTAGAAACAAAGAGAACAATTCAAAGAATCAACAAAACCAAGAGCTGCTTCTTTGAGAAAATCAACAAGATAGACAAATTGTTGGCCAAACTAACTAAAACACAGAGAGATATTATCCAAATCAACAAAATCAGAAATGAAAAGGGAGATATAACAACAGACACTGAAGGTATACAAAGCATCATAAGATCCTACAAAAGGCATGTATGCAATAAAAATTGAAAATCTGAGGGAAATTGATTATTTTCTTGATCGATTCCACTTGGCATAATTGAATCAAGAACATACAAAAAATAAATACTTCCAGTTCCCCTACAGAAATAGAAGCAATCTTTGACATTCTCTCAAGCAAAAAAAGGGCCTAGTGGTTTCATTGCAGAATTCTACCAGACCTCCAAAAAAGAGACAATACCAATACTCTTCAAGCTACTGCAAAAGATAGAAATGGAAAGAACATTACCAAATTCATTCTATGAGGCCACAGTCATGTTGATACCTAAACCTCATAAAGACACAACAAAGAAAGAGAATTTCAGACCAATTTCTCTTATGAACATTGATGCAAAAATACTCAAAAAAAAATACTCACAAACTGAATACAAGAACACATCAAAGATATTCACCATGACCAGTTAGGCTTCATTCCAGACATGCAGGGATGGTTTGATATATGGAAGTCAATCAATCTAATCCATCATATAAACAAACTGAAAGAAAAAACCCACATGATCACCTCCTTAGATGCAGAAAAAGCATTTGATGATATCCGACACCCAATCATGTTTAAAGTTTTGGAGAGATCAAGGATACAAGGCACATACCTCAAAATAATAAAGGCTACATACCAGAAGCCAATAGCTAATATCAAATTAAATGGAGAGAATATTCAAGGAAACTGGGCATGGTGGTGCACGCCTTTAATCCCAGCACTTGGGAGGCAGAGGCAGGTGGATCACTGTGAGTTCAAGGCCAGCCTGGTCTACAAAGCGAGTCCAGGACAGCCAAGGCTACACAGAGAAACTCTGTCTTGAAAAAAAATATTCAAGGAAATTCCTCTAAAATCTGTGACAAGGCAAGGTTTCCCACTCTCTATATATCTCTTCGATTTAGTTCTTGAAGTTCTAGCAAGAACAATAAGGCAAAAATAAAACAAACAAAAAAAACCCAGGAGATTGAGGGGATTCAAATGGAAAAAAGGGTGTCAAATTATCCATATTTGCTGATGACATGATATTGTATATAAGTGACCCCCAAAATTGCACTGGAGAACTCCTACAGCTGATAAACATCTTCAGCAAATTGGCTGGATACAAAATTAACTCAAAAAGGTCAGTAGCCTTCCTATATACAAATGACAAACATGCAGAGGAAGAAATTAGGAAAACCACACCCTAGCCACAAGCAATACAAAATATCTAGGAATATTTCTAACGAAACAAGTAAAGGACTTGTTTGAAAAAAAACTTCAAATCTCTGAAGAGATTGAAGATGATATCAGAGGATGGAAATATCTCCCTTGTTCATGGATCAGGAGAATTAACATAGTAAAAATGGCCATCTTACCAAAAGCAATTTACAAATTCAATGCAATCCCTATCAAAATACCTGTACAATTTTTAAAGACACTGAAAGATCAATTCTCAATTTCATATGGAAAAACAAAAACCCAGAATAGCTAAAATAATACTCTACAATAAAAGACTCTCTGGAGGAATCTCCATATGTGATCTCAAGCTGTACTACAGAGCAACAGTAATTGAAACAGCATGGAAGAGGCACATCAATAAGCTGATTGGTCAATGGAATTGAATCAAAGACCAAGAAAGGAATCCACACACATATGGTCAATTGATTTTTCACAAAGAAGCCAAATAAATGGAAAAAAGGATAGCATCTTCAACAAATGATTCTGGTCTAACTGGATGTCTACATGTAGAAAAATGCATTTAGACTCATATTTATCTCCATGAACAAAACTCAAGTTGAAGTGGATTAGAGACCTCAACATAAAGCCAGAGACACTAATTCCATTAGAAGAAAAAGTGGGCAAGAGACTGGAACACACTGGCACAGGAGACAAATTCCTGAACAGAACACCAATCACCCAGGCCTTAATGTCACCAATCAAAAAATGGGACCTCATGAGACTGAGAAGCTTCTGTAAGGCAAACTACACTGTGAACAGAACAAAGGAACAGCCTACAGACTGGGAAAAGATATTTACCAACCCTACACATGACAAAGGTCTAATATCCAAAATCTATAAAGAACTCAAAAAATTAAACACCACCAAACTAAATAACCCAATTGAGAAATGCAGCTCAGAACTAAACAGAGAATTCTCAACAAATGAATATCGAATGGCTGAGAAACACTTAAAAAATGCTCAGCATCATAAGGCATCCCAGAAGTGCAAATCAAAATGACTGTGAGAGTCCATCTTACACCCATCAGAAAGGCTAAGATCAAAAACTTAAGTGACAGCACATGCTGGTGAGGAAGTGGAGAAAGAGGAACACTCCTTCATTGCTGATGGGAATGTGAAATTGTACAACCACGTTGGAAATCTATCTGGCACTTCCTCAGAAAACTGGAAATATGGCTTCCTCAAGACCCAGTTATTCTACTTCTTGAAATATATGCAGAAGATGCTCCACCACACAACAATGACATATACTTAACCATGTTCATAGCAGCCTTATTCGTAATAGTCAAAACCTGGAAAGAGCTTAAATGTCACTCAGTCAAAGAATAGGTAAAAAAAAATTGTGGAATATTTACATTATGGAATACCACTCAGCTATTAAAAACAAGAGAATCCTGAAATTTTTGGACAAATAGATGGAACTAGAAATGATTATACTGAGTGAGCTAACTCAGAAGCAGAAAGACTCACATGGTATATACTCACTTATAATTGGACACTAGCCCAAAAGTGATGTCCCATGAAAGTCTTCACTTACCAGGAGATTGGCAAAGGTGTGAGGACATCCTACTGGGACTCTAGGTGAGAGAAGTATGGGAGAATGGGAAATAGAAGGATCCTCAGGGTCCTAGAAACCTACAAGAGCAACATCATGCTGAGTAGACCTGGGCCAAGGGGTTCTACTCAAACTACTCCACTATCCAAGGACAGTACATGCAGCAAACATTGAACCCCTACTCAGATCTAGCTAATGGCCAGGACATGCTCCACATTTGAGTGAAGAGTGAGGACTTATTCTGACATGAACTCTGGTGCCCCATATTTTACTACTTCCCCTTGGTGGGGAGGCCTGGTGGCACTCAGAGAAAGGATAAGCAGGCTACCAAGATGAGACTTGATAGCCTATAATAATGTAGTGGGAATGTAGGTACCCCTCAGTCACACACCTAAGGTAGGGGAATAGAGTGAAAGCAGGATGGGTGGAGGAACAGGAAGATACAAGGCATAGGAGAATTTAGATGTAATGTGAATAGATGAATTTTAAAAATTTTTAAAAGAATGAAATATGTTACCTAAAATGTAATATTCATTTTTAAATGTATTAAAATAAATACATTATTGTTGGACATGGTGACACATCTTCAATGGCGGCATAGTGTAGGCAA
The DNA here is from genome assembly GCF_964271855.1 of Acomys minous. Taxonomy (NCBI): domain Eukaryota; kingdom Metazoa; phylum Chordata; class Mammalia; order Rodentia; family Muridae; genus Acomys; species Acomys minous. The sequence goes on from NC_140484.1 coordinate 83,473,287, forward strand.
ACAAACTCAGATATCCAAGAGTTTAAGCCACAATGGTCTACTTATGTAGCTGCAGGCCAAAAACAAGGATGCATAATGAAATCCTTTTTTTGTTGGTTTGGTTGGTTGGTTTTTTGTTTGTTTGTTTTGTTATCTTTATAAATATATTTTATTAATATATTCTTATTACATCTCAATTGTTATCCCATCCATTGTATCTACCCATTCCTCCCTCCCTCCCACTTTCTCCCTATTCCTCTCCCCTTTGACTGTGACTGAGGGGGGACCTCCTCCCCCTGTATATGCTCATAGGGTATCAAGTCTCTTCTTGGTAGCCTGCTATCCTTCCCCTGAGTGCCACCAGGTCTCCCCAACCAGGGGATGTGGTGGAATATGGGGCACCACAGTTCATGTGAAAGTCAGACCCCACTCTCTGCTCAATTGTGAAGAATGTCCTGTTCATTGGCTAGATCTGGGTAGGGGTTCAAAGTTTACGGCACATATTGTTCTTGGCTTGTGCAAAAGTTTGAGATCCATAGGGTCTTAAAAACATAAAAGAAGAACTTTTACTGAAAAAAGAATGACATGAATCACAAGCATAAAATAAAAATAATGGTTCCAGTGCAAAAGACTGGCAAAATGAACACACGGAATCATATAATATTATACCTGAATAACATATGTAAAATAATATGCTACTAGTATCAGAAATTGTATTTTATTTACTAACAATTTTGAACTAAATTATAAATGAATATTCTTTCTTGAATGGGTTTTTTGTCTGATGTCAAGAAAGGAGTTCTTATCTGGCCTTAACAAAATAATGTAGCACTTTGGGGCAAAAATCAAGCCAAGGAGTGCAGTACTGGAAGCCAAGATACAAAAGACTTCCATTGCCACCATGACTTTCCCTGTGGTGCTATGGTAGACAGGAAGGAATGTGACCCAGACACAGAAGAATACCTGCATGCTGAATGACAGAAATTTGGCTTCATTGAATGTGTCAGGCAGATTCCTGGAGAAGAAGGCCATGATACAGGTCACAAGTGCCAAAGAGCAGAGGTATCCCAGGACACAGTAGAAGGCAACTGCTGAACCCTTGTTGCACACAACGATGATGTGGCCATGTTCCGCATGAATATCTTGATCCACAAAGGGTGGAGAGGTGACCAGCCAGATTCCACAGAGAACAAGTTGGATCATTGTGCAGATGGGAATGATGAAATTAGGGGCCCTTGATACCATTAACCACCTCACCATTATTCCAGAAACAGTGACATTAAATGCAATAACCACTGTGATAACTTTGGCCAACACTGTGGAGAGAGCCACAGTGAACAAAATTCCAAATGCTGTCTGCTGCAAGATGCAGGTGGCGGTGGTAGGCTGGCCAATGAAGAGCAAGGAACTGAGGAAACAGAGGATGAGTGTCAGTAGCAGGATGTAACTGAGAGCCCGATTATTTGCCTTGACAATGGGTGTGTTTCTGTGCTTCAGGAAGATTACAAGAACCACAGCTGTGAGTACAGAGAAGCACAGTGCTGTGGTTATTACAGCCATGCCCAAGGGGTCTTCATAGGCCAAAAAGCTCACAGATTTCTGTAGGCAGTGGTTATTCTTTAAGTTTGCATAATGACTTTCTGGACATTTCAAACACTGAGGCATATCTGTTCAGAAATTAGGGTGAGTGTGAATAAGTTCTCTGGTGTTCTCTTTCCCATTGTGTTGTTACTCAGCCTAAGGTTTTGCTTATTCTACAAGACTCAGTCAGTGGTATTTTGGAATTTTAACTTTGTTCATGAATGCATTCATCTTAATTTGATTTAAGTATGAGTTCAAAATATAGTTACTAACAGAAAACTGTATAGAATCTTGTATTCATGACTGAAGTACTTTTCATCTGTGGATACTGAATATATTTGTGAGCCTACCTATTAGAAAAAGTACAGGGAAGAGGTATATTTTGAAATAGGGTTTCGTACCTGAAGTTATGAACCCATATGAAATTTCAAAAGAAATGAAAAAAGATGCTATACCTTAAAAAAGTACTCATCAGGTGACATTTTGATTCTTAACAATTATGACAAAATACAAGAGCTCCAAGTTTGTAAAAGAATCATTACTATAGCTTAAATCAAATATTGACACTCACACAACTGATACTGGGATGTCTCAGTACCCCACTCTCACCAATAACAGGTCATCCAGACAAAAGCTAAACAGAGAAATATTTGTGCTAATAGACATTTTAAACAAAAGGGCCTAACATATCTACAGATCACTTCACCCAAACACAAAAGAATAAACCTTTTCACAGCACTTCATGGAACTTCATACAAAATTGACAACATACATAGGCATGAAACAAGTCTTAACAGATAAAGCAATATCAAAATAGTCCCCTTAATATTATACAGCTAGCACTCATTAAAGTTGAATATCAACTAAACTTTCTGTACGAAAACACATAAGTATTTGAAGAAAGAAATTGAAGAAGGTATGAGGAGACTGAAAATTCTTCTGTGCTCATATATCGATGGGATTAACAAAGCAAAAACAACCATCTTAACAAAAGCTTACACAGATTCAATAAATTCCCCTTAAAATTCCAACAAAGTATTTTACAGAACTTGAAGGGACTCTCAACTTCATATGTAAAAATAAAAAATCCAGGATACCCAAAGCAATCTTAAACAATAAGAAACTGCTGGAGGTACCAATATCTCTGATTGCAAGTTGTAACACTGAGAGTAATAAAAACTGGATGGTATTGACATAAAAAAGAGACTGGTTGGTCAATGGAATTGAATTGCAAACACAGATAGAAATTCAAACACATATGATAAAGAGTCCAACAATACATACTGAAATAGTAACATCTTTATCAAATGGTAGTGGTACAACTGGATTTATAAGTGGAGAAATATGCACATATGTCTATACTCACCACCTTACAAAAAACTAAACTCCCATTGTATTAAAGACCTTAATATAAAAGAAGATACATTCTCAGGCTGATGTTTCAATACATCTATTAGAAATCATGTCTGGTTACAGGAGATGAACTATTCAGTCTTCATATCCTCCATTACTAGGAGTTTAAGCTAAGGCTACTCTCATATATTTGTGGGAGTTTCCATTGTCCTAGGTTTCTAGTTCATCCAAGACTTGCCCCACCACCACTAATACAGTGGCCTCTCCCAGTACTTTTTCCCTCTATCTTTCCCAATCTTATCCCTCATATTTGGATGCCTATCCCAGCCCAGCCCCCTTCTTCCATTGACCCATGATATTTTATCTATTTCTCCTTCTTTGCTAGATTCCAGCATTCCACCCTGGGTCCTATTTGTTACTTAGCTTCTTGTGCATTGTAGTTTGTAGTATGGTTATCCTAACTTTGTGATTAATAGACACTTATACATAGATATTTCTCGTAAAAAAACATAAAAATAGTTGAGCAAACTTTAGACCCATAGTTTATCCTGACTACAAGATGGTTAGGGGCAAAAGGTGCAGCACAACTTTTGGAACTATGACAATGTTAATGATATTCTTTTATTCTTGCAGCCAGGATTTAGCATAGCTGTCAGAGAGGCTTCACCCAGCAATAGATGGAAACTGATGCAGATATGCACAACTGAAAATTATATGGAACTTGAGGAATCTTGTGGAAGAGTGGGAGGAAGGACTGAAGGAGCCACAGAGTCCAATGACACCACAAGAAAACTACTATATCAACTAGTCTAAAAGAAAATAATGTTGCAAAAAGCTTTGAATGCATTGGTAAAAGTGAATCTTTTCCGAACACAACTCTGAGAGTAAAGGCACTAAGGTAAACAATTGATAAATGAAGTCTCATGGAACTGAAAAAATATAACTCAATAGACACAGTAATTTAGACAAAGTACCTTTCTGGAGGATGAGAAATTATTTTTGCAAACTCCATATCTGAAAGACCACTAATGCACAGAGTATATTAGGAATTTAGGAAACTATATATAAAAAATGGTGGACAGATATAAACAGAGAATGTAAAATACAAGATTCACAAATGGAGTTTAAGAAAAACTATTTTTAAATGTTCAAAATTCTTAGACACCCAGAAATGTAATGCAAATCAAAACTACTTTGAAGAGGAGATGATATCTAAGATGGCAGCACCAATCTCACATGGTGTGGGACTAGAAGAATAGCAGTGATCTTGGAATGAACAACTCCATTTCAGTGTTCCCAATGTGAAAGGAAAGCCCACATCAGTGAGTGAGTCCAACATCAGGTCACCAATCTAATCCTGGGGAAAGTCCCCCATTTTCTGGGAAGCAGTCTCAGTCTACAGCCATCCACATACTCCCACCTTCCTGTGGGTGGATACCTTCGAAATACCAATGTACCTGGCTCCAACCTTGAAACCCATCATGACAAGGATCCACAGAGATAGCCCCTGCTTCTGCTCCAAAAGGCATCCTGTCTCCCAATGGAGAACACCCAGATTTCTGGGCTCACAAGTACTCTGGGCTTGTGGAACACAACAAACACAATGTCTTAGCACAGTATCTTCGCAGCAGAAGCTCATTAATCTCAGAGCAAGAGAGCCAGTGCAGGGTGGCTAACTCCAGGAATTCACCTGACAAGAGAAATCCCCATGAGTCCACTTTGTCCTGAGGATCATATATCAGTGGAGAGATACAAGCAATTCCCTGAAAGCCAACTGCCATTCAGGGAGCATATCCAACAACCCCAGGAGTGCTCCTGCAGGAACATCTGGCTTCTTGCCCAGGGATCTTTCTAAATCCCCAAGAACTCCAGCAGGAACCAAGAACAACCAGCCAGTGCAAGACACAACCAGATGGCTAAGCACCATCTTAAAAACAAAATCAACAAAAGCAAGAACAACATGGGATCTTTAGAAACCAGTTATCCACTTGCAACCAACCCTGCATACAATAATGAAACTGAAACATAGCAAAGTGACATTAAAACTATTCTAAAGAAGATAATCATGGCTTTTTTAAAGGAAGCCCTTAAAGGAACACAGGAAGATACAAGCAAACAGATTGAGGCTTTAAAAGTAGTAATGAATAAATCACTCCATGAAATACAGGAAAATAGAAGCAAACACTAGAGGGAAATGAATAAAAATGATTAAAGATCTGAATATGGAAATGAAAAAATTTAAAAAGCACAAACTGAGGAAATCATGCAAAGGAAGAACTTAAAGAAGAAAAGAGGAACTACAAGGTGAGTGTCACCAACAGAACACAAGAGATGGAGAAATTTCTCTAGTATAGAAGATAAAATTTTTTAAAAATTGAATAATCTTTCAAGGAATTTATTAAACCTAAAAAATGTGTGACACAAAACATCCAAGAAATCAAAGCCATCCTAAAAAGAACAGTGCTAAGAATGATAGGAAAAGAAGAAAGAGAAGATTCCTGGCTCCAAGGCCAAGAAAATATTTTCAACACACCATTTAAGAAAAATTCTTGAGTCAAAAGAAAGAAGTGACTATAAGCATACAAGAGGCCTACAAAAAAACATGTAGATTAGACGAGAAATAAAGAACTTCTCACTTCATAATAACCAAAACACTAAATGTACAGGCCAAAGAAAAATATTAAAATCTGCAAGAGAAAAAGGCCAAGTAACATGTAATCATAAACCTATCAGAATCATACCTGATTTCTTGCCAGAAAACATAAAAGACAGAAGGGCTTCAGCAGATGTCTTGAAATCCCTGAGAGACCACAGATGCCAATCCAAACTACTGTACATAGGAAAACTTTCTATCACCATATATGGAAAAAACAAGATATTCCACAAGCAAACCAAAATATAACAATATCTCTGCATAAACCTAGCCTTACATAAGGTACTAGAAGGAAAACTCTTATTCAAGAAGGTTAACTACACTGAATAAAACAGAGAATATAAATAAATTCACTTAAAGAAGACAAGAGAACAAACACACCACCACAATCAACATCAAAAAAGGAACTAACAATCACAGGTCATTAATATCACCCAACGTCAATGGACTCAAGTCTCTAATAAAAAGACACAGACTAACAAAGTGGATGCATGAAGAGGATCATCTTGCTAATGCAAGAAACACACCTTAACACAAAGGTAGAGATTACCTGAGAGTAAAGGGCTAGAAAAAGTTTTTTCAAGCAAACAGATCTAAGAACCAAGTTGTAGCAGACATTTTAATATGTAATAAAATAGACTTTGAACCAAATTTAATTTGAAGAGATGAGGAAGGACATGTCATACTCATCAAAGCAAAAGTCCAGCATGATGGCATTGCTCCAAATGAAAAAGCAAAGACCTTTGGAAATTAAACACTGATAAACTCTACCATACATTGATCTCCAAACATTAATAGTGGGGGACTCCAAAACTCTATTCTTGCAAATACATACATACATACATACATACATACATACATACATAAAACAAATAAATAAACAGAAAATTATGACTCTAACAGATGTCATGAATCAAATGGACCTAACAGACACCAGCAAAACATTTCACCCGAACGCACCTTCTTCAGAGCATCTCATGGAATCTTCTCCAAAACTGACAATATACTAAGGCACAAAACATGTCTCACCAGATACAAGAAGACTGATATGATCCCTTGTATCTAATCAGACCACCATGGACTAAAGCTGAACTTCAACAACAACAGAAGTAACAGAAAGCCTACACATACATTGAAATGGAACAAATATCTACTGAATAACAATAGGGAAAATAAATAAAGAAATTAAAGACTTGCTGAAGTTCAATGAAAAAAACAAACAGCATACCTAAACTTATAGGACACAAGATGCTTCCTATGCTAAGAAGAAAGTTCAAAGAACTATGTGCTTTCATAAAGATATTGAAGATACCTCATGAGACCAATTTATCAGCACACCTGGAAGCTATAGAAGAAAATGAATCAGACACAACCAAGAGGAGTAGAAGGCTGGAAATAATGAAACGTGTGGCTGAAATCAACAAATTAGAAACAAAAAGAACAATTCAAAGAATCAATGAAACCAAGAGCCAGTTCATTGAGGAAATCAACATGATAGAAAAACTAAAAGCAGAGAGACACTATCCAAAGTAACCATATCAGAATGAACAGGGGGAATTAACAACAGAAACAGAGTAAACCCTAAGAATCATTAGGTCTAACTTCAAAAGCCTATATGGCACAACATTTGAAAATCTAAATTAAATGGACAATTTTCTTGACAGATTCCACTTACCAAATTTGATTCAAGACAAGGTAAAAACAAATTAAATAGCACTGTTGAAATGCCCAAGTCATGAAATCTCCACAGACTATAAGAGACCAGCCAGATGCAATGTACACAGGGTCTTGTTTAGTGATTGAGCTCCAGAGCAAGGACTGTCTATTCCCCAGAGGATGAGGAAGGTGGGCGACTTTGATTCCTTAGAATATAGTGTTTAAAAAGGCAGAAACCACAGTGGGACTTTCCCAGCCTTGGTGTGAAATGATTGGGTAAGTGGTATAGGAGAAGTGTCCTTAACTGATAAGCTACAAGGCAGAGGAGCTTTGAGTCATGCTGCAGTGGGACTCTTATCTAAATTTTTCATCTGCTGTGGCTGTTACACTGTGGGTCTCCCACACAATTGGAAAAGGAGAAGATGGCCCTAATCTGATAAGGTGAGCTTTTGTTTGGATCTCAGGGAAGTGAGCCCCTTGTCTAGCTGCCAGGGAAGTTGACTTCAATCTGATTAACCATAGGGCAGGGAGGGAACTTCTACTCAAGGAAGCTAGCCCTTGTCCAGTTCTCACACTATATTCCCCAAGGAAATAGATGCAGTTGTCAAAAGTCTCCCAATCAAAATAGCCCTAAGACAGATGGATTCAGTACAAAATTCCACCAGACCTTCAAAGAAGGACTAATACCAATACACTTATAAATATTCCACAAAATAAAAAGATAAGACACATTATAAAACTGATTCTATGAGGCTACAGTCACCTGGATATCTAAAGCACACATCAATCAAGCAATGAAAGACAATTTCAGATGAATTTCCCTTATGAACATTGATGCAAAAATACTCAATAAAATACTCACAAACTGAATCCAAGAACACATAAAAAATATCATCCACCCTGGCCAAGTAAGCTTCATTCCAGCCATGCAGGAGTGCATCAATATACAGAAATCCATCAGTGTTATCCACTATCTGACAGAGGGCTAATATCCAAAATATAAAAAGACCTCTCAAAATTAAACAACAGCAAACCCAATAATCCAATTAAAAGTGGGGTACAGCACTAAACAGACAATTCTCAACAGAGGAATACTGAATGCTTAACATCCTTAGCCATCTGAAAATTCAAATCAAAACAACCCTGAGATTCCTATCAGAATGGCTAAGATCAAAACCAGAAGAGATAACACATACTGTTAAGGATGTGGAAAGGGGACTACTCCTTCATTGATGGTGGGAGTGCAAACTTGTACAACCACTTTTGGAACCAACTTGTGGCTTTCTCAGAAAATTGAGAACAGCTCTGCCTCAAGACTCAGTTATACCACTCCTGGGCATATGTCCACATGATAGTCCACCATACATCAAGGACATTTCTTCAACTATGCTCATATAGGTGTTATTAATAATAGCCAGAAACTGGAAACAACCCAGATGAACTTCACCCCAACAATGGATGAGGAAACTGTGGTACATCTACACAATGGAATACTATTCAGCTATCAAAAACAAGGACATCATGAAATATTATGGCAAATGGATAGAACTAGAAAAAAATCATTGTGCGTGTGATAACTCAGATGCTTAAAGACAACTATGGCATATATCGCTTATAAGTGGATATCATCTCTTAAGTAAATGATAACCAAGCTACAATATATTGACTCAGAGAGGTTAGGTCAGTTGTTCTTAAATTTCTTAATGCAGTGACTCATTAATATACTGTGCTACTGCTATGAAATGTAATATAAATATCTTTTTTTCTGATGGTCTTAGCTGACCATTGTAGAAAATTCTGTAGTCACAAAAGGGATTGTATCCCACAGATTGGAAAGAGCTGGGTTAGGGAAAGCTGCATTATCTACTGGGAATGATTGTATCTCCCTGGGAAGGGGGAATAGAATATATTTTACCGGTAGGCTAGAAGCAGGTAAAGGAAGGACCAGGAGGGAACAAGTCTGGATGAAGATAGAATGGAGAGATAGTGTTGGTAGATGCTGTTAGCAATGGTGTGGGCATTTGTGTTTATCTGGAAACATCCTTGAATCTTTGATAGTGATCCTATAATAACTCGTGGCAGTGGAGAATAAGGAATTTCATCTGTACTTTTCTTGTGACCTGGCTAGGACTCTATCGGTGTAATTGGGTGGCAACAAATTCAGTTTTTAATCAAGAAGGTCCCATGAAATCCTCAAATAACACAGGCTTATATAAAGAAAATAAATACTCATTCTCCAGAAGCTTAAAGAACAAGTACAACTTCCATATAAGTCATTGAACATAGAGAAATTGACTAGTGCTCTCATGGAGCCTGTTGAAGTGACTGACAAAATTTTATTTTCTGGCTGTAAGAAGTGTGTCCTTCATTGTCATTGGAAGCTTGCAATGCCTGGAAAACATGACATGTGAATATCACTCCTCACCTGTCCCTTAAAGTAAGGCAAGCCACAATAGGGAAGGTGACCTTCCCCAGCCTACTAGCTGAATAAGGAATATGGCTTTTTGCATAATAGAAAAACTGTCAGCCAAGGGTTGGCCAGGAAATAGGGAGATAATTTTGGGCTTAAAGGAGAATCAGGCAGACATGGATGGAGGCAGAAGACAAGAGTGATGAAATAGAGCAGGCATCTGGGCAGTGAAATTCACAGAAAGAGAGAGAGTCCTGAAGAAGTTGGGTTAAGTTAATGAAGGGCCCAAAGTCCAAGCTTACATATATGATTCAGCATAACCATGATAAGCAGTCTTGAGTTCCAGACATGAGATGTAGATGACAAAATTAAAGTATACAAGTGTAGAGCAGAATCAGGGAAACTAAAATTTCAGACTTCAGAACTGGTAATATATGCTCAGTGTTGGCAGACCCTAAAGGACAAAGTTTAGAGAATTTTAAGCCTAGAAAAATATAAAGCTTGAAAGCAGAAAAAGGAAAATAAGTAGAAATATTTTACAGAGTTCTAAATGCCAAAAAAAAGCAATGAAATAAACACAGGTGTTTGTAGAACAAAATATTGATAAATAGTCCCATTTCCCCTACAGAAATTGAAGTAATCATTGATAGTCTCCCAACCAAAAAAAGCCCAGGGCCAGATGGTTTCAGTGCAGAATTCTACCAGACCTTCAAGGGCGAGCTAATACCGTTACTCTTCAAGCTACTCCAAAAGATAGAAAGGTATGGAACATTACCAAACTCATTCTATGAGACTATAGTCTCATTGATACCTAAACCTCACAAAGACTCAACAAAGAAAGAGTATTTCAGACCAATTTCTCTGATGAACATCGATGCAAAAATACTAAATAAAATACTTGCAAAAAGAATACAAGAGCACATCAAAGATATCATTCATCATGACCAAGTAGGCTTCATTCCAGTCATGCAGAGATGGTTTAATATATGGAAATCCATCAATGTAATCCACCACATAAACAAACTGAAAATAAAAAACCACATGATCATCTCTTTAGATGCAGAGAAAGCATTTGATAAAATCCAACACCCATTCATGTTTAAAGTTTTAGAGAGATCGGGAATACAAGGCACTTTCCTCAACATAATAAAGGCTATATATAGGAAGCCAATAGCCAAAATCAAAGTAAACGGTGAGATACTCAAGGAAATTCTTCTAAAATCAGGAACAAGGCAAGGCTGCCCACTCTCTCCATAAATCTTCAATATAGTACTCAAAGTTCTAGCCAGAGCAATAAGACAACAAAAGGAGATCAAGGGTATTCAAATGGGAAAGGAGGAAGTCAAATTATCCCTATTTGCAGATGATATGATAGTCTACATAAGTGACCCTCAAAATTCCACCAGAGAACTCCTACAGCTGATAAACATCTTCAGCAAATTGGCTGGATACAAAATTAACTCAAAAAAGTCTGTAGCGTTCCCATACACAAATGACAAGCTTGCAGAGGAAGAAATTAGGAAAACTACACCCTTCACATTAGCCACAAGCAATATAAAGTACTTAGGAGTTACTCTTACTAAGCAAGTGAAGGACCTGTTTGAAAAAAATTTCAAAACCCTAAAGAAAGAGATTGAAGATGACATGAGAAGATGGAAGGATCTACCTTGCTCATGGATCGGGAGAATTAACATAATAAAAATGGCCATCCTACCAAAAGCAATCTACAGATTCAATGCAATCCCTATCAAAATACCTACACAAATTTTTAAAGACATTGAGAGTTCAATTCTGAACTTCATATGGAAAAACAAAAAACCCAGAATAGCTAAAACAATCTTGTACAATAAAAGGTGCTCTGGAGGAGTCTCCATACCTGATCTCAAACTGTACTATAAAGCAATAGTAATTAAAACAGCATGGTACTGGCACAGCAACAGGCTGGTTGATCAGTGGAATCGAATCGAAGACCCAGATATGAATTCACACATATATGGCCACTTGATTTTCAACAAAGAAGCCAAATCCATTCGATGGAAAAGGGATAGCATCTTCAACAAATGGTGCTGGTCTAACTGAAGGTCTATGTGTAAAAAAATGTAACTGGACCCATATTTGTCACCTTGTACAAAACTCAAATCCAAGTGGATTAAAGACCTCAACATAAAACCAGAGACACTAAGTCACTTAGAAGAAAAAGTGGGGAAGAGCCAGGAACATATTGGCACAGGAGACAACTTCCTGAACAGAACACCAACAGCCCAGGCCTTAATGTCAACAATTAATAAATGGGACCTCATGAGGCTGAGAAGTTTCTGTAAGGCAGGAGACACTGTCAAGAGAACAAAGCGACAGCCTACAGACTGGGAAAAGATCTTCACCAACCCTACATCTGACAAACGTCTAATATCCAAAATATATGAAGAACTCAAGAAATTAAACACCACCAAACCAAATAACCCAGTTGAGAAATGGGGCTTGGAACTAAACAGAGAATTCTCAACAGAGGAATATCAAATGGCTGAGAAACACTTAAAGAAATGCTCAACCTCCTTAATCATCAGGGAAATGCAAATCAAAACAATGCTGAGATTCCATCTTACACCCATCAGAATGGCTAAGATCAAAAATTCAAGCGATACCACATGCTGGCGAGAATGTGGGGAGAGAGAAACACTCCTTCATTGCTGGTTGGAATGCAAACTAGTACAACCACTTTGGAAATCTATCTGGTGCTATCTCAGAAAAATGGGAATAGGGCTTCCTCAAGACCCAGCTATTCCACTCCTTGGAATATACCCAGAAGATGCACCAGCACACAGCAAGAAAATTTGCTCAACCATGTTCATAATAGCCAGAACATGGAAACAACCTAAGTGCCCCTCAATAGAAGAATGGATAAAGAAACTGTGGTACATATACACTATGGAATACTATTCAGCTATTAAAAACAAGGAATTCCCGAAATTTGTGGATAAATGGATTGAGCTAGAAATGATCATAATGAGTGAGTTAACCCAGAAGCAGAAAGACTCAAATGGTATATACTCATTTATATCTGCATATTAGCCCAAGGGGCAAGTCCCACGAAAGCCTTCACTTACCAGGGAACTGAGACAGAGGGGAGGACATTCTAGTGGGACTCTAGATGAGAGAGGCATGGGAGAATGGCAAAGTAGAAGGATCCAGAGGGTCCTAGAAGCCTACAAGTAGAACATTATGATAGGCAGATTTGGGCACAGGGGTCCCGCTCAAACTAAGGCACCAGCCACGGACAATACAGGCAGTAAACCTTAAACCCCTACCCAGATCTAGCCAAAGGACAGAACACTCTCCACAATAGAGTGGAGAGTTGGATATTACTTTCTCACATACTCTGGTGCCTCAACTTTGACCATGTCCCCTGGAGGGGGAGACCTGGTGGCACTCAGAGGAAGGACAGCAGGTTACCAAGAAGAGACTTAATACCCTATGAACATATACAGGGGGAGGTAATCCCCCTCAGGAACAGTCATAGGGGAGGGGAATAAGAGGAAAATTGGAGAGAGGGAAGAATGGGAGGATACAAGGGATGAGATAACCATTGAGATGTAACAAGAATAAATTAATAAAAAAAAGAACAAAATATTGAATTTGAATATAATAAAGTGAAGTTTCCAAAGAAGAGAGTCAGCAAGATTAAACAAAGAGAATATTTTCTGTGCTAAAAAATGGAATGCACTATAGCAGAGAGCATTTTTATTCTGTATAGTTTCATTTTAATTATCAGCATAGATCTAATGATGATTTGTTTGGTAAGCACAATATTCTATATCCTCTCAAAGAACTATCAGAATCAAGAAGAAAGGAGAAAATATCTTCATAATTCTCCCTCACATTTACAGAAAGTAGATTTAGATAAGGAAAGGATGGAGAAATAGGATGCTAGATTAAAAGCAGGAGACTAGAAGTTAGGGTCTTTTAAAATTCAGAATAAAGAAATTTCTCGAGCTAGCCCAGAGAAATTATATCTAAACATAGGATGTCACCTCATGACAAGATTACAGAATTGCAATCCAAGACTGATAGAAAACTTACAATATTTTTCATCTACTCTAAGAGAATTAATTATAGAAGAAAGAAATCTACAAGGTTATGGGGAATTTAATTGGCAGCCCAATAAATACAGGCTCTAAAAATATTATAAAAAAAAAACAATGATAGCCCATGGCATAAACTCAACTTATTTGAAACAAAGAAAACACTGGGCCACTTAAAATCATATAATTGCAAAGGACTGGAAAGATTTAATATGAGCTTTCTCTTTTTAAAAAAAATGAATCATGTATATTTAGTGATTTCAAAAGCAATGTCAAACATGGTCTAGGGAGAAAACATATCAATGTGTTGTCGGGATTTGTGCTATTCTAGAGCTGTGCACCACAGCCTTCTCCCATGCCAGGTAAGTTAGAAGGTGGCACAAACAAAAAAGTTAAGGAACCAATTGCATGCCAACTTTACTTCATAAACTCTTGGTGCTATAATTGTGCAAATTATCTGAAACAGTCCTGTTGTTCTTTTAGACCATAACTTTCCAATTCCCACAGCAGCTTCTTAATTTATCTATATAAATGTGTGACCAAGGTATGCTCAGGTTGTAGCACTCTTGCCTGGTCCTCAGAACACGTTCCATGACTAAGTTTTGGCTAACCCTCTAGTGAGGATTCAGAGCTACCTGCCAGCTCTTTTGATGGAACGTGACTTCCTCTACTCTGATGAACCTGATATTCCATTGCAGGGTTCTTTGGGAGTTTTTCTATCACGTCTCCCAGGGTCATAGGCATGCCAGGCTGATTTGTTAAAAAAAAAAAAAAAGAGGGAAGTCCATATGCTTCAGTTCATAAATGAGAGCTATATGTTATTTTTGTGGTTTTGTTAGATATCAAGGAATTTCTTAATATAGTTACTGAATCTCAGTAGCAGAAAGAATTTATTTGGATATAGAAACTGCTGATTGTATTCAAGAGGATTCAGAATTAACTCTGATTTTTATACAATTATAAATGATAATTTGAAACAAAGGTCATCCATTATGTTTAACCCATATTGTTCTCATACAGGCTCACCAAAACCACTTGCACTGGGAACTAAGGAGAAACATCAACTATTAATATGGAATGTATTCAAAGCTTTCAATTTTCATAAAATGCATCATGTAACAGTATAAGTTTAAAGAAAAAATCTATAAGCTTGTGACAAGTCACGGACATTATTAAAAAGGTCTTGGCAGATGGATGTGTTTCATTTTGCAGCAATTGGAAAATTAATGAATACTTATGATTCAATTGATATCTATTCAAAATTCCAATGGGCTTCTGTATTGAGTTATGAAAAAGATGAATTTATAATTACACATATATTAGAAGTGGTGGCTATCTTTAGAGATTCTTTTAGAGAGTAAAACTGATAATGCTCTGGCATGTGTATATAGTAAAATGAAACATTATTTTAAATATTATAACATAAAACATGTTACATGTAAACCTTACAATCCTATATGCCAATAATTGTGGAATGATATAACTATAATTAAAGGAGACACTAAAAAAATAGAAGAGGAATATGAGATCTTCCAGAGATACATTATATAATGCTTTACTAACTTTAAATTTTTTAAAATATCCATGAGACAAGAGGCAGAGCTGCTGAAATATACGGGCTTTTTGAAAGGAGTGCTGAATTACATTGACCAATATGCTTTGAAGATATGTAAACATCAGAAATAGGGAAATGTATTGCATTGACAAGGAGCCTACACATTTGTTTCCATAGGAAACAAAATGCTATACATTCTTTCAAAATTAACAAATACTAGATTTGACCACCAAGAATCTACTTAAAATTTTGGCCTTTGATATGAGAGCTGTTTAAGGAAGAGACCCAGAATACCAAAACAGGTTACTTGAATACTGGTTCCCTTAAATGGTAACAGCTTGGGAGACTGGCTGAGATATGATGTCTCTGCAGTAGGCAAAGAACCTTTTTGGCTACAGGGTCTTCATGACTTATTATTAAATGCCACTCCTACATATGTCATAAATGAAAATATATAACATCCTATTACAATTTGGTTATGCAGTCCATAATGACCTATAAAGATTGACAGACAGTTTATTTATGTTCAAATGTAGAACAGAGAATCCTCCTCAGCTGATTTGTGCAAACAACAAATTCCATGTAAGTGCTAATACAGAAGTGTCCAACAATGTTAAATTTAAAAGTATGTGTGTTTTCAGAGCAAATAGATCATACAACAATGAACATAAAGCAGCTATCCCCAGGAGGACCAAACTCACAGACTACAACTAATAGGCCTGAATCCACTGGAAAACTAGGGGAAAATACAGCTTTCTCAGGACATGGCCAGAATCCCAGAATTTTTAGTGCTTCCAGTGCTGCCACCATTACCAGACAGCAGGAAGCAATCTAAAGAACACAATGCCCTCTTTCCAAAGAGGATGGGTTGGTGTTTGTTGATTGTTCAGAATATTGTAAATGTTTGTTGTTACATAGGGGTTTTAGTTATACATGGTTAATGGAATTGGTGAGGAAGAAAATAAACAAAAAGGATGAAAATTCAGATATTTCTTTCTCTCTCTTCCTTCTATCATGCTTTCTGCCTTATCTAGTGTTATCAGGGGAAAGAGAAAGGGCAGGGCATATTATTTTTATTTATTTTTATCTTAAGAGAGCAATAATAAGTCTTTGCTGTCTTAAATATTTATGGGTATTTGAATGATAATAGAAATTTAAGCTTATATTTGCTACAACATACTGTACATATGAATCAACTCTTATTGAAAGTATATGTATGTATATATACAACTCATTTAAAGATGTAATATGAACTCTTAAACTTTTGAAAGCTATTATTGTAAATTATTGATGATATTTAGAAAATACAAGTTAGTAGTCAGTCATCTATAAATAATTATATTCTAAAATGCAGTCACAACAGTACTTGAAGTCATGTCAGGTACTAGTTTGGCTGTTACCAAAAAAAAGCTTCATTTATTCTCCTGTATACTGTTTTCATAATTAATCAGAAAGTAAGAGTCTAGAAATAAGCACTGTTTGTCTATTTAGTTTTACCTTATATAGATAGGTGGTCCTCAAACACTTCAGAGATCTACAGAATATGGCATTTAAGATGTTTAATAGTAAAGTATTGTGACAGTGAGACACTTTACCTCCTGGCAGGATCCTCAGTCTCCTCAGAAGAAGATGGGCTCTGAAAAACCTCAATCTGGTAATTAATTCAAATGTGGCAAAATTTGTCACTGGCCTATAAACTGTCCTTTTCTCAACTGATGAAAACCTACTGCCCAAACATTGGAGAAGTAGGATGCTTGTAAATATGTTCTCCCATAATTCCTAGACTAGGTAGGATAGTTCTTCAAAACTCCTACTTTACAGCAAAGTGTATGAGACCTTCTGGTCCTGTTGGCTGAAGATGGAGGCCCAAAGGTCATAGAGGAAACTTGGTTGACTGTCCAGGTAGCCATAAGTATATATATAATTTTGTAGAGAGAGTGTAAATTGAATGTCTTTACTAATACATCCTTTCAGAGCTCAGGAAATCCCACTGAGGAGAAGATGAAAAGATTTTAAGTGTGAGATGGAATGGAGGATACCAGGTAAATACCCTCTGATTCAACTAAGCAAGGCATAGATGAGCTCAAAAAAATGAAGCAGCAAGCATGAGGCACACATGAGTATACCTCACCTCCTCTATATATGTATTGTTGTTATTAGCTTGGTATTATTATAAGACTCCTGGCTATTATAATGAGTGGGTCTCTGACTCTTTGCATCTTCTTGAAACACTTTTCCTTCTGTTGGGTTGCTGTGTGATATTGTGGTTTTTTCTTATACTTATTTTGATTTTGTTTGGATGATTTCTTTTAGAAACCTGTTCTTTTCTAGTGAGATATAGCTCTGGAGTTGAACCATATATGAGGGGATGTGGGTAGAAACTGGAAGTAGAGAAAGGGAAAACTATTATTAGGATATACTGAATGAAACAAGAACTGTTTTTAATAAAAGAAAAAATGAAATGAAAAGGAATAATAAATTTGAAGAAGCACAAAGAAGTGTTTATGGAAGCACTTATAATGTAAAAAGGATGGGTGCAATGATGTACATATAATATAATTTCAAATTTTAAAAAAAGTAACAAAAAATGAAAATATAAGATAAACACTTTTGTTCAGCAAAACCTGAGGTCCTCAAATGAAAACCAGATTTCACACAGAGATATATCCATATGTGATGCTTCCATTTAGTTAAAAGAAAATTTATTGGATCAAAAACCACAAGTTTACCTTGACACAGTGAAATTGAGTGACTTCAACGCATCACTTTAAATAAGAAATGACATGGAGAAAACTCCAAACAAAATGGTCTTCTATTTAAGACCAACACAATGACAACACCAGTTGACATTTCAACATGAATGTGGGAAATATAATCTTTGTTCATAAACATAGTTTTAACACTAATGAAGACAAAATCTAAATTGAAACATTTACATTTAAAACAGTTTTTTGGAAGGCATAAATATTTTTACAAAATCATCAATGTCTAAAATATGTGATTAGTGAATTTCATGTTATTTATAGTTTGTTTAATTTTTCTCTCTATTCAATAACCTTCCACAACTTTTATTCTCAAGTTATCTAGTTTCACTTGCACCATACTAGATTCATGTGCCCTGAATTCACTCTTATATTTTTTTCTATTTTGGACATCCTTGCCAAGAACTAGTGATGTTTCCACTTCATTGTGCTTAGTTGTGACTATATCAAGTACACAAAGCTATCCCTATTTATCATTCAACTAACATTCAATAATGAAGTTACATGAAAAGACTGCTATTTTTCCTTGTTGTCACAAGGTTAGATTCCACATTAAATTATGTAGTATATAACAAATGACCTATTGCTACTGTTATATATCATGCCTTTGACATTATTTGAGTCAATCACTATTGTTACATTCTTAAATGTTTGAAAATCATCAGCAGTATACTTGATGTTCATTACAGATACTTCAGAAGTAACATGATTATAGATTCAATTTAACATACATGGAAATAATGAGAGAATATGACTTTCTTAATAATGGGAGATATCATGAATATGTTTTTCACTTACTTCCCAAGTGAGTATTATGTATATCACATGACAGATTTATGAACATTTTTGTATTGGAGACTGATCACATGATATTGATTTTACTGTTTAGACTCAAGTAAAGCAGAAAAATGAGAAAGAAATTCATCTCATTAAGAGAATACTGAAACTTTTTTCTTTTTTTGAATTTCTTTTTTTATTATTTAATTCATTTATTCAGATTACAACTCAATTGTTATCCCATCACTTATATACTCCTGTTCCTCCATCCCTCCAACTTTGAACTCTGGTGCCTCATATTTGACCACCTCCTCTTGTTAGGGAGGCCTGATGGCACTCAAAAAAAGAATAAGCAGGCTACCAAGATGAGACTTGACAGCCCATGACCATATAGTGGAGAAGTAGATCCCTCTCGGCCTTAGACCTATGAGAGGGCAGAATATTGAAACTTAAATATTCTGTGTAAGTCTCAAGATAAATTAATGGAGCTAGAAAAAAATCATCCTGAGTGAGATAATCACACCCCCAAAAGACAAATATACTATGAATTAATTTATATGAGAATCTTGTTTGTTATGTATTGATAAGCAGGCTATAATCCATCTAGCCACAGAGGTTAGCTATAATTTAAGAGACTGGGAGAGAAGAGGATCACCTTAGGAAGCAGAAGCAGAATGCATAGTTATGGGTAGATGTGAACGATATTGGAATGGTAATATCAAAAGAAAAAGGGAGAGAAAAGGGGAATAAAGAAGGTAATATAAGGGTGGACATCTAAAACTAATTGCCATTTGATGGGATGTATAGAAAACCAGTACAATAGAAGTGACATAAAATATATACATATTTGAAAGGATGATATAACCAAAAACTGAAAAAGCCAAACTCCGCCTAGACATCTGTCACCACCAAATGAAACCTCCATTGTCAATTAAGTTGCATATATTAGTTGTGCTCAGGGACTCCATTTGAATCTGCAAACAACCCAGGCTATTTAAAATGCTACTTGTTGTTCTCCACAAACTGATTGCAGACTCCGTTGCTGACAGCAACAGCTCATTATTCAGTGTGTACATATAAAAGTCAAAATGGTGCCTATCTAGAGCCATCACCACTACTGACCAGTTTTGAAAGTACTGAGCAATACTCTGCACATTCTTAAAGGACCAAAGAAAAACATCACTAAGGCTTAAAACAATGCAATTTATGATGTTCAGCTGCCCTTAGAAAACATTGGTGAAATAGTGGCACCAAACCTGTGGAAATAGCCAGCTATCTTATTGGGATTAAGGCCCAGTCAATGACATGTAACCTATGCGTGAAACTGCCAGGGGAGCCCAAAACCTGAGATTATATAGGCAATAGACATAGAAACAACTAAATAGTACTGTTCTACAAAAGAAGCATAGCCATAAAATAAGGTCCTAATGGCATTCTTTTATACATATAGATGAAATTTTCCAACCTTCATCAGACAAGTTTCCTGCAGCAGTAAATGAGAATAAATACTGAGACACATAACTGGACGAGGTGCAGAGACTGAAAGACCATGAAACACTGCTTTAAATTGGGTGTCTCAGTAAAATTCCTTGTTTGGGGGCTTAAGAAACTCAGCAAAAACTATCAGAAAGTTTGTAAGATCCAGTGAAAATGAAGATGCCAAGGAAACAAAATCTTGTGGACAGGTCTTAGACACCTATGAACTCACAGAGAGTCTGTCAGTATAAAAAGGGCCTGGACACATACAAGCAAGATAAGGGCCTACTGCTGAGATCGTAAGTGGACACAAATCCTATCCTGAACATAGAAGCTATCTCCAAATGGTAATTGCTAGAATATGAGTAATTTATTTTTAAGTAGATTTCCAATGTGAAATCAAACCAAAGTTAAATGCCAGCACCATATCCATTAACACACGGCCAGTATAAAATGAACATATGGTATTTAAGGGAGTATACATTTTCTCACAATGCCCTGTCTTTGCAATATTTTTTAAACTTTACATAGCTTTATGTATATTTTAGAGTTACAAAGGATTTCTGAATGTGAAAAAGTATGTGTCAATGTCTGTATGTGTTTCTTGCAAATTTTCTTTATTTTATTCTATTGTGATGTGTTTGGTTTTATTTTATCATATTTTATTCTGTTCTTATTTTGAGATGTCTATTTTATTCTAATGAAAGAGAGAACATAAGGTTATGGATTTGCATGGGTGGCAAAGTGCTAAAGGAATGAATGATGTTTGGAGAGGGAAACCATATTAAGAATATATCATATGAATTAAAAATAGTTTGAGATTCCAACTGGTACTTGTCAGAATGTTTACAAGCAATAGTACAATGATAGCCAAGCTAGTAAGGATATTGAGCAATGAGAACGCTCCTCCATTGTGGATGTGGATGGTTAGTTTAGCTACTATGGAAATCAGGATGACATTTTTCTCATAAATTTGAAAATCAATTTCCCTCAATACCTAGCTTTATCACTCTTGAAAATATACTTCATCTTACCACAAGGGTACTTGACTAAACATGTTCATGGCTGCTGTATTAATAAAATCCTCAAACGTGAAACAGCATAAGAATGCGTAAAGCAAACATGACACATTTAAATGGTGGAGTACTATTACTCCCTAGTTAAAAGGACATCATGACATTTTCAGGCAAATGGATGAAAGTAGAAAAAATTATCCTGAGCGCAGTAAGCCAGACCCAGAGAGATAAATATTATATGCACTTGATTATATCTGTATAGTCATTGTTAAATAAACAATAGCAAAGCTACACTGTTTAGACACAGAAGGATTTGGAATAGAGGAAGACATGGGAGGTTATATGAATCTGCATAGGAGGGGAAATAGAATAAAATTTATGGGTGAACTGGAGCTGGGGTTGAAAATAGGAAGAATAGGTAGGAAGATTAGGTGAGAAGGAACTGAGGGAGGGAATAACGACAAAGAAAGCTACAAATGAAGGGAACTCGAGGGGCAATAAGAACTTATAGAGCCATGGAAATGTCCTATGATATATGAAAGTGATGATAATGAAGTCTATAAACAACGATGAAGACTGAAATCCAAAAGCTGTCTGTTGTCAACAAATGAAGCTTTGAATATCAGTACTGGATTTCATGAATTTGGGTTCTTGGCTACAATAGTTCCATTAAAATCCCCAAATAATCCAGACTGTTGCCAAGAATTTTGGTTGTTCTGCATAAACTGACAGAAAGCCACACTTCTGAGATGCAACATAACACAACAACCTGTTATCATGGAGATGCCAAAATCATGCTATATGTAACCTTCAACCTCATGTTTCATGTCTATGACACAGAAAGAGCTGTAGCATATGAAAAAGGGGTAGACACCAAACCAACCACATAATTTATGAAATACATTTAATCCTGCCTGCCAACCAAGGTAGTGTAATGGTAACATAAATTTTGAGAGAGCAACCAACAAATGTCTGATTTTATGCAAGGCCCACTCAATGAGAGAGTACCGATTCATGACATTGCTTGAGTAACCAAGACTGAAGTAACAGATCATAGACATTGGATAGCACCTACACTACTGGTCTCATGAACATGAAATGACTCGTGATCAGTGCCTTATCCAGCCATCGTAATGGAGGCTTCCTTGTTTACTCTTGCAACGGAAGGAAACAAATACAGTGACCCATATCTAGACATTATTCACAGAGAGACAGAGACACAGAGAGAGCAGAGACAGAGGGAGGTGAAGGAAGGGGGAGGGAGGAAGAGAGGGGGGAGGAATGAAGGGAGATAGAAAACAGATCCAAGTGAGATGTTTTCATCTATACACTCACTCAGAGCATAGGGAACCCCATAGGAGATGGGGCAGAATGAGGAAGGGACCAAGGCAACAAATACCAGAAGAACAAGGCTCTAATTAACAACCAAGTAATGCTTATATGAATACACAGAGAAGGATTCACTAGGCCCACATAGATCTGCACTAGAACATCTGCATATATCATAGCTTTCAGTTTTGTACTTTTTTCTTTTTTTTCCTTTATTAATTTATTCTTGTTACATCTCAATGGTTATCCCATCCCTTGTATCCTCCCATTCTTCCCTCCCTCCTCTTTTCTCCTTATTCCCCTCCCCTATGACTGTTCCTGAGGGGGCTTTCCTCCCCCTGTATATGCTCATAGGGTATCAAGTCTCTTCTTGGTAACCTGCTGTCCTTCCTCTGAGTGCCACCAGGTCTCCCCCTCCAGGGGACATGGTCAAAGGTGAGGCACCAGAGTATGTGAGAAAGCAATATCCCACTCTCCACTCTACTGTGGAGAATGTTCTGTCCATTGGCTAGATCTGGGTAGGGGTTTAAAGTTTACCGCCTGTATTGTCCTTGGCTGGTGCTACTGAATGTATTAACAAATGAGTCTCCAATTCTTGTACACTCTACTGAGGTTTTATTTTTCTGTTGCCTTGTCTTCTACAAAATTAACATGATGGCTTTTGTTTTATTGTATATTTTATTTTGATGAATTTTGTTGGTATCACTTAGAGCCTTTTTTTCCTTTTAAGATACAGATAAGGGGTGGATCTCTCAAGATAGAGTAGGTATTGATGAACTGGGAGAAGTGGAGGGAGGGAAAGTGTATTCATCATGTGAATAAAAATCTATTTAATAAAGGGGAGAAAATATATAAAAATAACCAATGTTATGAAGCAGTCTATATACAGTAAAATAAAAGAAATTTAGCTATGATGAAGATAAAATATATGTACTGGGAAAAGCAAACCTAATTCTCCAGCTAGGTTAAAAAAAAAAAAAAGAAAACCAAAAACATAAAACCCCTGTCCTGATAACAATCATAAAGAACATATTAGAAATCCAAGCTTTAAGAGGATCCTACATGTAACTGAGTATGGATTGTTGCTCAAAACACTGCGTTTATGATAAAATGAAATGGAGTGTTAATTTATGGGCAACATAGATCTCTTCACGGAACAATGCCTGCAATGAAACAACAATGTAAATCAAGAATGGTATAATTTTCTACATTATGTCCTTTCAAAGGGAAATAAAAGTAAGAGAAATGTTTAAATTTCTAATCTCTTCAGTTCTTTTTCATTTGCTTAGGTATTGCAGACACCTGAGAACAAAATGGAAAGTTCTCAGTAAATCTGTACTTACCTGTCTCATTGGAAATCTCATTGTCCATACAAGGAATGCAGTCATAGCAGCAGACAGCCTTGCCCTCCTGGGCAGCTTTCCTGAACCCTGGCATACATCTCTCACTGCACAAAGACTGAGGAATCTAATACAAATGAAAGAGATTACCAAACACTTAGACTTTTGTCAAAAGTCTGAGTAAATACAGAGTTTATGAGTATCATGGAACAGTTAATTTGCAAATACTTACACTTAGCAATTGAAGATAATAGGTTTTGGCATTACTAATTTTGGCAGCTTTCAGGCTACACATCCAACATGTTTAAATCTTGGCCATATACATGAAGCTATTGTTAAGAGTAAGTCATTAAAGTAATGTTCTAGAAGGTCATGGTATGATTTTAGATTCAACCTATCTCTACTTACTGGCAATTACTTTTGTATTTAATGTGATTGTGAATGTTGATTGACATCTCTACAGAGCTTGGATTAATCCTTGAAATAAATGCTTGGGCAATTCTGTGAGGATATTTTTTAAATTTTATTATAATTTATTCACATTACATTCTAATTCTCACGCTCTAGATTATATCTTTCCATTTCCACCTTCTTTCCTCTTACACTCTGTTCACCTCCCCATGACCTCTAATAGAAGTGGGACCTCCTCCTGCACCATTTGACCACAGACTATCACATCTCATCTGGATAGCCTGCTTTACTTTCCTCTGTAAGGGGGAAATATTGAAATTGAGGACACCAGAGTTCATGTCAGAGGCAGGCCTTTCTCCCTCAACTCTGAGATTTATAGAGATGTTTTCTTGAGTTGGAAAGAGTGACCAAAAATAGGGTCAGTATTTCATTGGCTAGTGTTGTAGAATGAAAATGAAATTGATGAGCAAAATCAAATCCTTTGATGTGTGATTCTGGTCTGTGAATGCGATGCCATCACCTCTTTTCTTTTCTCAACATAACATACTGCATGCACACAATGTCAGATGTCAGCCCAAACAAACCTGCCTTTCCTTCAGTTGCTTTTGTTGACTATATGAAATAGCAAAGCAAACATAATGCACATGAATGTGTGCACATGCACACGTGCATCCATGCACACCTGTCATGCTTGTCTACCTTTCTAGATTCCGACAAAACAAAAATTCCACCTTACTATATACCCACTTATATCTGGACACTAGCCCAAGGGGCATGTCCCATGAAAGTTTTCACTCACCAAGAAAGTGGGATAGAGGCGAGGACATCCTATTGAGACTCTAGGTGAGAGAAGTATGGGAGATTGGGGAAATAGAAGGGTCCAGATGGTCCTAGAAACCTACAAGAAGAACACTATGATGGACAGATCTGGGTTCATCGGTTCTGCTCAAGCTATGGCACCAACCAAGAACAATATGTGCAGTAAACATCAAACTCCTACCCAGATCCACCCAATGGACAGGGCATTGTCCACAGTTGAGTGGAGAGTGGGGTCTGACTTTCAGATGAACTCTGGTGCCACGTATTTGACCATGTCCCCTTGATGGGTAGGCCTGGTGGCACTCAGAGGAAGGATAGCAGGCTACCAAGAAGAGACTTGATAGTCTAGGATCATATACGGGGGGAGGAGGTCCCCTCAGCCAGTCATAGGGGAGGAGATTAGGGTGAAAGCAGGAGGGAGAGAGGAATGGGAGGATGCAAGGGGTGGGATAACAACTGAGATGTAATATGAATATTATCAATAAAAATTTTTTAAAAACCACAAAAATTCAACCTTACCTCTCACTGAAATGTCTTAGGCTGGGTGACAAAACAAACCTCCAAGCTGTGTTTTGAGGGAGTGAGAGCAATATAACAGACTCTCTGCTCATGAAAAAGGTGCTAGCATTAATAATATTTTAAAATAAACTTACATTGGTCAGACACAGGAAATGATAAAAAGGTCTATGCTGGATTTATTTACAGGAAGTTTCTTATTGGTATATGACTATTGATTAATAACAAATGGGTGTCCAAGGACCATCATATTATGAGAATTATTTCAATTTTATGAAAGACCAAATGAGAGACATAAGACACAACTCACCTTTGTGAACCTTGTAGGCCACTGTATCATCTGCTCAGATAAAGATAACTGTTGACCTTGGGGAGCATTTGGAGAAAAACTTCCTACTTTCACCTTTAATTCAAGACCCTTTGGAAAATTCCAAAAATTGTGAATGTCATACCCAGAATCTAAGTTTCTTCTCTCATCCATTACTGTGTAACCTCTCAGATGATTTCTCAGAAGGGTGTTATTTAGGAAAGGGAGGAACTAAAAGAGATTTAGGACCATGGGTTAAAGTCTACCTAAAAGCATTTACTAAAAGCATTTACATAGAAACAGTACAAAAAACTCTGAAATTTTAACATCTCATGATAAAAAAGGTTCTGTAAATCAGACAACAATGTGGCTGAGTAAATGAAAGATACTTGGATTGAAATTCATTAAATTATAAAAAATCACTATGTCCAACGGAAGTCATTGAATTAAACACAGCTAAGACTTAAAATTGTGTGGGTTCAGCTGATTCAAACTTCTTTGAAAAGTTAGCCAATCCTATTAACTTTTGGAATATATTCAGAGTTCCTATTTTTAAAATGAGGCCCCTAAATTCAAAAGAGCACTAACCGTGATCTCTTCCTATATAACCGCATGGTAGTGCTCAGATAAATTTTAACCCTTCAAGTTCCACAGCTCCTACTTCTGTTATAAGGAATACATAGGAAAATTAAAATTTTTCACAATGAAGATGTTATGAAGGAAACTGATGCAACATGTTATATGAATTTAGGGTGATTTAATGAGTTTTTCTTCTTCCTGGTGTGCCATTTATGTAAGACACATAAACAGGTTTCTTCTTTGTTCTCCAGATGGGGAAACAAGTATTTTCTCCCTTGCTTACTGACAATGTACTCTAAAAACCTATGATGCAAAATTGGAATGACTTATGGGAAATAAAAATATCACACCCCTGATAATAAAACACAGAGAGAAAATTTACCAGCCAGGGGGAAACTTCCATTCCTTCTTCATCATCATATGGTTGTAGTTGTATTTGTTGAAGATTCATCTCATGGAGACTGTGGGCTACAGCATACACAGCTCTGTATATATTGTAGCCCTCTTCACTCATGGCTGGGTCAAAATACTGTCTGGGCAATAAGTCCAAAGAAGCATTGGGTTGGCAGTTCTCCAAAAGTTGACAATCAAATTCAGAAAATGAACACTTAAAGAACAGATGCCAAAACTTAGGAAGATAATTGTCTTCTGGATATCTGTAGGGATTTACTGTTCGAACAAAATTTGTAAAGTCAACCATGTCTTCATAGGGGGGAGAGAAAATGAGACTCCCATGAAATGACTCTACCATGAAATAATCAGAATGGGTGTCAACATCCCATGGAGAGTTCAAGACCCAGACTTTCCATGTCACTAAGAGTTGTGCAATATGTCTCATTAAACCTTGTAAAGAAACAATGTCCCCATAAATAACTATCACATTTGCTGATGATTCTGGTATCTTTACCAAATTTTTCCATAATGCATTGGAAAAAGAATTCCAGGTGCCAGGGATCATTTTCACAAAGGCTATACAGATGCTATTGCTCTCCATGATTTCTCTCAAGTCTGACAGAGTCTGAGTACTTTTGTGGTCATCTGGGAGAATCACACCAACCCAGGACCAGCCAAAATGGACCATCAAAGAGACTATGGCAAGGGACAGAGTTGTGTCTTTGTGGGCCATCTGATAGAGAGAATTAAACTGACCTCGGTCATTCAAGGTAGAATCAAAAGGCCCAAATGTGAGCTGAAGAGAAAACACAATTGGAAACAAAAGAAAGAAAAATGGCATCAAACACAACCTCACTTCTGAATCAATAGATGTAAACAATCAGGAAGAAGGTACTTTCTTTCATATTTTAAAAGGCCCAGTTTTCCACAAAAATCACTGACAACCCTTCATTTTTAAATAATATAGCTGGTCTCATCTACCTCTCTTTCTTTCCTATTTCAAATATTGGAACTATGGACCACCAAGTACCTTCATACTTTTTTGATGGCTGATTAACTCAAATGCCCCTATTTTACATTTCAGACATCTGTAATATAAACAAAGTATACTTGACTCTAGCTCTCACACCTTATACCTCACCTGTGGTATTTTGTACAGTTGTAGCAATGTCCCAATATGGGCAGATGTTGCCCATGATGGTCCTGTGAGTGCAGCAGGTGACTTTCTCTTCTTTCCACAGTGATAATTAACTAAGGGAATAATCATTCTTGTGAGCCAAACAAAGACACCAAGGAGGACAATCTTTTCAGTAAACAAAATATTATAGAAATCAAAGCCCAGAGTTGTGTTGGGTAGAAGATATGGATTTCTGTTGATCTCCTCAATGGCAAATCTCAATGCCAGAAGAAACTTGTAGTTCTTCAACTTATACCTGCAACAATTTCATAAAATTACCAGGAGGAAGACATAGATCATACAACCTTCAGATTTAATTGCAATGACGTTTACAGTTGAAATGCCACTATTTCTATTAAATCATTATTTTAGTATCATCTCATAAATGACTGGAATTATAGTTGGCATTTTAAGTCAAAAGGAGTAGGTAAAATTAACACTCACTACCTATGGTCTGAGGGACTCTAATTTATTATTATATTGCTTTATCTTTTATATGTGGTAATTTTTAAGATATTGCCAATAAATAAGTAATTAGTTCTGACAAAACCTCAGATCTCTTGGTGTCTGGATTTTGGCAATTCAGCCTTTACAACTATGAAAGGTCATTAAATATTGACATAAACACCCAGTTTTCTGTGGCAGTGTACTTACTACTCAAAGAAAGTCACAAAATTAATTCAAACCATATATTGCCACAATTCTATTTTCTATAATATATTTTGAATAATGTGGCCTGGGGCACAGCATGTAAACCAGGCTGCACTTGAACTCTGCATCACAATTGCTGATTTTAAGTAATTTGAATCTATACCCAAATATATTTCACCTTTCTGTGCATTTGTGAGGTGTCTGCATCACTTCTTTGGATATGAGTCTCTATACAGGTAGAGGTTTATGTATGTTAATAATTATAAATTCAAGACAGAGAAGGACATCCAAGGTCAGTCCACGCTGTCCACATTATTGGACACAGTGTCTCATTTCTTTCTTTCTTTCTTTCTTTCTTTCTTTCTTTCTTTCTTTCTTCACTCACTTTACCTCCTAACCAGAGCACTCACCTACATCCTTTCCTTTTAATACCTCTCCACATGTATCCTTCCCACAATTTCCCCTCCCATCCTCCTAAAAAAAGATGAGGTTCCCCATGTGTACCAACCCTTCCTAGAAAACTTAGTTGCTGCATGAATAGGTGCATTGTCTCATATGGAAAACAGACCAGGCAACCCAATTAGGTGAGTGGCATCCAAAGGTAGGCATCAGAGTGATAGAGAAACCCCACTCCAGTTGTTGGGGGACCCATATGAAGACTGAACTGTGCATCTTCTACATACATGCAGGGTGCCTAGGACCAGTCCATGCATGCTCAGTTCACAGTGTTTCAGTCTCTGTGAGGCCCCATGGGCAAATTAATTGATTCTGAATGGCTTCTTTTAGTCCTTCACCCCTGCAGCTACATCGGTCATTACCCCAACTCTTGCAAAGGACTCCACAGGACTGTTGAATGTTAGGTTGTAGGTCTTTGAATCAGTTTCTATCAGCTTCTGGTTAAAGCCTTTCATGGGTGTGTACTACTACTGAGTATATACCCAAAAGATGCTCCACTATTCCAGAAATAAACTTGTTCCGCTATGTTCATAACAGCTTTGTTCATAATAACAAAAAACTGGAAACAACCTAGATGTCCCTTAACTGAAGAATGGATAAAGAAAATGTGGTACATCTACACTATGGAATACTACTCAGCTATTAAAAACAAGGAATTTCCGAAATTTGTGGACAAATGTATTGAACTAGAAATTGTCATAATAAGTGAGTTCACACAGAAGCAAAAAGAGCTAAATGGTATATACTCACTTATATCGAGACACTTGTCCAAGGTATGCATCCCCATGAAAAATTGTACCTACCAGGAAAATGGGTAAGAAGGGAAGACATCCTATTGAGACTTTAGGTGTGAGAAGCCTGGGAGAATGAGGCAATAGAAGAATCCAGCGGGTCCTGGAAAACTACAGGCGAGTCTGGGCCCTAGGGTCCTCTGCAAACTATGGCAACAGCCAAGGAGAATATAGGCAGTAAACCTCAAACCCGTACTCAGACTAGCCGATGGACAGGACATTCTCCACTGTTGAGTGGAGAAGGAAATCTGACTTCCACACAAACTCTGGTGCCCCATATTTGACCATGTCCCTTGGATGGAGACACCTGGTGGCACTCAGAGGAAGGATAATAGGTCAGCAAGGAGATACTTGATACCCTATGAACATATACAGAGGGAGGAGGTCCCCCTCAGTCACAGACATAGGGGAGGGAAGTAGAGGGGAAGAGGGAGGAAGGGAGGAATGGGAGGATACAAGGGATGGGCTAACAACTGAGATGTAATATGAATAAATTAATAAAAAAAGAAAATGTGGTACATATATACAATGGACTATGACTCAACTATTAAAAAACAAGTGCATCATGAAATTTTCAGACAACGGTTGGAACTAGAAAATATCATTTGGAGTGAGGTGACACAAACCTTGAAAGAAAGGCATGGTATGTACTCACTTATAACTGGTAATTAAACATAAATAATAGTATGCCCATGTTATAGCCTACAGACCCAAAGAAGATAAGTAAGAAGGAAGGCCCAAGGGAGGATGCTCTAATTTCACTGAAATGTGAAATAAAATAAACATTAGAGGTAGATAGAGGACATAAACTGCATAGGATTTAGTGTGAGGAAGGGCTCAGCATAGAAATTAAGAAAAAGGAGAGTGAGGGGAAGAGGGCTGGGGGAGAGAATAGAGATTGGATGTGGGGGGCATCTCTGGGATGTGCCAGTGACCTGGGGTAAGAGAGGCACCAGAAAATCTATGGGGAGCATCCTAGCTTAGACTCATAGCAGCAGGAGACAGAGTCTGATTTTGTCACCTCTTGTAGCTAGGCAGAACTTCCAATGGAGAGATAAGAATAACAAACCACCAACAAAACCTTCAACCCAAAATTTATCTTCTCTCAGATGTTCAGTGGCAGGTAACAAGCAAATATCAAGGGACCCAATCCATGGGAGAGAGCCAGTTCCTGAAACTATTCATGTTATTCAGCTATATTGGTAGACAGGAGCTAATATTACTCCCCTGAGTGGATTCACACTTTGTGCCTTACTCATTTGTTTAATTATTAACTAACTGATTTTTTGATGGTTTGAGACAGATTCTGACCATGTATCCCTGGCTGGCCAAAAATCTACTCTATGAGTCAATCTGACCCTGAAATTATTAGGATTCTTTCTGTCATTTCTTACACAGTACTATGAAGAAGAAAGAGCATCACACCTACTGCCCCCACATTTTGGTGCCATTAGCACATAAACTTGTGACTCTGGCCAGCAAACATGTATGGAGTCACCTCTCCTTGTTTTTGCCCTCCACATGATCACTGGATCACAAGAATACATTCCTGTTCTTTGGGAGATCTGCTCAACCCTCACATTTGCACCTTGAACATTTTGCTTTATAGGGCAATAATTTACGTGTCTTATAACAAAATGGTGATAAAAATTGCACTTTTAATGATGCCATAACTGTACTTGAAAAGAAATAGTATATTTTTTAGTATCAAAGTGTGATGTTTATAAAACAGTTTTCTTAAAGTGTTTTGTTTTGTTTGTTTTTCTGGTTTTTTTTTTTCAGTTTGCTTCACCAAATGTTTATATGGCTGATTTTGTTATTCCCTATTCAGTTTCCAAAACTTATTTTTTCTTTAGCATCACTACATATCTGACATGTATGCTGGCTTAAAGAATGTTGTGGTGCTTCTTTACTCCTCTGTACTCCTTTTCTAAGATGCTGCTCAGACTTACAGATCAAATGCTCTAAAGTGTGTTTTTTAACCTACTGCATTTGTCTAGAAGCTTGACGTGAAGTGAAACAAAAGATCTTATATATTATAATTTCAATCTAACAAGTAAGAATGCAATTATATTTATCAGGATAAAATTATGAAAGCCACATAATTTAGGAGCAGTGTGACAGACAACTAAGACTAAAATAGGAATGCAGAGACTAGCAATGAAATAGTATAATTTAAAATATACTATAAAGAACTTTCAAATAAAAAATACCAGGCATCAAAATTAATCAGACCAGAAATATTTACATCTTTCTAAGTTTATATACAATTAAAATAACCATTCTGAATCACATTAAGAAAGTCAAGTATCATACATCTTTCATGTTCATTATCTACAATATATGTATCAAGAAGGTACAAGATTGGGTCCTTCAGAGCTTGATATAGTAAGACTCCATTCCTGAAGGCACCAAATACATGAATTATAGTACATGCAGAAAAAAACCTGGTACTTACCTGAATGCTTTACATTTCCTGGCTAAATTCATAGTGCTGGAAGATGCTATGAATGTTACCAAAGAAAATTAATATAATTTTTGCTTTTACTCATCTGTGAACCATGGGAGATACAGAAAGCCTGTCCTTATGTAACATATCCACTGGTACAAAAATGAGTACACATGATATATGTGGAACCAATTTTTGTCTGATTTGATATTAGATTTCTTTAATAG
Source organism: Acomys minous (assembly GCF_964271855.1). Taxonomy (NCBI): domain Eukaryota; kingdom Metazoa; phylum Chordata; class Mammalia; order Rodentia; family Muridae; genus Acomys; species Acomys minous. Next base: position 83,506,029 of record NC_140484.1, read on the forward strand.
TATGGAGCATATGCTTAGCCTTATAAATAAAGACAAGAGTTTATGAGAAGGTAGGTCATAGACCAAAGGGCTGAATGGACACAGTATAATATTAATTCCTAATGATTTACTGTTGAACCCATTAATCAGTGCATTCCATAGCCATCATTAGTGATGTTTCTTTTTTATTATTAGAAAAAAGTGTTTTTATTAATTTATTCAGATTACATCTCAGTTGTTATCCCATCACTTGTATCCTCCCATTCCTCCCTCCCTCCCACTTTTACCCTATTTCCCTCAACTAGGTCTGACTGAGGGGGAATCTCCTCCTCCACTATATGGTCATAGGCTGTCAAGTCTCATCTTGGTAGCCTGATTATTCTTTCTTTGAGGGACACCAGGCCTCACCACCAAGGGGAAGTGGCCAAATATGGGGCACCAGAGTTCATGTCAGAGTCAGTGCCTGCTCTCCACATAACTATGGAGAATATCCTGTCCATTGGCTAGATCAGAGTAGGGGTTCAATATTTACTACTTGCATTGTCCTTGGTTAGTGCAGTAGTTTGAGCAGATACCGCTGGGCCCCTATCTACCTGTCATGATGTTCTTCTTGTACATTTCTAAGACCTTCTGGATTCTTCTATTTCCCCATTCTCCTATATTTAGAGATGCTTCTTTTTATAATACATGGCAAATAACACAGAAGACAATGACAGATCAGGGCACAGATATTAACAGACTATGAAGTACTCAGCCATAAATATGGCTGACATATCACACCAATATCAATACTACTAAAGAGAAGTGTGAATATTATAAGTGCCAGAGGTTGAGGATAATCTTAAGGAAGCAATACCTTTGTCCACGTGTTTCTAGCTGCACATTTGAACTCACAATGATTATGAAAGCATTTTCAAGATCATGTGTGTTCAAAGAAGACAAAATCCTAGTGTGGAGAAGGAGATGGGAGCAAAATCTCACCCATAGCTGAGGTACTATTGTGAGATAGTCAGGTTCTTAAGTGTTGTGACACCAAGGAAGTCAACAACAATCAAGGCAATGCTCTAACTAAATAGTGCTTCTAAAATGCAAACTGTATCAAAGTTTTTTATATAAAATATTAAAGAACAATAAATATTTTAAAAGCCAAAAGAAAAATTAAAAAGTATGTCTAATGGAAAAACATTTTTCAGAATTACAGGTAACCAAAAAAAAAATATGGTTTTACCAATGCACAGAATAGATTCAAATGCATAAGTACACAGATATGATACTTATCACCTTGACACCTTTGTGCATAGAATCAAAGCTTTGCAAACACAATAAACAGTTCAATCACTACTTCACATTTCACAGCAAAGCAGAAGATGGGCTCCAAGCCTCCAAACCTGAGAACTGATTATGAGATGGAAACTTTATTTTAGTTTCATGTTTTAAGAGAACAAAGTGTGTCAGAAAATGAACAATTCATAGATGATAATTAAAACTCTGTCTAAAGTTCAATACTATTTTATGTGTATCTTTTTCATTCTTTTCATATAGCAAGTTTGAAATCTGCATTTTATAGATTGGTTAAATATTCATCTTGATTAATATATTTAAAGTATCTACATATTCAAGGCATATGTAATATCTTTCTTTTTGTTTTTTAATTTTTTTCTCTTTTTATTCTTATCTCTTATTCTATTTTCTTTTATAATGAAAGATTTTTTTCTTTTAAATTTTTTCTCGTATCTCCTCAATCATCTAATTGCCTGGGGTGTGTGTGTGTGTGTGTGTGTGTGTGTGTGTGTGTGTGTGTGTTTGTTTCTATCTGTCTCTCTGTCTCTCTGTCTCTCTGTCTCTCTGTCTCTCTGTCTCTCTCTCTGTCTCTCTCTCTCTCTCTCTCTCTGTCTCTCTCTTTCCCTCCATCCTTCCCTCTTGTTCTCACTCTCGCACTCTCCCTTTGTCCTTAGAACACAAACAGACATGTTACACACCACTAATCCCAGCATTCAGGAAGCACAGGCAAATGGATCTCTGAGCTCAATGCCAGCCTTTTGTATATAAAAAATTTCAGGAGAGCCAGGGCTGCACAGGGAAACAAATAAAGAGTAAAACATCCTGCTGAAAGTTTTAGTGCATGCCTTTATTTCCAACACTCAGTAAGCAGAGTCAGGCAGATCTCTGAATTCCAGGCCACCTTGTTTACATTGTAAGTTCCAAGATTTGGGAGGCTATAAAAAGTTAATGAGAAAAAAGCCAGTCATGATGGTACACGTCTTTAATCCCAGCACTAGGGAGGCAGAGGCAGGTGGATCATTGTGAGTTTCAAGGCCAGCCTGGTCTACAAAGCGAGTCAAAGACAGCTAAGGTTCATCAAGAAACCCTGTCTAGAAACAATAACAATGACAACAACAAAAAGTTAATGAGAACCTATCTCAAAATAACAAAAATAAGGGAGATACAGGTTGGCAGTACCCAACACACACCTTATTTGATCAGCAGGGCAGCAGTGACTCTACAGAGACATAAGGTCAGATCCAAGAACCACAAAACACCAGGTGAAAAGGGTCCAAATGGAGTGGAGCACAGCTGGGTCCAGCCTTGGGCCACCCGAAATAGTTCACAGAAAATTCCCAGGTCTCTGCAGGCATGGGCTCCTGACACTCACTCCAAAGTCTAGCTCTAATAAGCCTGGTTGGTGTGTGGTTTCTGACCATGCACGCTCAGAGAAAGCAGGCACTGAGCTCCGGCTCCCAGACTAACCACATGCTTAGCAGCTTACAACCACTCTGGCTCAGAGACAGCAGGCATTGCATAAACTCTCCAAGACTAGCCACAAACCTAGCTGGCAGACAATGTCTGTCCAACCTGACTCAGAGGGAGCCCAATACTGCAAAAACAATAGCATCACTCTTTGTCCTCCAACCTTAGGAGGAAAGCAGGCCCACAGGAGCAGCTTTCTGCTTGCTATATTTCTGACTGCTCCCAGATGCCTCATATACCTGATTGTCAAACAGGGAGCCAACAGAGGCAGTGATCTCAACAGAGGTAAGTTAGACTGGGAACAGAATCAGTGTCCCATTGTCCTCTGTTAGGGGGAACCAGGCAAGTCCACTAGAACAGCTCTCTGCTTTGATACTTTTCTGCACACTTCCCAGTAACCTGGCCTCCCTGGGAGCCAACAGAGTCAGTGAGTCCAGCATAAGTGAGTAGTGTAAAGTCCCACTGTCTATACCAACCCACAAACACTCTATCAGATACCACCAAGCCTGCTAATACCAGAGGCATAACAATGGGAAGAGATCAGCATAATAACAGAAGCAAACTCCCAGACCATCCCACACTACCAGAAACCAACAGTCCCAATAAATTTCTGAAACTAGAATAGGAATACACAAAGAAAGAAATTAAGTAATTGAACAAAACACTTAAAGAAGGGAGATATAATGACAGACACTGAGGAAATACAAAGTCATTAGGTCTTATTTCAAAGGCTTATATGCCTGAAACTTTGAAAATCTAAATGAAATGGACAATTTTCTTGATAGATAACAACTACCAAAATTGAATCAAGAGCAGGTAAACAAATTAATCTATAGTCAAATATATAGTCTTATATCTCCTAAGGAAATATAACCAACCATCAAAAGTCTCCCATCCAAAACCAAAGGCTAGGGCCAGATGGTTTCAATGCAGAATTCTACCAGACATTCAGAGAAGACCTAATAACAATTCTCTCCAAACTTTTCCACAAAACAGAATCAATATGAACAGTGCCAAACTCACACAATGAGACTGCGGTCACCTTTATACCTAAGCCACACAAAGACCCTACAAAGAAAGAGAATTTCAGACCAATTTATCTTATGAACATAGAAGCAAGAATACTCAACAAAATACTCAAAAAATGAATACAAGAAAGCATAATAATATTATTCACCATGTCCAAGTAGGCTTCATACAAGGCATGCAGGTATGGTTCCATATACAGAAATCCATCAGTGTAATCCATCATATAAAAAACGGAAAAAAATAAAACACATGATCATCTCCTTAGATGACAAAATATCATTTTATAAAATCCAACACCAATTCATGTTTAAAGTCTTGGATAGAGCAGGGATACAAGATAATAAAGGAAACATACAGCAAGCCAATTGCCAACATCAAGCAAAGTGTTGAAAATTTTAAACTAATTCCACTGACATCAGGGACAATACAGAGCTGTCCTATACTACTTGAAGTTCTAGCTAAAGCAATAACACAACTAAAGGAGATCAACAGGATGCAAATTGGAAAAGAAGAAGTCAAATTATCACTGTTCACAGATGATGTGATATTATACATCAATGACCCCAAAAATTCTAGCAAGGAACTCTTACAAAAGATAAACACCTTCAGCAAAATACCTGAATAAAAAAATCAACTCCTGAGGGGGATTTCCTCCCCCTGTATATGCTCATAGGGTATCAAGTCTCTTCTTGGTAACCTGCTATCCTTCCTCTGAGTGCCATCAGGTCTCCCCCTCCAGGGGACATGGTCAAATATGAGGCACCAGAGTACATGTGAAAGTCATACCCCACTCCACTCTCCACTCAACTGTGGAGAATGTCCTGTCCATTGGCTAGATCTGGGTAGGGACAGTCATAGGGAAGGGGAATAAGGGAAAAATGGGAGGGAGGGAAGAATGGAAGGATACAAGGGATGGGATAACCATTGAGATGTAACAAGAATAAATTAATAAAAAAAGAAAAAAATTAATTGAAAAAAATCAACTCAAAAAAATCAATAGCCCTGCTGTATACAAGTGACAAGTGGCCTGAGAAAGAAATTAGGGAAACTACGCAGTTCTCAATAGCCACAAATAATGTAATGTATCTTGGTTTGACTCTAAGCAAGCAAGTGAAAAACCTGTATGAAAAAAAACTTCAAGTCTCTGAAGTAAGAAATTGAAGAAGATGGAAACATCTAAATGCTTATGGTTCAGGAGAATCATCATAGTAAAAATGGCCATCTTACTGAAAGCAATCTACACATTCAATGCAATTCCCATTAAAATTCCTACACAAAAATTTATAGGCCTTGAAAGATTAATTTTCAATTTCATATGAAAAAACCAATAGCCCAGAATAGCTAAAAACAATCCTGTAAAATAAAATATATTCCAGAGGAGTCTCCATACCAATTCTCAAGTTGGACTAAAGAGCAAGTAATAAAAACAGCATGGTACTGACATATAAATAGTCTGGCTGATCATTGGGAAAGAATCAAAAATCCAGACAGAAACCTACACACCTATGAACACTTGAATTTCTACAAAGAAACAAAATCCAAACAATGGAAAAAATAGCATCCTTAACAAATGGTGCTGAACTAACTGGATGGCTACATGTAGAAAAATGCAAATAGACCCATATTTATCACTCTGCACAAAACTAAAGTTCAAATGGATGAAAGACTTCAACATAAAAACATACACACTAAATCTGTTAGAAGAAAATGGGGAAAGGTTCTTGAACTCATTGGCATAGAAGACAACTTCCTGAAAAGGACATCAACAGCTCAGGCTCTAAGAACAACAGTTAATAAAACTCTTAAAACTGAAAAGCTTCTGTAAGGCAAAGGACACTGTCAACAAAATAAAATGACAGCCTCCAGACTGGTAAAAGACCTTCACCAACCCTACATCCAACAAAGGGCTAATATGCAAAATATATAAAGAACTTAAGAAATTAAACACCAGCAAACCAAATGACTTTATTATAGTGGGATACAAAGTTAATCACAATATTCTCAACAGAGGAATATAGAATGGTTGAGAAACACTTAAATAAATGTTCAACATCCTATCAGTGAAATGGAAATCAAAAAGACTCTGAGATTTTATCTTACATCTGTTAGAATGGCCAAGATCAAAAACTCAAGTGACAGCATATGCTGGCAAGGATGTGGAGAAAAGGAAACACTCGTCAGTTTTTGGTTGGAGTGCAACTTGTACAACCATTTTGGAAATCAATCTGGCACTTTCTCAGAAAAATTGGGAATCATGTTACCTAAGAGCCTGCTCTTCTACTCCTGGGAATATACATGAAAGATGCTTCACCATACAACAAGGACATTTGTTCAACTATGTTAATAGCAGCTTTATTCATAACAACCAGAATCTTGAATTTTGCAAGCAAATGGATGGAACTAGAAATGATCATCCTGAGTGAGGTAACCCAGACTCAGAAAGATATGCATGGTATAGTCTCATGGATATTAACCCAATGGGTCAGGAAACGGAAGCAGGAGCTCTGATCCACAGGTCATAGAAAAATGATGTTTTTTGGATTACTCACTGTGGTTAAGTCAAGCTGCTTTCCCATGGAACCAAGGATGACTTGCCCAGGGTTGACACCGCCCATTTTGGGCTAAGCCCTCCCATATCAATCAGTGCTTAAGAAAATAGCATAAAGGCTTGCAAATAGGGAATATTTTTGAAGCACAGTTCCAGCAACAACTGCCATCACCACTCATTTCAGCCAGACCATGTCTAAATCTCTTACATCAGAGAGCTTGGTCTATACTTAATGGTATGCTTGTGTTTGTATTCCTGGCTGTGCTGGAAAAAAGCTCTGCATGTTATATTCTCTTGTTAATTGTTCTGATACTAGAGCAGCCAGCAAACACAACAAGAGTTCCAATTAAAAGGACAATCTGGAGATAAAATAAGATCAAAGGATTGAGAAGAGTGAGCACACATCATAGATTAAGTTCTCAAATAAATAAATGAATGCATGCCAGACACAAGATAGACCCCCATGAAAGGATTTAGAGGCTGTACTCTGGACATTCTGGCTGTGTACAAAGAAAAGAGCACAGGGCTGCAATTCAGGGAAATAAAGACCTCAAATATAAGGCCGCAGGGAAGAGTGGAGAAATGTGCATAGGATCAAGAAATAATTAGGAATTGAACCATTTTCACTGCTAGTACACAGGAGGATAAATGTGGAGTAAAAAGTCAAGTTTTTTTTACTCCATATCAATATCCTAGAAAACTTGTAGTTTCTCCTTTAGCCTATTTTTTTTTCTGGAAAAATATGTAATACAAATGGGTTTAAGTGAAAACTGAAAAAGATGATTGAGAATTACATTGCATAAGACAAGACAATGTAAACCTTTCACAGTAAATATAATTTTTTCCTGTCATGAGCTAATTTTGTTTTATTTTGACTATAGAAAAAGTTGAGTTTTAACAGGATAAAATCCTTTCATTCATCATTGATAAGCCAGATACTCATGGTTCATGTAACTAAAAGATAGTCTTTTCACATATGGGCTTGTTGTTGCATGGTATAAAGAGAAACATATAATAATCTGCATTGGTTCCTGAGCTGCTGAGAGTAAAGAGATGGTATATACTCACTTATAAATGGATATTAACTACATAATGCAGGACAACCACACAACAATATATAGACATAAAGGAGCCAAATATCAAGTCATGCCCTAGGGAGAATGCTTAATTCTCATTCAGAAGGGCAACTAGACTAGATACCAGAAGTGATTGAAAAGAAGAAAAAGAATGGGAGACTACCATAGAGATCTTCTGAAAGGCTGAGCACAGTTGGGGATCCAAGCCAATGCTGAGAATCACAACCAAATTTGAGGTGGAGCACAGGGAGTCTTACGGAACATATTGGGGATAGAAGGACCTGAAGGGAATAGGAACTCCACAAGAGGACCAATGGGGTGTTGCTACAGAGACTGATGTACCAACCAACCAAGCACCATGCATGATGAGGGCCTAGACCCTATGCTCAGATGTAATATATAACCAGAACACTCTCCATCTGGGTGCTATAATATGAGGAATAGCAGCTGTCTCTGACATAGACTTTGATATCAACTCCTTGATCACTTGCCCCTAGTGGGGCAGCCTTGCCAGGTCCCAGAGGAAGAGGATTCAGGCAGTCTAGATGAGACTTGATAGGCTAAAGTCAGATGATAGGAGAGGAGGTCTCCCCTTTCTGAAGAATAATTGTGGGAAGAGAGGGTGGCACTGGGAGGCAATGAGGGAGGAGGCTACAATTCGGATGTAAACTGAAGAAATAAAAATAATAATAAAAAGTTTTGAAGAATAAGATATTTATTAAAGTTGAATTTTTTTTACAGAATACAATCCCTTCATTCGTCATTGACGTGTCAGAAACTGATGGGTCATGGAGCTCAAATATAGTGTTTGCACATATGAGCTTGTTGTTGGATGGTATAGAGAAAAGCACATAGAGATGTACATTGCTTCCTGGGCTGCTGAAAGTAGAGAGCCAAAGAAGACTAAAAAAAAGCACTAGATTTGATGAAGTAAAATTAGTTCTACCTAGCATCCAAGACAAACTTGTGATTTTATTTGAGGTAAAATATGACCCTTAAGAAATTAGATCTACCTTGAGTTGCTGTACCAAAGTACTAAATATTAAATTTAGTTATGAAATTTCACATCTGGGTCCATCTATGCTATTATCATTTAAAACTATGTGTGGCACCACCCCAAAAATCTAATGATGATTTACATCTTAATGTATTTCTTATTCCACTGTCCTTGAATTTTTACTTAAGACATACCAATCTTTTAATAAATACACAGTAATGTCGCACTGAAAAATTCACCTTCATAACTATATTTTATTTTGTTAATTTCTGCATATTGTCTTCCTACTGATTTTTTCACACAATAGTTGTGATGATGAGCAGGTAAATATAAATGAGGAAACTCACTTGAAACATATATAGAAAACAGGGAAACATGAAGAATGTGTCTAAGAATAAAAAATATTAACAAAGATACACTAAAATGCAAAAATTGAGTAAATAAAGATATTGTAGATCAAAAAAGTGGTCTCAAATATAAGGATCACAGTCACAATTTGTCACTATAGGAATATTTCAGGCACTCAGGAGTCTCTGCATTCACTAACATCATTTCTTCTCACAGGAACACATGTCCACTTAAAGAAAGCCCAGACATACATGGTCATACTTAGATTGACTTAACCATTATATGAAACCATAACAATAAAAATATTAAAATCATCTGGCATTGCAAACATGACAATGAAAGATCCTTTTCAACATAATACCATAAAATCAAGATGAATAAAATCAAAATTATCACTTTTTATTTGAAAGATGAAAAGAAGAAAAAATACACTTGAAGAAATTTGAGTATGGAAAAGTGATTATTAACATCAAAAGCATGTTTTGATTCATTTAATCCTGTAAGTCACAGAAATTCTGAAATCTGATAATAAATAATTGTACTTACTGTGTGTAAAGGTCCTGATAATAGTGCACAAGTGTTTTATCAAGAATTCTGTTGCCTGTGTAGTGAATATGAAGAGGGAAAAATGCACCAATGGTGACATCTCCTCCATGGTAAAAACTTTCACTAATCATTACATAGCACTCGTTGTCACTAAAGGCCTGCACAAAATTGGTACCAGGCAGGATCCCAATGATAAAAACCCAGAACATCATATTTACACAAGTACATGCCCAGCCAGAAGCCTTGTAGAAACAGATATAATGATGTCCAGGAGGTATATATTCAGCTCAATTGTTTGTGAACATTTTCGCCTCTCACTTTGTTAATGAGTGCAGCTGTAACACTAATTACCCCAAGTTCTTCCTGACACCACTGAGTGTCCACTGAGAGTTCTGAAACTCTTACTTTCCTTGAGCTCTACATCTGAGGGCCTGTACACTGCTTAAAAACAAGTTGGAAAATATATTTTGTATCTTACTTAGCCACAGGGACCAGGATTTCAGCCAAGAAGATAGACATCAACAGCTCAGCGTTCAACTTCTTGACTGGGGTGTTTTGGCCAAGTTTGAAGCAAGAAACTTTTCATATGAAAACAATTTTGTTGTTGAAAACATGCTATCAGAGTTTGCTGTGGTAAATTAATTCACAGAAGGCCTGTAAATGTCCATGCCATGCACACACAGGGAAAATAAGTAGTTAATGCTTTTCTTAAAAAAAAAAAAAGGAGAAGACATCCAATGTTGTCAACTATTCAAACTGACTCTAGGTGTCTCAAAAATTGTCTCTGTTTTATGTTTGTATCTGCAGAACATTACAATGCCTTTGCCCAAAACAATCAATTTATTTCTCACTTTGGAAGAACCAATAGTCCTCCTGCACTCCTCACTTCCAAATTATCTATTAATGTCAGTAAAAAATCAAGCCCCTGTTTACATTCTGAGCTTCGAAACTTCGACATTCCTACTCTTCTTTGTTCATCCTGGGTTAATCATTGTCTGAATGTGTCATTGTGATTCACCCCTGAATCTAGTCTGGTATATGTAATCACTGCCTACTCTGCTCAGAAAACATTAGTGTGTGAGAGAAATCCTCAGTTCTATAAAATTATATAACTTAAAGGCATTAGATGGTGTCGTTTCACCTATACTGAGGAAAGCCATCTTGTGCATGGCTCTATTTCTCAGCTACAAAAATACTAAGGAAATTGGTTTAGTCTAGGTTGTGATATGGCAATGAAAGAATCCTCCACACACACAAAATATATTGAGATGTCTAAGAAAAATGGGTAAATAAAGTGAATGAAGGCCCAAATAATCCAACAGTAGAAAGCACAACAATAAAAATTACTTAACAAGTCAAACTAAATCTTGTTTGGACTATTTTTTCAGATTAACAATATTCAAATAGTAAAAAATAGCCATAACGTCTATTATAAGACTGTATACAGTGAAATTGCACAGGGAAACCTGCTATGTAGTAAATCACAAGTGACTACAATACTGGGAAATATTGAAAATCGTGTTTCAGTCCATTCAAGCAAGCTTACATAACGAGTATTAAATTTGTGAATAGCACATTCACTGACAAATTCTTCAAAAAGATTTTTTGCTGCAGTATAACCATAAGACTTAAACAATTGGATTTGACAGTGTGTCTTCATAACAATACTGAGTATTTTTTAAATCTTTTCTTTCTTGGAATTTTCTTTTTGTTGTTGTTGTTGTTTTCTTGTTTTATTTCATTTATTGTAAAATAAAATCATTCATATTACATCTCAATTGCTATCCCATCCAGTGCATCCTCTCATTCCTCCCTCCCTCCCACTTTCACCCCATTCCCCTTTACTATGACTGTGACTGATGGAGACCTCATCCCCCTGAGTATGATGCTAGGGTATCAAGTTTCTTCATGGTACTCTGCTATCCTTCCTCCGAGTGCCATTGGGCCTCCCCATCAAGGAGACATGCTCAAATATGGGGCATCAGAGTTCCCGTGAAAGTCAGTCCCCAGTCTCCACTTAACTGTGGAGAATATTCTGTCACTTGGCTAGGTCTGTGCAGGGGTTTGATGATGACTGCATGTATTGTACTGGGTTGGTGTCATAGATCAAGCAGAATGTGTGAGCCCAGGCCTGCCCATCATAGTGTTCTTCTTGAGGGTTTCTAGGACTCTCTGGATCCATCTATTTCCCTATATTCTATATTTCTCTCACCTTAGAATATCCTCACTTCTATCCCACTTTCCTGGTAAGTAAAGACTTTCATGGGACATGTCTCTTGGCCTAGTGTCCAGTTATAAATGAGTATATACTATTTGAGTCTCTGCTTCTGGATGAACTCACTCATTATTATCATTTCTAGGTCAATCCATTTGTCCAAAAATTTCAGAAATTCCTGGTTGTTAATAGGTGAGTAGTATTACAAAGTGTAAATGGACCACAGTTACTTTATCCATTCTTCTACTGAGGGACACTTAGGCTGTTTCCAGGTTCTGGCTACTATGAATAAGGCTGCTATGAACATGGTTGAGCAAATTTTCTTGTTGTGTGTTGGAGCATCTTCTGGGTATATTCCAAGGAGTGGAATAGCTGGGTCTTGAGGAAGACCTATTCCCATTTTTCTGAGATAGCACCAGATAGATTTCCAAAGTGGCTGTACTAGTTTGCATTCCCACCAGCAATGAAGAAGTGTTCCTCTCTCCCAACATCCTCGCCAGCATATGGTGTCGCTTGAATTTTTTATCTTAGCCATCCTGATGGGTGTAAGATGGAATCTCAGTGTTGTTTTGATTTGCATTTCTCTGATGACTAATGAGGATGAGCATTTCTTTAAGTGTTTCTCAGTCATTTAATATTCCTCTGTTGAGAATTCTCTGTTAAGTTCCAAGCCCCATTTCACAATTGGGTTCTTTGGCTTTGTGGTGTTTAATTTCTTGAGTTATTTATATATTTTGGATATTACACCTTTGTTAGATGAAGGGTTGGTGAAGATCTTTTCCCAGTCTGTAGGCTGTTGCTTTGTTCTCTTGATAGTGTCTCCTGCCTTACAGAAGCTTCTCAGTCTCACAAGGTCCCATTTATTAATTGTTGACATTAAAGCCTGGGCTGTGGGTGTACTGTTCAGGAAGTTGTCTCCTGTGCCAGTGTGTTCCAGGTTCTTCCCGATTTTTCTTTTAACTGATTTAGTGTCTCTGGTTTTATATTGAGGTCTTTAATCCACTTTGACTTGAGGTTTGTGCATGGTGACAAATATGTGTCCAATTGCATTTTTCTACATGTAGACATCCAGTTAGACCAGCACCATTTGTTGAAGATGCTCTCCTTTTTCTATTGAATAACTTTGGCTTCCTTGTCAAAAATCAAGTGACCATATATGTGTGGATTCATTTCTGGGTCTTCGATTCGATTTCATTGATCCATCGGCCTATTACTGTGCCAGTACCATGCTCTATAGTTAATTACTGTTGCTCTATAGTACAGCTTGATATTAGGAATGATGATTCCTCCAGAGGATCTTTTATTGTATAGGATTGTTTTAGCTATTCTTGGCTTTTTGTTTTCCATCAGAAGTTCAGAATTGATCTTTCAATTTCTTTAAAATATTGTGTAGGTATTTTGATACTTATTGTATCGAATCTGTAAATTGCTTTTGGTAAGATGGCCGTTTTTACTATGTTAATTATCCTGATCCATGAACAAGGGACATCCTTCCATCTTCTGATGTCATTGTTAATCGCTTTCTTCAGAGATATAAAGTTTTTTTCAAACAAGTCCTTCGCTTGCTTGGTTAGAGTTATTCCTAGATATTTTATGTTGTTTGTGGCTATCATGAAGGGTGTAGCTTCTTAATTTCTTTCTGTGCATGTGTGTCATTTTTATATAGGAAGGCTACTGACTTTTTAAAACTAATTTTGTATCCAGCCCATTTGCTGAAGGTATTTATCAGTTGTAGGAGTTCTCTGGTAGAATTTTGGGGGTCACTTATGTACACTCTCATATCATCAGCAAATAGGGATAATTTGACTTCCTCCTCTCCCATTTGGATCCCTTTGATGTCGTTTTGTTGTCTTATTGCTCTGGCTAGAATGTCAAGAACTATATTGAAGAAATATGGAGAAAGTGGGCAGCCTTATCTGATCCCCGATTTTAGAGGAATTTCCTTGAGTGTTTCTCCATTTAATTTGATGTTGGCTATTGGCTTGCTGTATATAGCCTTTATTATGTTTAGGTATGTGCCTTGTATTCCCGATCTCTCCAAAACTTTAAACATGAAAGGGTGTTGGATTTTGTCAAAGGAGATTATCATTTGGTTTTTTTCTTTCAGTTTGTTTATATGATGGATTACATTGATGGATATCTGTACATTAAACCAAACCTGCATGCTAGGAATGAAGCCTACCTGGCCATGGTGAATAATATCTTTAATATGTTGTTGTATTCATTTTGTGAGTATTTTATTGAGTATTTTTGCGTCAATGTTCATAAGAGAAATTGATCTGTCCTCTTTTTTGTTGGGTCTTTTGGGGGCTTAGGTATGAACGTGACTGTGGCCTCATAGAATGAATTTGGTAGCGTTCCACCCATTTCTGTCTTTTGGAATAGCTTGAAGAGTATTGGTATTAGCTCTTCTCTGAAGGTCTGGTAGAATTCTGTGCTGAAACCATCTGACCCTGGACTTTTTTTGTTTGGGAGACTATCAATAATTGCTTCTGTTTCTATGGGAGAAATAGGGCTGTTTAATTATTTTATCTGTTCTTGATTCAATTTTGGCAAGTGGAACTGGTCAAGAAAATTTTTCATTTCCATTAGAGTTTCAAATTTTGTGGCATATATGCCTTTAAAATAAGGTCTTAAGATTCTTTGTATTTCTTCAGTGTCTGTTGTTATGTCTCCATTTTAATTTCTGATTTTGTTGATTTTGATAGTGTCTCTCTCCATTTTAGTTAGTTTTGCTAATGGTTTGTGTATCTTGATGATTTTCTCAAAAAGCCAGCTCCTGGTTTTGTTGATTCTTTGAATTGTTCTCCTTGTTTCTAATTTATTGATTTCAGCCTTGAGTTTGATTATTTCCAGATGTCTACTCCTCTTGAGTGCTTTTACTTTTTTTTTCCTAGGGGATCTAGCTGTGTTGTTAAGTTGCTTATGTAAAGTATTTCTACTTTCTTCTTAAAGTGCTATGAATTTTCCTTTTAGCACTGCCTTCAATGTGTCCCACAAATTTGGGTATATTGCTCCTTCATTTTCATTGAATTGCAGGAAGTCTTCCATTTTTTTTTATTTCTTCCCTGACCCAGGTGTCATAAAGTAGAGAGTTGTTTAGTTTCCATATATGTGTAGGCTTTTTATTGTTTCTGCTGTTGTGGAAGTCCAGACTCAGACCATGGTGAGCTGATAGGATACATGGTATTATTTCAATCTTCTTAAATCCATTGAGGCTTGCTTTGTGACCTATTATGTGGTCAATTTTAGAGAAGGTTCCATGGGGTGCTGAGAAGAAGGTATAATCCTTTGTGGTTGGGTAAAAAGGTCTGTAGATGTCTGTAGGTGGGTCACCATGCTAATCACCTCAGTAGTCAGGGACTTACTTTGTTCCTATTTACCCGCTTGGGTGGCTGCAGCCCTGGCGGCTGCTCTTCAGGGTGGTCTGTGCTCTCTACATGGGCTCTGAGACTCTCTATGGGTTCCCAGAAATACACTCTGTTCCCACTGGACCTAGTATTTTCCAGATTTTCCAGACACCACACCTATCACCTCAGCCAGTGGGACCTTGCCTGCTCCAGGCTACCTGCTTCAGAGTCTGCAGGTAGGGCGGCTGCTCTCTAGGGGGCACCTTGTTCTCTGTGCAGGCTCTGGGTCTCTCTGCAGACCCCAAGAAACTTGCTCTCTGTTCTTCCTGGACCTGGTATTGACCAGATCATCAGGTACCATACCAATCACCTCAGCAGGGAGGTCCTTGTCTACCCATTTGAGTGTCTGCTGCTGCAGCGGCTGCTCACCAGTTCTGGGTCTCACCGTGGAACCCCAGAAGCACGCTCTCTCTTCCCCCTGGACCTGTTACTGTTCAGATCTTCCAGACTCTACGGTAAACATCTCAATAGGTGGGACCTTGCCCGTGATTGAGGCTACCTGCTTGAATGGCTGCAGCCATGGTGGCTGCTCTCTAGGAGGTCTGTGCTCCACACGTGTGTTCAGGGTCTCACTATGGACCCCCAGAAGCATGCTCTCTGTTCCCCCAGACCTATTTCTGTCCAGATCTTCCAGACTCCATGGAAATCACCTCCATAGGCGGGGCCTTGCATGCGATCTTGGCTACCTGCTTGAATCTCTGTAGCCACTGCAGCTGCTCCCTAGAGGATCTATGCTCCCCACGCAGGTTCTGGGTCTCACTGTGGACCCCCAGAAGCACACTCTTTGTTACCCCTGGACCTATTTCAATCCAGATCTTCCAGACTCCTTGGCAATCACCTCAGCAGGCAGGGCCTTGCCAGCAATCTCAGCTACCCACTTGAGCGTCTGCAGCCACAGCAGTGGCTTCTTGCCTGTTGGTTGGTGCTCTCCGTGCATTCGGGGATGTGCAGGATTTCTGTAGTTTATTTCTGTTGAACAGTGGAATTATCCCACTGTGGTGGAGTCAGAATCATGGTGTCCCTGGTTAAGAAAATAGTCCAAATCTCTGACTTGTTTACTCTGGTTTCTAAACAAGGTCCACCCCACTCGCTGCCATCTTGGATCCTTGGCATTTTCTGTTTAAAATATCATTCCTGGGAAAACACTTCAGCTGCTGAGCTACCACATCTGCCCCTTCATCTGTTTTGTTGTTGCTGTTGTTTTGGGTTTTGTTTGTTTGTTTGTTTGGGGGGGTTTTGTTTGTTTTTCTTTTTTCCTTTTTTTAATTTTTATTTTATTAATTTATTCATATTACATCTCAATGGTTATCCCCTCCCTTGTATCTTCCCATTCCTCCCTCCCTCCCATTTTCCCCTTGCTACCCTCCCCTATGACTGTGACTGAGGGGGACTTCCTCCTTCTGTATATACTCATAGGGTATCAAGTCTCTTCTTGGTAGCCTGCTATCCTTCCTCTGAGTGCCACCAGGTCTCCTCATCCAGGGGACATGGTCAAATATGAGGCACCAGAGTATGTGTGAAAGTCAGACCCCACTCTCCACACAACTGTGGAGAATGTCCTGTCCATTGACTAGATCTGGGTAGGATTTTGAAGTTTACGGCCTGTATTGTCCTAGAAAACCTTACCACTTGACCTTGTGTTCTCAGAATCCATAGCCGTGAACCCAGTGTCCATGCAACGAGGTGGGAGGCAGAGATAACAGAATCCTCACAAGCTCATGGGCCAGCATCCGTGCAAAGCAATGAGAACCTGCCTCACCTATCCCAGTCAAGGTGGGAGAGGATTGACCTATACTTAGGTTATTCTTTGATCTATAGAAACACACACAAACACACACACACACACACACACACACACACACACACACGGTGGGTGGTACTACTTGATTTAAGAAGATGGAAGCCTGGGAAGTTTGGATATTTACAGCATTGGAATGCTGGCTTTTATACTATCATCAACATGGACTGTGGGAAGATGTGCTCTAATGTACACATTCCTATAAATAAGTTGGAAGCCTCTCATTTTACTATGGATTACTGTTTTTTTCTATGTATAACTGTTAACTTGATGAGTTAATTTAGTTCTAGCCAGCATCAACTGTGATTTCCATGGGTCACCTGGAGACCAAGAAAAGTCCTGTGACTGCTGAGACTGAGAAGTCTTGCCTTCCTCACAGTGAAGGAAGCCCTCCAAAGCAGAGGGTGTGGTGAGTCCATGCTCAGAGAACAGCAGGATGTTCCAGTTCTGCAGAGTTCACTAGAGTGTTCATTTTCAAGTATTTTTTTCCTTGAGAATTCAGCTATTAACTCTCCACTGGCTTAAATAGATATAAAACATTGAACATCTATTTGCTTTTGAGCCCACATTGAATAGCCAAGAGACTGTTCTTTAGAGAAATATATATTTTATTCTGTCCATTGTATGTAAATGAATCAGTAGCAAAGCTGTGTTTATTCACATCCATATGCAAATACTGACTTATGCCTTGCATTGAAGTAAACTTGGTATGTTTGAAAGAAAAACATAATGCAGATAAACATTTATGAGCAATTCAAATATTAAACAGCTGAGCATTTCTAAAGGCATTCATATATGAGGCCTTTTTTCTTTCTGGGATGTCATTATGATTTCTACAGTTATTTTGCAAAATATAGTTACTGAACTCTCATAAATAAATACATAAATAATAAAAAATCATTCCTACAATGTCTGTAGTACATCTGGAAATGCAATCTCTTCATTGCTGATACAGACATCATAGTACAAGAGCAACATAAAGATTCAGCAAAATAGTTTCTCACAGCTATTTAAGGGGAAAGCATTGAAGAAATTTTTATTTAGATAATTATCAAACAATAAGATTGACTGTGAAATTTTGGCTCCTGTCCAGACGTTTAAGGTTTAACTGTGCATCCCTGAGTCTCCTGTCCTAATGTCTAGCTAGAAGCACAAACTCTGTTAACATTGCTTATCTTAGTATCTGTCCATTTATGAGTTATAAGATTAAGGTTAAAAATTTTAAATCTCTATTTCCTCTAAATATGTATTCCTGTGGTCTCAGTTAAAATCTCATGCAACTACACACCCTGAAAAAAGAATAATTGGAAGGCTCAGGTAAGCTGTATAAATTACATATGACCCAGAATCAAAGATACCTGAAGCCTGCCTTATAGCATTCCTTAGTTGTCCTATTGACATTTGAAACCCAGGACCATCATGTACTGCCAGAGGAAACTTCTTATAGATTCTTTTTCAAAACTGTTTAAAGAACTTTGCTGTAGCCATGAAAAAAGATCTGAACCAAGATTCTATCTTCAAATACCAGTCAGAAAAAATGAGTGCCCCAACACTATTGTTGAGAGGTATCTCAGCATTTAAAATCATTTTCTGTTCTTCCAGAAGACTTTGAATCTTTCCCAAGCACTAACATGGTGACTAAAAACTTTATGTAACTAAAATTTCAGAGAAACTTTTGCCAATTTCTGGCCTCTTCAAACAACAGGCATACAAGTGGTGCACAGACATACAGTTGGAAAACACCAGCTTACCAGATTGGATAAGAACCATGATCCATCTGCTCTCCAACTTAAAGATAACAATTCTTTAACATTTACTATAGACAATTACATGTGGCAAAAGGATAGAAAGGATTCTAAGCAAATGGAGAGGGGAAACCCACCATGTATATAGCTATTTTAATGTCTGAAAAAAATTACTTCAAGTCAAAGATAGTCAGTAGATTGAAGGGAATAACATCATTTTCATTTAAAAAAAAGCCACCAGCAATATATTACCATCCAAAATATATACATACCAAATGCAAGTGCACTCAGTTTCTTAGTAGAAACACAATTAGATCGGAAACAATAGATCAACACCTACATGGTGATGATCAATAAACCTCTTACAGCAATAAATAGGTTTTCAGAAAATAAGCTGAACTGTGAAACGTGGATTTACAGTGCTTTGTAAGTCAAACTTACCTAGCAGATACAAGGAAATCTTTAACACACTGAAAAAGAAAACAGAAAATGGAAACTGTACATGCTCAAGGATTAGCAGAAATTACCTGGTGAAAACATATATCTTACAAAAACCAAACTATATATTCAATGCAATCTCCAACAAATTTCTAATACAAATCCTCAATGACACTCAAAATAATCTTTAGGTCTATGTGTAAACAAAAAGGCACCCAGAATAACAAAAGCAATTCTGCTGGAGACATTTCGATTCCATGTTTCAGGTTATTTTTTAAAAGGGATAGTAATAAAAACAGGATGCAAGTAAAATTAATCAAAAGGAATGAGGATGGACACTTGGTACTTGTCAAAGGTAAAGTCAACCAAGAAGACATCACAATTTTGAACATCTATGCTCCTAATACAGGGGCTCCCACATTTGTAAAATAGTTATTAACAAAGCTTGAATCACACACTGATACCCAAACATTAATAGTAGGAGACTTTAACACCCCACATTCACTCAAGGATAGGTCTTTGAATCAAAAACTAAGCTGGGAAATAACTTCATTTACCAATGTCATGAATTAAATGGATCTAACAGATATCTCCAGAACTTTCCACCCAAACGCAAAGGATTATACCTTTTTCTCAGCACCCCATGGAACGTTCTCTAAAATTGATCACATAGTTGGTCATGAAGCAAACCTCAACAGATACAAGAAGATTGAAATAATACCTTGTATCTTATCAGATTACCATGGTCTAAGGCTGGACTTCAACAATAGAAATAACAAAAAGCATACTAACACGTGGAGAGTAAACAACGTTCTACTTAATGACACATGGGTCATGGAAGAAATAGGATAAGAAATAAAAGACTTCCTGAAATTCAATGAAAATGACGGAACAACATACCCAAATTTGTGGGACACATTGAAAGCAGTGCTAAGAGGAAAATTCATAGCACTAAGTGCCTTTAAAAAGAAAATGGAATCATCCCACATAAACAACTTAACAACACATCTAGAAAAAAAGAAGCAGAAACACCCAAGAGGAGTAGACACCTAGAAATAATCAAACTCAGGGCTGAAATCAATAAATTAGAAACAAAGAGAACAATCCAAAGAATCACCAAAACCAAGAGCTGGTTCTTTGAGAAAATTAACAAGATAGACAAATCGTTAGCCATTCTAACTAAAAGACAGAGAAACACTAAGCAAATTAGCAAAATCAGAAATGAAAAGGGAGACACAACAACAGACACCGAAGAAATACAAAGAATCATAAGAACCTACTTTAAAGGCATGTGTGCCACAAAATTTGAAAAATCTAAAGGGAATGGACAATTTTCTCAATCGATTCCATTTGCCAAAACTGAATCAAGACCAGATAAACAAATTAAATAGCCCTATTTCACCTATAGAAATAGAAGCAACCACTGATAGTCTCCCAAACCAAAAAAAAAGCCTAGGGACAGATGGTTTCAGCACAGAATTCTACCAGTCCTTTTAAGAGGAGCTAATACTGATACTATTCAAGCTATTCCAAAAGATGGAAATGGACGGAATATTACCAAATTCCTTTTATAAGGCCAGAAGTCACATTGATACACAAACCGCACAAAGAACCAGCAAAAAAAGAGAATTTCAGACCAATTTCTCTTATGAATATTGATGCAAAAATACTCAACAAAATACTCACAAAGCAAATACAACAGCATATCAAAGACATCATTCACCATGGCCAGGTAGGCCTCATTCCAGGCACTCAGAGATGGTTTAACATATGGAAATCCATAAATGTAATCCACCATATAAACAAACTGAAAAAGAAAAACCATATGATCATCTCTTTAGACACAGAAAGAGCATTTCACAAAATCCAACACCCATTTATGATTAAAGTTCTGGAGAGATCGGGAATACAAGGCACATACCTAAACATAATAAAGGCTATATACAGCAAGCCAATAGCCAACAGTAAATTAAATGGAGAGATACTCAAGGAAATCCCTCTAAAATTGGGGATCAGACAAGGCTGCCCATTTTCTCCATATTTCTTCAATACAGTTCTTGACGTTCTAGCCAGAGCAATAAGACAACAAAACGACATCAAAGGGATCCAAATGGAAGAGGAGGAAGTCAAATTATCCCTATTTGCTGATGATATGAGAGTGTACATAAGTGACCCCCAAAATTCTACCAGAGAACTCCTACAACTGATAAATACCTTCAGCAAATGGGCTGGATACAAAATTAATTTTAAAAAGTCAGTAGCCTTCCTATATAAAAATGAAACACATGCACAGAAAGAAATTAAGAAGCTACACCCTTCACGATAGCCACAAACAATATAAAATATCTAGGAATAACTCTAACCAAGCAAGTGAAGGACTTGTTTGAAAAAAACTTTATATCTCTGAAGAAAGCAATTGACAATGACATCAGAAGATGGAAGGATGTCCCTTGTTCATGGATCAGGATAATTAACATAGTAAAAACGGCCATCTTACCAAAAGCAATTTACAGATTCGATACAATAAGTATCAAAATACCTACACAATATTTTAAAGACATTGAAAGATCAATTCTGAACTTCTGATGGAAAAAAAAAAGCCCAGAATAGCTAAAACAATCCTATACAATAAAAGATCCTCTAGAGGAATCATCATTCCTAATATCAAGCTGTACTATAGAGCAACAGTAATTAAAACAGCATGGTACTGGCACAGTAATAGGCCGATGGATCAATGAAATCGAATCGAAGACCCAGAAATGAATCCACACATATATGGTCACTTGATTTTTGACAAGGAAGCCAAATCTATTCAATAGAAAAAGGAGAGCATCTTCAACAAATGGTGCTGGTCTAACTGGATGTCTACATGTAGAAAAATGCAATTGGACACATATTTGTCACCATGCACAAACCTCAAGTCAAAGTGGATTAAAGACCTCAACTTAAACCCAGAGACATTAATTCGGTTAGAGGAAAAAGTGGGGAAGAACCTGGGATACATAGGCACAGGAGACAACTTCCTGAACAGTACACCAACAGCCCAGGCCTTAATGTCAACAATTAATAAATGGGACCTTATGAGACTGAGAAGCTTCTGTAAGGCAGGAGACACTGTCAAGAGAACAAAGCAACAGCCTACAGACTGGGAAAGATCTTCACCAACCCTTCATCTAACAAAAGTGTAATATCCAAAATACATAAATAACTCAAGAAATTAAACACCACAAAGCCAAAGAACCCAATTGTGAAATGGGGCTTGGAACTTAACAGAGAATTCTCAACAGAGGAATATTAAATGGCTGAGAAACACTTAAAGAAATGCTCATCCTCATTAGTCATCAGAGAAATGCAAATCAAAACAACACTGAGATTCCATCTTACACCCATCAGAATGGCTGAGATCATAAACTCAAATTACACCACATGTTTGTGAGGATGTGGAGAGAGAGGAACACTCCTACATTGCTGGTGAGAATGCAAACTAGTACAACCATTTTGGAAAGCTATCTGGCACTTTCTAAGAAAAATGGGAATAGGGCTTCCTCAAGACGCAGCTATCCCACTCCTTGGAATATACCCAGAAAATGCCCTACCACACAACAGGGACATATGCTCAACTATGTTCATAGCTGCGTAATACATAATAGCCAAAACATGGAAACAGCCTAAGTGTCCCTCAGCAGAAGAAGAGACTAAGAAACTGTGGTACATTTACACTATGGAATACTACTCAGCTATTAAAAACAAGGAATTCCCGAAATTTGTAGACAAATGGATTGATCTAGAAATTATCATAAGGAGTGAGTTCACCCAGAAGCAAAAAGAGAAATGGTATATACTCACTTATATCGAGACATTAGTCCATTGGATACATCCCATGAAAAACCTTACTTACCAGGAAAGTGGATCAGAGGAGAGGACATCCTATTGAAACTTTAGGCGAGAGTAGCATGGAAGAATTGGGAAATAATAGGACCCACAGGGTCCTGGAAACCTACAAGAAGAACTTTATGACAGGCAGATCTGGGTCTTGGGGACCTCCTCAAACTAAATCACCAGTCAAGGAGAATATAGGCAGTAAACTTCGAACCCCTACCAAGACCTAGCCAATGAACAGGATGTTCTCCACCGTTGAGTGGAGAGTGAGATCTGACTCTCACACAAACTCTGTTGTCCCTTTTCTGACCACATCCCCTGGATGGGGAGGCCTAGTGGCACCCAGAGGAATGATAACAAGTTATCAAGAAGTGACTCGATATTCTAAGAGCATATATAGGGGGAGGAGGTCTCCCTCAATCACAGACATAGTAGAGTGAAGAAGGGGTTAAGTCAGAGAGAGGGAGGAATAGGAGGAAACAAGGGAAGGGCTAACAATCAAGATGTTATATGAATAAATTAATTTTAAAAAAGAAAGTTATTAAACACAAAACTTTGAACTCACCAAGATGGGATAGACAGTAGAGTATGGACTGGACAAAATGAATGTAATTCTTACTTGATAGATTACATATTTCTTTCATAACTGTTCTTATTGTACATGGTTTATTAGGTAGGGAAATGAGTATTTTATTTGACTAAAGGGAAATTATAGAAAAAATATCTTATCTATTTTATAAATTCAATGTCTGTCTATAAAATGGATTAATAATGGTTTACAAGCTAATCTGAGACAAGCCTAGCTATATGCCCTAAGTATTTATAACTATATTTTGAATCTAAATAGCTATTAAAGGTATTGAAGTTGGGAGGAAAAAAATCCACAACTAATTCTTCATGCCTTTAACCTGAGAACCTTTATATACCTCACCATGAAACAATAAAAAGAGCTACATCTCTGAAAAAAAAAAGAAATTAGTTCTACCTGGAATTAGTCTACCAAGATATGAATTATTAAATCTAGTTATGAAATCTTGCATCTGTGGCCAGCAGTGATATTATAATTTAAAACTATGTGTGTCACCACCTCAAATATCTGATGATGATATACCTCTTAATGTATTTATTCCTCCACTGCCCTTGAATTTTTACCTACTACATACTAAGCTTTTTATAAATACATAATAATGTCACATTGAAGAAAATTCACCTTGATAACTATATATCATTTTATGAATTTCTTCCTATTGTCTTCCTATTGATTTTTCTCATGTGTTCAGATATTTGCAAGCTCTATTGTTCCCTTCAGAGTGCTGTTGAATACTTCTATAGAGAGTTGGAATGTCTGTATGTGGTATGAATGGTTTATTTCCTCTATGAATGGACACACTTGCATATTTGTAATTAATTTGTCTAAGTAAATCAAACTTTTCTGATTTAATGTCTAAATTTTGGGCTTTTCAGAAATGTCAACAAGCAGTCTGAAGTAAACATCCTCACACAATATGTATGTTGGTGAGCACATCCATATAAATGAGAAAAATCACTTGAAACATGTATAGCAAACAGGGCAACATTGAAAATCTAAGATTTTAAAATATTAGCCAAGACACATTAAGATGCAAAAAATGATATAGAGAAAAATATTGTAGATCAAAGAGTGTTCCCTAATGTAAAGATGACAATCCTATTGTGAAATCCAATGCATGTAACACAGTCAAGATTTGTTACTCTAAGAAGATTCTGGTCACTCAGGAGTCTCTCCATTCAGTAACATCATTTCTTGTCACAGAAAAAAATATCCACTTAAAGAGAGCCCAGATATACATGGCAATGCTCAGATTAAATTATCCATAACATGAAATCACATCAATAAAAATATTCAAATCATCTGGCATTGCAAATATGACAATGGAAGATCATGAAGTTCCAAAATATTTTGATGTATTCAAAATGAGTAACAACAAAATTATGACTTTTTCTTTGAAAGATGAAAAAAAGTCAAAATTTACATGAAGAAATTTAAGAATGGAAGAAGGAGTTTGAGAATCAAGTGCATAAAAAAAGTCACAGCATGTTTTACCCCACTTAATATTTTAAGTCACTAAAATTCAGAACTCTTACAATGAAGAATTGTACTTACTGTATGTGAAGGTCCTGATAATTGTGCACAAGTGTTTTATCAAAAATGCTGTTGCCTGTGTAGTAAATATGAAGAGAAAAAAATGTACCAATGGTCACATCTCCTTCATAGTAAAACTTTCATTAATCATTACATAGCACTCGTTTTCACTAAAGGCACGCACAAAAATGGGATTAGGCAGGATCCCAATGATAAAAACCCAGAACATCATATTTACACATGTACATGCCCAGCCAGAAGCCTGGTAGAAACAGGTCTAATGACATCCAGGAGGTATATATTCAGCTCAAATGTGTGAAAACATTTGTGCTTCTCACGTTGTTAATGAGTGCAGCTGTGACACTAATTATACCTTCATGGCAGTGCATCCAGTGCCACTGAGAGTTCTGAAACTTCCTTTCCTTGGGCTCTGCATCTGAGGCTCTGTGCTCTGCTTAAAAACAAGTTGGAAAATGTGTTTTGTATCTTCTTTAGCCACATGGACCAGTATTTCAGCCAAGAAGATAGACATCAACATCTCAGGGTTCTACTTCTTCAATGGGCTGTTTTGGATAGTTTGAACCAAGGAACTTTTCATATGAGAACAATATGGTTGTTGAAAGCATGCTATCAGAATTTCCTGTGGTAGGTGAATTCACAGAAGGCCTGTAAATGTCCATGCCATGCACACACAGGGAAAATAAGTAGTTAATGCTTTTCTTTAAAAAAAAAAAGAAAAAAGAAAAAAGAAAAAGACATCCACTGTAGTCAACTATTCAAACTGAGTATAGGTGTCTCAAAAATTGTCTCTGTGGTATGTTTGTATCTGTAGAACATTACAATGCCTTTGCCCTAAACAATCAGTTTATTTCTCACTTTGGAAGAGCCAATAGTCCTGCTGCACTCCTCACTTCCAAATTACCTACTAATGTCAGTAAAAAAAAAAAAATCAAGCACCTGTTTACATTCTGAGCTTCGAAACTTCAACATTCCTACTCTTCCTTGTTCATCTTCAGTTAATCATTGAGTGAATGTTTTATTGTGATTCACCCCTGAATTTAGTTCAGTATATGTACTCACTGCTTACTCTGCACAGAAAGTATTAGTGTGTTAGAGAAATCCTCAGTTCTATAAAATTGTATAATAATTTAAAGGCATTAGATGGTGCTGTTTCACCTACACTGAGAAAAGCCATCTTGAGCGTGGCTCTATTTCTCAGTCACAAAAATTATTTAGAAAATTGGTTTGGTCTGGGTTGTGCTATGGCAATGAAAGATTCCTACACACACACAAATATATTGAGATGTCTAAAAAAAAATTGGTTAAATAAAGGGAATAAAAGCCCAACTAATCCAACAATAGAAAGCACAACAATTAAAAAACTTAACAAGTCAAACACCAGCTTGTTTTGACTCTCTTTTTTTCAGATTAACAATATTCAAATAGTAAAAAATAGCCATAACTTGTCTATTATAAGACTCTATGGGCTGGGGGAATCCAAGATGGCGGCGAGCAGTGTGGACCATGTTTGGAAGCTCCAGTGAACAATTCAGGGAATTGCACAGATTTCTGAGCCAGGAACACCAAGGTCCCCACACCACGGCAGCAGGAGTGCTCCACAGTTCAGAGGGACCAAGGTGCAGAGGACCTGCGTGCCCTTGCACATGGGAGGAGAGCGGATTTTTTCGGATCAGAGCAGGAGCGGCAGAGGCAGCAGTGGCGGCGGCGGCACCAGTCAGCACCAGCGTCAGCCACAGCAGTGGCTGAGGTTTGCAGCTCTGAGCCTTCTGACAGACAGATTGGGCCCAAAGACTCTAGTGGAGCCTTTGGCACAGTCCCTGCTCTAAGACTCTGGATGGACACAGTGTGCCATTTGAATCCAGGATTCCTGGCTGAGTTGGACAGACAGTTCCGGCCCTGAGTCAATAGGTGACCATAGCACGCACTTTGGGCCAAAAGCCCCTAGCAGAGCTTGGTGCGCAGTCCCAGCCCAAAACTTCTGGCTGGAACCTGTATGCATTTTGGGCCCAGAATCCGAAGTTGAGCTTGGCAGATGGTTCAGGCCCTGAGAATCTAGCTGAGCTCCGTGCGTGGTTCAGGCCCAGTGCCCCTGGCTGGATTTGGCAGGAAACCAGAAGGCTGTGGATACCTTGGCCTGACCCAACACTCATTCAGAGAACCAGAACGATTGCAGGACCCACAGCACAGGGGAGCTGAGGATCACTGGCCGTGAAAGTTGAAAACGACAGGGCTAATCTCCTGCCATACACACCAGTGAAGTATCAGAGCTTCCAGCCTATGGAAATCTTGTGAAAACAAACGAATCTATCATGAGACTCTCTCCATCCAACTCTGGAAGCTACCTAACAAAAACAAAGATGAGAAGATGTCTAAAGGACAGCTTAAAAGCATATGCAGAAAACCCCAAAACAACATGGAGACTCCAGTTTTCAGCTATCCCAAAGAAAACAACACAGAGAAATCAAATACAATGGAAACACAAGAAAATGACCTCAAATCCTTAGTAATGAGGATATAAATGGAAGAAACAAATAAAATTCATAATCAAATACAGGAGGACTCAGCCAAACAGGTGAGAGACATAAAAGAAGCACATAGAGTGGAACTGGAAATTTTTCAGGAAAATACAAACAACCAGATGAAAGAAATCAATAAAACGGTCCAAGCTCTGAAAACCTATAAAGAGGCAATGGAAGAAACTCAGGAATATACAAACAAACAGATGAAAGAAATCAAAAAATCAGTTCGAGATCTGAAGACAAAAATGGATTCAATGATAAACACACAGACAGAAGAAAAATAAGAATGTGAGAAGAAGGCGAGCAACACAGAGGTGAGCTTCTCTAACAGAATCCAAGAGATGGAAGAACGAATCTCAGGTCTAGAAGATACAATCATGGATCTTGAAGCAACCATTAAAGAAAATGCCAAATCTGGAAAACTCCTGACACAAAACATCCAAGAAATCAAGGAAACCATAAAAAGAAGAAATCTGAGGATAATAGGTATTGAAGAAAGAGAAGATATCAGTCTCCAAGGCCCAGAAACTATTCTCAACAAATCATAGAAGAACATTTCCCCAATCTAAAGAAAGAGATGCCAGTAAACATACAAGAGGCATACAGAACACCAAATAGAATTGACCAGAAAAGAAAAACTGCCCTTCACATAATAATCAAAACAAAACATACAGAACAAAGAAAAATATTAAAAGCTGCAAGGGAAAAGGGCCAAATAACATTTAATGGCAAACCTATTAGAATTACACCCGACTTCTCGGCAGAGACCATAAAAGCCAGAAGGGCCTGGAAAGAGATCCTGCAAACCCTAAGAGACTACAGATGCCAGGCCAGACTACTTTACCCAGCAAAACTATCAATAACCCTTGGTGGAGAAAACAAAGTATTCCATGACAAAAACAAATTCAAACAGTACCTATCTACAAATCCAGCTTTACAGAAGGCATTAGAAGGAAAACTCCATCCCAAAGGGACAAGCTACAACCAAAACTACTCAGGAAATAGATAACTACACCATGGCAAAAACACAACTACACAAATGCTCAACTGGAAACAACATCAAAATTAAGACTCTTAACAGTCACTGGTCATTGATCTCTCTCAACTTCAATGATCTCAATTCTCCAATAAAAAGACACAGACTAACTGGATGGATGCATAAACAAGATCAAACATTCTTCTGCATTCAAGAAACACATCTCACCCATAATGATAGGCATTACCTCAGGGTAAAAGGTTGGAAAAAATATTCCAATCAAATGGTCAGAAGAAGCATGCAGGCATAGCCATTTAATATCGAACAAAATAGACTTTCAAGCAAAATTAATCAAAAGGGATGAGGAAGGGCACTTCATACTCATCAAAGGTAAAATCAACCAAGGTGACATTTCCCTTAGGTTTTCAAATTTTGTGGCATATATGCCTTTAAAGTAGGTTCTTATGATTCTTTGTATTTCTTCAGTGTCTGTTGTTATGTATCTCTTTTCATTTCTGATTTTGTTGATTTCAATACTGTCTCTCTGCCTTTTAGTTAGTTTGGTTAATAGTTTGTCTATCTTGTTGATTTTCTCAAAGAACCAGCTCTTGGTTTTGTTGATTCTTTGGACTGTTTTCTTAGTTTCTAATTTTTAATTTCAGCCCTGAGTTTGATTATTTCCAGACATCTACTCCTTCTGGATGTTTCTGCTTCTTTTTTTTCTACTGCTTCCAGTTGTATCGTTAAGATGCTTATGTGTGATGTTTCCAAATTCTTTTTAAAGGCACTTACTGCTATGAATTTTCTTCTTAGAACTGCTTTCAGTGTATCTCACCAACTTGGGTATGTTGTTCCTTCATTTTTATTGAATTTGAGGAACTCCTTAATTTCTTTCTTTATTTCTTTCCTGACCCATGTGTCATTTAGCAGAGAGTTGTTTTGTTTCCCAGTATGTGTAGGCTTTTTGTTATTTCTGTTGTTGTTGAGCAGGTGATCTGATAGGATACAAGGTATTATTTCCATCCTCTTGTATCTGTTGAGGCTTGCTTTGTGACCTACAATGTGGTCAATTTTGGAGACGGTTCCATGTGGTGCAGAGAAGAAAGTGTATTCCTTCTTGTTTGGGCGAAAAATTCTATAGATATCTGTTACATCCATGTGGTTCATGGCATTGGTTAATGATGTTATTTCTCAGCTTAGGGTCTGTCTTCAGTGAGAGTGGGGTTTTGACATCTCCCACTATTATTGTGAGGGAATCGATGTGTGTTTCAAACTTCCTTAGCAGATCTTTTACAAATGTGGGTGCCCTTGTATTGGGAGCACAGATGTTCAGAATTGTAATGTCATCTTGGTTGATTTTACCTTTGATGAGTATGAAGTGTCCTTCCTCATCCCTTTTGATTAATTTTAGTGGAAAGTTTATTTTGTATGATATTAAAATGGCTATGCCTGCATGCTTCTTGTGACCATTTCATTGGAATATTTTTTTCCAACCTTTTACCCTGAGGTAATGCCTATCGTTACAGGTGAGATGTGTTTCTTGAATGCAGAAGAATGTTGGATCTTGTTTATGCATCCATTCATTTAGTTTGTGTCTTTTTTTTTTTTTTTTTTTTTTTTTGGAGAATTGAGGCCATTGATGTTGAGAGAGATTAATGACCAGTGACTGTTAAGAGTCTTAATTTTGATGTTGGTTCCAGTTGAGCATTTGTGTAGTTGTGTTTTTGCCATGGTGTAGTTATCTATTTCCTGAGTAGTTTTGGTTGTAGCTTGTCCCTTTGGGATGGAGTTTTCCTTCTAATGCCTTCTGTAAAGCTGGATTTGTAGATAGGTACTGTTTGAATTTGTTTTTGTCATGGAATACTTTGTTTTCTCCACCAAGGGTTATTGATAGTTTTGCTGGGTAAAGTAGTCTGGCCTGGCATCTGTGGTCTCTTAGGGTTTGTAGAACCTCTTTCCAGGCCCTTCTGGCTTTTATGGTCTCTGCCAAGAAGTCGGGTGTAATTCTGATAGGTTTGCCATTAAATGTTATTTGGCCCTTTTCCCTTTCACCTTTAATATTTTTTCTTTTTTCTGTATATTTTGTGTTTTGATTATTATGTGACAGGCAGTTTTTCTTTTCTGGTCTATTCTATTTGGTACTCTGTAGGCCTCTTGTGTGTTTTTAGGCATCTCTTTTTTTAGATTGGGGAAATGTTCTTCTATGATTTGTTGAGAATAGTTTCTGGGCCTTGGACTCTGATATCTTCTCTTTTTTTCATGCCTATTATTTTCAGATTTCTTCTTTTCATGGTTTCCTTGATTTCTTGGATGTTTTGTGTCAGGATTTTTCCAGATTTAGCATTATTTTAATGGTTGCTTCAAGATCTGTGATTGTATTTTCTAGGCCTGAGATTCATTCTTCCATCTCTTGAATTCTGTTAGAAAAGCTTGCCTCCATGCTGCTCGCCTTCTTCTCTGAGATCTCACGTTCTTATTTTTCTTCTGTCTGTGTGTTTATCATTGAATCCATATTTGTCTTCAGCTCCTGAACTGATTTTTTTTTATTTCTTTCATCTGATTGTTTGTATAGTCCTGAGTTTATTCCATTGCCTCTTTATAGGTCTTCAGAGCTTGAAACATTTTATTAATTTCTTTCATCTGGTTGTTTGTATTTTCCTGAAAAATTCCAATTCCACCTTATGAGCTTCTTTTATGTCTCACACTGGTTTGGCTGTGTCATCCTGCATTTGATTAAGAATTTTATTTGTTTCCTCCATTATCATCCTCATTACTAAGGATTTGGGGTCCTTTTCTTGTATTTCCATTGTATTTGAGTTTTCTGGGTTGGTTTCTTTGGGATAGCTGGGATCTGAAGATGCCATATTGTTTTGGGTTTTTTGTGTATGCTTAGGCATCTTGCCATCTCTGTTTTTGTTGTTTAGCTTCCAGAGTTGGGTGGAGGGAGTCTGATGATAGGTTCACCTGTTTTCTCACGATTTCCCTAGGCCGGAAGCTCTGATGCTTCATTGCTGTGGATGGCAGGAGGCTAGTCGCTTTGGACTCTCACAGCCAGTGATCCTCAGCTCCCTTGTACTATGAGTTCTGCAATCGTTCTGGATCTCTGAATGTGCGCTGGGTCAGGTCAAAGTGTCCACAGCCTTCTGGGTCCCCTGAAAAGACCAGCCAGGGACATTGGGCTCGAACCACGCCCTAAGCTCTGCTAGATTTCAGGTCCTGAACACTCTGCTGAGCTCAGCTAGGGACTCTGGGCCCCAAATGCATGCAGAGTCCAGACAGAGTTTCAGGGCTGGGACTGTGCGCCAAGTAAGCTAGGTTTTTTGGGCCCAAAGTGCATGCAATGGTCAGTTATAGTATCAGGGCCCGAACCTTCCCCCAAGCTCAGGCAGGAATTCTGGACCCAAACTGCACAAAGGGTCCAACCAGAGTCTCAGGGCTGGGTCTGCGCAAAAAGCTCAGCTAGAGTCTCTGGGCCCTATTTGCCCACCAAGAACACTTAGGGACTCTGCTGATCTCTGTCAGAGTCTCAGGGGCAGAATTACACACTCGAGCTCAAGCAGGGACTTTGGACCCACACTGCATGCTCAATTCAGCCAGGGACTCTGGGCCTAAACTGCGCAGAGAGTTCAGCCAGATTCTCAGGGCCGCGATGTGCTCAAAGCTCAGCTAGAGTCTCTGGACCTAATGTTCGCCAAGTCCAGCTAGGGACTCTGGGCTGAATCTGCATGCTGAGGTCAGCCTGAGTCACAGCAGCAGAACTGGGCACTGAGCTCAGCTAGCAACTCAAGCAGAACTGTGCACTGAGCTGAGCTTGATACTCAGGGGCTGAACTGCCTGCCAAGTACAGTTTGGGTCTCAGGGCACCATGTGGCCCAAATCCTGCCCAGAGTCCCCTCTCCCACATAATTCCCACTGGCCACCACACCAATCACCTCTGTCAGAGAGCTCCAAGCTGCAAACCTCACCCACTGCCACCGCCACCACTGCCACCGCTGCTGCTGCTGCTGCCGCTGCTGCTCCGATCCAAGAAAATCCATGCTCTTCCTGTGTGCAGGGGCATGCAGGTCCTCTGCACCCTGGTCCCTTTGAATCGTGGAGCACTCCTCTTGCAATAGTGTGGGGACCTCGGTGTTCCTGGTTCATAATTCTGTGCAATTCCCTGAATTGTTTACTAGAGCTTCTAAACATGGTCCACACTGCTCGTCGCCATCTGGATCTCCTTTTTTTTCTATGTTATGGTTTCAGCTTCTTTACTGAAAATCGAGTGTCTGTAGAGGAGTGGGTCTATTTCTTGATCTTCAATTTGATTCCACTAGACAACCTCTCCTTTTTCATGTCAATACCATGTACATTTAATTATTATTGTTCTTTAGTACAACTTGAAATCAGGGATGGTGATGCCTCCAGAAGTTCTTTTATTATACAGGCTTGTTTTTTTAGGGGAGATAAGGAATTGCTACACATTGACCACAGGGACATCACAGCCAGGCAAACAAAGCCTGAGAACTTGAACTCAGTTTTACCTTATGATTTAAATAAAGACTAAAAATAAAATGGCTTAAGGTATGCTAACCACAAAAGCATATGCTAAAAATTAAAGTAGGTCTCAACAGAGGGGCTATAGTTATGTAAAATATTAAAGCAGGTCTCAACAGTTTTACCACATCTGGGTTTTTTAATTCCAATAAAATTGAGAATTGTATTTTCATGGTCTGTTTAAAAAGTGTTGATATTCTTATGGGAACTGTGTTGATTTTGTAGATTGCTTTTTGTTCGATGGCTATTTTTATTATGTTAATCCTACCAATCCATGAGTATGGAAGATCTATCTATCTTCGGATATCTTCTTCACTTCTTACTTCAGAGACTTTAATTTCTTGTCATATAGGTTTTCACTTTCTTAGTTAGCATTAAACAAGATATTTTATATTATTTCTAGCTATTATGAAGTGGGTTGTTTCTCTAATTCCTTTCTCAACCCTTTTGTCAATTATATACAGGAGTGATAATGATGATCTTTTAGTTAATTTTTTTACTGTGCCATTTTGTTGAGGGTGCTTACCAGCTATTGTTCATTAGAATTTTTGGTTAACTCGTGGGTACTATCACATCATCTGTGAATAATGATACTTTGACTTCT
This sequence comes from Acomys minous, assembly GCF_964271855.1. Taxonomy (NCBI): domain Eukaryota; kingdom Metazoa; phylum Chordata; class Mammalia; order Rodentia; family Muridae; genus Acomys; species Acomys minous. Next base: position 83,539,563 of record NC_140484.1, read on the forward strand.
TCCTGTCCCATTTTTATCCCCTTGAACTTTAGTTGTTTTTTTTTTGCCCTAGCAAGAACTTCAAGTACTATTATTGTAGAGACACAGAGAGAGCATCCAGTCTTGTATTTTTCTTAATTTTAGTGTGACTGCTTTAAATTTATCTCTACTTAATTTGAAGTTGGCTGTAGGCTTGGAGAATATTGCCTTTATTGTGATTTGCTGTGTGACTTGTATTCCTGATTTCTACAAAAGCTTAAATATTAAGGGTGGTTGGATTTTGCCAAATGTTATTTCAGTGTTTAATGTGAGTTTTTTCTTTCAGTTTGTTTACATGGTTGAGTACATTGATGCATTTCCATACTTTGAACCACTCCTGCATGGTGGGGATGAAGTCTCCTTGATCATGTTTGATGATGCTTTTGATGTTTTCTTGTATTTGGTTTGGGAGTATTTTGTTGAGTATTTGCATAGATGCTCTTAAAGGATCTTTGTCAGTAATTTTCTTACTTTTTTGGAGTCTTCATGTTACTTAGGTATCAGGTTGTCTGTGGCATCATAGAATGAGTTTGGCAATGTTCCTTCCCTTTCTATTTTGTGGGATAGACTTGATTTACATTTAAAAATGGTATCTATCAAAAAAGTTGTTCATTTTATTGTAGATTTCTCAATTTTGTAGCATACATGTTTTTGAAGACTTAATCATTCCTTGGATTTCCTCAGTGTCTGTTTTTATGTCCCTTTTCATTTCTGATTTTGTTAATTTGGATACTGTCTCTGCCTTTTTTTTTTTTTTTTGACTAAGGTATTGTTTATTTAGTTGATTTTCTCAGGGAACCAGCTCCCATTTTTCTTGATTCTTTGTGTTGTTCTCTTTGTTTCTATTTACTGATTTTAGCCCTGAGTTTGATTATTTCCTGCCATCTACTCCATTTGTGATTGCTTTGTTTTTCTCTAGTGTGTTCAGGTATACTTTTACATTGTTAGTATGAGATTTTGCCAATTTCCTTATGAGGGAACTTAGTTCTCTGGACATTCCTCTTAGCACTGCTTTTGTTTTGCTCCATAAATGTGGTTATAAGGTTCTCATTTTCCTCTTTTTGCTTTAGTCCAGCTTTAATCCCATGCTGTATGATAGAATACAAGTTGTTATTTCAATTTTCTTCTGTCTATTGAGGCTTGCTTTGTGACCATGTATGTGGTCAATTTTGGAGAAGGTTCTGTGAAGTGCTGAGAAGAAGGTATATTCCTTTGTGTTTACATGGAATGTTCTGTAGGTATCTGTTAGGTCCAATTGATCCTCATGTTGATTAGCTTTATTAATTCTCTACTTAGTTTCTGTCTCAATGAGTTGTCCATTAGTGAAAGAGGGATGTTGAAGTCTCCTACTATGAAATATGGTATTCAGTGTGTGATTTAAGATTTAATAATTTAATATTTTTTATAAATGTAGGTGCCCTTTTATTTGTGGCATACATGTTCAGAATTGAGACATCATTATGGTAAATATTTCTTTTGATGAGTAAGACGTGCATTCCCCATTCTTTTGCTTAATTTTAGTTGGAAGTCTATATTTACTAGGTATTAGAATGTCTGATCCAAGTTTTTTCTTGTTTCTCTTTGTTTTGAAAACATTTTTATGCCCTTTACTCTGATGTAATGTCTATGTTTATTGCTGATATATTTGTTATATGCAGCAGAATGATGTATCTTGTTTTTGCCACCATTCTTTAAACCTGCAGCTTTTTTATTGGTAATTTGAGACCATTGGTGTCAAGAAATATTACTGACCAATCATTGTTAACTCCTGTTATTTTTGTGTTGTTGGTGTTATTGTGTGTGTCTTTGTGTGTGTGTGTTTGTGTGTGTGTGTGTGTGTGTGTGTGTGTGTGTGTGTGTGTCTTTGCTTTGTTTTTGCTGTTCTGGAAATATTTTTTTACTGTGTTTTCTTGTATGCAGTTATCTTCCTTAGGATGGAGTTTTCCTTCTATTTTATTCCGTAGGGCTTCTTTAGTGGATATTGTTTAAATTTAGTTTTGTCATGGAGTATCTTGTATTTTCTATCTATTGTGATTGAAATTTTTGTGGGTATAGTATTCTGGGCTGGCATTAGTGATCTCTTAGGGTTTACAAGATATCTGTCCAGGCCATTCTGGCTTTTAAAGCCTCTGTTGTAAAATCTGGAGTAATTTTTAAAAGTATAGATTTATGTACTACATGGCCATTATGCCTTGGTGATTTTAATATTGTTCTTACTTCTATACATTTAAGATTTTATTATTATGTGTCAGGAGGATTTTTTTTGGTCCAATCTATTTCATGTTCTGTAGGCTTCATGTAAATTTATAAGCATCTCCTGAATTAGGGAAATTTTTCTTCTATGATTTTGTTGAAGGTATTTTTAGGGCCTTGGAGCTTGGTATCATCTTCTTCTATTCCAATTATTCTTAAGTTTGATATTTTTCTGATGTCCCAAATTTCCTGTATGTTTTGTATCAGAAACTCTTTAGAATTAGCATTTTCTTTGACTGGTGTATCAGTTTCTTCTATTCCATCCTCTATATCTGGTATACTGTTCTATCTCTTGTAGTCTGTTGGTGATGCTCATATCTGTAGTTCCTCTTCTCTTCCCTAGCTTTGCCATTTCCAGTATTCCCATAGATTGTGTTTTCTTTATTGTCTTTATTTTAATTTTTAGGTTTTGAACAGTCTTATTCATTTCTTTGTCTTGTTTGCTTGTATTTTCTATTTCTTTAAGGGATTTACTCATTTCATATACCTGTTTTTATTTTCCAGTATTACTTTGAGTGATTTATTACTTTTCTGTTTTAGTTTTATGAGGTCCAATTTATTAATTGATGATCTTTGAGTTGTACTTGTGCTATTTTAGTCCTGTTCCTAAAAACTGCTTCCTTGAAAATTCAAAAGTATCCTCAACCTTTTCTATTAGATTTAGGGCATCTTGATTACATTGCCTTACTTCTTTGATATTTCTGCAGGTGAGTAATGTGCATGGTGAGAGACAGGGTTCTAGTTTCTTTTTTATGTCGAAATACACAGTTTAGCAAGCCCTCTTGAAGGTGCTCTATTTTCTCTAATGTGTCAGCTTGTTTTTCAAAGATCATATGACCATAGCTTTTTTTGTTTTGTTTCTTTTATTCAGCATCCTCTATTCTATTGCATCAGTCAATGGGCACAATGTAAAGCCAGTGTCATCCTGTTTTTATTACTTTCCTTTTTAAAAAATAACGTGAAACATGAAATGAAAATGTCTCCAGCAGAATTGTTTTTGTTGTTCTTGGTCTCTTTTTCTTTACATGTGGACCTAAAGATATTTTGAGTGTCTTTGAGGATTTGTATTAGAAATTTGTTGGAGATTGCACTGAATATGTAGTTTGTTTTTTGTAAAGTATATGTTTACACAAGGCTATTCCTGCTAATCCTTGAACATGTACAGTTTCCATTTTCTCTTTCCTCTTTCAGTGTCTTAAAGATTTCCTTGTATCTGCTTGGTAACTTTGACTTACAGGGCACAGTAAATCCAAGGTTTCTTAGTTTGGCTCATTTTCTGAAAACCTATTTATTTCTATAAGACTTCTATTGATCATCATTGTGTTGGTGTAGAGCTATTGTTTCAGATCTAATTGTGTTTCACTTAGGAAACTGAGAGCACTTGCGTTTGGTATGTATATATTTTGGATGGGAATACATTGCTGATGGTTCTTTTGGAGAGAGGGGAACACTCCTTCATTACTGGTGGGTATGCAAACTGGTTCAGCCACTTTGGAAATCTATCTGGTGCCATCTCAGAAAACTGGGAATAGGGTTTCCACAAGACCCAGCTATTCCACACCTTGGAATATACCCAGAAGATGCTCCAGCACAGAAAAAGAAAATTTGCCAAACCATGTTCATAGCAGCCTTATTCATAATAGCCAGAACATGGAAACAGCCTAAGTATCCATCAGTAGAAGAATGGATAAAGAAACTATGGTACATATACACTATGGAATACTACTCAGCTATTAAAAATAAGGAATTCCTGAAATTTGTGGACAAATGGATTGAGCTAGAAATGATCATAATGAGTGAGTTACCCCAGAAGCAGAAAGACTCAAAAGGTATATACTCACTTATATCTGCATACTAGCCCAAGGGGCATGTCCCATGGAAGCATTCACTTACCATGAAAGTGGGACAGAGGGGAGGACATCCTATTGGGACTCTGGATGAGAGAAGCATGGGAGAATAGGAAAGTAGAAGGATCCAGAGGGTCCTAGAAACCTACAAGTAGAACATTATGATAGGCAGATTTGGGCCCAGGGGTCCAGCTCAAACTAAGGCACCAGCCAAGGACAATACAGGTGGTAAACTTAAAACTCCTCCTAGATCTACCCAATGGACAGAAAATTTTCCACAATTGAGTAAAGAGTGGGAAATGACTTTCACACAAACTCTGGTGCCTCATATTTGACCATACCCCCTGGAGGGGGAGACCTGGTGGCACTCAGAGGAAGGATAGCAGGTTACCAAGAAGAGACTTGATACTCTATGAGCATATGCAGGGGAAGGAAATCTCCCTCAGGAACAGTCATAGGGGAGGGGAATAAGGGGAAAATAGGAGGGAGGGAAGAATGGGAGGATACAAGGGATGGGATAACCATTGAGATGTAACAAGAATAAATTAATAAAAAATTTTTTAAAAAAGAAAAAGAAAATCCAAAGCTTCTACAGAGTCTGTACATGAAGAAGAGAAAATTAGTGGAGATGTGCAATTATAAAGTCATAAAAAAGAGAGTCTCTCTAACAACAATGACTCAGATGAAGAAACAGGGGAAAGAATTGATAAATCACAGGGGAACATTATAATTGCCGAATTGCTATCCCGTGTTATAATGTCTTTTTTGAATATACAAGTTACTACAGTCAAAATGTTCAATTTACTCTAGTAAATATAAGAAAAACCATGGAGTTAAAAAATAAAATAAAATACATAAAATGTAATATTTGTTTTTTTATTAAAGAAGGACAAAATAAATATAACATCATTGGCATACCGGCACATCATCAACAGTAGCATTTTGTAGGCAAAGAAGGGCAGATATCCATGTGTTTTACCCACACTGGTCTACTTATGTGGCTGAGATAAAAAAAATTCATAATAAAATTCTTTGACAGAAAAAAGAATGATATGAATCTCAAGCATAAAATAAAAATAATGGTTCCACTACAAAGAGTTTGATACACTTAAATGAAGAATTATAAACCCACAGAACCATACTATATTATTCCTGAGTAAGTGATGTAAAACAGTATGTCACTGGTTTCAGCCATCGTGTTTAATTTACTAACATGTTTTACCTAAATTTTAAATGACTTTTCCTTCTTGTATGGGTTCTGTGCCTGATGTCAAGACAGCAGTTGTTAACTGGCCTTAACAAAATAATGTAGCACTTTGGGGCAAAAATCAAGCCAAGGAGCGCTGTACTGGAAGCCAAGATACAAAAGACTTCCATTGCCACCATGACCTTCCCTGTGGTGCTATGGTAGACAGGAAGGAATGTGATCCAGACACAGAAGAACACCTGCATGCTGAAGGACAGGAACTTGGCTTCATTGAATGTGTCAGGAAGATTCCTGGACAAGAAGGCCATGATGTAGCTCCCAAGTGCCAGGGAGCAAAGGTATCCCAGGACACAGTGGAAGGCAACTGCTGAACCCTTGTTGCACACAATGATGATGTGGCCATGTTCAGCACGAGTGTCTTGATCAATGAAGGGTGGAGAGGTGATCAGCCAGATTCCACAGAGCACAAGTTGGATAAGTGTGCAGATTGGAATTATGAAATTAGGAGCCCTTGATACCATCAACCATCTGACCATTTTAGCTGGAACAGTGACATTGAATGCAATAACCACTGTAATAGCTTTTGCCAACACTGTGGAGAGAGCCACAGTGAACAAAATTCCAAATGTTGTCTGCTGCAAGATGCAGGTGGCTGTGCTGGGCTGACCAATGAAGAGCAAGGAACTGAGGAAACAGATGATGAGTGTCAGTAGCAGGGTGTAGCTGAGAGCCTGATTATTTGCCTTGACAATGGGCGTGTCTCTGTACTTCAGGAAGATTATAAGAACCACAGCTGTGAGTACAGAGAAGCGCAGTGCAGTGGTGGCGAGAGCCATGCCCAAGGGGTCTTCATAGGCCAAAAAGCTCACAGATTTCTGGAGGCAATAATTCTTTTCCAAATTTGCATAGTGACTTTCTGGACATTTCACACATTGATCCATATCTGTCGTTCAGAAATAAAGATAACTGGCATCAGTTCTGTGGTGTTCCCTTTCCCATTGGGTTGTTACTCAGCCTAAGCTCATTGAAATGCTTCCGGAATTACCTTTGTTTATTGCTTCAGAAACATTTTAAATCTATACAGCCCTCTCTGTCGCTAGTATCAAAGATTAAAGAAGACCCATACTTTTCCTGTGTCTTTGTATACATACCCTGAATTTGTGACTCTATTGCATCCAATATATGTCATAAGATTATAAGATTATATTATAAAATCCTACTTTGATTCTTCTTCCACCTTATAGAAATCCCTAATTTGACTTAAGTTTTGTTAAATATGCTCAGTTTTTAACTCATTTTATGCACTGTTCTCTGATTTGTTATCCATATTAACTTATTTTCACAAAATCCATTAGGTATTTAAATTTGGCTCAAATTTAAATCTTAAAGATTCTCAAATTCAGTATCTTAAAGATTTTGAAATGATAAATAGCACTTCATGCTTAAGCTTAAATCCTTCACACGTAATATGTTGTTACACATAGCTATAAAATATTTCTAAGATACAGGGATATAACTATTGAAATATATCATGGTATTCAAAAATTTCTGAATACTCTCATCCTAAACATTTATCATTTTATATAAAAATAAATGTGTGTGTGTGTGTGTGTGTGTGTGTGTGTGTACATTGAGGGTTATAATCCCATATTTTTATTACATTAACCATTGGATTTTTCTGAAACACATCACCTCACTAATGGGATTTCTCTGTTTCATACATTGAGATAAACGTGAATTTATTGTCAGGAAAAATCAATTTTTTGTGCAAATAGAAAGTTTATAGGACTAAGTGCCTTCGTAAAGATATTGGAGGCATCTCAGAAGACTAACTCATCAGCACACTTGGAGGACATAGAGTAAAATGAATCAGATACAACCAAGAGGAGTAGAAGGCTGGAAATAGTCAAACTAACTAAAAGGCAAAGAGATAGTATTCAAATCAACAAAATCAGAAATGAAAATGGAGATATAGTGCCACATATTGAGGAAATACAATGAAACATTACGTTGTACTTCAAAAGACTATATGCCACAAAATTTGAAAATGTAAATGAAGTAAACAGTTTTCGTGATATGGACCCATTGGTGTCCTGCACAAACTCCTGTTCCAGCCAAGAACAATGCATGCAGTAAATCTAGATCCCCAATATTCAGATCTACGCAATGGATAGCCCATTCTCCATAGCTGTAGGGAGAATGAGACTTGCCCTCACAGGAACTCAGGTATGCCCTATTTGACCATTTCCCCCTGGCGGGAAGGCCTGTGGCACTCAGAGGAAAGGGAGCCAGGCTGATCTGGATGAGACCTGACAGGCTGTGATCATAAGGTGAGGGTGGGAATACACTTCTGTCACAGGTCTAGGGGAGGGGAATAGGGCAAAAGAAGGAGGGAGGGAGAATGGAAGTTACATGGGAGGGGATAACAATTTAGATATAAAGTGAATAAATTATTTTTTAATATTCAAGTGGAAAAAGAAACTAGGGAAAAGGAATATATAATATGAATCAAAACTATTTTGAGTTTCCATCTGTCACCTGTCAGAATGCTTACAAACAGTAATACAATGATAGTCATGCTAGCAAGAACATGGAGAAGTGAGAACATTCTTCCATTGCTATTGATTAATACAGTGGATATCCGGATGCCAATTTTTCATAAATGTGAAAATCAATTTCCCTCAAGATCCATCTTTATTACTCTTTAAAATATACTTTATCTTATCACAAGGATACTTGATTAAATATGTTCATCAAGGCTCTAATCACAAAATCCTGACACTTACCCTATGAGCATATACAGGGGGAGGTAATCCCCCTCAGGAACAGTCATAGGGGAGGGGAATAAGGGGAAAAGGGAGGGAGGGAAGAATGGGAGGACACAAAGGATGGGATAACCATTGAGATGTAACAAAAATAATTTAATAATAAAAAAAATTTTAAAGAAAAAAGAAATAACATAAGAATGAATAAATAAAATATGATAAATTTAAATGATGGATTATTATTTCTTGGTAATTAAAACTGACATCAACATTGCAGACAATGATTAAAGTAGAAAAAATTATTAAGACTGATGTAAGCCAGACCCAGAGGAATAAATATAATATGCATTTCATTATATTTATATATTAGTTGTTAAATAAATGATAGGAAAGCTACAATCTATAGACCCAGAGGTATTTGGAATGGAGAAAGACACTAGAGAGGTTATATGGATATCCAAGGGAGAAGAAAATAGAACAGAATTTATGGGTGAACTGGAGAGAGGGGGAGTGAAAGTAGGAAGAACAGCTAGGAAGGGTGAGGTGAAAAGGAATTGAGGGAGAAAATGTGGACAAAGACAGCTAGAAAGGAAGGGGATTTTAGGAGCAATATGAACACAGAGTGATCATACTGTAACCTCTAAATAATGATGGAGATAGAGACCCAATAGCCATTTCTTGTCAAGAACTGATACTTTGAGTAATAAAACTGAGTTTCATGAATTTGAGTTGTTAGCTGCAATGGTGTCATTAAAATCCCCAAATAATTCAGGCTGTTTACAAAAAAATTTGTTGTTCTTCAAAGACACAAGGCCCCATTTCTGAGACAACACAACACCACAACTTGTTTACATGGAGATGCCAAGTTCATGCTACAAGTAACCTTCAGCCCCATGTTTCAAATCTATACCAAAGAAAGATACTCTATGGGCTGTGATAAAAAAGAGTAAGCACCCAATCAACCACATAAGTTTTAAATGACATTTAATCCTACCCCCAAAATATGCTAGGGTAATGATGATACAAACATTGTTGGAGGAATCAACTAATTTCTGATTTTACTCAAAGCCCACTCAACGAGGGAGTAATCATTCCTAATATTACTTGATCAACCAATACTCAGAGAGTAGATGCCACAAAGATGTGGGAAACACCTATAATATTGGTCTCATCAAATGACACCTGATTATATTCTTCTATACACATAGATCAGTACCTTATCCAGTCATCATTAGAGAGGCTTCCTTGTTTACTCCTATAACTGAAGAAAATAAATACAGAGACCCAGGTCTAGACATTACACAAACACACACACACACACACACACACACACACACACACACACACACACACATACACATGCACACATAAACACACACACACATCACCCAGAGAAAGGGAGGAGAAGGGAGGGAGAGAGGAAGAGTATAAAACAGATCTAAGTGAGGTGTTTCCATCTATATACTCACTCAGAGCATAGGGAGCCCCATAGGAGATGGGGAAGAGTGAGGAGGGAGCCAAGGCAACAGATATCAGAAGAACAAGGCTCTAATTATCAACCAAGTAATGCTTATATGAATACACAGAGAAGGATTCACTAGGCCTACATAGGTCAGCCATAGACCATCTGCATATACCATAGCTAGTTTTGTACATTTTTGAGACTCCTGAATCATAAACAAGTGAGTCTCTAATTCTTGTGTACTCTCTTGAGGTTTTATTTTCCTGTTTCCTTGTCTTTTCCAAAATGATGGTTTTTGTTTTATCTTATCACATGTTATTTTACTGAGCTTTGTTGGTGTCTCTTAGAGCCTTTTTATGAGATAAAGATAAGGAGTGAATATCTCATGATAAAAGGACTGAAGAATTGGGAGAAGTAGAGGGAAGGGAAAATGTATTCACCATGTGGGGAAAATCTGTTTAATAAAGGGGAGAGAATTATATAAATAAAAAGAACCTATGATATGAAACAATCTATTTACAGTAAAACAAAATAACCTTAGTTTTATGAAGATAAAATATATGTCCTTAGGACATCAAACTCAACTCTTCATTTACCTGCTAGGTTAAAAAAAAAAGAAAAAGAAAAACAAATACAAATACAATAAATCCTGAACTAATTATAATCATAAAGAACTTGTTATGCTAGAGATCTAAGCTTGAAGTGAATCCTACATATAAGTAAGCATGGATTCGTGCTCAAAACACTGTGTTCATGATAAAATGAAATGGAGTGCTAATTTATGGGCAAGATGGGTGTCTTCAGGGAACAGTGCCTGCAATGGACCAACAATGTAAACTAAGAATGATATGAATTTCTACAATGTGTCCTTTCAAAGGGAAATAAAAATATCAGAAATCCTTCAATTTCTAATTAAGGAAGAAAAATGTATCTTTTACTTCACTTCTTCTTCATTTGTTTTCTTTCATTCTTTCTTTCTTTCTTTCTTTCTTTCTTTTTTTTTTTTTTTTTTTTTTTTTTTGGTTTTTCGAGACAAGGTTTCTCTATGTAGCCTTGCCTGTCCTGGACTAACTTTGTAGACCAGGCCGGCCTTGAAACACAGCTGTCCACCTGTCTCTGCCTCCCTAGTGCTGGGATTAAAGGCGTGCGCCACCACCACCCAGCAATGTACTGCAGACTCCTGTGGACAAAATGGAAGTTCTCTGTAGACCAGTACTAACCTGTCTTATTGGAAATCTCATTGTCTGCACAAGGAATGCAGTCATAGCAGCAGACAGCCTTGCCCTGCTGGGCGGCTTTCCTGAATCCAGGCCTACAGCGCTCACTGCACAAAGACTGAGGAATCTGAAATAAATGAAAGTGATTAGCAAATGCTTGGACTTTAGTGAGAAGTCCTAATAAATACAGAGTTTAGGGGTATCATTGAACAGTTAATTTAGAAATGCTTTCACTTAACCGATTCTGGCAGCTTTTGGCTACACAGCCCATGTATTTAAATAGATGAAGCTTATCTTAAGCATAAGTCATTAAAGTAGTGTTCTAAAAAGTCATGATATGATTTTAGGCTCAACCTTTCTCTATTCTTTTTTCTTAATTTATTTAGATTACATCTCAATTGTTGTCCCCTCACTTGTACCCTCCCATTCCTCACTCCCTCCATCTTTCATCCTATTTCCCTCCGCTACATCTGTGACAGAAGGTTATCTTCTCCCCCACAATATGGTCACAGCCTATCAAGTCTCATGCTGGTAGCCTGCTTATTCTTTCTCTGAGTGCCATCAGGCCTCCCTACCAATGGGAAGTGGTCAAATATGGAGCACCAGAGTTCATGTCTGAGTCAGTCCCCACTCTCCACACAACTGTGGAAAATGTCCTGACCATTGGGCAGATCTGAATATGGGTTCAATGTTTACTTCATGTATTGTCCTTAGTTGGTGCAGTAGGTTGAGCAGAACCCTCAGGTCCAGATGTGCCCATCATGATGGTCTTCTTATGGGTTTATAGGACCCTCTGGATCCTTCTATTTCCCTCATTTTCCCATATTTCCTTCATCTAGAGTCCCATTAGGAAGTCCCTGCATCTATCCCGATTTCCTGGTAAGTAAAGACTTTCATGGGACATCACTTTTGGGCTAGGGCCCAATTATAAGTGAGTATATACTAAATTAGACTTTCTGGGTCTGGGTTAACTCACTCAAGATGATCATTTCTAGTTCTATGCATTTGTCCATAATTTTCCTGGTTTCTTGGTTTTAAATAGCTGAGTAATATTCCATAGTATAAATGACCCACAGTTTCTTTATCCATTCTTTGACTGAAGAACATTTAGATTGTTTCCAGGTTCTGACTATTATGAATAAGGCTGCTATGAAAATGGTTGAATTTATGTCCTTTTTATGTGGTGGAGCATCTTCTGGATATATTCCAAAGAGTTAAATAGCTGGGTCTCGAGGTATCCCTATTCCCAGTTTTATGAGAAAGCACCATATTGATTTCCAAAGTGGTTGTACAAGTTTGCACTCCCAACAGCAAAGAAGTATTCCCCTTTCTCTACATCCTCACCAGCATTTACTGTCATTTGAGTTTTTGATCTTAGTCATTCTGATGTGATGTGAGGTTAGTGAAACCTCAGAGTTATTTTGATTTTCATTTCTCTGATGACTGACTAAAGATGTTGAGCATTTCTTTAAGTATTCTCAGCCACTAGATCTTCCTCTGTTGAGAATTCTCTGTTTAATTCAGAGCCCCATTTTTTGGAAAATATTTAATTCCATAAAAATAATTCACAGTATTAAAATACATAATATTTTACATTTTATTAAATAGTGTATAATAATTGTTATAGTAGTCAACAGTTTAACATCAATTAACTTGGTGATCAAACATAATATATGAAACATAAATTAACTTTATATTTGCAATGCTAGCTATTTCACTCTCATTAACTTCTACACAAAAATCACATCATATTGTAATACTGAGTCTCATTTCTTAATTCGGTTATTTGTGTTGGTGGAGTTTAATTTCTAGTGCTCTTTTCAAATGTATGGTTGGTGAAGATCTTTTCCTAGTCTGTAGAATGTCACTTTGTTCTCTTGGAAGTGTCTCCTGCCTTAAAGAAGCTTCTCAGTCTCATAAGGTCCCACTTATTAACTGTTGATCTTAGAGCCTGGGCTGTTGGAGTTCTGCTCAGGAAGTTGTCTCCTGTGCCGATGAGTAACATAAGTGACCCCCAAAATTTCACCAGAGAACTCCTACAGCTGATAAACACCTTCAGCAAAATGGCTGGATACAAAATTAACTGAAAACATCAGTAGTCTTCCTGTAAACAAGTGACAAATGTGCTGAGAAAGAAATTAGGGAAACTACACCCTTCATGACAGCCACAAGCAATATAAAGTATCTAGGAATAACTCTAACGAAGCCAGTGAAAGACTTGTTTGAGCCTGTCTCTATTCTTACTGGCAATTACTTTTATATTTAATGTGATTGGCAATGTTGATTGATGACTCAACAGAGCCTGGATTAATTTTGGAAACAAATCTTTGGGCAATTCTGTGAGGAGATTTTTTTCTAATTTATTGTAATTTATCCAGATTACATTCCAATTGTTATTCGCTAGCTTGTATCTTCCCATTCCACCCTCCCTTCCTCTTCCACACTATTCCTGTTCTCTTGACCTCTGACAGAAGGGGACCTCCACCCCCACCATATGACCACAGTCTATCAGGTCTCATCTGGACAGCCTACTTCCCCTTCCTCTGTTGGTCTAATGTATTTTGATGCTAATTAATAAAAGGCCTTCACACCACCTGGGCAGGGGAAATTAAATAGGCATGGCTACGGTTCCTAGCCATGGGGAGACAGAGAGAATCGTGGGAAGAAGAGAGACCTGAGGGGAAAAGAGGAGAAGTTGGCGATGGTTTAGATGGAAGAGAATCACATGGCTGGCATGGATGGAGATTTGGCCCAGATGAACATTAACAAGTATGTGGGATCATGGAAGGAGGTAGCTTAATAGAAATAATTAGAAGCAGATGGCATGGGATTGGGTTAGGTATCCCATACTTGCTCCACTATGGGAAGTAGTTTAGGGGGAAAATATCTGCCCTCCTCCAGGTGAACTAAGGCTGTTTTAAAATAGAACAAGTGTCTGTGTCTTGATTGATTGATAGCTAGTTATGCTGATGTAATAATTATAGTCCTGACAATAAACATTATTAGGCCATACTGATAAATTAACAACAACATTCTTCTGTGTGTCCCGTAGGATTTCCCACCAATAGAAATATTCAAATTGTGGACATCAAAGTTCGTATAAGAGGCAGTCCCTTTTCTCGACTGTGAGGAGATTTATAGGGAGGTTATTTTATCTGGAAACAGTAACCACAAAATGAGGTCAATGTTTCATTGGCTAGTGTCATAGACAGAAAGAATAGGAGATACATAAGGAGAACCAAATTGTTTGATGTGTGATCATGGTCTATGAATGTGATGTCATCACCTCCTTTCTTTTCGCAGCATAATATACTGCATTCTTACAATATCAGATGTCAATCAAAATAAACCTGCCCTTCCTTAAGTCGGTTTTGTTGACTATATTAAATAGCAAGTTAAAGATTGCACATGCTCATGTACACACACACACACACACACACACACACACATCTGTCATGCTACTCTACCGTTTCAGAATCTGACAAAACATAACAGCCACCTTAAATTTTACTGAAATTTCCGAGTCTGGATGACAAAATTAACATTGTAGCCATGTTTTGAGGAACTGAGAGAAATCTAACAAATACCCAGATATTAAGAAATGTGTGGGCATTATAAAATGAAAAAAAACTATTACACTGCTCAACCACAAGGAATGATAAAATAGCTTATGCTTGCTATATTTATGGGAAGTTTCTTACTGGTATATGACTACTGATTAAATCCCAGTATCACCATATCCTGAGAATTCTTTTTTATTTTTTGAAAGATCACATGAGAGGCATAAGACACAACTCACCTTTGTGAACCTTGTAGGCCATTGTATCATCTGCTCAGATAAAGAAAGCTGTTGATCCTGGGGAGCATTTGGAGAAAAACTTCCTACTTTAACCTTTAATTCAAGACCCTTTGGAAAATTCCAAAAATTGTGAATGTCATACCCAGAATCTAAGTGTCTTCTCCTATCCATTACTGTGTGGCCTCTCAGATGATTTCTCAGAAGACTATTCTTTAGGAAAGGAAGGAGCTAAAACAGATTCAGGGCCATAGGTTAAAGTCTATTTGAGATACTAAAAGAATTTACATAAAAACATAGTACAAAGAACGTCTGAGATTTAACACCTCATGATTTAAAAAGCATCTGTAAAGGGGAAAAAAGTAGCAGAGTACATGAAAGATTCTTTGACTGAAATGCATTAATTTATGAAAATATCACAATGTTTGAGAGAAGTCATGGAATTAAACACAGCTAAGATTTAAAGTTGTATGGATCCAGCTTATTCAAACTTCTTTGAAAAAATAGCCACACCTCTTCTTGGTAACTTGCTGTCCTTCCTCTGAGTGCCACCAGGCCTCCCTTGATACTCTATGAGCATATACAGGGGGAGGTAATTCCCCTCAGGAACAGTCATAGGGGAGGGGAATAAGGGGAAAATGGAAGGGAAGGAAAAAGGGGGGGTTACAAGGGATGGGATAACTATTGAGATGTAACAAGAATAAGTTAATAAAAAAGAGAAAAATAGCCACACCTATTAACTTTTGACATATTCAGAGCTTCTATCCTTAAAATGAGGGCCCTGAGGTTAAACATGCATTTTAAAGTGGTCCTTAACTTCAAAAGCCTGTGGCAGTCCTCAGAAGCATTTTAAACCTTAAAGATGTACTGCTCTCACTTCTACTCTAAGGAATACATATGGAAAATTCAATTTTTAACAATGAAGATATGATAAAGAAAACTCTGATGCAACATGTAATATGCACTTAACATTGACTTAATGAGTTTTTCTTCATCCTGGCATGCCATCTATAAGAGACAATTTCTAATGTGTTAACATTGACATCCAGACAGGGAAACAAGTTTTTTCTCCCTTGCTTACAGACAGCATATTCCAAACCTTATGATGCCAAAGTAGAATGCCTTCAGGATTAATAAAAATGTCACATTAAGATAATAAAATACAAAGACAGAAATTATACCAGCCAGGGGGAAATTTCCATTTCTTTTCCATCTTCATGGGGTTGTAGTTGTATTTGCTGAAGGTGCATCTCATGGAGGCTGTAGGCTACAGCATACACAGCTCTGTATATATTGTAGCCCTCTTCACTCATGATTGGGTCAAAATACTGTCTGGGCAATAAGTCCAAAGAAGCATTGGGTTGGCAGTTCTCCAAAAGTTGACAATCAAATTCAGAAAATGAACACTTAAAGAACAAATACCAAAACTTAGGAAGATAATTGTCTTCTGGGTATCTGTAGGGATTAACTGTTCGAACAAAATTTGTGAAATCAACCATGTCTTCATGGGGGTGAGAGAAAATGAGACTCCCATGAAACGACTCTACCATGAAATAATCAGAATGAGTGTCAACATCCCATGGAGAGTTCAAGACCCAGACTTTCCATGTCACTAAGAGTTGTGCAATATGTCTCATTAAACCTTGTAAAGAAACAATGTCCCCATAAATAACTATCACATTTGCTGATGATTCTGGTATCTTTGTCAATTTTTTCCATAAGGCATTGGAAAAAGAATTCCAGGTGCCAGGAATCATTTTCACAAAGGCTATACCGATGCTATTGCTCTCCATAATTTTTTTCAAGTCTGACAGAGTCTGAGTACTTCTGTGGTCATCTGGGAGAATCAGACCAACCCAAGACCAGCCAAAATGGACCATCAAAGACACTATGGCAAGGGACAGAGTTGTGTCTTTGGGGGCCATCTGATAGAGAGAATTAAACTGACCTCGGTCATTCAAGGTAGAATCATATGGCCCAAATGTGAGCTGAAGAAAAAACACAATTGGAAACAAAAGAAAGAAAATTGGCATCAAGCAGAATCTCACTTCTGAATCAATAGATGTAAACAATCAGGAAGAAAGTGTTTTCTTTCATATTTTAAAAGGCAAACATACTGCCCAGTTTTCCACAAAAACCACTGACAAGTCTTCATTTAAATAATATAGCTGGTCTCATCTACCTCTATTTTTTTCCTATTTCAAATACTGGAAATATGGATTACCAAGGACCTTCATACTTTTCTTTCATGGCTGATTAACTCAAATGCCTTTATTTTACATTTTTAGACACATCTATAATATAATAAAGTATACTTGACTCTAGTTCCCATGCCTCATACTTCACCTCTGGTATTTTGTACAGTTGTAGTAATGTCCCAATGTGGGCAGATGTTGCCCATGATGGTCCTGTGAGTACAGCAGGTGAATTTCTCATCTTTCCACAGTGATAATTAGCAAAGGGGTTGATCATTCTTGTGAGCCAAACAAAGACACCAAGGAGGACAATCTGTTCAGTAAATCCAATATTATAGAAATCAAAGCCCAGGGTTGTGTTGGGTAGAATATGTGGATTTATGTTGATCTCCTCAATGGCAAAACGCAAGGCCAGAAGAAACTGGTAGTTCTTCAACTTATACCTGCAACAATTTTATCAAATTACAAGAGGAAGACATAGACCATACAACCTTCGATTTAATTGCAATCATGTTTACCATTCAAGTGCTGATGCTTCTCTGAAATCATTATTTTAACATAGTCTCATATATGACTGAAATTATAGTTGGGATTAAGCATATAGGATTAGGTAAGATTAACACTCATGATTTATGGTCTGAGGGACTCTATTATTGTATTGCTTTATCTTTTATGTGTGGAAATTTTTAAGAGACTGCCAATAAATAAGTAAGTAGGTTCTGACAAAACATCAGATCTCTTGCTGTCTATGTCTTGGAAGTTCAGCCATTTACAATTATGAAAGGTCATTAAATATTGACCCCAAACCCTCACTTTTTTGTGGCAGTGTATTATTTACTAAAACGCACAAACTTGATTCAAAGCATGTATTGCTGCGGTTCTTATTTCTATGATATTTTTTGAATAACATGGTATTGAGTACACTATGTAGACCAGGTTGGTCTTGAACTAATAGGTATCTTCCTGCCTCTGTATCTCAATTGCCGATTCTAATTCATTTGAATCCAAACCCAAATATGTTTTATTTTTGTGTGTTTCAATGCGGTTTGTGAATCAATTTTGTGGATGGGATTTTCTGTACAGGTACAGGTTTCTGTATGTTAATAACTAGAAGTGAAAGACAGCGAAGGGATATCCAAGGTCAATCCACGCTGTCCACATTACTTGACACAGTATCTCTTTTATTTATTTGTTTATTCGTTTTACATCCTGTCCAGAGCAACCCCATCCTTTCCTTCTAGTACTTCTCCATATATATCCTCCCCACAGTTCTCCTCTCCCATCCTCCTAAGAGAAAGTTGTGGCCCCCCATGTGTACCAACTTCCTAACAAATTTACTCTCTGCAGGACCAGGTGCATTGTCCCATACTGAGGACAGACCAGGCAACCCATTTAGTTGAATGGGATCCAAGGGCAATCATCAGAGTCACAGAGGTCCCCCACTCCATTTGTTCGGGGACCCATATGAAGACCAAACTGCATCTGCTAAATACATGCAGGTGGACAAGGACCAGGGCATGGATGCTATATTAACATTGGTTCAGTCTCTGTGAATCCCCAAGGGCAGAATAGTTGATCCTAAAGGTCTTCTTACGGAATTCTTGACCCCTGCCGCTCCATCAAACATTACCCCAACTCTTCCATAGGACTCCATGAGCACTGTCTAATGTTTGGTTGTGGGTCCTTGCGTCAGTTTCTATCGTTTTCTGGGTAACGCCTCTCAGGGGTGTTACTACTTCTGGAATACACTGGAAAGATGCTCCCCCATACCACAAACACACTTGTTCAAATATGCGCAAAGCAGCTTTCATTGTAATAAGCAAAAATTGAAAACAACCTAGATGTCCCTCAGTGGAATAAATGGAAAAGGAAAATGTGGTATATATCTCAACTATTTTTTTTTTAAAAGCATCATGAAATTTTCAGAAAAAAAAGTGGTTGGAACTAGAAAATATTCTGAGTGAGGTAACCCAAACTGCCAAAGATATACATGGTATCTACTCACTTATAAGTAGATGTTAGCCATGAATTACAGGATAACCCACAGACCAAAGAAGCTATATAAAAAAGAAGGCACAAGGGAAGACGCTTTAACCTCATTGAAAAGGGGAAATAAAATAGGCATTGGAGGTTGATGGAGGGTGGGAACTTGGTAGGAGTGGGTATGTGGAGGGAAGCAGAGGTGGAAATCAAGAGAAGGAAGTATGAGGGAGAAAGGGCTGGGTGACAGACCAGAAAGTGTAGCTGAAGTGTGTCTTTGGGATGTTCCAGAGACCGAGGATGGGGGGCCCCAGGAAATCTATAGGGAGTATCCTAGCTGAGACTCCTAGCATCAGGGGATACAGAGCCTAAACTGGCCACATCCTGTAGCCAAGCAGAACTTCCAATAGAGGGATAAGAATAACAAACCACCAACAAAAACTTCAACCCAAAATTTGAATTTGCCTGAGATGTGCTGGAGGAATAAAGAGCAAATGATTAAGAAATGGTCAACTAAAGATAATCATATTTAAGACTCAACCCATGAGAGAGAGCCAGTCCCTGCTGTTATCAATGTTACTCTGCTGTGCTGGTAGACAGGAGCTTATGTAACTCCCGAGTGGCCCCACACTGTGTCTCTTACTCATTTGTTTAATTACTGACTGACTGACTTTTTTTTTTTTTTTGGTTTTTTGGTTTTTGGTTTTTTGAGACTGCGTTTCACTGACTGACATTTTGATTCATTAAAAAAGATTCTAACCATGTAGCCCTGGCTAGCCTGAAACACACTCTGTAAATCAATCTGGTCTTGAAATTTTTAAGATTCTTTCTGTCATTTCTTACCCAGTACTATGAAGAAGAAAGAGTATCACACCTACTGACTCGACATTTTTGTGTCTTTAGCAGATAATCCTGTGACTCTGGCCAGCAAACATATATGGAGTCACCTCTCCCTGTTTTTGCCCTCCACATGATCACTGGATTGCAAGAGTACATTCATGTTCTTTGGGGGATCTGAACTCAGATCCTCACACCTGCACCTTGACATTTTACCTTATAAGGCAATTCTTTACCTGTCTTATAGCAACATGGTCATAAAAATTATACTTTTAGTGATTCCATAAACTGTAAACAAGGAGAAATAGTAAATCATTTAGTGTCCAAGTTTAATGCTCAGAAAACAATTTTCTTAAGGTTATATTTAGTAAATTGTTTTTCAATTAGGTATAGAAACACTTCATCTTAAGACATTTTTAAAAGTTTCATAGAAAAGCAATATTATCTTTTATATTTTGAAGATATATATATATATATATATATATATATATATATGGATTGAAATTAAATCTACATTAAACATATTTGAAAAGAAAAGAAATAGCATCACTGAAGATATATTTTTCTTCTGAATTCTGGCCCTCCAGAAACATAAATGTTTTGTTTTGGTTGGTTTGGTTTGGTTTTTAGTATGCTTCACCAAATGTTTATATCTCTGATTTTTTTTATTCCCTACTTCTTTTCCAAAACTTATTTTTTCTTTAGCATAGTTACAGGTCCACTACATTTCTGACATACATGCTGGCTCAAAGAAGATGGTAGTATTTCTTCACTCCTCGATACTCCCTTTCTCGGATGCTTTTGAGACTTACAGATTGTTTGTTCTGAGGTGTGTTTATTTTCCTTTAACCTAATGCATTTGTCAAGAAACTTGACATGAAATGAAACAAAAGTTTTTTGTATATTATAATTTCTTACTAACAAGTAAGGGTTCAATTGTACTTTGTATAGTGAAATTATGAAAACCACACAATTTAGGAGTTGTGTGACAGTCCACAAAGACTAAAGTAGGAATGCTGAGACTAGCAATGAAATAGTGTAATTAAAAATCTACTATAAATAACTCTCAAATGAAAAACAGGAGGCACCAAAATTAATCACACCAGAAGTATTTGCATCTTTGTAAACTTGCATACAATTAAAATAATCTTTGTAAATAATATTAAGAAAGCAAAATATGATACATTTTTCATGTTCATTATCTATAATATCTGAATCAGGAAGGTACAAGATTGGATCCTGCAGAACTTGATCATAAGACTCCATTTCTGAATATACTACATACTTGAATTACAGTATATGCAGAAATCAACCTGGTACTTACCTGAATGCTTTACTTTTCCTAGCTAGATTAACAGTTCTGGAAGATGCTATGCATGCTACCAAAATAGATAAACGTAATTATCACTTTCACTCATTTGTGAATCATGGAAGATACAGAAATCCTGGCCTTATATAATGTGTCTGCTGGTACCAAAATGGGTACCTATATTATATGTGAAACCAACTTTTGTCTTATTTGACGTAAGGTTTCTTTAATTGTATGGAACAAATGCTTATCCGCATAAATATGGCCAAGAGCTTATAAATAGGTAAGTCATAGACAAGGGCTGAATTTAACATTGCTATTCTGCTAAATAGACAGAGGATAAAATTAATTCCTGATGATTTACAGTTGAACCCATTGATTAGTACATCACACAACCATCATTAGAGATGCTTGTTTTTACAACACATGGCAAATAACACAAAAATTAATGACTTATCAGGGCATATTAAGAGACTATAAATTTCCCAGCCATAAATATGGGTTACATATCACACTAATATGAATACTGGGGGATTATAGCTAAAACTATAGCTATATTGGGAAGTGGGAAGATTGTAAATGGCAGAGGTTGAGGATAATCTCAAGGAAACAATATCTCTACAGCACACTACTTGCACATTTGAACTTACAATGATTATGAGAGCATGTTCAAGATCATGTGTGCTTAAACAACACAAAGTCCCAGTGTGTAGAAGAAATGGGAACAAAATCTCACCCCTTCTTGAGATGCTATTGTGAGATAGGTTTTTCACTGTTGTGACACCTAGGCTCTGAACCATAATCAAGGGAATGCCCTAACTACAATAGTACTTCTAAAACACACACTGTACTTTAATGCAAAAATAAAATAAATACAAAATTTTCTGGTAGGCAGAATAAGTACAGAAAAAGTGGATAGAGTAGGATGTGGTGATATGGGTGAATATATCAAAGCCATTTTATGAAAAATATTAAGCAATCAATGTATACTTTCAAAAGCCAAAAAAATGTCTAATGGAAGAAGACTTGTCAGAATTACAGATAACCAGAAAAATCAATACAGATATTGCCAATGGACAGAATAGGCCCAAATGCATGTGTCTATAAATATAATGATATTTATCACCTTGACAAGTCTATGCATAGAAGTAAAGCCTTGCAAACAAAATAAATAATGTACTCACTACTACGTATTTCATGACAAAACAGAAGATAGGCTCCAAGACTCCAAACACAAGCAATGATATGAGACGGTAACTTTATAGGCAAGATTACATCACTTTAATTTAGATTCATGTTTTACAGAACATGTATCAAAAACATGTACAACTCAGAGATGATAATTAAAACACTTTAAAATTCAACACAATTTTATTTGTTTCCTTTTCATTCTTTTCATACAAAGAGTTTGAATACAGCGTTTCATAGATTGGTTAAACATTCATCTTAATTAATATATTTAAATTATCTATATATTCACAAACATATGCAAGATCTTTCTTTTATAATGAAAGAATTTTTTTTCTTTTTCCTCCTATCTCCCCACCTATCCAAATACATGTCCTTGCGCTCTCTCAGTCTCTCTCTCTCTCTCTCTCTCTCTCTCTCTCTCTCTCTCTCTCTCTCTGTGTGTGTGTGTGTGTGTGTGTGTGTGTGTGTGTGTCTGTCTGTCTGTCTGTCTGTCTGTCTGTCTGTCTGTCTTTAGAATATTAACAGGCATGTTACACACCACAAATCTCAGCACTCAGGAAACACAGGCAAATGGATCTCTGAATTCTATGCCAGCCTTGCATGCATATAGAATTTCAGGACAGCCAGGGCTACACAGGGAAACAAACACACAAAGAGTAAACCATCTAGCTGAGAGTAGCAGTGCATGCCTTAAATCCAGCACTTGGTAGGCAGAGGCAGACAGATCTCTGAAATCTAGGGCCACCTTGTTTAAGTTCCAAGATTTATGAGACTATGAAAAGTTAAGGAGAGCCTGTCTCAAAAAAAAAAAAAAACAAACAAAACAAAAATACAAGTAAAAACAGTGAAATAGCTCATGAAACACACACACATATAAATAAATAAAAACAAAACTGAACAGAGTGTTTCAGTTAGGGATATTATTTATCAGAAGAAACACCATGACCAAAAACAAAACAAAGGAAATATTTGGTATCTTTTGTATGGTTACTACTGATGTGATAAAATATCATAGCTAAATGAAAAATAAGGAGAAATTTTTTCATTAAGCTTATACTTCCACAGGATAGTCCACAAGTGAAAAAAGTCAGGACAGGAACTCAAACAGGACCAAATTCTGAAGGCGAGAGTTACACAGAGGACACTGATAGGTTCTACTTACTGGCTCACTTAAGTTTTTCTTGGCCTGCTTCCTTATAAAATTCAGAACAACAAGTAAAGGAATGACCCCACCCACAACAAGATGAGCCCTCTACCATCAATCACTAATTAAGAAAATGATTCAACAGGATTACCTAAAACCAAGTCATTTTCTTAATTGATATTCCTTCCTCTTAGATGACTATGGCATGTATTAAGTTGATATAGATCTATCCAGCACATATACCTTATACTTTGTCATCATGGTTTATTATTGGAGGTAGTCAGGACAAGCACTCAATGAGGTCAAGAGATGGAAGCAGGAGCTCTGATCCAAAGGCTGTGGAGTAATTCTATTTATTGGCATACTGTGGATTGTTCAACCTGCTTTACTGTGGAACCCAGGATGACTTGCTCATAGACGGCACCACGCACAAATGGCTAGGTCCTCCCACATCAGTCAGTGGTTAAGAAAATACCAGATAAGCCTGCAAGGAGCCCGAAGTTTTTGAGGCATTTACTCAATTGTATCATCCTACTCGGCAAAGAGTCTTGTTTGTCTCAAGTTGACACAAAACTAGTGAGCACACAAATAAATATGAAACAAAAAGGTCTACACATGTTTTAGACAATATAAAATTGGTAATAATTGTTTAATAAAAATATAAAACAATAGAAAATCAAAATAATCTTAGTAAGTGGTTATTTGAAAAATTCTTATAATGATAGGAACAGACATGCAGACAAATCAGTAAGAACAATATGAAATCTAAGATATTTCTTGTATTATTTTTAAATATCTACTGCATCTGAAAAACTGAACACAATGGGAGATTGAAGCAGATACTGAGATTCCAGCCAAATCTGAGGTGGAGCACGGGGAGTCTTACAGAAGAGTTTGTGGGTAGAGGCAATAGAAGCTCCACAAGAAGACCAGTGTGGTGTTGCTACAGAGATCGATGCACAAACCAAGGACCATGCACAGTGAGGACCTAGACCCTCTGCTCAGATGTAGTGGATAGGCAGGATAGTCTCCTTCTGGGTCCCATAACATGGGGAGTAGGGACAACCTCTGACATGGACTCTTAAGCCCATTCCTTGATCACTTGCCCCTAGTGTGGCAGCCTTCCCAGTCCACAGAGGAAGAGGCTACAACAAGTCCAGAGGAAACTTGATACACTGAGGTCAGAAGATATAGGAGGAGGTCTCCGCTTTCTGAAGACTAATGGGTGGTTGAGAAGAGGGAGGGGTGGAACTGGGAGGCAATGAGGGAGAGGCTACAAGTTGAATGAAAAGTGAATAAATTAAAAACTAAAAATTTTTAAATAAAATAAATTTTTAAAAAGTTTTTTACAGGATACTATTTTTTCATTATCATGGCTTATATAGTGAAAAGTATAGTCTTTTTTCATATGGGCTTGTTGGTTATTATATATAAAAACACATACAGATGCACATTGGTTCCTGGGCTGCTGAATGTAGTGAGCAGAAGAGTAACAAGTGACATTAGTTTGGGTGAAGCAAAAGGGGCTCTAGCTAGCATGTAAAGTCCCCAATCTCCAAGACATAGAAACAAATTTGTGATTTTAGTTGAGATAAATATGATCCTTAAGAAATTAGCTCTACCTTGAATTACTCTACCAAGATATGAATTATTAAATCTAGTTATGAAATCTTGCATCTGTGACCATCAGTGATATTATAGTTTCAAACTATGTGTGTCACCACCTCAAATATCTGATGATGATTTACCTCTTAAAGTATTTATTCTTCCACTGTCCTTGAATTTTTTACTTACTACATACTAAGCTTTTTATAAATACAAAATAATATCACTTTGAACAAAATTCACCTTGATAACTATATATCATTTTGTGAATTTCTTCCTATTGTTTCCCTATAGATTTTTCTCATGTGTTCAGATATGTGCAAGCTCTATTGTTCTATTCATGGTGCTGTTGAATACTTCTATAGAGATTTGTGGTGTCTGTATAGGGTAAGAACAGTTTATTTCCTCTATGAATGGACACACTTGTAATAAATTTGTCTAAGTAAATAAAACTTTTCTTATTTAATTCCTAAATTTTGGGCTTTTAAGAATTGCCAACAAACAGTCTTAAGTATCCATCCTCACACAACATGTATCTTGGTGAGCACATCAATATAAATGAGGAACATCACTTGAAACATGTATAGCAAACAGGGAAATGTTGAAATGTAGGATCTTAAAATATTAGCAAAGACATTAAGATGCAAAAAAATGAGCCAAACAAAAATATTGTAGATCAAAAAGTGTTCCCAAATATAAAGATGACAATCCTATTGTGAAATCCAATGGAAGTAACACAGTCAAGATTTGTCACTCTAAGAACATTCTGGGAACTCAGGAGTCTCTGCATTCGGTAACATAATTTCTTCTCACAGGAAAACATCTCCACTCAAAGAGAGCCCAGATATACATGGTAATGCTCAGATTAAATTATCCATAACATGAAATCACATCAATAAAAAATTCAAACATCAGCCATTGCAAACATGACAATAGAAGATCATGAAGTTCCGATATAATTTGATGAAATCAAAATGAATAAAACCAAAATTATGACTTTTTTTGAAAGATGAAAAGAAGTCAAAATTTGCATGAAGAAATTTGAGAAAGGCAGAGTGCGTTTGAGAATCAAATGCATAAAAACATCACACACATATTTTAACCCACTTAATACTTTAAATCACAAAAATTAGGAACTCTTACAATGAATAATTGTACTTACTGTGTGTGAAGGTCCTGATAATAGTGCACAAATGTTTTATCAGGAATTCTGTTGCCTGTGTAGTAAATATGAAGAGAAAAAAATGCACCAATGGTGACATCTCCTTCATAGTAAAAACTTTCATTAATCATTATATAGCACTCGTTGTCACTAAAGGCAGGCACAAAGTTGGGACTATGCAGGATCCCAATGATAAAAACCCAGAACATCCTATTAGCACATGTACAAGTCAGCCAGAATCCTAGTAGAAACAGATCTAATGATGTCCCGGAGATATATATTCAGCTCAAGTGTTTGTGAACATTTGTGCTTCTCACTTTGTTGATGAGTACAGCTGTGACACTAATTACCCCCAAGTTCTTCCTTACACTGCATCCAGTACCACTGAGAGTTCTGAAAAATCTTTTCCTTGGGCTCTGCATCTGAGACCCTGTGCTCTACTTAAAACAAGTTGGAAAATATGTTTTGTGTCTTCTTTAGCCACAGGGACCATGATTTCAGCCAAGAAGATAAACATCAACAGCTCAGGGCTCAACTTTTTGACTGGGCTGTTTTGGCCAAGTTTGAAGCAAGAAACTTTTCATATGAGAACAATTTGTTTGTTGAAAACATGCTATCAGAGTTTGCTGTGATAGATGTATTCACAGAAAGTTTATATATGTTCATGCCATTCACACACAGGGAAAATAAGTAATTAATGCTTTTCTTTTTTAAAAAAGACATCCGATGTAGTCAACTATTCAAACTGACTATGGATGTCTCAAATTTTTTCTGTGGTGTATTTGTATCTGCAGAACATTACAATGCCTTCGCCCTAAACAATCAGTTTATTTCTCACTTTGGAAGAGTGAATAGTCCTCCTGCACTCCTCACTTCCAAATTATCTACTAATGTCAGTAAAAAATCAAGGCCTGTTTACATTCTGAGCTTCAACACTTCGACATTCCTACTCTTCCTTTTTCATCCTGGGTTAACTATTAAGTGAATATGTCATTGTGATTCACCCCTGAATCTAGTCCAGGTTATGTACCCGCTGCCTATTCTGCTCAGAAAACATTAGTGTGTGAGAGAAATCCTCAGAATTGTATAATAATTTAAAGGCATTAGATGGTGTCATTCACCTATACTGAGGAAAGCCATCTTGAGCATGGCTCTATTTCTCAGCCACAAAAATACTAAGGAAAATGGTTTAGTCTGGGTTGAGATATGGCAGTGAAAGAATCCTCCACATTCACAAAATATATTGAGATGTCTAAGAAAAAAATCGGTAAATAAAGGGAATGAAAGCCCACATAATACAACAATAGAAAGCACAAAAAAAAAACTTAACAAGTCACACTCCAGCTTGTTTTAACTCTCTTTTCTTTCAGATTAACAATATTCAAATAGTAAAAAATAGCCATAACTTGTCTATTATAAGACTGTATGCAATGAAAGTGCACAGGGAAACCTGCTAAGCAGTAAATCACACGTGAGTATAATACTGGGATATATAGAAAACTGTGTTTCAGTCCATACAAACAGGATTAGAGAAAGAGTATTAAATTTGCAGAAGAAAACATTCACTGACAAAATCTTCAACTAGATTTTTTGATGCGGGATAACCATGAGACTTAAACACATGGATTTGACAATGCATCCTGGTAACAATACTGGGTATTTGTTAAAACTTTTATTTTTTGGCATTTTCTTTTATTGTTTTGTTTTGTTTGTTTATTGAAAAATAAAATCATTCATAGTACATCTCAATTGCTATCCCATCCTGTGCATCCTCCCATTCCTCCCTCCCTCCTGCTTTCACCCCATTCCCCTTCCCTATGACTGTGACTGATGGGGACCTCCTCCCCTTGAGTATGATGCTAGGGTATCAAGTTTCTTCTTGGTAGTCTGCTATCCTTCCTCTGAGTGCCATTGGGCCTCCCCATCAAGGGGACATGCCTAAATATGGGGAACCAGAGTTTGTGTGAAAGTCAGTCCCCAGTCTCCACTTAACTGTAGATAATGTCCTGTACCTTGGCTAGTTCTGGATAGGGGTTTGATGATGACTGCATGTATTGTGCTTGGTTGGTGCCATAGATCGAGCAGAACCCCTAGGCCCAGGCCTGCCCATCATAGTGTTCTTGTAGGGTTTCTAGGACCCTCTGGATCCATCTATTTCCCTATCTCCTATATTTCTCTCACCTTAGGATGTCCTCCCCTCTATCCAACTTTCCTGGTAGGTGAAGACTTTCATGAGACATGCCTCTTGGCCTAGTGTCCAGTTATAAGTGAGTATATACTATCTGTGTCTCTCTGCTTCTCGGTTAGCTCACTCATTATGATCATTTCTAGGTCAATCAATTTGTCCACAAATTTCATAAATTCCTTTTTTTATTGGTGAGTAATAATCCATAGTGTAAATGTACCACCGTTTCTTTATCTATTCTTCTACTGAGGAACATTTAGACTGTTTCCATGTTCTGGCTATTATGAATAAGGCTGCTATGGACATGGTTGAGCAAATGTCCCTACTGTATACTGGAGAATTTTCTGGGTATATTCCAAGGAGTGGAATAGCTGGGTCTTGAGGAAGCCCTATTCCAAGTTTTCTGAGATAGCACTAGACAGATTTCCAAAGTGCCTGCACTAGTTTGCATTCCCACCAGCAATGAAGGAGTGTTCCTCTTTCTCCACCTCCTTGCCAGCATGTGGTGTTGCTTGAATTTTTTATCTTGGCCATTCTGATGGGTGTAAGATGGAATCTCAGAGTTGCTTTGATTTGCACTTCTCTGATGACTAAAGAGAAGTGTTTCTCACCCATTTGGTATTCCTTTGTTGAAAATTCTCTGTTTAATTCTGGGCCCCATTTCTCAATTGGATTATTTGGTTTAGTGGTGTTTAATTTCTTGAGTTCTTTATGTATTTTGGATATTACAACTTTGTTAGATGTAGGGCTGGTGAAGATCTTTTCCCAGTCTGTAGGCTGTCACTTTGTTCTGTTGACAGTGTCTCCTGCCTTACAGAAGCTTCTCTACCTCATGATGTCCCATTTATTAATTGTTGACCTTAAGGCCTGGGCTGTTGGTGTTGTGTTCAGGAAGTTGTCTCCTGTGCCAATGTATTCCAGGTTCTTCCCCACTTTTTCTTCTAACAGATTTAGTGACTCAGGTTTTATGATGAGG
Source organism: Acomys minous (assembly GCF_964271855.1). NCBI lineage: Eukaryota > Metazoa > Chordata > Mammalia > Rodentia > Muridae > Acomys > Acomys minous. The sequence goes on from NC_140484.1 coordinate 83,568,712, forward strand.
TCTTTAATGCACTTGGACTTGAGTTTTGTGCATGGTGACAAGTATGGGTCTAATTGCATTTTTCTACATGTAGACATCCAGTTACACCAGCACCATTTGTCGAAGATGCTATAGTTTTCCCATTGAATAGATTTGGCTTCTTTGTCTAAAATCAAGTGATCATATGTGTATGGATTCATTTCTGGGTCTTCAATTTCATTCCATTGTTCCACCGGCCTATTGCTGTGCCAGTACCATGCTGTTTTAATTACTGTTTCTCTATAGAACAGCTTGAGATCAGGAATGGATATTCATCCGGAGGATCTTTTATTGTATAGAATTGTTTTAGCTATTCTGGGTGTTTTGTTTTTCCATTTGAAGTTGAGAATTGTTCTTTTTTTTAATTTTTTAAATTAATTTATTCATATTACATCTCAGTTGTTAGCCCATCCCTTGTATCTTCCCATTCCTCCCTTCCTTCCACTTCCCCCCCACCCCTATGTCTGTGTCTGAGGGGGACCTCCTCCCCCTGTTCTTTCAATGTCTTTAAAATATTGTGTAGTTATTTTGATAAGGATTACATGAATCCGTAAATTGCTTTTGGTAAGATGGCCATTTTTACTATGTTAATTCACCTGATTCATGAACAAGGGACATCTTTCCATCATCTGATGTCATCTTCAATCTCTTTCTTCAGAGATTTAAAGTTTTTTTTTTCAAACAAGTCCTTCACTTCCTTGGTTAGAGTTATTCCTAGATATTTTATATTGTTTGTGGCTATCGTGAAGAGTGTAGCTTTCTTAATTTCTTCCTGTGCATGTTTGTCATTTGTATATAGGAAAGCTACTAACTTTTTAAAATTAATTTTGTATCTAGCCAATATGCTGGATGTGTTTATCAGCTGTAGTTCTCTGGTGGAATTTTTTGGGTCACTTATATACACTCTCATATCATCAGCAAATAGGGATAATTTTACTTCCTCCTTTCCCATTTGGATCCCGTTGATCTCGTTTTGCTGTCTTATTGCTCTGGCTACATCTTCAAGAACTACATTGAAGAGATATAGAGAAAAGTGGGCAGCCTTGTCTGGGCCCTGATTTTAGAGTAATTTCATTGAGTATTTCTCCATTTAATTTGATGTTGGCTATTGGCTTGCTGTATATAGCCTTTATTATGTTTAGGTATGTGCCTTGTATTCCCGATCTCTCCAAAACCTTAACATGAATGGGTGTTGGATTTTGTCAAATGCTTTTTCTGCATCTAAGGAGATGATCTTGTGGTGTTTTCTTTCAGTTTGTTTGTATGGTAGATTACATTGATGGATTTCGGTACACTAAACCAGCTCTGCATGCCAGGAAAGAAGCCTACCTGGTCATGGTAAATGATATCTTTGATATGTTGTTGTATTTGTTTTGTGAGTATTTTATTGAGTATTTTTTGCATCAATATTTATAAGAGAAATTGGTCTAATAGTCTCTTTTTTGTTGGATCTTTGTTGGGCTTAGGTATCGATGTGACTGTGGCCTCATAGAATGAATTTGGTAGAGTTCCATCCATTTCTATCTTTTGGAGTAGCTTGAAGAGTATTGGTATTAGCTCTTCTTTGAAGGTCTGGTAGAATTCTGTGCTGAATTGGTCTGGCCCTGGGCTTCTTTTGGTTGAGAGACTATCAATAATTGCTTCTATTTGTATAGGAGACATAGGACTGTTTAATTGGTTTATCTGTTCTTAATTCAATTTTGGCAAGTAGAATCGATCAAGAAAATTGTCCTGTTCTCTTAGATTTTCAATTTTGTGTCATATGCCTTTAAAATAGGGTCTTATGATTCTTTGTATTAATTCAGTGTCTGCTGTTATATCTCCCTTTTCATTTCTGATTTTGTTGATTTGGATAGTGCCTCTCTGCCTTTTAGTTAGTTTGGCTATCCTTCATTTTCATTGAATTGCAGGAAGTATTCTATTTCTTACTTTATTTCTTCCCTGACTCAGGATCATCAAGTAGAGAATTGTTTAGTTTCCATATGTGTGTAGGCTTCTTATTGTTTCTATTGTTATTGAAGTCCAGTCTCAGACCAAGGTGAACTGATAGGATACATGGTATTATTTCAATCTTCTTGAATCTGTTGAGGCTTGCTTTGTGACCTATTATGTGGTCATTTTTGGAGAAGATTCAATGGGGTTTGGAGAAAAAGTTTTAATCCTTTGTGGTTGGGTGAAAAGGTCTGTAGATATCTGCTAGATCCATTTGATTCATGATGTTGGTTAATGTTGTTATTGCTCCATTCAGTTTTTGTTTCAATGACCTATCCTTCAGTGAAAGTGGGCTGCTGAAGTGTGTGTGGATTGATGTGTGGTTTGAGCTTTGTTAATAGGTCTTTTACAAATGTGCATGCCACTGTATTGGGAGCATAGATGTTTATAACTGTGATGTCATCTTCCTTGACTTTACCTTTGGTGAGTATAAAGTGTCCTTCCTCATCTCTTTTGATTAATTTTTGCATAAAGTCTAATTTATTAGATATTAAAATGGCTACACTGGTTTGCTTCTTGTGTCCATTTGCTTGGAATACTTTTTCCCAGCCTTTACCCTGAGGTAATGTCTATCCTTGTGGCTGAGATGTGTTTCTTGGATGCAGAAGAATGTTGGATCTTGCTTATGCATCCATTTGATTAGTCTGTGTCTTTTTAATTGGAGAATTGAGACCATTAATGTTGAGAGATATTAGTGACCAGTGACTGTTAAATCCCTTGTTTTTGATGCTGGTTTCAGTAGAGTAGTTATGTGATTGTTTTTGTGACAGTATAGTTATCTAAATCCCATATAGTTTCAGTTGTAGTCTGTCACTTTCTTTTGGAGTATTCTTTCTATTAACTTATGTAAGGCCAGATTAGTGGGCAGGAATTGTTTGAATTTGTTTTTATCATGGAAAATGTGGTTTTCTCCATGAATAGTTATTGAAACCTTTACTGGATAGCGTAGTCTTGCCTGGAACCTATGGTCTCTTAGGGTTTGCAGGACCTCTGTCCAGGCCTTCCTGTCTTTATGGTCTCTGTTGAGAAGTAGGGTGTAACTCTGGTAGGTTTGCCATTAAATGTTAATTGGCCCTTTTCCCTTGCCATTTTTAATATTTTTTCTTTTTTCTGTATATTTTGTGTCTTGATTATTATGTGGCAGAAGAATTTTCTTCTCTAATCTGTTCTATTTGGTATTCTATAGGCCTCTTGTACGTTTATTTGCACCTTCTTCCTTAGATTGTGGAAATTTTCTTCTATAATTTTGTTGAAGATATTTTCAGGTCCTTGGAGCCGGGCATCTTCTCTTTCCTCAACTATTATCCTCAGATTTTGTCTTTTCATGTTGTCCTTTATTTTTTCGATGTTTTGTGTCAGGAAATTTTCAGATTAGCATTTTCTTTAATGTTTGTTTCAAGTTCTACCATAGAATCTTTTACTGGTGAGATTCGTTCGCCCATTTCTTGAATTCTGTTAGAGAAGTTTAGGTCTGTATTACTTGCATACTTCTTTGAGTTCGTTTCTTCCAGTCTTTATTCTGTCTGTGTTTTTATCATTGTTCCCATTTTCATCTTCAGATCTTGAACCATTTTATTGATTTCCTTCATCTGGCTGTTTGTGTTTTCTTGAGTTTCTTCCAGTGACTTTTTATAGGCCTTCAGATCTTGAATTGTTTTATTGATTTTCATCATCTGGCTGTTTGTCTTTTCCTGGATTTTTTCCAGTTCGTCTCTATAGGCCTCTTTAATGTCTTCAATTTGTTTGGTTGCCTCTTCCTGCCTTTGTTTTTGGGTATTATTCATTTGCTGAATTATCATCTTCATTACTATGGATTGGAGGTCATTTTCTTGAATTACTACTGTGTTTGAGTTCTTAGGGTTGATTTCAATGGGAAAGTTGGGATCTGGACACGCCATATTTTGGGTGGTTTTGTTGTTTAATGTTTTGCGTTGACCTCTAGTCATATTGCTGTCTCTGAAGTTGGGGCCCTGATCCACCCTCTCTGTTCCACCTGGGCTAACAGGCCCACCAAGCATCGAGAGAGGGAGATAGAGGATGAGCAGGTGTGACATGCCCACACACATGCCTGCTCTGCAGTGGGAAGCCTTAAATCTATGGATGGAGGTGTGTCTGCAGCTGCCTGAGACCTTGTGTGGGTCCTGGGTCTCTCCGAGTTCTGGTGTGCTTGATCTACGCTCTTTATTCCTCCTGGGCAAAAGTGGTCAGAGAAGAAGTCAGGGGGCACAACTTATGCAAACATCCTTGGCTCAGAGTTCTGGTTTTGTACTCACATTGCAGTAGTTTCCAGACCCTGAGGCTTTATCAGGACACGCAGTTTTTTTTGAGATCAGAACCACCTGTTTTCCTGTGTCTTTCCTGGGTTAGTAGTCCCAGTCTGGAGTTACACTGCCCACAGTTCAGTCTCAGATATCAAGTTCCTGATTATTACTGGCAGGAACCTGTTCAGCTGTTGAGCAGTGTACACCCTTACTCCAGGTTCTTAGATTAGACCAGCTGGGTGTACCACTTTACTGCTGTGTCTGGGGGGGATATCCACAGCTGCTTGGTCCCCTGAGAGGGCCCTGGGTTTCTCTGTGGACTGGTAGGCTCAGGTCCACTTTCCTTGTTCCTCCTTGGGCAACAGGCCCACGAATGGTAGAGAGGAAGGCAGGGGGTGCAGGTGAGGCTAACATCTTCAGCTCTGGTTTTAGGTTTTGCACTCCCGCTCACCTGGACACTGGCCTCTGGGGATTTCTCAAGACTAGCAGGTTAGTCTGGCATTAGAGCCACCCATTGTCTTGTGTTTTATCCAGGCCAGTATTTCCAGCCTGGAGGTACACTGCCCATAGATCAGTCTCAGATACAAAGCTCCTGGTTAACAATGGCAGGCACCTGTACCACTGCTGGGAAGAGTGCACCCTTCCTTTAAATTCTTAGAACAGAACATGAAAGCTTTAAGCACAGCTTTAGCACTGCAGCTGGTGGGTATATCCCCTCCTGCCTGGTCTCATGTCTAGCTCTGGGACTCTTTGCAGACTGGTAAGATCAGAAATGCGCTCTCTAATCACCATGGACTTAGTATGTTCCAGATCTTCCAGACACTGTGCCAATCACACCTGTAGGCAGGTCACCATGCTAATCACCTCAGTAAGCGTTGCCTTTTCTGTCCTGTTTACCTGCTTGGGTGGCTGCAGGCCTGGCAGCTTCTCTTCAAAATCGTCCATGTTTTCTGCACGGTCTCTGAAACTTTCTATGGGTCCCCAGAAATATGCTCTGTTCCCACTGGGCCTAGTATTGTCTAGATTTTCCAGACACCATGCCAATCACCTCAGATGGCAAGACCTTGCCTGCTCCTGGCTACACACTTAAGTGTCTGCAGCCAGGGAGCTGCTCTCTAGCGGGGCACCTTGCTCTCTGTACAGGCTCTGGTTCTCATTGTGGACCCTCAGAAACATGCACTCTGTTCCTCCTGGAGCTGATATTGTCCAGATCTTCTGGTACCATGCCAATCACCTCTCTATGTGGGGCCTTGCCTGCGTTCAGCTATCTATTTGAGTGTTGGCAGGTGCAGTGGCTGCTTGCCAGTTCTGGGCCTCTCTGTGGACCCCCAGAAGCACTCTCTCTGTTCCCCCTGGACCTGTTACTGTCCAGATCTTCTGGACACTGCGGTAAACACTTCAGTAGGCAGGGCCTTGCCAGCAATCCTGGCTACCTGCTTGAATGTCTGTAGCCACAGTGGCTGTTCTGTAGGAGGTTGTGCTCCACCCACAGGTTCTGGGTATCACTGTGGACCCCAGAAGGATGTTCTCTCTTCCCCCTGGACCTATGTCTGTCCAAATCTTCCAGACTCCCCAGCAATCACCTCAGTAGGCGAGGCCTTGCAAGCAATCTTGGCTACCTGCTTGAATTTTTGCAGCTATGGTAGCTGATCTCTAGGGATCTGTGCTCCCCATGCAGGTTCAGGGTCTCACTGGGGACCCCCAGAAGCATGCTCTCTAATCCCCCTGGACCTGTTACTGTGCAGGTATTCAAGACACTGCGCTAATCACCATGGCAGGTAGGATCTTGCCTACAGACCTAGCTACCTGCTTGAGCGGTTACCGCCGCCACAGTCACTGCTCGCCAGTTGATCCATGCTCTGCATGCATTCAGGGATGTGCAGGATTTCTGTAGTTTATTTCTGTTAAACAGTGGAATTCTCCCGCTGTGGTGTAGTTGGAAGCTTGGTGTTCCTGGTTAAGAACGTAGTCCAAATCTCTGATTTGATTACTCTGGTTTCTAAACAAAGTCCATGCCACTCGATGCCATCTTGGATCCTTGGCATTTACTTTTCAAAAAAAATCATTTCTACAATGACTGTAGTATGTCAGAAAATGGAATCTCTTCATTGCTGATATAGACATCATAGTCCAAGAACAACATAAGATACAGCAAAATAGTTTCTCACAGCTATTTAAGGAAAAAAAACATTGAAGAAAATGTTATTTAGATAGTTATCAAAAAATAAGATTGACTGTGAAAGTTTGGCTCCTGTCCAGACTTTTAAGGTTTAACTGTGCATCCCTGATTCTCATGTCCTAATGTCTAGCTAGAAGCACAAATTGTTAACATTGCTTATTTTAGTATCTATCCATTTATGAGTTGTACGATTAAGATTAAAATTTTTAAATCTCTATATCCTCTAAATATGTATTCCTGTGGTCTCAGTTAAAATCTCATGCAACCACACACACTAAAATAAGAATAATTGGAAGGCTCAGGTAATCTGTAAAAGTCACATATGACCCAGAATCAAAGATACTTGCAGCTTACCTTACTAGCATTCCTTAGTTGTCCTATTGACATTTGAAACCCAGGACCATCATTTACTAGCATAGGAAACTTCTTATAGATTCTTTTTCTAAACTATTTAAAGCACTTTGATGTAGCCGTGAAAAAGAAGATCTGCAGCATCTTCTCATATTGCGCATGGACAAGGCAGCCTAGTTAAAGAAAAGGAAGGCAAGTTCAGGCAATAGCGTTAGACAGTCCCTGCTCCTAGAGTTAGGGGTCCCACATAAAGACCAAGCGGTACATCCCTTTCATCTGTGTGGGGAGACTGGATTTGTTCAATGCATACTGTGTTGTTTGTGGTTCAGCCACTATGAGCCTCTATGTGCCCAGGTTAGTTGATTCTAGTGCTCTGATTGCTGTGGTTCCTTCCATCCTTAATTACCATCTGCCACAGTATTCCTGATCTCTGCCTACTATTTTGTTGTGTTTCTGTACGCTTATATTTTTCAAAATCTACCTTATCTGGGGTTCTTAAACACTTCAACCTCACATCAAACCCATCAACCAGAGGAAGGGGAGGAAGACTGTTAATAAGAAAAAGGAGTTGTGAGTTTTACTCACCAAAGCACTTCTGCAAAACAAGTAGAATTGCACATCATTTACATTACTTTAAAATCTAACTCTCAAATTCTAAACTTATATTTTGACACACAACAGCAGTACTGGCAGTGCAGCATCTACAGTGGTATGGATTATTTCATCAGGCACCTCTATACATAATTTACTACAATTAAATCTTCAGCAACTGCAGAATCAGAAAAATCTAGTTTATATTGGTTATATCAAGTCACATCCTAATCTTCCATGACTTCTGTCTGAGAAAAATGCAAAGGAAGATTCCCTTTCATTCCTTGGTTATTTCTTAGAAACAGCATCCTAAAGGAAGCACAGGAATCTCAGGAATGCTTTCATCAGTATGCTTCAGCACTGAAATAACATTGCTCGGTAACTGAACCACAGGCTTCCTTGATAGTTAAGAATTGTCTACCATTTGAATTGAATACTATCAAGCCCTCACCATCTCATACTATAACACCAGGAGGATTACAGTCAAATCATATTTGGCACATGGGTCTTACTCATTTTCACAGTTTGAGGGTGTTAAAGAGTTTCCATGAGATGGTGCCTACTTATTCGTAGCTTATTTTGACTGTTCTCATATCAAGAGAATCCATGAAGGATGCGGTCAACATTTTACTCATATCATTTGCTACTTTATTTCCTTGAAAAATATTAAAAACTGACAATGATTCTGCACATACTACCAAGATATGGACAATTTGAAAATTATTTAAAAATAAATGATGGAGAAAGAGAAGTATTACTACTCTTCATAATGATTTTTTCTTCAATTTGTCATACTCTAATATTTTAAAAATTAGACAAGAAAAGCATACTGCTGCAGATCTTTTTTTCTCCTTCCGAAATGAACTCACTGTCACTGTTCTTTAGAGACATGTTTTGTCAGCTCATGGGAAATGCCTCAATTCAGTACGTCAGTAGAGCTGAGATTATGTTTGTATTTTTCCTCAGCGTACTGAAAACCCATTGTGTATACTTGGAAAACTGACTTGACTTAAAGAAGATGGATGGAGAAAATCCAACCTTTCTACAGAATCTGTACCTGAAGAAAAGAAAATTAGTGGGGTTGTGAACTAATAAAGTCATAAAAAAACAGAGTCTCTCTACCAACAAAGACTCAGATGATGACACCAGTGACTCAATGGAAAGAAATGGTAAATAACAGAACAGTATGATTGCTGAATGGCTGAACCTTTTTATAGCGTCATTTTTGAATGTATAAGTTACTACAGTCATAATGCTCAATTTACTCTAGTGAATATAAGAAAAACTAAGGAGAGAAAAACATAAAATAAAATACATAAAGTGAAATATTGGTTTTTTATTAAAGAAGGACAAAATAAATACAATATCATTGGAAATAATGGCACACCATCAACAGCAGCATTTTCTAGGCAAAAGATGGCAGTTTTCCAGGAGCTTTTCCCATGTTTGTCTACTTATGTGGCGTAGACAAAAAAGATTTCATAATAATATTCTTTTACTGAAAAAAGAATGGTATGAATTTCAAGCATAAAAAAAATAACGGTCCCACTACAAAGAGACTTTGACACACTTAAATGAAGAATTATGAACCCACAGAATCATACCATATTGTACCTGAATAAGTGATGTAAAATAGTATGCCACAGATTTCAGCCATTGTGTTTAATTTACTAACATGTTTTACCTAAATTTTAAATGACAATTCCTTCATGAATGGGTTTTGTGCCTGATGTCAAGACAGCAGTTCTTATCTGGCCTTAACAAAATAATGTAGCACTTTGGGGCAAAAATCAAGCCAAGGAGTGCACTACTGGAAGCCAAGATACAAAAGACTTCCATTGCCACCATGACCTTCCCTGTGGTGCTATGGTAGACAGGAAGGAATGTGATCCAGACACAGAAGAACACCTGCATGCTGAAGGACAGGAACTTGGCTTCATTGAATGTGTCAGGAAGATTCCTGGACAAGAAGGCCATGATGTAGCTCCCAAGTGCCAAGGAGCAGAGGTATCCCAGGACACAGTGGAAGGCAACTGCTGAACCCTTGTTACACACAATGATGATGTGGCCATGTTCAGCACGAGTGTCTTGGTCAATGAAGGGTGGAGAGGTGACCAGCCAGATTCCACAGAGAACCAGTTGGATCAGCGTGCAGATTGGAATTATGAAATTAGGAGCCCTTGATACCATTAACCATCTGACCATTTTAGCTGGAACAGTGACATTGAATGCAATAACCACTGTAATAGCTTTTGCCAACACTGTGGAGAGAGCCACAGTGAACAAAATTCCAAATGTTGTCTGCTGCAAGATGCAGGTGGCTGTGCTGGGCTGACCAATGAAGAGCAAGGAACTGAGGAAACAGATGATTAGTGTCAGTAGCAGGGTGTAGCTGAGAGCCCGATTATTTGCCTTGACAATGGGTGTGTCTCTGTGCTTCAGGAAGATTATAAGAACCACAGCTGTGAGTACAGAGAAGCACAGTGCAGTGGTGGCGAGAGCCATGCCTAAGGGGTCTTCATAGGCCAAAAAGCTCACAGATTTCTGGAGGCAATTGTTCTTCTCCAAATTTGCATAGTGACTTTCTGGACATTTCACACATTGATCCATATCTGTTATTCAGAAATAAAGATGGCTGGAATCATTCAGTTCCTTGGTGTTCCCTTTCCCACTGGGTTGTTACTCAGCCTAAGCTCATTGAAGTGCTTCCTGAATTACCTTTGTTTATTGCTTCAGAAACATTTTAAATCTATACAGCCCTCTCTGTCAATGGTAACAAAGTTTAAGAAGACCCATACATTTCCTGTGTCTTTGTATACATGCCCTGAATTTGTGACTCTATTGCATCCAATTTATGTCATAAGATTACAGGATTATATTGTAATATCCTAATTTGATTCTTCTATCACCTTATAAAAATCCTTAATTTGATTTAAGTTTTATAAAATATGGTCAGTTTTTAATTCATTTTTATGGAATGTTCTCAGATTTGTTATCCATATTTACTTATTTTCACAAAATTCATTAGGTTTTTAAATTTGGCTCAAATGTAAATCTTAAAGATACTCAAACTCAAAATCACAAAGATTTTGAAATGATAAATAGCACTTCATTCTTAACCTTAAACCCATCACACATAATATGTTGTTACACATAGCTATGAAATTATTTCCAACATATAGGGACATAACTACTGAAATATATCATGGTATTCAAAAAATTTCTGAACACTCTGATCCTAAACATTTGTGATTATACATATATGTGTGTGTGTGTGTGTGTGTGTGTGTGTGTGTGTGTGTGTGTGTGTGTGTACATGTAGGGTCATAATCTCATATTTTTATTACATTGATCATTGAGTATTTCTGAAACACATCACCTCATTAGTGAGTTTTCTCTGTTTCATACATTGAGATAAATACGAATTTATTGTCAGGAAAAATCAATTTTTGCTTTTGATATCTTGCTTTTTATTTTGCCTTAGTTATTATGGAACTGTAATGAGTTTGTTCTCAAGAGAATTTTTTTCAGCTAATTTCTCAATAGCCACAACTTATAACTTTGTTCCTATTATGAGCATTTGCTGTTGCTTTTCCATTGTATAACATATGCTTTAAGTATAGCATTTGGCCTCTGCCTTAAATTGTTCACATGATATATGTTTCATTAACTAATTATATAATGATAAAACTTATTTTTCAAATAGGTTTTTTCTTCCTATTTCGGAATCACGGATTCAGTGATATTTTGGAATTTTAATTTTGAACATGAATGTGTTCATCCTAATTTAAGTGACATATGGGTTCAAAATATAGTCACTAACAGAAAATTGTGTAAGATCTTGTATTCATGCATAAATTACTTTTACTCTGTGGATCCTGAATATTTATGTGGTCCTACCTATTCAAAAAATTCATGGAATATGTATTTTTGAAAGAGTATTTCATACTTGCAGGTATGAACCCACATTAAATTTCAAAAGAGATGGAAAAAATACTACACCCTCACAAAAATAGTACTCACCAGGTGAAATTTGGATTGACAACTATGATCCAAACACAAGAACACCACATTTGTAAAAGGACCATTACTACAGCTTAAACCAAATATTGACACTCACACACTGATACTGGGAAGTCTCAATACTACACTCTCACCATTGAACAGGTCACACAGACAAAAGCTAAACAAAGAAATACTGGTGCTAACAGATGTTTTAAACAAAAGGACCTAACATAGTAACGGATCACTTCACAGAAACACAAAAGAATATACCTTCTTCATAGCATCTCATAAGATTTTTTCCAAAACTGAAAACATACTTAGGCACAAAACAAGACTCAACAGATAAAATGACATTGAAATAATCCCCTCCATATTATAAGGCTAGCATTAATTAAAGTTGGATATCAACTAAGCTTTCTGTACCAAAATATTTGTCTTTGAAAAGAAATTGAAAAAGGTATGAGAAGTTTGAAAATTCTTCTGTGTTCGTGTATTGATGTGATTAACAAAGTAAATTTAGCCATCCTACCAAATGGTTAAACAGATTCAATGAAATCCCCTTTAAAATTCCAACACATGTCTTTACAGAACTTAAAAAGATTCTCAACTTCATATGGAAAAATAAAACTCAGGATACCCAAAACATTCATGAACAATTAAAAAAACTGCTGGAGGTATCAACATCCATGATTGCAAGTTGTAACACTGAAACTAATAAAAACAGGATGGTATTGACATAATATAAAAAGTTGGTTACTGGGATTGCATTTCAATCCCAGATATAAATCGAAACACATATGATAAAGAGTCCAAAATACATACTGGAAAAAGAACATCTTCATAATATGGTTGGTAGTGGTGCAACTGAATGTATGTGTGGAGAAGATGTACAAATTTCTATGCTCATCACCTTATACAAAACTCAACTCCAAATATATAAAAGACTGAATATAAAAGAAGATACATTAGCAGTGTTGGTGTTATGATTCCTCCATTAGAAGTCTTGTCTGGTCACAGGAGATGATCCATTCCGGCTTCATATCCTCCATTGCTAGGAGTTAAAGCTAAGGCCACCCTCACAGATTCATAGGAATTTCCATTGTCCTAATTTTTAATTCATTCCATAGATGACCCACCACCACCACCAATGCAGTGGTCTTACCCAGTATTTACACCCTCTCTCCTTACCAATGTTCTGTCTCATATTTTCATCCTTACCCAAGCCTAGGTCTCCCACTCCATCAACCCATTTCTCCTTTTCAGTGAGAATAAAGTGTTCCCCATTGGGTACTATATTTACTTAGCTGCTTTTGAACTGTGTTTTGTAGCATGGTTATCTTATACTTTATTATTAATATCCTCTCATAAGTAGATATGGCTCATAAAGAAGACACTAAGAAAGTAGCTTAACAAACTTTAGACCCATAGTTTGTCCTGATCACAAGAGGTACAGGTGCAAAGGAGAGAGCAAAATTTTGAAGAACTCTAACAATATTAATGATATTCTGCTCTACTTGCAGATAGGAGTTAGCATAACTGTCATCAAAGAGTATAATGGTCATCCAGCCAGGAATTGATGGAAACTGATGCAAAGACCTACAGCTGAAAATTATATGGAGCTTGCGGAATCCTGTGGAAGAGGGGAAGGAAGATTGATGGAGCCAGAAGAGTCGAGGACATCATTAAAAAAACTACAAAATCAACTATCCTAAAAGAAAATAACATTGAAAATATCTTTGAATGCATTAGTAAAAGCAAATCTTCTCTGAACACAACACTGATATCAAAGCAAGAAGGTGAACAATTACTAAATGGAACCTCAAAAAAGCGATTATTTTTTATTCAAATGACAGTTATTTATACAAAGCAGCTTCCTACAGAATGAGATATTAGTTTTTCCAACTCCATATCTGAAAGATCACTACAGATTATATAAAGAAGTTAGGGAATTAGATATCAAAAAATGGTGTACAGATGTAAAATGAGAATGGTCAATACAAGATTCAATACTGCAGTTAAAGAAAATCTTAAGGAAATGTTCAAAATTCTTAGCCATCAGGAAAAAGAAATGCAAATCACAGCTACTTTTGGGGTTGGGGAATCCAAGATGTAGGAACCAATACCACAACAGCACAACAGCAGTGACTCCAGAATGACCAAAGGCATTGGCAGTGGATCCAAAGACTCCAGTGTTTGTGTCTCCAAGGTGAAGTGAAAGCCCACACTGAAGGAAACAGTGAGTAAAACGTCAGGTCACCTAGCTAATCCCTGTTAAAAGTCTCAGCCTCCAGCCTCCCACTCACTCCTACTTTCCTGTAGGTGGATACCTTCCAGATACCAATGTGTCTGGCTCCAACCTTTGGCCTCATCATGACAGGAATCCAAAGAAGCAGCCTCATGTGCTGCTCTAAAGAGCAACCAGTCTCCCAGAGGAAAACAACCAGAACTCTGGGTTCACAGAGTCTCCGGGATAGTGGCACCCAACAAACAAAAGGTACGAGCACAGTGTCTCAGGAACTCAGTGCTGGTTTGTGACTTCAGGAATTCACCTGACAAGTGAAGGTTCCCTATGAGCCCAGTTGGACCTGAGTACCAAACATCAGAGGTGATCTGAAAAAAAAATTCCATGAAAAAACGGCATTCAAAGAACATATCCACCAACCCCAGGAAGGCTCCTGCAGGAACATTCAGTCTCTTGTTCTGGGCTGTGTCCATCAAGGACAGTGTCTGGGCAACTGGACCTTGTTAATCTCAGAACTAAAAAGACAGAGGTGGGGTGGCAGGCTCCAAGACTTTTGCTGGTGAAAAGAGGACCCCATGATTCAGGGAAGCCAAGTCAGTCCTGAGGATCAGACATCTTGAAAGAGCAGCAGGTGGTTCCATGAGAACCACCTACCAATCAGAGACTATACTTTCCAATATGAGGAGAGTGCCAGCTCCTTGCCCAGGGCATTTCTGTGCCCCCCAAAACACCAGTAGACACCAGTTACTAGCAGTCAATGCCAACACAAATAGATGCCAGCTTAAAATAAAATTAATGAAAGTAAGAGAAACATGGAATCTCCAGAACACAGTTATGCACTTGCAAACAGCACTGAATACCATAACACAACTGAAACACAGGAAAATGACATTAAAGCTTTTCTAATGAAGATGATCAATACTTTTACAGATAAATCCCTTAAAGATACAGGAAGACACAGCCAAATAGATTAAGGCTTTAAAAGAAGAAATAAATAGATCACTCAGTGAAATACAGGACAATACAAACAAATATATGACAGAATTCATAAAACATTTCAATATCTGGAGATGGAAATGGAACTAATAAAGAAAGCACAAATTGAGGTAACCCTGGAGACGGAGAACATAGGGAAGAAAATAGGAACTAAAAACACACAAACACAATACAAGTGATGGAGAACAGAATCTCAAATATAGAAGATGCAAGAAAAAAAGTAAAGCTTCTGTCTGAAAATATAAATACAAAAAATATGTGACAAGAACATACAAGAAATAAAGGATACCATAAAAAGAGAAATACTAAGAATAATAGGAACAGAAGAAAGAGACTAATTCTGGCTCCAAGGACCAGAAATTTTTCACAAAATTATGGAAGAAAATTTCCACCAGTCAAAAGAAAGAAATGCCTATAAGCACACAAGCAGCCTACAGAAAGCCAGATAGATTAGACCAGAAATCAAATTCATCTTACCATGTAATAATGAAAACACTAAATGTATGGAAAAAAGAAAAATATTAAAAGCTACAAACGGAAAAGACCAAGTAACATATGATGGCAAACCAATCAGAATCCACTCCTGAGCTCTCAGCAGAGAACATAAAAGACAGAAGATCCTAGGAAAGCATCTTGCAAACCCTAAGAGACCACAGGTCTAGGAAACTTTCAATCACCATAGATGGGGAAAACAAGATATTCCACAACAGAACAAAATGTGAACAATATATATGCATAAACTCAGCATTATAGAAGATACTAGAAGAAAAACTCCAATCCAAGAAGGTTGTTACACACAGGATACAAGGGGCATATCCCACGAAAGCCTTCACTTACCAGGAAACTGAGACAGAGGGGAGGACATTCTAGTGGGACTCTAGATGAGAGAATCACAGGAGAATGGCAAAGTAGAAGGATCCAGAGGGTCCTAGAAGCCTACAAGTAGAACATTATGATAGGCAGATTTGGGCCCAGGGGTCCTGCTCAAACTAAGGCACCAGCCAAGGACAATACAGGCGGTAAACCTTAAACCCCTACCCAGATCTAGACAATGGACAGAACACTCTCCACAGTAAAGTGGAGAGTGGGATATTACTTTCTCATATACTCTGGTGCCTCACCTTTGACCATGTCCCCTGGAGGGGGAGGCCTGGTGGCACTCAGAGGAAGGACAGCAGGTTACCAAGAAGAGACTTGATACCCTATGAGCATATAAAGGGGGAGGTAATCCCCATTAGGAACAGTCATGGGGGGGGGGAATAAGGGGAAAATGGGAGGGAGGGAAGAATGGGAGGATACAAGGTATGGGATAAATATTGAGATATAACAAGAATAAATTAATAAAATAAATAAAAATATAAATTAACTTAAATAAGTCAAGAAGACAAATAATCCACAACAGCCAACATAAAAAAAATAAACTTATAATCACTGGCTATTAATACCTCTCAACATCAATGTACTCAGCTCTCTAATAAAACAACACAGACAAAGAGACTGGTTACATGAAGAGGACCATCTTGCAAAAGCAAGAAAGAAACCTCAGCACAATATAAACATTTCCGAGAGTAGAGGGCTATTAAAAAGGTTCCAACCAAAGAAACATAAGAAAAAACCTTTAGTAGCCATTTTAACAGGTAATAAAACAGATTTTGCCCAAATTTACTCAAAAGAGATGAATGACACTTCATACTCATCAAACAGAAAAATCCACCATGAGGGCATCTCAATTCTTTGCCCCAAATATAAGGGCAAATATGTTTGGAAATTTTTTTGATAAGACTAACAACACATTGACCCCACACATTAATAGTTGGGGACTCTAAAACTCCAATCTTGAAAAAAACAGGTGAATAAAAGAGAAATTAAACAGAGAAATAATACACTAACAGATGTCATGAATCAAATATACCTATCAGATGTCTACAAACCTTTCATTCAAACATAAAAGAATATACCTTCTTCAGGGCACCTCATGGAACTTTCTCCAAAACTGATGATATATTTAAGCACAAAGAAGGTTGAAATAATCCCTGTAGTTTATAGACCACCATGGGCTAAAGCTGGACCTTAACCACAATAGAAATAACAAAAGCCTACATATACATTGAAATGGAACAAATCTCTACTGAAAACAACTGGGTCACGTAAGGAAGAAAGAAAGAAAGTAAAGACTTCCTAAAGTTCAACAAAAATGAAGGCACAACATACCCAAAATTATGACTCACAATGAAATTTGTGCTAAGAGAAAGTTTATAGCAATCAGTGCCTTCATAAAGATATTGGAGGCATCTCAGAAGACCAACTTATCAGCACACCTAGAGGACATGGAATATAATGAATCAGATACAACCAAAAGGAGTAAAAGGCTGGAAATATTCAAACTTGGGGTGAAAGAAGAAAGTTAGAAACAAAGAGAACATTTCCAAAAAATCAATGAAGCTAAGAACCAGTTCCTTGAGGAAATCAACATGATAGACAAACCCTTAGCCAAAATAAGGAAAAAGCATAAAGACACTATCCAAATCAACAAAATCTGAAGAAAAAGGGGGCATAACACTAGAAATAGAGGAAATCCAAAGAAGTAGGTCTTATTTCAAAGGTCTATGTGCCTCAAAACTTGAAATTATCAATGAAATGGACAATCTTCATTATAGATTCCACTTACCAAAGTTGAATCCAGACCATCTAAACAAGTTAAATAGTACTATATCCCCCAAGGAAAGAGATGCAGTAATCAAAATCTCCCAAACAAAAAAGCCCATGGCAAGATGGATTCAGTAAAGATTTCTACCAGACCTTCAAAGGAGGGATAATACCAATACTTTTATCTGTATTCCACAAAATAGAAACATAAGAAATATCAGAAAACTGATTCTATGATGCCACAGTCCCCTAGATATCTAAACTACACATCAACCAATGAAAGACACTTTCAGACCAGTTTACTTATGAACACTGATGCAAAAATACTCAATAAAATACTCGCAAACTGAATATAAGAACACATCGAAAATATCATTCACCCTAGTCAAGTAAACTTCATGCCAGGCATGCAGGTGTAGATCAATATACAGAAATCCATCAGTGTTACCCTCCATATAAAATACTGAAAGAAAAAAAAAACACATAACATTTCCTTAGATGCCAAAATGTCAGTTGACAAAATCCAACAATCATTCATATAAAAAGTCTTCAAGAGATCAAGGATACAAGACACATAACAAAGACAATTTACAGCAAGCTTATAGCCAACATCAAATTAAATGGAGACAAACTTAAAGTAATACTATTGAAATCAGGGACAAAACAAGGCTGTCCACTCTCTCTGTATCTCTTCAGTTTAGTACTTGAAATCCTAGCTAGAGCAATAAGACAACAAAGGAAGCCAGGCATGGTGGCACACACCTTTCATCCCAGCACTCGGGAGGCATGGGCAGGGAGTTCTCTGTGAGTTTGAGGCGAGCCTTGTCTACAAAGTGAATCCAGGACAGCCAAGGCTACACAGAGAGACCCTGTCTCAAAAAATTAAAAAAGAAGACAATAAAGGGGGGTAAGGGATGTAAAATTGGAAAGTAAGGAGTCACAGTATCACTACTCATGGATAATATGATAGTACACATAAGTGACCCCAAAATATTCTACGAAGACACTACTACACTGATAAAACCTTCAGCAATGTGGCTGGAAAAAATTAACTCAAAAAATCAATAGCCCTCCTGTATAAAAAGAGACAAATTGGCTGAGAATGAAATTAGGGAAGCATCACCCTTCACAATAGTTAAGGGAGAGGAGGGCAGGAGGCTGGTATCAGGAGGAAATGAGGGAGGGGGTTGCAATTGGTATGTAAAGAAAATAATTTTTTAAAGTTAATTTAAATACGAGAACACTACTTTGAGATTCCATCCTACACTTGTCAGAATGGCTTATTTCAATAACACAATTGACACCTCATGGTGGAAAGGAGGGAGAGTAAGAATAATTCTCCAATTTTGTTGAGAGTCCAAACTTGTAAAGCCTGTAGGGAAATAAATATGGCAGTTTCTCAGAAAGTTGAGTATTAATTTACCACAATATCTGGCCATACAATTATAACCACCTACCAGAAGAACACTTGCTCAACCATGATCATTGTAACTTTATTCATATTAGGCAGAAACTGGAAATAAGCTAGATAACCCTCAACAGCAATATGGATAAAGAAATGTGGTACACTTACACATTGGAGCATTGTTCTGCTCTTTTAAAGTTATATCATGAAATTTTAAGGCAAATGGATAGAAGCATCATTCTGGGATAAACCAAATGAATAAAGACAATTATGACAAGAATCACTTATAAGTGGATATCAGCTCTTAAGTAAGTGAAAACCAAGCTACAATCTATTGATCCAGAGAGGTTAGGTTAGTTGTTCTTAAACTTCCTAATGCAGTGTATCATTAATGCAATTCCTTATGTTCTGGTGACCTCTTGGTCATAATATTATTTTTTTTCTACTACACAACTGCAAATTGCTACTATTATGAATTGTAATACAAGTATCTTTTTTTCTGATATTCTTAGGTGAACCTTCTAGAAGAGCCTTTAGTCCAAGGAGGGACTGTATCCCACAGATTGTGAAGAGCTGAATTATGTTAAAGCTGCATTATTTAGTGGGAACAACTGTGTCACCCTGGGAGAAGGAAATAGAATCTATTTTATAGGTAGATTGTAAGTTAGAGGAAGTAGCCATAGGAATCAAATCTGGGTAGAGAGAGACAGAGTGTTGGTAGAGGTTGCCAGAAATTATGAAGGCATTTGTGTTTATGTGTAAATATCCTTCAATCCGTGATGATGATCCTATAAGAACTCCTAACAATAAAGTTTAAAGAATCTCTCCTGCCCTTTCCCTTTAGCCAGGTTACTACATTTATGGTGGGACTGAGGGGCATTCATTTCAGTGTTTGGTCAACAAGGTCCCTCAAAAAATACAGGCTGATTTAAAGACAAAGAAAGGTTGGCTCTCCAGAAACTGAAAGAATGGGGCATCATTGCTGAGTACAACTTCCATGCAACTCATTGAACATGGAGAAATTGACTGCTGCCCACAAGGAGCTTGTTGAAGTGATGCACAAATACCATATTTTCAAACATATAAGATGACTTTTAACCCTGAAAATTCCTTTCCAAAATCAGGGGCAATCTTATATGCAGTGTAATTAGTGCAGTTTGCTTACCCTTGCTTCATATGTCTGGTACATATAATGGGGGAGGGGTGGCCAATTCTCTGTTTTGTCCATGGAATGATAAGCAGGAAGGAGCAAGCTGTCCATGTCTTCCTGTAACTTGGGGAGGAGAACATCAGGGTAGATTGACTCTTCACCAGAACCAGTCCATTTGATTCAGAAAGACGGCTGCAAGTGTGTAAGTGTTGAGTGTGGAGCACTCCTTAAAAGGGCAGTATAGGATGACACTGGCTGTCTGCCAGTATTTAAAAGAGTGCCTAGCTCTCTGTACCCTGCTTTCAAATAAACACGTGTCTGAGTCAGCTGTACAGGGTGTGCATTGGAAGATAGCAACAAAAATTATGAAAAGGTTCTCCTACTTGTTCTCTGTATAATAAACCACCATTACCTGCTGGAAGTAATGTTTAAGATACCAAAGAAATGAGACTTGTCAGAATTGATAAGTCTCATTTTGCAGATTGGAAAATTAAAGTATGACCATCATTTAATTGCTACCTACTCAGAATTCCAATGGCCTTCTGCCTTGAGTTCTAAAAAGGCTGAACCTGTATTACACATACATCAGAAGGGATGACTATATTTAAAGATATTATAGCAGATTAAAACTCATAATTCTCTGACATGTCTATCCGGTAAACTCAAAAATTTTTTAAAATAATATAACATAAAAAAATTAAGCAGGTATACCTTACAATCCTATGTGTCAATCATTGTGGGATGATAAAACTCATTTTAAAAGAGATGCCCATAAAACAGAAGAGGAATATGAGGTCTTCAAAAGATAGAATACATACTGCTTTATCAACTTTAGAATTTTAAATATCAATAATACAGGTAACAGAGCTGCTGAAATACACACTGGGTCTTAGAAAGGATCGCTGAATTATTTTGACATATATACTTTAAAGATGTGTAAACCTCACAATAGAAATCAGGAAATGAGTTGCATTGGGGAAGAGACTATGCTTTGGTCTCCACAGGAAACAAAATGCTATGAATACCTTAAAAATTAACTAATTTCATGTTTGTCCACAGATAAGTTCTTGAAAACTGTGTCCTCTGACATGAAAGAAGTGAAGGAAGAGAACAAGGAGAATCCCAAACCACGTGGCTTGAATGCTCATTCTCATACATTGGAACAGCTTGGGAGACTGGCTGAGATATGTTGTCTCTGCAGTAGCTAATAAAACATATTGGCTGCAGGGACCTCATGACTTATTACTACATGCCATTCCTTTATATGTCATAGAGGAGGCCATATAACACCCTATTGCAATTTGATTATGTGGTCTAAACTGACTTCTAAGGATTGACAGATGCCTTATTTCTGTTCACATGTAGAATAGAGAATCATCCTTAGCTGATTTGTTCTTACCACACATATCATATAAGTGTTAATGCAAAAACATCCAGTAATGTTAACTTTAAAAGTATATGTTTTTAGAGCAAATAAACTAGACAACAATGAAGAAAAATAAGCTGTCCTCAGGTGGACCAGCCCCAGAGACTATCACAAATAGGCCCAAAGCCACTGTACAGCTAGAGGGGAACCTAGCTTTCCCAGGACCTGGCCAGAATACCAATTTTCTTAGGGCTACCAAGAATACCACTATCCCCAGAGAGAAGGAAGCAATCTAAAGAACACAATACTCTCTTTCCAAAGAGGACGGGAGTTTCTTGAGTGTTCAGAACATTCTAAAACTTTGGTTGTTATGTAAGGGGTTTGCTTGTAAGTGTTTAATGTCTGGGACAGTAACAAATCAAAGAAAATTATATTAGATTCAAATATTTCTTTCTCTTTCTCTCTTGCTTCTATCATTTTTTTTATTTTATAATTTATATATTCAGCAAAGTTAAGACAGGAAAATCAGTGATCAAGCACTCACAGACTCATCCCCATGGCATTGCTGACACAGGTTTCTCAACAGCATCTGCCATTTACAAAGCCTTCATATTCCCAATAAGAAGCTAACAGCTTCCTTTTGGACCTATCCACTAAACCTGGCCATGGGGCACTGTGGGTGTATACTTAGCTGGTCATATTACGTAGGCTTGTAGATGAACCATCTTGTCTCCTGATGCCCTGAAGCCATTAAAACAGGTCATACCAGAGTCTGCACCCAAGCTCTTAAGTCATAGTGTTTATATTAGCTCTTGAGCTCATTAAGATGTCTAGTGTGTAGCCATGATTATACAGACCTTCTTAGGGGTAATTATTTCATAAAGATTTGTGTAAGAATGTTTTTATAATCAAGTAAGTAGAGAAGTGGGGCTTTGCTATGAGTACAGTCTTTCTATCATACTTCAGATTAAATACCCACTAGGCTCATTTTTATGTTACCATTTAACATTTAAGAAAGGAACAATAAATTTGGTCTCACTTGTTTAAAAAAGTCAAACTGTTGTCAAAATTTTAGTTTTCTTCTTTCTCTTATCAAAAAATTAAAAATATCACACCACTTTTGGGTACTGTTGTATGTCTTAAGACGCTTCATCTTGCATTTTACATTATCTGTGTCTTTTTTATTTTTTAATTTTTAAACATACATTTATATTATTACACATATATACAGTAAACTACCTATGGCAAGAAAAACCACTAAAAATCAGGAACTATATAAATGTTATATTCATAGTATTTTGCTTATTTGTTTTTGGTAAACTTAAAGAGAACATCTTTCCTATCTTAGTGAGACTAAAATAGTCAATGTAAATCAATATCTATCATGTCTCATCTTTATCAACTTAAAGCATCTATCTAGTCCTAAAAACATGATTACCCATAAATAACTGAGCTTATTGATAAAACTAAGCTATCTGGTTTTCAAGTACCTCAGAGACCTGAGAAGGAATAAAATTAATTTTCTGAGTAGACAGGTAGTACAGGTAAGCAGTTTCCACAATGAGAATATGACAGGGACAGTTTGAAGCCTGAACACTCATCCAAATCTCTCTATAACACTGGAAGGAGCATCATCTTCAGCCTTCTGTCCCAGTACATCTGACAGACATATTTGTGAGGCAGGAACTATGAAGGACTTGCTTACCCCATTTTGCCAGTGTTGGGCCATCAACTCTGCCAGCATCCAAGCTTGCCCATTGTAGGCAGAATTCTGTCTGTGCAGAAACAAGGACATTTTTCCAGTGGCTTCTTTGCCACATTTGAAGCCATCTCTGTAAGCAGGTTCCTTGATGCTCATCATCTTTGAGATAGGCTGGCTGTTGCCAGAAGTTAAATTGTCTTGTTGACAAAGAATCTTTAAACCAATATGAGCATCTTTAAATGCCATATTCTGTAGGCCTCTGAGGTTTTTGAAGACCTTATCTAACCATTTTACCCTATCTACCTATAGAATCCTATTTATCTGTTAAATATAGGATGTATATTCTTGTGATGGAAATAGACCATCATTTTGTCAACTAGCATTTAACTTGTATTATTTAATTATCCTAAGCAGTCTACATACCACTTCCAAAGCATTAGGAGAAAGACTTGTATTATACTTGAGATGTTTGGGTACAATACTTAATATTAGAGTAGAAATATACATGTATATATACATACATATATGTATATACATATATAGTGTGTGATGAAAATCTTAAATCTTAATTCTATACAGATGAACCAAAATTAAACTTATTTTGCATCAATATGCAAGGTTTTACACCAGTTAATTAAAATATAACATTGTGACTAACAATTAAGGCATTCATTTGAGTAGTAGATTCAATAATCTACTTCTTGTCCTACTGCCCCAATATATTTCTATATTCCCCCTTTCTGTTTTTAGCCCCTATCTCCTAACCTAGGAAAGAAAGATAAGGGAAGAGAGAGATACCCCTGAGTCTAACCTTCCTTTCTCACTAAAGAAACAAAATTTAAAAAATAGAAATTAGAAGTTCCTAGAATTCATTGAAGTTGAAGGCACAACACACCAAAACTTATGGAACACTATGAAAGCAGTGCTAAGAGGAAAGTTCATAGCACTGAGTGTCTTTACAAAGAAATTTGAGAGATCTCATACTGGCAACCTAAAAGCACACCTGAAAGCTCTAGAACAAATGGAAGCTGACACACCCAAGAGGAGTAAATGCCTGGAAATCATAAACCTAGGGTTGAAATAAATAAATTACAAACAAAGACAGCAATTCAAAGAATCAATATAACCAAGAGCTAGTTCTTTGAAAAAATCAACAAGATAGACAAAACCTTAGCTAAACTAACTAAAAGGCAAAGAGATAGTATTCAAATGAACAAAATCAGAAGTGAAAATGGAGATATAGTGCCACATATTGAGGGAATCCAATGAATCATTAGGTTGTACTTCAAAAGTCTATGTGCCACAAAATTTGAAAATGTAAATGAAGTAAACAGTTTTCGTGATATGGACCCATTGGCATCCTGCACAAACTCCTGTTCCAACCAAGGACAATGTATGAAGTAAACCTAGCTCCCCACTGTTCAGATCTACCCAATGGATAGCCTATTCTCCATGGTTGTAGGGAGAATGAGACTGACCCTCACAGGAACTCAGCTGTGTCCTATTTGACCACTTCCCCCTGCTGGGAAGACCTGTGGCACTCAGAGGAAGGGGAGCCAGGCTGATCTGGTTGAGACCTGATAGGCTGTGATCATATGGTGAGGGAGAGAGTACCCTTCTGTCACATGTCCAGGGGAGGGGAATAGGGCAAAAGAAGGAGGGAGGGAGAATGGGAAGTTACATGGGAGGGGATAACAATTTAAATATAAAGTGAATAAATTATTTTTTAATATTCCGGTGGAAAAAATGAACTATAAAAAAGGAATATATCATATGAATCAAAACTATTTTGAGTTTCCATCTGTCACCTGTCAGAATGCTTACAAACAGTAATACAATGATAGTCATGCTAGCAAGAACATGGAGAAATGAGAACATTCTTCCATTGCTATTGATTAATAGAGCAACTGTGGATATCAGGATGCCAAATTATCATAGACGTGAAAATCAATTTCCCCCAGGATCCAGCTTTATTACTCTTTAAAATATACTTTATTTTACCACAAGGATACTTGACTAAATGTGTTCATCACTGCTCTATTCACAAAATCCTGAAACTTGAAATAACACAAGAATCAATAAATCAAATAAGATAAATTTAAATGATTAAGTATTATTTCTCAGTAATTAAACATGACATCAAAATTGAAGAGAATGGATAAAAGTAGAAAAAATTATACTGACTGAGGTAAGCCAGACACAGAGAGATAAATATAATATGCCTTTGATTATATCTGTATATTAGCTGTTAAATATATGATAGGAAAGCTACAATCTATAGACCTAGAGGGATTTGAAATGGGGAAAGACACTAAGGAGGTTACATGGATATCCAAGGGAGAAGAAAATAGAACAGAATTTATGTGAACTGGAGAGAGGAGGAATGAAAGTGGGAAGAACAGGTAGGAAGAGTGAGGTGAAAAGAAATTGAGAGAGAAAATGTGGACAAAAACAGCTAGAAATGAAGGGAGTTTTAGGAGCAATATGAACACATAGTGATCATAATGAAATCTCTAAATAATGATGGAGATAGAGACCCAATAGCCATTTCTTGTCAACAAGTGAAGCTTTGAGTAATAGGACTGGGTTTCATGAATTTGAGTTGTTAGCTGCAATGGTATCATTAAAATCCCCAAATAATACAGGCTGTTTAAAAAACAACTGGTTGTTCTTCACAGACACAAGGCCCCACTTCTGAGACAACACAACACCACAACCTGTTTACATGGAGATGCCAAGTTCATGCTACAATTAACCTTCAACCCCATGTTTCACATCTATGCTAAAGAAAGATACTTTGTAGGCTGTGATAAAAAAGAATAAGCACCCAATCAACCACATAAGTTTTGAACTACATTTAGTCCTGCCCACAAAATATGCTAGGCTAATGGTGATACAAACATTGTTGGAGGAACCGACTAATTTCTGATTTGACACAAAGCCCACTAAACGAGGGAGTAATCATTCCTGATATTACTTGATCAACCAATACTCAGAGAGTAGATACCTCAAAGGTGTGGGGAACACCTATACTATTGGTCTCATCAAATGACTCCTGATTATATTCTTCTATACACATAGATCAGTACCTTATCCAGTCGTCATTAGAGAGGCTTCCTTGTTTACTCCTATAACTGAAGAAAATAAATACAGATACCCAGGTCCAGACAGTACACACACGCACACACACACACACACACACACACACATCACCTAGAGAAAGAGAGAAGAAGGGAGGGAGAGAGGAAGAGTATAAAACAGATCTAAGTGAGATGTTTCCATCTATACACTCACTCAGAGCATAGGGAGCCCCATAGGAGATGGGGAAGAGTAAGGAGGGGACCAAGGCAACAGATATCAGAAGAACAAGGCTCTAATTAACAACCAAGTAATGCTTATATGAATACACAGAGAAGGATTCACTAGGCCTACATACATCTGCCCTAGATCATCTGCATGCACCATAGCATTCAGTTGTGTACTTTTTTGAGACACCTGAATCATAACAAGTACGTCTCCAATTATTGTGCACTCTCTTGAGGTTTTATTTTTCTGTTTCCTTGTCTTTTTCAAAATGATGGTTTTTGTTTTATCTTATCACATGTTATTTTATTGAGCTTTGTTGGTGTCACTTAGAGCCTTTTTCTGAGATACAGATAAGGAGTGGATGTCTCATGATAGAAGAGGGACTGGAGAATTGGGAGAAGTAGAGGGAAGGGAAAATGTATTCACTGTGTGGGGAAAATCTGTTTAATAAAGGGAAGACAATTATATAATAAGAAGAACCTATGGTATGAAACAATCTATTTACAGTAAAACAAAATAAGCTTAGTATTTCTGAAGATAAAATATATGTCTTTGGGACATCAAACTGAACACTTCATTTACCTGCTAGGTAAAATAAAACAGAAAAACAAATACAAATACAAATACAATAAATCCTGTACTGATAATAATCATAAAGAAGTTGTTATGTTAGAGATCCAAGCTTTAAGTGAATCCTACATGTAAGTGAGCATGGATTAGTGCTCAGAACACTGTTTTCATGATAAAATGAAATGGAGTGTTAATTTATGGGCAAGATGGGTCTCTTCAGGGAACAGTGCCTGAATGGAACAACAATGTAAACAAAGAATGATATAAATTTCTAGAATGTGTCCTTTCAAAGGGAAATAAAAATATCAGAAATCCTTCAATTTCTAATTAAGGAAGAAAAATGTATCTTTTAGCTCTCTTCACTTCTTCTTCATTTGTTGATTATGTCCTGCAGACACCTGTGGACAAAATGGAAGTTCTCTGTAAACCAGCACTTACCTGTCTCGTTGGAAATCTCATTGTCTGCACAAGAAATGCAGGCATAGCAGCAGACAGCCTTGCCCTGCTGGGCGGCTTTCCTAAATCCAGGCCTACAGCACTCATTGCACAAAGACTGAGGAATCTGAAATAAATGAAAGTGATTAGCAAATGCTTGGACTTTAGTGAGAAGTTTTAGTAAAAGCAAAGTTTATGACTATCATTGAACAGTTCATTTGCAAATGCTTACACTTAACAAATTTTGGGAACTTTTGGGCTACACAGCCCACGTATTTAAATAGATGAAGCTTATCTTAAGAGTAAGTCATTAAAGTAGTGTTCTAAAAAGTCATGATATGATTTTAGATTCAACCTATCTCTATTCTTTTTTTATTAATTTATTTAGATGACATCTCAGTTGTTGTCCCCTCACTTGTACCCTCCCATTCCTCCCTCCCTCCCTCTTTCACCCTATTTCCCTCCCCAATATCTGTGACAGATGGTTATCTCCTCCACCACAATATGGCCACAGCCTATCAAGTCTCACCCTGGTAGCCTGCTTATCCTTTCTCTGAGTGCCACCAGGCCTCTCCACCAAGGGGAGGTGATCAAATATGGAGCACGAGAGTTCATGTCTGACTCATTGCCCACTCTCCACAAAACTGTGGAAAACGTCCTGATCACTGGGTAGATCTGAATATGGGTTCAATATTTACTTCATATATTGTCCTTGTTTAGTGCTGTAGGTTGAGCAGAACGCCCAGGTCCCCATTCACCTATCATGATAGTTTTCTTATGGGTTTCTAGGATACACTGGATCCTTCTTTTTCCCCTCTTTCCCATATTTCCTTTATCTAGAGTCCCATTAGGAAGTACGTGCATCTATCTTGATCTCCTGGTAAGACTTTCATGGGACATCACTTTTGGGCTGGTGCTCAACTCTAAGTAAGTATACACCAAGTGATTCTGTCTGGGTCTGGGATAACTCACTCAGGATGATCATTTCTAGTTCTATCCATTTGCCCATACATTTCAGGGTTTCCTTGTTTTTAATAGCTGAGTAATATTCCATAGTTTAAATCTACCACAGTTTCTTTATCTATTCTTTGACTGAGGGACATTTAGATTGTTTCCAGGTTCTGACTATTATGAATAAGGTTATGAACTTGGTTGATCACAAGTCCTTATTATGTGGTAGAGCATCTTCTTGGTATATTCCAAAGAGTGGAATAGCTGGGTCTTGAGGTAGCCCTATTCCCAGTTTTCTGAGATAGCGCCATATTGATTTCCAAAGTGGTTGTACAAGTTTGCACTCCCACCGGCAATGAAGGAGTGTTCCTCTGTCTCCACATCCTCACCAGCATTTACTGTCGTTTATGTTTTTGATCTTAGTCATTCGGATGGGTGTAAGACAGAACCTCAGAGTTATTTTGATTTGCAGTCTCTGATGACTGACTAAGGATATTGAGAATTTCTTTAAGTTCCTCAGCCATTAGATATCGCTCTGTTGAGAATTCTGTTTAATTCAAAGCCCCAGTTTTTGGAAAATATTTAATTGATAAAAATAATTCACAGTATTAAAATAATACTTAAATTTTTGCATTTTATCGAACATGTGTATAATAATTGTCATAGTAGTCAACAGTTTAACATCAATTAACTTGGTGATCAAACATAATATATGAAACATAAATTAACTTTATATTTGCAATGCTAGCTATTTCACTCTCTCGTTAGTTTCTACACAAAAATCACATCATGTTGTAATACTGAACCCCATTGCTTAACTGGGTTATTTGGTTTGGTGAAGTTTAATTTATAGCGCTCTTTATATGTTTTGGATATGAGACCTTTGTCAGATGTATGGTTGGTGAAAATCTTTTCCTAGTCTGTAGAATGTCACTTTGTTCTGTTGATAGTGTCTTCTGCCTTACAGAAGCTTCTCAGCCTCATGAGGTCCTATTTATCAATTGTTGATCTTAGTGCCTGTGCTGCTGGAGTTCTGCTCAGGAAGTTGTCTCCTGTGCCAATGAGTTATATAAGAAACCCCCAAAATTTCACCAGAGAACTCCTATAGCTGATAAACACCTTCAGCACAGTGGCTGGATACAAAACTAACTCAAAACCTCAGTAGCCTTCCTATATACAAATGACAAATGTGCTAAGAGAGAAATTAGGGAAACTACACCCTTCACAATAGCCACAAGCAATATAAAGTATCTAGGAATAACTCTGACGAAGCCAGTGAAAAACTTGTTTGAGCCTGTCTCTATTCTTACTGGAAATTACTTTTATATTTAATGTGATTGTCAATGTTGATTGACAACTCAACAGACCTTGGATAAATTATGGAAACAAATCTTTGGGCAATTTTGTGAGGAGTTTTTTCTAATTCATTATAATTTATCCAGATTATACTCCAATTGTTATCCCCTAGCTTGTATCTTCCCATTCCCACCCTCCTTCCTCTTCCACTCTATTCCTGTCCTCTAGATCTCTGACAGAAGGGGACCTCCTCCCAAACCTATGACCACAGTCTATCACGTCTCATCTGGACATCCTGCTTCGCCTTCCTCTGTTGGTCTGATGTATTTTGATGCTAATTAATAAAAGGCCTTCACACCACCTGGGCAGGGGAAATGAAATAGGCATGGCTAAGGTTCCTGGCCGTGGGGAGACAGAGAGATCCTTGAGAAGAAGAGAGACCTGAGGAGAAGAGAGGATAAGTCTGCCATGGGTTAGATGGAAGAGAATCACATGGCTGGCATGTATAGAGATTTGGCCCAGATGAACATTAGCACGTATGTGGGATTATGGAATGGGGTAGCTTAATAGAAATTATTAGAAGCAGATGGCATGGGATTGGGGTAGGTATCCCATAGGTCCTCTACTATGGGAAGAAGTTTAGGGGAAAAATATCTGCCCTGCTCCAGGTGAACTAAGGCTGTTTTAAAATGGAACAAGTATCTGTGTCTTGATTGATGGATAGCTAGTTATACTGATGTAATAAAAATTATAGGCCTGACAATAAATATTATTAGGCCATACTGATAAATTAACATTCTTCTGTGTGTCCATTAGGAGTCTACACCAAGAGGAAATACTCAAATTTGGGAATTCAAAGTTCATATAAGAGGCAGTCCCTTTTCCAGACTGTGAAGAGATTTATAGAAAGGTTATTTTCTCTGGAAAGAGTAACCACAAAATGAGGTCAATATTTCATTGACTAGTGTCATAGATGGAAGGAATAGGAGATACATAAGGAGAACCAAATTCTTTGATGTGTGATCATGGTCTATGAATGTGATGTCATCACCTCCTTTCTTTTCCCACAATAATATACTGCATTCTAACAATATCAGATGTCAGTCAAAACAAACCTGCCCTTCCTTAAGTTGCTCTTGTTGACTATATGAAATAGCAAGTCAAAGATTGCACATACTCATGTACACACACACACACACTTCTGTCATGCTAGTCTAACTTTTCAGAGTCTGACAAAACAAAAATGCCACCTTAACTTTCACTAAAATTTCCTTGGCTGGGTGACAAAATAAACCTTGTAGCCATGTTTTCAGGAAGTGAGAAAAATGTAACAGACTCAGATCTTGAGAAATGTGTGGGAATTATAAAATACAAAACAACTATTACACTGATCAGACACAAGGAATGATAAAATAGTCTATGCCTGCTCTATTTATGGGAAGTTTCTTATTGGTATATGACTACTGATTAACTCCCAGGATCACTATATCCTGAGAATTATATTTGTTTTTTGGAAAGATCAAATGAGAGGCATAAGACACAATTCACCTTTGTGAACCTTGGAGGCCATTGTATCAGCTGCTCAGATAAAGAAAGCTGTTGATCCTGGGGAGCATTTGCAGAAAAACTTCCTACTTTCACCTTTAATTCAAGACCCTTTGGAAAATTCCAAAAATTGTGAATGGCATACCCAGAATCTAAGTTTCTTCTCCCATCCATTACTGTGTTGCCTCTCAGATGATTTCTCAGAAGACTGTTCTTTAAGAAAGGAAAAAGCTAAAACAAATTCAGAACCATAGGTTAAAGTCTATGTGAGATACTAAAAGCATTTACATAAGAACATAGTATAAAGCATGTCTGAGATTCAACACCTCATGATAAAAAAAAAGCATCTGTAAGGGAGGTAAAAAAGTAGTGGAGTAAATGAAAGATTCTTTGACTGAAATTCATTAATTTATGAAAATATCACAATGTTTGAGAGAAGTCATTGAATTAAATAAAGCTAAGATTTAAAGTTGTGTGGATCCAGCATATTCAAACTTCTTTGAAAAGATAGCCACACCTGTTTACTTTTGGAGTATATTCAGAATTTCTATCCTTAAAATGAGGCTGCTGAATCAAACATGCACTTTATAGTGGTCCTTAATTTCAAAAGCCTGTGGCAGTCCACAGAAGCATTTTAAACCTTAAAGATGTACAGCTCTCACTTCTCCTCTAAGGAATACATATGGAAAATTCAATTTTTCACAATGAAAATATGATAAAGAAAACTCAGATTCAGCAGGTTAGTGAACTTAATATTGACTTAATGAGTTTTCTTTCTTCCTGGCATGCCATCTATAAAAGACACTTTCTAACGTGTTTGAATTGACCTCCAGACAGGGAAACAAGAGTTTTCTCCCTTGCTTACTGACAGCATATTCCAAATCTTATGATGCAAAATTTGAATGCCTTGCAGATTAATAAAAATGTCACATTACAGATATTAAAACACAGAGACAGAAATTATACCACCCAGGGGGAAATTTCCATTTCTTTTCCATCTTCATGGGGTTGTAGTTGTATTTGCTGAAGATGCATCTCATGGAGACTGTAGGCTACAGCATACACAGCTCTGTATATATTGTAGCCCTCTTCACTCATGGCTGGGTCAAAATACTGTCTGGGCAATAAGTCCAAAGAAGCATTGGGTTGGCAGTTCTCCAAAAGTTGACAATCAAATTCAGAAAATGAACACTTAAAGAACAAATACCAAAACTTAGGAAGATAATTGTCTTCTGGATATTTGTAGGGATTAACTGTTCGAAGAAAATTTGTAAAGTCAACCATGTCTTCATGAGGGTGTGAGAAAATGAGACTCCCATGAAATGACTCTACCATGAAATAATCAGAATGGGTGTCAACATCCCATGGAGAGTTCAAGACCCAGACTTTCCATGTCACTAGGAGTTGTGCGATATGTCTCATTAAACCTTGTAAAGAAACAATGTCCCCATAAATAACTATCACATTTGCTGATGATTCTGGTATCTTTGCCAAATTTTTCCATAATGCATTGGAAAAAGAATTCCAGGTACCAGGAATCATTTTCACAAAGGCTACACAAATACTTTTGTTCTCCATAATTTCTCTCAAGTCTGACAGAGTCTGAGTACTTCTGTGGTCATCTGGGAGAATCAGACCAACCCAGGACCAGCCAAAATGGACCATCAAAGAGACTATGGCAAGAGACAGAGTTGTGTCTTTGGGCGCAATCTGATAGAGAGAATTGAACTGACTTCGGTCATTCAAGGTAGAATCATATGGCCCAAATGTGAGCTGAAGAGAAAACACAATTGGAAACAAAAGAAAGAAAATTGACATCAAACATAATATCACATCTGATTCAAAAGATGTAAACAATCAGGGAGAAGGTGTTTTCTTTCATATTTTAAAAGGCCTAGTTTTCCACAAAAAAAGTTGATATGTCTTCATTTTAAATAATATAGCTGGTCTCATCTACCTCTCTTTCTTTCCTATTTCAAATACTGGAAATATGGACCATCAAGTACCTTCATACTTTTCTTTGATGGCTGATTAACTCAAATGCCCCTATTTTACATTTTCAAACACACCTATAATATTAAAAGTATTCTTGACTCTAGTTCCTGAGCCTCATACCTACCTGTGGTATTTTGTACAGTTGTAGCAGTGTCCCAATGTGGGCAGATGTTGCCCATGATGGTCCTGTGAGTACAGCAGGTGAATTTTTCATCTTTCCACAGTGATAATTAGCAAAGGGGTTGATCATTCTTGTGAGCCAAACAAAGACACCAAGGAGGACAATCTTTTCAGTATATCGAATATTATAGAAATCAAAACCCAGGGTTGTGTTGGGTAGAAGTTGTGGATTTCTGTTGATCTCCTCAATGGCAAACCGCAAGGCCAAAAGAAACTGGTAGTTCTTCAACTTATACCTGCAACAATATTATCAAATTACAAGAGGAAGACATAGACCATACAACCTTCAGATTTAATTGCAATCATGTTTACCATTCAAATGCTGATGCTTCTCTGAAATCATTATTTTAACATAGTCTCATATATGACTGAAATTATGGTTGGGATTTAAGTATATAGGATTAGGGATGATTAACACTCATGACTTATGGTCTGAGGGACTCTCTTATTATATTGCTTTATCTTTTATGTGTGAAAAATTTTATGAGACTGCCAATGAATAAGTAAGTAGGTTCTGACAAAACATCAGATCTCTTGATGACTATGTCTTGGAAATTCTCCATTTATAATTATCAAAAGGCATTAAATATAGACCCTAAACCCTTACTTATGGGGCAGTGTATTACTTACAAAAACGCACAAACTTAATTCAAATCATATATTGCTGCAGTTCCTATTTCTATGATTTCTTTTAATAACGTGGCCTGGAGCACACTATGTAGACCAGGTGGGTCTTCAACTCATAAGTATCTTCCTGCCTCTGTATCTCAATTGCTGATTCTAATTCACTTGACTCCAAGCCCAAATATATTTTACTTTTGTGTGTTTTAATGAAGTGTGTCCATCAATTTTGTGGATGTGAGTTTCTGTACAGGTACAGGTTTCTCTATGTAACTAGAAGTGCACGACAGAGAAGGGAATTCCAAGATCAGTCCACTCTGTCCACATTAACACAGTTTCTGTTTTCCCCATTTATTTATTTATTTATTTACTCATTTTACATCCTGTCCAGGACAACCCCCATCCTTTCCTTCTAGGACCTCTCCACATATATCCTCCCCACATTTCTCCTCTCCCATCTCCCTAAGAGAAAGTTGAGGCCCCCATGGGTACCAACCCTTCCTAATAAATTTACTCTCTGCAGGACCACATGCGTTGTCTCATACCAAGGACGGGCCAGGCAACCCATTTAGGTTAATGGCATTCAAAGAGAGTTATCAGAGTCACAAGGGTTCCCCACTCCCTTTATGGGGAACGCATATGAATACCAAACTGTGCATCTGCTACATACATGCTGGTTGACAAGGACCAGGGCATGCATGCTCTATTAACATTGGTTCAGTCTCTCTGAGGCCCCATGAACAGATTACATAATTCTAAAGTTCTTCTTATGGACTTCTTGACCGCTGCCACTCCATCAAACATTACCTCCAACTCTTCCAAAGGACTCCAGGAACACTGTCTAATGTTTGGTTGTGGGTCCTTGAATCAGTTTCTATCATTTTCTGGGTAAAGCCTCTAGGAGGAGTTACCAATTCCAGAATATACTAGAAAGATATTCCCCCATACCAAAATCACACTTTTTCAACTATGTTCATAACAGCTTTCATTGTAATAAGCAAAAACTGAAAACAACCTAGATGTCCCTTAGCTGAATAATGGAAAAAGAAAATGTGGTATACATCTCAACTATTTTTTAAAGCATCATTAAATAATCATTTAAAAATAGTTGGAACTAGAAAATATGCTGAGTAAGGTAACCCAAACTGCAAAAGATATGCATGGTATCTACTCACTTATAAGTAGATGTTAGCCATAAATTACAGGATAACCCACAGACCCAAAGAAGCTAAATAACAAAGAAGGCCCAAGGAAAGAGGCTTTAACCTCACTGAAAAGGAGAAATAAATAGGCCTTGGAGGTGGATTGAGGGTGAAAACTTGGTAGGAGTGGGTATGTGGAGGGAAGCAGGGGTGGAAATCAAGAGAAGGAAGTGTGAGGGAGAGAGGGCTGGGTGAGAGACCATAAAGTGTAGGTGAAGTGTGTCTCTGGGATATGCCAGAGACCTATGATGGGGGCCACAGGAAATCAATAGGGAGTATCCTAGCTGAGACTCCTAGCATCAGGGATACAGAGCCTAAAATGGCCACCTCCTGTAGCCAGGCAGAACTTCCAATGGAGGCATAGGAATAACAAACCACCAAAAAAACCTTCAACACAAAATTTGTCTTGCCTGAGATGTGCTGGGAGAAATAAAGAGCAAATATTTAAGAAATGGTCAACTAAAGATATTCATATTTAAGACCCAACCCATGGGAGAGAGCCAGTCCCTAATGTTGTTAATGTTACTTTGCTATACTGGTACACAGGAGCTAATGTAACTCCCAAGTGGCCCCACAGTGTGTATCTTACTCATTTGTTTAATTAGTGACTGACTGACTGACTGAATGAATGAATGAATGAATGAATTTGTATGTTTCTTTGTTTGTTTTGAGACTGGGTTTGACTGACTGACATTTTGATTCATTAAGACAGATTCTAACCATGTAGCCCTGGCTGGCCTGAAACACACTCTGTAAATCTGTCTGGTTTGAGATTATTAAGATTCTTTCTGTCATTTCTCACACAGTACTATGAAGAAGAAAGTGTATCGCACCTACTGACCCCACATTTGGTGTCTTTAGCACATAAACCTGTGACACTGGCCAGAAAACATGTTTGGAGTCACCTGTCCCTAGTTTTGCCCTCCACATAATCAATGGCTTGCAAGAGTACGTTCGTGTTCTTCGGGAGATCTGAACTCAGATCCTCACACTTGTACCTTGACATTTTACCTTATAAGGTAATTCTTTACCTGTCTTACAGCAACATGGTCATAAAAATTATGCTTTTAATGATTCCATATACTGTAAACAAAAAGAAATACTAAATCATTTAGTGTCAAAGTTTGCTGCTCATAAAAGTTTTCTTAAGGTTATATTCAGGAAAATGGTTTTTAGTTAGGTATAGGAACACTTCATCTTAAGACATTTTTAAAAGTTTCATAGAAAAGCAATATTATTTTTAATATTTTGAATATATATATGGATTGAAATTAAATATATTTGAAAAGAAAAGAAAAAGCGTCATTGAATATATATTTTTCTTCTGAATTCTGGCGCTCCAGAAACATAAATGCTTTGTTTTGGTTGGTTTTGTTTTGTTTTTAGTTTGCTTCACCAAATGATTATACCTCAGTTTTTTTTATTCCCTACTCCTTTTCCAAAACGTATTTTTTCTTTAGCATAGTTACAAGTCTGCTGTATTTCTGATATACATGCTGGCTCAAAGAAGATGGTAGTGTTTCTTCCCTACTCGACACTCCCTTTCTGGGATGCTTCTGAGACTTACAGATTATATGTTCTGAGGTGTGTTTATATGCCTTTCACTTAATGCATTTGTCTAGAAACTTGACATGAAATGAAACAAAAGTTTTTATATATTATAATTGCAAACTAACAAGTAAGAATGTACTTGTATTTAGCAGAGTGAAATTATGAATACCACAAAATTTAGGTGTAGTGGGACAAACCAAAAAGACTAAAGTAGGAATGCAGAGACTAGCAATGAAATAGTGTAATTATAAATCTACTATAAATAACTCTCAAATGAAAAACAGGAGGCTTGGCCATGTCCCCTTGATGGGGAGGCCTGATGGTACTCAGAGGAAGAATAGCAGACTACCAAGAAGAAACTTGATACCCTAGCATCATATTCAAGGAGAGGACATCCCCATCAGTCACAGTCAGAGGGAAGGGGAATGACGTGAAAGTGGGAAGGAGGTAGGAATCAGAGGATGCACGGGATGGGATCGCAATTGAAATGTAATATGAATGATTTTATTTTTCAATAAAAAAACATTAAAAACTAAGAAAAACAGGAGGCACGATAATTAATTACACCAGAAGTATGTCCATCTTTGTAAACTTGCATGCAATTAAAATAATCATTCTGAATAATATTACAAAAGTGAAATATGATACATTTTCATGTACATTATCTATAATATATGAATCAGGAAGGTACAAGTTCCTGCAGAACTTAACCACAATACTCCCTTTCTGAAGATTCTACATACTAGAATTAGAGTAGATGCAGAAATCAAGCTGGTACTTGCATGAATGCTTTACTTATCCTGGCTAGATTAATAGTTCTGGAAGATGCTATGCATGCTACCAAAGTAAATAAATGTTATTATCACTTTCACTCATCTGTGAATCATGGAAGACACAGAGAGCCTGGCCTTATATAATGTGTCTGCTGGTACAAAAATGGGTACCCATGTTATATGTGAAACCAGCTTTTGTCTTATTTGATATGAGGTTCCTTTAATTGTATGGAACATATGCTTATCCATGTAAATATGGGCAAGAGCTTATAACTAGGTAGGTCATAGACAAGGGTTGCATTTAACATTGCTATTCTGCTAAATAGACACAGTGTAAAATTAATTCCTTATGATTTACTGTTGAACCCATTGATTAGTACATCACATAACCATCATTAGAGATGCTTCTTTTTACAACACACGGCAAATAACACAAAAATCAATGACATATCAGGGCATATTAAGAGACTATAAATTTCTCAGACATAAATATGGGTTACATATCACACTATCATCAATACTGAGGGATTATAACTAAAATTATAGCTATAGTGGGAAGTGGGAAGATGTAAGTGTCAGAGGTTGAGGTTAATCTCAAGGAAGCAATATCTCTACAACACACTACTTGCACATTTGAACTTACAGTGATTATGAGAGCATGTTCAAGATCATGTGTGCTTAAACAACAGAAGGTCACAGTGTGTAGAAGAAAATGGGAACAAAATCTCACCGCTACCTGAGATTCTAATGTGAGATAGGTTCTTCACTGTTGTGACACCTAGGAAGTGAACCATAATCAAGGGAATGCCCTAACTACAATAGCACTTCTAAAACACAAACTGTACATAAATGCAAAAAATAAAATAAATATATAATTTTCTGGTAGGCAGCATAAGTACAGAGAAAGTGGATAGAGTAGGATGTGGTGGCATGGGTGAATATATCAAAGCCTTTTTATGAAAATATTAAGCAATCAATAGATACTTTTAATAGCCAAACAATATAAAAATATGCCTAATGGAAGAACACTTGTCAGAATTACACATGACCAGAAAAATCAATACAGATATTGCCAATGGACGGAATAGGTTCAACTGCATGCATATATGAATAGGATGATATTTATCACCTTGACAAGTCTATGCATAGAAGCAAAGCCTTGCACACAAAATAAATAATATACTCACTAATATGTATTTCATGACATAACAGAAGATTGGCTCCAAGACTCAAAACAAAACAATGATTGTGAGATGGTAACTTTATAGGCAAGATTTCATCACTATATTTTAGATTTATGTTTTAAAGAACAAAGTGTATCAGGAACATATACAACTCAGAGATGATAATTAAAGCACTTTAAAATTCAACACAATTTTATTTGTTTCCTTTTCATTCTTTTCATACAAAGAATTTGAATACAGCATTTCATAGATTGGTTAAATATTCATCTTGATTAATATATTTAAATTATCTATGTATTCACAAACATATACAATATCTTTCATTTATAACGAAAGACTTTTTCTTTTTTGCTCCTATCTCCCCACCTACCCAAATCTTGTTCTTGCACTTTCTCTGCTCTGTTCTTTCTCTCTCTCTCTCTCTCTCTCTCTCTCTCTCTCTCTCTCTCTCTCTCTCTCTCTCTCTCTCTTGTGTGTCTGTCTGTCTGTCTGTCTGTCTGTCTGTCTATCTTTAGAATATTAACAAGCATGTTACACACCACTAATCCCAGCACTCATGAAGCACAGAAAAATGGATCTCTTAATTTTATGCCAGCCTTGCATACATACAGAATTACATGAGGGCCAGGGCAACACAGGGAAACAAACACACAAAGGGTAAGCCGTCTAGCAGAGAATAGCAATGCATGCCTTAAATCCAGCACTCAGCAGGCAAAGAAAGATAGATCTCTGAATTCTAGGCCACCTTGTTTAAGTAGTAAGTTCCAGGATTTATGGGGCTGTGAAAAGTTAATGAGAGCCTGTTCCACAAAACAAAAATATAAGTAAAAACCATGAAATAGCATATGAAACACACACACAGATATAGAAAATAAAAATAATAAAACAATAGGTGCTCAAAATAATCTTAGTAAGTGGTAATTTGAAAAAATTCTTTTGATAATGATAGGAACAGACATGCAGACAAATCCATAAGAAAAATAAGAAATCTGAGAAATTTCTTGTATTATTTTTAAATATCTACTGCATCTGGAAAACTAAACACAGTTGGGGATTGCAGCAGATGCTGAGATTCACAGACAAATCTGAGGTGGAGTACAGGGAGTCTTACAGAAGAGTATGGGGGTAGAAGGACTTAGAGGCAATAGAAGCTCTCAAGAAGACCAGTGTGCTGTTGCTGCAGAGACCGATGCACAAACCAAGGACCATGCACAGTGAGGACCTAGACCCTCTGCTCAGATGTAGTAGATAGGCAGGATACTCTCCGTCTGGGTCCCATAACATGGGGAGTAGGGACGACTTCTGACATGGACTCTTAAGCCCATTCCTTGATCACTTGCCACTAGTGGGCCAGCCTTGCCAGTCCACAGAGGAAGAGGCTACAACAAGTCCAGAGGAAACTTGATAGACTGAGGTCAGAAGAAATGGGAGGAAGTCTCCACTTTCTGAAGACTAATGGGTGGTTGAGTAGAGGGAGGGGTGGAACTGGGAGGCAATGAGGGAGAAGCTACAAGTTGAATGTAAACTGAACAAATTAAAAAATAATAAAAAATTTTAAATAAAATAAAATTTTAAAAAGTTAATTTTTTACAGGATACGATCTTTTTGTTATCATGGCTTATGTAGTAAAAAGTTTAATCTTTTTGCATATGGGCTTGTTGTTTCATGATATGAAAACCACATACAGATGTACATTGGTTCCTGAGCTGCTGACTGTACAGAGCAAAAGAGTAACAAGTGACATTAGTTTGTGTGAAGTAAAATGGGCTCTAGCTAGCATCCAAAGTCCCCACTCTCCGAGACATAGAAGCAATTTTGTGATTTTAGTTGAGATAATATGTGATTCTTAAGAAATTAGCTCTACCTTGAATTACACTACCAAGATATGAATTATTATATCTAGTTATGAAATCTTGCATCTGTGGACATTGGTGTTATTATAATACTAAACTATGTGTTTTACCACCTGAAATATCTGATGATGATTTACCTCTTAATTTATTTATTTCTCCACTGTTCTTGAATTTTTACTTACTACATACTAAGCTTTTTACAAATACATAATAAGGACACATTGATATTCTTGATAATTATATATCATTTTGTGAATGTCTTCCTATTGTCTTCCTATAGATATTTCTCTTGTGTTCAGATATGTGCAAGCTCTATTGTTCTAGTCATGGTGCTGGTGAAAACTTCTTTAGAGATTTGGGATGTCAGTATGTGGTAAGAACAGTTTATTTCCTCTATAAATGGACACACTTGCATATTTGTAATTTATTCGTCTAAGTAAACCAAACGTTTCTGATTTAATGCCTAAATTTTGGGCTTTTCAGAAATGTCAACAAGCAGTCTTAAGTAACCATCCTAACACAACATGTATGTTGGTGAGCACATCCATATAAATTCAAAAAAGCACTTGAAACACGTATAGCAAACTGGGCAACATTGAAAATCTAAGATTTTAAAAATATTAGCAAAGACACATTAAGATGCAAAAAATAATATAGACAAATATATTGTAGATCAAAAAGTGTTCCCAATGTAAAGATGGCAATCCTATTGTGAAATCCAATGCATGTAGCACAGTCAAGATTTGTCACTCTAACAACATTCCGGGCACTCAGGAGTCTCTGCATTCAGTAACATAATTTCTTCTCACAGGAAAACATCTCCACTTAAAGAGAGCCAAGATATACATGGTAATACTCAGATTAAATTATCCATAACATGAAATCACAACAATAAAAATATTCAAATCATCTGACATTGCATACATGACAATGGAAGATAAGGAAGTTCCAATATAATTTTATGAAACCAAAATGAACACCAAAAATTATTACTTTTACTTTGCAAGATGAAAAGAAGACAAAATTTACATGAAGAAATGTGAGAATGGGAGAGTGAGTTTGAGAATCAAATGCATAAAAAAAGAAAAAATCACAAGCATGTTTGAACTCATTTAATATTTTAAGTCACAAAAATTAGGAACTCTTACAATGAATAATTGTACTTACTGTATGTGAAGGTCCTGATAATAGTGCACAAATGTTTTACCAGGAATTCTGTTGCCTGTGTAGTAAATATGAAGAGAAAAAAATGCACCAACGGTCACATCTCCTTCATAGTAAAAACTTTCATTAATCATTACATAGCACTCATTATCACTAAAGGCCTGCACAGAATTGAGACTATGCAGGATCCCAATGATAAAAACCCAGAACATCGTATTTACACATATACGTGCCAATCCAGAAGCCTGGTAGAAACAGATCTAATGATGTCCAGGAGGTATATATTCAGCTCAAGTGTGTGAAAACATTTGTGCCTCTCACTTTGTTGATGAGTGCAGCTGTGACACTAATTACCCCCAAGTTCCTCCTGGCACCGCATCCAGTGCCACTGAGAGTTCTGAAATTCTTCCTTTCCTTGGGCTCTGCATCTGAGGCTCTGTGTTCTGCTTAAAAACAAGTTGGAAAATATGTTTTGTATCTTCTTTTAGCCACAGGGACCTTGATTTCAGCCAAGAAGATAGACATCAACAGCTCAGGGTTCTACTTCTTCAATGAGCTGTTTTAGCTGTTCTTAGAATGACAAATCTAGACTGTGTTACATTCATTGGATTTCACAATAAGATTGTCATCTTTACCTTGGGAATATTTTTGTTCTACAATATTTTTGTCTATATCATTTTTTATCTTAATCTGTCTTTGCTAATATTTTCAAATCCTAGATTTTCAATGTTGCCCTGTTTGCTTGAAGCAAGAAATTTTTCATATGAGAACAACTTGTTTGTTGAAAGCATGCTGTCAGAGTTTGCTGTAGTAGGTGAATTTAGAGAAATCTTATATATGTTCACGAAATGCACACACTGGGAAAATAAGTAGTTAATGTTTTTCTTTAAAAAATAAAAAGAAAAAACAGACATCCAATGTAGTGAACTATTCAAACTGACTATAGGTGTCTCAAAAATTGTCTCTGTGTTATATTTGTATCTGCACAACATTACATTGGCTTCACCCAAAATAATCAGATTATTTTGACTTTGGAAGAGCCAATAGTCCTTCTGCACTCCTAGCTTCCAAATTATCTACTAATGTCAATAAAAAATCAAGCCCCTGTTTACCTTCTGAGCTTCGAAGCTTTGACATTCCTACTCTTTCTTGTTCATCCTGCATTAATCATTGAGTGAATGTGTCATTGTGATTCACCCCTGAATCTAGTCCAATATATGCACCCACTGCTTACTCTACTCAGAAAACGTTAGTGTGTGAGAAAAATCCTCAGTTCTATAAAATTGTATAATAATTTAAAGGCATTAGATGGTGTCATTTCACCTATACTGATGAAAACCATCTTGTGCATGGCACTATTTCTCAGCCACAAAAATACTAAGGAAATTGGTTTAGTCTGGGATGTGATATGGCAATGAAAGGACCCTCAACACACACAAATATATTGAGATGTCAAAGAAAATATGTATAAATAAAGTGAATGAAAGCCCAAATAATCCAACAATAGAAAGCACAACAATAAAAAAAACTTAACAAGTCAAACTCCAGCTTGCTTTGACTTTCTTTATTTCAGATTAACAATGTTCAAATAGTAAAAAATTAGGCATAACTTGTCTATTATAAGACTGTATGCACTGAAAATGCACAGGGAAACCCCCTAGGCAGTAATCACAGGTGAGTAAAATACTGGGAAGTGTAGAAAACTGTGTTTCAGTCCATGCAAACAAGCTTAGACAAAGAGTATTAAATTTGCAGAATAAAATGTTCACTGACAAATTCTTCAACACAATTTTTGATGCAGGATAAGCATGAGACTTAAACACATGGATTTGGCAGTATATCTTGGTAACAATACTGGATATTTTTTAAACCTTTTATGTCTTGGTATTTTCTTTTTTGTTTTGTTTTGTTTTGTTTATTGAAAAATAAAATCATTCATATTACATCTCAGTTGCTATTACATCCCATGCACCCTCCCATTTCTCTCTCCCTCCCGCTATTTCCCCATTCCCCTTCCCTATGGCTGGGACTGATAGGGACCTCATCCCATTGAGTATGATGCTAGGGTATCAAGTCTCTTCTTGGTAGTCTGCTATCCTTCCTCCAAGTGCCATCAGGCCTCCCCATCAAGGGGTCATGCCCAAATACGCAGCACCAGAGTTTGTGTGAAAGTCAGTCCGCAGTCTCCACTTAACTGTGGAGAATATCCTGTCCCTCGGCTAGGTCTGGGTAGGGGCTTGATGATGACTGCATGTATTGTCCTTGGTTGGTGCCATAGATCAAGCAGAACCCCTAGGCCCAGGTCTGCCCATCATAGTGTTCTTCTAGTAGGGTTTCTAGGACCCTCTGGATCCATCCTCTTCCCTACCTCCATATTTCTCTCAATTTAGGATGTCCTCATCTCTATCCCACTTTCCTGGTAAATGAAGACTTTCATGAGACATGCCTCTTGGCCTAGTGTCAAGTTATAAGTGAGTATAAACCATTTGAGCCTCTGCTTCTAGGTTAGCTCACTCACTATCACCATTTCTAGTTCAATCCATTTGTCAACAAATTTCAGAAAGTCATTATTTTTATAGTTGAGTGATATTCCATAGTGTAAATGTACCAAAGTTTCTTTATCCATTCTTCTACTGAGGAACATTTAGACTGTTTCCATGTTCTGGCTATTAAGAATAAGGCTGCTACTAACATGGTTGA
This sequence comes from Acomys minous, assembly GCF_964271855.1. NCBI lineage: Eukaryota > Metazoa > Chordata > Mammalia > Rodentia > Muridae > Acomys > Acomys minous. The sequence goes on from NC_140484.1 coordinate 83,612,942, forward strand.
GCATTTGTCCCTGTTCTCTACTGGAGCATTTTCTGGGTGTAATCAAAGGATATATTCCAAGGATATAATCTGGGTATATTTTAAGGAGGGTCTTGAGGAAGCGCTGTTCTCAGTTTTCTGAGATAGTGCCAGACAGATTTCCAAAGTGGCTGCACTGTGGAGAGCCACAGATAGCAGCACCCCCTGCTGCTTCACCAGCACAATTCGCCCCCTTCTGCGCATGTGCAGTGAGAAAACCCTTTGCGCATGCGCAGTGAGCAAGCCCCTTATGTGCATGCCTGAAGGCATGACGTAAGGTGGCGTGATTCTGACAAGGCATGGCGTGAGGTGGTGTGATCCAAATGCACCAACCAGGAGTGATGACGTGGCAGTTTCTGATAGGACAGGCACACTATAAAAGGTTCTGTGAGAGCTTTTCCCAGGGTCACTCCAGGATCCTGAATAAAAACTGCTGCAAGAAGAATTCCCAGTGTTGGTGTCTTTCCTGCTGGACAGGAGCGGCATCGGCATTTTGGTGGCCAGTACAGGGAATCTCAGAACTTGCGGCAGCCAGGGCAGCTAGCTGGTAAGTTCCCGGTCAATGGGACATAATTGTTAAGTTCTCAGGCTTTGAGACAATAAAGTTCCGGGGCTCGGACAAAATGGGGAATTAAGTTCCCGGTCAGTGGGACATAACTGTTAAGTTCTCAGGCTTTGAGACAATAAAGTTCCGGGACTCGGACAAAATGGGGAATTATATTTTGGGGAAAGTGAAAGAGGAACAGTTTGAAGGGGACAATTCTGGCCCCGAGGACGAAGAATTAGAGGAGTTGGCTGAACAGCTAGATAGCATTATTATACTAAAAAAGAAGGAGACTAAGATTATGCAGCCGTCAGCTCCTGAACTAGAACCACCTAAATCTCCAGGCGGAATAAGACCCCCGCCCCAAATACCAGGGGGAGGTAGGTCTGCCTGTCCTGAGGTATGGAGGCAATTTCATTTGCAAAATGCCCCTCATTGTTACCCAGTTTTTCAGAATGCACAAGGGAATCGTTATCACGAACCCTTGGATTTTAAAATTGTCCAAAGACTGGCTGAGTCTGTTCATGCTTATGGCACGACTGCAGCCTTTGTTATGGCGCAGTTGGAATCCCTAGGGAGGTATTGCATGACACCCTCAGATTGGCAAAATTTAGCATGAGCCTGCCTTTCACCTGGCGCCTATTTAGATTGGAAAGCTTATTACATTGAGTTCTCAGCTGAGCAGGCAACTGCCAATGCAGCTAACAGACAACCGGCATGGGACCAGGATATGCTTATGGGGCAGGGACGTTTCGCTAACCAACAGACAGGATATCCGGCGCAAGTTTTTGAGCAAATTAATTTTATTGGCACAAGGGCATGGAAAGCCCTTCCTAAACGAGGGGAGGTATCTGGAAATCTCACAAAAATTATTCAAGGAGGGAATGAAATATTTGCCGACTTTGTGGCCAGATTAGTTGATGCCGCTGGAAAGATCTTTGGCGACCCAGATACTGCAATGCCTTTGATAAAACAACTTATTTTTGAGCAATGTACCAAGGAGTGTAGACAAGCTATAAATCCATACAAACATAAATCTTTAGATGTGTGGTTAAAGATCTGCAGAGAGATAGGAGGACCATTATCAAATACAGGATTGGCTGCAGCCACGATGCAGGCAGCCCAGGGAAGGAATAGAAAGGGAATTACTGGTCCTCAAAATTGCTTCAAGTGCGGCAAAGAAGAACATTTCAGACACCAGTGTCCCAGGGGGATTAATCAGACTAGTCAAAATCCTCCTCCACGTACACCTGGCCTCTGTCCCAAATGCAGGAAAGGAAATCATTGGGCTAATGAATGCCAGTCATTAAAAGACATTAATGGTCAACCACTAGCGGCAGGATTTAGGGGAGCACAGCCAAAAAACAGGACATGGGGCCCTCGTCCTCAGGGCCCTCAAATATATGGGGCAATGGAGGAGACCAGAGCTCCAGAACAGTGGCCGAGTCTGCGTTCTCCCATAGAATGGCAACGCCCCAGAGAGCTACTAGAGGGAGCGCAGGCCTCGACCTCTGTTCCACCACCAGACTCGTACTGACCCCACAAATGGGGCCTCAGTTGGTAGCCACTGATTTCACTGGCCCTCTACCAAAAGACACGGTGGGACTACTAATTGGCCATAGTTCTACTACATTGCAAGGCCTTATAAACATTCCGGGCTCCATGACACAGCCTGAGTATAGGTGGGGAATCTTGTCGGGTTTTCCAAAACATACAACCGCAATTTTCCCAAGAATCTTCACCACCAATGTTTCATTAACAAAAGAGATTTCACCTGATACAGAAAATATGGGCTTTCCCCTTAAAGGAAGCTTATGTTTTCAGATTATTAACCTGTCTAGCAGTCTCTCCCAGTTTCTTGCAGGTAACTGGAGCAGAAGCCTGGATAGTCCCCTGCAGGAACTGCGTCTCTCCATGGTGCACATCAATTCTACACGAACTGACATCTCCATGGTCCCTGGGCTGTTGCAGTGGTTCCAGAATGCCTTCTCTCATTGGCAGGAATGGGTGAGAATAAGAGCTTTGACAGTGTGTCTGGTCCTTGCCAGTTGCCTAGCACTCTGGTGCATATGCAGGATGCACGCCTGCCAACATCGCACGCAGGCCTCTATGATGCAAGCATTTGCTGCACTGGAGGCTGGGCAATCTCCTCAAATGTGGCTTGGCATGATAGAGAAGTAGTCAATGACGGGTATAGATCCCCCATGCACTTGGCGGACCAAGGCCATGACACTAATGTGCTTCCGTTTCCCCTTCCTTGGCATGGTGAGAATGGCATATACTCAGATATTGCCTGCCATAAGGCATGGGCACCTGCAAGGGGTGTAGGACGAGGTACTGCAGGGAGAGGACCTGATTGTCCGACTCTGAGTCCCCCGAGAAGTAAACCTGATTGCATAGAGGTTGATGTCGGAAACTGTCTTGTTCAATGTATGTTGGGGATGCCCATAGACAGCAGATCAGGACCCCCCTCTCCTCCTCAAAAAGACATCTTGACAGGCCAATGTGGCCCCAGGAGGATCAGGTCAATGTTTGCCCCCTCTGGTTAATGCCCGCTCCCTTCAGGGACCCAAGCTCACCTATATATGATGGATCCATCTACCTCCTTTTCTAATAAAGCGAGGGAGGAGAAGAAGAAGTAGTTAGGGACGGGCTATAAGGCCAATGGTCAACCATCTTGTCAGCCTATTTCTCCAGTGCAGGGGGAACAACCTACCAGGCATTCTCTGTGCCACTTGCTCAAAATTTAATGAATAAGGGAGAACTGTGGAGAGCCACAGATAGCAGCGCCCCCTGCTGCTTCACCGGCGCAATGCGCCCCCTTCTGTGCATGCGCAGTGAGAAAACCCTTTGCGCATGCGCAGTGCGTCCCTTTTTGTGCATGCGCAGTGAGTAAACCTTTGCGCATGCGCAGTGAGCAAGCCCCTTATGTGCATGCCTGAAGGCATGATGTAAGGTGGCATGATTCTGACAAGGCATGGCGTGAGGTGGTGTGATCCGAATGCACCAACCAAGAGTGACAACGTGGCAGTTTCTGATAGGACAGGCACACTATAAAAGGTTCTGTGGGAGCTTTTCCCGGGGTCACTCCAGGATCCTGAATAAAAACTGCTGCAAGAAGAATTCCCGGTGTTGGTGTCTTTCCTGCTGGACAGGAGCGGCATCGGCACTGCACTAGTTTGCATTCCCAACAGCAATGAAGGAGTGTTCCTATTTCTCCACATCCTTGCAAGCATGTGGGATTGCTTGAATTTTTGATCTTGGCCATTCTGAAGGGTATAAGACAGAATCTCAAAGTTGCTTTGATTTGCACTTCTCTGCTGATTAAAGACATTGAGCATTTCTTTAGGTGTTTCTCAGCCATTTGATATTCCTTTGTTGAGAATTCTCTGTTTAATTCTGAGCCCCATTTCTCAATTGGATTATTTGGTTTGGTGGTGTTTAATTTCTGGAGTTCTTTATGTATTTTGCATATTAGACCTTTTTCAGTTGTAGGGTTGGTGAAGATCTTTTCCCAGTCTGTAGCCTGTTGCTTTGCTCTGTTGAGAGTGTCTCCTGCTTTACAGAAGCTTCTCAGACTCAGGGGGTCCCATTTATTAATTGTTGACCTTAAGGCCTGGGCTGTTTGTGTTCTGTTCAGGAAGTTGTCTCCTGTGCCAATATGTTCCAGACTAGTCTTCTCTTTTTCTTCTATCGGACTTAGTGTCTCTGGTTTTATGTTGAGGTCTTTGATCCACTTGGATTTAAGTTTTGTGCAAGGTGACAAATATGGGTCCAGTTGCATCGTTTTACACATAAACATCTGTTAGAGCAGCACCATTTGTGAAGATGCTATCCTTTTTCCACTGAATGGATTTGGCCTCTTTGTCAAAAATCAAGTGACCATATATGTGTGGATTCATAGCTGGGTCTTTGATTCGATTCCACTGATCAACCAGCCTGTTGCTGTGCCAATACCATGCTGTTTTAACTACTGTTGCTTTATAGTATAGCTTGAGATCAGGTATGGAGATTCCTTCAGAGGATCTTTTATTCTACAAGATCTTTTTAGCTATTCTGGGGTTTTTGTTTTTCCATATGAAGTTCAGAATTGAACTTTCAATGTCTTTAAAAATTGTGTAGCTATTTTGATAGGGATTGCATTCATTTTATAGATTGCTTTTGGTAAGATGGCCATTTTTACTATGTTAATTCTCCCCATCCTTGAGCAAGGAAGATCATTCCATCTTCTCATGTCATCTTCAAACACTTTCTTCTGAGTTTTGACATTTGTTCTTCAAACAAGCCCTTCACTTGCTTAGTTAGAGTAACTCATAAATAATGTGAAGGGTATGGTTTTCCTAATTTCTTCCTCTGCAAGCTTGTCATTTGTGTATAGGAAAGCTACAGACTTTTTTGAGTCAATTTTGTTTCCAGCCAATTTGCTGAAGGTGTTTATCAGCTGCAGTAGTTCTCTGATAGAATTTTGAGGGTCACTTATGTAGACTATCATATCATCTGCAAATAGGGATAATCTGACTTCCGCCTTTCCCATTTGGATCCCTTTCATCTCCTTCTGTTGTCTTATTGCTCTGGCTAGAACTTCAAGTACTATATTGAAGAGATGTGGAGAGAGTGAGCAGCCTTGCCTTGTTCCCGATTTTAGAGGAATTTCCTTCAGTATCTCACCATTTACTTTGATTTTGGCTATTCGCCTGCAATATATGGCCTTTATTACATTGAAGGAAGTGCCTTTTATCCCCGATCACTCCAAAACTTTAAACATGAATGGATGTTGGATTTTATCAAACGCTTTCTCTGTATCTAAGGAGATGATCATGTGTTTTATTTTTTTTCAGTTTGTTTATGTGGTGGATTACATTGATGTATTTCCATATATTAAACCATCCTGGCATACCTAGAATGAAGCCTACCTGGTCATGGTGGATGATATATTTGATGTGTTCTTCTATTTGTCTTGGAGGTATTTTATTCAGTATTTTTGCATCAGTGTTCATAAGAGAAATTGGTCTAAAATTCTCTCTTTGTTGCATGTTTGTGAGGTTTAGGTATCAATATGACTATAGCTTCATAGAATGAATTTGGTAATGTTCCATCCATTTCTTTCTTTTGATGTAGCTTGAAGAGTATCGGTATTACTGCCCCCTTGAATTTCTGGCCCTGGGCTTTTTTTGGTTCGGAGACTATCAATGATTGCTTCTATTTCTGTTTTATTGATTTCTTTCATCTTGTTCTTTGTATTTTCCCAAAAATTTTCCAGTTCCACTCTATGAGCTTCTTTTATGTCTCACACCTGTTTGATTGTGTCTTCCTGCATTTGATTTCGAATTGTATGTGTTTCCTCCATTATCATCCTCATTACTAAGGATTTGAGGTCATTTTCTTGTTTTTCCATCGTGTTTGAGTTCTCTGGGTTGTTTTCTATGGGATAGCTGGGATCTGGAGATGCCATATTGTTTTGGGGTTTTTGCATATGTTTACGCTGTCTTTTAGACATCTTGCCATCTTTGTTTTTGTTGATTAGCTTCCAGCTTTGGGTGGAGGGAGTCTGATGATAGATTCACCTGTTTTCTCACAATTTCCCTAGGCCGGAAGCTCTGATGCTTCACTGGTGTGCATGGCAGGAGGCTAGCCCTATCGTTTTGGACTTTCACAGCCAGTGATCCTCAGCTCCCCTGCACTATGAGCCCTGCAATTGTTCTGGGTCTCTGAATGTGTGCTGGGTCAGATTAAAGTGTCCACAGCATTCTGGGTAACCTGCCAAGTCCTGTAAGGGATATTGGGCTCAAACCACGCCCCAAGCTCTGCTAGATTTCTGATCCAGAACCATCTGGTGAGCTCAGCTAGGGACTTTGGGCCCAAAATGCATGCAGAATTCAGCCAGAGTTTCAGGGCTAGGTCTGCGCGCCAAGCTCAGCTATGTTCTTAGAGCTCAAAGTACATGCCATGGTCAGTTATAGTCTCAGGGCCTGGACCTTCCAACAAGCTCAGCCAGGAATTCTGGACACAAACTGCACACAGGGTCCAACCAGAGTCTCAGGGCCGGGACTGTACAAAAAAGCTCAGCTAGAGTCTCTGGGCCCAACCTGCCTGCCACGCGCAGTTAGGGACTCTGCCGATCTCTGCCAGGGTCTCAGGGGCAGAATTACGTACTCGAGCTCAAGCAGGGACTCTGGACCCACACTGCATGCTCAATTCAGCTAGGGACTCTGGGCCTAAACTGCATGGAAAGTCCAGCCAGATTCTCAGGGCCACGATGTGCGCGAAGCCCAGCTAGAGTCTCTGGGCCTAACCTGGTCGCCAAGTCCAGCTAGGGACTCTGGGCTGAATCTGCATGCTGAGCTCAGCCTGCGTCACAGCAGTGGAACTGCGTGTTGAGCTGAGATAGCTAGTGTCTCCATGGCAGAACTTCGCACTGAGCTGAGCGACTGTCTTGGGTGGAACTGCGCGCTGAGCTGAGTTTGGGACTCAGGGCCTAAACTGCCTGCAAAGTACGGATTGGGTCTCAGGGCACCATGCAGCCAAAATCCTGCCCAGAATCCCCTCTCCTGCAATAATTCCAACCGGCCTACCTCCTCTGGAGAGCTCCAAGCTGCAAACATCAGCCACTGCCGCCACTGCCGCCACTGCCACCGCCGCCGCCGCCACTGATGCCACTGCTGCTGCCGCTGGCGCTGACACTCCAATTCGGGAAAATACATGCTCTTTCTGTGTGCAGGGGCACACAGGTCCTCTGCACCCTGGTCCCTTCGAACCATGGAGCACTCCTGATGCAGTGGTGTGGGGAACTCAGTGTTCTTGATTCAGAATTGTGTACACTTCCCTGAATTGTTTACTGGATCTACTAAACATGGTCCACACTGCTCGCAGCCATCTTGGATCTCTTTTTCTTTCTAATTTATGGTTTCAGCTTCTTTACTGAAAATCGAGTGTCTGAAGATGTGTGGATCTATTTCTTGATCTTCAACTTGATTCCATTGAACAACCTGTCCTTTTTCAAGTCAATACATTGAAAATTTAATTATTATTGTTCTTTAGTACAACTTGAAATCAGGGATGGTGATGCCTCCAGAAGTTCTTTTATTATACAGGCTTGTTTTTTAAAGGGGATAAGGAATTGCTGCACATTGACCCCAGGGACATCAGAGCCAGATAGATGGAATTTGTTGAATGATTAGCAAAATCTGACTGATCAGAGACACACTATGGATTTGGGAAACAAGACTGTGACCCTGATCCATATTTAGGGTGAGTTTTTTAACGGAAAAACACCATAACCAACCAAAAGAATCAATTCTATTTCAGGTACATTGTGCCCAGGTGTCTAAGCATTTTAAGCTGGTTGGCTGGGATTTAGGGTAGGATACTTTTTGGAAACTTCCCAATTCCTCATTGTTCAGGGAGAAAATATAGTTTGATATTGTATTTTAACTACAACAGAACATACAATTACCCATAATTAAGGCAGGACACATATTTATCTTCTGTTGTTTTATTCTAGGCAGCAACTATTGAATTAGAAGTAAAAGGGTAATCTTGTGTCAGGCAAACAAAGCCTGAGAACTTGAACTCAGTTTTACCTTATGATTCAAATAAAGACTAAAAATAAAATGGCTTAAGGTATGCTAAACACAAAAGCATGTATTAAAAGTTATACTAAAAATTAAAGTAGGTCTCAAAAGAGGGGCTATAGTTATGCAAAACATTAAAGCAGGTCTCAACAGTTTTTCCACATCTGGGTTTTTTTATTTCCAATAAAATTTAGAATTGTATTTTCAAGGTCTGTTTAAAAAGTATTGATATCCTTATGGGGACTGTGTTGATTTTGTAGATTGCTTTCTGTTAGATGGCCATTTTTATTATGTTAATCCTACCAATCCATGAGTATGGAAGATGTATCTATGTTCTGATATCTTCTTCACTTCTTACTTCAGAGACTTTAATTTCTTGTCATATAGGTTTTCACTTTCTTAGTTAGCATTAAACAAGATATTTTATATTATTTCTAGCTATTATGAAGTGTATTGTTTCTCCAATTCCTTTCTCAGCCCTTTTGTCAATTGTATACTGGAGTGATAATGATGATCTTTTAGTTAATTTTTTTATTGTGCCATTTTGTTGAGGGTGCTTACCAGCTATTGTCCATTAGAATTTTTGGTTAACGCATGGGTACTATCATATTATCTGTGAATAATGATACATTGACTTCTTCCTGTCCCATTTTTATCCCCTTGAACTTTAGGTGTTTTTTTTTTTTTTTTTTTTTTTTTTTTTTTTTTTTGCCCTAGCAAGAACTTCAAGTACTATTATTATAGAGACACAGAGAGAGTAGCCAGTCTTGTATTTTTCTTAATTTTTGTGTGACTGCTTTAAATTTATCTCTACTTAATTTGAAGTTAGCTGTAGGCTTGGAGAATATTGCCTTTATTGTGATTTGCTGTGTGGCTTGTATTCCTGATTTCTACAAAAGCTTAAATATTAAGGGTTGTTGGATTCTGCCAAATGTTTTTTCAGTGTTTAATGTGAGTTTTTTCTTTCAGTTTGTTTACATGGTTGAGTACATTGATGTATTTCCATATTTTGAACCACTCCTGCATGCTGGGGACGAAGTCTACTTGATCATGTTCGATAATGCTTTTGATGTGTTCTTGTATTTGGCTTGGGAGTATTTTGTTGAGTATTTGTATAGATGCTCTTAAAGGATCTTTGTCAGTAATTTTCTTACTTTTTTGGAGTCTTCATGTTACTTAGGTATCAGATTGTCTGTGGTATCTTAGAATGAGTTTGGCAATGTTCCTTCCCTTTTTATTTTCTGGGATAGACGTGATTTACATTTTAAAATGGTATCTATCAAAAAAAGTGTTCATTTAATTGTAGATTTCCCAATATTGTAGCATACAGGCTTTTGAAGACTTAATCATTCCTTGGATTCCCTCAGTGTCTGTTTTTTTGTCCCTTTTCATTTCTGATTTTGTTAATTTGGATACTGTCTCTGCCTTTTATTTGTTTGACTAAGGTATTGTTTATTTAGTTGATTTTTCTCAGGGAACCAGCTCCCATTTTTCTTGATTCTTTGTGTTGTTCTCTTTGTTTCTATTTACTGATTTTAGCCCTGAGCTTGATTATTTCCTGCCATCTACTCCTTTTGTGTTTGCTTTGTTTTTCTCTAGAGTATTCAGGCATATTTTACATTGTTAGTATGAGACTTTGCTAATTTCCTTATGAGGGAACTTAGTTCTCTGGACATTCCTCTTAGCACTGCGTTTGTTTTGCTCCATAAATGTGGTTATAAGGTTTTCATTTTCTTCTTTTTGCTTTAGTCTAGCATTAATCCCAGGCTGTCTGATAGAATACAAGTTGTTATTTCAATTTTCTTCTGTCTATTGAGGCTTGCTTTGTGACCATGTATGTGGTCAATTTTGGAGAAGGTTCTGTGAAGTGCTGAGAAGAAGGTATATTCCTTTGTGTTTACATGGAATGTTCTGTAGGTATCTGTTAGGTCCATTTGATTCACCATGTTTATTAGCTTTATTATTTCTCTACTTAGTTTCTGTCTCAATGAGTTGTCCATTAGTGAAAGAGGGGTGTTGAAGTCTCCTACTATGAAATATGGTGTTCAGTGTGTGATTTAAGTTTTAATAATTTAATATGTTTTTATAAATGTTGGTGCCCTTTCATTTGTGGCATACATGTTCAGAATTGAGACATCATTATGGTAAATATTTCTTTTGATGAGTAAGACATGCATTCCCCATTCTTTTGCTTATTTTAGTTGGAAGTCTATATTTACTAGGTATTAGAATGTCTGATCCAGGTTTTTTCTTGTTTCTGTTTGTTTTGAAAACATTTTCATTCCCTTTATTCTGATGTAATGTCTATGTTTAATGCTGATATATTTGCTATATGCAGCAGAATGATGTATCTTGTTTTTGCCACCATTCTGTAAGCCTGCAGCTTTTTTATTGGTAATTTGAGACAATTGGTGTCAAGAAATATCACTGACCAATCATTGTTAACTCCTGTTATTTTTGTGTTGTTGGTGTTATTGTATGTATGTTTGTGTGTGTGTGTGTGTGTGTGTGTGTGTGTGTGTGTGTGTGTGTCCTCACTTTGTTTTTGCTCTTCTGGAAATATTTCTTTACTGTGTTTTCTTGTATCTTCCTTAGGATGGAATTTTCCTTCTATTTTATTCCATAGGGCTTGTTTAGTGGATATTGTTTAAATTTGGTTTTGTCATGGAATATCTTGTATTTTCTATCTATTGTGATTGACATTTTTGTTGGGTATAGTATTCTGGGCTGGCATTAGTGATCTCTTAGGGTTTACAAGATATTTGTCCAGGCCATTCTGGCTTGTAAAGCCTCTGTTGTAAAATCTGGAGTAATTTTTAAAAGTATAGATTTATGTACTACATGGCCATTATGCCTTGGTGCTTTTAAGAATATGAATATGTAGTTTGTTTTTTGTAAAGAATATGTTTTCACAAGGTTATTCCTGCTAATCCTTGAACATGTACAGTTTCCATTTTCTCTTTTCTTTTTCAGTGTCTTAAAGATTTCCTTGAATCTGCTAGGTAACTTTGACTTACAAGGCAGAGTAAATCCAAGGTTTCTTAGTTTGGCTAATTTTCTGAAAACATATTTATTTCTATAAGACTTCTATTGATCATCACTGTGTTGGTGTAGAGTTATTGTTTCAAATCTAATTGTGTTTCAATTAGGAAATTGAGTGCAGTTGCATTTGGTATGCATATATTTTAGAAGGGAATACGTTGCTGATGGTTCTTTTGGAGAGAGGGGAACACTCCTTCATGGCTGGTAGGAATGCAAACTGGTTCCGCCACTTTGGAAATCTATCTAGTGCCATCTCAGAACACTGGGAATAGGGTTTCTGCAAGACCCAGCTATTCCACTCCTTGGAATATACCCAGAAGATGCTCCAGCACACAGCAAGAAAATTTGCTCAACCATGTTCATAGCAGCCTTATTCATAATAGCCAGAACATAGAAACAGCCTAAGTGTCCATCAGTAGAAGAATGGATAAAGAAACTGTGGTACATATACATTATGGAATACTACTCAGCTATTAAAAACAAGGAATTCCCAAAATTTGTGGACAAATGGATTGAGCTAGAAATGATCATAATGAGTGAGTAAAGCAGAAGCAGAAAGACTCAAATGGTATATACTCACTTATTTCTGCATACTAGCCCAAAGGGCATGTCCCAAGAAAGCATTCACTTACTAGGAAACTGGGACAGAGGGGAGGACTTCCTATTGGGACTCTAGATGAGAGAAACATGGGAGAATAGGAAAGTAGAAGGATCCAGAGGGACCTAGAAACCTATAGGTAGAACATTATGATAGGCAAATTTGGGCCCAGGGGTCCCACACAAACTAAAGCACCAGCCAAGGACAATACAGGTGGTAAACTTTAAATCCCTACCCAGATCTAGCCAATGGACAGAACATTCTCCACAGTTGAGTGGAGAGTGGGGTATGACTTTCACACGAACTCTGGTGACTCGTATTTGAATATGTCCCGTGGAGGGGCAGACCTGGTGGCACTCAGAGGAAGGATAGCAGGTTACCAAGAAGAGACTAGATACACTATGAGCATATACAGGGGAAGGAAATCCCCCTCAAGAACAGTCATACAGGAGCACAATAAGGGGAAAATGGCATGGAGGGAAGAATGGGATGATACAAGGGATGGGATAACCATTAAGATGTAACAAGAATAAATTAATAAAATTTTTAAAAAAAGAAAAACAAAATCCAAAGCTTCTACAGAGTCTGTACCTGAAGAAAAGAAAATTAGTGGGAATGTTCAATTATGAAGTCATAAAAAGGAGAGTCTCTCTAACAACAATGACTCAGATGAAGAAACAGGGGAAAGAATTGATAAATCACAGGGGAACAGTATAATTGCCAAATTGTAGTTCTGTGTTATAATGTCTTTTTTGAATATACAAGTTACTACAGTCAAAATGTTCAATTTACTATAGTAAATATAAGAAAAACCATGGAGTTAAAAATAAAATAAAATACATAAAATGTAATATTTGTTATTTATTAAAGAAGGACAATATAAGTATGCCATCATTGGGCATACTGGCACATCATCAACAGTAGCATTTTGTAAGCAAAAGAGACCAGATATCCACGTGTTTTTTCCCACACTTGTCTACGTATGTGGCAGAGACGAGAAAAGATTTCATAATGAAATTCTTTCAATGAAAAGAGAGTGATATGAATCTCAATCATAAAATAAAAATAATGGTTCCACTAAAAAGAGACTTTGATACACTTAAATGAAGAATTATGAACCCACAGAATGATACCACATTATACCTGAGTAAGTGATGTAAAAGAATATGCCACTGGTTTCAGGCATTGTATTTAATTTACTTACATGTTTTACCTAAATTTTAAATGACTTTTCCTTCTTGAATGGGTTTTGTGCCTGATGTCAAGACAGCAGTTCTTATCTGGCCTTAACAAAATAATGTAGCACTTTGGGGCAAAAATCAAGCCAAGGAGTGCACTACTGGAAGCCAAGATACAAAAGACTTCCATTGCCACCATGACCTTCCCCATGGTGCTATGGTAGACAGGAAGGAATGTGATCCAGACACAGAAGAACACCTGCATGCTGAAGGACAGGAACTTGGCTTCATTGAATGTGTCAGGAAGATTCCTGGACAAGAAGGCCATGATGTAGCTCCCAAGTGCCAAGGAGCAGAGGTATCCCAGGACACAGTGGAAGGCAACTGCTGAACCCTTGTTGCACACAATGATGATGTGGCCATGTTCAGCACGAGTGTCTTGATCAATGAAGGGTGGAGAGGTGACGAGCCAGATTCCACAGAGAACAAGTTGGATCAGTGT